>NW_028270162.1:42242346-43534346 GCF_037043375.1 Chiloscyllium plagiosum | reverse complement strand
GCTTCAAAATTATGACAATGGAGTGGTTTGGAGCATTCACCTTCCTCTAAAATGAATGGGCATCTTCTGGTTTTAACACCCAAGATCAGTTCAATGTGATAAGGTCCATGGTATGTTTTTCTTCTTTACTCCACACAGTCTGAATCTACAAGCACTTTTAAAATAGTGACAGCTAGTAAAAAGAATATTAGTAGGAAAGAGATAGAGCCTTTGGTTGTCTGGAATTGCATTAGTTTATTATGTAGTATAGCAGCACGAAATGACTTCTTTCAGAAATAGATGTTAATGCAAAAATGCATCTTGGCCTTGTTAGATTAGTTGCACATATATATTGTAACAACTCTCTAAAAGTGACCATGTTAAGCAAATTAAATCTATCAAGTTAATATTCTAAAACCCCGATCTTCTTGCACACATAAAAGTTGTAGCACAAAGTTGCTCTCAGTTACTTTAATATGACCGGAGTTGTACTGTGCATACTGGCTATCAGCTGTCTCTCTTCCCCATAAATGCCCTATTTTCCAGCTCTCAGACTGTTGCTAGCTGCAACCTATCTGTCAAAAATCTTCAGAGACTTCGATGAAATCTATGATGGTTTTTGACACATGCGTGAGAAGCAGCCAAGCTACAGAACATTGATATTTTTGTGCTGAATTTCTGTCACGAAACCATTCTTTTTCTTCTCATCTCTATTTTTGTTGCTCTTCACATACACAAGTACCAGCAGATCACAGAGTCACTTTCCCCTGCCAATCTTTCTCGCAAATATGCATCTGAACAGACCTTTTCTCACAGGAACAGTGGCTCACGAGAGAAAAGTTACACTATATGTGGGCCGGTGGAAAACAATATGACAGCTGGTGGCTGTTTTTATTTGTAAAACTGGTGTGTTGTTCACTCTCTCCTGTGCATGAGAAGTACGTGAATTCTTTAAATTGAAAAAAACCATGCTGTACCATAATAGAGCCAGAAATTTTACTTCAGACTTTCAAACCAAGAATAACCAATTTGAATACACTAGCAATCCTTACCACTGTGGTGAAGAGTTGAAGTCATGAGGCCCGTTGACAAACTAATACATACTGCATCCACACCGCTGTTCGGTGTCACAAGACTTCATTAAACTGTTATAAAAACTACTATAAATCACTGGCTGGGGAGCAGGGGGGAGCTTGATTACATTCGAGGCTCTGCACGATAGGAAGTACACCAAGGCCTGGTACAGACAAAAGTAGAAATTGTTGGATAACTCAGCAGGTCCGGCAGCATCTGTGGAGAGAAACCAGAGTTAACTTTTCAGGTCAAGTGACCCTTCCTCAGAACTCAAGGACTTCTGAGGAAGGGTCACTTGACCTGAAATGTTAACTCTGATTTTTCTCCATGGATGCTGCCAGACCTGCTGAGTTATTCGGAAATGTTTATTTTTGTCTCTGATTTACAGCATCCGCAGTTTTTGGTTTTCTAAGGGCTAGTAGATGTCGCAGAGGCTGTTTACTCGAATTGCACCATGGGTCAATTACAGGCTGGAGCTAAAAAAGCTGAGATTGTTCACCTTGCACTAAAGAGATTTAGGTGGAAATGTAACACTTTATCAAAATAGGAGGTGCCTTATACAATAGAAACCTGTGTCCACTGCCAGGAGGAACAGATAAACGTCTGATAAGGTCCCACACAGGAGGCTGGTTAGAAAAATTGAAGCACCTGCAATAAGAGGAAATAGAGTCATAGAGTAATACAGTACGGAACCAGACCCTTCAGTCCAACTCATCCATGCTGACCATGTTCCCACCTGCCTGCACTTGGCCCATATCCCTCCAAACCTTTCCTATTCATATACTTTTCCAAATGTCTTTTAAGCACTGTAACCACTTTCTCTGGCATGGATGACTGACTGGCTAACAGACCAAAAACATTCTGACATTTGTAGATTGTAACTAGTGGGGTACCACAAGGTTCAGTCCTTGGGTCCCAGCTGTTCACAATATCTATCAGTGATTTGAGAATACAGACTAAATGTGACATTTCCGAATTTGCAGATGATACAAAGCTTATTGGGAGCAAGATTTAGACAGGCTTAATGAATGGACATGGCAGTTGGAATAGAATATGGAAAAGTGTGAGGTTATCTGTCCTGATAAAAGAAACATATGTGCAGAGTATTTCTTAACTGTTAGAAATTGGAAAGGGTAAGTGTATAATGGGACCAAAATGTCCTTGTCAATAAATCACTGAAGACTAACCTGCAGGTGCAGCAAACTATAATAAAAACAAATGAAATGTTGGCTTTTATTGTAAGAGGATTTGAGTGCAGGAGTAGTGATGTCTTACTCCAGTTTTATTGAACTTGGTTAGATTCCATCTGGAGGACTGTTTGCAGTTTTGGATGCCATATCTCAGGAAGGATATTATTGCCTTAGAGTCACTGCAATGAATGTTCGCCAGGCTAATTCAAAGGCTGGCAGGATTGTCCTATGAAGGGAGATTGGGCAAGATACTGTATTTTCTAGAGTTTCAATGAATGAGAGTGATCTCAATGAAACCTACAAAATACATAAAGGGATAGACAGGGTGGATGCAGGTAAAATGTTTCCCCTCATTGAGAAGACTAGAATGAGGAGGTACAATTTAATAATAAGGGGAACCACTTTGGTCTGAGATGAGGAGAATTTTGTTTTTTACACAGGGTGTTGTGAACTTTTAGAATTCTCTATCAGAGGGCTGTGGAAGCTTAGTTTTTGGGTACATTTAAGGTAGAGATTGCTGGATTTCTGATTGCAATAGTGTACAGAGATTTGGGGATGGAGTGGATAACGGTCACTGAACTATTTGATCAGCTGCAATCGTACTGAATGGCAGGGCAGGCTCAATGGGTTGAATGGCATACTCCTGTTCCTACGTTTCTAAAGCAAAGGACACAAATTTAAGATTAACCTGCAGGTGCAGCAACCTATTATGAAAACAAATGAAATGTTGGCCTTTATTGCAAGAGGATTTGAGTACAGGAGTATCCAGATAGCCTTTGAGGAGACACTACTTTGTGCAGTTTTACGATCTGGAATGCAAAGCCTGAAACGATAACATTTGAAAGAGAATCGGCCTTTATTGTTTTTGTTTGTTCATGGGATGTGAGTATTATTTGCCTATCCCTAATTTCCATGAGGTGAGTTGACCCTTTAATGGTTGTGGTCAATGGTGGTTAAGTACACCCACAGCATTGTTATATATGACTGAAAATAAAATAAAAACCGTGTTAAAAGGAAAGAAGAGGTGAATAGGACTAATCCAACAGTTCTTTCAGAGAGCCAACTCAGAAACAATCGGCCAATTGCCTCCTTCTGTGTTATTTGATTCTATGTTTCTACAAAATGTTAACCTCATGAGTCAATGATGTGGCTGCATTTTTCAGACCTTGTGAGTTTTGGGAACTAGTTTCTTGCCAAGCAGGGGTGAATGTATAATGAAAGTCTGGTGGGTGGCATTGTTTGGGTATAAAGATATTTCAGCAAAGACCGCTCCTGGATCATTGTCAGAGTGCTGCCTCTATTCTGTCATGACATGGGGTAAACTCTCCTGCTTAATTTAACCCATTCAATAGGCCAAGAACTAGTAAAAGTAAAAATTAATAACTTTATTTCTTAAAGTATAAAAGAGTATTAACTAACAACTATTTACAACTCCTTCTTCTAACCTATCTTTTACCTTCCTTTCTATAATACTAGCCCAATAAAACACCCAATTATGATTTATAAAACAAAACTTCTTATCTCAAAACCAGGCAGCTTTTGGTTCTTCTCTGTATTCTGGTCTTCTTTTCTTCTTCATGGGGATTCTGCTTCAAAGGTTACTGATCAATAAAGATACTTTTAAGAGAGCTATTTTTCCAGCAGTCTTTCCATGCTGTTAGCTTGGCAGTTCTCCTCCTAACTGTTCAATTTTCCCTAGTTTTATATCCCCAAAACATTGGATTGTGTCATTGGCTTTTAAGATTGTCAATATGCTAAATTCAAACTTGATTCAAACTTGATTCAAATTTGAATCTGTTTTTGTCTCCAGGCAACTAGCTACCCTAACTACCCCAGTATTTGGACCACATGTTACATTGTATCTTATTGAGAACACTTGGTGCTATCACTGCGAGCTTTTAACTCTCTAAAAGGTGCAGTACACCCACATCTTCATAACAATTCTCAACTGCCAATAGACATGACTAGCATCTGGATGGAAAGGACATGTACTATTCAGCACACTATAACAGGGGAAGTTACTAGAGTTTTGCTGTAATAGATATCTTTAAGCATTAAGAGACCTTGAGTTTTGAAAAAAAAAGTGTTTACAACTCCATAATTAACTAAATGACCGTATATGCTTCTTGACATCGTCACCTTCATCCTTTATGAGCTAAAGACAATGTTTATACAATAGACACACTTGAAGGCTGCATTCCATTTCCACATCTAATTACTGCATTAATAAACTGCTGACATGTGCCCGTTTCTCTTTTCAAATATACAATTATTGTCAACCCATAAATCTCTGATTCAGAGTAAAATTGTGAAGAAACTTCCCTGCAGGCTTTCCCAAAAACAGTTATCTCAATTTTCCTCCTATGTTAAGCCAACATTCAAACATAATTGCAGTGAAATGCAATTTTTGGGACCACTCTCAGTCATTTTCCTAAAAGAATAGAGGCAAAGATTGCACTTTTCTTTGCTATATTTGCCTTCAGTCATGTTTTGATAATTATTGCATATTACTTTAATGTTGCATAGTTATTTTCAATGCATGATACTTAGAATCACGGTGGGTGGCACAGTGGCACAGTGGTTAGCACTGTTGCCTCACAGCGCCAGAGATCTGGGTTCAATTCCCGCCTCAGGCGACTGTCTGTGTGGAGTTTGCACATTCTCCCCGTGTCTGCATGGGTTTCCTTCGGGTGCTCCGGTTTCCTCCCATAGTCCAAAAATGTGCAGGTTAGGTGAATTGGCCGTGCTAAATTGCCTGTAGGGTTAGGTGAAAGGGTAAATGTAGGGGAATGGGTGTGGGTGGGTTGTGCTTTGGCGGGTCGGTGTAGACTTGTTGGGCCGAAGGACCTGTTTCCACACTGTAAGTAATCTAATCTAATCTAATCACTCGGCCAGCTTCCCACTTTAACATTGCATTGGGAGTGATGTCAGACATCCAGCATATCTGCTCAAACATGGGATGATATTTTCTAATTAAATACAACATACAGTGATAGCTTTAGCATGATCATCAGAAAGGCAATGCAATCAATCCGGGGGCCCGTGAATACACATTACCTGTTAAAAACGATACAAACAGAAAACCCTTTGATCAACAAAAGGTCCACCAGAACCATTTCTCATTCCCTAAGCTTCAGCAACCTCTGAGATTGGCATCAATCAATCTTTGTTGGTCCCAAACTCTCCTCTGAATCATTAAGTTCCAAGCTCAAGTCCAATCCCAGGGTTTGAACACAAAAATCAAAGCTACCAGTCCATTGTTTCAGAAGTGATGATTTGAGATGAGATATTCATCTGAGGCCTCATCTTCCTACTTGGTACAATTTTGAAGCAGAACAGGAGAGTTATCCCCTATATCTGGCTTATATTTACTTCTCAATCAACATTGTTTTGTACGTAGTTCAGGGTGCCCCTTTAAGAGACCAGGTCAGGTGACCTGGAGAGAGGAGCTTTGGGAGTAGTATAAATCCAATGGTGTAGCTGCACAGACCCATAATAAACTGTTCCTGGTTCAAATTTCCACTCTGTGGTCTTTTCCTAACACATAATTAGGTCCAAACATAATAGGCATCACAAAGACAGGTTACCTGATCATTTTAATTTATTGTGTGTGGACATTAGCTGCTAAGTTTCCTACATTACAGCAACAACTACACTTCAGAAATACTACATTGACTATTAAATGCTTTGAAATGCTCAGTGGTCATTGAAAGCATTGAAACACAAGTTGTTTTTTGGATTTTATTCCGCACTTACTTGATGTTGGATCACACACCTACAATGCACACCCTGTACAATTAGCTGCAGTTCTACTCCAAGATTCCTTAAAGCAGAAATTACTGACCAATGTTTGTATGTACAACAATCTTGCTGTCACCATCATATGTTATTACTTTCCCTTAGTGCCAATAATAGTGGATTAATATAGCACTTCTCATAACTTTTCAGAGTGGCAAGACTGAAGGCCTGACTGCAGCAGATGGCTGATGTAAATGCTTTCTGTAGTGCAGAGTGTGAAGTCATAGGGTCATAGAATCCCTGCAAAGTGGAAGCAGGCCATATGGCCCATTAGGTGCAAACTGTCACACCAAAGAGCATCCCATCCAGACCCATCCTATAACCCTGCATTTCCCATAGCCAATCCACCTAGCTTGCACATCACTGGACACAATAGGCAAATTACCATGGTAAAATCAATGACTGCAGATGCTGGAAACCAGATTCTGGAGTTGAGTGGTGCTGGAAAAGCACAGCAGTTCAGGCAGCATCCGAGGAGCAGTAAAATCAACGTTTTGGGCAAAAACCCATCATCAGGAATACAGGCAGCGTGCCTGAAGGGTGGAGAGATAAATGAGAGGAGGGTGAGGGTGGGGAGAAAGTAGCATAGAGTAAAATAGGTGAGTGGGGGAGGGGATGAAGGTGATAGGTCAGGGAGGAGGGTGGAGTGGATAGGTGGAAAAGAAGATAGGCAGGTAGGACAAGTCATGGGGACAGTGCTGAGCTGGAAGTTTGGAACCGGAGTGAGGTGGGGAAGGGGAAATGAGGAAACTGTTGAAGTCCACATTGATGCCCTGGTGTTGAAGTGTTCTGACGCGGAAGATGAGGTTTTCTTCCTCCAGGCGTCGGGTGGTGAGGGAGCGGCGGTGAAGGAGGCCCAGGACCTCCATGTCCTCGGCAGAGTTGAAATGTTGGGTCACAGGGCGGTGTGGTTGATTGGTGTGGGTGTCCCAGAGATGTTCCCTAAAGCACTTTGCTAGGAGGCAATTTACCGTGGCCAATCCACCTAACCTGCACATCTTTGGACTGTGGGAGGAAACCGGAGCACCCAAAGGAAACCAATACAGATGCAGGGAGAATGTGCAAACAGTTGCCTGAAGATGGAATTGAACCCAGGTCCCTGGTATTGTGAGGCAGCAGTGCTAACCACTGAGCCACGGTGCTGCCCTTACTTGGCTTCACCCCAGCAGTGATAAGCTTTGCTTTGATGGACTTGGTGTATTTTATATTGATAATACCTTCACTCGGAGAATGAGGACAAGTAAAGCAGAAGGTGCACAGCCTTCCTTACTCAATCAGGATGAACTTTCCATGTTAGTGTCCCAAACAAACGGGTTTGTGCATAATGTGAATTCAGCCAGTGCATCCCAGAAGGTTGTTCAGTTCACTCAAATGTATGCTTCTGCACTGAAAGCATTAAAAAGCTAAAAATGCTCCTCTAAGATTCTTAGCTTAATATAATTCCATTCTGCAATGATTCTACAGAAGAAATTTTATACCCAGTTATGCACATTCTGAGTACTCTTTACTGCCCATAGAAAGCTTTTATATGCTCACAAGGTTTGCACTACTCATTATACAATTGGGCCCTGCAGACCAGGAAGATACCAGATCCTCAGTTATCTTTGAGACTTTCAGAAATGCGGTCTTTCAGTTGAGATATTAAACCATTGACCTCACAGGTAAACACAAAAAAAAAACCCATGGCACAAATTCAAAGAAGAAGTGTTCAAACCAATATCTATTCTGAAATCAACTTTGACAAAACAGTTTGTCTGACCAATTATCACACTGCTGGTGGTGGGAGCTTGCAGTATGCAAATTTCAAGTTTTCTACACTACAGATGTACACTACAAAAGTACATTTCTTGCAACGTTGCGAGAAATAATCTCAGCTGCATAGACTGAACTGATGGTACTATTCCCCCCCCCCCCAAGCCTTTGGGATAGTAAGGGGCATCTGTCAACTAATTCCCAACTGAACACAATCACATGCAGGTGCTTTCATTTGGAGTTGGGGTTTGACCATGACACTGTGAATTTTGTAATATAATCAAAAAAGGCTGTAGTCACATGCCTGCATACCCAGGGATGAATTCAAAACAAGTCCAGGTTTTATGAAGCTTTAAATGAAACTGAACATATCAATGGCCAGCAGTAAGACTACCTTATAGGCTGGCACTGCAGATACATGTATTACAACAAGTTATGTTCAACCATTCAGATATCAGACTTCTCTATTTCAGACACTCTGGCTACAGTTTAACCCCAGTGGAGTTACACTGTTTGAAGCTGCACAATGCCAGAGGTATCTGTGATCTATCGTCCTATACCCAGTTTCAGTATGACTTCCTACACATCCCTAAACCTGACAATATTATCATCTGCGGTTTCATCTTAAACATTCATGTTCAGGGGAACAAAGCAACAAAAAACCACACTGTTCAGTGGGGTGATAAATTGAATCTGAAAGGATAATCTAAGCAGTTCTGGCTGTGGAGAGAGAGAGAGGATTTACGGTAAGGAGAGTGTTGGGAAATTGGCAATATCAGGAAGAAGGAAAGCAGGAAAGCCGGAGACCATATGGTGAGAGAATTAAATGTTGTGGGGTTGGAAGAGAACTCATTGGAGGAGACAGAAAAGGATGATCAACTAGTATTATGGGAATCACAAATAAAATGGAAGAAGAATTGCCACTATTGTTATCATATTTATGGCCTGTGACAATACTATGGTTTTAAGGGGTGTATTTTGTCCTGTTTTCTTTATAAAGAGAGGTTGACACAGAGGCACCAAGCAATCTGTTCCCAGCCAATAAAGTAAACAGCTTGTGAGGCCTTAGCAGATTTTTTAAAGTTGGAACAATCGAAGCAGTATGAATGGATAGAGTCAAGCTCCCACAGAATCAAAGTTTCGGTTTAGCTTTCAGCAGATGCTGGGGTTTTGAAGCTGGGATGTGGAAGCTATTCTTTCTCTCTCTGTTACAGCTTAAAGCTGGGGTTCTCTCTGCTGCCAGAATTACACGTTAGACTATCTATTTTACTGAATTTGCCTTTGCCAAAGGTGTGTTTGTGAGATGTTGGAACAGTTTCTATTTAGTAATTAAATAATCTATTATTCTGTTAGTTTTCCAAAAGTGTTAAAGACAGATCAATTTGTCTTTTATACGTATCTTAAGCATCGAGTAAGAATAAAGTATGTTTTGTTTAAAGCCGAATCATGTAACAAAACAAATTACAACTGGATCACAGCACTTTATGCTTGCCTTTAAATAAGAAAGAGTTAGGGTCTAGCCTATCTCCATGATATGTTTGGACAGGGTTTGATCTGATCCATAACAGACCGTTCATGTTGGACTTCCCAACAGTGGTAATCACTTCATCTATCCTATCAAATCCTTTCACAATTTTAAATCCCTCTATCAAGTTGTGACTCAACCTTCACTTTTGTAGTGTAATGATCCTCGACTATTCACTCTGTCTCGATGTAACCTCTGAGTTTTGATCTCACCCTTATAACTTATTATTGCATCTTCTGCAATGCCTTGATCTCTATTGTAATAAAGAATAGAATGCTGTGACCCTGGTTAAAATTACAAGAGATATTTCTGCATGTGTCCCCAACTAGCCCAGAGTGAATAGACTACTTCAAAAATTGACGCATACTGGGTAATTTCAAATGGGGGGAATGGAAAACTGATGAGAAACCAATAACATTTCAATGATAGTTGTAAGATTTCATTGGCAAGATATTTGGAGTGCAATAAAATAAAAGAATTTCAAAGGGTTTCTTTATTGCTTATCAATATTAGTGGACAATTTTAATTTAATCTGCCTTCTAGAAAATGATTGGATTTGTGTAATGCTTGTTGAAGTACTAGTAAGTAAAATTGGGCATTCTTCTTACTTTCCAACTCATCCACCACTTTCTCACTTAGTGATTTAGGCAAAAATGAGCTTCTTAAGGGGGGCATGGTGGCTCGGTGGTTAGCACTGCTGCCTCATAGCACTAAGACACAGGTTCAATTCCATCCTCGGGCAACTGCCTGTATGGAGTTTGCACATTCGCCCTGTGTCTGCCTGGTGCTCCAATTCCCTCCCACAATCCAAAGATGTACAGGCTATGTGGATTAGCCATGGGAAATGCAGGGTTATGGGGATTGGATTGAGGGATGGATCTGGGTGGAAAGCCCTTTTTAAGGTCAGTGTGGAGTTGATGGGCCAAATGACCTGCTTCCACAATGTAGAGATTCCATAATTCTATTTAAGCTCTTAGTACATCTTCCTCATTGGAGATCAACTCAGTAGAAAGAATACGATTTGAGTGAGATGTTGGCATGCAATTGGTACCCATGAAGCTATCAGATAATCTTGGAACACACAATGTAAGGATACACCCATAAAGAATGGCCACTGGTAAATGGCACCAGAGTTGTTACCACTCCCCCCCCCCCCCCCCAAAACATGAGTCAACGGCTTTCAGGGAGACAAAGGCAAAAAATAAAAGTTGTGTGATGTAAAACTGTTTCAGCATCACACTCCAAGGCAATTGTAAAGCTCCATTTCTCACAGGCTTTAAGGTATGGCAACAAAATTGGACTTTAACCACAGCCATCAATCAGTTTGCTTTAGCGAGAAACTGTAATGACATCACCAGCATGCAATTGCCATGTTCCAGCCAGTGGCTATTAGGACGGCTTTATTAATGGGAATACACATATGCTGAACAAGCACATCCATTTCTGCTGGATCTCTGCAACGTGATATGCATGACAATAACATGCTGACCATGAAGGCATTCATCTCTCTGCAGGTGCATTTACAGGCAGATGGCTTCTGGAAAATATTCATTTCACCCTTCAAATCAAAGTGTACATAGTAACCCTGCTTCCAGTTTTACAAGTCAGTGCAGAAGGCATGTGATACCGCCAAGGTCAAGTTTCCTGATTCTGTTAAGTGCCTATGTACATGTGTAAATGAGTGGGTTTGAGTCATCTTTCTGATCACCTTTTAAATTCAATTTCACCTACACTATGTCCAAGTAGACTGTGAAAATAAAAACAGGGATCATTTCACAAAATCTCACTTGAGGCAGTAATTACACAGTGTCTTTCACCTTTGTTAGAACTTACATGAACGGTGCCGAAGTCGAGCTTGAACTGTTTTCGATCAACTATTTTGTGTTGTTTTCACAATTACATCAGCAATGCTAATTAGTACACAGGTAATGTACTGGGGTGAATGAGTGGACCCTTTTTTTGCCAAGTTATCAAGGAAGGCAGAAAAGTCATGTACCAATACCAAATATGCAAATAATTAGGAAATAGGGCAAGTTCAAGCTCGAGATCAATGAGAAAGGTCTGCTTGACATTAAATGTTGAGGAGAAAGTGAGGTCTGCAGATGCTGGAGATCAGAGCTGGAAATGTGTTGCTGGAAAAGCGCAGCAGGTCAGGCAGCATCCAGGGAACAGGAGAATCGACGTTTCGGGCATAAGCCCTTCTTCAGGAATGTTTAAATGTTGAGGTCATCTTAGGATTATACTCATTAAGTGGCTGTTAAGTTAATAATTTAGTTAGTCTGTCTATTGGATGGTTGAAAATTTCAGCTCTAAATTATCTCTACTGCACCAACCAGCATGTGCAGAGATTCTGTTTATGTACAAAGTGGTTCATGAAATGCCCTGTGCTGGAATTAAATTTGTGCCATGGGTACTTCCCAATTGGCCAGTCTGTGACAGTTCCAGCCTGACACGGCTCACTTATTCCAAACTTGGACAAACAGCATTCAACTTTCATTCACCAACCAACATGCACTCAGCTACAAGAAGGACACTCCCACTCAGGTGATTTAAAGGGCCAGCCATCACATTGTCAAGAAATCAATTTGGGTTTTTGCAAATTTTGTGGAAGTACGTGCAAGGTTTCTGAAGGGGTTGTGGTGAGTTGCTGTACTTTGGCAAACTGTGTTACTTTCTGATTGCCTATTCTTGGCATGTGAGCATCACTTGAATGCATATTTGCTGCTTATCTCCAGTTGCTCCTGAGAAGGTGGAGGAAACCCATCTTAGTGAACTGCCTCAGTCCATGTGGTGAGGTGCCACAATGCTTTGTTTCACAGTTTGAGTGACAGAGGTCAGTTAAACATCAACCACACTGCTGTATTGTGGTGAGAGAACAGAGGATTTTGTGACAGGGAGGGGGTGCAGTTGTCGCGCCTCTGCATCAGCAAAATGACGGAAATTTAGAGCAGATGAAATGGACTTTGGGAAGAGGAGGAGACACAGTGAAGACATTCAGATACTGTCACTCCACAAGGCTATCCTTGGCCAACTGCTGAGATTTTAGTGCCCTTTATTAACCCCTCTGCTGAATATGGCAAACTCTGGGCCAAATCCTACAATAAACCTTTTTCATGGCAGCCTTATCCACCAATTCATTCAATGACACAACCAAAATGAACTATCCATTCATCTTCTGCATTTCCTCAGTTCATATCCTGCAGATGCCTTTGCCTCTCATGATTCTCCTTCACAATTCTTCATCAGTGGTTGCAGGACAGTCAGTAAATAGCTGCGGACATTCAATGATGGGGATTGGGTCTTCTGCAGATGGCGCAACAAGACACTCTCAAGCAGCTCTGCCTCGTGAGGGTATAGCTTCAGACTGTAACATCCGAATGTCAGTGACAGCAGCCTGGTTGCCCAACAGAGAGGCATCGACAAACTGGCAGTGGCAGTGGTAGGAGAGGATAGTACATTCAGGCTCCACAATGTAAACACTGGCACTCTCCCATTGGGCATTCCCCATCTCAGCAATCCTAGCACAATAATCTGTTGGAACACAATTACCGGACTGTTCTGTGAGAATCCCCACGTCCCTTTGAGCTGAGATCTGTCACCAAGATGTCAGCAGTCTGACTCTACATGACATCACATGACTTCAGTCTGAGCTTTCACTGCAATACAGTGTCATTGTCTGGCTTTTCCCTCTGCTGGACTGGAGTTTGTGACAGTGGCTACCAAATGCTGCATCTTTTCTGTCACTAGTACAGTCGTTCAGTTCGTCAGCATTTTCACACTGAAAGAGTAGTCTCTGAGCTCTGCCCAATGGCCTCTGTCAAAGTGGAGGCAGATGTTTCCACCGTCCATAACAGTATCAGGAGACTGTCTTGCAAAATCAGCATCTTAGTCCGTATTGTCATCAGGCTTCTCCTCTGTGGTGCCCCAGTGATCTCCTAAAGCTGAGTCCTCCAACCTCACCCTCTGATGAACTGACACGCAAACCATCCTTTTGCCCCTTTCCTGCTGCAGCACGGTCAGACCCAGTATCTCACCATGTGCAGATTCTAACTCTGCGACTACCTTTAAAGATCTGCACATGCTGGGGACCTGAAAGAATAAAAACAGAAATTTCTTGGGAAACTCAACAGGCAGAATCTGTGAAGGGAAAATAGAGTTGACGTTTCGAGTTCTGTGATCCTTCTTCAGACATACCTTTAAGTTATGTACAGTCCCAGTTTCTGAGCCGTCAGCTGTGAATTAACCAATGTTTTCAAAGACACTTCTTCAATTCAAGCTGAAGAACATTTGTGTTAGAGAGTTCACTGCTTTCTTTGTGTCAATCAAGTCACACAATCGCTGCAGTGTCCCTGGTGACAGTAAGCTGCCAGAAGGTGACAAAATCATGTGATTCACTTCTTAGCCCCTTTATAGCAATTAGCTTTGTTCGTGTGTTGCCATTCCATCTCCTACACAGCTATCACTGGAACTGTATCATTGATGACTTGTGTATTTCTCGTTTTTATGATAATGCTCTTGACATAGGAGCGTTCACAGTCTGACTATTTTGAGGGTGCATTAAAAACAATTTTCAAAGCATTGTGCCTGTGATATCAAAGATGGTTAAAAATAATTTTTCTCTGTTCAGCCTCGTATCCAAATAGTGTGACGTATGCTTGTTTCGATAGTGCTGCCGATTCCCAGCATTTCTATTGATTTCTGACTCTGGCATTGTTAAGCCTTTTGAGCAATAGAGTTTGCAGACTGTCTGTGGCTCTCTGTCATTTCCCAGCAGACAACAAGGAAAGACACAGAGAAAATTCAACAACCAAAACAAAAATTGTTGGAAAAGCTCAGCTGGTCTGGCAGCTTCGGTGCAGAGAAAGCAGAGTTAACATCTTGTGCCCAGTGACCCTTCTTTGGAGCTGATGGTAGCCAAGAAAATGTTGGTTTTTATGCAGAAGCTAGGGTTGGCGAAGGAGTAAGGAGTAAAATATAGGTGGAGATAGAGCCCAAAGAGAGAGAAAAACAGTTGGACAGACAAAGGAGTAGGAGCTCAGCATAAGAGAATAGGCAGCTACCAACACGGACTATTAGTGGCTAACAATGAGATGTGTTTAATAGTAGACCATGTGGTAACAAGGCATGGTGTATAGGAATTAGGGTAAGGACATGGGAGAAGGTATCTGAATTCCTAAAATTGTTGAACTCAATATTGAGTCCAGAAGGCTCCATAATCCCAAAGTGGAAAATGAGGTGCTGTTCTTCCAGCTTTCACTGAGCTTCGCTGGAGCACTGCAGCAAGCCCAAATCAGAGATAAAATGTGAAAAAAAAAACTGCAGATGCTGTGAATCAGAAACATCAACTGAAATTGCTGAAAAAGCTTGCAGGTCTGGCAGCATCCACAAAGAGAAAGCAGAGTTAACATTTCAGGTCAGGTGACCCTTCCTCAAAACCTTGGCTGGTAGTGGATGGGGCCTTTTTTACCAGGAAGAAGCAGACAGCCCTGAGACCATCCTGATGGGGGATGGGTGTGTAAAAGCGATTGCACGCCCATGGGAAAGAGGAGGCGGCTGGAGCCCATGAATTGGAAATTCTGAAACGGATGTAAAGCGTCAGAGGAATCACAGATGTAAGTGGGAAGAGACTGGACAAGGGAAGAAAAGAATAAAGTCAAGGTAGGAAGAGATGAGTTCTGTGAGGCAAGAGCAGGCAGAAGCAATGGGTCTGCCTGGATAGTCCTGTTTATGGATTTTGGGAAGGAGGGAGAAGTAGGTTGTGCAGGGTTGAGAGTCTATGAACTTGGAGGCAGCAGGGATGGAGAGATCACCAGATGAAATGAGGTTAGCAACCGTAGTTCACCCAGTGGTCTGATATTCCATCATGGGTTCACGGTCCAGGAGGAGATAGGAGGAGGTATCTGAGATCTTGCGCTCAGCCTCTGCAAGGTAGAGATCAGTCTGCCAGACTACAACAGCACCACCCTTATCGGTTGGCTTCATTACCAAGTCAGGGTTTGATGTGTGGCCACGAAGTGCAGTCATCTCATGGGAAGATAGGTTGTAATAGGTAAGGTTGGCAGGGAAATTGAGGTGACCAATGTCACGTTGACAAGTCTCAATGAATAGGTCAAGTGCAGTTAAAAGTTCAGAGGGAGGGGTCCAGGTGGAGGGAGCAGATGCTGGAGATTAGAGTAGTGCTGGGCGGAGGGCTGTGAGACAGAGAGAGGACTTTTGTCCAAAGCAATGGACACTGAGACAAAGACAACATCATGTTGTGCCCAAAATTCATTGAGGCAGGGGATAAAATTGAGACCCTGGCTGAGTACAGAACGTTCAGCAAGGAAGTGTGGAAGATCAGGAGGGATGCTGAATACCAGCCAGGAGATGGGATTGGGGAGGGGATGGACACAGAGGGAAGGGGATAGGAGGAGGCTTCTGGAAGGCCATGGGTAGCTCTGAGTTGTTGCATCTTGTGTGCCTTGATGCCTCAAAAGAAAAGAGAAAGTTCCTTGTTAGCACTTCGCATGAGTCAGAGGATGAAGTGGAGCTGGGGAGCAGGGCAGCTGGGAGCCAACTGGGAGCCAATGTGGTTGGAGAGAGAGGTTGAGAGTGTGTATCTGGTGGCACGTGGCACTAAATGTGTATCTCAGGATGCGGTGAGGGCAGCTGTCTGTGGAATGGAGATACCCTGTGATCTTGGGTAGATTCAAAACACAAAGTATGAAATTGAGTTAGAATCCACACAGGGTTAATCTGAGCCGCAGGCAGTCACTAAGGAATGTGATGTAGCTATGGAAACGAGTTTTGGCAAATACCTTGTCAAACACTAGGAACGGCAGCAAAATTAATGACAGTGACAAGAAAAAAGATTGGAATGGAAATCCTGTTGGAGAGCCTCTTCAAGGTGGGTATGTCTGGAAGAGATGTGGCCGTGAGTTAAACACTCTACAAAAAAAAACGAAAAACCGAAAGAACTGCGGAGGCTGGAAAACAGAAACAGAAACAGAAATTATTCGAAAAACTCAGCAGGCCTGGCAATATCTGTGGAGAGAAATCAGAAATAATGTTTCGGCCCAGTGACCCTTCCTAAGAACTGATGGTAGCTGGGAAAAAGTTGGTTTATATGAAGAAGACAGGATGGCAGAGGGGGTAAGGAATAAACTATAGATGGAAGTAAAGCCCAAAGAGAGAGAACGTTTGGACAGACAAAGGAGTGGATAACTATCAGCTTGGGAGAACGAATAGCTACTATCGGGACCAATTAGTGACTAACACTGAGTTGTGTGTAATGGCAGACCATATGATAACAAGCTGAAAATGTGTTGCTGGAAAAGCGCAGCAGGTCAGGCAGCATCCAAGGAACAGGAGAATCGACGTTTCGGGCATAAGCCCTGAAGAAGGGCTTATGCCCGAAACGTCGATTCTCCTGTTCCTTGGATGCTACCTGACCTGCTGCGCTTTTCCAGCAACACATTTTCAGCTCTGATCTCCAGCATCTGCAGCCCTCACTTTCTCCTCCCATATGATAACAAGGCCTGCCTGGTGTGTCTGGTTGGGATAAGGACAAAGGAGAAGGTTCCTCAAATCTTAAAATTGTTGAACTTGATATTGAGTCCAGAAAGCTGTCAAGTTCCGAAATGGAAAATGAGATGCAGTTCTTCCAGCATTGCTGAGCTCTGCTGGAGCACTGCAGCAAGCCTGAGACAGAGATATTGGCCAGGGAACCAGGTTCTGTGTTGAAGTGGCAGGCAACTGGAAGCTCAGGGTCTTTTTTGCAGACAGATCATAGATGTTCTGCAAAGCAGTCATCCAGTCTGTGCTCCATTTCCCCAGTGTAGAGGAGACCACATTGTGAGCAGCGAATACAGTAGACTGGATTGAGTAAAGTGCAAATAAAGTGCTGGAAGGTGTCTGGACCCAGAAAATTTGTAAGTATGTGAACAGAGAAAACGTTTGCAGAACAGAGGAAAGAAAAGAGATTTTATAAGGGACAATGGACAAAAAAAAGGTAGGGCGAAAGTAGGTTCTGCAGATGGTTGAGATTAGAGTAGTGCTGGAAAAACACAGCAGGTCTGGCAGCATCCGAGGAGCAGGAAAATCAACATTTCAGGCAAAAGCCCTTCATCAAGAATCAGGAAGAAAAAGAGGTAAGTACAGTGAAAAGTAGGAGACTGAAAAAGAGAAAAGAATATATTAATTGTCCCTAGATATCTTTTGGAGCTTGAGTGCTGATGCTTTCAGTCATAATTAATCAGTTTTTGATGGGGCCGATATCTTGGGTAAACCTGAAAATCTCACACCTGGACAATTTTTCAACATTGATAACTCTTTTCAGGCAAGCCATTAGTGCTTCAGTGTTAATGTGAGCTCGAAGGATTGTCTCACTGAGTTATACACAAATTAGCTTCCAGAAGGAGAAAGTAAAATTTCTCGCTGGGTGTTGCAATTTGTCTGTAAATACGACAGATTTAATCGTTCCAGAGATTTCTTTTGCATTATTTATGATCCCTGTATGTACATATTCCTAAAGTACAGAATTACTGGAGTCCGTGTGATGTAGGTACATCCACAGTGCTGGTAAGAAGAGTGTTCCAGAGTTTTGATCCAGCAACAGAGAATGAATGGTGGTATCGTTCCAAGTCAGGATAGTGTGTGACTTGGAGAGAAGGTTACATGCTGCCATGCTTCTACTACCATTGATCCTCTGTATTTGGAAGACTCTGTCTTCCTTTTTCCAATACCCCCCACGATGTCTCAGTATCATATTTTTGCTGAAGCTACTTGAGGCATTTGACATAGGGTTCTGTGCTTAATGTGTTCTAGCTCAGGACAGGCAGCCATCCTGTACCCTGATACATTTACTAATAATATACATTGCCTCATGCATTTCTTCGGGTCTTATGTAGATGCCCGCACTTGTGGGAATTGAGGGAATCAAGTGAAACCTGTGCCTGATAGTCTTGGGTTGGGATATCTGGTCGGCATGGACGGGTTGGACCGAAAGGTCTGTTTCCATGCTGTACATCTCTATGACTCTATGACTACATTTAATAATTTCAAGCTCTTGGTGGTTATCGTTACAACATGGAGCTCAGAGAAGTAGGAATGCAAAGAGACTACCAGGCACAGGTTTCACTTGATTCCCTCAATTCCCACAAGTGCAGGCATCTACATAAGACCCGAAGCAATGCATGAGGCAATGTATATTATTAGTAAATGTATCAGGGTACAGGATAGCTGCCCATCCTGGGCTAGAACATATTAAGCACACAACCCAATGACCACCCTCTCAATCTAACAGCTATGACATCCTTCAAAGGTGCCTCCAGTCCCACATCCCTCTCTTCCACCTGCAGACCCTCATCAAGATTCCACAGTTCATTATGCCAATTAATCAAACCCAAAGCAAACCCTTACTTGAGAAAGGATGTACTAGCACTGGACGGGCTTCAGACGAGGTGCACAAGGTTCATTCTAGAGTTGCAAGGGTTGGCTAATGAGGAGAGATTGGAACTATGCACGTTGGAATTGAAGAATGAGGGTGGATCTTCAAGAAACATAAAATTATGAAGGGAGCTAGAAGCAGGGAGGTTGCTTCCACTGGAGGGTGAATCTAGAACTAGGGAGCACAGCCTCAAAATAAGGAGGAGCAGATTTCGGACTGAGTTGAGGAGGAACTTCTTCACCCAAAGGGTGTGAATCTGTGAAATTCCCCACCCAGTGAAGCAGTTGAGGCTACCTCATTGAATGTTTTTAAGGCAAAGATAGATTTTTGAAATGTAAAGGAATTAAAGGTTATGGTGAGCAGATGGGTAAGTGAAGACTTTGTCCATGAAAAGATCAGCCATGATCTTATTGAATGGCGGAGCAGGCTTGAGAAGCCAGATGGCCTACTCCTGCTCCTCGTTCTCTGTGAATCGTTCTCCTGTTTGATTTTGATCAAGCCCAGAATATTCTAGAAGCTGAAAATGTTTCCAGGAAATGCAGAACTAATTGGAAATTCAGGTCAACAAATTTATCAATGTTGACTATTTTCTTCCAACTACTTTCTCTTTCGGTTTTAAACAGTGCCAGAAGATATCAGTACGTACCGAATAAAATATCAAATCAATGGCACTGTACACAACAGCTTCTGTCATAATTAAATGTCGAGAGTTTGTGTTCCAGGCTAAATTTCATGAAAAAAAATTATAATGTTCAGCCAGGTCAGTATGATTGTGCCTTAAAATATGGATTGACAATAGAATTTTGATGTCTCTCATAAAACCCATTGACTATGTGTAGCTGGTTAAACTGTTAATCCCATTCTATTTTTTTGTGTGAAGTTTATAGAGTGGAACTCATGATTGCTGCAGTTATTGTGGCACATAATACCATTCACACCATATTCCTCTCTTGTTTTATTTAACAGGACAATTGAATAAAGTTAACAGGTATTAAAATTGCACAGAGGGGAATTTGATATGAATTTGTCATGCATGAACAGCACCATTTATAATAATGTCTAATAGAAATATAATTTATTGCATTCTCTCTTATATTCCAGTGGATATTTTGAAGGTCACATTATACAGTAGCATTGTTCATAGGGACACAGAATGGGCAGAGCTGATTTCTACTGTTGAGTCTCAAACCTAACTTGCTGTCTCCCATACCATCCTTGCCCCTCCTACACCATCCCCTGTTCCCCCACACCATCCCTGTCCCTCCCTCACTATCTCTGACGCCCCCCAACACCATTCCCTGCCTCTTATACATCAACACTGCCCCTCCCACACCATCACTGCCCATCCCACACCATCTCTACCCCCCACACCATTCTCTGCCTCTTAGACAGCAACACTGCCTCCCCAGACCATCTCTACCCCCTGCACCATTCCCTGCCTCTTACACACCATTAGTGCCCCTCCCACATCATCCCTACATCCCCACACCATTCTCTGTCTCTTACACAGCAACACTGTCCCTCCCATACCATCTCTAACTCCCCCCACACCATTTCCTGTCTCTTACACACTATTCCCTGCCCTTCCCATACAATCTCTGGTACCAACACCATCCCTCTGTCCCTCGCAACCTCTGCCCCTCTCTGTCCCACAGACATAACCCAGCCCCTCCCATCCTACCACTGCCCCTCTCCCACCATCACTGCCCCTTACACATCATCCCTGCCCCTTCCAGACTATATTTGCCCCTCTTACACCATTATTGACCTTCATTCATCGTCTCTGACCCACAGAACCATCTCTAGCCCTCCCACACCATCTCTGCCAGCTCCTACATCATCTCTGCCTCTCACTCGCCATCTCTGTCCCTCTCACTCTACCAGACACATGAAACCCACTTCTGAGGAGGAACCGTTATGGCTCTCAGAGGAAGAATTGTCAAGGCCTTTCTCTCCAAACTCATCTGGTTAGCATTGCACTCACAAGGACCAAAGTTAGAGGGGAAAGAGAAGACCGAGTTCTCTGACACCCGGAGCAAGGTTGGAGAATACGCCTCTGCCCAGGAAGGATAAGCAGTCTCTGGCTTGGCCAATGACGATAGGGATATTTGCTCAAATCTAGCTGCTATCAAATCCTATTAGACTCGTCTCAGTAGTACCCTGGTTTCATCAGCATCCTCATCATCAGCATCGACCCCATCAGCATCTTTGTCAGACTCTCCTTCCTCAGCTTAAAGTTTTGGTATGAAGTTCACAGAATTGGGCTGATAAACCACCCTTTCTTCTAATTCCTCCCCCCGTCATTTAGCGAGGTTGCACTGATTGCACCAAACAATCACCATCTTGGAGACCGTTACCAGCAAGCACTGGAGTGCAAGTTTTTCTATTGATTCACTTAACCGCTACAGGTCCCCTTTCCCCTCTTCCTGTCAATCGCTTTGCCCTTTGCTTTAGTATCCTGTGGATCTATCAGTCTGCTCCCTTGATGATCAGCCTTTTCATTATCTCCTTTGAAGTTCCTGCTCTTCCCCCTGATTTTCAGGGCTATCCTTAGAATTACATCCATCCTTATTCAGTTCAGCTTCTTTTTATCCCACCCCCATGCCTCCAACAACCATACCCTTTAAATTCCATTCCCTACTGGTCCTTTCTACCTAACCCATCTTCACCTGAACCTTTTGAGTTTTGGCCTCTTTAGATTGAAGCCCAACTTACCTCCCTGGTCAGGTTTGATAACTTCAGTCAGCGTGGTTGCCTGACTTGGGCAAGACTGTTGAGCAGATCAGGCTTTACCCTTTACAGTATAAGTCCTTATGAAATACAAGCAAAACCACATATGTCTGAGACTTCTCATGAGCTGATTGACCAGTCAAGCTTCACTCTTAAAATACTGTCGCATTTGAGTGAAGAATGACTTGGTTATGAAGTGGCCCAGTTCGTAAAAGAGGTTTGCATTCACCAGAGCTAAGAGGAGGAAGTCTACCTTGCCAGGTGCATGAGTTGTATATAGCCTGGCTTCTGAACACATGAATTTCTCCTTTTACTGAAGGAGATTGCACCCAAGAGTGCAATTCCTGCAGGCTGGAACGTTAATGGGTAATCATGGCATGCTAATGAATTCAAAAATGATTCCTGACCTGTTGAAACATTCTAAGCACATGGTGTCAAACTTTAAGCCGCTGCCAGGAAGTAGAATTTTGCCTTCTCCAGTTAAGCTACACCCCTTCCAAGCTTTCTAAAAGGTCTACGTGGGTACAGAAGCTTTGCAAAAGGTCTGGGTGGATACAGAAGCTTTGTAAGAGGTGTGGGTGGTTACAGAAGCTTTCCAAATGATCTGGGTGGATATAGAAGATTCCACTCAATTTCTGTGAGCTCCCAACCCCTTTCTCCTGGTTGCTATGGCATCACAGCTACTGATCTCTGCTGATTTCCAGTTCCTTAATGTTGCTCTAAAGCCGGTTGCTGGGAAAGGCAGACAGTATCATTTAGGAGATAAATCAATTTGTGACACTTGTCTCTAATTGGTTACAAGCTAGCACTGCAAATATTTGTATTGATGCAGCTTTGGGAGCAATTTCATTCTTAGCAATTCAAGGTTATCTGGAACTATACACATTCTGTAGACGTTTTGCAAATTTGCACATTAATGAGACTCATTCACTCTATCAACAAAAACTGATCATTTTTCATGCAAGGTTTTTTCATGCGTAACTTTTCAGATGAGAATTTTATCTCTGGTGACAGGTAGTGGCACCTGGGTAATGCTGGCTAGAGAACCTTTCCCACTCTGCACACATGGGGACGAATGATCAGCAAAGACTAAGAGGAGCTCATCTGATTTGATTATTCATCTATTTCAAAGAAGCAAAGCTAATGATTCTGGTAATGACAGACTTGATTTTAAATGGCTTTAAAAGACTCAGGCTTTTTTTTTATGCTGGAATGCTTACCACAGTGTTGCAAATGCCTTGCACCATCCAGCTTGTTCCACTCTTTTATCACTTTCTCTCTGGCTTCACAATGCCCCTGATGCTGCAACCTTAGGTTAAATTACTTGTATAGTCCTTGATTTTCTTTACTATTGTCTGCCTTGTGGTGTCCATCAGCTATGTTGACCACACTTGTTCTAACCAACAAGTATTTCCTCTGTAGTTCAAGACTTCTCAGCCTAAAACTGCACCACGTATTTTTCTCAGTTTTACATTTGTCCTCCAGGAATTTAAACTTTATTCTCAGAACATCTGATATTTCCTTGCCTTCTGTGGCTGAGCTTCTAATTGGGACTGCTCCTGCAATTCATTGGTCCCCGATACAATCTGTAACTTCTAAGGTCCTAATATGTCTGCTCCATGTAGCTTCCAGCTTGCTTCTGTGTTTCCCTTACCAGGTCTGAAACGTTTTTCCTTTGAGTGTAATTTTCTTCTTGTCTATGATTCTGTACATTGCAGGCTGTCTGCCAGAGTTGGTCTGAAAGCTGTAACTAGAAATTCCTTCAAGATTTGCTGTAATTAATTCTAATTAAATCGAATTCCAGTCCATACCACTGCCTACTGTGTTGTATGATTATGCACTGCAGTTGGATAGATTGCTGCCACTTTCCTTCCTTTCTGACCAAATGTGCAAAGTCGGCTTGATTTAAAATGAAAAATCACACAACACCAGGTTATAGTCCAACACGTTTATTTGGAAGTACAAGCTTTCAGAGCGCTGGTCCTTTGTCAGGTAGCTAGTGGAGCAGGATCATAGGACAACAGAATTTATAGCAAAAGACCAAAGTGTCATACAACTGATGCGATGTATTGAACAAACCTAGATTTCTGTTAAGCCTTTAATCATGTAGAATGGGTTGCAAGTTTCGATTGATTGATATGTAAATCCCAGAACTTCTTTCAAGTCACAGTCCCGAGATAACTTAAGGTTTTGTAAAAAAAAGGTGACATCTCAGCTCAGACAATGCACTAAATAGAACCAGTCTGACTCAAGGTTGGAATACAGACAAACTCTAACCTTACATCTTTAATGCATTGCCTGAGCTGAGATGTCGCTTTTTTTTATAAAACTTTACGTTATCTCGGGACTGTGACTTCAAAGAAGTTCTGGGATTTGCATATCAATCAACCTGCATTCCCATTCTACATGTTTAAAGACTCACCAGCAATCAGTTATATGACGGCTTGATCTTTTGCTGTAAATTCTGTCTAACACCTGCGCCTTCATATATTTGTTTAAGATGGTAGAGGAAAACCACTAGGCAGTCTAACGAGACGAGGCGTTTGTTTATGTAGTATAATATAGCAATCAGGTAAAAGCTACATTAGTAAGATTGTCATGATTTGGAGGTGCCGGTGTTGGAATGGGGTGTGCAAAGTTAAAAATCATACAACACTAGATTATAGTCCAACAGGTTTAATTGGAACCACCTGATGAAGGAGCAGTGCTCTGAAAGCCAGTACTTCCAATTAAACCTGTTGGACTATAACCTGGTGTTGTGTGATTTTTAACTTAGTAAGATTGACATTGTTACTGATATTATCGAGAGACGTCAGATAACAAGTCTGTTCCCTTTGAGATTCGAAAGCATCTGCCTCTCCCATCCAAGACATAGAGCATAGAACATAGATCATTACAGTGCAGTACAGGCCTTTCAGCCTTCGATGCCACACTGACATGTGAAACCAATCTAAAGCCCGTTTAACCTACATTATTCCATTATCATTCATATGTTATCCAATGACCATTTAAATGCTCTTAATGTTGACAATCTATGAAACCAATCTAAAGCCCACCTAACCTACATTATTCCATTATCATCCAAATGTTTATTCAATAACCAGTTAAATGCTCTTAATGTTGGTGAGTCCACTACTATTGCAGGCAGGGCATTCCATGACCTTACTACTCTCTGAGTAAAGAACCTACCTCTGATATCTGTCTTATATCTATCACCTCTCAGTTTAAAGCTAAGTCCCCTCGTGCTAGCCATCACCATCCAAAGAAAAAGACACTCACTGTCCACTCTATCTAATCCTCTGATCATCTTGTATGCCTCTATTAAGTTGCCTCCTAACCTTCTTCTCTCCAATGAAAACAGCCTCAAGTCACTCAGCCTTTCCTCATAACACCTTCCTTCCCTACCAGGTAACATCCTGGTAAATCTCCTCTGCACCCCTTCCAATGCTTCCACATCCTTCCTATAATGTCTTTATAACATTATTAGATGAAGTGGAGTTTAACACAGTATTCAATATTAACCCTTTCAGAACCATAGCCTACTTCAAGTGACAGAAAGCTGTCTGGCAGGCCAACTCATACAGCCAGCAGTTCAATTTACCTGCACATTGTGATCTTCTCTATGACACCCCACTGAGATCCTTGTCTGAATCCTCGACAACAGTATGTGTCTGACCCCAGTCGTGACCACAGGTTAGAACACCAAAGCACTGTGGGCATTTTTAACCTGTAATTCCAAAATGTGTTTCAAAGAGAGTTGTTTAAGACAAGAATGTCCGCAGATGTATATTAAGGAGAGAGATGGCCCCAGAAGGTCACACCTATAGATACAAGGGCATTTCAAACAACAATCCTTCAAAGGGGAGGAAGAAGCAAATCAAAACAAAACAGGACTCTAATCTCTTGTGACTGCAAAGATAACAAGATCTGATAACCCTGGCTCAGCAGAGGATTATGTCCCGAGCTGCAGGCACATTTTGTGCTGTTCTCTTTGAAGAATGTAGAATTATAGAATCCCTACCTGGCAGAAGGAGCCCAGTCAGCCCATCAAGTCTGCTCCAATTCTCTGAAGAGCATCATGCTCAGACTCACCTATACCCCATTCTATCCCCATAACCCCGCACTTGCTATGGCTAATCTGCTAACCTGCGCATCCCTGGATACTATGGGACAACTTAGCATAGCCAATATACCTAACCTGTACATCTTTGTTCCTAGGGAGGAAACTGGAACACCTGGTAGAAGCCCACATAGAACGTGCAAACTCCACATTGATAGCCACCCAAGGTTGAAATCAAACACAGATCCCTAATGCTGCGAGTCAGCAGTGGTTAAAGAGTCAGTTTCAATCCTACTGGAGTGCACTAGATGGGACTGGATATTTTTGTGTGCAGCTTAGGTTGGAGCACTAGCACAGGCAAAGAACTATACCCTAATCACTCCTCTGTTGCAGGTAAAGAAAGAACCTCTCTCTCTCTGCTAAAACTGGATGATAAAAAGATTCTATCTCAGCTTGTATGCTGGAATTCAATCACAGTCAAAATGAATCAAAACAATAGATTTTTAATCCATCTGCAAAATTGGGGATTATGAAAGCTACTGTACAATGTCAACGCTACTGTTAATCGTCACTGCAACTGCTTAACTATTCACACTTATAGAGTCATAGAGTCATGAAGAATTCAGGGACTGATCCACATACAAGTCTTTTTTAACTTTTATCTTTTTGGAATCCCCACTGATTTCTAATCTATGCATATGTCTCCATGTATGTTGCATTACTGATTCTTCTCACATTAGTATTTAATGAACTAATTCTTTGTTAACTCAAGAGATCCTGTTCAATTGCTTCTGAAAGAATAATAGCCACAAGGGAAGGAATCCATTTTTAAATGAACCTGTTGCAACCACCCCAGGAATGGGTGGATGAAGAAGAGTAACAAGTACATTCCTCATCACCCAAGGGCTTAACGATCTGTGATGTCCCATCTGGAATTGGAACAAATTGGGGAAACTCACCTGAGATCTGTTCCTAAAACATGAAATGGCATGTAAATTTTAAATCTCTCTTCCCTGACCTGGCAGGAAACACTCAGACCTAGGTGACTCATTGTATGCTGATACCAATCTATAGTGCAGCAAGTGTATTTCTGAGTCAGATCAAGCAACAGGGACTCTCTATCAGGGCTGTGCTGTTGTTCTCGTTCTTTGTCCTGGTACTCGTGGGCAGCAGGCAATTTTTGGCCATCTGATCGCAAGAACTCAAAAGGGAACTTATATTTCATGGAAAAAGAGTGAAGTGGCCAAGAATTGCCAAGAAGTCCATGGTCACTTCAGCAGCTTGCTCATTATGCCAGGATAAGACACATAATGCAGAAAGACGCCATCATCCTCCATATTCTCATTGATGCCAGAAGTCATTGATAGGCAGATCATAACAAATTGGTTATTGAACACAGCGCACTTTCAGAAGAATACTCTATACTCTTCATATCTTTAATCAGGCAGTTTTCTTGAGGGATATGGCCCCTAACTCAAGCTTAAAGGTTCAAAAGAAAAGATTAAAGACTGTGACACTGACTCATCAATGTTCTATATATTATTCCCAATTTAGTAATCACAAAATCTGTTTCCTGTTTTGACTTTGTGATATGCAATGTATTTTTTTCAAATCAAAATGATTTCTTAGAATTTTTAATATGTACAGTATTTTAAAATAGATGCATCAAAGTTCTCATCAATCTTTGGCAAGATCTGTAAAAGATTGCTGTTTTGAAATGGCCTTTGAACCAGACAGCCACTTGTATATTTTTCCTTCATGTGGGTATTGAGTCTCACTTACCTACTTTGTCTCTGACTAGCTTTGTGACAGATTGATTCATGATATGGTCATAATAACCAATATGGGAAACTCTAGCTGTCAGAACATTGGTTTAAACAGTTTAGTATTTGACTCCCAACAGGAAGGTTAAGAATTTAATTACCAAAGTTGTGTTGTCCAGCTTAAGCATTTGAGTGATTTACTCTAAATATCAGGGTCATGAATTTGAGTTACTGGCCTCTGCACCATTGAAGCACATTTATTTCAGGAGGGTGAGGTTCATGTGGTCTCAGGATGTTGTATGCCTAGGTCCTCTTATATCATTGCTCTCATGGGTTGATCTTCAGAACCAACTATACAAGGGTCCACAGATCATGATAGCCCCTTGCTATTAGGTAATGGAGAATATATGAAAGGAGATAAACTATAAGGGATGAAAAATGGATCGTATAAATAACAATGACTGAAAAAATGAATAGAAACTATAGCCAATCCTTCTTATACTGTGTCAGTTTTTAGCAGAAACAGTAAAACCACTTGTAATGTAAAACAAAAGCTTATCTCTGTTCAGACATATAGTTGAACATGTGTTTTTCCCTTTTACAACTTCAGAAATACCTGGACAACACACACCATAAAACCACAGACCATAAGCTATGGAGCAAAATCAGACCATTCGGCCCATTGAGTATGCTCCACTTTTCAATCATGGTTGATATGTTTCTCAACCCAGTTCTCCTGCCTTTTCCCAATAACCTTAATCCACTCAGTAATCAAGAAACTATTTATCTCTGCCTTAAGTAAATTCAATGATTTGGCCTCCTTAGCACTCTGAGAGAATGGATTCCACAGATTAACCACTCCTGGCTAAAGAAATCCCTCCTTATCTCCGTTCTAAAGGGTCATCCCTTCACTCTGAGGCTGTGCCTTTGGGTCCTAGTCTCTCCTAATAGTGGAAACTTCTTCTCCATGTTCCCTTTATCCAGGACTCTCAGTAGTCTATAAGTTCCAATCAGATCCCCACTCATTCTTCTAAACTCCTCTGCATCCCTCCAATACCAGCACATCCTTCCTTACATGTGGGACCCAAAACTGTTCACAATATTCCAAATGCAATTTGACCAGAGCCTATATAGCCTCAGCAGTAAATCTCTCTTCTCTCTCCTTAACAATGTACCTCATAGTCTTGAAATCCCCCACCCTAGGGAAAAGACAACTACTATTAATTCTATCTCATCTCCACATTATTTTATAAATGTCAATAAGGTCACATCCCAAACCCCTATGCTCCAGTGCATAACCTCACACTTTCCTACACTGTATTCCATCTGCCACTTCCTTGCCTACACAACAAGCCTGTTGAAGTCCTTCTGCAGCCTCCCACTTCCTCAATACCACTGTGTCTCCACCTATCTTTGTGTCAGCTGAAAACTTAGCAACAATGCCCTCAGTTCCTTCGTTCAGATCATGAATGTAAAACGTGAATAGCTGTGGTCCCAAAATTGACACTGCAAAACTCCACTAATCAGTGGCACCCATTAGCAAACAGACCCCTTTCTCCCTACTCTCTGCCTTTTGCCAGTCAGCCAATCCTCTATCCATGCTAGTACCTTGCCACCAACTCCATGTATTTTTACCTTATTTAGCAGCCTCCTGTGCAGCACCTTGTCAAAGGCCTTTTGGAAGATCACATCCACTGGCTCTCCTTTATCTAATTTGTGCATTACCTCCACAACGAATTCTAACAGATTTGTCAGACATGACCTCCCCTTTATGACACTGTGCTGACTCAGCCCTATTTTCCCATGCACTTCCAAATACTCCACAATCTCATCCTTAACAATGGATTCTGAAGTCTTACCAGTGACCAATGTCATGTTAACCTGCCTATGGTTTCCTGTCTTCTGCCTCCCTCCTTTCTTTAATCGGGGTGTTACATTAGCCAGTTTCCAGTCCTCTGAGACCCTCGCTGACTCCAGTGATTCCTGAAAGACCACCACCAATGCTTTAAAACCTCAACTATCTCCTTCAGAACTCTAGGGTGTTAATTTATCAACCTTCAAACCTTTTAGCTTCCCCAGCACCTTCTCCTTAGTGATGGCTTCTACACCCACCACTGGTATGCTGTTGGTGTTTTCCACTGTGAAAACAGATGCTAAATTGCCCATAGTGTTCAGTGATGTGCAGGTTAGGAGTAAAAGTAGAGTAATGGGGAATTGGTTTGGGTGGGAGACTCTTCGGAGGGTCGATGTGGACTTGTTGGGCCGAATGGCCTGTTTCCACATTGTAGGGATTCTATATAAAACATACCTATTCAGTTCCTCCACCATTTCTTTATTCCCCATTATGACTTCTCCAACCTCATTTTCTAGTGGGCCAATGTCCACTCTTGCCTCTTTCTTATCTTTCAAATATCCAAAAAAAACTCTTGCAATCTTCTTTTATATTACTAGCTAGCTTACCCTCATATTTCATCTTCACCCACTATTGCATTTTAAGCTATGCTGTGCTGATTTTTAAAGGCTTCCCGATTATTTGGCTTCCCATTAATCTTCACCACATTGTAAGTCTTTACTTTTGCTTTTATGCTGTCCCTGATTTCCCTCGTCAACCATGGGTGCCTCATCCTCCCCTTAGTATCTTTCTTCTTCTTTGGGGTGAATTTCTGCTGTACCTTCTGAATCACCCCCAAAAACCCCTGCCGTTGTTGCTCCACCATCTTCCCTGTTAGGCTCTCCCTTCGAATCAATTATGGCCAGCTCCTCCCTCATCTCTTTGTAGTTATCTTTACACAGTTGTAAAATGGTTACACCTGATTCCAGCTTCTCCCTGTCAAATTCTATCATATTATGGTACTGCCACCTAGGGTTTCATCCACCTTAAAATCCCAAATTATACCAGCCTCATTACACATCACCAAATCCGGAGCTGCCTGTTGTTTAGTGGTGTCTACCACAAGCTGCTCCAGAAAAACCGTCTTGTAGACATTTCATGATTTCCTTTTCTTGAGATCCGCTACCAACCTGATTTTCCTAGTCCACCTGTATATTAATGTCCCCCATGATTATTGCAACAGTGTTGTTCTTACAAGCCTTTTCTAACTCCTGGTTTATTTTCTTCACCACATCCTGACTACTGCTAGGAGGCCCGTACACAACTCTTAGCAGTGTCTTTTTTATTTTGGGGTTCTTCAACTCCACCCACACGAATTTTGTACTTACTGACTCTACATTGCTTCTTAATTTCATTTCTTATGAACAAGGCAAGCCTGCTGCCTCTGTCCATCTGCCTTTCCTATCAATAGGATGTGTAGCCTTGGATATTTAGTTCCCAGCCTAATCCCCTGTGCTGCTATGTCTGTGATACTCACATCATCATACCACCAATTTCAATCTCCACTCGAAATTATGGAGTCATAGAGTCATAGGGGTGTACAGCATGGAAACAGACCATTCGATCCAACCCGTCCATGCCGACCAGATATCTCCAACAATCTAGACCCACCTGCCAGCACCCGGCCCATATCCCTCCAAACCCTTCTATTCATATTCCCATCCAGATGCCTTTTAAATGTTGCAATTGTATCAGCCTCCACCACTTCCTCTGGCAGCTCATTCCATACACGTCCCACCCTCTGTGTGATAAAGTTGTCCCTTAGGTCTGTTTTATATCTTTCCCCTCTCACCCTAAACATATGCTCTCTAGTTCTGGACTCCCCCACCTCAGGGAAAAGACCTTGTCTATTTACCCTATTCATGCTTTATAAACCCTCATGATTTTATAAAGCTCCATAAGGTTACCCCTCAGCCTCCGACGCTCCAGGAAAAACAGCCCTAGCCTATTCAATCTCTCCCTATAACTCAAATCCTCCAAACCTGGCAACATCTTCGTAAATCGTTTCTGAACCCTTTCAAGTTTCACAACATCCTTCCAATAGGAAGGAGACCAGAATTGCACACAATATTCCAAAAGTGGCCTAACCAATGTCCTGTACAGCCGCAACATGACCTCCCAACTCCTGTACTCAATACTTTGACCAATAAAGAAAAGCATACCAAACACCTTCTTCATTACCCTATCTACCTGCGACTCTACTTTCAAGGGGCTATGAATCTGCATTCCAAAGGTCTCTTTGTTCAGCAACACTCCCATTAAGTGTATAAATCCTGCTAAGATTTGCTTTCCCGAAATGCACACCTCGCATTTATCTAAATTAAACTGCATCTGCCACTCCTCAGCCCATTGGCCCATCTGATCAAGATCCATACACTGCCTACATTTTAAGTACAACACCCTCAGTCCTGCTTTGACTGCCCCAGCTTCTCATAACTATCGCCTATCTGCAGTGCCTTAAGTTAGATTTCTGACCCTTTCTGTCCTCTCTGTCCAATTACTTGTCCTGGAAATTTTAATAACCTCTGCTGAACCCTCTCTGCTTTAATGTTTTGCATATTTTTCTGTGCAATTGAAACCTCCTCCACCACCACTATTAAGTTTAAAGCTCTTTCCATAATCTTAGCTATGTGTTTCGAGAGGACTCTTATCCCAGCATGATTCAGAAGTTACTGTCACATCGGAACAGCTCCCTCCTTGCCCAGTACTGGTGCCAGATTCCCATGAATTTAAACCCATTTCTCCCACACAAATCTGTGAGCCACGCATTTACCTCTTTAATCTTGCTGACCCTATGCCAGTTAGCTTGTGGTTTAGGTCTCAATCCAGAGATTATTACATTTTTCATTCTGCTTTCTTAATTTAACCTCTAACTGCTCATATTCCCTCAGCAGAACCCCTTTTCTCTTTCTACCTATATCATTGATAGCTCCATAGATGGCAACATTGATCTTTCCCCTCCCACTCCAGGATCCTCTGTAACCCAGATGAGATATTCTGAACTCAGGTACCAAGTAAGCAACACAGCCTTCGGAACTTTCGATCCTGACCACATAGAATAATGCCTATTCCTCTGACTATACTATTCCTGATTACAACAACATTTTCTTTTCTTCCCCTCTTGAATGGCTGTCTGTACCACTGTGCTTCGGTCAGTTTGCTTATCCTCACATTCGCACAGAGAGTAAGAATCTCAAATCTGTTAGAGAAGCTCAAAAGCTGAGGGTCATTTAGCAGTCCCTCCTGGATCCCTCTCCCTGTCCCACTTGTATTCACACCCTCCCATTCCTGACCACTGACTGAATCCAAGGTAGTTAATCGAAGGGTTGTGACTCTCCCCCTTCCTGATGTGTCACACTGTTTGAAACTTCAGCTTATCAACTCTGAGCCAGAGTTAGAGAGTCACAGAGTCATACAACATGGAAACAGACTCTTCAGACCACCCAGTCCATGCTGGCCATGTTCCCAAACTAAACTACTCCTAATTGCCTGTATTTAGCCAATATCCCTCCAAATCTTTCCAATGTATGTACTTATCCAAACATCTTTTAAACATTGCAACTGTACCTGCATCCACACTTCCTCTGGCAGTTCATTCTGCACATTAACCACTCTCTGTCTAAAAAAAGTTGCCCCTCACATACTTCTTTCAATCTTTCTATTATTACCTTAAAAACATGACCCCTAGTTTTGAACTCTCCCATCCTAGGGAAAAGGTCTTTGTTATTCACCTTATCTATGCGCCTCACGATTTTATAAATCTCTATAAGGTCACTCCTCAAGTGCAAAATAATTCCCAGTCTATTCAACCTATTTTTTAAAACTCAGACCTTACATTCCTGGCAACATACTGGTAAATCTTTTCTGAACACTTTCCAGTTAAATAATATATTTCCTATAACAGGGCAACCAGAAAAGCACACAGTACTGCAGAAGAGGCCTCATCAATGTCCTGTAAACCTTCCTCAATCCACCAACGCTTGCTACAGATGTGATCATTACAAGCCATGATGGTGTCTACCAACAGAACTGAAAAGCAGAAATCTGAATTAATGGAGGATGTTTACCAAGTAATGCTTATGGGAAAGATATATTGGAAACAACAGCTTAACTTGTAGTTGGAGGTGTCATGGAAGGAAAAGATGGACTTGGAATGCAATCTTAATGTCTTCCCTTTTTTGTATATCTGTGTATGCCACAAATAATACTCAGTAATGAGGACTCATGTTAACATCACACTATTTAAGCTACTAAGGACACGAGAGTTACTTAAGGATTTGTCCTCAGGCGAGTTACCTTATTTTCATTCATCTCCACAGCCCCAGAAAGCTTGAGCAAAACTAAAGAGATCCCACTGTGCAATTACAGAGGTGGCTGCATAACAAGGTGAATCACCTGAGTTAAGTATATGTGGTGTTTAAATGATTCCAACAGCAATTAAGGTTGCAGTTCATATCATTTACTGTTATAAAGATCCATTCCCTCCTTTGCAATATTTTGTAATCTTCAATATAATTTCCTCCCTTCAAATATCACTGGCAGCTCTATTACTTGGTTGTGGTCTTTGTGTGTGGAACTTATAATGTCTCTTGCAGTTAAGAGTGAGCAAAACTACATGCAGATGAAAAGAAATTTGCTCGAGATACAGAAAGACATGAAGAGGCTGGTTGAATTACACAGGGAGAAATTGTTTCCACTTTTGGAATGATCGAGAACCATAGGAGATCACTTTTAGAGTCATGATTTGGAGATGCCGGTGTTGGACTGGGGTGTACAAAGTTAAAAATCACACAACAGCAGGTTATAGTCCAACAGGTTTAATTGGAAGCACTAGCTTTCAGAGCGTCGCACTACCACCTGATGAAGGAGCGACGCTCCAAAAGCTAGTGTGCTTCCAACTAAACCTGGTGGACTATAACCTGGTGTTGTGTGATTTTTAACTTTTAGTGTGATTGGCAAAAAGAAGCAATGCTAACAAAAGAAAACACATTTTGATACTCACTGGTTGCTTTGAAATCTATGGCCCTAGATCATGAACAAATCAATTTAATTATGATTTCAAAAGGTATTTGGATCATTAGCTGTAGAAGCAAACTTTGTAGTGATTTGGGAAAAGGATGAGGGAATGAGTAGGTAGTTCTTTCTTGCAGAGAGTCAGTATATACTTGATGGGCTAAGTCACCTCCTGCTGTGCTGTAATCATTTTCTGAATCTATAATCTATAAACTGTGGATTAGATTTTGCACTCTGGGCTATATTAAAATCATTCATAAGTTACTGAACTATCCTCACTTTCAACATGAACAATACTTAACCTTTGATTTAATGATTAACTTCAAATAAACAATTTGATGTAGTTTGATCTTGATATTCAAACATAGATATCCCAGTAGGTATCAAGGCCGTTATTTGTTTAACTTCTAACTAGCCAGGCTCAATTCAGTTAAAACATCGTGTAAGAATTTGTAAAGCAAAAGATCTGAATCATAAAAAATATGAGTTATCATCAGTTGGCTTAACTTTAGAGAATACTGGTTCATTCAGGCTAATTCCAAACTTTACCACAGCAAGAAACAAACTTTTAAAAATAAACCTAAAAGCACCTTCTTTAAAAAATATTGTAGGAGAAGACTCAAAGTCTGAACTTGGTGCAGTTAGATTTCAATCCATTTAAGCCGAGGAGCTAAATGACTACATAGTTTTCAACTTAATTTTAATGGCACACAGGTTATTCTGATATAAGGCTCCTTTCATCAACATGAATTGGCTAAAACACAACGGGTGATCTGTGGGAAATTGTTTGAATAACGTGAACTTTCTACAGAATGCATATAGTGATCTTCTACAGCACAATCATCCACAGCACAATCTTCGACAGCACAATCTTCTACAGGGCAATCTTCTACAGCACAATCTTCTACAGCACAAACGTCTACAGCACAATCTTCTACAGTACAATGTTTTACCGCCTAATCTTCTGCAGTTCAATCTTCTACAGCGCAATCTTCTACAGCATAATCTTCCACAGTACAATCTTCAATAGTACATTCTTCTATAGCACAATCTTGACAGCATAATCTTCCACCGTACAATCCTCCAAAGCACAATCTTCCACAGCACAACCTTCTACAGTACAATCTTCTTCGGCACAATCTTCCACAGCACAATCTTCTACAGCACAATCTTCCAGAGTACAATCTTCCACAGCGCAATCTTCCACAACACAATCATCTGCAGCACAATCATCTATAGCACAATCTTCTACAGCGCAACCTTGTACAGCACAATCTTCTACAGCACAATCTTCTACAGCACAATCTTCCACAGCACAATCTTCCAGAGTACAATCTTCCACAGTGCAATCTTCCACAGCACAATCATCTACAGCACAATCTTCTATAGCACAATCTTCTACAGCGCAATATTATACAGCACAATCTTCCACAGCACAATCTTCCACAGCACAATCTTCCACAGCACAATCTTCCACAACACAGTCTTCTACAGGACAATCGTCCACAGCACAATCTTCAACAGCACAATCTTCCACAGCGCAATCTTCTACAGCACAACCTTCAGCAGCACAATTCTGTTCAGCACAATCTACTCCATCGCAATCTTCTAAAGCACAATCTTCCGCATCGGAATCTTCTACTGCACAATTATCTACAGCACAACCTTCTACAGGGCAATCTTTCACAGCACAATCCTCTACAGTACAATGTGTACCGCCCAATCTTCCGCAGCACAACCTTCTACAGCACATTCTTGACAGCACAATCTTCCACCGTACAATCCTCCAAAGCACAATCTTCAACAGCACAATCTTCTACAACACAATCATCTACACCACAACCTTCCACAGCACAATCTTCATCAGTGCAATCTTCTACAGTGCAAGTTTCTACAGCACAATCTTCCACGTACAATTTTCAACCCCACAATCTTCCACAGTACAATCTTCCACAGCACAATCTTCTACAACACTATGTTCTACAGCACAATCTTTTATAGCACAATCTTCTACATTGCACTCTTCTTCAGTGCAATCTTCCACAGCACAATCTTCCACAGCGCAATCTTCTACAACACAATCTTCTACAGCACAAACTTCTACAGCACAATTCTGTACAGCACAATCTTCTACAACACAATCTTCAAAAGCACAATCTTCCATATTGCAATCTTCTACTCCACAATCGTCTACTGCGCAATGTTCCTCAGCTCAATCTTCTACAGCACAATCTTCTACAGTACAATGTTTTACCGCCCAATCGTCCGCAGCACAATCATCTACAGCACAGTCTTCCACAGTACAATCTTCTATAGTACATTCTTCTTTAGCACAATCTTGACAGCATAATCTTCCACCGTACAATCCTCCAAACCAAAATCTTCCACAGCACAATCTTCTACAGTGCAATCTTCTACAGTACAATCTTCCACACTGCAATCTTCCACAGTACAATGTTTTACCGCCCAATCTTCCGTAACACAATCTTCTACAGCGCAATATTCTACAGCGCAATCTTCTACAGCACAATCTTCCACAGCACAATCTTCCACAGCGCAATCTTCTACAGCACTATCTTCTACAGTGCATTTCTCTACAGCACAATCTTCCACAGCACAATCTTCCACAGCACAGTCTTCTACAGTACAATCATCCTCAGCGCATTCCTCTACAGCACAACCTTCCACGTACAATCTTCCACAGTGCAATTTTCCACAGTACAGTCTTCCACAGCACAATCTACTATAGCACAATCTTCTACAGCACAATCTTCCACAGCACTATCTTCTACAGCACTATCTTCTACAGCGCATTCTTCTACAGCACAATCTTCCACAGCACAGTCTTCTACAGTACAATCGTCTACAGCACAATCTTCTACAACACTATGTTCTACAGCACAATCTTTTATAGCACAATCTTCTACATTGCACTCTTCTTCAGTGCAATCTTCCACAGCACAATCTTCCACAGCGCAATCTTCTACAACACAATCTTCTACAGCACAAACTTCTACAGCACAATTCTGTACAGCACAATCTTCTACAACACAATCTTCAAAAGCACAATCTTCCATATTGCAATCTTCTACTCCACAATCGTCTACTGCGCAATGTTCCTCAGCTCAATCTTCTACAGCACAATCTTCTACAGTACAATGTTTTACCGCCCAATCGTCCGCAGCACAATCATCTACAGCACAGTCTTCCACAGTACAATCTTCTATAGTACATTCTTCTTTAGCACAATCTTGACAGCATAATCTTCCACCGTACAATCCTCCAAACCAAAATCTTCCACAGCACAATCTTCTATAGCACAATCTTCTACAGTGCAATCTTCTACAGTACAATCTTCCACACTGCAATCTTCCACAGTACAATGTTTTACCGCCCAATCTTCCGTAACACAATCTTCTACAGCGCAATATTCTACAGCGCAATCTTCTACAGCACAATCTTCCACAGCACAATCTTCCACAGCGCAATCTTCTACAGCACTATCTTCTACAGTGCATTTCTCTACAGCACAATCTTCCACAGCACAATCTTCCACAGCACAGTCTTCTACAGTACAATCATCCTCAGCGCATTCCTCGACAGCACAACCTTCCACGTACAATCTTCCACAGTGCAATCTTCCACAGTACAGTCTTCCACAGCACAATCTACTATAGCACAATCTTCTACAGCACAATCTTCCACAGCACTATCTTCTACAGCACTATCTTCTACAGCGCATTCTTCTACAGCACAATCTTCCACAGCACAGTCTTCTACAGTACAATCGTCTACAGCACAATCTTCCTCAGTACAACCTTCTACAGCACAATCTTTTACAGCACAATTTTCTACAGCACAATCTTCCACAGTACAATCTTCTACAGCACAAACTTCCAAAGCACAATCTTCTCCAGCGCAATCGTCTACAGTGCAATCTTCCACAGAAAATCGTCCACAGCACAATCTTCTACAGCACAATCTTCCACAGCATAATCTTCTACAGCACAATATTCCACAGTACAAACTTATACAACATAATCTTCTACATAACAATCTTCTGCAGCACAACCTTCCACAGCACAATCTTCCACAGCACAATCTTCTCCAGCACAATCATCGACAGCAAAATCTTCTATAGCACAATCTTATACAGCGCAATCTTCTCCAGCACAATCTTTTACAGCACAATCTTCTACAGCACAATCATCTACAGCACAATCTTCTATAGCACAATCTTATACAGCGCAATCTTCTCCAGCACAATCTTTTACAGCACAATCTTCTACAGCACAATCTACAACAGCGCAATCTTCCACAGTACAAACTTCTACAGCACAATCTTCCACAGTACAATCTTCTACAGTACAATCTTACACAATACAATCTTCTACAGCACAATCTTTCTCTGCACAATCTTCCACAGCACTATCTTCCACAGTACAATCTTCTACAGCACAATCTTCTTCAGTGCAATCTTCCACAGCACTATCTTCCACTGCGCAATCGTCTACAGCACAATCTTCCACAGTACAATCTTCTACAGCAAAACCTTCTACATCGCAATCTTCTTTAGTGCAATCTTCCACAGCACTATCTTCCACAGCGCAATCTTCTACAGCACAATCTTCCACAGTACAATATTCTACAGCACAATCTTTCTCAGCACAATCTTCCACAGCGCAATCTTCTACAGCACTATCTTCCACAGCACAATCTTCTACAGCACAACCTTCCACAGTACAATCTTCTACAGCACAACTTTCTACATCGCAATCTTCTTTAGTGCAATCTTCCACAGCACTATCTTCCACAGCGCAATCTTGTACAGCACAATCTTCCACAGTACAATATTCTACAGCACAATCTTTCTCAGCACAATCTTCCACAGCACAATCTTCTACAGCACAACCTTTCACAGTACAATCTTCTACAGCACAATCTTCCTCAGCATAATCTTCCACAGCACAATCGTCTACAGCACAACCTTCTACAGGGCAATCTTCCGCAGCACAATCTTCTACTGCACAATCTTAACAGCACAATCTTCCACCGTACAATCCTCCAAAGCACAATCTTCCACAGCACAATCTTCTACAATGCAAAATTCTACAGCACAATCTTCTACAGCACAATTTTCTACAATGCAAAATTCTACAGTGCAATTTTCTACAGCACAATCTTCCACAGCGCAATCTTCCACAGTACAATTTTCCACAGCACAATCTTCTACAATACTATCTTCTACAGCACAATCTTCTATAGCACAACCTTCTACAGTGCAATCTTCCACAGCACAATCTTCTACATCGCAATCTTCTTCAGTGCAATCTTCCATAGCACTATCATCCACAGTACAATCTTCTACAGCACAAACATCCAAGCACAATCTTCTACAGAGCAATCGTCTACAGTGCAATCTTCCACAGAAAATCGTCCACAGCCCAATCTTCGACAGCACAATCTCCTACAACATAATCTACTACAGCACAATCTTCCACAGTTCAAACTTCTACAACATAATCTTCTACATAACAATCTTCCACAGTACAATCTTCTACAGCACAGTCTTACACAATACAATCTTCTACAGCACAATCTTCTTCAGTGCAAATTTCCACAGCACTATCTTCCACAGCGCAGTCGTCTACAGCACAATCTTCCACAGTACAATCTTCTACAGCACAACCTTCGACATTTTAATCTCCTTCAGTGCAATCTTCCACAGCACTATCTTCCACAGCACAATCTTCTACAGCACAATCTTTTACAGCATAATCTTCTACAGCACAATCTTCAACAGTGCAATCTTCCACAGTACAAACTTCTACAGCAAAATCTTCCACAGTACAATCTTCTATAGCACAATCTTACACAATACAATCTTCTACAGCACAATCATTCTCTGCACAATCTTCTACAGCACAATCTTCTACAGCACAATCTTCCACAGTACAATCTTCTACAGCACAATCTTCTATAGCACAATCATACACAATACAATCTTCTACAGCACAATCTTTCTCTGCACAATCTTCCACAGCACTATCTTCCACAGTACAATCTTCTACAGCACAATCTTCCACAGCACTATCTTCCACAGTACAATCTTCTACAGTACAATCTTCTACAGCACAACCTTCCACATCGCAATCTTCTTTAGTGCAATCTTCCACAGCACTATCTTCCACAGCGCAATCTTCTACAGCACAATCTTACACAGTACAATCTTCTACAGCACAATCTTTCTCAGCACAATCTTCCACAGCGCAATCTTCTGCAGCACTATCTTCTACAGCGCATTCCTCTACAGCACAATCTTTCTCAGCACAATCTTCCACAGCACAATCTTCCTCAGCATAATCTTCCACAGCACAATCGTCTACAGCACAACCTTCTACAGAGCAATCTTCCACAGCACAATCTTCTACAGTACAATGTTTTACCGCCCAATCTTCTACAGCACAATCTTCATTAACACAATCTTGTACAGCTCAATCTTCTATAGCACAATCTACCATGTATAATCTTCCACAGCGCAAACTTCCACAGTACAATTTTCCACAGCACAATCTTCTACAACACTATCTTCTACAGCATAATCTTCTATAGCACAACCTTCTACAGTGCAATCTTCCACAGCACAATCTTCGACAGCGCAATCTTCAACATCACTATCTTCTACAGTACAATGTTTTACAGCCCAATCTTCTACAGCGTAATCTTCTACAGCACAATCTTCCACAGTACGATCTTCCACAGCGCAATCTTCCACAGTACAATCTTCCACAGCACAATCTCCACAGCACAATCTTCCACAGCACAATCTTCAACAGCACAATCTTCTATAGCACAACCTTCTACAGCGCAATCTTCCACAGCACAATCTTCTACATCGCAATCTTCTTCAGTGCAATCTTCCACAGCACAAACTTCCACAGCGCAATCTTCGACAGCGCAATCTTCGACAGCACAATCTTCCACAGCAGTTTTCTACAGTACAATCGTCTACAGCACAATCTTCCTCAGTACAACCTTCCACAGTACAATCTTCGACAGCACATTCATCCAGAGTACAATCTTTTACAGCACAAACATCCAAAGCACAATCTTCTGCAGCGCAATCATCTACAGCGCAATCTTCCACAGACAATCGCCCACAGCACAATCTTCCACAGCACAATCTTCTACAGCACAATCTTCTACAACATAATCTTCTACAGCACATTCTTCCACAGTGCAAACTTCTACAACATAATCATCTACATAACAATCTTCTATAGCACAACCTTCCACAGCACAATCTTCCACAGCACAATCTTCCACAGCGCAATCTTCTCCAGCACAATCTTTTAAAGCAGAATGTTCTACAGCACAAACTTCAACAGCGCAATCTTCCACAGTACAAACTTCTACAGCACAATCTTCTACACCTCAATGTTCTACAGCACAATCTTCCACAGTATAATCTTCTACAGCACAATTTTGCACAATACAATCTTCTACAGCACAATCTTCTTCAGTGCAGACTTCCACAGCACTATCTTCCACAGCGCAATCGTCTACAGCACAATCTTCCACAGTACAATCTTCTACAGCACAACCTTCTACATTTTAATCTTCCACAGTGCAATCGTCTACAGCACAATCTTCCACAGTACAATCTTCTACAGCACAATCATCTACAGCACAATCTTATACAGCGCAATCTTCTCCGGCACAACCTTTTACAGCACAATCGTCCACAGCACAATCTTCAATAGCACAACCTTCCACAGTACAATACAATCTTCTACAGCACAATCTTTCTCTGCACAATCTTCCACAGCACTATCTTCCACAGTACAATCTTCTACAGCACAATCTTCTTCAGTGCAATCTTCCACAGCACTATCTTCCACTGCGCAATCGTCTGCAGCACAATCTTCCACAGTACAATCTTCCACAGCACAACCTTCTACATCGCAATCTTCTTTAGTGCAATCTTTCTCAGCACAATCTTCCACAGCGCAATCTTCTACAGCACTATCTTCTACAGTGCATTCCTCTACAGCACAATCTTCCACAGCACAATCTTCTACATCGCAATCTTCTTCAGTGCAATCTTCCACAGCACAAACTTCCACAGCGCAATCTTCGACAGCGCAATCTTCGACAGCACAATCTTCCACAGCAGTTTTCTACAGTACAATCGTCTACAGCACAATCTTCCTCAGTACAACCTTCCACAGTACAATCTTCGACAGCACATTCATCCAGAGTACAATCTTTTACAGCACAAACATCCAAAGCACAATCTTCTGCAGCGCAATCATCTACAGCGCAATCTTCCACAGACAATCGCCCACAGCACAATCTTCCACAGCACAATCTTCTACAGCACAATCTTCTACAACATAATCTTCTACAGCACATTCTTCCACAGTGCAAACTTCTACAACATAATCATCTACATAACAATCTTCTATAGCACAACCTTCCACAGCACAATCTTCCACAGCACAATCTTCCACAGCGCAATCTTCTCCAGCACAATCTTTTAAAGCAGAATGTTCTACAGCACAAACTTCAACAGCGCAATCTTCCACAGTACAAACTTCTACAGCACAATCTTCTACACCTCAATGTTCTACAGCACAATCTTCCACAGTATAATCTTCTACAGCACAATTTTGCACAATACAATCTTCTACAGCACAATCTTCTTCAGTGCAGACTTCCACAGCACTATCTTCCACAGCGCAATCGTCTACAGCACAATCTTCCACAGTACAATCTTCTACAGCACAACCTTCTACATTTTAATCTTCCACAGTGCAATCGTCTACAGCACAATCTTCCACAGTACAATCTTCTACAGCACAATCATCTACAGCACAATCTTATACAGCGCAATCTTCTCCGGCACAACCTTTTACAGCACAATCGTCCACAGCACAATCTTCAATAGCACAACCTTCCACAGTACAATACAATCTTCTACAGCACAATCTTTCTCTGCACAATCTTCCACAGCACTATCTTCCACAGTACAATCTTCTACAGCACAATCTTCTTCAGTGCAATCTTCCACAGCACTATCTTCCACTGCGCAATCGTCTGCAGCACAATCTTCCACAGTACAATCTTCCACAGCACAACCTTCTACATCGCAATCTTCTTTAGTGCAATCTTTCTCAGCACAATCTTCCACAGCGCAATCTTCTACAGCACTATCTTCTACAGTGCATTCCTCTACAGCACAATCTTCCACAGCACAATCTTCTACAGCACAATCTTCCACAGTACAATCTTCTACAGCACAAACATCCAAAGCACAATCTTCTACAGCGCAATCGTCTACAGTGCAATCTTCCACAGTACAATCTTCTTCAGTGCAATCTTCAACAGCACAATCTACTATAGCGCAATCTTCCACAGCACAATCTTCTACAGCGCTATCTTCAACAGCACAATCTTCCACAGCACAGTCTTCTACAGTACAATCGTCTACAACACAATCTACCTCAGTACAACCTTCTACAGCACAATCTTCCGCAGCACAATCTTCTACAGCGCAATCTTCTATAACATAATCTTCTACAGCACATTCTTCCACAGTACAAATGTCTACAACATAATCTTCTAGATAACAATCTTCAACAGCACAATCTTCCACAGCACAATCTTCTACAGCGCAATCTTCCACAGTACAAACTTCTACAGCACAATCTTTCGCAGCACAATTCTATACAGCACAATCTTCTACAGCTCAATGTTCTACAGCATAATCTTCCACAGTACAATCTTCTTCAGTGCAATCTTCAACAGCCCAAACTTCGACAGAGCAATCTTCAACAGCGCAATCTTCGACATCACAATCTTCCACAGCAGTTTTCTACAGTACAATCGTCTACAGCACAATCTTCCTCAGTACAACCTTCCACAGTACAATCTTCGACAGCACAATCATCCAGAGTACAATCTTTTACAGCACAAACATCCAAAGCACAATCTTCTGCAGCGCAATCGTCCACAGTGCAATCTTCTACAGCACAATCTTCTACAACTTAATCTTCTACAGCACATTCTTCCACTGTACAAACTTCTACAACATAATCATCTACATAACAATCTTCTATAGCACAACCTTCCACAGCACAATCTTCCTCAGCACAATTTTCTACAGCACAATCTTCCACAGCACAATCATCCATAGTACAATATTCCACAGCACAATCTTCCACAGCACAATCTTCAACAGCGCAATCTTCCACAGTACAAACTTCTGCAGCACAATCTTTCGCAGCACAGTTCTATACAGCACAATTTTCTACACCTCAATGTTCTACAGCACAATCTTCCACAGTATAATCTTCTACAGCACAATCTTCCACAGTACAATCTTCTACAGCACAACCTTCTACATTTTAATCTTCCACAGCGCAATCGTCTACAGCACAATCTTCCACAGTACAATCTTCTACAGCACAACCTTCTACATTTTAATCTTCCACAGTACAATCTTCTACAGCACAATCATCTACAGCACAATGTTATACAGCGCAATCTTCTCGAGCAGAACCTTTTCCAGCACAATCTTCTACAGCGCAATCTTCCACAGTACAAACTTCTACAGCACAATCTTTCGCAGCACAATTCTATACAGCACAATCTTCCACAGTACAATCTTCTACAGCACAATCTTACACAATACAATCTTCTACAGCACAATCTTCTTCACTGCAAACTTCCACAGCACTATCTTCCACAGCGCAATCGTCGACAGCACAATTTTCAACAGTACAATGTTCTACAGCACAACCTTCTACATTTTAATCTTCTTCAGTGCAATCTTCCACAGCACTATCTTCCACAGCGCAATCTTCTACAGCACAATCTTCCACAGTACAATCCTATACAGCACAATCTTCCACAGCACAATCTTCCACAGTACAATCCTCTACAGCACAATCTTCCACAGCACAATCTTCCACAGTACAATCCTCTACAGCACAATCTTCCACAGCACAATCTTCCACAGCACAATCTTCTATAGCACAATCTTCCACAGCACAATTTTCCACAGTGAAATCTTTTACAGCTCAACCTTCAGCAGCACGATTCTGTACAGCACAATCTTCTCCATCGCAATCTTCTAAAGTGCTATCTTCCCATCGCAATCTTCTACTGCACAATCATCTACAGCACAACCTTCTACAGGGCAATCTTCCACAGCACAATGTTTTACCGCCCAATCTTGCGCAGCACAATCTTCTACAGCACAATCTTGACAGCACAATCTCCTACCGTACAATCCTCCAAAGCACAATCTTCCACAGCACAATCTTCTACAACACAATCTTCTACAGCTCAACCTTCTACAGGGCAATCTTCCACAGCACAATGTTTTATCGCACAATCTTGTGCAGCACAATCATCTACAGCACAATCTTGACAGCACAATCTCCCACCATACAATTCTCCAAAGCACAATCTTCCACAGCACAATCTTCTACAACACAATCTTCCACAGCACAATCTTCTACAACACAATCTTCTACAGTGCAATCTTCCACAGCACAATCTTCTACAGCACAATCTTCTACATCGCAATCTTCTTCAGTGCAATCTTCCACAGCACTATCTCCCACTGCACAATCTTCTACAGCATTATCTTCCACAGCACAATCTTCCACAGCACAATCGTCCACAGCGCAATCTTCTACAGCACAATCTTCTACATCGCAATCTTCTTCAGTGCAATCTTCCACAGCATTATCTTCCACTGCGCAATCTTCCACAGCACAATCTTCCACAGTACAATCTTCTACAGCACAATCTTACACAGTACAATCTTCTACAGCACAATCTTCCACAGCGCAATCATCTACAGCACAATCTTCTACATCGCAATCTTCTTCAGTGCAATCTTCCACCGCACTATCTTCCACTGCGCAATCTTCTACAGCAGTATCTTCCACAGCACAATCTTCCACAGCACAATCTTCCACAGTACAATCTTCTACAGCACAATCTATCTCAGCACAATCTTCCACAGTGCAATGTTCTACAGCACTATCTTCTACAGCACCTTCCTCTACAGCACAATCTTCTTCAGTGCAATCTTTTGCAGTGCAATTTTCTACAGCGTAATCTTCTACAGCACAATCTTCCACGTACAATCTTCCACAGCTCAATCTTCCACAGTACAATATTCTACAACACAATCTTCTACAGCACAAACTTCTACAGCAGTATTCTGTACAGCACAATCTTCTCCAACGCAATCTTCTAAAGCACAATCTTCCAGATAGCAATCTTCTACTGCACAATCATCTACTGTGCAATCTTCCTCAGCACAATCTTCTACAGCACAAACTTCTACAGGGCAATCTTCCACAGCACAATCTTCTACAGTACAATGTTTTACCGCAAAATCTTCTGCAGTTCAATCTCTACAGCGCAATCTTCTACAGCACAATCTTCCACAGTACAATCTTGTATAGTACATTCTTCTACAGCACAATCTTAACAGCATAATCTTCCACCGTACAATCCTCCAAACCACAATCTTCCACAGCACAATCTTCAACAGCACATTCTTCTACAGCACAATCTTCCACAGTACAATCTTCCACAGTACAATGTTTTACCGCCCAATCTTCCACAGCACAATCTTCTACAGCGCAATCTTCTACAGCACAATCTTCCACAGTACAATCCTCCACAGTACAATCTTCCACAGCACAATCTTCTATATCGCAATCTTCTTCAGTGCAACCTTCCACAGCACAATCTTCTACAGCGCATTCCTCTCCAGCACAGTCGTCCACAGCACAATCTTCCACAGCACAGTCTTCTACAGTACAATCAGCCTCAGCACAATCTTCCATAGCACAATCTTCCATGGAGCAATGTTCTACAGCACAACCTTCAGCAGCACAATTCTGTACAGCACAATTTTCTCCGTTGCAATCTTCTAAAGCACAATCGTCTGCAGCACAACCTTCTACAGGGCAATCGTCTACAGCACAATCTTCCACCGTACAATCCTCCAAAGCACAACCTTCCACAGCACAATCTTCTACACCACAACCTTCCACAGCACAATCTTTTACAGCACAATCTTCTACAGCCCAATCTTGCACAGTACAATCTTCCACAGTACAATGTTTTACTGCCCAATCTTCCACAGCACAATCTTCTACACCACAATCTTCCACAGAGCAATCTTCTACAGCACAAACTTCCACAGTACAATCTTCCACAGTACAATCTTCCACAGCACAATCTTCTATATCGCAATCTTCTTCAGTGCAACCTTCCACAGCACTATCTTCCACAGCACAATCTTCCCCATCGCAATCTTCCACTGCATAATCGTCTGCAGCACAACCTTCTACAGGGCAATCTTCTACAGCACAATCTTCCACAGTACAATGTTTTACCGCCCAATCTTCCAAAGCAAAATCTTCTACAGCGTAATCTTCTTTAGCACAATCTTCCACTGTACAATCCTCCAAAGCACAATCTTCCACAGCACAATCTTCTACAACACAATTTTCCACAGCACAATCTTCTACAGTGCAATTTTCTATAGCACAATCTTCCACAGCACAATCTTCCACAGCACAATCTTCTACAGCACAGTCTTGACAGCACAATCTCCCACCGTACAATCCTCCAAAGCACAATCTTCCACAGCACAATCTCCTACAACACAATCTTCTACAGTGCAATCTTCCACAGTACAATCTTCTACAGCACAATCTTCTACATCGCAATCTTCTCCAGTGCAATCTTCCACAGCACTATCTTCCACTGCACAATCTTCTACAGCATTATCTTCCACAGCACAATCTTCCACAGCACAATCTTCCACAGCGCAATCTTCTACAGCACAATCTTCTACATCGCAATCTTCTTCAGTGCAATCTTCCACAGCACTATCTTCCACTGCGCAATCTTCCACAGCACAATCTTCCACAGCACAAACTTCTACAGTACAATCTTCTACAGCACAATCTTACACAGTACAATCTTCTACAGTACAATCTTCCACATCGCAATTTTCTACAGCGTAATCTTCTACAGCACAATCTTCCACGTACAATCTTCCACAGCTCAAACTTCCACAGTACAATCTTCTACAACACAATCTTCTACAGCACAAACCTCTACAGCAGTATTCTGTACAGCACAATCTTCTCCAACGCAATCTTCTAAAGCACAATCTTCCACATCGCAATCTTCTACTGCACAATCATCTACTGTGCAATCTTCCTCAGCACAATCTTCTACAGCACAAACTTCTACAGGGCAATCTTCCACAGCACAATCTTCTACAGTACAATGTTTTACCGCAAAATCTTCTGCAGTTCAATCTCTACAGTGCAATCTTCTACAGCGCAATCCTCTACAGCACAATCTTCCACAATTCAATCTTGTATAGTACATTCTTCTACAGCACAATCTTGACAGCATAATCTTCCACCGTACAATCCTCCAAACCACAATCTTCCACAGCACAATCTTCAACAGCACAATCTTCTACAGCACAATCTTCCACAGTACAATCTTCCACAGTACAATGTTTTACCGCCCCATCTTCCGCAGCACAATCTTCCGCAGCACAATCATCTACAGCGCAATCTTCTACAGCACAAACTTCCACAGTACAATCTTCCACAGTACAATCTTCCACAGCACAATCTTCTATATCGCAATCTTCTTCAGTGCAACCTTCCACAGCACAATCTTCCACAGCACAATCTTCAACGGAGCAATGTTCTACAACACAACCTTCAGCAGCACAATTCTGTACAGCACAACCTTCCCATCGCAATCTTCCACTGCACAATCGTCTGCAGCACAACCTTCTACAGGGCAATCCTCTACAGCACAATCTTCAACAGTACAATGTTTTACCGCCCAATCTTCCACAGCAAAATCTTCTACAGCGTAATCTTCTACAGCACAATCTTCCACTGTACAATCCTCCAAAGCACAATCTTCCACAGCACAATCTTCTACAACACAATTTTCCACAGCACAATCTTCTACAGTGCAATTTTCTATAGCACAATCTTCCACAGCACAATATTCCACAGCACAATCTTCTACAGCACAATCTTCTACAGTGCAATCTTCCACAGCGAAATCTTCTACAATGCAATCTTCTACAATGGAATTTCCTACAGCACAATCTTCTACAGCACAATCTTCATGAGCAGAATCTTCATTAGCACAATCTTCTACAGCACAATCTTCTACAGTGCAATCTTCCACAGCGAAATCTTCCACAGTACAATCTTCCACAGCTCAATCTTCTACAATACTATCTTCTACAGCACAATCTTCTTTAGCACAATATTCTACAGCGCAATCTTCTACAGCACAATCTTCCACAGTACAATCTTAAACAGTGCAATCTTCCACAGCACAATCTTCTACATTGCAATCTTCTTCAATGCAATCTTCCACAGCACAATCTTCTACAACACAATCTTCTACACCACAATCTTCCACAGCACAATCTTCTACAACACAATCTTCTACACCACAATCTTCCACAGCACAATCTTCTACAACACAATCTTGTACACCACAACTTTCCCCAGCATAATCTTCTTCAGTGCAATCTTCTACAGCGCAATCGTCTATAGCACAATCTTTCACAGTACAATCTTCTACAGCATAACCTTCTACATTTTAATCTTCCACAGCGCAATCGTCTAACGCACAATCTTCCACAATACAATCTTCTACAGCACAATCATCTACAGCACAATCTTCTACAGCACAATCTTCAACAGCACAATCTTCCACAGTACACACTTCTACAGCACAATCTTCCAAAAGACAATCTTCTACAGCACAATCTTACACAATACAATCTTCTACAGCACAATCTTTCTCTGCACAATCTTCCACAGCACTATCTTCCACAGTGCAATCTTCCACAGCACTATCTTCCACTGCGCAATCGTCTACAGCACAATCTTCCACAGTGCAATCTTCTACAGCACAACCTTCCTCATCGCAATCTTCTTTAGTGCAATCTTCCACAGCACTATCTTCCACAGCGCAATCTTCTACAGCACAATCTTCCACAGTACAATCTTCTACAGCATAATCTTTCTCAACACAATCTTCCACAGCGCAATCTTCTACAGCACAATCTTCCACAGTACAATCTTCTACAGCACAATCTTAACAGCACAATCTTCCACCGTACAATCCTCCAAAGCACAAACTTCCACAGCACAATCTTCTACAACACTATCTTCTACAGCATAATCTTCTATACCACAACCTTCTACAGTCCAATCTTCCACAGCACAATCTTCTACATCGCAATCTTCTTCAGTGCAATCTTCCACAGCACAATCTTTGACAGCGCAATCTTCTACAGCACTATCTTCTACAGTACAATGTTTTACCGCCCAATCTTCTACAGCGTAACCCTCTACAGCACAATCTTCCACAGTACAATCTTCCAAAGCGCAATCTTCCACAGTACAATCTTCCACAGTACAATCTTCCACAGCACAATCTTCCACAGCACAATCTTCCACAGCACAATCTTCTATAGCACAATCATCCACAGCACAATCTTCTATAGCACAAACATCCAAAGCACAATCTTCTACAGCACTATCTTCCACAGCACAGTCTTCTACAGTACAATCGTCTACAGCACAATCTTCCACAGTACAATCTTCCACAGCACAATCTTCCACAGCACAATCTTCCACAGCACAATCTTCTACAGCAAAATCATCCACAGTACAATCTTCTACAGCACAAACATCCGAAGCACAATCTTCTACAGCACATTCTTCCACAGTACAAACGTCTACAACATAATCTTCTAGATAACAATCTTCAACAGCACAACCTTCCACAGCACAATCTTCTACAGCACAATCTTCTCCAGCATAATCTTTTAAAGCACAATCTTTCTCAGCACAATCTTCTCCAGCACAACCTTCTACATCGCAATCTTCTTTAGTGCAATCTTCCAAAGCACTATCTTCCACAGCGCAATCTTGTTCAGCACAATCTTCCACAGTAGAATCCTCTACAGCACAATCTTCCACAGCACAATCTTCCACAGTACAATCCTCTACAGCACAATCTTCCACAGCACAATCTTCCACAGCACAATCTTCTACAGCACAATCTTCCACAGCACAATTTTCCACAGTGCAATCTTTTCCAGCTCAACCTTCAGCAGCACAATTCTGTACAGCACAATCTTCTCCATCGCAATCTTCTAAAGTGCTATCTTCCCCATCGCAATCTTCTACTGCACAATCGTCTACAGCACTACCTTCTACAGGGCAATCTTCCACAGCACAATGTTTTACCGCCCAATCATCCACAGCACAATCTTCTACAGCACAATCCTGACAGCACAATATCCCACCGTACAATCCTCCAATGCACAATCTTCCACAGCACAATCTTCTACAACACAATCTTCTACAGTGCAATCTTCCACAGTACAATCTTCTACAGCACAATCTTCTACATCGCAATCTTCTAAAGTGCTATCTTCCCCATCGCAATCTTCTACTGCACAATCTTCTACAGCATTATCTTCCACAGCACCATCTTCCACAGCACAATCTTCCACAGCACAATCTTCCACAGTACAATCTTCTACAGCACAATCTTACACAGTACAATCTTCTACAGCACAATCTTCCACAACGCAATCTTCTACAGCACAATCTTCCACAACGCAATCTTCTTCAGTGCAATCTTCCACAGCACTATCTTCCACTGCGCAATCTTCTACAGCACTATCTTCCACAGCACAATCTTCCACAGCACAATCTTCAACAGCACAATCTTCCACAGTACAATCTTCTACAGCACAATCTTACACAGTACAATCTTCTACAGCACTATCTATCTCAGCACAACCTTCTACACCGCAATCTTCTACAGCACAATCTTCCACGTACAATCTTCCACAGCGCAATCTTCCACAGTACAATCTTCTACAACAGAATCTTCTACAGCACAAACTTCTACAGCAGTATTTTGTACAGCACAATCTTCTCCAACGCAATCTTCTAAAGCACAATCTTCCACATCGCAATCTTCTACTACACAATCATCTACTGTGCAATCTTCCTCAGCACAATCTTCTACAGCACAAACTTCTACAGGGCAATCATCCACAGCACAATCTTCTACAGTACAATGTTTTACCGCAAAATCTTTTGCAGTTCAATCTCTACAGCGCAATCTTGTATAGTACATTCTTCTACAGCACAATGTTCCACAGTACAATCTTCCACAGTACAATGTTTTACCGCCCAATCTTCCGCAGTGCAATCTTCTACAGCGCAATCTTCTACAGCACAATCTTCCACAGTACAATCCTCCACAGTACAATCTTCCACAGCACAATCTTCTATATCGCAATCTTCTTCAGTGCAACCTTCCACAGCACAATCTTCCACAGCGCAATCTCCTACAGCACTATCTTTTCCAGCGCATTCCTCTCCAGCACAGTCTTCCACAGCACAATCTTCCACAGCACAGTCTTCTACAGTACAATCAGCCTCAGCACAATTTTCCATAGCACAATCTTCCACGGAGCAATGTTCTACAGCACAACCTTCAGCAGCACAATTCTGTACAGCACAATTTTCTCCATCGCAATCTTCTAAAGCACTATCGTCTGCAGCACAACCTTCTACAGGGCAATCTTCTACAGCACAATCTTCCACAGTACAATGTTTTACTGCCCAATCTTCCACAGAAAAATTTTCTTCAGCGCAATCTTCTACAGCACAATCTTCCACAGCACAATCCTCCAAAGCACAATCTTCCACAGCACAATCTTCTACAACACAATCTTCCACAGTATAATCTTCTACAGTTCAATTTTCGACAGCACAATCTTCTACAGCACAATCTTCATTAGCACAATCTTCTACAGCACAATCTTTTACAGCACAATCTTCTACAGCCCAATCTTGCACAGTACAATCTTCCACAGTACAATGTTTTACCGCCCAATCTTCCGCAGCACAATCTTCTACAGCACAATCTTCCACAGTACAATCTTGTATAGTACATTCTTCCACAGCACAATCTTCAACAGCACAATCTTCTACAGCACAATCTTCTGTAGCACATTCTTCTACAGCACAATCTTCCACAGTACAATCTTCCACAGTACAATCTTCCACAGCACAATCTTCCGCAGCACAATCTTCTACAGCACAATCTTCTACAGCACAAACTTCCACAGTACAATCTTCCACAGTACAATCTTCCACAGCACAATCTTCCACGGAGCAATGTTCTACAGCACAACCTTCAGCAGCACAATTCTGTACAGCACAATCTTCTCCATCGCAATCTTCTAAAGCACAATCTTCCCCATCGCAATCTTCCACTGCACAATCGTCTGCAGCACAACCTTCTACAGGGCAATCTTCTACAGCACAATCTTCAACAGTACAATGTTTTACCGCCCAATCTTCCACAGCAAAATCTTCTACAGCGTAATCTTCTACAGCACAATCTTCCACTGTACAATCCTCTAAAGCACAATCTTCCACAGCACAATCTTCTGCAACACAATTTTCCACAGCACAATCTTCTACAGTGCTATCTTCTACAGTGCAATTTTCTACAGCACAATCATCCACAGCGCAATCTTCTACACCACAATCTTCCACAGCACAATCTTCTACAGTGCAATCTTCTACAATGGAATTTTCTACAGCACAATCTTCTACAGCACAATCTTCTACAGTGCAATCTTCCACAGCGAAATTTTCCACAGTACAATCTTCCACAGCACAATCTTCTACAATACTATCTTCTACAGCACAATCTTCTTTAGCACAATATTCTACAGCGCAATCTTTTACAGCACAATCTTCTACAGCGCAATCTTCCATAGTACAATCTTCAACAGCACTATCTTCTACAGCGCATTCTTCTACAGCACAATCTTCCACAGCACAATCTTCTACAACACAATCTTCTACACCACAACCTTCCCCAGCATAATCTTCTTCGGCACAATCTTCTACAGCATAATCTTCATTAGCACAATCTTCATTAGCACAATCGTCCACGTACAATCTTCCAAAGCGCAATCTTCCACAGAACAATCTTCTACAGCACTATCTTCTATAGCACAATCTTCTACAGCGCAATCTTCTACAGCACAATCTTCCACAGTACAATCTTTCACAGCACAATCTTCTACAACACAATCTTCTCTAGCACAAACTTCTAGAGCAGTATTCTGTACAGCACAATCTTCTCCAACGCAATCTTCTAAAGCACAATCTACCACATCGCAATCTTCTACTGCACAATCGTCTACTGCGCAATCTTCCTCAGCACAATCTTCCACAGCACAATCTTCCACAGCACTATCTTCCACAGTACAATCTTCTACATCGCAATCTTCTTCAGTGCAATCTTTCACAGCACTATCTTCCACAGCGCAATCTTCTACAGCACTATCTTCCACAGCCCAATCTTCCACAGCACAATCTTCCACAGCACAATCTTACACAGTACAATCTTCTACAGCACAATCTTTCTCAGCACAATCTGCCACAGCGTAATCGTCTACAGCACTATCTTCTACAGCGCATTCCTCGACAGCACAATCTTCCAGAGCGCAATCTTCTACAGCACAATCTTCCACAGTACAATCCTCCACAGTAAAATCTTCCACAGCACAATTTTCTACATCGCAATCTTCTTCAGTGCAATCTTCCATAGCACAATCATCCACAGCGCAATCTTCTAAAGCACTATCTTCAACAGTACAATCTTCTACAGCACAATCTTCCACAGTACAATCTTCCACAGTAAAATCTTCCACAGCACAATTTTCTACATCGCAATCTTCTTCAGTGCAATCTTCCATAGCACAATCATCCACAGCGCAATCTTCTAAAGCACTATCTTCAACAGTACAATCTTCTACAGCGCATCTTCTGCAGCACAATCTTCCACAGCACAGTCTTCTGCAGAACAATAGTCGACAGCACAATCTTCCACAGCATAATCTTCCACAGTACAATCTTCTACAGCACAAACTTCCAAAGCACAATCTTCTACAGCGCAATCTTCTACAGCACAATATTCCACAGTACAATCTTCCACAGCACAATCTTCTACAGCACAATCTTCTACAGCGCAATCTTCTACAGCACAATCTTCCACAGTACAATCTTCCACAGTGAAATCTTCCACAGTACAATCTTCCTCAGCACAATCTTCTACTGCGCTATCTTCAGCAGCACAATCTTCTATAGCGCAATCTTCTACAGCGCAATCTTCCACAGTACAATCTTCCACAGCACAGTCTTCTTCAGTACAATCGTCGACAGCACAATCTTCCACAATACAACCTTCTACAGCACAATCGTCCACAGTACAATCTTCCAAAGCACAATCTTCCAAAGCACAATCATCTACAGCGCAATCGTCTACAGTGCAATCTTCCACAGAAAATCATCCACAGCACAAACTTCTACAGCACAATCTTCCACAGTACAATTGTCTACAGCACTATCTTCCACAATACTTCCTTGTACAGTACAATCTTCTACAGCACAAACTTCCAAAGCACAATCTTCTACAGCGCAATCGTCTACAGTGCAATCTTCCACAGAAAATTATCCACAGCACAGTCTTCTACAGCACAATCTTCTACAGCACAATCTTCTACAGCGCAATCTTCTACAGCACAATCTTCTACAACACAATCTTCCACAGTACAATCTTCTACTGCACAATCTTCTACAGCGCAATCTTCTACAGCACAAACTTCCACAGTACAATCTTCCACAGCACAATCTTCTACAGCGCTATCTCCAACAGCACAATCTTCTATAGCGCAATCTTCTACAGCGCAATCTTCCACAGTACAATCTTCAACAGTACTATCTTCTACAGTGCATTCTTCTACAGCACACTCTCCCACAGCACAGTCTTCTACAGTACAATCGTCTACAGCACAATCTTCCACAATACAACCTTCTACAGCACAATCTTCCAAAGCACAATCTTCTACTGCGCAATCATCTACAGTGCAATCTTCTACAGCACAATCTTCAACAGCACATTCTTCCACAGTACAAACTTCATCAGCACAATCTTTCCACAGCACAATTCTATACAGCACAATCTTCTACAGCTCAATATTCTACAGCACAATCTTCCACAGTACAATCTTCTACAGCACAATCTTACACAGTACAATCTTCTACAGCGCAATATTCCACAGCACAATCTTCAACAGCACAATCTTCTACATCGCAATCTTCTTCAGTATAATCTTCCACAGCACTATCTTCCACAGCGCAAACTTCTACAGCACTGTCTTCCACAGCCCAATCTTCTACAGCACAATCTTCTACAGCACAATCTTACACAGCGCAATCTTCTATAACACAATCTTGTACAGCACAATCTTCTACTGTGCAATTTTCCACAGCACAATCTTCCACAGCGCAATCTTCTACAGCACAATCTTCTACAACACAATCTTCCACAGTACAATCTTCTACTGCACAATCTTCTACAGCGCAATCTTCTACAGCACAAACTTCCACAGTACAATCTTCCACAGCACAATCTTCTACAGCGCTATCTCCAACAGCACAATCTTCTATAGCGCAATCTTCTACAGCGCAATCTTCCACAGTACAATCTTCAACAGTACTATCTTCTACAGTGCATTCTTCTACAGCACACTCTCCCACAGCACAGTCTTCTACAGTACAATCGTCTACAGCACAATCTTCCACAATACAACCTTCTACAGCACAATCTTCCAAAGCACAATCTTCTACTGCGCAATCATCTACAGTGCAATCTTCTACAGCACAATCTTCAACAGCACATTCTTCCACAGTACAAACTTCATCAGCACAATCTTTCCACAGCACAATTCTATACAGCACAATCTTCTACAGCTCAATATTCTACAGCACAATCTTCCACAGTACAATCTTCTACAGCACAATCTTACACAGTACAATCTTCTACAGCGCAATATTCCACAGCACAATCTTCAACAGCACAATCTTCTACATCGCAATCTTCTTCAGTATAATCTTCCACAGCACTATCTTCCACAGCGCAAACTTCTACAGCACTGTCTTCCACAGCCCAATCTTCTACAGCACAATCTTCTACAGCACAATCTTACACAGCGCAATCTTCTATAACACAATCTTGTACAGCACAATCTTCTACTGTGCAATTTTCCACAGCACAATCTTCCACAGCGCAATCTTCTACAGCACTATCTTCTACAGCACAATCTTCTAAAGCACAATGTTCTACAGTTCAATCTTATACAGCACAATGTTCTACAGTACAAACTTCTACTGCACAATCTTCCGCAGTCCAATCTTCTACAGGACTATCTTCTACATCGCAATCCTCCTCAGTGCAATCTTCCACAGCACAATCTTCTACACCACTAAATTCTACAGCCCAATCTTCTTTTGCACAATCTTCTACAGCACAATCTGCTCCAGCGCAATCTTCCACAGTACAATCTTCCACAGTACAATAATCCACAGCACAATAATCCATAACACAATCTTCTACAGCACAATCTTCCACAGCACAATCTTCTACTGTGCAATTTTCCACAACATAATCTTCCACAGCGCAATCTTCTATAGCACTATCTTCTACTGCACAATCTTCTAAAGCACAATCTTCCACATCGCAATCTTCCACAATACAATCTTCCACAGCACAATCATCTACAGCACTATCTTCTACAGCACAATCTTCTATAGCACAATCTTCTATAGCACAATCTTCTACAGCGCAATCTTTTACAGCACAATCTTCCACAGTACAATCTTCCGCAGTACAATCTTCTACAGCACAATCTTCTACATCGCAATCCTCCTCAGTGCAATCTTTCACAGCACAATCTTCCACAGCACAATCCTCTACAGCATTTTCTTCTACAGCCAAATCTTCTATAGCACAATCTTCTACAGTACAATCTTCCATAGTACAATCTTGTATAGTACATTCTTCCACAGCACAATCTTCAACAGCACAATCTTCTACAGCACAATCTTCTGTAGCACATTCTTCTACAGCACAATCTTCCACAGTACAATCTTCCACAGTACAATCTTCCACAGCACAATCTTCCACAGCACAATCTTCTACAGCGCAATCTTCTACAGCACAAACTTCCACAGTACAATCTTCCACAGTACAATCTTCCACAGCACAATCTTCCACGGAGCAATGTTCTACAGCACAACCTTCAGCAGCACAATTCTGTACAGCACAATCTTCTCCATCGCAATCTTCTAAAGCACAATCTTCCCCATCGTAATCTTCCACTGCACAATCGTCTGCAGCACAACCTTCTACAGGGCAATCTTCTACAGCACAATCTTCAACAGTACAATGTTTTACCGCCCAATCTTCCACAGCAAAATCTTCTACAGTGTAATCTTCTACAGCACAATCTTCCACTGTACAATCCTCTAAAGCACAATCTTCCACAGCACAATCTTCTGCAACACAATTTTCCACAGCACAATCTTCTACAGTGCTATCTTCTACAGTGCAATTTTCTACAGCACAATCATCCACAGCGCAATCTTCTACACCACAATCTTCCACAGCACAATCTTCTACAGTGCAATCTTCTACAATGGAATTTTCTACAGCACAATCTTCTACAGCACAATCTTCATTAGCAGAATCTTCATTAGCACAATCTTCTACAGCACAATCTTCTACAGTGCAATCTTCCACAGCGAAATTTTCCACAGTACAATCTTCCACAGCACAATCTTCTACAATACTATCTTCTACAGCACAATCTTCTTTAGCACAATATTCTACAGCGCAATCTTTTACAGCACAATCTTCTACAGCGCAATCTTCCATAGTACAATCTTCAACAGCACTATCTTCTACAGCGCATTCTTCTACAGCACAATCTTCCACAGCACAATCTTCTACAACACAATCTTCTACACCACAACCTTCCCCAGCATAATCTTCTTCGGCACAATCTTCTACAGCATAATCTTCATTAGCACAATCTTCATTAGCACAATCGTCCACGTACAATCTTCCAAAGCGCAATCTTCCACAGAACAATCTTCTACAGCACTATCTTCTATAGCACAATCTTCTACAGCGCAATCTTCTACAGCACAATCTTCCACAGTACAATCTTTCACAGCACAATCTTCTACAACACAATCTTCTCTAGCACAAACTTCTAGAGCAGTATTCTGTACAGCACAATCTTCTCCAACGCAATCTTCTAAAGCACAATCTACCACATCGCAATCTTCTACTGCACAATCGTCTACTGCGCAATCTTCCTCAGCACAATCTTCCACAGCACAATCTTCCACAGCACTATCTTCCACAGTACAATCTTCTACATCGCAATCTTCTTCAGTGCAATCTTTCACAGCACTATCTTCCACAGCGCAATCTTCTACAGCACTATCTTCCACAGCCCAATCTTCCACAGCACAATCTTCCACAGCACAATCTTACACAGTACAATCTTCTACAGCACAATCTTTCTCAGCACAGTCTTCCACAGCGTAATCGTCTACAGCACTATCTTCTACAGCGCATTCCTCGACAGCACAATCTTCCAGAGCGCAATCTTCTACAGCACAATCTTCCACAGTACAATCCTCCACAGTAAAATCTTCCACAGCACAATTTTCTACATCGCAATCTTCTTCAGTGCAATCTTCCATAGCACAATCATCCACAGCGCAATCTTCTAAAGCACTATCTTCAACAGTACAATCTTCTACAGCACAATCTTCCACAGTACAATCTTCCACAGTAAAATCTTCCACAGCACAATTTTCTACATCGCAATCTTCTTCAGTGCAATCTTCCATAGCACAATCATCCACAGCGCAATCTTCTAAAGCACTATCTTCAACAGTACAATCTTCTACAGCGCATCTTCTGCAGCACAATCTTCCACAGCACAGTCTTCTGCAGAACAATAGTCGACAGCACAATCTTCCACAGCATAATCTTCCACAGTACAATCTTCTACAGCACAAACTTCCAAAGCACAATCTTCTACAGCGCGATCTTCTACAGCACAATATTCCACAGTACAATCTTCCACAGCACAATCTTCTACAGCACAATCTTCTACAGCGCAATCTTCTACAGCACAATCTTCCACAGTACAATCTTCCGCAGTAATCTTCTACAGCCAAATCTTCTATAACACAATCTTCTACAGTACAATCTTCCATAGTACAATCTTCCACAGCACAATCATCCACAGCACAATCTTCCACAGCACAATATTCTACAGCACTATATTCTATAGCTCAACCATCTACAGCGCAACCTTCTACAGCACAATCTTCAACAGTACAATCTTCAACAGCTTTATCATCAATAGCGCGTTCTTCTACAGCGCAATCTTCTACAGCACAATCTTCCACAGCACAGTCTTCAACAGCACAATCTTCTACAGCACAATCTTGCACAGTACAATCTTCTACAGCACAATCTTCTACAGCACAATCTTGCACAGTACAATCTTCTACAGCGCAATCTTCCACAGCACAATCTTCAACAGCACAATCGTTTACATCGCAATCTTCTACAGTACAATCGTCGACAGCACAATCTTCCACAGCACAATCTTCTACAGCACAATCTTCTACAGCACAATCTTGCACAGTACAATCTTCAACAGCGCAATCTTCCACAGCACAATCTTCAAAAGCACAATCTTCTACATCGCAATCTTCTTCAGAACAATCTTCCACAGCACTATCTTCCACAGCGCAATCTTCTACAGCACTATCTTCCACAGTGCAATCTTCTACAGCACAATCTTCCACAGTACAATCGTCTACAGCACAATCTTACACAATACATCCTTGTCCAGCACAATCTTCTACAGCACAGTCTTCTACAGTACAATCGTCTACAGCACAATCTTACACAATACATCCTTGTCCAGCACAATCTTCTACAGCACAGTCTTCTACAGCACAATCTTCCACAGTACAATCATCCACAGTACAATCTTCCACAGCACAATCTTCTACAGCGCAATGTTCTACAGCACAAACTTCCACAGTACAATCTTCCACAGTGAAATCTTCCACAGTACAATCTTCAACAGCACAATATTCGACAGCGCTATCTTCAACAGCACAATCTTCTATAGCGCAATCTTCTACAGCGCAATCTTCCACAGTACAATCTTCAACAGTACTATCTTCTAAAGTGCATTCTTCTACAGCACACTCTCCCACAGCACAGTCTTCTACAGTACAATCGTCTACAGTACAATTTTCCACAATACAACCTTCTACAGCACAATCTTCTACAGCACAATCTTCCACAGCACAATCTTCTACAGCGCAATCTTCTACAGCACAATCTTCCAGAGTACAAACATCTACAGCACAATCTTCTACAGCGCAATCTTCTACAGCACAATCTTCCGCAGTCCAATCTTCTACAGCACAATCTTCTACATCGCAATTCTCAGTGCCATCTTCCACACCACAATCTTCTACAGCACTATCTTCTGCAGCCCAATCTTCTATAGCACAATCTTCTACAGCACAATCTGCTCCAGCGCAATCTTCCACAGTACAATCTTCCACAGTACAATCTTCCACAGCACAATCAACCACAGCACAATCTTCTACAGCACAATCTTCCACAGCACAATCTTCTACTGTGCAATTTTCCACAGCACAATCTGCCACAGCGCAATCTTCTATAGCACTATCTTCTACAGCACAATCTTCTAAAGCACAATCTTCTACAGTGCAATCTTCTACAGCACAATCATCCACAGTACAATCTTCCACAGTGCAATCTTCCACAGTACAATCTTCCACAGCACAATCGTCTACAGCACTATCTTCTACAGCACTATCTTCTACAGCACAATCTTCTATAGCACAATCTTATGTAGCACAATCTTCTACAGCGCAATCTTTTACAGCACAATCTTCCACAGTACAATCTTCCGCAGTAATCTTCTGCAGCACAATCTTCTACATCGCAATCCTCCTCAGTGCAATCTTCCACAGCACAATCTTCCACAGCACAATCCTCTACAGCATTTTCTTCTACAGCCAAATCTTCTATAGCACAATCTTCTACAGCGCAATCTTCCATAGTACAATCTTCCACAGCACAATCGTCCACAGCACAATCTTCCACAGCACAATATTCTACAGCACTATCTTCTATAGCTCAATCCTCTACAGCGCAACCTTCTACAGCACAATCTTCCACAGTACAATCTTCAACAGCTCTATCATCTACAGCGCTTTCTTCTACAGCGCAATCTTCTACAGCACAATCTTCCACAGTACAATCTTCCACAGTACAATCTTCCACAGCACAATCTTCTACAGCACAATCTTCTACAGCACAATCTTCCACAGCACAAACTTCCACAGTACAATCTTCCACAGTGAAATCTTCCACAGTACAATCTTCCACAGCACAATATTCGACAGCGCTATCTTCAACAGCACAATCTTCTATAGCGCAATCTTCTACAGCGCAATCTTCCACAGTAAAATCTTCAACAGTACTATCTTCTAAAGTGCATTCTTCTACAGCACACTCTCCCACAGCACAGTCTTCTACAGTACAATCGTCTACGGTACAATCTTCCACAATACAACCTTCTACAGCACAATCTTCTACAGCACAATCTTCCAGAGTACAAACATCTACAGCACAATCTTCTACAGCACAATCTTCAACAGCACATTCTTCCACAGCACAAACTTCATCAGCACAATCCTCCACAGCACAATTCTAAACAGCACAATCTTCTACAGCTCAATGTTCTACAGCACAATCTTCCACAGTACAATCTTCTACAGCACAATTTTACACAGTACAATCTTCTACAGCGCAATCTTCCACAGAACAATCTTCAACAGCACAATCTTCTACATCGCAATCTTCTTCAGTACAATCTTCTACAGCACTATCTTCCACAGCCCAATCTTCTACAGCACAATCGTCTACAGCACAATCTTACACAGTACAGTGTTCTACAGCACAATCTTTCTCAGCACAATCTTCCACAGCACCATCTTCTACAGGACTATCTCCTACAGTACAATGTTTTACCGCCCAATCTTCCACAGCACAATCTTCTACAGCGCAATCTTCTATAACACAATCTTCTACAGCGCAATCTTCTACAGCACTATCTTCTACAGCACAATCTTCTACAGCGCAATCTTCTACAGCACCATCGTCTACATCGCAATTCTCCTCAGTGCAATCTTCCACAGCGCAATCTTCTATAGCACTATCTTCTACAGCACAATCTTCTAAAGCACAATCTTCTACAGTGCAATCTTCTACAGCACAATCATCCACAGTACAATCTTCCACAGTGCAATCTTCCACAGTACAATCTTCCACAGCACTATCTTCTACAGCACTATCCTCTACAGCACAATCTTCTATAGCACAATCTTATATAGCACAATCTTATACAGCGCAATCTTTTGCAGCACAATCTTCCACAGTACAATCTTCCGCAGTAATCTTCTGCAGCACAATCTTCTACATCGCAATCCTCCTCAGTGCAATCTTCCACAGCACAATCTTCCACAGCACAATCCTCTACAGCATTTTCTTCTACAGCCAAATCTTCTATAGCACAATCTTCTACAGCGCAATCTTCCACAGTACAATCTTCCACAGCACAATCATCCGCAGCACAATCTTCCACAGCACAATATTCTAAAGCACTATCTTCTATAGCTCAATCCTCTACTGCGCAACCTTCTACAGCACAATCTTCCACAGTACAATCTTCAACAGCTCTATCATCTACAGCGCGTTCTTCTACAGCGCAATCTTCTACAGCACAATCTTCCACAGCACAGTCTTCTTCAGTACAATCGTCGACAGCACAATCTTCCACAGCGCAATCTTCTACAGCACAATCTTCCACAGCACAGTCTTCTTCAGTACAATCGTCGACAGCACAATCTTCTACAGCACAATCTTACACAGTACAATCTTCTACAGCGCAATCTTCCACAGCACAATCTTCAACAGCACAATCTTCTACAGCACTATCTTCCACAGCACAATCTTCTACAGCACAATCTTCTTTCGCACAATCTTCTACAGCACAATCTGCTCCAGCGCAATCTTCCACAGTACAATCTTCCACAGTACAATCATCCACAGCACAATCATCCATAACACAATCTTCTACAGCACAATCTTCCACAGCACAATCTTCTACTGTGCAATTTTCCACAACATAATCTTCCACAGTGCAATCTTCTATAGCACTATCTTCTACTGCACAATCTTCTAAAGCACAATCTTCCACATCGCAATCTTCCACAATACAATCTTCCACAGCACAATCATCTACAGCACTATCTTCTACAGCACAATCTTCTATAGCACAATCTTCTATAGCACAATCTTCTACAGCGCAATCTTTTACAGCACAATCTTCCACAGTACAATCTTCCGCAGTACAATCTTCTACAGCACAATCTTCTACATCGCAATCCTCCTCAGTGCAATCTTTCACAGCACAATCTTTCACAGCACAATCCTCTACAGCATTATCTTCTACAGCCAAATCTTCTATAGCACAATCTTCTACAGAACAATCTTCCATAGTACAATCTTCCACAGCACAATCATCCACAGCACAATCATCCACAGCACAATCTTCCACAGCACAATATTCTACAGCACTATCTTCTATAGCTCAACCCTCTACAGCGCAACCTTCTACAGCACAATCTTCCACAGTACAATCTTCAACAGCTCTATCATCAATAGCGCGTTCTTCTACAGCGCAATCTTCTACAGCACAATCTTCCACAGCACAGTCTTCAACAGCACATTCTTCTACAGCACAATCTTGCACAGTACAATCTTCTACAGCACAATCTTCTACAGCACAATCTTGCACAGTACAATCTTCTACAGCGCAATCTTCCACAGCACAATCTTCAACAGCACAATCTTTTACATCGCAATCTTCAACAGCACATTCTTCTACAGCACAATCTTGCACAGTACAATCTTCTACAGCACAATCTTCTACAGCACAATCTTGCACAGTACAATCTTCTACAGCGCAATCTTCCACAGCACAATCTTCAACAGCACAATCTTTTACATCGCAATCTTCTACAGTACAATCGTCGACAGCACAATCTTCCACAGCACAATCTTCTACAGCACAATCTTCTACAGCACAATCTTGCCCAGTACAATCTTCTACAGCGCAATCTTCCACAGCACAATCTTCAACAGCACAATCTTTTACATCGCAATCTTCTACAGTACAATCGTCGACAGCACAATCTTCCACAGCACAATCTTCTACAGCGCAATCTTCTACAGCACCATCGTCTACATCGCAATTCTCCTCAGTGCAATCTTCCACAGCGCAATCTTCTATAGCACTATCTTCTACAGCACAATCTTCTAAAGCACAATCTTCTACAGCACAATCTTCTAAAGCACAATCTTCTACAGTGCAATCTTCGACAGCACAATCATCCACAGTACAATCTTCCACAGTGCAATCTTCCACAGTACAATCTTCCACAGCACTATCTTCTACAGCACTATCCTCTACAGCACAATCTTCTATAGCACAATCTTATATAGCACAATCTTCTACAGCGCAATCTTTTGCAGCACAATCTTCCACAGTACAATCTTCCGCAGTAATCTTCTGCAGCACAATCTTCTACATCGCAATCCTCCTCAGTGCAATCTTCCACAGCACAATCTTCCACAGCACAATCCTCTACAGCATTTTCTTCTACAGCCAAATCTTCTATAGCACAATCTTCTACAGCGCAATCTTCCACAGTACAATCTTCCACAGCACAATCATCCGCAGCACAATCTTCCACAGCACAATATTCTAAAGCACTATCTTCTATAGCTCAATCCTCTACAGCGCAACCTTCTACAGCACAATCTTCCACAGTACAATCTTCAACAGCTCTATCATCTACAGCGCGTTCTTCTACAGCGCAATCTTCTACAGCACAATCTTCCACAGCACAGTCTTCTTCAGTACAATCGTCGACAGCACAATCTTCCACAGTGCAATCTTCTACAGCACAATCTTCCACAGCACAGTCTTCTTCAGTACAATCGTCGACAGCACAATCTTCTACAGCACAATCTTACACAGTACAATCTTCTACAGCGCAATCTTCCACAGCACAATCTTCAACAGCACAATCTTCTACAGCACTATCTTCCACAGCACAATCTTCTACAGCACAATCTTCTTTCGCACAATCTTCTACAGCACAATCTGCTCCAGCGCAATCTTCCACAGTACAATCTTCCACAGTACAATCATCCACAGCACAATCATCCATAACACAATCTTCTACAGCACAATCTTCCACAGCACAATCTTCTACTGTGCAATTTTCCACAACATAATCTTCCACAGTGCAATCTTCTATAGCACTATCTTCTACTGCACAATCTTCTAAAGCACAATCTTCCACATCGCAATCTTCCACAATACAATCTTCCACAGCACAATCATCTACAGCACTATCTTCTACAGCACAATCTTCTATAGCACAATCTTCTATAGCACAATCTTCTACAGCGCAATCTTTTACAGCACAATCTTCCACAGTACAATCTTCCGCAGTACAATCTTCTACAGCACAATCTTCTACATCGCAATCCTCCTCAGTGCAATCTTTCACAGCACAATCTTTCACAGCACAATCCTCTACAGCATTATCTTCTACAGCCAAATCTTCTATAGCACAATCTTCTACAGAACAATCTTCCATTGTACAATCTTCCACAGCACAATCATCCACAGCACAATCATCCACAGCACAATCTTCCACAGCACAATATTCTACAGCACTATCTTCTATAGCTCAACCCTCTACAGCGCAACCTTCTACAGCACAATCTTCCACAGTACAATCTTCAACAGCTCTATCATCAATAGCGCGTTCTTCTACAGCGCAATCTTCTACAGCACAATCTTCCACAGCACAGTCTTCAACAGCACATTCTTCTACAGCACAATCTTGCACAGTACAATCTTCTACAGCACAATCTTCTACAGCACAATCTTGCACAGTACAATCTTCTACAGCGCAATCTTCCACAGCACAATCTTCAACAGCACAATCTTTTACATCGCAATCTTCTACAGCACAATCGTCGACAGCACAATCTTCCACAGCACAATCTTCTACAGCACAATCTTCTACAGCACAATCTTGCACAGTACAATCTTCCACAGCGCAATCTTCCACAGCACAATCTTCAAAAGCACAATCTTCTACATCGCAATCTTCTTCAGAACAATCTTCCACAGCACTATCTTCCACAGCGCAATCTTCTACAGCACTATCTTCCACAGTGCAATCTTCTACAGCACAATCTTCCACAGTACAATCGTCTACAGCACAATCTTACACAATACATCCTTGTACAGCACAATCTTCTACAGCACAGTCTTCTACAGCACAATCTTCTACAGCACAATCTTCTACAGCGCAATCTTCTACAGCACAATCTTCCACAGTACAATCTTCCACAGTACAATCTTCCACAGCACAATCTTCTACAGCACAATCTTCTACAGCGCAATCTTCTACAGCACAAACTTCCACAGTACAATCTTCCACAGTGAAATCTTCCACAGTACAATCTTCAACAGCACAATATTCGACAGCGCTATCTTCAACAGCACAATCTTCTATAGCGCAATCTTCTACAGCGCAATCTTCCACAGTACAATCTTCAGCAGTACTATCTTCTAAAGTGCATTCTTCTACAGCACACTCTCCCACAGCACAGTCTTCTACAGTACAATCGTCTACAGTACAATTTTCCACAATACAAAATTCTACAGCACAATCTTCTACAGCACAATCTTCCACAGCACAATCTTCTACAGCGCAATCTTCTACAGCACAATCTTCCAGAGTACAAACATCTACAGCACAATCTTCTACAGCGCAATCTTCTACAGCACAATCTTCCGCAGTCCAATCTTCTACAGCACAATCTTCTACATCGCAATTCTCCTCAGTGCCATCTTCCACACCACAATCTTCTACAGCACTATCTTCTGCAGCCCAAAGTTCTATAGCACAATCTTCTACAGCACAATCTGCTCCAGCGCAATCTTCCACAGTACAATCTTCCACAGTACAATCTTCCACATCACAATCATCCACAGCACAAAGTCTACAGCACAATCTTCCACAGCACAATCTTCTACTGTGCAATTTTCCACAGCACAATCTGCCACAGCGCAATCTTCTATAGCACTATCTTCTACAGCACAATCTTCTAAAGCACAATCTTCTACAGTGCAATCTTCTACAGCACAATCATCCACAGTACAATCTTCCACAGTGCAATCTTCCACAGTACAATCTTCAGCAGTACTATCTTCTAAAGTGCATTCTTCTACAGCACACTCTCCCACAGCACAGTCTTCTACAGTACAATCGTCTACAGTACAATTTTCCACAATACAAAATTCTACAGCACAATCTTCTACAGCACAATCTTCCACAGCACAATCTTCTACAGCGCAATCTTCTACAGCACAGTCTTCCGCAGTCCAATCTTCTACAGCACAATCTTCTACATCGCAATTCTCCTCAGTGCCATCTTCCACACCACAATCTTCTACAGCACTATCTTCTGCAGCCCAAAGTTCTATAGCACAATCTTCTACAGCACAATCTGCTCCAGCGCAATCTTCCACAGTACAATCTTCCACAGTACAATCTTCCACATCACAATCATCCACAGCACAAAGTCTACAGCACAATCTTCCACAGCACAATCTTCTACTGTGCAATTTTCCACAGCACAATCTGCCACAGCGCAATCTTCTATAGCACTATCTTCTACAGCACAATCTTCTAAAGCACAATCTTCTACAGTGCAATCTTCTACAGCACAATCATCCACAGTACAATCTTCCACAGTGCAATCTTCCACAGTACAATCTTCAGCAGTACTATCTTCTAAAGTGCATTCTTCTACAGCACACTCTCCCACAGCACAGTCTTCTACAGTACAATCGTCTACAGTACAATTTTCCACAATACAAAATTCTACAGCACAATCTTCTACAGCACAATCTTCCACAGCACAATCTTCTACAGCGCAATCTTCTACAGCACAGTCTTCCGCAGTCCAATCTTCTACAGCACAATCTTCTACATCGCAATTCTCCTCAGTGCCATCTTCCACACCACAATCTTCTACAGCACTATCTTCTGCAGCCCAAAGTTCTATAGCACAATCTTCTACAGCACAATCTGCTCCAGCGCAATCTTCCACAGTACAATCTTCCACAGTACAATCTTCCACATCACAATCATCCACAGCACAAAGTCTACAGCACAATCTTCCACAGCACAATCTTCTACTGTGCAATTTTCCACAGCACAATCTGCCACAGCGCAATCTTCTATAGCACTATCTTCTACAGCACAATCTTCTAAAGCACAATCTTCTACAGTGCAATCTTCTACAGCACAATCATCCACAGTACAATCTTCCACAGTGCAATCTTCCACAGTACAATCTTCCACAGCACAATCGTCTACAGCACTATCTTCTACAGCACTATCTTCTACAGCACAATCTTCTATAGCACAACCTTATGTAGCCCAATCTTCTACAGCGCAATCTTTTACAGCACAATCTTCCACAGTACAATCTTCCGCAGTAATCTTCTGCAGCACAATCTTTACATCGCAATCCTCCTCAGTGCAATCTTCCACAGCACAATCTTCCACAGCACAATCCTCTACAGCATTATCTTCTACAGCCAAATCTTCTATAGCACAATCTTCTACAGCGCAATCTTCCATAGTACAATCTTCCACAGCACAATCTTCCACAGCACAATATTCTACAGCACTATCTTCTATAGCTCAATCCTCTACAGCGCAACCTTCTACAGCACAATCTTCCACAGTACAATCTTCAACAGCTCTATCATCTACAGCGCGTTCTTCTACAGCGCAATCTTCTACAGCACAATCTTCCACAGCACAGTCTTCTTCAGTACAATCGTCGACAGCACAATCTTCCACAGTGCAATCTTCTACAGCACAATCTTCCACAGCACAGTCTTCTTCAGTACAATCGTCGACAGCACAATCTTCTACAGCACAATCTTACACAGTACAATCTTCTACAGCGCAATCTTCCACAGCACAATCTTCAACAGCACAATCTTCTACAGCACTATCTTCCACAGCACAATCTTCTACAGCACAATCTTCTTTCGCACAATCTTCTACAGCACAATCTGCTCCAGCGCAATCTTCCACAGTACAATCTTCCACAGTACAATCATCCACAGCACAATCATCCATAACACAATCTTCTACAGCACAATCTTCCACAGCACAATCTTCTACTGTGCAATTTTCCACAACATAATCTTCCACAGTGCAATCTTCTATAGCACTATCTTCTACTGCACAATCTTCTAAAGCACAATCTTCCACATCGCAATCTTCCACAATACAATCTTCCACAGCACAATCATCTACAGCACTATCTTCTACAGCACAATCTTCTATAGCACAATCTTCTATAGCACAATCTTCTACAGCGCAATCTTTTACAGCACAATCTTCCACAGTACAATCTTCCGCAGTACAATCTTCTACAGCACAATCTTCTACATCGCAATCCTCCTCAGTGCAATCTTTCACAGCACAATCTTTCACAGCACAATCCTCTACAGCATTATCTTCTACAGCCAAATCTTCTATAGCACAATCTTCTACAGAACAATCTTCCATTGTACAATCTTCCACAGCACAATCATCCACAGCACAATCATCCACAGCACAATCTTCCACAGCACAATATTCTACAGCACTATCTTCTATAGCTCAACCCTCTACAGCGCAACCTTCTACAGCACAATCTTCCACAGTACAATCTTCAACAGCTCTATCATCAATAGCGCGTTCTTCTACAGCGCAATCTTCTACAGCACAATCTTCCACAGCACAGTCTTCAACAGCACATTCTTCTACAGCACAATCTTGCACAGTACAATCTTCTACAGCACAATCTTCTACAGCACAATCTTGCACAGTACAATCTTCTACAGCGCAATCTTCCACAGCACAATCTTCAACAGCACAATCTTTTACATCGCAATCTTCTACAGCACAATCGTCGACAGCACAATCTTCCACAGCACAATCTTCTACAGCACAATCTTCTACAGCACAATCTTGCACAGTACAATCTTCCACAGCGCAATCTTCCACAGCACAATCTTCAAAAGCACAATCTTCTACATCGCAATCTTCTTCAGAACAATCTTCCACAGCACTATCTTCCACAGCGCAATCTTCTACAGCACTATCTTCCACAGTGCAATCTTCTACAGCACAATCTTCCACAGTACAATCGTCTACAGCACAATCTTACACAATACATCCTTGTACAGCACAATCTTCTACAGCACAGTCTTCTACAGCACAATCTTCTACAGCACAATCTTCTACAGCGCAATCTTCTACAGCACAATCTTCCACAGTACAATTTCCACAGTACAATCTTCCACAGCACAATCTTCTACAGCACAATCTTCTACAGCGCAATCTTCTACAGCACAAACTTCCACAGTACAATCTTCCACAGTGAAATCTTCCACAGTACAATCTTCAACAGCACAATATTCGACAGCGCTATCTTCAACAGCACAATCTTCTATAGCGCAATCTTCTACAGCGCAATCTTCCACAGTACAATCTTCAGCAGTACTATCTTCTAAAGTGCATTCTTCTACAGCACACTCTCCCACAGCACAGTCTTCTACAGTACAATCGTCTACAGTACAATTTTCCACAATACAAAATTCTACAGCACAATCTTCTACAGCACAATCTTCCACAGCACAATCTTCTACAGCGCAATCTTCTACAGCACAATCTTCCAGAGTACAAACATCTACAGCACAATCTTCTACAGCGCAATCTTCTACAGCACAATCTTCCGCAGTCCAATCTTCTACAGCACAATCTTCTACATCGCAATTCTCCTCAGTGCCATCTTCCACACCACAATCTTCTACAGCACTATCTTCTGCAGCCCAAAGTTCTATAGCACAATCTTCTACAGCACAATCTGCTCCAGCGCAATCTTCCACAGTACAATCTTCCACAGTACAATCTTCCACATCACAATCATCCACAGCACAAAGTCTACAGCACAATCTTCCACAGCACAATCTTCTACTGTGCAATTTTCCACAGCACAATCTGCCACAGCACAATCTTCTATAGCACTATCTTCTACAGCACAATCTTCTAAAGCACAATCTTCTACAGTGCAATCTTCTACAGCACAATCATCCACAGTACAATCTTCCACAGTGCAATCTTCCACAGTACAATCTTCAGCAGTACTATCTTCTAAAGTGCATTCTTCTACAGCACACTCTCCCACAGCACAGTCTTCTACAGTACAATCGTCTACAGTACAATTTTCCACAATACAAAATTCTACAGCACAATCTTCTACAGCACAATCTTCCACAGCACAATCTTCTACAGCGCAATCTTCTACAGCACAATCTTCCGCAGTCCAATCTTCTACAGCACAATCTTCTACATCGCAATTCTCCTCAGTGCCATCTTCCACACCACAATCTTCTACAGCACTATCTTCTGCAGCCCAAAGTTCTATAGCACAATCTTCTACAGCACAATCTGCTCCAGCGCAATCTTCCACAGTACAATCTTCCACAGTACAATCTTCCACATCACAATCATCCACAGCACAAAGTCTACAGCACAATCTTCCACAGCACAATCTTCTACTGTGCAATTTTCCACAGCACAATCTGCCACAGCGCAATCTTCTATAGCACTATCTTCTACAGCACAATCTTCTAAAGCACAATCTTCTACAGTGCAATCTTCTACAGCACAATCATCCACAGTACAATCTTCCACAGTGCAATCTTCCACAGTACAATCTTCCACAGCACAATCGTCTACAGCACTATCTTCTACAGCACTATCTTCTACAGCACAATCTTCTATAGCACAACCTTATGTAGCCCAATCTTCTACAGCGCAATCTTTTACAGCACAATCTTCCACAGTACAATCTTCCGCAGTAATCTTCTGCAGCACAATCTTTACATCGCAATCCTCCTCAGTGCAATCTTCCACAGCACAATCTTCCACAGCACAATCCTCTACAGCATTATCTTCTACAGCCAAATCTTCTATAGCACAATCTTCTACAGCGCAATCTTCCATAGTACAATCTTCCACAGCACAATCTTCCACAGCACAATATTCTACAGCACTATCTTCTATAGCTCAATCTTCTACAGCGCAACCTTCTACAGCACAATCTTCCACAGTACAATCTTCAACAGCTCTATCATCTACAGCGCTTTCTTCTACAGCGCAATCTTCTACAGCACAATCTTCCACAGTACAATCTTCCACAGTACAATCTTCCACAGCACAATCTTCTACAGCACAATCTTCTACAGCACAAACTTCCACAGCACAAACTTCCACAGTACAATCTTCCACAGTGAAATCTTCCACAGTACAATCTTCCACAGCACAATATTCGACAGCGCGATCTTCAACAGCACAATCTTCTATAGCGCAATCTTCTACAGCGCAATCTTCCACAGTACAATCTTCAACAGTACTATCTTCTAAAGTGCATTCTTCTACAGCACACTCTCCCACAGCACAGTCTTCTACAGTACAATCGTCTACGGTACAATCTTCCACAATAAAACCTTCTACAGCACAATCTTCTACAGCACAATCTTCCAGAGTACAAACATCTACAGCACAATCTTCGACAGCACAATCTTCAACAGCACAATCTTCCACAGTACAAACTTCATCAGCACAATCTTCCACAGCACAATTCTAAACAGCACAATCTTCTACAGCTCAATGTTCTACAGCACAATCTTCCACAGTACAATCTTCTACAGCACAATTTTACACAGTACAATCTTCTACAGCGCAATCTTCCACAGAACAATCTTCAACAGCACAATCTTCTACATCGCAATCTTCTTCAGTACAATCTTCCACAGCACTATCTTCCACAGCCCAATCTTCTACAGCACAATCGTCTACAGCACAATCTTACACAGTTCAGTGTTCTACAGCACAATCTTTCTCAGCACAATCTTCCACAGCACCATCTTCTACAGGACTATCTCCTACAGTACAATGTTTTACCGCCCAATCTTCCACAGCACAATCTTCTACAGCGCAATCTTCTGTAACACAATCTTCTACAGCACTATCTTCTACTGTGCAATTTTCCACAGCACAATCTTCCACAGCGCAATCTTCTACAGCACTATCTTCTACAGCACAATCTTCTACAGCACAATCTCCTAAAGCACAATCTTCTACAGCGCAATCTTCTACAGCACCATCGTCTACATCGCAATTCTCCTCAGTGCAATCTTCTACAGCGCAATCTTCTATAGCACTATCTTCTACAGCACAATCTTCTAAAGCACAATCTTCTGCAGTGCAATCTTCTACAGCACAATCATCCACAGTACAATCTTCCACAGTGCAATCTTCCACAGTACAATCTTCCACAGCACAATCGTCTATAGCACAATCTTCTACAGCACTATCCTCTACAGCACAATCTTCTATAGCACAATCTTATATAGCACAATCTTCTACAGCGCAATCTTTTACAGCACAATCTTCCACAGTACAATCTTCCGCAGTAATCTTCTGCAGCACAATCTTCTACATCGCAATCCTCCTCAGTGCAATCTTCCACAGCACAATCTTCCACAGCACAATCCTCTACAGCATTTTCTTCTACAGCCAAATCTTCTATAGCACAATCTTCTACAGCGCAATCTTCCACAGTACAATCTTCCACAGCACAATCATCCACAGCACAATCTTCCACAGCACAATATTCTAAAGCACTATGTTCTACAGCTCAATCCTCTACAGCGCAACCTTCTACAGCACAATCTTCCACAGTACAATCTTCAACAGCTCTATCATCTACAGCGCGTTCTTCTACAGCGCAATCTTCTACAGCACAATCTTCCACAGCACAGTCTTCTTCAGTACAATCGTCGACAGCACAATCTTCCACAGCACAATCTTCTACAGCACAATCTTCTACACCACTATCTTCTTCAGCCCAATCTTCCACAGCATAATCTCCCACAGTACAATCTTCCACAGCACAATCTTACACAGTACAATCTTCTACAGCGCAATCTTCCACAGCATAATCTTCAACAGCACAATCTTCTACAGCACTATCTTCTACAGCACAATCTTCTACAGCACAATCTTCTACAGCACAATCTTACACAGTACAATGTTCTACAGCACAATCTTTCTCAGCACAATCTTCTACAGTGCAATCTTCTACAGGACTATCTTCTACAGTACAATGTTTTACCACCCATCTTCCACAGCACAATCTTCTACAGCACAATCTTCTACAGCACAATCTTCTACAGCACAATCTTCCACAGTACAATCTTCTACAGCACTATCTTCAACAGCACAATCTTCCAGAGTACAAACATCTACAGCACAATCTTCCACTGTACAATCTTCCAAAGCACAATATTTTACATCACAATCCTCCTCAGTGCAATCTTCCACAGCACAATCTTCGACAGCACTATCTTCTACAGCCCAATCTTCTATAGCACAATCTTCTACAGCACAATCTTCTACAGCACAATCTTCCACAGTACAATCTTCAACAGCTCTATCATCTACAGCGCTTTCTTCTACAGCGCAATCTTCTACAGCACAATCTTCCACAGTACAATCTTCCACAGTACAATCTTCCACAGCACAATCTTCTACAGCACAATCTTCTACAGCACAAACTTCCACAGCACAAACTTCCACAGTACAATCTTCCACAGTGAAATCTTCCACAGTACAATCTTCCACAGCACAATATTCGACAGCGCGATCTTCAACAGCACAATCTTCTATAGCGCAATCTTCTACAGCGCAATCTTCCACAGTACAATCTTCAACAGTACTATCTTCTAAAGTGCATTCTTCTACAGCACACTCTCCCACAGCACAGTCTTCTACAGTACAATCGTCTACGGTACAATCTTCCACAATAAAACCTTCTACAGCACAATCTTCTACAGCACAATCTTCCAGAGTACAAACATCTACAGCACAATCTTCGACAGCACAATCTTCAACAGCACAATCTTCCACAGTACAAACTTCATCAGCACAATCTTCCACAGCACAATTCTAAACAGCACAATCTTCTACAGCTCAATGTTCTACAGCACAATCTTCCACAGTACAATCTTCTACAGCACAATTTTACACAGTACAATCTTCTACAGCGCAATCTTCCACAGAACAATCTTCAACAGCACAATCTTCTACATCGCAATCTTCTTCAGTACAATCTTCCACAGCACTATCTTCCACAGCCCAATCTTCTACAGCACAATCGTCTACAGCACAATCTTACACAGTTCAGTGTTCTACAGCACAATCTTTCTCAGCACAATCTTCCACAGCACCATCTTCTACAGGACTATCTCCTACAGTACAATGTTTTACCGCCCAATCTTCCACAGCACAATCTTCTACAGCGCAATCTTCTGTAACACAATCTTCTACAGCACTATCTTCTACTGTGCAATTTTCCACAGCACAATCTTCCACAGCGCAATCTTCTACAGCACTATCTTCTACAGCACAATCTTCTACAGCACAATCTCCTAAAGCACAATCTTCTACAGCGCAATCTTCTACAGCACCATCGTCTACATCGCAATTCTCCTCAGTGCAATCTTCTACAGCGCAATCTTCTATAGCACTATCTTCTACAGCACAATCTTCTAAAGCACAATCTTCTGCAGTGCAATCTTCTACAGCACAATCATCCACAGTACAATCTTCCACAGTGCAATCTTCCACAGTACAATCTTCCACAGCACAATCGTCTATAGCACAATCTTCTACAGCACTATCCTCTACAGCACAATCTTCTATAGCACAATCTTATATAGCACAATCTTCTACAGCGCAATCTTTTACAGCACAATCTTCCACAGTACAATCTTCCGCAGTAATCTTCTGCAGCACAATCTTCTACATCGCAATCCTCCTCAGTGCAATCTTCCACAGCACAATCTTCCACAGCACAATCCTCTACAGCATTTTCTTCTACAGCCAAATCTTCTATAGCACAATCTTCTACAGCGCAATCTTCCACAGTACAATCTTCCACAGCACAATCATCCACAGCACAATCTTCCACAGCACAATATTCTAAAGCACTATGTTCTACAGCTCAATCCTCTACAGCGCAACCTTCTACAGCACAATCTTCCACAGTACAATCTTCAACAGCTCTATCATCTACAGCGCGTTCTTCTACAGCGCAATCTTCTACAGCACAATCTTCCACAGCACAGTCTTCTTCAGTACAATCGTCGACAGCACAATCTTCCACAGCACAATCTTCTACAGCACAATCTTCTACACCACTATCTTCTTCAGCCCAATCTTCCACAGCATAATCTCCCACAGTACAATCTTCCACAGCACAATCTTACACAGTACAATCTTCTACAGCGCAATCTTCCACAGCATAATCTTCAACAGCACAATCTTCTACAGCACTATCTTCTACAGCACAATCTTCTACAGCACAATCTTCTACAGCACAATCTTACACAGTACAATGTTCTACAGCACAATCTTTCTCAGCACAATCTTCTACAGTGCAATCTTCTACAGGACTATCTTCTACAGTACAATGTTTTACCACCCATCTTCCACAGCACAATCTTCTACAGCACAATCTTCTACAGCACAATCTTCTACAGCACAATCTTCCACAGTACAATCTTCTACAGCACTATCTTCAACAGCACAATCTTCCAGAGTACAAACATCTACAGCACAATCTTCCACTGTACAATCTTCCAAAGCACAATATTTTACATCACAATCCTCCTCAGTGCAATCTTCCACAGCACAATCTTCGACAGCACTATCTTCTACAGCCCAATCTTCTATAGCACAATCTTCTACAGCACAATCTGCTCCAGCGCAATCTTCCACAGTACAATCTTCCACAGTGCAATCTTCCACAGCACAATCATCCACAGCACAATCTTCTACAGCACAATCTTCCACAGCAAAATCTTCTACTGTGCAATTTTCCACAGCACAATCTGCCACAGCGCAATCTTCTATAGCACTATCTTCTACAGCACAATCTTCTAAAGCACAATCTTCTGCAGTGCAATCTTCTACAGCACAATCATCCACAGTACAATCTTCCACAGTGCAATCTTCCACAGTACAATCTTCCACAGCACAATCGTCTACAGCACTATCTTCCACAGCACTATCCTCTACAGCACAATCTTCTATAGCACAATCTTATATAGCACAATCTTCTACAGTGCAATCTTTTGCAGCACAATCTTCCACAGTACAATCTTCCGCAGTAATCTTCTGCAGCACAATCTTCTACATCGCAATCCTCCTCAGTGCAATCTTCCACAGCACAATCTTCCACAGCACAATCCTCTACAGCATTTTCTTCTACAGCCAAATCTTCTATAGCACAATCTTCTACAGCGCAATCTTCCACAGTATAATCTTCCACAGCACAATCATCCACAGCACAATCTTCCACAGCACAATATTCTAAAGCACTATCTTCTATAGCTCAATCCTCTACAGCGCAACCTTATACAGCACAATCTTCCACAGTACAATCTTCAACAGCTCTATCATCTACAGCGCGTTCTACTACAGCGCAATCTTCTACAGCACAATCTTCCACAGCACAGTCTTCTTCAGTACAATCGTCGACAGCACAATCTTCCACAGCACAATCTTCTACAGCACAATCTTCTACAACACTATCTTCTTCAGCCCAATCTTCCACAGCATAATCTCCCACAGTACAATCTTCTACAGCACAATCTTGCACAGTACAATCTTCCACAGCGCAATCTTCCACAGCACAATCTTCAAAAGCACAATCTTCTACATCGCAATCTTCTTCAGAACAATCTTCCACAGCACTATCTTCCACAGCGCAATCTTCTACAGCACTATCTTCCACAGTGCAATCTTCTACAGCACAATCTTCCACAGTACAATCGTCTACAGCACAATCTTACACAATACATCCTTGTACAGCACAATCTTCTACAGCACAGTCTTCTACAGCACAATCTTCTACAGCACAATCTTCTACAGCGCAATCTTCTACAGCACAATCTTCCACAGTACAATTTCCACAGTACAATCTTCCACAGCACAATCTTCTACAGCACAATCTTCTACAGCGCAATCTTCTACAGCACAAACTTCCACAGTACAATCTTCCACAGTGAAATCTTCCACAGTACAATCTTCAACAGCACAATATTCGACAGCGCTATCTTCAACAGCACAATCTTCTATAGCGCAATCTTCTACAGCGCAATCTTCCACAGTACAATCTTCAGCAGTACTATCTTCTAAAGTGCATTCTTCTACAGCACACTCTCCCACAGCACAGTCTTCTACAGTACAATCGTCTACAGTACAATTTTCCACAATACAAAATTCTACAGCACAATCTTCTACAGCACAATCTTCCACAGCACAATCTTCTACAGCGCAATCTTCTACAGCACAATCTTCCAGAGTACAAACATCTACAGCACAATCTTCTACAGCGCAATCTTCTACAGCACAATCTTCCGCAGTCCAATCTTCTACAGCACAATCTTCTACATCGCAATTCTCCTCAGTGCCATCTTCCACACCACAATCTTCTACAGCACTATCTTCTGCAGCCCAAAGTTCTATAGCACAATCTTCTACAGCACAATCTGCTCCAGCGCAATCTTCCACAGTACAATCTTCCACAGTACAATCTTCCACATCACAATCATCCACAGCACAAAGTCTACAGCACAATCTTCCACAGCACAATCTTCTACTGTGCAATTTTCCACAGCACAATCTGCCACAGCGCAATCTTCTATAGCACTATCTTCTACAGCACAATCTTCTAAAGCACAATCTTCTACAGTGCAATCTTCTACAGCACAATCATCCACAGTACAATCTTCCACAGTGCAATCTTCCACAGTACAATCTTCAGCAGTACTATCTTCTAAAGTGCATTCTTCTACAGCACACTCTCCCACAGCACAGTCTTCTACAGTACAATCGTCTACAGTACAATTTTCCACAATACAAAATTCTACAGCACAATCTTCTACAGCACAATCTTCCACAGCACAATCTTCTACAGCGCAATCTTCTACAGCACAATCTTCCGCAGTCCAATCTTCTACAGCACAATCTTCTACATCGCAATTCTCCTCAGTGCCATCTTCCACACCACAATCTTCTACAGCACTATCTTCTGCAGCCCAAAGTTCTATAGCACAATCTTCTACAGCACAATCTGCTCCAGCGCAATCTTCCACAGTACAATCTTCCACAGTACAATCTTCCACATCACAATCATCCACAGCACAAAGTCTACAGCACAATCTTCCACAGCACAATCTTCTACTGTGCAATTTTCCACAGCACAATCTGCCACAGCGCAATCTTCTACAGCACTATCTTCTACAGCACAATCTTCTACAGCACAATCTCCTAAAGCACAATCTTCTACAGCGCAATCTTCTACAGCACCATCGTCTACATCGCAATTCTCCTCAGTGCAATCTTCTACAGCGCAATCTTCTATAGCACTATCTTCTACAGCACAATCTTCTAAAGCACAATCTTCTGCAGTGCAATCTTCTACAGCACAATCATCCACAGTACAATCTTCCACAGTGCAATCTTCCACAGTACAATCTTCCACAGCACAATCGTCTATAGCACAATCTTCTACAGCACTATCCTCTACAGCACACTCTTCTATAGCACAATCTTATATAGCACAATCTTCTACAGCGCAATCTTTTACAGCACAATCTTCCACAGTACAATCTTCCGCAGTAATCTTCTGCAGCACAATCTTCTACATCGCAATCCTCCTCAGTGCAATCTTCCACAGCACAATCTTCCACAGCACAATCCTCTACAGCATTTTCTTCTACAGCCAAATCTTCTATAGCACAATCTTCTACAGCGCAATCTTCCACAGTACAATCTTCCACAGCACAATCATCCACAGCACAATCTTCCACAGCACAATATTCTAAAGCACTATGTTCTACAGCTCAATCCTCTACAGCGCAACCTTCTACAGCACAATCTTCCACAGTACAATCTTCAACAGCTCTATCATCTACAGCGCGTTCTTCTACAGCGCAATCTTCTACAGCACAATCTTCCACAGCACAGTCTTCTTCAGTACAATCGTCGACAGCACAATCTTCCACAGCACAATCTTCTACAGCACAATCTTCTACACCACTATCTTCTTCAGCCCAATCTTCCACAGCATAATCTCCCACAGTACAATCTTCCACAGCACAATCTTACACAGTACAATCTTCTACAGCGCAATCTTCCACAGCATAATCTTCAACAGCACAATCTTCTACAGCACTATCTTCTACAGCACAATCTTCTACAGCACAATCTTCTACAGCACAATCTTACACAGTACAATGTTCTACAGCACAATCTTTCTCAGCACAATCTTCTACAGTGCAATCTTCTACAGGACTATCTTCTACAGTACAATGTTTTACCACCCATCTTCCACAGCACAATCTTCTACAGCACAATCTTCTACAGCACAATCTTCTACAGCACAATCTTCCACAGTACAATCTTCTACAGCACTATCTTCAACAGCACAATCTTCCAGAGTACAAACATCTACAGCACAATCTTCCACTGTACAATCTTCCAAAGCACAATATTTTACATCACAATCCTCCTCAGTGCAATCTTCCACAGCACAATCTTCGACAGCACTATCTTCTACAGCCCAATCTTCTATAGCACAATCTTCTACAGCACAATCTGCTCCAGCGCAATCTTCCACAGTACAATCTTCCACAGTGCAATCTTCCACAGCACAATCATCCACAGCACAATCTTCTACAGCACAATCTTCCACAGCAAAATCTTCTACTGTGCAATTTTCCACAGCACAATCTGCCACAGCGCAATCTTCTATAGCACTATCTTCTACAGCACAATCTTCTAAAGCACAATCTTCTGCAGTGCAATCTTCTACAGCACAATCATCCACAGTACAATCTTCCACAGTGCAATCTTCCACAGTACAATCTTCCACAGCACAATCGTCTACAGCACTATCTTCCACAGCACTATCCTCTACAGCACAATCTTCTATAGCACAATCTTATATAGCACAATCTTCTACAGTGCAATCTTTTGCAGCACAATCTTCCACAGTACAATCTTCCGCAGTAATCTTCTGCAGCACAATCTTCTACATCGCAATCCTCCTCAGTGCAATCTTCCACAGCACAATCTTCCACAGCACAATCCTCTACAGCATTTTCTTCTACAGCCAAATCTTCTATAGCACAATCTTCTACAGCGCAATCTTCCACAGTATAATCTTCCACAGCACAATCATCCACAGCACAATCTTCCACAGCACAATATTCTAAAGCACTATCTTCTATAGCTCAATCCTCTACAGCGCAACCTTATACAGCACAATCTTCCACAGTACAATCTTCAACAGCTCTATCATCTACAGCGCGTTCTACTACAGCGCAATCTTCTACAGCACAATCTTCCACAGCACAGTCTTCTTCAGTACAATCGTCGACAGCACAATCTTCCACAGCACAATCTTCTACAGCACAATCTTCTACAACACTATCTTCTTCAGCCCAATCTTCCACAGCATAATCTCCCACAGTACAATCTTCTACAGCACAATCTTACACAGTACAATCTTCTACAGCGCAATCTTCCACAGCACAATCTTCAACAGCACAATCTTCTACAGCACTATCTTCCACAGCACAATCTTCTGCAGCACAATCTTCTACAGCACAATCTTACACAGTACAATGTTCTACAGCACAATCTTTCTCAGCACAATCTTCTACAGTGCAATCTTCTACAGGACTATCTTCTACAGTACAATGTTTTACCACCCATCTACCACAGCACAATCTTCTACAGCACAATCTTCTATAGCACAATCTCCTACAGCACAATCTACTACTGTGCAATTTTCCACAGCACAATCTTCCACAGCACAATCTTCTACAGCACTATCTTCTACAGCACAATCTTCTACAGCACAATCTTCAACAGCACAATCTTCTACAGTGCAATCTTCTACAGCACAATCTTCCACTGTACAATCTTCCACAGCACAATATTTTACATCACAATCCTCCTTAGTGCAATCTTCCACAGCACAATCTTCGACAGCACAATCTTCTACAGCCCAATCTTCTACAGCACAATCTTCTACAGCACAATCTTCAACAGCACAATCTTCTACAGTGCAATCTTCTACAGCACAATCTTCCACTGTACAATCTTCCACAGCACAATATTTTACATCACAATCCTCCTTAGTGCAATCTTCCACAGCACAATCTTCTACAGCCCAATCTTCTATTGCAAAATCTTCTACAGCACAATCTGCTCCAGCGCAATCTTCCACAGTACAATCTTCCACAGCACAATCATCCACAGCACAATCTTCTACAGCACAATCTTCCACATCAAAATCTTCTACTGTGCAATTTTCCACAGCACAATCTGCCACAGCGCAATCTTCTGGAGCACTATCTTCTACAGCACAATATTCTAAAGCACAATCTTCTACAGTGCGATCTTCTACAGCACAATCATCCACAGTACAATCTTCCACAGCACAATCTTCCACAGTACAATCTTCCACAGCACAATCGTCTACAGCACTATCTTCTCCAGCACAATCTTCTCTCGCACAATCTTCTATAGCACTACCTTCTACAGCGCAATCTTTTACAGCACAATCTTCCACAGTACAATCTTCCGCAGTACAATCTTCTACAGCACAATCTTCTACATCGCAATCCTCCTCAGTGCAATCTTCCACAGCAGAATCTTCCACAGCACAATCCTCCACAGCATTATCTTCTACAGCACAATATTCTACAGGACTATCTTCTATAGCTCAATCCTCTACAGCGCAACCTTCGACAGCACAATCTTCCACAGTACATTCTTCTACAGCTCTATCATCTATAGCGCGTTCTTCTACAGTGCAATCTTCTACAGCACAATCTTCCACCGCACAGTCTTCTACAGTACAATCGTCGACAGCACAATCTTCCACAGCACAATCTTCCACAGTACAATCTACTACAGCACAATCATACACAGTACAATCTTCTACAGTGCAATCTTCCACAGCACAATCTTCAACAGCACAATCTTCTACATCGCAATCTTCTTCAGTACAATCTTCCACAGCACTATCTTCCACAGAGCAATCTTCTACAGCACTATCTTCCACAGCGCAATCTTCTACAGCACAGTCTTCTTCAGTACAATCGTCGACAGCACAATCTTCCACAGCACAATCTTCTACAGCACAATCTTCTACACCACTATCTTCTTCAGCCCAATCTTCCACAGCATAATCTCCCACAGTACAATCTTCTACAGCACAATCTTACACAGTACAATCTTCTACAACGCAATCTTCCACAGCACAATCTTCAACAGCACAATCTTCTACAGCACTATCTTCCACAGCACAATCTTCTACAGCACAATCTTCTACAGCACAATCTTACACAGTACAATGTTCTACAGCACAATCTTTCTCAGCACAATCTTCTACAGTGCAATCTTCTACAGGACTATCTTCTACAGTACAATGTTTTACCACCCATCTTCCACAGCACAATCTTCTACAGCACAATCTTCTATAGCACAATCTCCTACAGCACAATCTACTACTGTGCAATTTTCCACAGCACAATCTTCCACAGCACAATCTTCTACAGCACTATCTTCTACAGCACAATCTTCTACAGCACAATCTTCTACAGCACAATCTTCCACAGTACAATCTTCTACAGCACTATCTTCAACAGCACAATCTTCTACAGTGCAATCTTCTACAGCACAATCTTCCACTGTACAATCTTCCACAGCACAATATTTTACATCACAATCCTCCTTAGTGCAATCTTCCACAGCACAATCTTCGACAGCACTATCTTCTACAGCCCAATCTTCTATAGCACAATCTTCTACAGCACAATCTGCTCCAGCGCAATCTTCCACAGTACAATCTTCCACAGTACAATCTTCCACAGCACAATCATCCACAGCACAATCTTCTACAGCACAATCTTCCACATCAAAATCTTCTACTGTGCAATTTTCCACAGCACAATCTGCCACAGCGCAATCTTCTGGAGCACTATCTTCTATAGCACAATATTCTAAAGCACAATCTTCTACAGTGCGATCTTCAGCAGCACAATCTTCCACCGCACAGTCTTCTACAGTACAATCATCGACAGCACAATCTTCCACAGCACAATCTTCCACAGTACAATCTACTACAGCACAATCATACACAGTACAATCTTCTACAGTGCAATCTTCCACAGCACAATCTTCAACAGCACAATCTTCTACATCGCAATCTTCTTCAGTACAATCTTCCACAGCACTATCTTCCACAGCGCAATCTTCTACAGCACTATCTTCCACAGCGCAATCTTCTATAGCACAATCTTCTACAGCACATTCTTACACAGTAAAATGTCCTACAGCACAATCTTTCTCAGCACAATCTTCCACAGCGCCATCTTCTACAGGACTATCTCCTACAGTACAAAGTTTTACCGCCCAATCTTCCACAGCGCAATCTTCAACAGCACAATCTTTTATAGCACAATCATCTACAGCACAATCTTCTACTGTGCAATTTTCCACAGAACAATCTTCCACAGCGCAATCTTCTACAGCACTATCTTCTACAGCCCAATCTTCTACAGTGCAATCTTCTACAGCACTATCTTTTACAGCACAATCTTCTACAGCACAATCTGCTCCAGCGCAATCTTCCACAGTACAATCTTCCACAGTACAATCTTACACAGCACAATCATCCACACCACAATCTTCTACAGCACAATCTTCCACAGCACAATCTTCTGCTGTGCAATTTTCCACAGCACAATCTTCCACAGCGCAATCTTCTATAGCACTATCTTCTACAGCACAATCTTCTAAAGCACAATCTTCTACAATGCAATCTTCTACAGCACAGTCATCCACAGTACAATCTTCCACAGCGCAATCTTCCACAGTACAATCTTCCACAGCACAATCGTCTACAGCACTATCTTCTAAAGCACAATCTTCTATAGCACTATCTTCTATAGCACAATCTTCTACAGCGCAATCTTTTACAGCACAATCTTCCACAGTACAATCTTCTACATCGCAATCCTCCTCAGTACAATCTTCCACAGCACAATCATCCACAGCACAATCTTCCACAGCACAATCTTCTACATCACTATCTTCTATAGCTCAATCCTCTAAAGCGCAACCTTCTACAGCACAATCTTGCACAGTACAATCTTCAACAGCTCTATCATCTACAGCGCCTTCTTCTACAGCACTATTTTCCACAGCACAATCTTCCACAGCACAGTCTTCTACAGTACAATCGTCAACAGCACATCCTTCCACAGCACAATCTTCTACAGCACAATCTTCTACAGCACTATATTCTTCAGCCCAATCTTCCACAGCACAATCTTCCACAGTACAATCTTCTACAGCACAATTTTACACAGTGCAATCTTCTACGGCACAATCTTTCTCAGCACAATCTTCTACAGTGCAATCTTCTACAGGACTATCTTCTACAGTACAATGTTTTACCACCCATCATCCACAGCACAATCTTCTACAGCACAATCTTCTATAGCACAATCTCCTACAGCACAATCTACTACTGTGCAATTTTCCACAGCACAATCTTCCACAGCACAATCTTCTACAGCACTATCTTCTACAGCACAATCTTCTACAGCACAATCTTCCACAGTACAATCTTCTACAGCACTATCTTCAACAGCACAATCTTCTACAGTGCAATCTTCTACAGCACAATCTTCCACTGTACAATCTTCCACAGCACAATATTTTACATCACAATCCTCCTTAGTGCAATCTTCCACAGCACAATCTTCGACAGCACTATCTTCTACAGCCCAATCTTCTATTGCAAAATCTTCTACAGCACAATCTGCTCCAGCGCAATCTTCCACAGTACAATCTTCCACAGTACAATCTTCCACAGCACAATCATCCACAGCACAATCTTCTACAGCACAATCTTCCACATCAAAATCTTCTACTGTGCAATTTTCCACAGCACAATCTGCCACAGCGCAATCTTCTGGAGCACTATCTTCTATAGCACAATATTCTAAAGCACAATCTTCTACAGTGCGATCTTCTACAGCACAATCATCCACAGTACAATCTTCCACAGCACAATCTTCCACAGTACAATCTTCCACAGCACAATCGTCTACAGCACTATCTTCTCCAGCACAATCTTCTCTCGCACAATCTTCTATAGCACTACCTTCTACAGCGCAATCTTTTATAGCACAATCTTCCACAGTACAATCTTCCGCAGTACAATCTTCTACAGCACAATCTTCTACATCGCAATCCTCCTCAGTGCAATCTTCCACAGCAGAATCTTCCACAGCACAATCCTCCACAGCATTATCTTCTACAGCACAATATTCTACAGGACTATCTTCTATAGCTCAATCCTCTACAGCGCAACCTTCTACAGCACAATCTTCCACAGTACAATCTTCTACAGCTCTATCATCTATAGCGCATTCTTCTACAGTGCAATCTTCTACAGCACAATCTTCCACCGCACAGTCTTCTACAGTACAATCGTCGACAGCACAATCTTCCACAGCACAATCTTCCACAGTACAATCTACTACAGCACAATCATACACAGTACAATCTTCTACAGTGCAATCTTCCACAGCACAATCTTCAACAGCACAATCTTCTACATCGCAATCTTCTTCAGTACAATCTTCCACAGCACTATCTTCCACAGAGCAATCTTCTACAGCACTATCTTCCACAGCGCAATCTTCTACAGCACAGTCTTCTTCAGTACAATCGTCGACAGCACAATCTTCCACAGCACAATCTTCTACAGCACAATCTTCTACACCACTATCTTCTTCAGCCCAATCTTCCACAGCATAATCTCCCACAGTACAATCTTCTACAGCACAATCTTATACAGTACAATCTTCTACAACGCAATCTTCCACAGCACAATCTTCAACAGCACAATCTTCTACAGCACTATCTTCCACAGCACAATCTTCTACAGCACAATCTTCTACAGCACAATCTTACACAGTACAATGTTCTACAGCACAATCTTTCTCAGCACAATCTTCTACAGTGCAATCTTCTACAGGACTATCTTCTACAGTACAATGTTTTACCACCCATCTTCCACAGCACAATCTTCTACAGCACAATCTTCTATAGCACAATCTCCTACAGCACAATCTACTACTGTGCAATTTTCCACAGCACAATCTTCCACAGCACAATCTTCTACAGCACTATCTTCTACAGCACAATCTTCTACAGCACAATCTTCTACAGCACAATCTTCCACAGTACAATCTTCTACAGCACTATCTTCAACAGCACAATCTTCTACAGTGCAATCTTCTACAGCACAATCTTCCACTGTACAATCTTCCACAGCACAATATTTTACATCACAATCCTCCTTAGTGCAATCTTCCACAGCACTATCTTCTACAGCCCAATCTTCTATAGCACAATCTTCTACAGCACAATCTGCTCCAGCGCAATCTTCCACAGTACAATCTTCCACAGTACAATCTTCCACAGCACAATCATCCACAGCACAATCTTCTACAGCACAATCTTCCACATCAAAATCTTCTACTGTGCAATTTTCCACAGCACAATCTGCCACAGCGCAATCTTCTGGAGCACTATCTTCTATAGCACAATATTCTAAAGCACAATCTTCTACAGTGCGATCTTCTGCAGCACAATCTTCCACCGCACAGTCTTCTACAGTACAATCGTCGACAGCACAATCTTCCACAGCACAATCTTCCACAGTACAATCTACTACAGCACAATCATACACAGTACAATCTTCTACAGTGCAATCTTCCACAGCACAATCTTCAACAGCACAATCTTCTACATCGCAATCTTCTTCAGTACAATCTTCCACAGCACTATCTTCCACAGCGCAATCTTCTACAGCACTATCTTCCACAGCGCAATCTTCTATAGCACAATCTTCTACAGCACATTCTTACACAGTAAAATGTCCTACAGCACAATCTTTCTCAGCACAATCTTCCACAGCGCCATCTTCTACAGGACTATCTCCTACAGTACAAAGTTTTACCGCCCAATCTTCCACAGCGCAATCTTCAACAGCACAATCTTTTATAGCACAATCATCTACAGCACAATCTTCTACTGTGCAATTTTCCACAGAACAATCTTCCACAGCGCAATCTTCTACAGCACTATCTTCTACAGCCCAATCTTCTACAGTGCAATCTTCTACAGCACTATCTTCTACAGCACAATCTTCTACAGCACAATCTGCTCCAGCGCAATCTTCCACAGTACAATCTTCCACAGTACAATCTTCCACAGCACAATCATCCACAGCACAATCTTCTACAGCACAATCTTCCACAGCACAATCTTCTGCTGTGCAATTTTCCACAGCACAATCTTCCACAGCGCAATCTTCTATAGCACTATCTTCTACAGCACAATCTTCTAAAGCACAATCTTCTACAGCACAATCATCCACAGTACAATCTTCCACAGCGCAATCTTCCACAGTACAATCTTCCACAGCACAATCGTCTACAGCACTATCTTCTAAAGCACAATCTTCTATAGCACTATCTTCTATAGCACAATCTTCTACAGCGCAATCTTTTACAGCACAATCTTCCACAGTACAATCTTCTACATCGCAATCCTCCTCAGTACAATCTTCCACAGCACAATCGTCTACAGCACAATCTTCCACAGCACAATCTTCTACATCACTATCTTCTATAGCTCAATCCTCTAAAGCGCAACCTTCTACAGCACAATCTTGCACAGTACAATCTTCAACAGCTCTATCATCTACAGCGCCTTCTTCTACAGCACTATTTTCCACAGCACAATCTTCCACAGCACAGTCTTCTACAGTACAATCGTCAACAGCACATCCTTCCACAGCACAATCTTCTACAGCACAATCTTCTACAGCACTATATTCTTCAGCCCAATCTTCCACAGCACAATCTTCCACAGTACAATCTTCTACAGCACAATTTTACACAGTGCAATCTTCTACGGCACAATCTTTCTCAGCACAATGTTCTACACCACAATCTTCTACAGCACAATCTTCCACAGTACAATCTTCTACAGCACAATCTTCTACATCGCACTTTTCCTCAGTGCAATCTTCCACAGCACAATCTTCCACAGCGCAATCTTCTACAGTACAATCGTCTACAGCACAATCTTTCTCAGCACAATCATCTACAGCACAATCTTCCACAGTACAATCTCCTACAGCTCAATCTTCTACAGCACAATCTTCCACAGCCCAATCTTTTACAGCGCAATCGTATACAATCCAATCTTCTACAGCAAAATCTTCAACACTACAATCTCACACAGTACAATCTTCTACAGCACAATCTTCCACACTACAATCTCCTGCAGCACAATCTTCTACAGCACAATCTTCTAGAGCTGAATCGTCTACAGTGCAATCTTGTATTGCATAACCTTCCACAGCACAAACTTCCACAGCACAATCTTCTACAGCACAATATTCTACAGCACAATCTTCCACAGTACAATCTCCTACAGCACAATCTTCTACAGCACAATCTTCCACAACCAAAACTTCCACAGCACAATCTTCAACAGCGCAATCTTCTACAGCACAGTCTTCAACTGCACAATCTTTTACAGCACAATCTTCCACAGCCCAATCTTCCTCAGCATTATCTTCTACAGCGCATTCTTCTACAGCACAATCTTCCACAGCATAATCTTCCACAGCACAGTTTTCTACAGTACAAACTTCTCCAGCACATACTTCCACATCACAATCTTCTATAGCACAATCGTGTACAGTGCAATCTTTCACAGCACAATCTTTTACAGCACAATCTTCCGCAGCCCAATCTTGCACAGCACTATCTTCTACAGCACAATCTTCTATAGCACAATCTTCCACAGCACAAACTTCTACCGCACAATCTTCTACAGCTCAATCTTCTACAGCACAATCTTCCACAGTACAATCTCCTACAGCGCAATCTTCTACTGCACAATCTTACACAGCCCAATCTTTTACAGCACAATCGTATACAGTCCAATCTTCTGCAGCAAAATCTTCCACATTACAATCTCACACAGTACAATCTTCTACAGCACAATCTTCCACAATACAATCTCCTGCAGCACAATCTTCTACAGCGCAATCTTCTAGAGCTGAATCATCTACAGTGCAATCTTCTATTGCATAATCTTCCACAGCACAAACTTCCACAGCACAATCTTCTACAGCACAATATTCTACAGCACAATCTTCCACAGCACAAACTTCTACCATACAAACTTCTACAGCCCAATCTTCTACAGCACACTCTTCCAAAGCACAATCTTCCACAGTACAATCTTCTACAACACAATCTTCCACAGCACAATCTTCTACAGCACAATCATCTACAGTCCAATCTTCCACAGAAAATCATCCACAGCACAATTTTCTACAGCGCAATCTTCTATATCACAATCTTCCACAGCACAAACGTCTATAGCACAATCTACAACAGCAGAAACGTCTACAGTACAATATTCTATAGGATATTCTTCTATACCACAATCCTCTACAGCAAAATCTTGTACAGCACAATCTTCCACAGTACAACCTTCTACAACATAATCTTCTCTAGCACAGTGTTCTACAGCACCATCTTCCACAGCACAATCACCATAACACAATCTTCTATAGCACAATCTTCCACAGCACAATCTTCTACAGCACAATCACCATAGTACAATCTTCTACAGCACAATCTTCTACATCCCAATCTTCCACAGTACAGTCTTCCACAGCACAATCTTCTATAGCACAATCTTCCGCAGTACAATCTTCTAAAGCACAATCTTTCACAGCACTATCTTGACAAAATTATCTTCTACAGCACAATCTTCTACTGATCAATCTTCTAGAGCACAATCTTCTACAGCACAAGCTTCCGCAGTACAATCTTCTACAGCACAAACTTCCACAGCACAATCTTCTATAGCGCAATCGTCTACAGTGCAATCTTCCACAGAAAATCATCCACAGCACAATCTTCTAAAGCGCAATCTTCTATAGGACAATCTTCTACAGCACAAACGTCTACAGCTCAATCTTCTACAGCACAATCTTCCACAGCACAATCTTCCGCAGTACAATCTTCTACAGCACAAACTTCCACAGCACAATCTTCTATAGCGCAATCGTCCACAGTGCAATCTTCCACAGAAAATCATCCACAGCACAATCTTCTAAGCGCAAACTTCGATAGCACAATCTACAGCAGCACAAACTTCTGCAGCGCAATATTCTATAGTATATTCTTCTATAGTACAATCCTCTACAGCACAATCTTCTACAACACAATCTTCCACAGTAACACATTCTACAGCATAATGTTCTACATTACAATCTTCTATACCACAACCTTCCACAGCACAACCTTCCAAAGCGCAATCTTCTACAGCACTATCTTCTACAGCCCAATCTTCCACAGTACAATCTTCTACAGTACAATCTTCCGCAGCACAATCTTCCCCAGCACAATCATCCATAGTACAATCTTCTTCAGCACAATCTTCCACAGCACAATCTTCTCCAGTACAATGTTTTACCGCCCAATCTTCCGCAGCAAACTCTTCTACAGCGCAATCTTCGACAGCACAGTCTTCCACAATACAATCTTCTATTGTACATTCTTCTACAGCACAATCTTAACAGCACAATCTTCTACAGCACTATCTTCTACAGCCCAATCTTCCACAGTACAATCTTCTACAGTACAATCTTCCGCAGCACAATCTTCCCCAGCACAATCATCCATAGTACAATCTTCTTCAGCACAATCTTCCACAGCACAATCTTCTCCAGTACAATGTTTTACCGCCCAATCTTCCGCAGCAAACTCTTCTACAGCACAATCTTCGACAGCACAGTCTTCCACAATACAATCTTCTATTGTACATTCTTCTACAGCACAATCTTAACAGCACAATCTTCTACAGCACAATCTTCTACAGCACAATCTTCCACAGCACAATCTTCTACAGCGCAATCTTCTACCGGGCAATTCTCCACAGCACAATATTCCACAGCGCAATCTTCTACAGCACTATCTTCTGCAGCACAATCTTCTACAGCACAATCTTCTACAGCGCAATCTGCTACAGCACAATATTCCACAGTACAATCTTCCACAGCGCAATCTTCCACAGCACAATCTTCTACAGCACTATCCTCTACAGCACAATCTTCTAAAGCAAAATCTTCCACTGCATAATCTTCTACAGCACTATCTTCTACAGCACAATCTTCTACAGCACAATCTTCCACAGCACTATCTTCTACAGCACAATCTTCTAAAGCAAAATCTTCCACTGCACAATCTTCTACAGCACTATCTTCTACAGCACAATCTTCTACAGCGCAATCTTCTACAGCACTATCTTCTACAGCCCAAACTGCCAAAGCACAATCTTCCACCGTACAATCTCTTACAGCACAATCTTCCACAGTACAACCTTCTACAACATAATCTTCTACATTACAATCTTCTACAGCACAACCTTCCACAGCACAATTTTCCACAGCACAATCTTCTACAGCACAATCTTCCGCAGCACAATCTTCCCCAGCACAATCATCCATAGTACAATCTTCTTCAGCACAATCTTCCACAGCACAATCTTCTCCAGTACAATGTTTTACCGCCCAATCTTCCGCAGCAAACTCTTCTACAGCGCAATCTTCGACAGCACAGTCTTCCACAATACAATCTTCTATTGTACATTCTTCTACAGCACAATCTTAACAGCACAATCTTCTACAGCACAATCTTCTGCAGCACAATCTTCTACAGCACAATCTTCTACAGCGCAATCTGCTACAGCACAATATTCCACAGTACAATCTTCCACAGCGCAATCTTCCACAGCACAATCTTCTACAGCACAATCTTCCACAGTACAATCTTCCACAGCACAATCTTCCACAGCACAGTCTTCTACAGCACTATCTTCGACAGCACTATCTTCCACAGCACAATCTTCCACAGCACAATCTTCTACAGCACAATCTTCTAAAGCAAAATCTTCCACTGCACAATCTTCTACAGCACTATCTTCTACAGCACAATCTTCTACAGCGCAATCTTCTACAGCACTATCTTCTACAGCCCAAACTGCCAAAGCACAATACAATCTCTTACAGCACAATCTTCCACAGTACAACCTTCTACAACATAATCTTCTACATTACAATCTTCTACAGCACAACCTTCCACAGCACAATTTTCCACAGCACAATCTTCTACAGCACAATCTTCAATAGCACAATCTTCTACAGTGCAATCTTCTACAGCACAATCTTCCACAGTACAATCTTCTACAGCACTATCTTCCTCAGCACAATCTTCCACAGCCCAATCGTCCACAGCCCTATCTTCTGCAGCACAATCATCTACAGCACAATCTTCCACAGCACAACCTTCTGCAGTACAATCGTCTGCAGCACAATCATTCACAGTACAATCTTCTACAGCACAAACTTTCACAGCACAATCCTCTACAGCGCAATTGTCTACAGTGCAATCTTCCACAGGAAATCATCCACAGCGCAATCTTCTATAGCACAATCTTCAACAGCACAAACCTCTACAGTACAATCTTCTCCAGCTCAATCTTCTACAGCACAATCTTCCACAGCACAATCTTCCACAGCACAATCTTCCACAGTACAATCTTCGACAGCACAAATTTCCACAGCACAATCTTCTACAGCACAAACCTCTACAGCACAATCTTCTACAGCTCACTCTTCTACAGCACAATCTTCCACAGCACAATCTTCCACAGCATAATCTTCTACAGCATAATCTTCTACAGCGCAATTGTCTACAGTGCAATCTTCCAAGAAAATCATCCACAGCACAATAATCTACAGCGCAATCTTTTCTAGCACAATCTTCAACGGCACAAACTTCTACAGCACAAACCTCTACAGCTCAATCTTCTACAGCTCAATCTTCTACAGCACAATCTTCTATAGCACAATCTTCCAGAGTACAAGCTTAGACAGTACAATATTCTGTAGGATATTCTTCTATAGTACAATCCACTACAGCACAATCTTCCACAGACCACCTTCTACAGCATAATCTTCTACATTACAATCATCTACATTACAATCATCTACAATCCACAGCGATTCTTCTACAGCATTATCTTCTACAGCACAATCTTCCACAATACAATCTTCTGCAGCACAATCTTCGACAGCACAATCTTCCACAGCACAATCTACCACAGCCAATCTTCTACAGCACAAACATCAGCAGCACAATTCTGTACAGCACAATCTTCGACAGTGCAGTCTTCTACTGCACTATCATCTACTGCGCAATCTTCCTCAGCACAATCCTCTACAGCACAATCTTCCACAGAACAAGCTTCTATAGTACATTCTTCTACAGCACAATCTTGACTGCACAATCTTCTATAGCACAACCTTCAACAGCACAACCTTCAACAGCACAACCTTCTACAGCACAATCTTCTACAGCACAATCTTTTAGCACAATCTTCTACACTACAATCTTCTACAGCACAATCTTCTACAGGGCAAACTTCCACAGCATAATCTTCTCCAGCACTATCTTCTACAGCACTATCTTCTACAGCACTATCTTCTACAGCACTATCTTCTATAGAGCAATCTTCTACAGCACAATCTTTCATGGTACAATTTTCCACAGTACAATCTTCCACAGCACAATCTTCTCCAGCACTATCTTCTACAGCACTATCTTCTACAGCACTATCTTCTATAGAGCAATCTTCTACAGCACAATCTTTCATGGTACAATTTTCCACAGTACAATCTTCCACAGCATAATCTTCTCCAGCACTATCTTCTACAGCACTATCTTCTACAGCACTATCTTCTATAGAGCAATCTTCTACAGCACAATCTTTCATGGTACAATTTTCCACAGTACAATCTTCCACAGCACAATCTTCTACAGCACAATCTTCTACAGCACTATTTTTTACAGCACTAGCTTCTATAGTGCAATCTTCTGCAGCGCAGTCTTCTACAGCACAATCTTCCACCGTACAATCTCTTACAACACAATCTTCCACAGTACAACCTGCTACAACAAAATCTTCTACATTACAATCTTCTACAGCACAATCTTCTACAGCACAAGCTTCCACAGCACAACCTTCCACAGCAAAATCTTCTACAGCACAATCTTCTACAGCACTATCCTCTACAGCACAATCTTCTAAAGCAAAATCTTCCACTGCATAATCTTCTACAGCACTATCTTCTACAGCACAATCTTCTACAGCACAATCTTCCACAGCACTATCTTCTACTGCACAATCTTCTACAGCGCAATCTTCTACAGCATAAGCTTTCACAGTACAATTTTCCACAGTACAATCTTCCACAGCGCAATCTTCTACAGCACTACCTTCTGCAGCCCAAACTGCCAAAGCACAATCTTCAACAGCACAATCTTCTACAGCACATTCTTCCACAGTACAACCTTCTGCAACATAATCTTCTACATTACAATCTTCTACAGCACAACCTTCCACAGTACAATCTTCCACAGCACAATCTTCCACAGCACAATCATTTACAGCACAATCTTCTATAGCACAATCTTCTACAGCACAATCTTCTACAGCACTATTTTTTACAGCACTAGCTTCTATAGTGCAATCTTCTGCAGCGCAGTCTTCTACAGCACAATCTTCCACCGTACAATCTCTTACAGCACAATCTTCCACAGTACAACCTGCTACAACAAAATCTTCTACATTACAATCTTCTACAGCACAATCTTCTACAGCACAAGCTTCCACAGCACAACCTTCCACAGCAAAATCTTCTACAGCACAATCTTCTACAGCACTATCTTCCACAGTGCAATCTTCTTCAGCACTATCTTCCACCGTACAATCTTCTACAGCACTATCCTCTACAGCACAATCTTCTAAAGCAAAATCTTCCACTGCATAATCTTCTACAGCACTATCTTCTACAGCACAATCTTCTACAGCACAATCTTCCACAGCACTATCTTCTACTGCACAATCTTCTACAGCGCAATCTTCTACAGCATAAGCTTTCACAGTACAATTTTCCACAGTACAATCTTCCACAGCGCAATCTTCTACAGCACTACCTTCTGCAGCCCAAACTGCCAAAGCACAATCTTCAACAGCACAATCTTCTACAGCACATTCTTCCACAGTACAACCTTCTGCAACATAATCTTCTACATTACAATCTTCTACAGCACAACCTTCCACAGTACAATCTTCCACAGCACAATCTTCCACAGCACAATCTTCTACAGCACAATCTTCTATAGCACAATCTTCTACAGTGCAATCTTCTACAGCACAATCTTCCACAGTACGATCTTCTACAGACCCATCGTCCACAGCCCTATCTTCTGCAGCACAATCTTCTACAGCACAATCTTCTACAGCACAATCTTCTACAGTACAATCATCTACAGCACAATCATCCACAGTACAATCTTCTACAGCATAAACTTCCAAAGCACAATCCTCTACAGCGCAATTGTCTACAGTGCAATCTTCCACAGAAAATCGTCCACAGCACAATCTTCTACAGCGCAATCTTCTATAGCACAATCTTCAACAGCACAATCTTCTACAGCACTATTTTTTACAGCACTACATTCTATAGTGCAATCTTCTGCAGCGCAGTCTTCTACAGCACAATCTTCCACAGCACAATCTTCCACCGTACAATCTCTTACAGCCCAATCTTCCACAGCACAATTTTCTACAGCAAAATCCTCTACAGCACAATCTTCTACAGCACAATCTTCCACAGTGCAATTTTCTACAGCACAATCTTCCACCGTACAATCTTCTACAGCACAATCTTCAACAGCACAATCTTCCACAGTACAATCTTCCACAGCACAATCTTCCACAGCACAGTCTTCTACAGCACTATCTTCGACAGCACTATCTTCTACACCACAATCTTCTACAGTACAACCTTCCACAGCGCAATCTTCTACAGCACAATCTTCTACAGCACAATCTTCCGCAGTACAATCTCTTACAGCACAATCTTCCACAGTACAAACTTCTACAACATAATCTTCTACATTACAATCTTCTACAGCACAATCTTCCACAGCACAATCTTCTACAGCACAATCTTCTACAGCACAATCTTTCACAGTACAATTTTCCACAGTACAATCTTCCACAGCGCAATCTTCTACACCACTACCTTCTACAGCCCAAACTGCTATAGCACAATCTTCAACAGCGCAATCTTCTTCAGCACAATATTGCACAGTACAATCTTCCACAGCGCAATCCTACACAGTGCAATCTTCTACAGCACAATCTTCTACAGCACTATCTTTTACAGCACAATCTTTTACAGCACAATCCTCTACAGCACAATCTTCTACAGCACAATCTTTTACAGCACAATCATCTACAGCACTATCTTCTACAGCACAATCATCTACAGCACTATCTTCTATAGCGCAATCTTCTACAGCACAATCTTTCACAGTACAATCTTCTACAGCACTATCTTCTCCAGTACAATCTTCTACAGCACTATCTTCTACAGCACAATCTTCTACAGCACAATCTCTTACAGCACAATCTTCCACAGGACAACCTTCTACAACATAATCTTCTACATTACAATCTTCTATAGCACAACCTTCCACAGCACAATCTTCACCAGCACAATCTTCTACAGCACAATCTTCAATAGCACAATCTTCCACAGCGCAATCTTCTACAGCACAATCTTCCACAGTACTACCTTCCACAGCACAATCTTCACCAGCACAATCTTCTACAGCACCATCTTCAATAGCACAATCTTCTACAGTGCAATCTTCTACAGCACAATATTCCACAGTACAATCTTCTACAGCACTATCTTCCTCAGCACAATCTTCTACAGCCCAATCGTCCACAGCCCTATCTTCTGCAGCTCAATCTTCTACAGCAAAATCTTCCACAGTACAACCTTCCACAGCACAATCTTCTACAGCACTATCTTCTACAGCACTATCTTCTACAGCACTATCTTCTATATCACAATCTTCTACAGCACAATCTTTCACAGTACAATTTTCCACAGTACAATCTTCCACAGCGCAATCTTCTACACCACTACCTTCTACAGCCCAAACTGCTATAGCACAATCTTCAACTGCGCAATCTTCCACAGTACAATCTTCTACAGTACAATCTTCTACAGCACAATCTTCTACAGCACAATCTTTTACAGCACAACCTTTTACAGCACAATCTTCTACACCACAATCTTCTACAGATCATCGTCTACAGCACAATCTTCCACAGCACTATCTTCTACAGCACTATCTTCTACAGCACAATCTTCTACAGCACTATCTTCTATAGCGCAATCTTCTACAGCATAATCTTTCACAGTACAATTTTCCACAGTACAATCTTGCACAGCACAATCTTCGACAGCACTACCTTCTACAGCCCAAAAAGCTATAGCACAATCTTCAACAGCGCAATCTTCCACAGTACAATCTCTTACAGTACAATCTTCTACAGCACAATCTTCCACAGTACAATCTTCCACAGTACAATCTCTTACAGCACAATCTTCCACAGTACAACCTGCTACAACAAAATCTTCTACATTACAATCTTCTACAGCACAACCTTCCACAGCACAATCTTCCACAGCACAATCTTCTACAGCAAAATCTTCTACAGCACAATCTTCTACAGTGCAATCTTCTACAGCACAATCTTCCACAGTACAATCTTCAACAGCACAATCTTCAACAGCACAATCTTCAACAGCACAATCTTCCACAGTACAATCTTCAACAGCATAATCTTCAACAGCACAACCTTCCACAGCACAATCTTCCACAGCACAATCTTCTACAGCAAAATCTTCTACAGCACAATCTTCTACAGTGCAATCTTCTACAGCACAATCTTCCACAGTACAATCTTCAACAGCACAATCTTCAACAGCACAATCTTCAACAGCACAATCTTCCACAGTACAATCTTCAACAGCACAATCTTCTACAGCACAATCTTCAACAGCACAATCTTCCACAGTACAATCTTCCACAGCACAATCTTCCACCGTACAATCTTCCACCGTACAATCTTCTACAGCAAAATCTTCTACAGCACAATCTTCTAAAGCACAGTCTTCAACAGCACAGTCTTCTACAGCACAATCTTCTACAGCGCAATCTTCTACAGCACAATCTTTCACAGTACAATCTTTCACAGCACAATGTTCCACCGTACAATCTTCAACAGCACAATCTTCACAGCACAATCTTCTACAGCACAATCTTCAGCAGCACAATCTTCTGCAGCGCAATCTTCTACAGTGCAATCTACTACAGCACAACCTTCCACTGTACAATCTTCTACAGCCCAATCTTCTACAGCACAATCCACTACAGCACAATCCACTACAGCACAATCTTCTGCAGCACAACCTTCAGCAGCACAACCTTCAGCTGCACAATTCTGTACAGCACAATCCTCTGCTGTGCAGTCTTCTAAAGCACAATCTTCCACATCACAATCTTCTACTGCACAATCGTCTACTGCGCAATCTTCCTCAGCACAATCTTCTACAGCACAACCTTCTACAGGGCAATCTTCCACAGCACAACCTTCTACAGTACAATGTTTTACCGCCTAATGTTCCGCAGTTTAATCTTCTACAGCGCAATCTTCTACAGCTCAATCTTCTATAGCACAATCTTCCACAGAACAATCTTCTACAGCACTATCTTCTACAGCGCATTCTTCTACAGCACAATCTTCCACAGCACAATCTTCCACAGTACAATGTTCCACAGTACAATCTTCTACAGCACAATCTTCCACAGCACAATAATCCACAGCACAATCTTCCACAGCACAATATTCCACAGCACAATCTTCCTCAGCACAATTATCCACAGTACTATATTCTACAGCACAATCTTCTACAGCACTATCTTCTACAGACCAATCTTCCTCAGCACAATCTTCCACAGCACAATCTTCCACAGCACAATCTTCCACAGTACAATATTCCACAGCACAATCTTCCACAGCACAACCTTCCTCAGCACAATATTCTACAGCACAATCTTCCACAGTACAATCTTCCACAGCACAATCTTCCTCAGCACAATCTTCTATACCACAATCTTCCACAGCACAATATTCCACAGCACAATCTTCCTCAGCACAATTATCCATAGTACAATATTCTACAGCACAATCTACTGCGGCACAATCTTCCATAGCACAATCTTCCACAGCACAATCTTCCTCAGCACAATCTTCCACAGCACAATCTTCTACAGTACAATGTTTTATCGCTCAATCTTCCGCAGTTCAATCTTCTGCAGCGCAATCCTCTACAGCACAATCTTCCACAGTGCAATCTTCTATAGTACATTCTTCTACATTACAATCTTCTACAGCACAACCTTCCACAGCATAATCTTCCACAGCGCAAACTTCTACAGCACTATCTTCTGCAGCGCAATCTTCTACAGCAAATCTTCTACAGCACAATCTTCTACAGCACAACCTTCAACAGCACAATCTTCTACAGCACAATCTTCTACAGCGCAATCTTCCACAGTACAACCTTCTGCAGCATAATCTTCTAAATTACAATCTTCTACAGCACAACCTTCCACAGCGCAATCTTCTATAGCGCAATCTTCCACAGCACAATCTTCTACAGCACAATCATCCACAGCACAATCTTCCACAGCACAATCTTCTACAGCACAATCTTCTACAGCACAATCTTCCACAGCACAAACGTCTAGAGCACAATCTACAACATCACAAACTTCTACAGTACAATATTCTATAGGATATTCTTCTATAGCACAATCCTCTGCAGCGCAATCTTGTACAGCACAATCTTCCACAGTACAACCTTCTACAGCATAAACTTCTACATTACAATCTTCTACAGCACAACCTTCCACAGCGCAATCTTCTAACAGCCCAATCTTCCTCAGCACAATCTTCTACAGCACAATCTTCCACAGCACAATCTTGCACAGCACAATCTTCTACAGCACAACCTTCTACAGCACAATCTTCTACAGTGCAATGTTTTACCGCCCAATCTTCCACAGCACAATCATCCATAGTACAATATTCTACAGCACAATCTTCCACAGTACAATCTTCTATAGTACATTCTTCTCCATTACAATCTTCTACAGCACAATCTTCCAATAGCATCTCCAAAGCCATTCTTCTACAGCACAACCTTCAGCAGCACAATTCTGTACAGCACAATCTTCGACAGCGCAGTCTTATAAATCACAATCTTCCACATTACAATCTTCTACGGCACTATCATCTACTGTGTAATCTTCCTCAGCACAATCTTCTACAGCACTATCTTCCTTAGTACAATCTTCGACAGCAGAATCATCCTCTGCACAATCTTCCACAGCACAATCTTCCACAGCATAATCTTCCACAGCACAATCATCCATAATACAATATTCCACAGCACAATCCTCTACAGCACAATCGTCCATAGTACAATCTTCTATAGTACATTCTTCTACATTACAATCTTCCACAGCACAACCTTCCACAGCACAATCTTCTACAGCCCAATCTTCCACAGCACAATCTTCCACAGCACAATCATCCATAGTACAATATTCCACAGCACAATCTTCCACAGCACAATCTTCTACAGTACAATCTTCCACAGTACAATCTTCTACAGCACAATCTCCTACAGCACAATCTTCTACAGCACTATCTTCTACAGCACTATCTTCTACAGCGCAACCCTCTATGGCACAACTTTCCACAGCACAAACGTCTATAGCACAATCTACAACATCACAAACGTCTACAGTACAATATTCTATAGGATATTCTTCTAAAGCACAATCCTCTACAGCGCAATCTTGTGCAGCACAATCTTCCACAGTACAACCTTCTACAGCATAATCTTCTACATTACAATCTTCTACAGCACAACCTTCCACAGCACAACCTTCCACAGTGCAAACTTCTACAGCACTTTCTTCTACAGCCCAATCTTCCACAGCACAATCCTCTACAGCACAATCTTCTACAGCACAATCTTCTATAGCACAATCTTCCACAGCACAAACGTCTAGAGCACAATCTACAACATCACAAACTTCTACAGTACAATATTCTATAGGATATTCTTCTATAGCACAATCCTCTACAGCGCAATCTTGTACAGCACAATCTTCCACAGTACTACCTTCTACAGCATAAATTTCTACATTACAATCTTCTACAGCACAACCTTCCACAGCGCAATCTTCTAACAGCCCAATCTTCCTCAGCACAATCTTCTACAGCACAATCTTCTACAGCACAATCTTCTACAGCACTATCTTCTATAGCGCAATCTTCTACAGCGCAATCTTCTCTCGCACAATCTTCCACAGCACAAACGTCTAGAGCACAATCTACAACATCACAAACTTCTACAGTACAATATTCTATAGGATATTCTTCTATAGCACAATCCTCTACAGCCCAACCTTCTACAGCACAATCTTCCACAGTACAACCTTCTACAGCATAATCTTCTACATTACAATCTTCTACAGCACAACCTTCTACAGGACAATCTTCCACAGCACAATCTACTACAGTACAATGTTTTACCGCCCAATCTTCCACAGCACAATCATCCATAGTACAATATTCTACAGCAGAATCTTCCAATAGCATCTCCAAAGCCATTCTTCTACAGCACAACCTTCAGCAGCACAATTCTGTACAACACAATCTTCGACAGCGCAGTCTTATAAATCACAATCTTCCACATTACAATCTTCTACTGCACTATCATCTACTGTGCAATCTTCCTCAGCACAATCTTCTACAGCACTATCTTCTACACCCCAATCTTCCACAGCCCAATCTTCTACAGCACTATCTTCCTTAGTACAATCTTCGACAGCAGAATCATCCTTAGCACAATCTTCCACAGCACAATCTTCCACAGCACAATCTTCCACAGCACAATCATCCATAGTACAATATTCCACAGCACAATCCTCTACAGCACAATCTTCCATAGTACAATCTTCTATAGTACATTCTTCTACATTACAATCTTCCACAGCACAACCTTCCACAGCACAATCTTCTACAGCCCAATCTTCCACAGCACAATCTTCCACAGCGCAATCTACCTCATCACAATCTTCCACAGCACAATCTTCCACAGCACAATCTTCGACAGTGCAATCTTCTACAGCACAATCTTCTTTAGCGCATTCTTCTGCAGCACAATGTTCCACAGCACAATCTTCTTTAGCGCATTCTTCTACAGCACAATGTTCCACAGCACAATCTTCTACAGCGCAATCTTCTATAACACAATCTTCTAAAGCACAATCTACTACAGCGTAATCTTCTACAGCTCAATCTTCCACAGCCCAATCTTCCTCAGCACAATCTTCTACAGCACAATCTTCTACAGCACAATCTTCTACAGTACAATCTTCCACAGCACAATCTTCTACGTCAAAATCTTCCACAGTACAATCTTCCACAGCACAATCTTCCACAGCCCAATCTTCCACAGCACAATCTTCTACAGTGCAATCGTCCACAACACAATCTTCCACAGTACAATCTTCCACAGCAAAATCTTCCACAGTACAATCTTCTGAAGCACAATCTTCCACAGCGCAATCTTCTACAGCACAACCTTCCACAACACAATTCTCTCCAACACAATCTTCTACAAAGCAATCTTCTGCAGCACAAACTTCCACAGCACAATCTTCCACAGCATAATCATCTGCAACACAATCTTCCACAGCATAATCTTCTACAGTGCAATCTTCTACAGCACAAACTTGCAATCTTCTTCAGCACAATCTTGCAATCTTCTACAGCACAATCTTCTACATGGCAATCTTCTACAGCACAACCTTCCACAACACAATTCTCTCCAACACAATCTTCTACAAAGCAATCTTCTGCAGCACAAACTTCCACAGCACAATCTTCCACAGCATAATCATCTGCAACACAATCTTCCACAGCATAATCTTCTACAGTGCAATCTTCTACAGCACAAACTTGCAATCTTCTTCAGCACAATCTTGCAATCTTCTACAGCACAATCTTCTTCATGGCAATCTTCCACAGCCCAATCTTCCTCAGCACAATCTTCTACAGCACAAAATTCTACAGCGCAATCCTCTACAGCACAATCTTCCACAGTACAATCTTCTATAGTACATTCTTCTCCAGCACAATCTTGACAGCACAATCTTCTACAGCACAACCTTGAAAAGCACAATCTTCTACAGCACAACCTTCCACAGCACAATTCTCTCCAACACAATCTTCTACGATGCAATCTTCTGCAGCACAATCTTCCACAGCACAATCTTCCACAGCATAATGGTCTGCAGCACAATCTTCCACAGCACAATCTTCCACAGCATAATCTTCTACAGTGCAATCTTCTACAGCACAATCTTGCAATCTTCTACAGCACAATCTTCTACAGCGCATTCCTCTACAGCACAATCTTACACATTACAATCTTTGACAGCACAATCTTCCACAGCACAGTCTTCTACAACATAATCTTCGACAGCGCAATCTTCTACAGCACAACCTTCTAAAGGGCAATCTTCTACAGCACAATCCTCTACAGCACAATCTTTCACAGTACAATCCTCTATAGTACATTCTTCTACATTACAATCTTCCACAGCACAATCTTCCACAGCACAATCTTCCACAGTACAATCTTCCACAGCACAATCTTCCACAGCACAATCATCCATAGTACAATATTCTACAGCACAATCTTCTACAGCACAATTTTCCATAGCACAATCTTCCACAGCACAATCTTCCACAGCACAATCTTCTACAGTACAATCTTCTGCAGCACAATCGTCCACAGTACAACCTTCTACAGCACAATCTTCTACAGCACTATATTCTACAGCACTATCTTCTACAGCACAATCTTATACAGTGCAATCTTCTACAGCACAATCTTCCACAGCACAATCTTCTACAGCACAATCTTATACAGCGCAATCTTCTACAGCACAATCTTCCACAGTACAATCTTCTATAGTACATTCTTCTCCAGCGCAATCTTTACAGCACAATCTTCTACAGCACAACCTTCAATAGCACAATCTTCTACAGCACAACCTTCCTCAGCACAATCTTCGTCAGCACAATCTTCCAAAGAAGAATCTTTAACAGCACAATCTTCCACAGCACAATCATCCATAGTACAATATTCTACAGCACAATCTTTCACAGCACAATATTCCACTGCACAATTATCCATAGCACAATATTCTACAGCACAATCTTCCTCAGCACAATCTTCCACAGCACAATCTTCGACAGTGCAATCTTCTAAAGCACAATCTTCTACAGCGCAATCTTTCACAGCACAATCTTCTTTAGTGCCTTCTTCTGCAGCACAATGTTCCACAGCACAATCTTCTACAGCACAACCTTCCATAACACAATCTTCTAAAGCACAATCTTCTACAGCACAATCTTCTATAGCTCAATCTTCGACAGCCCAATCTTCCTCAGCACAATCTTCTACAGCACAATCTTCCACAACACAATCTTCCACAGTCCAATCTTTCACAGCACAATCTTCTACAGCACAACCTTCCACAGCACAATTCTCTCCAGCACAATCTTCTACAACGCAATCTTCTGCAGCACAATCTTCCACAGCACAGTCTTCTACAACATAATCTTCGACAGCACAATCCTCTACAGCACAATCTTCCACAGTACAAGCTTCTATAGTACATTCTTCTACATTACAATCTTCCACAGCACAATCTTCTACAGCACAATATTCCACAGCACAATCTTCCACAGCACAATCATCCATAGTACAACTTTCTACAGCACAATCTTCTACAGCACAATCTTCCACAACACAATCTTCCACAGCACAATCTTCCACAGCACAATCTTCTACAGTACAATCTTCTGCAGCACAATCTTCCACAGTACAATCTTCTACAGCACAATCTTCTATAGCACTATATTCTACAGCACTATCTTCTACAGCCCAATCTTCCTCAGCGCAATCTTCTACAGCACAATCTTCCACAGTACAATCTTCTATAGTACATTCTTCTCCAGCACAATCTTGACAGCACAATCTTCGACAGCACAACCTTCAAAAGCACAATCTTCTACAGCACAACCTTCCTCAGCAGAATCTTCCACAGCACAATCTTCCAAAGAAGAATCTTCAACAGCACAATCTTCCACAGCACAATCATACATACAACAATATTCTACAGCACAATCGTCCACAGCACAATCTTCCACAGCACAATTTTATACAGCACAACCTTCTACAGGGCAATCTTCTACAGCACAATCTTCCACAGCACAATCTTCCAAAGAACAATCTTCTACAGCACAATCTTCTCCAGCACAATCTTCTACAGCACAATCTTCCACAGCATAATCATCCACAGCCCAATCTTCCACAGCACAATCTTCCAAAGAACAATCTTCCACAGCACAATCTACTACAGTACAATGTTTTACCATTCAATCTTCGCAGTTCAATCTTCTACAGCACAATCTTCCACAGTACAATCTTCTATAGTACATTCTTCAACATTACAATCTTCTACAGCACAACCTTCCACAGGGCAAACTTCTACAGCACAACCTTCCACCGCACAATCTTCCACAGCGCAAACGTCTACAGCACTATCTTCTACAGCCCAATCTTCCACTGCACAATCTTCTACAGCACAATCTTCTACAGCACAATCTTCTACAGCACAATCTTCTATAGCACAAACTTCCACAGCACAATTTTCCACAGCGCAAACTTCTACAGCGGTATCTTCTACAGCACAATCTTCCACAGCACAATCTTCTACAGCACAATCTTCTACAGCACAATCTTCCACAGCACAATCTTCCACAACACAATCTTCGACAGCGCAATCTTCTACAGCACATTCTTTCACAGCACAATCTTCCACAGCACAATCTTCTACAGCACATTCTTTCACAGCACAATCTTCCACAGTACAATCTTCTATCGTACATTCTTCTACAGCACAATCTTCTCCAGCACAATCTTCTACAGCACAATATTCTACAGCACAATCTTCCACAGCACAAACTTCTACCATACAAACTTCTACAGCCCAATCTTCTACAGCACACTCTTCCAAAGCACAATCTTCCACAGTACAATCTTCTACAACACAATCTTCCACAGCACAATCTTCTACAGCACAATCATCTACAGTCCAATCTTCCACAGAAAATCATCCACAGCACAATTTACTACAGCGCAATCTTCTATATCACAATCTTCCACAGCACAAACGTCTATAGCACAATCTACAACAGCAGAAATGTCTACAGTACAATATTCTATAGGATATTCTTCTATACCACAATCCTCTACAGCAAAATCTTGTACAGCACAATCTTCCACAGTACAACCTTCTACAACATAATCTTCTCTAGCACAGTGTTCTACAGCACCATGTTCCACAGCACAATCACCATAACACAATCTTCTATAGCACAATCTTCCACAGCACAATCTTCTACAGCACAATCACCATAGTACAATCTTCCACAGCACAATCTTCTATAGCACAATCTTCCGCAGTACAATCTTCTAAAGCACAATCTTTCACAGCACTATCTTGACAAAATTATCTTCTACAGCACAATCTTCTACTGATCAATCTTCTAGAGCACAATCTTCCACAGCACAAGCTTCCGCAGTACAATCTTCTACAGCACAAACTTCCACAGCACAATCTTCTATAGCACAATCGTCTACAGTGCAATCTTCCACAGAAAATCATCCACAGCACAATCTTCTAAAGCGCAATCTTCTATAGGACAATCTTCTACAGCACAAACGTCTACAGCTCAATCTTCTACAGCACAATCTTCCACAGCACAATCTTCCGCAGTACAATCTTCTACAGCACAAACTTCCACAGCACAATCTTCTATAGCGCAATCGTCCATAGTGCAATCTTCCACAGAAAATCATCCACAGCACAATCTTCTAAGCGCAAACTTCGATAGCACAATCTACAGCAGCACAAACTTCTGCAGCGCAATATTCTAAAGTATATTCTTCTATAGTACAATCCTCTACAGCACAATCTTCTACAACACAATCTTCCACAGTACCACCTTCTACAGCATAATGTTCTACATTACAATCTTCTATACCACAACCTTCCACAGCACAACCTTCCAAAGCGCAATCTTCTACAGCACTATCTTCTACAGCCCAATCTTCCACAGTACAATCTTCTACAGTACAATCTTCCGCAGCACAATCTTCCCCAGCACAATCATCCATAGTACAATCTTCTTCAGCACAATCTTCCACAGCACAATCTTCTCCAGTACAATGTTTTACCGCCCAATCTTCCGCAGCAAACTCTTCTACAGCGCAATCTTCGACAGCACAGTCTTCCACAATACAATCTTCTATTGTACATTCTTCTACAGCACAATCTTAACAGCACAATCTTCTACAGCACAATCTTCTACTGCACAATCTTCCACAGCACAATCTTCTACAGCGCAATCTTCTACCGGGCAATTCTCCACAGCACAATATTCCACAGCGCAATCTTCTACAGCACTATCTTCTGCAGCACAATCTTCTACAGCACAATCTTCTACAGCGCAATCTGCTACAGCACAATATTCCACAGTACAATCTTCCACAGCGCAATCTTCCACAGCACAATCTTCTACAGCACTATCCTCTACAGCACAATCTTCTAAAGCAAAATCTTCCACTGCATAATCTTCTACAGCACTATCTTCTACAGCACAATCTTCTACAGCACAATCTTCCACAGCACTATCTTCTACAGCACAATCTTCTAAAGCAAAATCTTCCACTGCACAATCTTCTACAGCACTATCTTCTACAGCACAATCTTCTACAGCGCAATCTTCTACAGCACTATCTTCTACAGCCCAAACTGCCAAAGCACAATCTTCCACCGTACAATCTCTTACAGCACAATCTTCCACAGTACAACCTTCTACAACATAATCTTCTACATTACAATCTTCTACAGCACAACCTTCCACAGCACAATTTTCCACAGCACAATCTTCTACAGCACAATCTTCCGCAGCACAATCTTCCCCAGCACAATCATCCATAGTACAATCTTCTTCAGCACAATCTTCCACAGCACAATCTTCTCCAGTACAATGTTTTACCGCCCAATCTTCCGCAGCAAACTCTTCTACAGCGCAATCTTCGACAGCACAGTCTTCCACAATACAATCTTCTATTGTACATTCTTCTACAGCACAATCTTAACAGCACAATCTTCTACAGCACAATCTTCTGCAGCACAATCTTCTACAGCACAATCTTCTACAGCACAATCTTCTACAGCTCAATCTTCTACAGCACAATCTTCCACAGCACAATATTCCACAGCGCAATCTTCTACAGCACTGTCTTCTGCAGCACAATCTTCTACAGCACAATCTTCTACAGCGCAATCTGCTACAGCACAATATTCCACAGTACAATCTTCCACAGTGCAATCTTCCACAGCACAATCTTCTACAGCACTATCCTCTACAGCACAATCTTCTAAAGCAAAATCTTCCACTGCGTAATCTTCTACAGCACTATCTTCTACAGCACAATCTTCTACAGCACAATCTTCCACAGCACTATCTTCTACAGCACAATCTTCTAAAGCAAAATCTTCCACTGCACAATCTTCTACAGCACTATCTTCTACAGCACAATCTTCTACAGCGCAATCTTCTACAGCACTATCTTCTACAGCCCAAACTGCCAAAGCACAATCTTCCACAGTACAATCTCTTACAGCACAATCTTCCACAGTACAACCTTCTACAACATAATCTTCTACATTACAATCTTCTACAGCACAACCTTCCACAGCACAATTTTCCACAGCACAATCTTCTACAGCACAATCTTCAATAGCACAATCTTCTACAGTGCAATCTTCTACAGCACAATCTTCCACAGTACAATCTTCTACAGCACTATCTTCCTCAGCACAATCTTCCACAGCCCAATCGTCCACAGCCCTATCTTCTGCAGCACAATCATCTACAGCACAATCTTCCACAGCACAACCTTCTGCAGTACAATCGTCTGCAGCACAATCATTCACAGTACAATCTTCTACAGCACAAACTTTCACAGCACAATCCTCTACAGCGCAATTGTCTACAGTGCAATCTTCCACAGGAAATCATCCACAGCGCAATCTTCTAAAGCACAATCTTCAACAGCACAAACCTCTACAGTACAATCTTCTCCAGCTCAATCTTCCACAGCACAATCTTCCACAGCACAATCTTCCACAGCACAATCTTCCACAGTACAATCTTCGACAGCACAAATTTCCACAGCACAATCTTCTACAGCACAAACCTCTACAGCACAATCTTCTACAGCTCAATCTTCTACAGCACAATCTTCCACAGCACAATATTCCACAGCGCAATCTTCTACAGCACTATCTTCTGCAGCACAATCTTCTACAGCACAATCTTCTACAGCGCAATCTGCTACAGCACAATATTCCACAGTACAATCTTCCACAGTGCAATCTTCCACAGCACAATCTTCTACAGCACTATCCTCTACAGCACAATCTTCTAAAGCAAAATCTTCCACTGCGTAATCTTCTACAGCACTATCTTCTACAGCACAATCTTCTACAGCACAATCTTCCACAGCACTATCTTCTACAGCACAATCTTCTAAAGCAAAATCTTCCACTGCACAATCTTCTACAGCACTATCTTCTACAGCACAATCTTCTACAGCACAATCTTCCACAGCACTATCTTCTACAGCACAATCTTCTAAAGCAAAATCTTCCACTGCACAATCTTCTACAGCACTATCTTCTACAGCACAATCTTCTACAGCGCAATCTTCTACAGCACTATCTTCTACAGCCCAAACTGCCAAAGCACAATCTTCCACAGTACAATCTCTTACAGCACAATCTTCCACAGTACAACCTTCTACAACATAATCTTCTACATTACAATCTTCTACAGCACAACCTTCCACAGCACAATTTTCCACAGCACAATCTTCTACAGCACAATCTTCAATAGCACAATCTTCTATAGTGCAATCTTCTACAGCACAATCTTCCACAGTACAATCTTCTACAGCACTATCTTCCTCAGCACAATCTTCCACAGCCCAATCGTCCACAGCCCTATCTTCTGCAGCACAATCATCTACAGCACAATCTTCCACAGCCCTATCTTCTGCAGTACAATCGTCTGCAGCACAATCATTCACAGTACAATCTTCTACAGCACAATCTTCTACAGCACAAACTTTCACAGCACAATCCTCTACAGCGCAATTGTCTACAGTGCAATCTTCCACAGGAAATCATCCACAGCGCAATCTTCTATAGCACAATCTTCAACAGCACAAACCTCTACAGTACAATCTTCTCCAGCTCAATCTTCTACAGCACAATCTTCCACAGCACAATCTTCCACAGTACAATCTTCGACAGCACAAATTTCCACAGCACAATCTTCTACAGCACAAACCTCTACAGCACAATCTTCTACAGCTCAATCTTCTACAGCACAATCTTCCACAGCACAATCTTCCACAGCATAATCTTCTACAGCGCAATTGTCTACAGTGCAATCTTCCAAGAAAATCATCCACAGCACAATAATCTACAGCGCAATCTTTTCTAGCACAATCTTCAACGGCACAAACTTCTACAGCACAAACCTCGACAGCTCAATCTTCTACAGCTCAATCTTCTACAGCACAATCTTCTATAGCACAATCTTCCAGAGTACAAGCTTAGACAGTACAATATTCTGTAGGATATTCTTCTATAGTACAATCCACTACAGCACAATCTTCCACAGACCACCTTCTACAGCATAATCTTCTACATTACAATCATCTACAGCACAACAATCCACAGCGATTCTTCTACTGCATTATCTTCTACAGCACAATCTTCCACAATACAATCTTCTGCAGCACAATCTTCGACAGCACAATCTTCCACAGCACAATCTACCACAGCCAATCTTCTACAGCACAAACATCAGCAGCACAATTCTGTACAGCACAATCTTCTACAGTGCAGTCTTCTACTGCACTATCATCTACTGCGCAATCTTCCTCAGCACAATCCTCTACAGCACAATCTTCCACAGAACAAGCTTCTATAGTACATTCTTCTACAGCACAATCTTGACAGCACAATCTTCTATAGCACAACCTTCAACAGCACAACCTTCAACAGCACAACCTTCTACAGCACAATTTTCCACAGCACAATCTTCTACAGCACAATCTTCCGCAGCACTATCTTCTACTGCACAATCTTCTACAGCGCAATCTTCTACAGCATAAGCTTTCACAGTACAATTTTCCACAGTACAATCTTCCACAGCGCAATCTTCTACAGCACTACCTTCTGCAGCCCAAACTGCCAAAGCACAATCTTCAACAGCACAATCTTCCACAGTACAACCTTCTGCAACATAATCTTCTACATTACAATCTTCTACAGCACAACCTTCCACAGCACAATCTTCCACAGCACAATCTTCCACAGCACAATCTTCTACAGCACAATCTTCTATAGCACAATCTTCTACAGTGCAATCTTCTACAGCACAATCTTCCACAGTACGATCTTCTACAGACCCATCATCCACAGCCCTATCTTCTGCAGCACAATCTTCTACAGCACAATCTTCTACAGTACAATCATCTACAGCACAATCATCCACAGTACAATCTTCTACAGCATAAACTTCCAAAGCACAATCCTCTACAGCGCAATTGTCTACAGTGCAATCTTCCACAGAAAATCGTCCACAGCACAATCTTCTACAGCGCAATCTTCTATAGCACAATCTTCAACAGCACAATCTTCTACAGCACTATTTTTTACAGCACTACATTCTATAGTGCAATCTTCTGCAGCGCAGTCTTCTACAGCACAATCTTCCACAGCACAATCTTCCACCGTACAATCTCTTACAGCCCAATCTTCCACAGCACAATTTTCTACAGCAAAATCCTCTACAGCACAATCTTCTACAGCACAATCTTCCACAGTGCAATTTTCTACAGCACAATCTTCCACCGTACAATCTTCTACAGCACAATCTTCAACAGCACAATCTTCCACAGTACAATCTTCCACAGCACAATCTTCCACAGCACAGTCTTCTACAGCACTATCTTCGACAGCACTATCTTCTACACCACAATCTTCTACAGTACAACCTTCCACAGCGCAATCTTCTACAGCACAATCTTCTACAGCACAATCTTCCGCAGTACAATCTCTTACAGCACAATCTTCCACAGTACAAACTTCTACAACATAATCTTCTACATTACAATCTTCTACAGCACAATCTTCCACAGCACAATCTTCTACAGCACAATCTTCTACAGCACAATCTTTCACAGTACAATTTTCCACAGTACAATCTTCCACAGCGCAATCTTCTACACCACTACCTTCTACAGCCCAAACTGCTATAGCACAATCTTCAACAGCGCAATCTTCTTCAGCACAATATTGCACAGTACAATCTTCCACAGCGCAATCCTACACAGTGCAATCTTCTACAGCACAATCTTCTACAGCACTATCTTTTACAGCACAATCTTTTACAGCACAATCCTCTACAGCACAATCTTCTACAGCACAATCTTTTACAGCACAATCATCTACAGCACTATCTTCTACAGCACAATCATCTACAACACTATCTTCTATAGCGCAATCTTCTACAGCACAATCTTTCACAGTACAATCTTCTACAGCACTATCTTCTCCAGTACAATCTTCTACAGCACTATCTTCTACAGCACAATCTTCTACAGCACAATCTCTTACAGCACAATCTTCCACAGGACAACCTTCTACAACATAATCTTCTACATTACAATCTTCTATAGCACAACCTTCCACAGCACAATCTTCACCAGCACAATCTTCTACAGCACAATCTTCAATAGCACAATCTTCTACAGCACAATATTCCACAGTACAATCTTCTACAGCACTATCTTCCTCAGCACAATCTTCTACAGCCCAATCGTCCACAGCTCTATCTTCTGCAGCTCAATCTTCTACAGCAAAATCTTCCACAGTACAACCTTCCACAGCACAATCTTCTACAGCACTATCTTCTACAGCACTATCTTCTACAGCACTATCTTCTATATCACAATCTTCTACAGCACAATCTTTCACAGTACAATTTTCCACAGTACAATCTTCCACAGCGCAATCTTCTACACCACTACCTTCTACAGCCCAAACTGCTATAGCACAATCTTCAACAGCGCAATCTTCCACAGTACAATCTTCTACAGTACAATCTTCTACAGCACAATCTTCTACAGCACAATCTTTTACAGCACAATCTTTTACAGCACAATCTTCTACACCACAATCTTCTACAGATCATCGTCTACAGCACAATCTTCCACAGCACTATCTTCTACAGCACTATCTTCTACAGCACAATCTTCTACAGCACTCTCTTCTATAGCGCAATCTTCTACAGCATAATCTTTCACAGTACAATTTTCCACAGTACAATCTTGCACAGCACAATCTTCGACAGCACTACCTTCTACAGCCCAAAAAGCTATAGCACAATCTTCAACAGCGCAATCTTCCACAGTACAATCTCTTACAGTACAATCTTCCACAGCACAATCTTCCACAGTACAATCTCTTACAGCACAATCTTCCACAGTACAACCTGCTACAACAAAATCTTCTACATTACAATCTTCTACAGCACAACCTTCCACAGCACAATCTTCCACAGCACAATCTTCTACAGCACAATCTTCTACAGCACAATCTCCTACAGTGCAATCTTCTACAGCACAATCTTCAACAGCACAATCTTCCACAGTACAATCTTCCACAGCACAATCTTCCACCGTACAATCTTCCACCGTACAATCTTCTACAGCAAAATCTTCTACAGCACAATCTTCTACAGCACAGTCTTCAACAGCACAGTCTTCTACAGCACAATCTTCTACCGTACAATCTTCTACAGCACAATCTTCAACAGCACAATCTTCCACAGTACAATCTTCCACAGCACAATCTTCCACCGTACAATCTTCCACCGTACAATCTTCTACAGCAAAATCTTCTACAGCACAATCTTCTACAGCACAGTCTTCAACAGCACAGTCTTCTACAGCACAATCTTCTACAGCGCAATCTTCTACAGCACAATCTTTCACAGTACAATCTTTCACAGCACAATGTTCCACCGTACAATCTTCAACAGCACAATCTTCACAGCACAATCTTCTACAGCACAATCTTCAGCAGCACAATCTTCTGCAGCGCAATCTTCTACAGTGCAATCTACTACAGCACAACCTTCCACTGTACAATCTTCTACAGCCCAATCTTCTACAGCACAATCCACTACAGCACAATCCACTACAGCACAATCTTCTGCAGCACAACCTTCAGCAGCACAACCTTCAGCTGCACAATTCTGTACAGCACAATCCTCTGCTGTGCAGTCTTCTAAAGCACAATCTTCCACATCACAATCTTCTACTGCACAATCGTCTACTGCGCAATCTTCCTCAGCACAATCTTCTACAGCACAACCTTCTACAGGGCAATCTTCCACAGCACAACCTTCTACAGTACAATGTTTTACCGCCTAATGTTCCGCAGTTTAATCTTCTACAGCTCAATCTTCTATAGCACAATCTTCCACAGAACAATCTTCTACAGCACTATCTTCTACAGCGCATTCTTCTACAGCACAATCTTCCACAGCACAATCTTCCACAGTACAATGTTCCACAGTACAATCTTCTACAGCACAATCTTCCACAGCACAATATTCCACAGCACAATCTTCCACAGCACAATATTCCACAGCACAATCTTCCTCAGCACAATTATCCACAGCACAATCTTCCTCAGCACAATTATCCATAGTATAATATTCTACAGCACAATCTACTGCGGCACAATCTTCTACAGACCAATCTTCCTCAGCACAATCTTCCACAGCACAATCTTCCACAGCACAATCTTCTACAGTACAATATTCCACAGCACAATCTTCCACAGCACAACCTTCCTCAGCACAATATTCTACAGCACAATCTTCCACAGTACAATCTTCCACAGCACAATCTTCCACAGCACAATCTTCTATAGCACAATCTTCCACAGCACAATATTCCACAGCACAATCTTCCTCAGCACAATTATCCATAGTACAATATTCTACAGCACAATCTACTGCGGCACAATCTTCCATAGCACAATCTTCCACAGCACAATCTTCCTCAGCACAATCTTCCACAGCACAATCTTCTACAGTACAATGTTTTATCGCTCAATCTTCCGCAGTTCAATCTTCTGCAGCGCAATCCTCTACAGCACAATCTTCCACAGTGCAATCTTCTATAGTACATTCTTCTACATTACAATCTTCTACAGCACAACCTTCCACAGCATAATCTTCCACAGCGCAAACTTCTACAGCACTATCTTCTGCAGCGCAATCTTCTACAGCACAATCTTCTACAGCACAATCTTCTACAGCACAACCTTCAACAGCACAATCTTTTACAGCACAATCTTCTACAGCGCAATCTTCCACAGTACAACCTTCTGCAGCATAATCTTCTAAATTACAATCTTCTACAGCACAACCTTCCACAGCGCAATCTTCTATAGCGCAATCTTCCACAGCACAATCTTCTACAGCACAATCATCCACAGCACAATCTTCCACAGCACAATCTTCTACAGCACAATCTTCTACAGCACAATCTTCCACAGCACAAACGTCTAGAGCACAATCTACAACATCACAAACTTCTACAGTACAATATTCTATAGAATATTCTTCTATAGCACAATCCTCTACAGCGCAATCTTGTACAGCACAATCTTCCACAGTACAACCTTCTACAGCATAAACTTCTACATTACAATCTTCTACAGCACAACCTTCCACAGCGCAATCTTCTAACAGCCCAATCTTCCTCAGCACAATCTTCTACAGCACAATCTTCTACAGCACAACCTTCTACAGCACAATCTTCTACAGTGCAATGTTTTACCGACCAATCTTCCACAGCACAATCATCCATAGTACAATATTCTACAGCACAATCTTCCACAGTACAATCTTCTATAGTACATTCTTCTCCATTACAATCTTCTACAGCACAATCTTCCAATAGCATCTCCAAAGCCATTCTTCTACAGCACAACCTTCAGCAGCACAATTCTGTACAGCACAATCTTCGACAGCGCAGTCTTATAAATCACAATCTTCCACATTACAATCTTCTACGGCACTATCATCTACTGTGCAATCTTCCTCAGCACAATCTTCTACAACACTATCTTCCTTAGTACAATCTTCGACAGCAGAATCATCCTCTGCACAATCTTCCACAGCACAATCTTCCACAGCATAATCTTCCACAGCACAATCATCCATAGTACAATATTCCACAGCACAATCCTCTACAGCACAATCTTCCATAGTACAATCTTCTATAGTACATTCTTCTACATTACAATCTTCCACAGCACAACCTTCCACAGCACAATCTTCTACAGCCCAATCTTCCACAGCACAATCTTCCACAGCACAATCATCCATAGTACAATATTCCACAGCACAATCTTCCACAGCACAATCTTCTACAGTACAATCTTCCACAGTACAATCTTCTACAGCACAATCTCCTACAGCACAATCTTCTACAGCACTATCTTCTACAGCACTATCTTCTACAGCACTATCTTCTACAGCGCAACCCTCTATGGCACAACTTTCCACAGCACAAACGTCTATAGCACAATCTACAACATCACAAACGTCTACAGTACAATATTCTATAGGATATTCTTCTAAAGCACAATCCTCTACAGCGCAATCTTGTGCAGCACAATCTTCCACAGTACAACCTTCTACAGCATAATCTTCTACATTACAATCTTCTACAGCACAACCTTCCACAGCACAACCTTCCACAGTGCAAACTTCTACAGCACTTTCTTCTACAGCCCAATCTTCCACAGCACAATCCTCTACAGCACAATCTTCTACAGCACAATCTTCTATAGCACAATCTTCCACAGCACAAACGTCTAGAGCACAATCTACAACATCACAAACTTCTACAGTACAATATTCTATAGGATATTCTTCTATAGCACAATCCTCTACAGCGCAATCTTGTACAGCACAATCTTCCACAGTACTACCTTCTACAGCATAAATTTCTACATTACAATCTTCTACAGCACAACCTTCCACAGCGCATTCTTCTAACAGCCCAATCTTCCTCAGCACAATCTTCTACAGCACAATCTTCTACAGCACAATCTTCTACAGCACTATCTTCTATAGCGCAATCTTCTACAGCGCAATCTTCTCTCGCACAATCTTCCACAGCACAAACGTCTAGAGCACAATCTACAACATCACAAACTTCTACAGTACAATATTCTATAGGATATTCTTCTATAGCACAATCCTCTACAGCCCAACCTTCTACAGCACAATCTTCCACAGTACAACCTTCTACAGCATAATCTTCTACATTACAATCTTCTACAGCACAACCTTCTACAGGACAATCTTCCACAGCACAATCTACTACAGTACAATGTTTTACCGCCCAATCTTCCACAGCACAATCATCCATAGTACAATATTCTACAGCAGAATCTTCCAATAGCATCTCCAAAGCCATTCTTCTACAGCACAACCTTCAGCAGCACAATTCTGTACAACACAATCTTCGACAGCGCAGTCTTATAAATCACAATCTTCCACATTACAATCTTCTACTGCACTATCATCTACTGTGCAATCTTCCTCAGCACAATCTTCTACAGCACTATCTTCTACACCCCAATCTTCCACAGCCCAATCTTCTACAGCACTATCTTCCTTAGTACAATCTTCGACAGCAGAATCATCCTTAGCACAATCTTCCACAGCACAATCTTCCACAGCACAATCTTCCACAGCACAATCATCCATAGTACAATATTCCACAGCACAATCCTCTACAGCACAATCTTCCATAGTACAATCTTCTATAGTACATTCTTCTACATTACAATCTTCCACAGCACAACCTTCCACAGCACAATCTTCTACAGCCCAATCTTCCACAGCACAATCTTCCACAGCGCAATCTACCTCATCACAATCTTCCACAGCACAATCTTCCACAGCACAATCTTCGACAGTGCAATCTTCTACAGCACAATCTTCTTTAGCGCATTCTTCTGCAGCACAATGTTCCACATCACAATCTTCTTTAGCGCATTCTTCTACAGCACAATGTTCCACAGCACAATCTTCTTTAGCGCATTCTTCTACAGCACAATGTTCCACAGCACAATCTTCTACAGCGCAATCTTCTATAACACAATCTTCTAAAGCACAATCTACTACAGCGTAATCTTCTACAGCTCAATCTTCCACAGCCCAATCTTCCTCAGCACAATCTTCTACAGCACAATCTTCTACAGCACAATCTTCTACAGTACAATCTTCCACAGCACAATCTTCTACGTCAAAATCTTCCACAGTACAATCTTCCACAGCACAATCTTCCACAGCCCAATCTTCCACAGCACAATCTTCTACAGTGCAATCGTCCACAACACAATCTTCCACAGTACAATCTTCCACAGCAAAATCTTCCACAGTACAATCTTCTGAAGCATAATCTTCCACAGCGCAATCTTCTACAGCACAACCTTCCACAACACAATTCTCTCCAACACAATCTTCTACAAAGCAATCTTCTGCAGCACAAACTTCCACAGCACAATCTTCCACAGCATAATCATCTGCAACACAATCTTCCACAGCATAATCTTCTACAGTGCAATCTTCTACAGCACAAACTTGCAATCTTCTTCAGCACAATCTTGCAATCTTCTACAGCACAATCTTCTACATGGCAATCTTCTACAGCACAACCTTCCACAACACAATTCTCTCCAACACAATCTTCTACAAAGCAATCTTCTGCAGCACAAACTTCCACAGCACAATCTTCCACAGCATAATCATCTGCAACACAATCTTCCACAGCATAATCTTCTACAGTGCAATCTTCTACAGCACAAACTTGCAATCTTCTTCAGCACAATCTTGCAATCTTCTACAGCACAATCTTCTTCATGGCAATCTTCCACAGCCCAATCTTCCTCAGCACAATCTTCTACAGCACAAAATTCTACAGCGCAATCTTCTACAGCACAATCTTCCACAGTACAATCTTCTATAGTACATTCTTCTCCAGCACAATCTTGACAGCACAATCTTCTACAGCACAACCTTGAAAAGCACAATCTTCTACAGCACAACCTTCCACAGCACAATTCTCTCCAACGCAATCTTCTACAACGCAATCTTCTGCAGCACAATCTTCCACAGCACAATCTTCCACAGCATAATGGTCTGCAGCACAATCTTCCACAGCACAATCTTCCACAGCATAATCTTCTACAGTGCAATCTTCTACAGCACAATCTTGCAATCTTCTACAGCACAATCTTCTACAGCGCATTCCTCTACAGCACAATCTTACACATTACAATCTTTGACAGCACAATCTTCCACAGCACAGTCTTCTACAACATAATCTTCGACAGCGCAATCTTCTACAGCACAACCTTCTAAAGGGCAATCTTCTACAGCACAATCCTCTACAGCACAATCTTTCACAGTACAATCCTCTATAGTACATTCTTCTACATTACAATCTTCCACAGCACAATCTTCCACAGCACAATCTTCCACAGTACAATCTTCCACAGCACAATCTTCCACAGCACAATCATCCATAGTACAATATTCTACAGCACAATCTTCTACAGCACAATTTTCCATAGCACAATCTTCCACAGCACAATCTTCCACAGCACAATCTTCTACAGTACAATCTTCTGCAGCACAATCGTCCACAGTACAACCTTCTACAGCACAATCTTCTACAGCACTATATTCTACAGCACTATCTTCTACAGCACAATCTTATACAGTGCAATCTTCTACAGCACAATCTTCCACAGCACAATCTTCTACAGCACAATCTTATACAGCGCAATCTTCTACAGCACAATCTTCCACAGTACAATCTTCTATAGTACATTCTTCTCCAGCGCAATCTTTACAGCACAATCTTCTACAGCACAACCTTCAATAGCACAATCTTCTACAGCACAACCTTCCTCAGCACAATCTTCGTCAGCACAATCTTCCAAAGAAGAATCTTTAACAGCACAATCTTCCACAGCACAATCATCCATAGTACAATATTCTACAGCACAATCTTTCACAGCACAATCTTCCACAGCACAATCTTCTACAGCGCATTCTTCTCCAGGGCAATCTTCCACAGCACAATCTTCTACAGTACAATGTTTTACCGCCCAATCTTCCGCAGTTCAATCTTCTACAGCACAATCTTCCACAGCACAATCTTCCAAAGAACAATCTTCTGCAGCACAATCTTCTACAGCACAATCTTCCACTGCATAATCATCCACAGCACAATCTTCCACAGCACAATCTTTTACAGTACAATCTTCTACAACGCAATCTTCTGTAGCACAATCTTCCACAGCACAAACGTCTATAGCACAATCTACAACATCACAAACTTCTACAGTACAATATTCTATAGGATATTCTTCTATAGCACAATCCTCTACAGCGCAATCTTGTACAGCACAATCTTCCACAGTACAACCTTCTACAACATAATCTTCCACTGTACAATCTTCCACAGCGCAATCTTCCATAGTACAGTCTTCTACAGCACTATCTTCTACAGCACTATCTTCTACAGCACAATCGTCCTCAGCACAATCTTCCACAGTACAATCTTTCACAGCACAAACTTCCACCGTACAATCTTCCACAGCACAATCTTCTACAGCACAATCTTCTGCAGCACAATCTTCCACAGTACAATCTTCAACAGCACAATGTTCCACAGCACAATCCTCGACAGCACAATCTTCTGCAGCACAATCTTCCACAGTACAATCTTCTATAGTACATTCTTCTCCAGCACAATCTTGACAGCACAATCTTCTACAGCACAACCTTGAAAAGCACAATCTTCTACAGCACAACCTTCCACAGCACAATTCTCTCCAACGCAATCTTCTACAACGCAATCTTCTGCAGCACAATCTTCCACAGCACAATCTTCCACAGCATAATGGTCTGCAGCACAATCTTCCACAGCACAATCTTCCACAGCATAATCTTCTACAGTGCAATCTTCTACAGCACAATCTTGCAATCTTCTACAGCACAATCTTCTACAGCGCATTCCTCTACAGCACAATCTTACACATTACAATCTTTGACAGCACAATCTTCCACAGCACAGTCTTCTACAACATAATCTTCGACAGCGCAATCTTCTACAGCACAACCTTTTAAAGGGCAATCTTCTACAGCACAATCCTCTACAGCACAATCTTTCACAGTACAATCCTCTATAGTACATTCTTCTACATTACAATCTTCCACAGCACAATCTTCCACAGCACAATCTTCCACAGTACAATCTTCCACAGCACAATCTTCCACAGCACAATCATCCATAGTACAATATTCTACAGCACAATCTTCTACAGCACAATTTTCCATAGCACAATCTTCCACAGCACAATCTTCCACAGCACAATCTTCTACAGTACAATCTTCTGCAGCACAATCGTCCACAGTACAACCTTCTACAGCACAATCTTCTACAGCACTATATTCTACAGCACTATCTTCTACAGCACAATCTTATACAGTGCAATCTTCTACAGCACAATCTTCCACAGCACAATCTTCTACAGCACAATCTTATACAGCGCAATCTTCTACAGCACAATCTTCCACAGTACAATCTTCTATAGTACATTCTTCTCCAGCGCAATCTTTACAGCACAATCTTCTACAGCACAACCTTCAATAGCACAATCTTCTACAGCACAACCTTCCTCAGCACAATCTTCGTCAGCACAATCTTCCAAAGAAGAATCTTTAACAGCACAATCTTCCACAGCACAATCATCCATAGTACAATATTCTACAGCACAATCTTTCACAGCACAATCTTCCACAGCACAATCTTCTACAGCGCATTCTTCTCCAGGGCAATCTTCCACAGCACAATCTTCTACAGTACAATGTTTTATCGCCCAATCTTCCGCAGTTCAATCTTCTACAGCACAATCCTCTACAGCACAATCTTCCACAGTACAATCTTCGATAGTACATTCTTATACATTACAATCTTCTACAGCACAATCTTCCACAGCACAATCTTCCAAAGAACAATCTTCTACCGCACAATCTTCTACAGCACAATCTTCCACAGCATAATCATCCACAGCTCAAACTTCCACAGCACAATCTTTTACAGTACAATCTTCTACAGCACAATCTTCTACAGCACTATCTTCTATAGCACAATCTTCCACAGCACAATCTTCCAAAGAACAATCTTCTGCAGCACAATCTTCTACAGCACAATCTTCCACTGCATAATCATCCACAGCACAATCTTCCACAGCACAATCTTTTACAGTACAATCTTCTACAACGCAATCTTCTGTAGCACAATCTTCCACAGCACAAACGTCTATAGCACAATCTACAACATCACAAACTTCTACAGTACAATATTCTATAGGATATTCTTCTATAGCACAATCCTCTACAGCGCAATCTTGTACAGCACAATCTTCCACAGTACAACCTTCTACAACATAATCTTCCACTGTACAATCTTCCACAGCGCAATCTTCCATAGTACAGTCTTCTACAGCACTATCTTCTACAGCACTATCTTCTACAGCACAATCGTCCTCAGCACAATCTTCCACAGTACAATCTTTCACAGCACAAACTTCCACCGTACAATCTTCCACAGCACAATCTTCTACAGCACAATCTTCTGCAGCACAATCTTCCACAGTACAATCTTCAACAGCACAATGTTCCACAGCACAATCCTCGACAGCACAATCTTCTGCAGCACAATCTTCCACAGTACAATCTTCTACAGCACAATCTTTCTCAGCACAATCTTCTACAGCACAATCTTCTACAGCACAATCTTCTACAGTACAATCTTCCACAGCACAATCTTCTACAGCACAATCTTCCACAGTACAATCTTCTACAGCACAATCTTCCACAGTACAATCTTCTACAGCACAATCTTCCACAGGGCAATCTTCTACAGCACAACCTTCAGCAGCACAACCTTCAACAGCACAATTCTGTACAGCACAATCTTCTTCAGTGCAGTCGTCTAAGGCACAATCTTCCACATCGCAATCTTCTACTGCACAATCGTCTGCAGCGAAATCTTCCTCAGCGCAATCTTCTGCAGCACATCCTTCTACAGGGCAATCTTCCACAGCACAATCTTCTGCAGTACATTGTTTTACCGCCTAATCTTCCGCAGTTCATTCTTCTACAGCGCAATCTTCTACAGCACAATCTTCCACAGCACAATCTTCCACAGCACAGTCTTCCTCAGCACAAACGTCTACAGCACTATCTTCTATAGCGCAGTCTTCTACAGCGCAATCTTCCATAGCACAATCTACAACAGCACAAACTTCTACAGTACAATCTTCTTCAGTGCAGTCTTCTAAAGCACAATCTTCCACATCGCAATCTTCTACTGCACAATCGTCTACTGCGCAATCTTTCTCAACACAATCTTCTACAGTACAACCTTCTACAGGGCAATCTTCCACAGCACAACCTTCTACAATAAAATGTTTTACCGCCAAATCTTCCGCAGTTCAATCTTCTACAGCGCAATCTTCTACAGCACAATCTTCCACAGCACAATCTTCCATCGCACAGTCTTCCACAGCACAACCTTCTACTGCACTATCTTCTATAGCGCAATCTTCTACAGCGCAATCTTCTATAGCACAATCTACAACAGCACAAACTTCTACAGTACAATATTCAATAGGATATTCTTCTATTGCACAATCCACTACAACACAATCTTATAATGCACAATCTTCCACAGTACAACCTTCTACAGCATAATCTTCTACATTACAATCTTCTACATCGCAATCTTCTACAGCACAATCTTCCACAGTACAATCTTCTACAGCACAATCTTCCACAGCACAATCTTCCACAGCACAATCTTCTACAGTGTATTCGTCCACACCACAACCTTCCACAGTACAATCTTCTACAACACAATCTTCGACAGCGCAATCTTCTACAGCACAATCTTCCACAGCACAATCTTCCACAGCACAATCTTCCACAGCACAATCTTCTACCGTGCAATTTTCCACAGCACAATCTTCCTCAGTACAATCTTCTATCGTACATTCTTCTACAGCACAATCTTCTCCAGCACAATCTTCTACAGCGCAATCTTCTACAGCACAATCTTCAACCGTGCAATTTTCCACAGCACAATCTTCCTCAGTGGAATTTTCCACAGCGCTATCTTCTACAGTCCAATCTTCTATAGTACAATCTTCTACCGTGCAATTTTCCACAGCACAATCATCATCAGTGCAATCTTCAACAGCTCAATCTTCTACAGCACTATCTTCCACAGTACAACCTTCCAAAGTGCAATCTTCCACAGTACAATCTTCTATAGCACAATCTTCCACAGAACAATCTCCAACAGCACTATCTTCTACAGCGCATTCTTCTACAGCACAATCATCTACAGCACAATCTTCCTCAGCACAATTATCCATAGCACAATATTCTACAGCACAATCTTCCACAGCACAATATTCCACTGCACAATTATCCATAGCACAATATTCTACAGCACAATCTTCCTCAGCACAATCTTCCACAGCACAATCTTCGACAGTGCAATCTTCTAAAGCACAATCTTCTACAGCGCAATCTTTCACAGCACAATCTTCTTTAGTGCCTTCTTCTCAGCACGATGTTCCACAGCACAATCTTCTACAGCACAATCTTCCATAACACAATCTTCTAAAGCACAATCTTCTACAGCACAATCTTCTATAGCTCAATCTTCGACAGCCCAATCTTCCTCAGCACAATCTTCTACAGCACAATCTTCTACAACACAATCTTCCACAGTCCAATCTTTCACAGCACAATCTTCTACAGCACAACCTTCCACAGCACAATTCTCTCCAGCACAATCTTCTACAACGCAATCTTCTGCAGCACAATCTTCCACAGCACAGTCTTCTACAACATAATCTTCGACAGCACAATCCTCTACAGCACAATCTTCCACAGTACAATCTTCTATAGTACATTCTTCTACATTACAATCTTCCACAGCACAATCTTCTACAGCACAATATTCCACAGCACAATCTTCCACAGCACAATCATCCATAGTACAACATTCTACAGCACAATCTTCTACAGCACAATCTTCCACAACACAATCTTCCACAGCACAATCTTCCACAGCACAATCTTCTACAGTACAATCTTCTGCAGCACAATCTTCCACAGTACAATCTTCTACAGCACAATCTTCTATAGCACTATATTCTACAGCACTATCTTCTACAGCCCAATCTTCCTCAGCGCAATCTTCTACAGCACAATCTTCCACAGTACAATCTTCTATAGTACATTCTTCTCCAGCACAATCTTGACAGCACAATCTTCGACAGCACAACCTTCAAAAGCACAATCTTCTACAGCACAACCTTCCTCAGCAGAATCTTCCACAGCACAATCTTCCAAAGAAGAATCTTCAACAGCACAATCTTCCACAGCACAATCATCCATACAACAATATTCTACAGCACAATCGTCCACAGCATAATCTTCCACAGCACAATTTTATACAGCACAACCTTCTACAGGGCAATCTTCTACAGCACAATCTTCCACAGCACAATCTTCCAAAGAACAATCTTCTACAGCACAATCTTCTCCAGCACAATCTTCTACAGCACAATCTTCCACAGCATAATCATCCACAACCCAATCTTCCACAGCACAATCTTCCAAAGAACAATCTTCCACAGCACAATCTACTACAGTACAATGTTTTACCATTCAATCTTCGCAGTTCAATCTTCTACAGCACAATCTTCCACAGTACAATCTTCTATAGTACATTCTTCAACATTACAATCTTCTACAGCACAACCTTCCACAGCGCAAACTTCTACAGCACAACCTTCCACCGCACAATCTTCCACAGCGCAAACGTCTACAGCACTATCTTCTACAGCCCAATCTTCCACTGCACAATCTTCTACAGCACAATCTTCTACAGCACAATCTTCTATAGCACAATCTTCTATAGCACAAACTTCCACAGCACAATTTTCCACAGCGCAAACTTCTACAGCGGTATCTTCTACAGCACAATCTTCCACAGCACAATCTTCTACAGCACAATCTTCTACAGCACAATCTTCCACAGCACAATCTTCCACAACACAATCTTCGACAGCGCAATCTTCTACAGCACATTCTTTCACAGCACAATCTTCCACAGCACAATCTTCTACAGCACATTCTTTCACAGCACAATCTTCCACAGTACAATCTTCTATCGTACATTCTTCTACAGCACAATCTTCTCCAGCACAATCTTCTACAGCGCAATCTTCTACAGCACAATCTTCTACCGTGCAATTTTCCACAGCACAATCATCCACAGTGCAATCTTCAACAGCTCAATCTTCTACAGCACTATCTTCCACAGTACAACCTTCCAAAGCGCAATCTTCCACAGTACAATCTTCTATAGCACTATCTTCCACAGAACAATCATCAACAGCACTATCTTCTACAGCACATTCTTCTACAGCACAATCTTCTATAGCACAATCTTCCACAGTACAATCTTCTATAGCACAATCTTCCACAGAACAATCTCCAACAGCACTATCTTCTACAGCGCATTCTTCTACAGCACAATCATCTACAGCACAATCTTCTACAGTACAATGTTTTACCCCCTAATCTTCCGCAGTTCAATCTTCTACAGCGCAATCTTTTTCAGCACAATCTTCCACAGCACAAATATCTACAGCACTATCTTCTAAAGCACAATCTACAACAGCACAAACTTCTACAGTACAATGTTCTATAGGAAATTCTTCTATAGCACACTCCTTTACACCACAATCTTGTACAGCACAATCTTCCACAGTACAACATTTTAAAGCATAATCTTCTAAATTACCATCTTCTACAGCACAACCTTCCACAGCACAATCTTCCTCAGCACAATCTTCCTCAGCACAATTATACATAGTACAATATTCTACAGCACAATCTTCCACAGCACAATCTTCCACAGCACAATCTTCCTCAGCACAATCTTCCACAGCACAATTATCCATAGTACAATATTCTACAGCACAATCTTCCTCAGCACAATCTTCCACAGCACAATCTTCCACAGCACAATCTTCGACAGTGCAATCTTCTACAGCACAATCTTCTTTAGTGCATTCTTCTGCAGCACGATGTTCCACAGCACAATCTTCTACAGCACAATCTTCTATAGCTCAATCTTCGACAGCCCAATCTTCCTCAGCACAATCTTCTACAGCACAATCTTCTACAACACAATCTTCCACAGTCCAATCTTTCACAGCACAACCTTATACCGTACAATCTTCTACAGCACAATCTTCTACAGCACAATCTTCTACAGCACAATCTTCCACAGCACAACCTTCCACAGCACAACCTTCCACAGCACAATTCTCTCCAGCACAATCTTCTACAACGCAATCTTCTGCAGCACAATCTTCCACAGCACAATCTTCTACAGCATAATCGTCTGCAGCACAATCTTCCACAGCACAATCTTCCCCAGCATAATCTGCGACAGTGCAATCTTCTACAGCACAAACTTGCAATCTTCTACAGCACAATCTTGCAATCTTCCACAGCACAATCTTCTCCAGCGCATTCTTCTACAGCACAATCTTACACATTACAATCTTTGACAGCACAATCTTCCACAGCACAGTCTTCTACAACATAATCTTCGACAGTGCAATCTTCTACAGCACAACCTTCTACAGGGCAATCTTCTACAGCACAATCCTCTACAGCACAATCTTCCACAGTACAATCTTCTATAGTACATTCTTCTACATTACAATCTTCCACAGCACAATCTTCTACAGCACAATATTCCACAGCACAATCTTCCACAGCACAATCATCCATAGTACAATATTCTACAGCACAATCTTCTACAGCACAATCTTCCACAGCACAATCTTCCACAGCACAATCTTCTACAGTACAATCTTCTGCAGCACAATCTTCCACAGTACAATCTTCTACAGCACAACCTTCTATAGCACTATATTCTCCAGCATTATCTTCTACAGCCCAATCTTCCTCAGCGCAATCTTCTACAGCACAATCTTCCACAGTACAATCTTCTATAGTACATTCTTCTCCAGCACAATCTTGACAGCACAATCTTCGACAGCACAACCTTCAAAAGCACAATCTTCTACAGCACAACCTTCCTCAGCAGAATCTTCCACAGCACAATCTTCCACAGCACAATCATCCATACTACAATATTCTACAGCACAATCGTCCACAGCACAATCTTCCATAGCACAATTTTATACAGCACAACCTTCCACAGCACAATCTTCCAAAGAACAATCTTCTACAGCACAATCTTCTCCAGCACAATCTTCTACAGCACAATCTTCCAAAGAACAATCTTCCACAGCACAATCTTCTACAGTACAATGTTTTACCGCCCAATCTTCCGCAGTTCAATCTTCTACAGCACATTCCTCTACAGCACAATCTTCCACAGTACAATCTTCTATAGTACATTCTTCAACATTACAATCTTCTACAGCACAACCTTCCACAGGGCAAACTTCTACAGCACAACCTTCCACCGCACAATCTTCCACAGCGCAAACGTCTACAGCACTATCTTCTACAGCCCAATCTTCCACTGCACAATCTTCCAGAGCACAATCCTCTACAGCACAATCTTCTACAGCACAATCTTCTATAGCACAACCTTCCACAGCACAATTTTCCACAGCGCAAACTTCTACAGCGGTATCTTCTACAGCACAATCTTCCACAGCACAATCTTCTACGCACAATCTTCTACAGCACAATCTTCCACAGCACAATCTTCCACAGTACAATCTTCTACAACACAATCTTCGACAGCGCAATCTTCTACAGCACAATCTTTCACAGCACAATCTTCCACAGCACAATCTTCTGCAGCGCATTCTTCCACAGCACAATTTTCCACAGTACAATCTTCTATCGTACATTCTTCTACAGCACAATCTTCTCAAGCACAATCTTCTACCGTGCAATCTTCTACAGCACAATCTTCTACCGTGCAATTTTCCACAGCACAATCATCCACAGTGCAATCTTCAACAGCTCAATCTTCTACAGCACTATCTTCCACAGTACAACCTTCCAAAGCGCAATCTTCCACAGTACAATCTTCTATAGCACAATCTTCCACAGAACAATCTTCAACAGCACTATCTTCTACAGCACATTCTTCTACAGCACAATCTTCTATAGCACAATCTTCCACAGTACAATCTTCGATAGCACAATCATCCACAGTGCAATCTTCAACAGCTCAATCTTCTACAGCACTATCTTCCACAGTACAACCTTCCAAAGCGCAATCTTCCACAGTACAATCTTCTACAGCACAATCTTCTACCGTGCAATTTTCCACAGCACAATCATCCACAGTGCAATCTTCAACAGCTCAATCTTCTACAGCACTATCTTCCACAGTACAACCTTCCAAAGCGCAATCTTCCACAGTACAATCTTCTATAGCACAATCTTCCACAGAACAATCTTCAACAGCACTATCTTCTACAGCACATTCTTCTACAGCACAATCTTCTATAGCACAATCTTCCACAATACAATCTTCGATAGCACAATCTTCCACAGAACAATCTTCAACAGCACTATCTTCTATAGCGCATTCTTCTACAGCACAATCTTCTACAGCACAATCTTCTACAGTACAATGTTTTACCGCCTAATCTTCCGCAGTTCAATCTTCTACAGCGCAATCTTCTACAGCACAATCTTCCAAAGCACAATTCTCTACAGCACTATCTTGTATAGCACAATCTGCAACAGCACAAACTTCTACAGTACAATATTCTATAGGATATTCTTCTATAGCACAATGCTCTACACCAGAATCTTTTACACCACAATCTTCCACATTACAACCTTCTACAGCATAATCTTTTACATTACAATCTTCTACAGCACAACATTCCACAGCACAATCTTCTACAGCACAATGTTCCACAGCACAATCTTCTACAGCACAATCTTCTCTAACACAATCTTCTAAAGCACAATCTTCTACAGCGCAATCTTCAACAGCTCAATCTTCTACAGCACAATCTTCCACAGTACAATCTTTCACAGCACAACCTTCCACCGTACAATCTTCCACCGTACAATCTTCTACAGCACAATCTTCTACAGCACAATCTTCTACAGGAAATATTTCACAGCCCAATCTTCCTCAGCACAACCTTCTACAGCACAATCTTCTACAGCACAATCTTCTACAGCACAATCTTCCACAGTACAATCTTTCACAGCACAACCTTCCACCGTACAATCTTCCACCGTACAATCTTCTACAGCACAATCTTCTACAGCACAATCTTCTACAGTACAATATTTCACAGCCCAATCTTCCTCAGCACAACCTTCTACAGCACAATCTTCTACAGCACAATCTTCCACAGTACAATCTTTCACAGCACAACCTTCCACAGTACAATCTTCTACAGCACAATCTTCTACAGCACAATCTTCTACAGCACAATCTTCTGCAGCACAATCATCCACAGAAGAATCTTCCACAGTACAATCTTCCACAGCCCAATCTTCCACAGCACAATATTCTACAGTGCAATCGGCAACAGCATAATTTTCCACAGTACAATCTTCCACAGTACAATCTTCCACAGCAAAATCTTCCACAGTACAATCTTCTGAAGCACAATCTTCCACTGCACAATCTTATACAGCACAACCTTCCACAGCACAATTCTCACCAGCACAATCTTCGACAACGCAATCTTCTGCAGCACAATCTTCCACAGCACAATCTTCCACAGCATAATCGTCTGCAGCACAATCTTCCACAGCACAATCTTCCACAGCATAATCTTCTACAGTGCAATCTTCTACAGCACAAACTTGCAATCTTCTACAGCAAATCTTGCAATCTTCCACAGCAAAATCTTCTCCAGCGCATTCTTCTACAGCACAATCTTACACATTACAATCTTTGACAGCACAACCTTCTACAGGGCAATCTTCTACAGCGCAATCCTCTACAGCACAATCTTCCACAGTACAATCTTCTATAGTACATTCTTCTACATTACAATCTCCCACAGCACAATCTTCCACAGCACAATCTTCCACAGCACAATCTTCCACAGCACAATCTTCTACAGTACAATCTTCTGCAGCACAATCTTCCACAGTACAATCTTCTACAGCACAATCTTCTACAGCACAATCTTCTACAGCATTATATTCTACAGCACTACCTTCTACAGCCCAATCTTCCTCAGCACAATCTTCTACAGCACAATCTTCTACAGCGCAATCTTCTACAGCACAATCTTCCACAGTACAATCTTCTACAGCACAACCTTCTACAGGGCAATCTTCCACTGCACAATCTTCTACAGTACAATGTTTTACCGCCCAATCTTCCGCAGTTCAATCTTCTATCGTACATTCTTCTACATCACAATCTTCTACAGCACAATCTTCCACAGCACAATCTTCTACAGCACAATCTTCTACAGCACAATCTTCTACAGTACAATATTTCACAGCACAATCTTCCACAGCACAATATTCCACAGCACAATCTTCCTCAGCACAATTATCCATATTACAATATTCTAAAGCACAATCTTCAACAGCACAATCTTCTACAGCACAGTCTGCCACAGCACAATCTTCCAAAGAAGAATCTTCAACAGCACAATCTTCTACAGCACAATCTTGTACAGCGCAATCTTCTACAGCGCAATCCTCTTCAGCACAATCATCCACAGCACAATCTTCTACAGCACAACCTTCTACAGGGCAATCTTCCACTGCACAATCTTCTACAGTACAATGTTTTAACGCCCAATCTTCCGCAGTTCAATCTTCTATCGTACATTCTTCTACATTACAATCTTCTACAGCACAATCTTCCACAGCACAATCTTCTACAGCACAATCTTCTACAGCATAATGATCCACAACACAATCTTCTACAGCACAATTTTCGACAGCACAATTTTCTACAGCACAATCTTCTACAGCACTATCTTCTACAGCACTATCTTCTATAGCGCAATCTTCTATAGCGCAATCTTCTATAGCACAATCTTCCACAGCACAAACGTCTATAGCACAATCTACAACATCACAAACTTCTACAGTACAATATTCTATAGGATATTCTTCTATAGCACAATCCTCTACAGCACAATCTTCCACAGTACAATCTTCTATAGTACATTCTTCTACATTACAATCTTGTACAGCACAATCTTCCACGGTACAACCTTCTACAGCATAATCTTTTACATTACAATCTTCTACAGCACAACCTTCCACAGCACAAACTTCCACAGCACAATCTTCCACAGTACAATCTACTACAGTACAATCTACTACAGTACAATGTTTTACCGCTCAATCTTCGCAGTTCAATCTTCTACAGCGCAGTCATCTACAGCACAATCCTCCACAGTACAATCTTCTACAGTACATTCTTCTACATTACAATGTTCTACAGCACCACCGTCCACAGCACAACCTTCCACAGCGCAAACTTCTACAGCACTTTCTTCTACAGCCCAATCTTCCACAGCACAATCTTGCGCAGCGCAATCTTCTACAGCACTATCTTCTACAGCCCAATCTTCCACAGCACAATCTTCCAAAGAACAATCTTTTACAGCACAATCTTCTACAGGGCAATCTTCCACAGCACAAACTTCCACAGCACAATCTTCCACAGTACAATCTACTACAGTACAATGTTATACCGCTCAATCTTCGCAGTTCAATCTTCTGCAGGGCAATCTTCTACAGCACAATCTTCCACAGTACAATCTTCTATAGTACATTCTTCTACATTACAATCTTCTACAGCACAACCTTCCACAGCACAACCTTCCACAGCGCAAACTTCTACTGCACAACCTTCCACAGCACAACCTTCCACATCGCAAACGTCTACTGCACTATCTTCTACAGCCCAATCTTCCACAGCACAATCTTCCATAAAACAATCTTCCACAGAACAATCTTCTACAGCACAATCTTCTACAGCACAACCTTCCGCAGCACAACCTTCCGCAGCACAACCTTCCATAGCGCAAACTTCTACAGCGCTATCTTCTACAGCGCAATCTTCTACAGCACAAACTTCCACAGCACAATTCTCTCCAGCACAATCTTCTACAATGCAATCTTCTGCAGCACAATCTTCCACAGCACAATCTTCCACAGCATAATCATCTGCAGCGCAATCTTCCACAGTACAATCTTCCACAGCAAAATCTTCCACAGCACAATCTTCTACAGCACAACCTTCCACAGCACAATTCTCTCCAGCACAATCTTCTACAACGCAATCTTCTGCAGCACAATCTTCCACAGCACAATCTTCCACAGCATAATTGTCTGCAGCGCAATCTTCCACAGCACAATCTTCCACAGCATAATCTTCTACAGTGCAATCTTGTACACACAATCTTGCAATCTTCTACAGCACAATCTTCTACAGCGCATTCTTCTACAGCACAATCTTACACATTACAATCTTTGACAGCACAATCTTCCACAGCACAGTCTTCTACAACATAATCTTCGACAGCGCAATCTTCTACAGCACAAACTTACAAAGCACAATCTTCTCCAGCACAATCTTCGACAGCACAATCTTCTACAGCCCAATCTTCTACAGCACAATCTTCTACTGTGCAATTTTCCACAGCACAATCTTCCTCAGTGCAATCTTCTACAGCACTATCTTCGACAGCACAATCTTTTATAGTACAATCTTCCACAGCACAATCTTCCACAGTACAACCTTCCAAAGCGCAATCTTCCACAGTACAATCTTCTACAGCACTATCTTCTATAGAGCAATCTCCTACAGCGCAATCTTCTATAGCACAATCTTCCACAGAACAATCATCAACAGCACTATCTTCTACAGCGCATTCTTCTACAGCACAATCTTCCACAGTACAATCTTCTACAGTACAATCTTCTACCGTGCAATTTTCCACAGCATAATCTTCCTCAGCGCAATCTTCCACAGCACTATCTTCCACAGCCCAATCTTCCTCAGCACAATCTTCTACAGCTCAACCTTCTACAGCACAATCTTCCACAGCACAATCTTCCACAGTACAATATTTTACCGCCTAATCTTCCGCAGTTCAATCTTCTACAGCGCAATCTTCCACAGCACAATCTTCTACAGCACTATCTTTTATAGCACAATCTACAACAGCACAAACTTCTACAGTACAATATTCTATTGGATATTCTTCTATAGCACAATCCTCTACAGCACAATCTTCCACAGCACAATCTTCCACAGTACAATCTTCTACAGCACAATCTTCCACAGTACAACCTTCTACAGCATAATCCTCTACATTACAATCTTCTACAGCACAACCTTCCACAGCACAATCTTCCACAGCACAATCTTCCACAGCACAATCTTGTACACAACAATGTTGTACAGCACAATCTTCCACAGTACAACCTTCTACAGCACAACCTTCCACAGCACAATCTTCCACAGCACAATCTTCCACAGCACAATATTCCACAGCACAATCTTCCTCAGCACAATTATCCATATTACAATATTCTAAAGCACAATCTTCAACAGCACAATCTTCTACAGCACAGTCTTCCACAGCACAACTTTCCACCGTACAATCTTCCACCGTACAATCTTCTACAGCACAATCTTCTACAGCACAATCTTCTACAGTACAATATTTCACAGCACAATCTTCCACAGCACAATATTCCACAGCACAATCTTCCTCAGCACAATTATCCATATTACAATATTCTAAAGCACAATCTTCAACAGCACAATCTTCTACAGCACAGTCTTCCTCAGCACAATCTTCTACAGCACAGTCTTCCACAGCACAATCTTCCAAAGAAGAATCTTCAACAGCACAATCTTCTACAGCACAATCTTGTACAGCGCAATCTTCTACAGCGCAATCCTCTACAGCACAATCATCCACAGCACAATCTTCTACAGCACAACCTTCTACAGGGCAATCTTCCACTGCACAATCTTCTACAGTACAATGTTTTACCGCCCAATCTTCCGCAGTTCAATCTTCTATCGTACATTCTTCTACATTACAATCTTCTACAGCACAATCTTCCACAGCACAATCTTCTACAGCACAATCTTCTACAGCATAATGATCCACAACACAATCTTCTACAGCACAATTTTTGACAGCACAATTTTCTACAGCACAATCTTCTACAGCACTATCTTCTACAGCACTATCTTCTATAGCGCAATCTTCTATAGCGCAATCTTCTATAGCACAATCTTCCACAGCACAAACGTCTATAGCACAATCTACAACATCACAAACTTCTACAGTACAATATTCTATAGGATATTCTTCTATAGCACAATCCTCTACAGCACAATCTTCCACAGTACAATCTTCTATAGTACATTCTTCTACATTACAATCTTGTACAGCACAATCTTCCACGGTACAACCTTCTACAGCATAATCTTTTACATTACAATCTTCTACAGCACAACCTTCCACAGCACAAACTTCCACAGCACAATCTTCCACAGTACAATCTACTACAGTACAATGTTTTACCGCTCAATCTTCGCAGTTCAATCTTCTACAGCGCAGTCATCTACAGCACAATCTTCCACAGAACAATCTTCTACAGTACATTCTTCTACATTACAATGTTCTACAGCACCACCGTCCACAGCACAACCTTCCACAGCACAACCTTCCACAGCACAATTCTCTCCAGCACAATCTTCTACAACGCAATCTTCTGCAGCACAATCTTCCACAGCACAATCTTCCACAGCATAATCGTCTGCAGCGCAATCTTCCACAGCAAAATCTTCCACAGCATAATCTTCTACAGTGCAATGTTGTACACACAATCTTGCAATCTTCTACAGCACAATCTTCTACAGCGCATTCTTCTACAGCACAATCTTACACATTACAATCTTTGACAGCACAATCTTCCACAGCACAGTCTTCTACAACATAATCTTCGACAGCGCAATCTTCTACAGCACAAACTTACAAAGCACAATCTTCTCCAGCACAATCTTCGACAGCACAATCTTCTACAGCCCAATCTTCTACAGCACAATCTTCTACTGTGCAATTTTCCACAGCACAATCTTCCTCAGTGCAATCTTCTACAGCACTATCTTCGACAGCACAATCTTTTATAGTACAATCTTCCACAGCACAATCTTCCACAGTACAACCTTCCAAAGCGCAATCTTCCACAGTACAATCTTCTACAGCACTATCTTCTATAGAGCAATCTTCTACAGCGCAATCTTCTATAGCACAATCTTCCACAGAACAATCATCAACAGCACTATCTTCTACAGCGCATTCTTCTACAGCACAATCTTCTGTAGCACAATCTTCTACAGTACAATCTTCTACCGTGCAATTTTCCACAGCATAATCTTCCTCAGTACAGTCTTCCACAGCACTATCTTCCACAGCCCAATCTTCCTCAGCACAATCTTCTTCAGCTCAACCTTCTACAGCACAATCTTCCACAGCACAATCTTCCACAGTACAATATTTTACCGCCTAATCTTCCGCAGTTCAATCTTCTACAGCGCAATCTTCCACAGCACAATCTTCTACAGCACTATCTTTTATAGCACAATCTACAACAGCACAAACTTCTACAGTACAATATTCTATTGGATATACTTCTATAGCACAATCCTCTACAGCACAATCTTCCACAGTACAATCTTCTACAGCACAATCTTCCACAGTACAACCTTCTACAGCATAATCCTCTACATTACAATCTTCTACAGCACAACCTTCCACAGCACAATCTTCCACAGCACAATCTTCCACAGCACAATCTTGTACACAACAATGTTGTACAGCACAATCTTCCACAGTACAACCTTCTACAGCACAACCTTCCACAGCACAATCTTCCACAGCACAATCTTCCACAGCACAATATTCCACAGCACAATCTTCCTCAGCACAATTATCCATATTACAATATTCTAAAGCACAATCTTCAACAGCACAATCTTCTACAGCACAGTCTTCCACAGCACAACCTTCCACCGTACAATCTTCCACCGTACAATCTTCTACAGCACAATCTTCTACAGCACAATCTTCTACAGTACAATATTTCACAGCACAATCTTCCACAGCACAATATTCCACAGCACAATCTTCCTCAGCACAATTATCCATATTACAATATTCTAAAGCACAATCTTCAACAGCACAATCTTCTACAGCACAGTCTTCCTCAGCACAATCTTCCAAAGAAGAATCTTCAACAGCACAATCTTCTACAGCACAATCTTGTACAGCGCAATCTTCTACAGCGCAATCCTCTACAGCACAATCATCTACAGCACAATCTTCTACAGCACAACCTTCTACAGGGCAATCTTCCACTGCACAATCTTCTACAGTACTATCTTCTATAGAGCAATCTTCTACAGCGCAATCTTCTATAGCACAATCTTCCACAGAACAATCATCAACAGCACTATCTTCTACAGCGCATTCTTCTACAGCACAATGTTCTGTAGCACAATCTTCTACAGTACAATCTTCTACCGTGCAATTTTCCACAGCATAATCTTCCTCAGCCCAATCTTCCACAGCACAATCTTCTACAGCTCAACCTTCTACAGCACAATCTTCCACAGCACAATCTTCCACAGTACAATGTTTTACCGCCTAATCTTCCGCAGTTCAATCTTCTACAGCGCAATCTTCCACAGCACAATCTTCTCCAGCACTATCTTTTATAGCACAATCTACAACAGCACAAACTTCTACAGTACAATATTCTATTGGATATTCTTCTATAGCACAATCCTCTACAGCACAATCTTCCACAGCACAATCTTCCAAAGTACAATCTTCTACAGCACAATCTTCCACAGCACAACCTTCTACAGCATAATCCTCTACATTACAATCTTCTACAGCACAACCTTCCACAGCACAATCTTCCACAGCACAATCTTCCACAGCACAATTTTGTACACAACAATGTTGTACAGCACAATCTTCCACAGTACAACCTTCTACAGCACAACCTTCCACAGCACAATCTTCCACAGCACAATCTTCCACAGCACAATATTCCACAGCACAATCTTCCTCAGCACAATTATCCATATTACAATATTCTAAAGCACAATCTTCAACAGCACAATCTTCTACAGCACAGTCTTCCACAGCACAACCTTCCACCGTACAATCTTCCACCGTACAATCTTCTACAGCACAATCTTCTACAGCACAATCTTCTACAGTACAATATTTCACAGCACAATCTTCCACAGCACAATATTCCACAGCACAATCTTCCTCAGCACAATTATCCATATTACAATATTCTAAAGCACAATCTTCAACAGCACAATCTTCTACAGCACAGTCTTCCTCAGCACAATCTTCTACAGCACAGTCTTCCATAGCACAATCTTCCAAAGAAGAATCTTCAACAGCACAATCTTCTACAGCACAATCTTGTACAGCGCAATCTTCTACAGCGCAATCCTCTACAGCACAATCATCCACAGCACAATCTTCTACAGCACAACCTTCTACAGGGCAATCTTCCACTGCACAATCTTCTACAGTACAATGTTTTACCGCCCAATCTTCCGCAGTTCAATCTTCTATCGTACATTCTTCTACATTACAATCTTCTACAGCACAATCTTCCACAGCACAATCTTCTACAGCACAATCTTCTACAGCATAATGATCCACAACACAATCTTCTACAGCACAATTTTCGACAGCACAATTTTCTACAGCACAATCTTCTACAGCACTATCTTCTACAGCACTATCTTCTATAGCGCAATCTTCTATAGCGCAATCTTCTATAGCACAATCTTCCACAGCACAAACGTCTATAGCACAATCTACAACATCACAAACTTCTACAGTACAATATTCTATAGGATATTCTTCTATAGCACAATCCTCTACAGCACAATCTTCCACAGTACAATCTTCTATAGTACATTCTTCTACATTACAATCTTGTACAGCACAATCTTCCACGGTACAACCTTCTACAGCATAATCTTTTACATTACAATCTTCTACAGCACAACCTTCCACAGCACAAACTTCCACAGCACAATCTTCCACAGTACAATCTACTACAGTACAATGTTTTACCGCTCAATCTTCGCAGTTCAATCTTCTACAGCGCAGTCATCTACAGCACAATCTTCCACAGTACAATCTTCTACAGTACATTCTTCTACATTACAATGTTCTACAGCACCACCGTCCACAGCACAACCTTCCACAGCGCAAACTTCTACAGCACTTTCTTCTACAGCCCAATCTTCCACAGCACAATCGTGCGCAGCGCAATCTTCTACAGCACTATCTTCTACAGCCCAATCTTCCACAGCACAATCTTCCAAAGAACAATCTTCCACAGCACAAACTTCCACAGCACAATCTTCCACAGTACAATCTACTACAGTACAATGTTTTACCGCTCAATCTTCGCAGTTCAATCTTCTGCAGGGCAATCTTCTACAGCACAATCTTCCACAGTACAATCTTCTATAGTACATTCTTCTACATTACAATCTTCTACAGCACAACCTTCCACAGCACAACCTTCCACAGCGCAAACTTCTACTGCACAACCTTCCACAGCACAACCTTCCACATCGCAAACGTCTACTGCACTATCTTCTACAGCCCAATCTTCCACAGCACAATCTTCCACAAAACAATCTTCCACAGAACAATCTTCTACAGCACAATCTTCTACAGCACAACCTTCCGCAGCACAACCTTCCACAGCACAACCTTCCATAGCGCAAACTTCTACAGCGCTATCTTCTACAGCGCAATCTTCTACAGCACAAACTTCCACAGCACAATTCTCTCCAGCACAATCTTCTACAACGCAATCTTCTGCAGCACAATCTTCCACAGCACAATCTTCCACAGCATAATCATCTGCAGCGCAATCTTCCACAGTACAATCTTCCACAGCAAAATCTTCCACAGCACAATCTTCTACAGCACAACCTTCCACAGCACAATTCTCTCCAGCACAATCTTCTACAACGCAATCTTCTGCAGCACAATCTTCCACAGCACAATCTTCCACAGCATAATCGTCTGCAGCGCAATCTTCCACAGCAAAATCTTCCACAGCATAATCTTCTACAGTGCAATCTTGTACACACAATCTTGCAATCTTCTACAGCACAATCTTCTACAGCGCATTCTTCTACAGCACAATCTTACACATTACAATCTTTGACAGCACAATCTTCCACAGCACAGTCTTCTACAACATAATCTTCGACAGCGCAATCTTCTACAGCACAAACTTACAAAGCACAATCTTCTCCAGCACAATCTTCGACAGCACAATCTTCTACAGCCCAATCTTCTACAGCACAATCTTCTACTGTGCAATTTTCCACAGCACAATCTTCCTCAGTGCAATCTTCTACAGCACTATCTTCGACAGCACAATCTTTTATAGTACAATCTTCCACAGCACAATCTTCCACAGTACAACCTTCCAAAGCGCAATCTTCCACAGTACAATCTTCTACAGCACTATCTTCTATAGAGCAATCTTCTACAGCGCAATCTTCTATAGCACAATCTTCCACAGAACAATCATCAACAGCACTATCTTCTACAGCGCATTCTTCTACAGCACAATCTTCTGTAGCACAATCTTCTACAGTACAATCTTCTACCGTGCAATTTTCCACAGCATAATCTTCCTCAGTACAGTCTTCCACAGCACTATCTTCCACAGCCCAATCTTCCTCAGCACAATCTTCTACAGCTCAACCTTCTACAGCACAATCTTCCACAGCACAATCTTCCACAGTACAATGTTTTACCGCCTAATCTTCCGCAGTTCAATCTTCTACAGCGCAATCTTCCACAGCACAATCTTCTACAGCACTATCTTTTATAGCACAATCTACAACAGCACAAACTTCTACAGTACAATATTCTATTGGATATTCTTCTATAGCACAATCTTCTACAGCACAATCTTCCACAGCACAATCTTCCACAGTACAATCTTCTACAGCACAATCTTCCACAGTACAACCTTCTACAGCATAATCCTCTACATTACAATCTTCTACAGCACAACCTTCCACAGCACAATCTTCCACAGCACAATCTTCCACAGCACAATCTTGTACACAACAATGTTGTACAGCACAATCTTCCACAGTACAACCTTCTACAGCACAACCTTCCACAGCACAATCTTCCACAGCACAATCTTCCACAGCACAATATTCCACAGCACAATCTTCCTCAGCACAATTATCCATATTACAATATCTAAAGCACAATCTTCAACAGCACAATCTTCTACAGCACAGTCTTCCACAGCACAACCTTCCACCGTACAATCTTCCACCGTACAATCTTCTACAGCACAATCTTCTACAGTACAATATTTCACAGCACAATCTTCCACAGCACAATATTCCACAGCACAATCTTCCTCAGCACAATTATCCATATTACAATATTCTAAAGCACAATCTTCAACAGCACAATCTTCTACAGCACAGTCTTCCTCAGCACAATCTTCTACAGCACAGTCTTCCACAGCACAATCTTCCAAAGAAGAATCTTTAACAGCACAATCTTCTACAGCACAATCTTGTACAGCGCAAACTTCTACAGCGCAATCCTCTACAGCACAATCATCCACAGCACAATCTTCTACAGCACAACCTTCTACAGGGCAATCTTCCACTGCACAATCTTCTACAGTACAATGTTTTACCGCCCAATCTTCCGCAGTTCAATCTTCTATCGTACATTCTTCTACATTACAATCTTCTACAGCACAATCTTCCACAGCACAATCTTCTACAGCACAATCTTCTACAGCATAATGATCCACAACACAATCTTCTACAGCACAATTTTCGACAGCACAATTTTCTACAGCACAATCTTCTACAGCACTATCTTCTACAGCACTATCTTCTATAGCGCAATCTTCTATAGCGCAATCTTCTATAGCACAATCTTCCACAGCACAAACGTCTATAGCACAATCTACAACATCACAAACTTCTACAGTACAATATTCTATAGGATATTCTTCTATAGCACAATCCTCTACAGCACAATCTTCCACAGTACAATCTTCTATAGTACATTCTTCTACATTACAATCTTGTACAGCACAATCTTCCACGGTACAACCTTCTACAGCATAATCTTTTACATTACAATCTTCTACAGCACAACCTTCCACAGCACAAACTTCCACAGCACAATCTTCCACAGTACAATCTACTACAGTACAATGTTTTACCGCTCAATCTTCGCAGTTCAATCTTCTACAGCGCAGTCATCTACAGCACAATCTTCCACAGTACAATCTTCTACAGTACATTCTTCTACATTACAATGTTCTACAGCACCACCGTCCACAGCACAACCTTCCACAGCGCAAACTTCTACAGCACTTTCTTCTACAGCCCAATCTTCCACAGCACAATCGTGCGCAGCGCAATCTTCTACAGCACTATCTTCTACAGCCCAATCTTCCACAGCACAATCTTCCAAAGAACAATCTTCCACAGCACAAACTTCCACAGCACAATCTTCCACAGTACAATCTACTACAGTACAATGTTTTACCGCTCAATCTTCGCAGTTCAATCTTCTGCAGGGCAATCTTCTACAGCACAATCTTCCACAGTACAATCTTCTATAGTACATTCTTCTACATTACAATCTTCTACAGCACAACCTTCCACAGCACAACCTTCCACAGCGCAAACTTCTACTGCACAACCTTCCACAGCACAACCTTCCACATCGCAAACGTCTACTGCACTATCTTCTACAGCCCAATCTTCCACAGCACAATCTTCCACAAAACAATCTTCCACAGAACAATCTTCTACAGCACAATCTTCTACAGCACAACCTTCCGCAGCACAACCTTCCACAGCACAACCTTCCATAGCGCAAACTTCTACAGCGCTATCTTCTACAGCGCAATCTTCTACAGCACAAACTTCCACAGCACAATTCTCTCCAGCACAATCTTCTACAACGCAATCTTCTGCAGCACAATCTTCCACAGCACAATCTTCCACAGCATAATCATCTGCAGCGCAATCTTCCACAGTACAATCTTCCACAGCAAAATCTTCCACAGCACAATCTTCTACAGCACAACCTTCCACAGCACAATTCTCTCCAGCACAATCTTCTACAACGCAATCTTCTGCAGCACAATCTTCCACAGCACAATCTTCCACAGCATAATCGTCTGCAGCGCAATCTTCCACAGCAAAATCTTCCACAGCATAATCTTCTACAGTGCAATCTTGTACACACAATCTTGCAATCTTCTACAGCACAATCTTCTACAGCGCATTCTTCTACAGCACAATCTTACACATTACAATCTTTGACAGCACAATCTTCCACAGCACAGTCTTCTACAACATAATCTTCGACAGCGCAATCTTCTACAGCACAAACTTACAAAGCACAATCTTCTCCTGCACAATCTTCGACAGCACAATCTTCTACAGCCCAATCTTCTACAGCACAATCTTCTACTGTGCAATTTTCCACAGCACAATCTTCCTCAGTGCAATCTTCTACAGCACAATCTTCTACAGCGCATTCTTCTACAGCACAATCTTACACATTACAATCTTTGACAGCACAATCTTCCACAGCACAGTCTTCTACAACATAATCTTCGACAGCGCAATCTTCTACAGCACAAACTTACAAAGCACAATCTTCTCCAGCACAATCTTCGACAGCCCAATCTTCTACAGCACTATCTTCTACTGTGCAATTTTCCACAGCACAATCTTCCACAGTACAACCTTCTACAGCATAATCCTCTACATTACAATCTTCTACAGCACAACCTTCCACAGCACAATCTTCCACAGCACAATCTTCCACAGCACAATCTTTTATAGAACAATCTTCCACAGCACAATCTTCCACAGTACAACCTTCCAAAGCGCAATCTTCCACAGTACAATCTTCTACAGCACTATCTTCTATAGAGCAATCTTCTACAGCGCAATCTTCTATAGCACAATCTTCCACAGAACAATCATCAACAGCACTATCTTCTACAGCGCATTCTTCTCCAGCACAATCTTCTCTAGCACAATCTTCTACAGTACAATCTTCTACCGTGCAATTTTCCACAGCATAATCTTCCTCAGCGCAATCTTCCACAGCACTATCTTCCACAGCCCAATCTTCCTCAGCACAATCTTCTTCAGCTCAACCTTCTACAGCACAATCTTCCACAGCACAATCTTCCACAGTACAATGTTTTACCGCCTAATCTTCCGCAGTTCAATCTTCTACAGCGCAATCTTCCACAGCACAATCTTCTACAGCACTATCTTTTATAGCACAATCTACAACAGCACAAACTTCTACAGTACAATATTCTATTGGATATTCTTCTATAGCACAATCCTCTACAGCACAATCTTCCACAGCACAATCTTCCACAGTACAATATTCTACAGCACAATCTTCCACAGTACAACCTTCTACAGCATAATCCTCTACATTACAATCTTCTACAGCACAACCTTCCACAGCACAATCTTCCACAGCACAATCTTCCACAGCACAATCTTGTACACAACAATGTTGTACAGCACAATCTTCCACAGTACAACCTTCTACAGCCCAACCTTCCACAGCACAATCTTCCACAGCACAATCTTCCACAGCACAATATTCCACAGCACAATCTTCCTCAGCACAATTATCCATATTACAATATTCTAAAGCACAATCTTCAACAGCACAATCTTCTACAGCACAATCATCCACAGTACAATCTTCCACAGCGCAATCTTCCACAGTACAATCTTCCACAGCACAATCGTCTACAGCACTATCTTCTAAAGCACAATCTTCTATAGCACTATCTTCTATAGCACAATCTTCTACAGCGCAATCTTTTACAGCACAATCTTCCACAGTACAATCTTCTACATCGCAATCCTCCTCAGTACAATCTTCCACAGCACAATCGTCTACAGCACAATCTTCCACAGCACAATCTTCTACATCACTATCTTCTATAGCTCAATCCTCTAAAGCGCAACCTTCTACAGCACAATCTTGCACAGTACAATCTTCAACAGCTCTATCATCTACAGCGCCTTCTTCTACAGCACTATTTTCCACAGCACAATCTTCCACAGCACAGTCTTCTACAGTACAATCGTCAACAGCACATCCTTCCACAGCACAATCTTCTACAGCACAATCTTCTACAGCACTATATTCTTCAGCCCAATCTTCCACAGCACAATCTTCCACAGTACAACCTTCTACAGCCCAACCTTCCACAGCACAATCTTCCACAGCACAATCTTCCACAGCACAATATTCCACAGCACAATCTTCCTCAGCACAATTATCCATATTACAATATTCTAAAGCACAATCTTCAACAGCACAATCTTCTACAGCACAGTCTTCCACAGCACAACCTTCCACCGTACAATCTTCCACCGTACAATCTTCTACAGCACAATCTTCCACAGCACAATCTTCTACAGCACAGTCTTCCACAGCACAACCTTCCACCGTACAATCTTCTACAGCACAATCTTCTACAGCACAATCTTCTACAGTACAATCTTCCACAGCACAATCTTCTGCAGCACAATCTTCCACAGAAGAATCTTCCACAGTACAATCTTCCACAGCCCAATCTTCCACAGCACAATCTTCTACAGTGCAATCGTCCACAGCACAATTTTCCACAGTACAATCTTCCACAGCAAAATCTTCCACAGTACAATCTTCTGAAGCACAATCTTCCACAGCACAATCTTATACAGCACAACCTTCCACAGCACAATTCTCTCCAACACAATCTTCTATAACGCAATCTTCTGCAGCACAATCTTCCACAGCACAATCTTCCACAGCATAATCGTCTGCAGCACAATCTTCCACAGCACAATCTTCCACAGCATAATCTTCTACAGTGCAATCTTCTGCAGCACAAACTTGCAATCTTCTACAGCACCATCTTGCAATCTTCCACAGCAAAATGTTCTCTAGCGCATTCTTCTACAGAACAATCTTACACATTACAATCTTTGACAGCACAATCTTCCACAGCACAGTCTTCTACAACATAATCTTCGACAGCGCAATCTTCTACAACACAACCTTCTCCAGGGCAATCTTCTATCACACAATCCTCTACACCACAATCTTGTACACCACAATCTTCCACAGCACAATCTTCCACAGCACAATCTTCTACAGTACAATCTTCTACAGCACAATCTTCCACAGCACAATATTCCACAGTACAATCTTCCTCAGCACAATTATCCATAGTACAATATTCTACAGCACAATCTTCCACAGCACAATATTCCACAGCACAATCTTCCACAGCACAATCTTCTTTAGCGCATTCTTCTACAGCACAATCTTCTACAGCGCAATCTTCCACAGTACAATCTTCCTCAGCACAATCTTCTACAGCACAATCTTCTACAGCACAATCTTCCACAGCACAACATTCTTCCATACAATCTTCCACAGTACAATCTTCTACAGCACAATCTTCTACAGCACAATCTTCTACAGTACAATCTTCCACAGCACAATCTTCCACAGTACAATATTCTACAGCACAATCTCCCTCAGCACAATCTTCCACAGCACTATCTTCCACAGCACAATCTTCGACAGTGCAATCCTCTACTGCGCAATCTTTCACAGCACAATCTTCTTTAGCGCATTCTTCTACAGCACAATGTTCCACAGCACAATCTTCTACAGCACAATCTTCGATAACACAACCTTCCACAGCACGATCTTCTACAGCGCAATCTTCTACAGCTCAATATTCTACAGCACAATCTTTGTCAGCACAATCTTCTACAGCACAATCTTCTACAGCACAACCTTCTACAGCACAATCTTCCACAGCACTATCTTTCACAGCACAACCTTCCACCGTAAAATCTTCTACAGCACAATCTTCTACAGCACAATCTTCCACAGTACAATCTTCCACAGTACAATCTTCCACAGTACAATCTTCCACAGCACAATCTTCCAGAGCACAATCTTCTACACCACAATCTTTGATAACACAATCTTCTAAAGCACAATCTTCTACAGCGCAATCTTCTACAGCACAATCTTCGACAGCACAATCTTCTACAGCACAATCTTCCACAGCACTGTCTTTCACAGCACAACCTTCCACCGTAAAATCTTCTACAGCACAATCTTCTACAGCACAATCTTCCACAGCACAATATTCCACAGCACAATTATCCATGGTACAATATTCTACAGCACAATCTTCCTCAGCACAATCTTCCACAGCACAATCTTCTACTGCACAATCTTCGACAGTGCAATCTTCTACAGCACAATCTTCTACAGCACAATCTTCTACAGCACAATGTTCCACAGCACAATCTTCTACAGCGCAATCTTCGATAACATTATCTTCTAAAGCACAATCTTCTACAGCGCAATCTTCGACAGCTCAATCTTCTACAGCACAATCTTCTACAGCACAATCTTCTACAGCAAAACCTTCTACAGCACAATCTTCCACAGCACTATCTTTCACAGCACAACCTTCCACCGTAAAATCTTCTACAGCACAACCTTCTACAGTACAATCTTCCACAGCACAATCTTCTATAGCACAATCTTCCACAGCACAATCTTCGACCGTACAATCTTCCACAGCCCAATCTTCCACAGCACAATCTTCAACAGTGCAACCGTCCACAGCACAATCTTCCACAGTACAATCTTCCACAGTACAATCTTCCACAGCAAAATCTTCCACAGTACAATCTTCTGAAGCACAATCTTCCACACCACAATCTTCTACAGCACAACCTTCCACAGCACAATTCTCTCCAGCACAATCTTGTACAACGCAATCTTCTGCAGCACAATCTTCCACAGCACAATCTTCCACAGCATAATCGTCTGCAGCGCAATCTTCCACAGTACAATCTTCCACAGCAAAATCTTCCACAGCACAATCTTCTACAGCACAACCTTCCACAGCACAATTCTCTCCAGCACAATCTTCTACAATGCAATCTTCTGCAGCACAATCTTCCACAGGACAATCTTCCACAGCATAATCGTCTGCAGCGCAATCTTCCACAGCACAATCTTCCACAGCATAATCTTCTACAGTGCAATCTTGTACAGCACAATCTTGCAATCTTCTACAGCCCAATCTTGCAATCTTCTACAGCACAATCTTCTACAGCGCATTCTTCTACAGCACAATCTTACACATTACAATCTTTGACAGCACAATCTTCCACAGCACAGTCTTCTACAACATAATCTTCGACAGCGCAATCTTCTACAGCACAAACTTACAAAGCACAATCTTCTCCAGCACAATCTTCTACAGCACAATCTTCTACTGCGCAATCTTCTACAGCACAATCTTCTACTGTGCAATTTTCCACAGCACAATCTTCCTCAGTGCAATCTTCTACAGCACTATCTTCGACAGCACAATCTTCTATAGTACAATCTTCAACAGCTCAATCTTCTACAGCACAATCTTCCACAGTACAACCTTCCAAAGCGCAATCTTCCACAGTACAATCTTCTACAGCACTATCTTCTATAGAGCAATCTTCTACAGCGCAATCTTCTATAGCACAATCTTCCACAGAACAATCATCAACAGCACTATCTTCTACAGCGCATTCTTCTATACCACAATCTTCTATAGCACAATCTTCTACAGTGCAATCTTCTACCATGCAATTTTCCACAGCATAATCTTCCTCAGCGCAATCTTCCACAGCACTATCTTCCACAGCCCAATCTTCCTCAGCACAATCTTCTACAGCACAACCTTCTACAGCACAATCTTCCACAGCACAATCTTCCACAGTACAATGTTTTACCGCCTAATCTTCCGCAGTTCAATCTTCTACAGCGCAATCTTCCACAGCACAATCTTCTACAGCACTATCTTCTATAGCACAATCTACAACAGCACAAACTTCTGCAGTACAATATTCTATTGGATATTCTTCTATAGCACAATCCTCTACAGCACAATCTTGTACAGCACAATCTTCCACAGTACAACCTTCTACAGCATAATCTTCTACATTACAATCTTCTACAGCACAACCTTCTACAGCACAATCTTCCACAGCACAATCTTCCACAGCACAATCTTGTACACAACAATGTTGTACAGCACAATCTTCCACAGTACAACCTTCTACAGCACAACCTTCCACAGCACAATCTTCCACAGCACAATATTCCACAGCACAATCTTCCTCAGTACAATTTTCCATAGTCCAATATTCTAAAGCACAATCTTCAACAGCACAATCTTCTACAGCACAGTCTTCCACAGCACAACCTTCCACCGTACAATCTTCCACCGTACAATCTTCTACAGTACAATCTTCTACAGCACAATCTTCTACAGTGCAATATTTCACAGCACAATCTTCCTCAGCACAATTATCCATAGTACAATATTCTCAAGCACAATCTTCCACAGCACAATCTTCTACAGCACAGTCTTCCACAGCACAACCTTCCACAGCACAATCTTCTACAGCACAATCTTCTACAGTACAATCTTCCACAGCACAATCTTCCACAGTACAATCTTCTACAGCACAATCTTCCACAGCACAATATCCCACCGCACAATATTCCACAGCACAATCTTCTACAGTGCAATCTTCGATAACACAATCTTCTAAAGCACAATCTTCTACAGCGCAATCTTCTACTGCGCAATCTTCTACAGCGCAATCTTCTACAGCACAATCTTCTACAGCACAATCTTCTACAGCACAATCTTCCACAGCATAATCTTCCACAGCACAATCTTCTACAGTGCAATCGTCCACAGCACAATCTTCCACAGTGCAATCTTCTGAAGCACAATCTTCCACAGCACAATCTTCTACAATGCAATCTTCTGCAGCACAATCTTCCACAGCACAATCTTCCACAGCATAATCGTCTGCAGCACAATCTTCCACAGCACAATCTTTCACAGCATAATCTTCTACAGTGCAATCTTCTACAGCAGAAACTTGCAATCTTCTACAGCACAATCTTGCAATCTTCTACAGCACAATCTTCTTCATGGCAATCTTCCACAGCACAATCTTCCACAGTACAATCTTCTACAGCATAATCTTCTACAGCGCAATCTTCTACAGCGCAATCTTCTACAGCACAATCTTCTACAGCGCAATCTTCTACAGCACAATCTTCTACAGCGCATTCTTCTACAGCACAATCTTACACATTACAGTCTTTGACAGCATAATCTTCCACAGCACAGTATTCTACAACATAATCTTCGACAGCGCAATCTTCTACATCACAAACTTCCAAAGCACAATCTTCCACAGCACAATCTTCTACAGTATAAACTTCTACAGAACAATCTTTCGCAGCACAATTCTATACAGCACAATCTTCTACAGCTCAATGTTCTACAGAACAATCTTCCACAGCACAATCTTCCACAGTACAATCTTCTACAGCATAATCTTCTACATTACAATCTTCCACAGTACAACCTTCTACAGCATAATCTTCTACATTACAATCTTCCACAGTACAACCTTCTACAGCACAATCTTCCACAGTACAACCTTCTACAGCATAATCTTCTACATTACAATCTTCCACAGTACAACCTTCTACAGCATAATCTTCTACATTACAATCTTCCACAGTACAACCATCTACAGCACAACCTTCCACAGCACAATCATCCACAGCACAATCTTCCACAGCACAATATTCCACAGCACAATCTCCCTCAGCACAATTATCCATAGTACAATATTCTAAAGCACAATCTTCAACAGCACATTCTTCTACAGCACAGTCTTCCACAGCACAACCTTCCACCGTACAATCTTCTACAGCACAATCTTCCACAGCACAATATCCCACAGCACAATATTCCACAGCACAATCTTCTACAGTGCAATCTTCGATAACACAATCTTCTAAAGCACAATCTTCTACAGCGCAATCTTCTACAGCGCAATCTTCTACAGCACAATCTTCTACAGCGCAATCTTCTACAGCACAATCTTCTACAGCACAATCTTCTACAGCACAATCTTCCACAGCATAATCTTCCACAGCACAATCTTCTACAGTGCAATTGTCCACAGCACAATCTTCCACAGTACAATCTTCCACCGTACAATCTTCCACAGTACAATCTTCCACAGCAAAATCTTCTACAACGCAATCTTCTGCAGCACAATCTTCCACAGCATAATCGTCTGCAGCACAATCTTCCACAGCATAGTCTTCTACAGTGCAATCTTCTACAGCACAAACTTGCAATCTTCTACAGCACAATCTTCTTCATGGCAATCTTCCCCAGCACAATCTTCTACAGCGCATTCTTCTACAGCACAATCTTACACATTACAGTCTTTGACAGCACAATCTTCCACAGCACAGTATTCTACAACATAATCTTCGACAGCGCAATCTTCTACAGCACAAACTTCCAAAGCACAATCTTCCACAGCACAATCTTCTACAGTATAAACTTCTACAGCACAATCTTTCGCAGCACAATTCTATACAGCACAATCTTCTAAAGCTCAATGTTCTACAGCACAACCTTCTACAGCACAATCTTCCTCAGCACAATCTCCCACAGTACAATCTTCTAAAGCACAATCTTCCACAGCGCAATCTTCTACAGCACAACCTTCCACAGCAGAATTCTCTCCAGCACAATTCTCTACAACGCAATCTCCTACAGCACAATCTTCCACAGCACAATCTTCCACAGCGCAATCGTCTGCAGCGCAGTCTTCCACAGCACAACCTTCCACAGCACAGTCTTCTACAACACAGTCTTCTACAGCACAACCTTCCACAGCACAATCTTCCACAGCACAATCTTCCACAGCACAATCTTCTACAGCACAAGGTTTCAGAGGAAACCAACTGTCACGTTATATCAGTTTACCTTGTAACAGTTCTTATTTATTTAACAATAGCTAGATTCAAGCACATAAAGTCATTAAAATAACTTTTAATGAAAGATAAATGGTGTGATCTGTTTGGTTAGAATGGCTGGTTGAGCAAAAAATTATGTCAGCACTTCAGCAGTTGGGACAGAGAAATGAGTGCAAGTCCCTCCATGCCCATTTTGAATCCAATTCAACCTCTAATCAATTCTTTGGTGCTGGATACGCCTGTCTTTAGTAGGTCAGAATTACATTCAATTAGTTACATGGGGCATATTCATCAAGCTTGTGATTTTCCCTTCATTCTGATCTGCATGCTCCAGAAATAAATCACTATCTGTGTCTAATGTGTGTTCAAAATTGTTCAGACTTTGTGAGTCTGCTGGAAATCATAGCATGGATATTGTGTTAGGACAGTAAGTGTACTCAGTCCATTTCACAGGACTCTTCTTACTTTATTCTGAAGGCACTGAAGTTCTTTTTGAGTCAATGGTGAAAATTAATCTTTGGATCCAGCATCATTACTGGTAAAAATGCATGTTTCACACTTTGACAGATATGAAGAATGACAAGCCAGTTACGTTGCATGAGGAATTCTCTATGTTTTCCTTGAGCACACACACACACACAGACAAAGGTGAACTTCACATTGACAATGATTTACAGAGTCGAGACCAACACTCCTAAGTAAGCTTAGACAATGATACAACTAATATGTGCAAATGGGTGGTGAAACTTGAGACGGTGCAGAAAGGAGTTACAAGGCTGTTGCCGGGACTTGAGCAATAGGGAGAGGTTGAATAGGCTGAGGCGTCTTTTCTCTGTAGCATCGGAGGCTGAGGGATGACCTTCTTGAGGTTTATAAAATCATGAGAGGCATGAATAGGGTGAATAGTGAAGGTCTTTTTCCTGGGATGGGGGGGTGTCAAACTAGATGACATGGATTGAAGGTGAGAGGGGAATGATCTAAAAGGGACCTGAGGGGCATATTTTCATGCAGAGGATGGTGCATGTTTGGAATAAGCTGCCAGAGGATGTGGTGGAGATCTGGCACAATTACAACATTTAAAAGGTGCCTGGATAGGTATATGAATAGGAAGGGTTTAGAGGGATATCGGCCAAATGCTGGCAAATAGGACCAGATCAGATTGGGACTTTGGGTCAGCACAGGTAAGTTGGACAGAAGTGTCTATTACCATGTTGTTTGACTCTATGACTCTATGATTGATTGACCAGCCACAATGTTATCTGCTGGGTGCATCACAACCACAGCACAATGCTCTACACCACAATCTTGTACACCACAATCTTCCACATTACAACCTTCTACAGCATAATCTTCTACATTACAATCTTCTACAGCACAACCTTCCACAGCACAATCTTCCACAGCACAATATTCTACAGCACAATATTCTACAGCACAATCTTCGACAGTGCAATCTTCTACAGCACAATCTTCTTTAGCGCATTCTTCTACAGCACAATGTTCCACAGCACAATCTTCTACAGCAAAATCTTCTCTAACACAATCTTCTAAAGCACAATCGTCTACAGCGCAATCTTCAACAGCTAAATCTTCTACAGCCCAAACTTCCTCAGCACAACCTTCTACAGCACAATCTTCTTTAGCGCATTCTTCTACAGCACAATGTTCTACAGCACAATGTTCCACAGCACAATCTTCTACAGCAAAATCTTCTCTAACACAATCTTCTAAAGCACAATCGTCTTCAGCGCAATCTTCAACAGCTCAATCTTCTACAGCCCAAACGTCCTCAGCACAACCTTCTACAGCACAATCTTCTACAGCACAAACTTCCACAGTACAATCTTTCACAGCACAATCTTCCACCGTACAATCTTCTATAGCACAATCTTCTACAGCACAATCTTCTACAGTACAATCTTCCACAGCACAATCTTCTGCAGCACAATCTTCCACAGAAGAATCTTCCACAGTACAATCTTCCACAGCCCAATCTTCCACAGCACAATCTTCTACAGTGCAATCGTCCACAGCACAATTTTCCACAGTACAATCTTCCACAGTACAATCTTCCACAGCAAAATCTTCTACATTACAATCTTCTACAGCACAACCTTCCACAGCACAATCTTCTGCGGCGCAATCTTCTACAGCACTATCTTCTACAGCCCAATCTTCCACAGCACAATCTTCCAAAGAACAATCTTCTACAGCACAATATTCTACAGCACAATCTTCGACAGTGCAATCTTCTACAGCGTAATCTTCTACAGCGTAATCTTCTACAGCACAATCTTCCACAGCACAATCTTCCACAGCACAATCTTCCACAGCACAATCTTCTACAGCACAAGGTTTCAGAGGAAACCAACTGTCACGTTATATCAGTTTACCTTGTAACAGTTCTTATTTATTTAACAATAGCTAGATTCAAGCACATAAAGTCATTAAAATAACTTTTATTGAAAGATAAATGGTGTGGTCTGTTTGGTTAGAATGGCTGGTTGAGCAAAAAATTACGTCAGCACTTCAGCAGTTGGGACAGAGAAATGAGTGCAAGTCCCTCCATGCCCATTTTGAATCCAATTCAACTTCTAATCAATTCTTTGGTGCTGAATACACCTGTCTTTAGTAGGTCAGAATTACATTCAAGTAGTTACATGGGGCATATTCATCAAGCTTGCGATTTTCCCTTCATTCTGATCTGCAAGCTCCAGAAATAAATCACTATCTGTGTCTAATGTGTGTTCAAAATTGTTCAGACTTTGTGAGTCTGCTGGAAATCATAGCATGGATATTGTGTTAGGACAGTAAGTGTACTCAGTCCATTTCACAGGACTCTTCTTACTTTATTCTGAAGGCACTGAAGTTCTTTTTGAGTCAATGGTGAAAATTAATCTTTGGATCCAGCATCATTACTGGTAAAAATGCATGTTTCACACTTTGACAGATATGAAGAATGACAAGCCAGTTACGTTGCATGAGGAATTCTCTATGTTTTCCTTGAGTACACACACACACGCAGACAAAGGTGAACTTCACATTGACAATGATTTACAGAGTCGAGACCAACACTCCTAAGTAAGCTTAGACAATGATACAACTAATATGTGCAAATGGGTGGTGAAACTTGAGACGGTGCAGAAAGGTGTTACAAGGATGTTGCCGGGAGTTGAGCAATAGGGAGAGGTTGAATAGGCTGAGGCGTCTTTTCTCTGTAGCATCGGAGGCTGAGGGATGACCTTCTTGAGGTTTATAAAATCATGAGAGGCATGAATACGGTGAATAGTGAAGGTCTTTTTCCTGGGATGGGGGTGTGTCAAACTAGATGACATGGATTGAAGGTGAGAGGGGAATGATCTAAAAGGGACCTGAGGGGCATATTTTCATGCAGAGGATGGTGCATGTTTGGAATAAGCTGCCAGAGGATGTGGTGGAGTCTGGCACAATTACAACATTTAAAAGGTGCCTGGATAGGTATATGAATAGGAAGGGTTTAGAGGGATATCGACCAAATGCTGGCAAATAGGACCAGATCAGATTGGGACTTTGGGTCAGCACAGATAAGTTGGACAGAAGTGTCTATTACCATGTTGTTTGACTCTATGACTCTATGATTGATTGACCAGCCACAATGTTATCTGCTGGGTGCATCACAACCACAGCACAATGCTCTACACCACAATCTTGTACACCACAATCTTCCACATTACAACCTTCTACAGCATAATCTTCTACATTACAATCTTCTACAGCACAATCTTCCACAGCACAATCTTCCACAGCACAATATTCTACAGCACAATATTCTACAGCACAATCTTCGACAGTGCAATCTTCTACAGCACAATCTTCTTTAGCGCATTCTTCTACAGCACAATGTTCCACAGCACAATCTTCTACAGCAAAATCTTCTCTAACACAATCTTCTAAAGCACAATCGTCTACAGCGCAATCTTCAACAGCTCAATCTTCTACAGCCCAAACTTCCTCAGCACAACCTTCTACAGCACAATCTTCTACAGCACAAACTTCTACAGCACAATCTTCCACAGTACAATCCTTCACAGCACAATCTTCCACTGTACAATCTTCTACAGCACAATCTTCTACAGCACAATCTTCTACAGTACAATCTTCCACAGCACAATCTTCTGCAGCACAATCTTCCACAGAAGAATCTTCCACAGTACAATCTTCCACAGCCCAATCTTCCACAGCACAATCTTCTACAGTGCAATCGTCCACAGCACAATTTTCCACAGTACAATCTTCCACAGTACAATCTTCGACAGTACAATCTTCCACAGCAAAATCTTCCACAGTACAATCTTCTGAAGCACAATCTTCTACATTACAATCTTCTACAGCACAACCTTCTACAGCACAATCTTCCACAGCGCAATCTTCCAATGATCAATCTTCTACAGCACAATCTTCTACAGGGCAATCTTCCACAGCACAATCTTCCAAAGATCAATCTTCTACAGCACAATCTTCTACAGGGCAATCTTCCACAGCACAATCTACTACAGTACAATGTTTTACCGCTCAATCTTCGCAGTTGAATCTTCTACAGCACAATCTTCAACAGTACAATCTTCTATAGTACATTCTTCTACATTACAATCTTCTACAGCACAACCTTCCACAGCACAACCTTCCACAGCGCAAACTTCTACAGCACTATCTTCTACAGCACAATCTTCCACAGCACAATCTTCCACAGCACAATCTTCTACAGCACAATCTTCCACAGTACTATCTTCTATAGTACATTCTTCTACATTACAATCTTCTACAGCACAACCTTCCACAGCACAACCTTCCACAGCGCAGTCTTCTACAGCACAATCTTCCACAGCACAATCTTCTACTGCGCAACGTTTCACAGCACAATCTTCTTTAGCGCATTCTTCTACAGCACAATGTTCCACAGCACAATCTTCTACAGCGCAATCTTCGATAACACTATCTTATAAAGCACAATCTTCTACAGCACAGTCTTCTACAGTACAATCTTCACCAGCACAATCTTCTACTGCGCAATGTTTCACTGCACAATCTTCTTTAGCGCATTCTTCTACAGCACAATGTTCCACAGCACAATCTTCTAAAGCACAATCTTCTACAGCACAATCTTCTACAGCTCAATCTTCTACAGCACAATCATCGTCAGCACAATCTTCTACAGCACAATCTTCTACCGCACAATCTTCCACAGCACAATCTTCCACAGCACAACCTTCCACAGCGCAAACTTCTACTGCACAACCTTCCACAGCACAACCTTCCACAGCGCAAACTTCTACAGCACTATCTTCTACAGCACAATCTTCCACAGCACAATCTTCCACAGCACAATCTTCTACAGCACAATCTTCCACAGTACTATCTTCTATAGTACATTCTTCTACATTACAATCTTCTACAGCACAACCTTCCACAGCACAACCTTCCACAGCGCAGTCTTCTACAGCACAATCTTCCACAGCACAATCTTCTACTGCGCAACGTTTCACAGCACAATCTTCTTTAGCGCATTCTTCTACAGCACAATGTTCCACAGCACAATCTTCTACAGCGCAATCTTCGATAACACTATCTTATAAAGCACAATCTTCTACAGCACAGTCTTCTACAGTACAATCTTCACCAGCACAATCTTCTACTGCGCAATGTTTCACAGCACAATCTTCTTTAGCGCATTCTTCTACAGCACAATGTTCCACAGCACAATCTTCTTAAGCACAATCTTCTACAGCACAATCTTCTACAGCTCAATCTTCTACAGCACAATCTTCGTCAGCACAATCTTCTACAGCACAATCTTCTACCGCACAATCTTCCACAGCACTATCTTTCACAGCACAACCTTCCACCGTAAAATCTTCTACAGTACAATCTTCTACAGCACAACCTTCTACAGTACAATCTTCCACAGCACAATCTTCTACAGTGCAATCGTCCACAGCACAATCTTCCACAGTACACTCTTCCACAGTATAATCTTCCACAGTACAATCTTCCACAGCAAAATCTTCCACAGTACAATCTTCCACAGCAAAATCTTCCACAGCACAATCTTCTACAGCACAACCTTCCACAGCACAATTCTCTCCAGCACAATCTTCTACAATGCAATCTTCTGCAGCACAATCTTCCACAGGACAATCTTCCACAGCATAATCGTCTGCAGCGCAATCTTCCACAGCATAATCTTCCCCAGCATAATCTTCTACAGTGCAATCTTCTACAGCACAATCTTGCAATCTTCTACAGCACAATCTTCTACAGCGCATTCTTCTACAGCACAATCTTACACATTACAATCTTTGACAGCACAATCTTCCACAGCACAGTCTTCTACAATATAATCTTCGACAGCGCAATCTTCTACAGCACAAACTTCCAAAGCACAATCTTCTACAGCACAATCTTCTACAGCGCAATCTTCTACAGCACAATCTTCTACTGTGCAATTTTCCACAGCACAATCTTCCTCAGTGCAATCTTCTACCGCACTATCTTCTATAGTACAATCTTCAACAGCTCAATCTTCTACAGCACAATCTTCCACAGTACAACCTTCCAAAGTGCAATCTTCCACAGTACATTCTTCTTCAGCGCAATCTTCTATAGCACAATCTTCCACAGAACAATCATCAACAGCACTATCTTCTACAGCGCATTCTTCTACAGCACAATCTTCTACAGCACTATCTTCTATAGCACAATCTACAACAGCACAAACCTCTACAGTACAATATTCTATTGGATATTCTTCTATAGCACAATCCTCTACAGCACAATCTTGTACAGCACAATCATCCACAGTACAACCTTCTATAGCATAATCTTCTACATTACAATCTTCTACAGCACAACCTTCTACAGCACAATCTTCCACAGCACAATCTTCCACACTACAATCTTCTACAGCACAATCTTCCACAGTACAACCTTCTACGGCATAATCTTCTACATTACAATCTTCTACAGCATAACCTTCCACAGCACAATCTTCCACAGCACAATCTTGTACAGCACAATCTTGTACAGCACAATCTTCCACAGTACAACCTTCTCCAGCACAACCTTCCACAGCACAATCTTCTGAAGCACAATCTTCCACAGCACAATCTTCTACAACGCAATCTTCTGCAGCACAATCTTCCACAGCACAATCTTCCACAGCACAATCTTCTACAACGCAATCTTCTGCAGCACAATCTTCCACAGCACAATCTTCCACAGCACAATCTTCCACAGCATAATCGTCTGCAGCACAATCTTCCACAGCACAACCTTCCACAGCATAATCTTCTACAGTGCAATCTTCTACAGCACAAACTTGCAATCTTCTACAGCACAATCTTGCAATCTTCTACAGCACAATCTTCTTCATGGCAATCTTCCACAGCACAATCTTCTACAGCGCATTCTTCTACAGCACAATCTTACACATTACAATCTTTGACAGCACAATCTTCCACAGCACAGTATTCTACAACATAATCTTCGACAGCACAATTTTCTACAGCACAAACTTCCAAAGCACAATCTTCCACAGCACAATCTTCTACAGTATAAACTTCTACAGCACAATCTTTCGCAGCACAATTCTATACAGCACAATCTTCTACAGCTCAATGCTCTACAGCACAACCTTCTGCAGCACAATCTCCCACAGTACAATCTTCTAAAGCACAATCTTCCACAGCACAACCTTCTACAGCACAACCTTGTACAGCACAATCTTCCACAGTACAACCTTCTACAGCACAACCTTCCACAGCACAACCTTCCACAGCACAATCTTCAACGGCACAATATTCCACAACACAATCTTCCTCAGCACAATTATCCATAGTACAATATTCTAAAGCACAGTCTTCCACAGCACAACCTTCCACCGTACAATCTTGCACCGTACAATCTTCTACAGCACAATCTTCTACAGCACAATCTTCTACAGCACAGTCTTTCACAGCACAACCTTCAACCGTACAATCTTCCACCGTACAATCTTCTACAGCACAATCTTCTACAGCGCAATCTTCTACAGTACAATCTTCTACAGCACAATCTTCCACAGTACAATATTCCACAGCACAATATTCCACAGCACAATCTTCGACAGCACAATCTTCTACTGTGCAATCTTTCACAGCACAATCTTCCACAGCCCAATCTTCCACAGCACAATCTTCTACAGTGCAATCGTCCACAGCACAATCTTCCACAGTACAATCTTCCACCGTACAATCTTCCACAGTACAATCTTCCACAGCAAAATCTTCCAAAGTACAATCTTCTGAAGCACAATCTTCCACAGCACAATCTTCTACAACGCAATCTTCTGCAGCACAATCTTCCACAGCACAATCTTCCACAGCATAATCGTCTGCAGCACAATCTTCCACAGCACAACCTTCCACAGCATAATCTTCTACAGTGCAATCTTCTACAGCACAAACTTGCAATCTTCTACAGCACAATCTTGCAATCTTCCACTGCACAATCTTCTTCATGGCAATCTTCCACAGCACAATCTTCTACAGCGCATTCTTCTACAGCACAATCTTACACATTACAATCTTTGACAGCACAATCTTCCACAGCACAGTATTCTACAACATAATCTTCGACAGCACAATTTTCTACAGCACAAACTTCCAAAGCACAATCTTCCACAGCACAATCTTCTACAGTATAAACTTCTACAGTACAATCTTTCGCAGCACAATTCTATACAGCACAATCTTCTACAGCTCAATGTTCTACAGCACAACCTTCTGCAGCACAATCTCCCACAGTACAATCTTCTAAAGCACAATCTTCCACAGCACAATCTTCTAAAGCACAACCTTCCACAGCCGAATTCTCTCCAGCACAATTCTCTACAATGCAATCTCCTACAGCAAAATCTTCCAGAGCACAATCTTCCACAGCGCAATCGTCTGCAGCGCAATCTTCCACAGCACAACCTTCCACAGCACAATCTTCTACAGCACAATCTTCTACAACACAGTCTTCGACAGCACAATCTTCCACAGCACAATCTTCCACAGCACAATCTTCTACAGCACAATCTTCCACAGCACAATCTTCCACAGCACAATCTTCTACAGCACAATCTTCCACAGCACAATCTTCTACAGCACAAGGTTTCAGAGGAAACCAACTGTCACGTTATATCAGTTTACCTTGTAACAGTTCTTATTTATTTAACAATAGCTAGATTCAAGCACATAAAGTCATTAAAATAACTTTTAATGAAAGATAAATGGTGTGGTCTGTTTGGTTAGAATGGCTGGTTGAGCAAAATATTACGTCAGCACTTCAGCAGTTGGGACAGAGAAATGAGTGCAAGTCCCTCCATGCCCATTTTGAATCCAATTCAACTTCTAATCAATTCTTTGGTGCTGGATACACCTGTCTTTAGTAGGTCAGAATTATATTCAAGTAATTACATGGGGCATATTCATCAAGCTTGCGATTTTCCCTTCATTCTGATCTGCAAGCTCCAGAAATAAATCACTATCTGTGTCTAATGTGTGTTCAAAATTGTTAAGACTTTGTGAGTCTGCTGGAAATCATAGCATGGATATTGTGTTAGGACAGTAAGTGTACTCAGTCCATTTCACAGGACTCTTCTTACTTTATTCTGAAGGCACTGAAGTTCTTTTTGAGTCAATGGTGAAAATTAATCTTTGGATCCAGCATCATTACTGGTAAAAATGCATGTTTCACACTTTGACAGATATGAAGAATGACAAGCCAGTTACGTTGCATGAGGAATTCTCTATGTTTTCCTTGAGCACACACACACACGCAGACAAAGGTGAACTTCACATTGACAATGATTTACAGAGTCGAGACCAACACTCCTAAGTAAGCTTAGACAATGATACAACTAATATGTGCAAATGGGTGGTGAAACTTGAGACGGTGCAGACAGGTGTTACAAGGATGTTGCCGGGAGTTGAGCAATAGGGAGAGATTGAATAGGCTGAGGCGTCTTTTCTCTGTAGCATCGGAGGCTGAGGGATGACCTTCTTGAGGTTTATAAAATCATGAGAGGCATGAATAGGGTGAATAGTGAAGGTCTTTTTCCTGGGATGGGGGGGTGTCAAACTAGATGACATGGATTGAAGGTGAGAGGGGAATGATCTAAAAGGGACCTGAGGGGCATATTTTCATGCAGAGGATGGTGCATGTTTGGAATAAGCTGCCAGAGGATGTGGTGGAGTCTGGCACAATTACAACATTTAAAAGGTGCCTGGATAGGTATATGAATAGGAAGGGTTTAGAGGGATATCGGCCAAATGCTGGCAAATAGGACCAGATCAGATTGGGACTTTGGGTCAGCACAGGTAAGTTGGACAGAAGTGTCTATTACCATGTTGTTTGACTCTATGACTCTATGATTGATTGACCAGCCACAATGTTATCTGCTGGGTGCATCACAACCACAGCATACTATATCATCAGTGGCATTGCATGAAGAAGGGCCTGTCAAGGTGACTAAAGCAGCAATAGCTACACTCATAAAACATATCCAATAGACAGGAACAATATTCTCAAGTTTGGGTCAGCAGCTATTGAATGCAAGGATAACTTAAAGTGCATAACTAGCATTAAAACCCTTTGCAACCATTGATAACCTGACAAGGATGTTACAATAGAGGAGCAGAGCATCATTCAACCAGTAACTGCTTTATGTACTAATTGATTGCTGGAATGCTGCTTTGGAGCATCACAATCATGTCCACACCTTTGTTTTTACTCTTCCACATTGTCTTATCTATTTTCTCTCAGTTCCTTCTTACTTTGAGTTTAGCAAATGTTAATGGATCGTAATCACCTCTGACATTCTGGCAAGTTATTCAGAATGGCTTTCTGCTGAATGTAATGCACCCCTTCGTTTTTGCCTATCCCTTTAAGATTTTCATTACCGGACAATTTCCTACTCCAGCCAGCCCTGTGTTTTGTACACTGTGCAAATCAGTACTTGTATCTAAGCTGATAAGCTGACACAGAGAAATCTGACTCTGCCTTAAACCCACCAACAACTATGCCAATAAAAGAAATATCTCAGCATGCACAGCACTAGCATTGGAGAATCAAACCAAATCAATCCATTTCTCCATGGTGCTGAAGGGCAGTGAGAAAAAAAGCCCTTGCAAATAACAGTTTTTTTAAATTGACTTTTCACTTGGATTTGCATGCTTACATAGATTGGTATATCTGTTCCAATAAATTGGTATACAATACCCTGCTGTGCTATACTCAGGTGGAAATAATCAGTATCTGTCTGGGGCTCATTGTTGATAAATTTCTGATTTTTCATTTATTCTTGGATTTTTAATTAGACAGAGATCCTTAACTATTAAATCAGCTTTTCCAAACCTTTTATAATTAGTTAAGAATAGATTCCCTACAGTATGGAAACAGGCCATTTGGCCCAACAAGTCCACACCACCCTCCAAAGAATAATCCACCCATACCACTACCTTATATTTACCCTTGACTAATGCACCTAACACTATGGGCAATTTAGCATGGCCAGTCCACCTAACCTGAACATCTTTGGATTGCAGGAGGAAACAAGAGCACCCAGAAGAAACCCACGTAGACATGGGGAGAACATGCAAACTCTGCGCAGACAGTCACCCGAGGCAGGAATCGAACCCAGGTCCCTGGCATTATGAGGCAGCAGTGCTAACTACTGAGCCAACATGCTACCTATGTACAATTTAAGTGTACAATTAAATAGATACAGGCAGTCAGGACCAAGCCAAAAAGATGCAGATGATGTGGTCATAATATGCTCCTTTCAGCATTTTAGCTATTTAAAGTGAATGATTGATTGTTGAAAGCACAATATTCTAAGCTATGGGTGACAAAGAGTGAAGGATTTTCAATGTAGCAAATTTAAGCTGACAATGAGAAATCTGAGGCGAAGCACTCAAATCATCACATGAAACACAATAACAGTATTTCAAAGTCGGATTCAATGAGTTGTCGTGACTATTGTAACACTAGATGATATTTTAAAAAGTCAAGGTTAAATTTCAGTTTAAAACTGGTTGAAAGCCTATATTAGCAGAGTGCATGATCCACAATAGTTGCTTCGAATCTGCCTCTAAAATCATCAATATGCTTCATATTTTATAACTTAGCAAATGATTTTTGTACAATTTTGAAGCAACCAACGGTTGTGGGGAGAGATGGGATAACTTTCGAGGTTGGTGCTGTTAGTGGCAGTTCAATAACTCCCATGTGCATCAGTGCTGCTTGGTTCAATATGTTTGTTGATTGGTGGGTAGAAGCTATCAAATTCCTGGCAGTATTCCGAGGGTGAGATGAAGTAAATGCCACTAACCAGCAGCAGGATAGACGTCGTGGATTCTGACCAGAATGACAGCACTTACATTCTGTCAGGCAAAGAGCTGATCTCTCTGGAGAGATGAGCACACATGCTTGCTCACACACACGATTCTTGAATATACCATAGGGAAAGTCCACTGGGGCCAAACAATCGTCCTTTGAATTGACATTGCAGCTTACTGAGGAGGAAATCAGGGAGCTTTTCAAAAGCTTGCAAAAACTGAATGCTTTTCCATGTTGATGTTACTGTTTTAAAAAGATGAGTGAGATGGTTCTCAAACTGAATCTTTTTAACTTGATTCAGGAACAAATGGGGAGCTGTCACATTGTTGGAAAATATTTTTAAATAGAGCTCCTAACAGTGACAAGAGGAGAAATGAACAAATTTGTTAAAAACCTAAAAGGATTGTGTTAAAAATGTAATAATGCATAAAGAGTCTATTTTAACTCAATCATTGGCATCCACAAAATGGAACTATGTTATCACTGAATTGTGGATAAATGATCCTATGTATGAGCAAAGAAAAGCATAAGAAGTGAGCCAAGGGTCTAGATGGGGTAGGGATATTGGAAAAATGTGGTGCTAAGGCCAGGGCTGAAGGGATGGGAGTAAGCCAGGGTTGGGTTGGGTGGGCAATGGGTAGGTCAGGGCAGGAGGAGAATATTGGCGTAATAGGAGGAATTGAAGTTGTCCTGAGGAAAGAATAAGGTCAGGTCAAATCTGGAAAGATAGGTGGAGTCAGGTTGGGTTGTGCCAAGGAGTCTTTTAGGAACCATGAGACAGTCATTTTTTAAAAGGGAATTCATAATGTGTTAGTTTTCATTGCATCAGACTTTTAAATGTATTGACTTGAATATAGACTGAGAAAATGACAATTCTGAGATATGGAGAGAGAAAGAAATTTTAGAAATGAGGCTATCCTCAATCAGTAAGTCACCACTTCAAGAAGGAAAGGGGCAATTTTGGATTGATTACGTAAGAACATGAGAAATAGCAACAGTAGTTAGCTATTTGCTCCCTTGAGTCCTGTCAAGACTGCTCCACTAGTCATTAGATCATTGTTAACTTGATATAGCATTAACTTCACTCTCCTGTCTGACCACATAACCCTTTACCTCTTTGTCAATCAAAAAGCTGCATAACTTGAACTTACTGACCCAGTCTCCACTGCTTGCTGAAATATAATATTCCTAAGAATAAAAACCCTTTGAAAGAAGAGATTCCTATTCATTCCCCTTCTGAAATAGAAGACCCCCTATTTTGAAACTGTGCTTCCTGCTTCTAGACTCCCACTCACCAATAAAAAGGGAAACATCCTCTCAGCCTTTCCCAGTACTGTCAAGCCCTCTCAGAAACTGATACATTTCAATGAGGGCCCTTCCATTCTTTAAACTCCCAATGAATATAGGCCCTTTTTTGCTCAATCATTCCTCATAAGACCATACTTTATCTGGAACTTACCGAGCATTAAGATCCAGGTGATGGTAATACTAGACAATTCGATTCCACAGTGAAACCTGACTTGATAAATTTTACACATTTCGATAATATATGTGACAATTTAGAAGGATCTTATAATAGACAGCAAAAATAAAGAATTATTTTGTTCCCCAGCACTATCCTTTAAAGATGCTTAATTTCACTTGTTATTTGCTCACTCCACTGACATGTTCACAAGCATTTCCTTTCAGCGACTGTCAACATGTTCATCAGATGTGGTTCTCTCTCTCTATGTCTCCCTGAGACACACAGACAGGCTACCTCAGTGGACTCGAAGAAAAGTTGATGGATTTTTCCAGCTCTGAAAACTTGGACTATTAAGAGAGTTTTAGAGTTCTACCCAGCACTGATGACCTGGAGATTGCCAAAATTAAACTGTCCTTCTGCTGGTATGGATCCTTTCTTCAAAACCTGTTTGTGGCTTATGACCTGTTTTGTTTTTATGTAGGTCATAAAAATTCAACTTAATAAACACATTAGCAACGATTCATCATTAGGTGAGATTTAGTCATTTAGCTTATGGCAGCTTTCTTGGAAATGCTGTTTCAATCCAATGCTTAAAAAAGTGGCTGACCCTTAAAAAAAAAGACTCACCTTCACAGAATTAAAAACAAAAATGCATCACCGTGTGTTCTTAACTTGTGCCGGAACATTTTATGTGCCTTGTTATTGAATGCCTTTTGGAAAATTAAATACATTATATCTCCTGGTTCCCCTTTATACACATTATTTCTTACTTCCTTGAATAACTCAAGCTTTTGAACGCAATTTCTCTTTCACAGAATTAGGTTTACTCTACTCGATTGTACTGCTTCATTTTCAATAATGCATTCTAGCATTTTGCCAATAATAGGCTTCAGACTAACTCATGCCTCCTTTCCATCTCCATCCTTTCTTGAAGAGGTATTGTATTTCTGGTTTTCTAATCTGTTGGGACCTTTCTAGAACCCAAGAAATTTTGGAAGTTTACAACCACTGCATACACCATTTCTGCAGCCATTTAGAGTCACACATCACAGAGATGTACAGCACAGACACATGTCCAACTCATCCATGCTGACCAGATATCCCAACCTAATCTAGTCCCATTTTCCAGCATTTGGCCCATATCCCTCAAAACCTTTCCAATTCATCCGGATGCCTTTTAAATGTTACAATTGTACGAGCCTTCATCACTTCCTCTGGCAGCTCATTCCATATACACACTACCCTCTGTGTGATTAAGTTGCCCCTTAGGTCCCTTTAATATCTTTCTTCTCTCACCCTAAACCTATGCCCGCTAGTTCTGGACTCCCCCAACCCAGGGAAAAGACTTTGTCTGTTTATTTTATCCATGCACCCCATGATTTTATAAACCTCTAAGGTCACTCCTCAGCCTCCAATGATCCAGGGAAAACAACCCCAGCCTGTTCAGCCTTTCCCTATAGCTCAAATCCTCCAACCCTGGCAACATCTTTGTAAATCTTTTCTGAACCCTTTCAAATTTCACAGCATCCTTCCAATAGGAAGGAGACCAGAATTGCATGCAATATTCTAACAGTGGCCTAACCAATGTCCTATACAGCCGCATGACCTCCCAACTTCTGTACTCAATACTCTGACCAATAAAGGAAAGCATGACCTCCCAACTTCTGTACTCAATACTCTGACCAATAAAGGAAAGCATATCAAACGCCTTCTTCACTATCCTATCTACCTGTGACTCTATTTTCAAGGAGCTATATACCTGCACTCCAAGGTCTCTTGGTTCAGCAACACTCCCTAGGACCTTACCATTAAGTGTATAAGTCCTGCTAAGATTTGCTTTCCCAAAATGCAGCACCTTACAAATTCCATCTGCCACTCCCCAGCCCATTGAACCATCTGATCAAGATCCAGTTATAATCTGAGGTAACCTTCTTCGCTGTCCACTGCACCTCCAAACTTACTAACTGCACCTCTTATGCTCGCATCCAAATCATTCATATAAATGACAAGAAGTATTGGACCCAGCACTGATCCTTGTGGCACTCCACTGGTCACAGACCTCCAGTCTGAAAAACAACCTTCACCAAGACCCTCTGTCTTCTACCTTCGAGCCAGTTCTGTATCCAAATGCCTAGTTCTTCCCGTATTCCATGAGATATAACCTTGTTAAACAGTCTTTCCTGGGGAACCTTGTCAAACTCCTTACTGAATTCCATATAGATCACATCCACCGCTCTGCCCTCATCAATCCCCTTTGTTACTTTTTCATGATTTCCCATGCACAAAGTCATGTTGACTATCCTAATCAGTCTTTGCCTTTCCAAATATGTGTAAATCCTGTCCCTCAAGATTTCGTCCAACAACTTGCCCACTACCAACATCAGACTCACCGGAATATAGCTCCCTTACCACTGGTTTGACCTTACCACTTTCTTAAATATTTCTTTTATAATAAGAGGATACTGGTCATTACATTCAGTGGATTTCTTACCCTTGAGTCGCATTGCATTTTCTCTTTGGTGAGAAAGAGAAGATTTTCCCTCCCTTTTGTCTTTTGACTGTCAACAATTCTCGGGATGCATTCTGAGTCTTCTGCCATGAATATGAATAAAAGTATTTGTTCAAAGCCTCCGCTAATTCCTTTTTTCTCACGGTCCCTACTTCAGGCTGATGGCTGGCAATTTGTGTTTTCACTTGCTTGTTGATGATCTGGATGACAGGAAGTGATGGAGGCGAATGAGGGAGTGAGCAGTGAGTAGATGATTAATTACAGGACAGATTTGTTTCTGTGGGATTGGAAGGGTGATGGGGAGGCAATAGTGATTAAGAATGGCCACTGTGTGTCAATGTTTCATGAATCTAGGGTTACTTACAAACTGGACAAATGGAATCACTGACACAGTGGGCAGTAGTGTAGCTAACTGGTGGTAGGAAAGGATTAGCATCATCATTCTCTGCTTTCTCCTGCACATCACTTTAATCTCTGCCAGTAATATCTTCTCTGTCTCTTGTTCTTCTTCCAGCTCCAATCCTTGTTGCTGCACAATATGTACAGAGCACAATGCACCGTGGCCATTATGGTGAGTTCAGCTTGTGAATACTGAAGGACACATCCAGATCTCTGCACACTCCCGAAAGGGATCCTGGCTGATGACATATCCAGTTGTCATTCCTGAGTTTCATCAACGGATCTCTTCACGACTTCTGGGGCCTACAGTGTGGAAAGAAGTCCTTCAGCCCAACAAGTCCACAGCGACCCTCTGAAGAGTAACACACCCAGACCCATTCCCCTATCCTATATTTGCCCCTGACTAATGCACCTAACCTATACATCCCTGAATACTATGGGCAATTTAGCACAACAAATTCACCTAACCTGTACAGCTTTGGACTGTGGAAGGAAATCGGTGCACCCAGAGGAAACTCACACAAACACAGGGAGAATGTGCAAACACCACATAGGCAGTCACCCAAGGCTGGAATCAAACCCAGGTTCCTGGCACTGTGAGACAGCAGTGCTGACCACTGAGCCACTGTGCCACCCTTGAAGGGGAGAGATCCTCGCTTCCCAGCAGCCACCCATTGAATCCACTGAGAGGACATCAGTTTACTATGTCTGCCATGGCATGAAACAATCACAACAGCTCCCTGGAAATGCAGTGACCTTTCCTTATGTTGCACACATACTGAACTAAAGACCATAAGATGTCAGAACAGAATAGGCCATTTAGTTCATCACATCTGCTTCACTATTTCATGAGATGCCTCGTGACTCACAAATGTACTTGGTTTGATTTGGGAGTGAAGGAATAACCATGTGTGTGCAATTGCAGGGCAACAGTAGTACTGATATGGACCAGACCAGACCCCCTAAAAACATTTCAAAAAGGTAGCCCAGATCCTAACTTTGCTCATTGGTTTAAGCAACTATACAGTGGATATTCTAGGAGAGAATCAGCTGGTCAAACTACTTAGTTTTAAACAAAACAGAATTTATTTACAAGATTACTGAATGAAACACAAAGAGCAGTAAACAGAATACCGAATAACTTATCCTATCCAAAAACCCAACAGACTATCCCAACTTCATAGTGCTGTTCCAAAAACACTTGCAACAATCCCCACAAACATTCCTTAACACAAAAGGAAAAATCGAACAAGTTCCTACAGGAGAGAGGTCAGACAGAGAGAGGGTCCAGCAGCCTTTCTTCACGTACACACATTGCTGCATTAAACCCCAAACCAAAGAATACACTAACTTGACAGAACTGGCCACTCCCCTTTCATTATACAAGTGTTTTTCTTTAAAATTTGAAAGCCACTTACCTGAGCCGGTATCTGTTAGCTGTAAAGAGATCGCCCTATAATCCATCCAACCTCAGACTTTTCAGAACCTGTACCATTTACAACATCTCTGAAAAAAGCCAAGGACAACCTAACCTTGTTAAGAAATAGCTTCATCACAGTACTAATTCAACCAAATCCAAGCAGTCCATCGTTCTGACTAATATCATTACACTCAAAGTCTTTATCATTGCCAGCCATCAATAGTGATGACCTTCAGTATTTATGCACAGCTGGATGGGACATTCTGGCTTTGTCTCTAGTCGGCCCCTGGAAGAATCCAGAATATGGGAAAACTGAGGGCATCAATCACTTTGGCATTCACTGATAATGGCTGCCAGATCCGCCAGGAAGGAGCGTGCAATTGTCTGCCTCCACCGGAATCAGCTTTCTGAAAAATCACAGTCCCAGCAGCTATGGAAGAGGGATCTCCAGCTGTACTTGCAAATATGCGAATGGTGTCTCCTGTGATCTCTACTTCCTCTGCCGCTCCCCTCTGTCGGGAGCACAGCAATTCTTTCCACTGCTGAATTTGATTGGTTTAGTCCTCATCCCAGTTTGAGGTAAGTCAGCACAAGTCACTCTAATCCTTGTGTGGAGAAGCTCATTTGAGTACTTTGACATATTGGAAATTAATCTCCCTCTCTCGCACTCTCTCTCACTCTCTCATGAAAGGATCTGTCAGCATGAAGAATTCATTGATATCTCAGGCCTGATTTGAATGAAGGATCTTTTACTCTTTTCACCTTAGTTTCCAAGATGAGTTCCAGGATGCCCAGGAGACACATTCTGTTAAATTTAAAAGCCAATTTAAAATATCAAAGTACGCATTTAAACATTTTAATTTTTAACACTTCTCTCTGGAGGAAGTTATGTGCACTCAGCTGATTGGAGTTGACTTGGCAACCTATGTGTTTGAGCCAGCCTACTGAGATGTGAAATTGGGAGGAAATTACAAGCTAAACCCACAAGTTCTTCCAAGTTAAAATTCTTGCCAATGAACCTTCATCAGATACATTTTAAATGATAAGTGCACACACAAAAAAAACTACATACTACTTGTTCAATAATACCACAGCGGATTGCTAAGGAGTTACAGAAATGACGAGGAATGACCTTTTTCTAAGTAAAAGAGAAAAGCACATCTGCTAGTGAGGTAATTACTTTCCAGGAGCTTTTTATTCATTGTGTCATCATGCTACAATTCCTGATAACTTTATCTGGTTTGAAAGTGCATAGAAATTAGCAAGAAACACTCCAGGCTGTAAGTGAGTGTGGCACGGCTGCCTCACAGCAATAGGGTTTCAGGTTTTAATTCCAACCTCAGGCAACTATCTGTGTGGAGTTTGTACATTGTCCCTATGTCTGTGTGGGTTTCCCTCAGGTGCTCTGGTTTCCTCCCACACACCAAAGATGTGGAGTTTAGGTGGATTGGCCATGCTAAATTGCTATAGAGTTCAGGGCTAGGTGGGTTAACCATGATAAATGCAGGATAATGGGTACAGATCCTCTTCAGAGGATTAGTGTAGCCTGGATGGACCTACACTGTAGGGATTCTATGAAAAATTCGGCAAAGGCTAGTCACTGATAGGAGGCTATTTATTGAGAAGATAAGTGTGATCTATATTTGATTGCAACCTACAGAAAACTTAATAAATTCAAATCCAAAATGATACAATATGTAAAACAAATGCAGCCACTTAAGTTATATTTATGGGTGTGTCTGTTCCAGAAATAATATACTGCACACAACAAAATATCTAATGTCGGAATGCTGCTGCAAGTTGAAAATTGACATGAGCCATTTGTCAAACCCATTCCAAATATGCATTTAATTACATTTGGTCAAATGGTTTCCTATGTATTGCACAAGTTTTCAAAACATGATTATATTCACATTTTCCACTCCTGTCAATGTGCTGCAGAGTGGATAGAAATAGAAGCTCTGAATCTTCAATTTGGACAGACCATTAGAAAATCAAACAATAGGTGCAGATTGGAAACATAACATTGTGGACTTTAATTTCTATTAAGATTAAATATTTTGAAATTTGGAACAAGGTTAAATTTAAAGATCAAATAGTGCTACAGTCAAAGTTTCATTTTTCCATAATGGCTCTTCAATTTGGATTCCATAACTTTTGTCATTTTTTTAAACAAAATATTTGTTTTTTGCTCCCTTTGGCTTCTCTTCTGTCTTCAAGCAAAGTAGCAGGAAAGTTTTCCACCTACAATAGCTGGAGGCCCTCAATGTGTCCGCCATGATATTTCTGACCATGGTCAATGTGATCCACACACCATCTGGCCCTGTAACAGTGTGAATGCAACTGTGCTGTGAGTAGGTATATGAACTGGCACCTTCTGTTTTTCAATTCTAAAATCCAACCTATATCCATTCCAGCTGGAGAATATCACTGAGGCTCTCAACTCAAAACACTACGATATTCTTTTAACTGTTCATTGTGCTAATCATAACCTATAAACCCTAACTTGAAAGGAACAGGGTTGTAAAGTCAAAGTTGTATCTGCAACTTTCAAATTGTACTGATCTTGTCTATCAGACAGAAATACATTCCTGTGTGTGCAGAAGATCACGATTAACAATTGCCCCATTCCTAAACATATTTCTTCTAATGCAAAACTCAAACACATGACAATAGAGTCGCAATAGTGACTTGGCAGCTTCCCATGTGCAGAAGGTGCAACACCTCCCCTCCTCCTTGCTCACTATCCAAGGGCCTAAACAGTCTTTCCAGGTGAAGCAGCATTTCACCTGTACCCCCTCCAATCTTATGTATAGTATTTGCTGAACCCAATATGGCCTGCTCTACATTGGAGAAACCAAATGCAAACTGGGTGACCACTTTGCAGAACACCTCAGGTTGTGCGCAAGCATGACCCTGACCTTCCTGTGGTCGGTAATTCAACACGGCATCCTACTGTCATGTCCTCGGTATGCTGCAGCGTTCCAATGAATCACAGTGCAACCTGGAGGAACAACATCTCATCTCCAGACTAGGCACTTTACAACCTATTGGATTTAATATTGAGTTCAACACCTTCAAATGGGGAACTATTTCTTCCCTTTCTTTCAGCTTGTTACATTCTGTTATCATGCCTTCTCTCCTCTCCTCTCAGCCCAATGGGGACTCTCTGCTCTTTCAAGTCTAGCAGGAGACATGCCATTGTTCTGCCATTCTCACATTATGATCATTTAATCTGAACTATCAACATCTTTTTTCTACTACCCCCACACCCACCCCCACACCCCCAAATTAAAGCACAAAGGCTGTCCCCTCCACACTTCACTTCAGCCCTGATGAAGAGCCATCGAGACTCGAAATGTTAGCTTGCTCTCTTTCCATGGATGCTGCCTGACCCACTGTGATCTCCAATATTTGTTGTTTTCAGTACAGATTCCAGCAACTGCAGAAATTTGTTCCAACATGACAATAGCTGCCTCATTATTTCAATTGAACCTTCTTACATCTTGCAACAATTCCACATCCTGAGTAGTCCATAAGTAGTCCATGAACAAATGAAGATTTTGGCTGACAAGTTTCAGATTTGAGTTTTGTATCTTGCAATGTTTTCTTTAATACTCAAGTGCATTATCTTTCTCTCCATGAGGCATAGAGAGATTTTTCATTGTATCATCCCAACCTTGTCTGATTAATTACCTACCCCATCCCTATGGTGCTCTTCTTATCCAATGCCAGCTGAATTCCACCACTCGCTAAATCCAGAAAAACTTACCACTCACTGAACACCCTAGAATTATCAGGTATCCCTGGTGCTCTTGCCATCTTTAAACACCAGCTGAACACCCAGCCAAATGTTGGCACTCCAGAATTGCCCTTCATTGGCAATGTAGTAGCACAGCAGCCCAAACACACTGTGCTCACGGCATATAGCTGGTATGGCTCCACTTCCTTGCCCCAGTCACTATTTAACTGCCTGTCATTAGCCACATCCCCTACACAGCTCCCTCTCCAAGTCACTTCATCTCTGGGGGTTGGTGTAGCCCAGTTGGCTAGATGGCTGGTTTCCAAAGCAGAATGACTCTAGCAGCACAGGTTCAATTCCTGTACCAGCTGAAGTTACCATGATAGGTCCTCCCTTTCAATCTCTCCCCTCACTCATTGTAGGGTGATCCTCAGGATAAACTGTCTTCTCTCTCTCTGGCTATGATCCCGTAGGACCGTGACAGCTTTACCCTTACTCAGTGCACACTGCAGCATTCCACCATTTCCAAAGATGAGCTTTTATTCACAGACATCAAAAGTGAACATAATTAAAAGCAAAAGAGATTGCAGTTAACCCCAAATGTAAATGAAATGCTGGCACAATGTTCAATTACAATTTTACGTTCTCTGACTGCTATGAGATTCACCACCCTCCTCCCCCCTTCCTCCCCTGCTCTCATCTACTGGAACTGGGTGTCAGTCAGCTCCTATCTGGCTTGTCAGTTCTGTAGCAACTGAGCTCTGTTATGTACCAAGGAGAGGTTCCTCCCTCAATCTCCTCACCCTCTCATTGGAAAACGTCTTCTGCCTTGTGCTCATCAAACTGCACACACTCTGGATGTCGTCCCAGGCAATTTCTAGTTACGGGTCACTTCTTTCAAATGACAAAAGATGACAGGGGTGCAACTCATAGTAGATACCCTCAGCACCAGGCTCAGCCCGGGCACCAGGTCCCTGTCAGAGCTTCCAGATAACCTCTTACCTTATCCTATCCAGACGGCCTATTTGCACTTTATTTTTCTACCCTCCCTGCCACCCCATGTAGACACCAACACGTGGAACTCCATTTCCAAAAAGCCTCCTTGCCCCTGAGGTCCACATGATAGTTTTACAGTGCACACCATGTTCCTGTAAGCTTCTTACACCTCCAAGGAGGTCATGGTGGGGGCATCACTGCCAATGAGATCCTCCATCCACCCACCCAATCCCCATAGCCTTCCACATTCTCCCATTGTGTACTATTCACATCATTATGCATTGACTATCCCCTCATCACTATCCTTGTCTTCAACTCAGCTTTTGCTCCTGCTACATCCCCCTCAGTGTAAGGACTATCAGGACTGATTTCTCTCCAGGCCCCTGAACAATTCTGATGGGTAGCACCAAGAAAGGACTGACCACACCCCTGACTGCAGTCCTTGCAGGTCCACAACTGACTGTACAAAATTCCCCTAATTCCTTGCCATGGCCCTTCAGCACTGACTGTAGCCCATTGCTTGGTCTGTAGTCAGATGGAGTCCCTGACCATGATCACCCCCAAGTCGATAACTGACCATGGACAAGCCTGTGGACTGTGTATGGATTCTGCCCTTGACAAACAGAACCAAGACATCATGGCTGATATCAATGCCCTTTGACTTGATAGAGGGCTATCACCTGGTTGATAGGTGGCCAATTGGTTGAAGCATCGTGAAGTGCATTTGCCACACAGGCACTCCAGTGCTAGTTTCTGGTGCATCCCAAAGTACTGCCTTAAAGAGCAGAAACTTTCTGCAATTGGATTAAAGAGGTGCCATGAAGATTCTGACAAGCTGCCAGCATCCAGAAATGAGAGGTGTATCAGCTGGTGCCCACCAGGCATGCCTTGATGTGTTGAGTTTGGATACTTCTGTTGCAATTCTCCCAGAGTTCTCAGTATAGCCTTCAATACTCAGATCCTTATAAGATTCCGCTCTAAATGTTACTTAATGGAACAGGTTTGGTGGTTGATAATTCCATGAGATGTGTTTACATACCCAGTCTTACAAGAAGCCAAACTTAACATCTTGTCAATATTATTTGCAGTCCTACAGTTCAGCCACAGGAGTTCAATGGTATGTAAAATTCATTTAATTTGTGTTCAGATGTGTATCATTGTAGAGTCTGATTGCCTCAGTCTGCCACGTATTCTTGCCTAGTGTACTTTAAGAAGTCAACTTCTGTGTTTTGTTTCAGACTTTTTAAGTAAACATCTAAAGTCCCAAAGGAAGACTGGGAATTGTGAAAGACATAACTTGCTCTATTCTGGTCTTTCAAATTTCAGGACCCACGAACAACATTCAAAATTTCCATGACACCATTTTTAATTAATGCTGGAAAATCAATGAACAATAAAGGGATTAAAGGGTTTTAATGAAAAGTAGTAAAAATAACTAGATAATAAATTGTAGTCAAATTGTTTCTTTATTCCAAATGAATAGGGTATTCTGCATTCGTAACAGAATCAGAGACTCGGAGCTTGCATTTTAATGTGAAGACAAAATGGACAGTGTAATATTGAAAACTACAATATGTGCTGGTTATAATTGAAAACAGATTAAATGGAAAGATTTAAAATCCTCCTCATTCTTGGAATGTTATCAGTTGTGAATGAGAACAAACAAGAGAAGTGTCTCCACAATACACTGTTTCATAACAGGAATAAAATGATGAAATTATATTCACACATCCCTCAGGACATTTCCCTGCCACTGATATTTGTACTTACACATGCAATGCATACTTGTCCCTACTTAAACCACTCATGACCAAACACTCTGGCTTGAACCTCAGGTAACTCAGTCTTTCGAGGTTATATATCCTATCCAGCAATGTATTCAACTTGAACTTCAACATAAAGGTTATTGCTTTATTGGTTGATTAATTCAGAAGCAGAATTTGGAATTTTGCCTTTCTCAGGAGGGTGCAGGAAAAGCAGAGATACCCATGCCCCCTGCCTTCCACCTCAAAAATTAGTTTTTGAACTGGATGACTTATGAGTGACTTTGCCTTCACATAGCACTAATTAATGACCACCTACCAGCATCTTTTTTTAATGTGGCTTTGCACCTTCTTAGGTTTTTTTTGGTAACCCTGATTGCTTGTTCATAATGTGCGTCAGGTTTCTGATTCCTCTTCACCACAATCTCAGAAGGAGAGGCAGCAGTAACAGATCATTGGAACTTTATTGCACCTTTTTCTGAATCTCTTCAGACTGCCCTTCTTGTGCTTGCACCTGTACAAGACAATCCAGTTGATCTGTCAAGTGCTTCTCTTGGAGAGAATGCTGACTCATACTTTGAGCTCAGAAACAAGAACCTTCCCATCAATACTTAGCTCAGTATTTACTCCTGTTGCTACACAGCGCTAGGGACCCGGGTTCGATTCCACCCTCAGGCAACTCTCTGTATGGAGTTTGCGCGTTGTCCTTGTATCTGCGTGGGTTTCCTCTGGGAGCTTCGGTTTCCTCCCACAGTCAAAAGTTGTGCAGGTTAGGTGGATTGGCCATGCTAAATTGCCCATAATGTTCAGAGATGTGCACTTTAGATGGATTAGTCATGGGAGATGCAGGGTTATAGGGATGGGAGGGTCCAGGTGAGATGCACTTTGGAGGGTGAGTGTGGACTCAATTGGCCAAATGGCCTGCTTCCACACTGTAAGGATTCAATGAGTCATACTGACGCTTAAGGTTAAGTGAGAGAAAAAGCTGCAATCACATTTTATTTTTCTAATCAATCTGTTCAGGGATGTTGTTACATAGATATGGAGCAAGTGTGACTCAAACCTAGGCCTCCTGGCTCAGAGATAGGGACATGACAATTGTGCCAAAGTAGCTACTTATGAGCCTCTTCAAACTCAGGCTGAAATTACTTCAAGTGCATCACTAAAGAGCCCACCTCTTCAACTTGTGAACCGGTACAGATGGGTTTTTGGTGTTGGGGAAGAGGCCCCTCAATCAGCATTAATTTGTATAAGACAAAGGGGCTGGATCCAGGACAGGTAGACTGCATTTGGTTACAATTTCCCACCTCCTGCACCTTCTCCCATGATCCCCAATCCCAGAAATCCTCCTACCCCCAACCAACACGTGCATTTGTCAGAGCTAATCCTTCACCACCCTTAGCCACTACCATGGTGCTGCCCAGTTCTGATTTTGCCTCCAGTTCATTGGCAGCTCCAGTGGGTGAGACATCCTGTTGCAGATTCGTAGTTGGTAGCCAATCATCTGCCTGCATTGATGTAATATCCAGTGTGCCTTTTGGCTGAGATAGGCCAAAGGTTTCTCTCCACTCAACATTCTCTCTTTTGAAAATAGTCCAAAATCAGAAAATGTCACCCAGAATTTAATGATCATTTCAGCAACATGAGACATGTGCAAATTTCTTGGAGCATGGATTTAAACAGAGGCTTTGTATAATGTATCTAGGCAGGGCAATAAACAATCTTAAGTGTCCTTTTACCATAGCATCACAGGGTATTCGTCCTGGAATTGTGTCCAGTCCAGTCATCTACCATAATTATGGCAAGGGCCGAGAGATTCCCTCAATGGGGTTGATTCATGATTTCCTTTCAAGATCTATCTCATTTGATGTAGTCTGACCATATCATAGATGTAATGTTGGAAATGAGAATATACAGAAGAAACTGTACAATGTGATTGAGTTCGTGCTATCAGTTTTAAGAAAATTTGTAAGAAAATATGTAAGCGATCACATCAAAGCTGAAGCCAAATCCAAATTGATTGCTCATCCTTAAGGCAAGAATTGCAAAAAAATGTCAACTTACTTTGAGGGTTATTTGAAATTGGTTGCTATGTTTTGGAAGAAATTTCTTTATGCTTTTCTTCATCAAGCATTCAGTGCACATCTGATAGCAAGTATCCTGCGGATGCAAACAATCACAAGGGCTGTAATTTCCCTTTCCAATTTGAATGATAGCTTTCTGCATGCTGATAGTGTAAAGACTAAGAATATGTTGAAAGCGCATTTCAGATGGTCAAGGTTGTTACTTTCACAGCAAACATGTTTATTGCGCCAAGCATATTAAGACAGTGCTGGCTAACTGCACATAGAAAAGACCAGCATGATCTCTGCTAGCTATTTAATCATCACAGCTTTCTTGAAACATTTTATTCTTCTTATATCAGACCCCACATCGCCCTATTAGTGTAAACCTGAGGCAACTTGATTCCACAGCTGCTAACAGCCTGGATTGACGTCTTGTCCAAATATGTCCTTAAGCCTGTTAGTATGTAAGCCAACGCACCAAGTGGCCTAATCGATGCACAAGGCAAAATTGTCCTCCAGCACTGTAAAAGTTATTTATTCTGCTAACTGTGACATTTTCACAAAACAAGCCTCAAGCAACATTTGTTGATTAATGCTAAAATCTGCATTTCACTATCAGATCTGTTAATGTAGTCCATTACTTTCCCCAAACTACCGTGCGGAGAGAAAATCTTTGAAATGCACAGAACGTGAAGATTACAATTCACTGAATACTAATGTGTTTCACTGTGTTTTGTATTGGTTTGTCGATGCATTTTCTGCTCATCATTACTAAGGACACAGTTGCAAGCCAATTATCTTAAGCGTTGCTGAACATAGCTTATATCAAATAAATGACATGTAATTTTAAATAAAAATTACCATGATCTTTGCTGGTTGCACTGCACAATGTAAAAAGTACTGAATTCTTTGCTATTGATGCTCTAAATGCTTTTACGCTCATTCAAAGCTTTTAGAGTAAGCAATCTGAATGAGCATTGTATCAGGTAATTACAAATTTTAAAACAGGGTTATGATCTGGAGAACAATCCTGGGAGTGACAGCATGAGAAATGTTCAAAGATTTGAATCTTTCTTTTTGTATTGCTTTGTTACAATGGACTTTTTTATTCTTTCAACCTTTCTCCATCCTTTCATAATCACATCCAAAGCAGTTTTCACCTTCTAGATAACTTGGTTATATTGTTACCTTCCCTTGTTCTCCCCATCTTTCGAGCTCTGTACAGTTTCAGTCTGCAGGTTTTACAGTCAGAGGGTGGAAAATAGCCAAAACAAGCCCATCCCACAAAGAGACATGGTACACATTCTATCTTGTTTCCAATGTTTCCAAAGAGAGAAATGAAATTTAGCTAAGTGGAATTGGATGTGAACATATTCTTTCTGTTCACTCGCTGTCTGTTAAATAGAACTGACTAATTATTTGTGTCTATAGCCTTAACTTAACAATTGTTCCTCCAGCTTCCTTTGAAGAGACTGGGAACATACAGGAGATACGGGAGCCTCTTGAACCAGAGGCAGTGAAAGCAGTGATGGTGGCAGCTAAGGCAATAGCGGAGGCAGAGACAGGGGCTGTAGCAATAGAGGAAAAGCCAGTGGAAACAATGACGGAGGCAGTGAGGAGACATTGAGAGACCAGGAGCAGTAACAAAACCAGCCCAGCTCTGAGCTTAGTGGCAAGATGGTAATTCATTGTGTCCCAGTGACATCTGCAAGGATATATTGGAAAAGTAACCAGTTCACACCAATAGCACTGATAATACAGGTACATAATCCTTTATCCAGAATCCTGAAATCCGAAAAGCTCTGAAATCTGAACCATTTTTTGTGAAAATGTTTTCTCCATAACAAAGTTGTTTGGCATGCAAACAGCTAACCCAACTCCACACCTACTTAACCCACGTCACTCAGATGTGACAGAGCAGGATGGCCCAGAACCGGCAGGCATCAATCTGTCTCAGCGCTCGTAGTACTCACGGGTGTGTCTGCTATTCAGTATTTTTTTTTAATCTCACTGTAAAACTGTCAGTTATTCTAAAAGTCAAAAAATTCTGAATTCTGAAAACCAGCTGGCCCCAAGGGTTTCAGATCAAGGATGTGTACTCGTATCACACTGACAGACAAATAAAAATTGGTGTTTTGAATGTAGGGGAAAAATGTATCGGGTAACAATGCAATGACATCAGTCTTCAGGATTCAATGTGGTGTCTCTTATGTTTCCCCAAGTTCTTTAGTTCTCTGAACTTTTACTTCTTCACAAGAGGCACAGAATTACTGGTACACAAATTATAAAGTCTCTGACTCGTTGTTTAACAACCAAAGCTTACAGCAACTGATGGGAGAAAACAACTGGCTTTCTTTAGCCTAAGGTGTTCTATCTCTCCATCTAGATGCCCGAGGCTTCTCACTTTATCGTTCACATCCACAAGCTCTTCAGCTACCCAGAAACCAGAGAGTTGTCATCATGTTGATCATCTTTGGCCTCCACAACAGGTCAAAATTATACAAACCATTCAGCCATTTGTTACTAGCCAAATCTCATGATGTACACTTGCCCCATTGTCATACCATCTATTTGCAATTTTCCCCATTGCTTGCAAAGCAACAATGTAAACAAGACTCAAAATGAGCTGCATTAACTTATATTTTAAAAACATAACATTCTTTTCTCAGTCCTTCATTGTCAAATAGTCCTTTTCAAAATCAGTCCACAATCAAAAAGCTATGGTCTCTACAGTGTTTTTAACTACTTATTTATTCTTTCCTTAAAAGATGATGTGTTATCTGCAGTAAACCATCCCATTCTCAAATGCTAACAACAATTCTCCTAGTCTCCTCTCTGACTTCTTTAATGGTGATTTTTAAAAAAATAAAAACCCTTATTACTAGCTGCATGGTTCATGATTTTATAATTTCTAATATTCCCATTCTTTGGTTATCTTCCTGAAATGCAACAGCTCAGATTTCTCTGAGGTGCTAAAAAGTAAAGAAAAACAGATGAACTAAAAAAGAGGTGAACATATTATAAATGGTTGGCAAGAAATATTGTATGTTATGAATTTGCCTCTTCCAAATTGATACATTCAGAGCCGTTTCTCTCAGTCCAGACTACTCTCAAGTAGAAAGTTGTAAATCCAGCTCAATAATTCAAGTTTGTAAGTTATGAGTAAATTGCATCAGAGTCTACATTTGGAATGCTTTAATGACTTAGAGTTGTTTATTCTTCGTAGAAACTGAATCTGAATGATGCATATTTCAAACAATACACTTATCGCCCTCTGTGAAATTCTTGGGCATTACTGTTTTATCCTGTGGCATATCACAAAATGGCTCTGTTGGTAAATATTGCTATCATAATTATTATGGAAACCTCATCTATCCAGCACATGCTACATACTGAATTGAATTGAATTGATTTGAATTTATTGTCATATGTACCAAGGCACAGTGAAAAGCCTTGTCTTGCGAGCAATACAGGCAGATCACAGAGTTAAATAGCATAGATAAGTAAATAATAGGCAAACAGTGGCAAAAACAAAAACACAGGTACAGACGAATGTTAAGAGTTTGTGAGTCCATTCGGTATTCTAACAACAGTAGAGTAGAAACTGTTTCAAAACCGGCTGGTGTGTGTGTTCTGGCTTCTGTACCTTCTCCCCGATGGTAGAGGTTGTAGAAAAACAGTGCCAGGGTGGGATGGATCTTTGAGAATGCTGGTGGCCTTTCCTTGACAGCGGGCCTGGTAGGTGGATTCTACAGATAGAAGGTTGGCCTTTGTGATTGTCTGGGCTGAGTTCGCCACTCTCAGTAACCATCTCCAATCTTGAATGGTACAGTTGCCATACCAGGTAGTGATACAACCAGACAGAATGCTCTCGATGGCACACCTATAAAAGTTGGCAAGGATATTCACCATCATGCCAATTTTCCTCAGCTGCCTGAGGAAGAAGAGAAATTGTTGAGCCTTTGTAACCAATGCGTCCACATGAAAAGTCCAAGAAAGCTTTTTATGGATGACCAATCCCAGGTGTTTGACACTCGTTCCACCTCTGTACTGTTAATGTGTAGATGGGGGGCATGAGTAACATCCCACCGGAAGTCAATAATGAGTTCCTTGGTTTAGAAGATTTAGAAAGGGGTGCAGGAACTTTGAAGTACAAGAACTGTATTCATTTAAATAAGTCTCTTAGACAGTGCAAAGACACGATTTAGGTCACTCCACCATTCAATATGGCTGATCTGATCACTTCTACTTATTCCTGATAACCTTCCACTCTCTTTCATGCTGGTTTGACATAGCCCTCATCTCCCCAATACTTCAAATTCTATCTACCTGCTATATAAATACTTGCACTGATCTAACCATCACAGCTCTCTGGGATAGAGAATTCCAGATATTTACTATCCTATGAGAGAAAGAAATTCCTTTAAAATACTTGGCTGCAGGCCAAGAGCTCCTGTTGCCTTGTCTACCTTTAGTCCCATTTGTTTCTCAAATACCTTGTCCCTCATATAGTCTTAGAGTCATCCAGCATAGAAACAGACCCTCTGGTCCCACCAGTCCATGTTGAACATAATCCCAAACTAAACTAGTCCTACCTGCCTACACCTGGCCCATATCCTTCCAAACCTTTCCGATGCATGTATCCATTAAAATGTCTTTTAAATGTTATAATTGTATCCACATCCACCATTTTCTCAGGAAATTTCATTCGACACATGAATCACCCTCTGTGTAAAAAAATTGCCTTTCATGTATTTCTTAAATCTCTCTCTGCTCACCTTAAAAATGTGCCCCCTCATCTTGAAACCACTCACCCTAGGGAAAAGACAACGACCATTAACTCTGTCTACACCCCTCATTCTTGTATAAACTTCTCTCAGGCTGCCTTTCAACTTCCTACACTCTGTTACTGGCAGCATCCTGGTAAATCTCTTATGAACCCTCTCCAGCTCAATAATATCCCACCTATAACTGGGCAAACAGAACTGGACACAGTATTCCATAAGAGACCTCACCAATGTCCTGCACAACCTCAACATGACTTCCCAACTGCTCTACTCAAAGGACTGAACAATGGAGGCAAGCATTCTGTCTGTATGAGATACAAACTTCAAAGAATTGTGTACCTGCACCCCTAGGTAAAAACAATAACTGCAGATGCTGGAAACCAGATTCTGGATTAGTGGTGCTGGAAGAGCACAGCAGTTCAGACAGCATCCAAGGAGCAGCGAAATTGACATTTCGGGCAAAAGCCCTTCATCAGGCTGGGCTTTTGCCCGAAACGTCGATTTCACTGCTCCCTGGATGCTGCCTGAACTGCTGTGCTCTTCCAGCACCACTAATCCAGTACCTGCACCCCTAGGTCCTTCTGTTCCACAACACTACCCAAAATCTTACCATTAATTATATAAGCCCTACTCTTATTTGTTGTACCAAAATGTTACCTCACATTTATCCAGATTGAACTGCACCTGCCATTTTTCAGCTCATTGACCTATTTGATCAAAATCCCTTTGTAATCTTAGATAACCCTCTTCACTGTATACTATACCACCAATTTTGGTTTCATCCGCAAACTTACTAACCATGCGTTCTATATTCTCCTCCCCATTAGCACCTTGGTATCTGTTATGTTTGGGATGTAAATAGTGAAGACTGATATAAAAATTGGTTTAAATTATGTCATTGCTCTGTTCCCCATGATCAATTCCCCAATTGCATCTTCCAATGGTTCTACAGTTACTTCAGCTGCTCTCTTTCTTTTTAAATACCCATAGAAGCTTTTGATATTGTTTTTGTTTCTTGCGAATTTACTTTCATAATCATTTTTTCCCTCTTTATCAGCTTTTCAATCATCCACTGTTGCTTCAGAGAAAATTCCCAGTCCTCTGGCCTACCACTAGTTTTCACCATTCTCTATGTTTTAGTTTTTGATTGGGTAGTCATCTTTGCTGCTTTTGATAATCACAGGTAGTTTATCCTCCTCACTGAGTTCTTCTTTGTGATCAGAATAAATTTCTGCTAGAAGTTATGAAATATCTGGTTAAATGCCAGCCACTGCTTAGCCACTGCTCAGCCAGTTAATGTGTGTTCCCAGGATGCTTTAGACAATATTTCCTTCATACTTCTGTAATTACCATTATTTAAGTTGAGGACATTGGTTTGAGGCCTGAGTTGTTCTCCCTCAAACTGAATTTGAAGGTCTACCATATTTTGATTACTAATCCCCTGGAGGATCCTTAATTATGAAATCACTTCTTGTTCCTACTAGATTATATATGACTAAATCTAAAATAGCCTGTTGCAACAGATTAAAATCACCCATGTTAATCATAAATCCCTACTTATATGGTTTCATTATTTCCCGATTTATACTTCACTCTATAATAAGGCAACTCTTTGGGGGTTAGATGATCCTACCTGTGACGTCTTCCCCATGCTGATCCTTATTTTTATCCAAGTTATTGCTTCGATATCACTATTCATCATCACACTGATTTTGTTTTCAAACAAAGCAACCACGCCTCTTTTGCTTTTTTTTTGCCTAATCTTCTGGAACACCAAATACCCTTGAAAATTGAGTTCCCAGTCTTGGTCACATTGCAATCATGTCTCAGTCATAGCTACCAAGACATCCAGCAGCTCCTACACACTGTATTGCATGACCTGTCCAGTCATCTCCATTCCATTTCATTAGTTAATTTGGATGTGAAATAAAGTGAATTTTCTAACAATGCTGTTCAGCTCTAATAATGTCTCTTGACTTGAAATACTGGGTCAACAAAAAGAGACATGGAAGAAAGTCCCCTTAATCACTGACCTGCTTTCCTGTAAAGTCACACTTCAGCAGTGACAAATAGAAACCAATTGAAGGGGCTCTCTGCTACCATATTTTATTCCCTGTCACCTCTTCGCCTCTCATTCATGTCCGCTGTTCACTTTCTGAACCTGCTTTCCCATCCTCTCAGGTTGAGGTAATGCAGACTGCACTTTTTTCCCACTCTTTCTGTAGCTCTCTTGTGGCTAAGTCAGAAACACAAGCCCTCCATCCCTTTGCTCTTTCAGAAGTTAATGACTGTCTCAGGGTCCTCCTCTCTCTCGTTTGATCAAGAATTTAACTATCTGTAACTTAAAAAACCTTCCAGGATGCTGATTCCTCCACTTTCTGAGGGGCAGAATTCCAAAGATACACAACTTTCTGTGACAAAAAAATTCTTCTCACTCTGCCTTAAATAGGTAACCCCTTATTTTAAAACAATGACCCCTAGTTATGGCTCTCCCACTGTAGGAAAACTCCTTTCCACATACACCTTCTTCATACCACACATGATTTATATGTTTCAATGAAGTTGCCTTTACTCTTCTAAACTCCAGCAGGTATAAGCCTAGCCAGTCCAACCTTTCCTCATAAGACAACCTGTCCATTCCAGTTATTAGACCCTGAACTTCATCCGATGCATTTACTTGCTTCCTTAAATATGCAGACCAATACAGTACATCATACTCCAGATGTGGTCTCACCTGTCTAACTTAAGCATAGCCTCTCTACTGTTAAAGTCAATACTTCTCAATAAATGATAACGTTCTATTAGTTTTTGTAAATCTTCGCTGTATCTGCACAGGAACTTTCTGTGATTTAATGCACTAGGACCACTAGATCCCTCTGCATTTCAGAACTCTACAGTCACTCACCATTTAGATAATATGCATTTTTGTGACAAAATGGGCAATTTCACATGTTGCCACGTTGTAGACAATTGCTAGATATTTGCCCATTCACTTAATGTAGCAATATCCCTTTGCAACCTTCTTACATCCTCTTCACAATTTACTTTCCTATCTGTCTTTGTGTCATCAGCAAATTTAGCAATGATACCTTCAGTCCTTTCATCCAAGTCATTTATGCAAATTGTAAACAGTTAAGGTCCCAGCTCTGATCTCTGCAACACACTATTCATTATATCTTGCCAACCAGAAAAGGAATCCTTTATGCCTACTCACTGCATGTCAATGTGTTAACCCATCATTTCTTACTTTCAGCACCTGAAAATGCCAGAAAAGAACATTGAATTGGGTTGCATTGGCATCACAAGTAAAAAAAAAGTCACAGCATAAAAAATTATTTGCATAATTCTAGAAGGCAAAATAAATTTTACCTGATATTTCACAGGCGGGTTCAGGTAACTCTAATACATGTGTTGTGAATCTAAACATCACTGACTGATGAAGAATCCAAAACACAGAGCAGGAAGAAGATATTAAGCATTTAAGCAAGATTTCATCCACTTGCATACAGACTTCAGCTAAAATGGACCATATGTTGATGATAGTTTGATTTGAGAATGATTTCTGTTTGTCAAAATAAAGGACAGTGATCAATGTACAGATATATGACATGGGGTGTCCTATGCACCGAGCAAATTAGTCTCTCATGTATTGTGAATATCAATAACCTGATACGCATATGTCAGTGAACAGGTACAGATTTATGTAACAAAATTATTTTCACAAGAGTATCTTACCAGAGAATTAAGTTAATCTGAAAGAGGTCAAAGCTTTGGAATTCAAATAAATAGCAATATAGAACTGCACATAAATGAAACACATTGTTTTACAGACATTCAAGAATATCGGAATTCTAAACAGGAGTTAACAGTGATGGATGAAATAGTCTATCAAATGAAATAAACCTGTATTACCAAAATGCTAATGTAAAGAGATCCTACTAAAGCAATTTCATTGTGAGACTACCACCTACAGATATGGTTTTGCAGTTAAACCGTTTCAGTACACAAGCATTCAAAACCCACACTCCTTTGCATGTGATTGATTTCTGCTACTGAACAGAATTAGGTGCGAAATATTTGTTTTCCAACTGTCACCATCTTGAATTTATGTTCCGTAATGCACATTTGACAGCTCCTGTGATTATAAACGCTCTCCTCTGTCTTTCATCATTTCATGGCTGTCTAGTGCAATTTTGTATTTTTCACAGACCCGTTTTCTGTCTCCCCAATCCAACAACAGTGATTCATGTAAGTGGAACTTATTCCTCAAAATCTGGAAGGTGTACCTTACTGATAATCCATCATCTGGTACACACTGAAAGATTAACAATTTGTCATAGAATCACAGAAATTTATAGCACAAGGGATGCCATTTGGCCATCTTGTCTGCGCTGGCCATACTAATTTCTGTTTTCAGCTCTTGGCCTGTAGCCTTATAGGCAACAATACTTGAGTACATATCCAACTATGCAATCAGCTGTATCTCCAATGATGCATTCATTGGATTCAACATAGTTTCTTTCTCTTATTCAAAAAAAATATTCTCCAAACTGATAAATAGTGAAGCAAAATGTATTTATTTACAGTTAAACAATGTGTTAACCAGCTGACCACATACTATAATGATAATGAAATAAAAGTATATTCTCTCGTGCTATTACCTGTTTTTAAGCCGCTGACCACCTCATAACCGTAATAGAACCAATGGATAGAAGTAACCCCAGCCTGGTCAGGACATGACAAAGAGCACTTTTTCAGACTGTATATTTCAAGTTGTTCAATTTTGTGAGTTGATGACCATAGTTACCTAATAATGACAATCGAGTTTTTGTGAAGATTTTTAGGTAGTTTATTAAATTTGTTAAGCAGCAGCATTTTAGATATGATATGTTAATTAATTAGACAATATAACCTGTGATGATTAAGGGTGGTTCACTGACACCAGAGGATGTACAGGCAGTTGGTGTGGACGGTGTCCATCTCGTTAAAGGTGTATGGCAGCAACTTGCTCACTAGCTGAAGACTGAAATAACTCTTCCCTCAATTGCTTCTGTTCCATCTTCCATCAGAAGAAAACAGTTCCCTCATGAGGACTTTTACCCACAAGGACAGCTGATGAGGAAGCCCTCTGACTCTCAGCACGTATTGTTATACCCTATTTTAGGGACAGTTACATTATGATGTGTCGATCACTCACTTGACTCCTTCTCACCAATGTACAAGAGACTAACACTTAGGAGGTCAGTTTAACTGTTCCTCATTTGCTCACTGCCACCTGAAGGTTACTTTTCATTTATTTTGGGGAAATAATCCTTTATCTTCCTCAACACTGTATTAGAAATAGGGTACATACGGTGCCATATATTTCTTTGACATCAGCATATGGATCATCATGACTTTGCAGGTATTTGATGTCACTTTTGTTTATCATTTATACAAATGATTTAGATGAGAGTATAGAAGGGATGGATAGGAAGCTTGCAGGTGACAGTAAAATTGGTGGCATTATGGACGGTGAAGAAGGTTATCTCAGATTACAAAGAGATGGTGATCAATTGGGTCAGTGAGCTGGGGGCAAGGGACTTTATGTCACTTTTTTTTCTCTTGTTCATTAGAAATTCTTTAAGTTTGGGGAAACCAAATAACTGTAACAGGAAATACAGGAAAAGCTAGAAAAAATTAGCTTTAATGGGATCTCAAAGAGGCCTCCTTTGGTGGCTGTGAAACACAAAGATAACGTCCTTGACCAAGTGGTTTAAGTGGGAGTACATTTGTTTATATTCATTCATGGGATGAGGGCATCACTTGCTAGGCCAGCAATGTATTGCCCATCCCTAAGTTAAGAGTCAACCACATTGTTGTGTGTCTGGAGTCACGTGTAGGCCAGACCAGGTAAGGATGGCAATTTCCTTCCCTAAATGACATTAGTGAATCATATCGTGATTTCTTTCTATTAATTATGCCCCACCACCATTAGCTTTCAATTGTCCCGACCCAAAATTCCAGTCACTTTGGTTTTTACCTCGTTCTCACTGATACCACTTTGATTGTTTTAAAGCCAATTTCTCTGCAGATTAAAAGTCAATGCCTTATCAGTTAAAATGTGATCTAGCCACTCGCCCCTACATCAAAGACATCTCGGAAATGACAGCCACACTACTCAGACCTCTTGGAATCATGGTAGCCCACATACCCACTAACAGACTAAAACAGCAGCTAATGAACTTAAAAGACCCTATACAGACAACAACAAAACAAACATTACATTGGACAAACAGGCAGAAAACTGACCACCAGCATACATGAACTTCAACTAGCTACAAAGATGCATGACCTACTATCACTAGTATCCTTATACAGATGAGGAAGGACATAACTTCGATTGGGACAACACACCCATCCTCGGACAAGCCTAAAAGCAAGGCATTGCAACCAGAACTCTATCAATAAACACATTGATTTGGATCCCATCTATCACCTTCTGAGAAAAAGAATATGAAATGACATCACCACAGGAAATGACATAACCAATTCTAGGAAACTTAAACACAAATAGAAAGTGGGACATAATACCAGTGCTTCACCGGAGGCTCGCTTGTGGCGAAAGGTCGGAAAATGAACCTTCCAACTCAGTGAGCAAACTTAAATGTGTTTTCTTGCACAATAGCCATTTTGACAATTAGGTGTACATGGATGGGTTCTGTCACTAACAAACTGATGTCAACAATCATCTGCGGAGCTCATGCGGAAGAAGTGCAAAATTGAAGAACCTATTCATTCACTTGCTTGTTTAGCTGCTAAATGCATTGCACTGATAATGAAGCAACAACCTGATATTGGGAATGCTTACGCACATCCACTGTCATTTCCAGCCATGTGCAACAGTTTAGGCTTTCCATGTTTTAGAGAAGCATGGGAGTTGATAGTGCAACATGCAACTGTCTGACATCTTCTTTATTGGTGCGTTTGTGCGAATGCCAATCTAGTGGCCTTTCAGTTCCCATAATAGCCCAAAGACTACAAATTAGAGAAGAAACTTTGATGTACAAAGAGTGCAGGCAGGGATAGGAATAAAATATTCAATATACCTAATAACAAAGGAGGTTCCATAATGAGGGCCAGTATGAGCCAGGAAAGAAAAGGAAATAAATAAAAAAGGAAGTTGTTGAAAAATAAAATCCATCTTGTGTTTGAATAAATAATAATGGATATCAGAGCTGTTAATTTTCCACCAGCAAGACATATCTGATGACCGATCAAAATTGCTTGAGGTAAATGATCAGTCTTATCAAAGGCTTAAATGGGCTTTAGAACTAAGATTTAACAAAGTTGAAATTCTGTAACAGTGACGAAGGATGAGCCACTATCCTTTGGCTCACTGTGATGGTGGGGTTGGAGGTTGGAGAGTATCGACAGCAACTTTTCAACTGAACTGCTAAGGTGGATGAAGAATAAAACCCAAGCAAAATAACAATCCTGCAGAAAATCTGAAATTAAAACAACAAATGCTGGAAATATGCAGCGGGTCAAAGAGTATTTGTGGGGAGAGACAAATTGTGTAGGATTTGCTTTTTGGGTGAATCCAAGATGGAGGATGGGAAAAATTTCTGGCTGTAACAGCTGCTCCTTTTTTGAGGTATTTTAGGTGCTGGAGATGATTTCCTCGAATTCCAGGAGCAGCAATTACTGTTTTGGAACTTTGAAAAAAAAAGTCAAAACAACAGCAGTTTTAAAAGGGAGTAGGACAGACAAAGGAAGCACATGGTGAGGTCAGTGCAGGAGAGAGAGAAAGAAAGAAACTGATGGAGCAGTTTCATGTATCGCTGGATATCAGAGTGCGTCTGGGAAAATTAACAAACAGTGAAATTCACAACTGATCTTGCAGGAACTGTTTGGGTGAAGTTCACAGCACAGAATCAGATAAGTGTATTTTGTTTTAAGTATGGCCTATAGAAAGTCTGCAGTAGTGAGTAAAGTGGGTTCTTTCTTGATTGTATGTTTTTGGAGATATGTCTCTTGATTAAACTTCAAATATAAGCTATAACTATTAATTTAGCCTGTAGCAGTGTTTGCAGATGAATAAGACAGTGTTATTTTCTGGGTCTGTACATTGTGAAAGAGCAAAAATGGCCTTTAGAAGAATAATATGTACTTCTTGTCAGATGTGGGAGTTTAAAGAGAGTTTAAGGGTTACTGCGAATTATATCTGCCATGAATGCTGTTGGTTACGAATCTTATCAGATCGAATGGATTGGTTGGAGAGACAGTTAGAAGCAATGAGAAGTTTGCAACAGCAACAGTATGTGATGGATGGTAGTTATAGGAAGGAGGGAAAGTCTCAGATTCAGTCACAAAGATGGGTTAACTCCAGGAAAGGTAAGAGAGGTAGGCACCTAGTGCAGAAGTCTTTTGTGGATATACCCATGTCAAACAGGTATGCTGTTTTGGAAAAGGTAGGGGTGATGGATTCTCAGGGGAACGTAGCACAAACAGCCAAGTTTCTGGTATTGAGACTGGTTCTAATGCAATGAGGGGTATGTCAGCTTCCAAGAGATCAATTATGTTAGAGGATTCTGTAGTCCGAGGTACAGACAGATGTTTCTGTGGCCAGCAGCGGAAAATCAGAATGGTGTGTTGCTTCCCTGGTGCTAGGATCAAGGATGTCTCAGAGAGGGTGCAGAATGTTCTCATGGGGGAGAGGGGCCAGCAAGAGGTCATTGTCCACATTGGAACCAACAATATAGAAAGGGAAAAGGTTGAGATTCTGAAGGGAGATTACAAAGAGTTAGGCAGGAAATTAAAAAGGAGATCCTCGAGAGTAGTAATATATCTGAATTACTCCCGGTGCTACGAGCTAGTGAGGTCAGGAATAGGAGAATAGAGCAGATGAATGTGTGGCTGAGGAGCTGGTGTATGGGAGAAGGATTCACATTTTTGGATAATTGAAATCTCTTTTGGGATAGAAGTGACCTGTACAAGAAGGACAGATTGCACCGAAGTTGGAAGGGGACTAATATACTGGCAGGGAAATTTGCTGGAGCTGTTCGGGAGGATTTAAACTAGTAAGATCGGGGGGGTGGGACCCAGGGAGATAGTGAGGAAAGAGGTCAATTTGAGACTGGTACAATTAAGAACAGAAGCGAGTCAAACAGTCGGGGTAGGCAGGGACAAGGTTGGACTAATAAATTAAACTGCATTTTTTTCAATGCAAGGGGCTTAACAGGGAAGGCAGATGAACTCAGGGCATGGTTAGGAACATGGGATTGGGATATCATAGCAATTACAGAAACATGGCTCAGGGATGGGCAGGACTGGCAGCTTAATGCTCCAGGATACAAACTCTACAGGAAGGATAGAAAGGGAGGCAAGAGAGGAGGGGGTGTGGTGTTTTTGATCGGGGATAGCATTACAGCTGTGCTGAGGGAGGATATTCCTGGAAATATATCCAGGGAAGTTATTTGGGTGGAACTGAGAAATGAGAAAGGGATGATCACCTTACTGGGTTTGTATTATAGACCTCCTAATAGTCAGAGGGAAATTGAGAAACCAACTTGTAAGGAGATCTCAGCTTTCTGTAAAAATAATAGGGTGATTTTACAGCTATCTGTAAAAATATTAGGGGGATTTTAACTTTCCAAACATAGACTGGGACTGCCATAGCGTTATGGGTTGAGATGGAGAGGCATTTGTTAAGTGTGTACAAGAAAATTTTCTGATTCAGTATGTGGATGTACCTACTAGAGAAGGTGCAAAATTTGACCTACTCTTAGGAAATAAGGCAGGGCAGGTGACTGAGGTGTCAGTGGGTGAGGGCATTTTGGGTCCAGTGACCATAATTCTATTAGATTTAAAATAGAGTTGGAAAAGGATAGACCAGATCTAAAAATTGAAGTTCTAAATTGGAGAAAGGCCAATTTTGATGGTATTAGGCAAGAACTTTCACAAGCTGATTGGGGGCAGATGTTCACAGGTAAAGGGACGGCTGGAAAATGGGAAGCCTTCAGAATTGAGATAACGAGAATCCAGAGAAAGTATATTCCTGTCAGGGTGAAAGGGAAGGCTGGTAGGAAAAGGGAATGCTGGATGACTAAAGAAATTGAGGGTTTGGTTAAAAAAAGAAGGAAGCATATGTAAGGTATAGACAGGATAGATGGAATGAATCCTTAGAAAAGTATAAAGGCGGTAGGAGTATACTTAAGAGGGAAATCAGGAGGCAAAAAAGGGACATGAGATAGTTTTAGCAAATAGAATTAAGGTGAATCCAAAGGATTTTTACAAACACATTAAGGACAAAAGGGTAACTAGGGAGAGAATAGGGCCCCTCAAAGATCAGCAAGGCGGCCTGTGTGTGGAGCTGCAGAACATGGGAGAGATACTAAACGAGTACTTTGCATCAGTATTTACTGTGGAAAAGAATATGGAAGATATAGAATGTAGGGAAATAGATGGTGACATCTTGCAAAATGTCCATATTACAGAGGAGGAAGTCCTGAAACGCATAAAGGTGGATAAATCCCCAGGACCTGATCAGGTGTACCCTAGAACTCTGTGGGAAGCTAGAGAAGTGATTACTGGGCCTCTTGCTGAGATATTTGTATCATCGATAGTCACAAGTGAGGTGCCGGAAGACTGGAGGTTGGCTAACATGGTGTCACTGTTTAAGAAGCGTGGAAAGGACAAGCCAGGGAACTATAGACCAGTAAGTCTGACATCAGTGGTGGGCAAGTTGTTGGAGGGAATCCTGAGGGACAGGATGTACATGTATCTGGAAAGGGATTAGGGATAGTCAACATGACTTTGCGCATGGGAAATCATGTCTCACAAACTTGATTGAGTTTTTTGAAGAAATAACAAAGAGGATTGATGAGGGCAGAGCAGTAGATATGACCTATATGAACTTCAGTAAGGCGTTCGACAAGGTTCCCCATGGGAGACTGATTAGCAAGATTAGATCTCACGGAATACAGGGAGAACTAGCCATTTGGATACAGAACTGGCTCAAAGGTACAAGATAGAGGGTGATGGTGGAGGGTTGTTTTTCAGACTGGAGTGCCACAAGGATAGGTGCTTTTTGTCATTTACATAAATGATTTGGATGCAAGCATAAGAGGTACAGTTAGTAAGTTTGCAGATGACACCAAAATTGGAGGTGTAGTGCACAGTGAAGAGAGTTACCTCAGATTACAACAGGATCTTGACCAGATGGGCCAATGGGCTAAGAAGTGGCAGATGGAGTTTAATTCAGATAAATGCGAGGTGCTGCATTTTGGGAAAGCAAATCTTAGCAGGACTTATGCACTTAATGGTAAGGTCCTAGGGAGTGTTACTGAACAAAGAGTCCTTGAAAATGGAGTCGCAGGCAGATAGGATAGTGATGAAGGCGTTTGGAATGCTTTCTTTTATTGGTCAGAGTATTGAGTACAGGATTTGGCAGGTCATGTTGTGGTTGTACAGGACTTTGGCTAGGCTACTGTTGGAATATTGCATGCAATTCTGGTCTCCTTCCTATCAGAAAGACATTGTGAAACCTGAAAGGGTTCAGAAAAGATTTACAAGGATGTTGCCAGGGTTGGAGGATTTGAGCTATTAGATTACTTACAGTGTGGAAACAGGCCCTTCGGCCCAACAAGTCCACACCGACCTGCTGAAGCGCAACCCACCCATACCCCTACATTTAGCCCTTACCTAACACTACGGGCAATTTAGCATGGCCAATTCACCTGACCCACACATCTTTGGACTGTGGGAGGAAACCAGAGCACCCGGAGGAAACCCACACAGACACGGGGAGAACGTGCAAACTCCACACAGTCAGTCACCTGAGGCAGGAATTGAACCCGGGTCTCTGACGCCGTGAGGCAGCAGTGCTAACCACTGTGCCACCGTGCCGACTTCAGCCTTAGGAAACATGAGCTTGGATGGGTGTATGAATAGGAAGGGTTTGGAGGGATATGGGCTGGGTGCTGACAGGTGGGACTAGATTGGGTTAGGCTATCTTGTCGGCGTGGACGGGTTGGACCGAAGGGTCTGTTTCTATGCTGTTCGTCTCTATGACTCTATACAGGGCAATCCCCATACCCGATGGAATGGCCACAATAATAAAATCTACTGGGTATGGATACTTGACCTAAAGGGAGCTGAAAGAAAAAGAAGCTATAAAATTTTAAAAGAACTCAGTTCAGATCTGATTAAAGACACAAAGTATTGCGCTCAGTTATTTCAAGTCATTCAAATTTGTGAGGTAAACAGTATATAACATTGATTTAGAGGAAATTGCATTGGATAAGACAGAAATAAAGTAAATGCAGAATGTCTCAAGGTGCTTCACAGCCAATGCAGAGTTTCTGAAGTGTAGTAATTTAGGCAAATTTCCTAATCAATTTAAACATAATAAATAGCCTGTAAACAAAAAAAGTGATACACAACAAAAGATTTATCCTTATTTGAAGGATAAATGTTGGCTGGAATATGAGGACAATTCCTTGTCTTTTTTTTATATAGCGTTTGGAGAAACTATATATGGAGAAACACATTTGTACATTGTAAATGTGACTTGCCATAGATACTTGTGACCTCTGCTATAACTCAAAGTTAAATCTTAATTTTTGTTCTGACGCAGTGCAAGTTTTGCAAGGTTTCTCATCACAAGTCCTCCGAATATTTCTCACAATACCTTTCAAACTCACCTCTGCTCTATCCCTATGGATTCCCTCAAATCCAATCCAAGCCCCAGCCCAGAATAACTTGCCATTCTCTGGACATCTGTAAAGGGCTCTGTGCATCCGAATGAACTCTGGCATTCTCAAATTGCCTCACACAGTGATGGATTTATTGGAGAAATGTCGGAGAAAGGGAAGAAACAGTTGCAATTCACCAAGAGGAACTGGATGGTCCTGATAGAGGGGACGGTGCAGAGGAGGGGTGTCCTCTTCCCTGAGGAATGCCAGAGGAGGCCATGATACCAGACTCTGGCACCTGGCACGGTGCTGCACAAAGGTCAATACCTTGTCCAGTCCACCAAGATACGTGTCACACTCTTCCCTCTGAGATTTCACACTCACTCTATCTCTGCTACTCCACCCGTCCCTCAACAAGCTTCACGCTGCACTGCCTTCACTGCTGTCTGCAACATCTTCCTTCAGTCACTATTGTTTCATTCCAACCTCCCACGCTACTAACCACTGCATGGCCTAGGCACCTTGCTTTGGAACACTCGCCACTATTCCCACAACTACACCGATAGTAACAATTGTGCCACCACCCACTTTCGTCTCACTTATTTCTACTGTCTCACATTACAGGAGAAGATAATCCACAACTTCACACCTCCCAGTTCCCCACTCTACCCATCAACATGAGTCTACCCAGCATTCTCTCCGAGCCACTAGCATCTGAATTGATCATGCCAGGTGTGATCCTACAATGCCTACCTCCCACATGTCAGTGTGCTCCCGACGATGGTCAAACCCATTCCAACATGACCATGCCGTCCCCATCCCATCTATGCTTTCCCAGACACACACCCCCCCCCATTCAAGTACTGTTGCTCTCATTACAATTCTCATGCCCCCGTTCCCCCAGCCTGCAGCCCTGATCCCAAACAATAGGCTCCCAAGATGTCTTCCTGAAGCAGTAGCCTGCCATGACCGCTCCCCCTCCACCGAGTGCCCTATCCAGATGATTATTGCCCAGACCCAGACAGAAATCAAACAACAAATGAATCAGAATACAGAAAAGTAGAAAGAGGGCTTGGTGACATGCTGCAATGATAATAGCCTCTCATTCAATGTTGGCAAAAATAAAGAACTGATTATTGACTTCAGAAACGAAGGAGGAGAACATGCTCTCATCTACATTAATGGTATGTAGGTTGTGAGGATTGACAGTGTCAAGTTTCTAGGAATGACAATAACTATAAACCTGTCCTGGACTTCACACTTAGATCCACCGGTCAAGAAGGCACAACAACACCTCTTCTTCCTCAGTCAGTTCAGGAAATTCAGCATGTCCATAAAGACTCACACCAACTTTTACAGGTGCACCATAGAAAGCATACAGTCTGGGTGCATAATGACCTGGTAAGGCAACTGCTCTGTCCAGGACCACAAGAAACTACAAAAGGTTATGTGCACAGCCCACATTATCACAGAAGCCAACCTTCCATCCATGGACTCCATTTATACTTCTCATGAAAATGCCGTGGAAATGCTGCCAATGTCATCAAAGATCCCTTCTACACTTATAATGCACTCCTACAACCTCTTCCATCAGTAGAAGATACAGAAGCTTGAACACGTGCACCAGCAGGTTCAAGAACAGCTTCTTCCCCACTGTTATCAGACTCATGAATGGACTCTCTAACTTCAAATAATGTGGATCTTGCCTAGCACACACCCTGTGCAGTGTAACCTGTATGCCTCACTCTGTGATCTGTACGCCCTTGTTTGCTATGATCTGTCCGTTCTGCTCACAAACAAAGCTTTTCACTGTACGTAGGTACACATGACAATAAAGCAAATCAATCAATCAAATCAATCAGACCCCAATCTTGTGGGTGTACATCTTCTCAGCCATGTTTACCCTCCTCCTTTGGACTGTCTGGTGTGGAGCCACAGGATTGATCATGACTCACCCCAGTACTGAAGATGAACAGACCTGACCAGAAATCATCCCTGACCATGACCAATCCCCTGGACTGGTATCAGGGGCTGCCCTTGACCCCTGTTTGATGGGTGTCTACATGGTCATTGGTGAAGACTTCTCCCCTAAGAGTTTGCAACACAGCTGCCTGTTTGTTGCATACCCACTGTGTTTGCTGTGTGAGCTGCTGACACATGGAGTGGGTGTAAGATTGATATGCAGTAAGAAGTACATCTGTCTGAACTGCTGCCAGCATGGCAGGATGACTGGCTTTTCGGCATGGAATTGATTTCCCAGTTATTTCCAACCATGTTGCATAAATATTTCTTCTCGCGTGTAGTAACTAATAAACCCACCTTTTGTTTTACTAATTCAAGGAAGGCTAAATTGAATTCATCTAAAAGATAAATTAATTTGATTCTTGGAGAAATATGTCTCCAAGGGAAGAGATCCAGTTTCCTCATTTCCCCTCCCCCACCTTACCTCAGTTCCAACCTTCCAGCTCAGCACCATCCTCATGACCTGTCCTACCTTCCAATCTCCCTTCCCACCTGTCCGCTCCACCCTCCTCTCTGACCTATCACCTTTATCCCTACCTCCATCCACCCATTGTACTTTTTGCTACCTTCCTCACACCCTCCTCTCTGACTTATCACCTCCATCCCCACTCCCATTCACCTATTGTACTCTTTACTACCTTCTCCCCAGCCCTACCCCCTCCACCCCCATTTATCTCTCCACCCTAGAGGCTCCCTGCCTCCATTCCTAATTAAGGGCTTTTGCCAGAAATGCCGATTTTCCTGCTCCTTGGATGCTGCCAGACCTGCTGTGCTTTTCCAGCACCACTCTAATCTAGACTCCTTTTTAAATCTGTCTTGTTACAACCATTTGAGGGGGAGGTTGAATAAATGATAGTAACCAGATCATCTCTCCTCCTCCAGAAACTTACCAGTTTGGAGTAATGTATCCGGAACTGCAATGAGTTAGGAAACCTCACTCAGGGTCTGATTATGGCAGTGCAAACTGAACAACATTATGCACAGATTGAGTAAGATTGCTTGTGAGCATTTTAATCAGTAGCTTTTTGGGAGAGTCTAAGTGAAAGTCCCACAAAAATCCACTTGAAGCTATTTTCCCCAAACCACTTTTTGACATCTCCAAAGCATTTGCAAAGATTATTATTTCATTTGCACAGACGTCATTCAGGATGCGTCTTACAAACAGGGGAAGCTAATGCTGTCGAGTGCTGCACTCCCTCTGAAGAGGGTCATGGAAGCTAAATAGTAAGTGAATGGGAAGCCACAGCTCAACATGTTCTGGAAATCATTAATTCTTCAGCAACTTTGAATCTGGTAAACACAAGTTGGGTGACCGCAACTAACTGTTCGAGTGTTGTAGAAAGTAGTGATGGTAGGATGGCTAGAAACCATTAAGGAAGAATCAGTTGCTATAAGAGGGCTTTGGAATGCAGAGATGAAGTGATAGCCCAAGATTTTATCTTGTATAAAGAAAAATAGAGAGGAGAGTGCCGATTAATTGTTATGATCAATACTGACCACACCCAACTAGACTGGACTTGGAAAACTCTTAAGTGCCTAATATTAGCCACGATTTTGAAATTGAAGAATATTTGCTGGATAATCCTACATGTATGAGGAGTTACACTGACAACAAGTTTAGGAGTGTCAGTCGGTTTCAAAAACAAAAACATTAAGGAAACGTGAAACCTGTTTCAGGTTTTAATTACTAGTGGGGAACTAGTGGATACTGCTGAAGGATGTTGTAGGTTACAGAGGGACATCGATAAGCTGCAGAGCTGGGCTGAGAGGTGGCAATTGGAGCTTAACATGAAAAAGGTGTGAGATGATTCACTTTGGAAGGAGTAACAGGAATGCAGAGTACTGGGCTAATGGTAAGATTCTTGGTAGTGGAGATGAACAGAGAGTTCAGTGTCCATGTACATAGATCCCTGAAAGTTGCCACCCAGGTTGATAGGGTTGTTAAGAATGCATACAGTGTATTAGCTTTTATTAGTAGAGGGATTGAGTTTCAGAGCCATGAGGTCATGCTGCAGCTATACAAAACTCTGGTGCAACCACACTTGGAGTATTGCGTACAGTCCTGGTCACCGCATTATAGGAAGGATGTGGAAGCTTTGGAAAGGATTCAGAGGAGATTTACTAGGATGTTGCCCAGTATGGAGGGAAAGTCTTGAGACTATTTTCATTAGAGAGAGGTGACTTAATTGAGACATATAAGATAATCAGAGAGTTAGATAGGGTGGAAAGTGAGAGCTTTTTTCCTCAGATGGTGATGGCTAGCAACGAGGGGACATAGCTTTAAATTGAGGGGTGACAGATATAGGACAGATGTCAGAGGTAGTTTCTTTACTCAGAGAGTAGTAGGGGCATGGAATGGTCTGCCTGCAATGGTAGTAGACTCGCCAACTTTAAGGGCATTTAAATAGTCATTGGTTAGACACTTGGATGAAAATGTGATAGTGTAGGTTAGATGGGCTCCAGACTGGTTTCACAGGTCAGCACAACATCAAGGGCCAAAGGGCTATAATGTTCCATGTTCTGTGTAGTTAGCAGATAAGGAAAATATAACAAATGCACAGAAAAAATACCAAATATTGATCACACAGGTCCACCATTCCCCAACAAGGGCAAGTGATCACCAGCAGCAGTTACCATGGCCACAGCACTCCTTAGAGACACAAAATCTCACTGGGAATGGTCAGGTCTCATGGAAACATAGAAAATAGGAACAAGAGTAAACCCTTGGGTCCTTTGAGCCTGTTGTACCATTCAATTTGATTATGACTGATCATCCTACTCAGTACCCTGTTCCCAGTTTTGCCCCATATCTTTTGATCCCTTTTGTCCTAAGGACTATATTTAACTCTTTATTGAAAACATTCAATGTTTTGGCCTGACCTGCTATTTGTGACAGAGAATTTCACTGACTGACCAAGCTCTGGGTGAAGAGATTTCTCCTCATCTCAGTCCTAAGTGGCCTACCAAATATCCTTTGACTATGACTCCTGGTTCTGGATTCCCCAGTCAATGGGAACATCATTTCTCTGTTTGCACTGTCTAGTCCTTTCAAATGACCAGCCCATTGACAATGTACATTTGTGCCATTAGACAACTTGCACCATTTGTACACTGCCTGTGCAGTGACTAGACAGTTGCAGATTGGCATGAACAAACAGTATTCATTCAAGAAGGTTAATTTTCCTTGCAATTGTGGTTTACCATAGTCACGTGATGTCTGCTGTAATTTGCTTTCAGTTTAGAAGCTGTAGCCATTAAAACAGATCGCATGAAACAAATAGTGTTGTGGGATCTCGCAAAACAGCACAGCACACCCTCAGTACTGCAATCTAATCTAATATTATTCTGGATTGGGTTTTGACCACATTCCCCACAGTTTTGTGGAAAATATCAGTGCATTGAAAAAAGAATATCACCTCACTGACATCAGCCTTTAAATTCGACATGTTCAACAGCTTGTACTTAATGACCACAAAGAAGTGTATTCCTGATTTAAGTACATAAATAACTATAAGTAATTGCTGCACAATTTTGAAGTGAATACAGATTTAAGAGCACAACCACAGTTTATAAAAGCTACGCTTTCAAACCAAGACATAATTACAAACAATTCCTGGGGTTTATTCAACAGTAGACAAATAACTCAATTAAAACTATGCTAACAGCTATTGTTAAGTCTCACAAAGAGAGGGCTTCGTCACAGTACATTGTTAGATTTGTTTTTACAGTATAAACACTTGATACTCATCAAGTAGGCAGAATTCTGGTTTTCTTAAATTACAAATTGAATGGAATGAGAAGCAATGGCCTGCCGGGGAAAGACCTGCAAACGTTCAGTAGGAGAAGGGAATAGAGCGATCCTTGCAGGCGTGGCTATATGTCAGGTATAGACAGGAGAGATCGAGTGAATCCTTAGAAGAGTATAATGAAAGTAGGAGTATACTTAAGAGGGCAAATCAGGAGGGCAAAACGGGACATGAAATAGCTTTGGCAAATAGAATTAAGGAGAATCCAAAGGGTTTTTACAAATATATTAAGGACGAAAGGGTAACGAGGGAGAGAATAGGGCCCCTCAAAGATCAGCAAGGCGGCCTTTGTGTGGAGCCTCAGAAAATGGGGGAAATACTAACTGAATATTTTGCATCAGTACTTACTGTGGAAAAGGATATGGAAGATATAGACTGTAGGGAAATAGATGGTGACATCTTGCAAAATGTCCAGATTACAGAGAAGGAAGTGCTGGATGTCTTGAAATGGTTAAAGGTGGATAAATCCCCAGGACCTGATCAGGTGTACCCGAGAACTCTGTGGGAAGCTAGAGAAGTGATTGCTGGGCCTCTTGCTGAGATATTTGTATCATTGATAGTCACAGGTGAGGTGCCGCTAGACTGGAGGTTGGTAAACGTGGTGCCACTGTTTAAGAAGGGCGGTAAAGACATGCCAGGGAACTATAAACCGGTGAGCCTGACCTCGGTGGTGGGCAAGTTGTTGGATGGAATCCTGAGGGACAGGATGTACATGTATTTGGAAAGGCAAGGACTGATTAGGGATAGTCAACATGGCTTTGTGTCTCACAAACTTGATTGAGTTTTTTGAAGAAGTAATAAAGAAGATTGATGAGGGCAGAGCAGTAGATGTGATCTATATGGATTTCAGTAAGGCGTTCGACAAGGTTTCCCATGGGAGACTGATTAGCAATGTTAGATCTCACAGAATACAGGGAGAACTAGCCATTTGGATACAGAACTGGCTCAAAGGTAGAAGGCAGAGGGTGGTGGTGGAGGGTTGTTTTTCAGACTGGAGGCCTGTGACCAGTGGAGTGCCTCAAGGATCGGTGCTGGGTCCTCTACTTTTTGTCATTTACATAAATGATTTGGATGCGAGCATCAGAGGTACAGTTAGTAAGTTTGCAGATGACACCAAAATTGGAGGTGTAGTGGACAGCGAAGACAGTTACCTCAGATTACAACAGGATCTGGACCAGATGAGCTAATGGACTGAGAAGTGGCAGGTGGAGTTTAATTCAGATAAATGCGAGGTGCTGCATTTTGGGAAAGCAAATCTTAGCAGGACTTATACAATTAACGGTAAGGTACCAGGGAGTGTTGCTGAACAAAGAGACCTTGGAGTGCAGGTTCATAGCTCCTTGAAAGTGGAGTCGCAGGGAGCTAGGATAGTGAAGAAGGTGTTTGGTATGCTTTCCTTTATTGGTCAGAGTATTGAGTACAGGAGTTGGGAGGTCATGTTGCGGCTGTACAGGATATTGGTTAGGACACTGTTGGAATATTACATGCAATTCTGGTCTCCTTCCTATCGGAAAGATGTTGTGAAACTTGAATGGGTTCAGAAAAGATTTACAAGAATGTTGCCAGGTTGGAGGATCTGAGTTACAGGGAGAGGCTGAACAGGCTGGGGCTGCTTTCCCTGGAGCGCTGGAGGCTGAGGGGTGACCTTATAAAGGTTTACAAAATTATGAGGGGCATGGATAGGGTAAGTAGAGAAAGTCTTTTCCCTGGGGTGGGGAATTCCAGAACTAGAGGGCATAGGTTTAGGGTGAGAGGGGAAAGATATAAAAGAGACCTAAGGGGCAACTTTTTCATGCAGAAGGTGGTACGTGTATGGAATGAGCTGCCAGAGGACGTGGTGGAGGCTGGTACAATTGCAACATTTAAGAGGCATTTGGAAGGGTATATGAATAGGAAGGATTTGGAGGGATATGGGCCAGGTGCTGGCAGGTGGGACTAGATTCGGTTGGGATGTCTGGTCGGCATGGATGGCTTGGACTGAAGGGTCTGTTTCCATGCTGTACATCTCTATGACTCTATGCTCTATCTTCCCTTAGCAGGGCGTAGATGCAATTGTTCAGGATGACCAATGCCTAAATACACTTTGGTTCTGATGTAAGGAGGTGCTCACAATTGTAACCTCCTGGCAGATTTGGCAGCCACATGTCACAGTCATAGAGAGGTACAGCACGGAAATAGACCCTTCAGCCCAAATCGTCAATGTCAACTCTGTAAAACTGACCACTATTTTCAACATTCTGTACCTCCAAATCATTCCAGATCTCAGCTATAGACATCTCATAGGTTACAAATTCATTTGGAAGCTCATGTTTCCTAAGGCTGAAGTCGGCACGGTGGCACAGTGGTTAGCACTGCTGCCTCACAGCGCCAGAGACCCGGGTTCAATTCCCGCCTCAGGTGACTGACTGTGTGGAGTTTGCACGTTCTCCCGTGTCTGCGTGGGTTTCCTCCGGGTGCTCCGGTTTCCTCCCACAGTCCAAAGATGTGCAGGTCAGGTGAATTGGCCATGCTAAATTGCCCGTAGTGTTAGGTAAGGGGTAAATGTAGGGGTATGGGTGGGTTACGCTTTGGCGGGTCGGTGTGGACTTGTTGGGCCAAAGGGCCTGTTTCCACACTGTAAGTAATCTAATCTAATCATATGAAAGTGCCCCAGACACCAGGCAGAATGAGTTGGCACTGTGCTTTACATCTCTGGCTGGCTTTGCAAGGATGTGGGGACATCATCAACCATACGCAAATGACAATCCATATGCCCCTAGGTCAACCAGGTGTATTCATGAAACATTTGGATTTCCACTGTGCAGCCACAAGAAAAGATTAATGCAGGTTTGTACCATACTCTTGGCAGATACCATGATGCTTTCATCTTGAGACAGTCCATGTTCTTTCAGCTATTTGCATTTGCAGCAAAACATAGGTTGTGCTTTTTTTGCTTAAAACTGCCTCCAAACCACCGGTATCTCGAACTAAATTAGTGAAGAACCAACACTGTTCACTGGGGTAGTGCAACAACAACCAAAGGGGAGGGTGGGAAGACAGGGAGGTGATTAAATTAAAATGTATCTGGATAAGATGTGATTATGGGAAATAAAGAAAGTTTTCTTCAGCTGGTTAATAAAATGAGGCCTACAGTCATGCAATCAAAGCCACATAACAACCAGCAAGGAGGAGTTGCCCTGCATTACATATTTCCAGAATCTTTGTGACATATCACAGGATTGGTCCTTTAAGCAATGGCATTGAATCCAGTCATGCAGGGATCCCTCAACAGCCTGCTGCCTGCAATACTTTCTTTGCCCAAACCTGGAAATCAAATCATAAGAAGATAGTTGTGTTAAAATATCACCAAGAGAAGGATTAAAATTACTGCTCAATTGTCGATATGGTAACAGACACCTGGCCACTCCCCTCTGCCACACTTGGCAGTGCTGATTAAAAGAACTCAACTTATCTGGATGCATCTGTAGAAAGAGAAACAGGGTTTTTAGTTCAACATAATTCTTCAAGGGCTATGTTCACTGTGCTTCAGCTTACTACAAGTGGAGGTACATCTCATATGTGTCAACTAATATCACTAATGAAAATCAAAATGTGCACAAGGCATAGATTTTATTTACTAATAATAATGGTAATATCAATCTTTTGCTTTGTTCAGCTTGGAATATAACTTGGATTCAGTTTTCAGTTCTGAACCATAGTAAAATGATATTGACCATTTTGATGTCCTGATGAATAATCTCAGTGGATATAATTCCGCTGAGCCACAGATGAGATCATAGATATAGTGGCCAATATTGACCTGGCCATGTCTCTGACCTTGGTTAGTTGGTTCTGAGAGCTGGTTTTCAGCTAATCCAAGCTCATGTTGTTGGCTTGGGAGTCCAACATTCAAACTGGATAACGAGCCATTCAAGATTGTACAGATAGTGTCACTTTATTTTTGTGTCTTTAAAAAATGTGGACTGAAATGAGAAAGAATTCTTTAAAAATCAGTGTTTGAAGAGGTGACTATCAGCTTTGAAAAGCAAATAACATGACACCCATTGAAAACATCATGTAAACTGCCATCTGTACAATCAAAAATTGAAAAGTTGAGATCCAGATGATTTGGAGCAGAAGGGCAATACAGATGCAGCTTTTGGTGGCCAACAGTAGTTGTTTGATCTATGGACTATTGACCAGTTATTGATGACAGAGACTTTTTTACCTGGCAACAGCCAGGCGTGATTGGGTCTCAGGTAACTGAACAGCTTGGAACTAATGATATGTCACAGAGAAAGAGCAGTGTTCAGGTCTTTTCTAGCTCAGGAGCGGTCTGTCTGTCTTATCCAATTTTAACCCTGAAGAAAACCAGTTTATCTAATGTAACAGATAGGTCTGTACCTTTAATAAGTGAATGAGACACTTTTTGTCTCTTACCAACAAATGGAATATCCCAAAGAAAAAGCCCGAAGAAATGTGCTCGCCAACATTAGAGTCATAAATATCACCTCAACAAGTGATGGAAGCTATCATCAACAGTGCTATCAAGCAGCACCTGCTCAGCCATAAGCTGCTCAGTGACACCACTCAGCTCTTGACCTCATTACAGCCTTGGTCCAAACATGGATAAAAGAGCTGAATTCCAGAGGTGAGATGAGAGTGACAGCCCTTGACCTTAAGGCTGCACACTATCAAATTTGGCATCAAAGAGCCCTATCAAAACTTGAATCAGTGGGAATCAGGAGAAAACACTGTGCTGGTTGGAGTCATACCTGGCACATAGGAAGTTGGTTGTGGTTGTGGAATCAGTTGCCTAAGCTATAGAACATCTTTGCAGTTGTCCCTTAGGTCTTCAACTGCTCCATCAATGATATCCCCTCCACTGAAGGTCAGAAGTGGGGATGTTTGCTGATGATGTTCAGATATTGAAGCAATCCAAATGCAACAAGACCTGGACAATATCCAGGCTCGGGCTGAAAAGTGCCAAGGAACACTTATAACATACAAATGCCAAACAGCAACCATTTCCAATAAGAGACAATCACCACCCCTTGACCCTCAATGGCATTACCATCACTGAATCCCCCACTATTAACATCCTTTGGGTTACCATTGACCAGAAACTGAATGAGACTCCACCAATAAACACAGTGGCTACAAGAGGAAGTCAAAGGCTAGGAATACTACAGCAAGTAACTCACCTCCTGACTCCCCAAAGCCTGTCCACAATTACAAGGCATAAGTCAGGAGTGTGATGGGATACTCTCCAGTTAATTGGATGGGTGCAGCTGCAACAACACTCAAGAAGCTTGACACCATCCAGCACAAAGCAACCCTCTTGATTGGCACCACAGCCACAAATATTTACTCCCTCCACCACTGATGCTCAATAGCAGCAGTGTATTCAACCTACAAGATGTACTTCAGAAATTTGCCAAAGACCCTCAAACAACACCTCCCAAACCAAAGTCCACTTACCATCCAGAAGAATAAGAGCAACAGATACAAGGGAATACCACCACCTTCAAGTTCCCTTTTGAGCCACTCATCAACCTGACTTGGTGTGTGTGTATGTGTGTGCTATTATATGCTGTTGCTGATGACTTTTAACTGTTTACCTGTAGCTCAATAGTGATTCTTGTTCAGTACAGAAACTTGGTTCATACTTTCTATTAGCTTAGTTCTGAAGGTCAAGTAAATTAGGGACCTTTACACACTATATAAAATACCTAACTTTTGTGATGACTTCTGGAAGAGTGGAGCTCAATTTCTAGTATGTTATGCCAGTGACGCATAACAAGACTGAGCATGAATGGTAGGCATGGGATTTCAAACTGCTTTGATAATTGTAAAGAAAAGCAGATGAGATAAAATAGAGTGCATCACACAGAAATAAGGTTTAAATAAATTTACGAGGTGGAGGTGCCGGTGTTGGACTGGGGTGGACAAAGTCAGAAGTCACATGACACCAGGTTATAGTCAAACAGGTTTCTTTGAAATCACAAACTTTTGGAGCATAGCATCTTCGTCAGGTGAAGTGAGAGAGAAGAGCACAGAGACATGGCATTTATAGACAGAGAAATCAAGGGCTGAGAGATCAAAAGATCATACAACTGGTGTGAGTGGAGTGTCGAATAATAAGTGTCTGCAGGTGACCAAGAGTGGTAGACAGCGTGAGTAAAGTGTTAACAGCTGGATAACAAGCAAAGGGATGACCTATAATCCAATTAAATGCAGCAGAGAGATAATTACAATAAATCAGAAGTAAGGTGGTGCTGGAAACTAAATGACTGGAATAACATTATAGGTATAAGACTCATATGCCAAGGGTCTAACCAAAGTAACAAGTGATTCAAAACTATACAAACACAATCATGTAGAGAGATCATAACAACTTATCAAGGTGATGGTGTCAAAACAGAACAGTAAAGAAGATCTAACAGATATGGAACAGTGTGGTGGCGTCACATGTAGCGCGACATGAACCCACGGTTGAGGCCTTCTTCATGGGTATGGAACTTGACCATCAGTTTAGGAAAGAGAGAATGGAGAGAAATGAGAATGTGGTTTTTAACTGTCTAATTGGCTAATCTAACCATTCTACTGAATCCGACAGCTACCATTTCTTTGCAGTGATATTTACATTTGGACTGGTATCATGGTGTATGAGAAGATGGAGCATATCACACAGAAATAAGGTTTTAAATAAATTTATGATGTGAAGGTGCCAGTTTTGGACTGGCTATCTCAGGTATATAGAAATGTCTCTGCTGACAATCTAAGATACATTTAAAAACACACCAACTGAACCAAATAAAGACCGAGATCACTAAGCTGGTAACCAACCTGTTTTGATATTAATTAAAGAGCAGACAACACTTATTGTAAGGAAGACCACTGACAAATTGATGGAGATTTTTAATGGTGATTGAATGTTCACATTCACAATGTAAACTGTGCATTTGTACATGGCAGTTGTAATGTAATAATTAGTGAAATACTATTAAATTCACCGAAGAATGTTTCTTTGAAACAAACGTCAGGGTACTGAGGATAAATTTCTAAGATTAGATTACTTACTTACAGAGTGGAAACTGGCCCTTCGGCCCAACAAGTCCACACTGAGCAACCCACCCAGACCCATTCCACTACATTTACCCCTTCACCTAACACTACGGGCAACTTAGCACGGCCAATTCACCTAACCTGCACATTTTTGGACAGTGGGAGGAAACCGGAGTACCCGGAGGAAACCCACACAGACACGGGGAGAATGTGCAAACTCCACACAGACACTTGCCTGATGCAGGAATTGATCCCAGATCTCTGGCGCTGTGAGGCAGCAGTGCTAACCACTGTGCCGCCCACAAGATTTAAGAAGAAAGAAATCAGCAACAATAAAAAGAAATCAAAGAATTTGCAGATGATGGAAATCAGAAAGAAAGCAGAAATTGCTGGGAAAACTCAGCAGGTCTGGCAGCATATGTGAAGATAAAGCAGAGTTATTATTTTGGATCCAGTGACCTTTCTTCAGAATGAAGCAGAAATGTTTGATGAAAAGTACCAGGTAATTATTCCCCATGTTATTTGACATATCTGACATGGAAGGTCTAAAGCTAGAGTCATTGCTTCATGGAATATAGGACAGGACAGCACAGGAACAGACACCTTGGCCCACCATATCTGTGCCGACCATGGTGCTAAAATAATCCCATTTGCCTGCACATGATCTGCATCTCCCTATTCCCTACCTAATCATGTGTCTGTTTAAATGCCTCTTAAACATTGCTATCATGTCTACACATTCCAGGCTCTTAATACCCCCTTTTGGAAAAATCTTGCCTCACACATATCCTTTAAACTGTCCCCCTCCCACCTTAAACCTGTGTCCCCTAGTATTTAACATTTCCACCCTGGGAAATATACCCTGACTTTCCACCTTATCCATGACTCTCAGAATTTTATATACATCGGTCAGGTCACCCTTCAGCCTCTGACTCTAGTAAAAACAACCCAAGTTTGTCCCACTTCTCCTTGTAGCTTATATTGCTGCACCATGATTTTCCAACATTTACATTCACGAGCTGACCAATGAAGGCAAGCATTTAGTTTGCCTTCTTTACCACCTTATCAACATTTATTGTCACTTTTAGGGAGTTATCAATGTGGAACTCAAGATCCATCTGTATAGCAATGTTCCTGAGGATTCTGCTATTTACTGTGTACTTTCCTCTTGTATTTGACCTCAAAAAATGCATCACTCGTACTTGTCCAGATTAAACTCCATCTGCCATTTCAATGCTCAACTTTCCAGCGGATCTAATTCCTGCTGTGTTCTTTGATATCCTTCCTCACCAATCCCAGTTCCACCTATTTTTGTGTCATCTGCAAACTTATTATTCAGACTACTGACATTTTCATCCAAATTATTTATTCACAGACTCCAGTCAGAAAAATGCCCCTCCTCAACTATCTTCTGTCTTCTATGGTCAAGCCAATTTTGTATCCATGGATTCCATGCAATTTGATCTTCTGAGCCACTCTACTATCGGGGACCTTGTCAAATGCTTTAGTAAAGTCCATGTAGACAATATCCACTGCCTCACCATCATCGATCATCTTTGTCATTTCCTCAAAAAACACAATCAAATTTATAAGACAAGACCTCCTTTTCATAAACTCATGCTGGCTATCCCTAACAAATCTATTCTTCTCCAAATGAAAGTAGATCTTTAATGAGTACTTCACATTAGTATTCACCAAGGAGAACGACATGGAAAATCCCTAAGAATCTTCTCCAATAATTTCCAAACATTATAATTTCCTGGATTATCCCCGTTTCCCTTCTTGAACAAAAGAACATCATTGGCTATTGTCCAGGCTTCTGCAACCTTGCTTGTGACTAAAGAGACAACAAAGGTCTCTGTCAAAGCCCCAGCAATCTGATCTCTTGCATCCATCAGTATCCTGGTATAGATCCCGTCAGGCCCCGGGTACTTATCTGCCCTAATGTTTTTCAAGGCATCTAACACCTCCCCATTCTTAATAAACTTACCATCATCCATGTCTTTCTCCTTCATGAATTCTAATGCAAAGTGCTCACCCACTTCCTCGAGGTGCACGCCATAACTTCCTTCCTTTGGCCTTAAGTGGACGTACCTTTTCCCTAGTTACCCTCTAGCACCTAATGTACAAAATGCCTTACATTTCTCCTTAATCCTACTTGCCAAGGTTATTTCATGCCCTCCTGATTTCTTTTTGAGTTCTTTTCTGCTTCCTTTATACTCTTCAAGGAGTATAATTGTTTGATTTCTGTTCCCTAAATCTTACATATGCTTCCTTTCTTCTTTTAATAAACCTTAACATCTTTTGTCATTCATGGTTCTTGAATCTTGCCATTTCTTATCTTTGATCCTCACTGAAACATGCTAGGTCCTGAACTCTGGTCAACTGGCTTTTAAATGATTCCCACATGTCAGATGTGAATTTACCTTCAAACAGCTGCTCCACTCCCCACGCACCTCATTCCAATTTTTCCAGTTCATACCTAATACTATTGGAATTAGCCTTTCGCCAATTTAGTACTCTCACCCAAAGACCAGTCTTATCCTTTCCCTTTGTGATGATTCTGTGACTTTAAGAAGTTATTTTGTCCTGGTTTTATTTTTTGAAGAGAGTTTGTAAGATAGAGGTACTGAACAATCTACTGGAAACCCTACAGTAAACAGCTTGAGAGGACTTGATTTTTTTTAGAAAACAGCCTGAATATATGTGATCAGTTCTCAAAGATCAGTATCTCTGGGCTTTTAGGTTTAGCTTTAAGCAGAAGCAATTGGGGTCCCAACAGAATTGAAGGCTTCAGTGAATGTCTCCTGGCTGCTACTCTCTCTGAATTTTCTTTTGATGTTTTTTCCCTCTTGGACAGGAGAACTGCATGTGAGGATCTGTGTCTGACATCTTTTTTCCAAATTGTGGGGTAATGGAATGTTAATATTTGGGAACAGTTAATTAGTAATTGTTACTATATGTTTTATTCTGTTAGGTTTTCCAATAGAATCAAGTTTATTCCAACTTTGTCTTTCCTTCATTTTGTTTATTTAATAAGTTGTGTTTCGCTTAACACTAAGTTGTTTGACCAGTTACATTGCATCTAGAACACATACTTAGCATTTGCCTTTAAAAATAAGAAAAAATTAGGGTCGAGGCTACCTTCTTAAAATATTTGGAGGGAGTTCGGTCCATAACATCAGTTCAATCTTAAAATTTATGAAATTATGATCACTGTTCCCAAAGTTCTACCATACTAAAACTTCAATCACCTGGCCAAGCTCATTCCCCATTACAAGGTTGAATGTAGTCCCTTCTCTAGTTCAACTATCTATATATTGTTTTAAGAATCCCTCTGGGATTCACCTACCAAATTCTGCCTCATCTAAGCCCATGGCACTAAGGGAAGTCCCAATGAATATAGGGAAAATTACAATCACCCACTTCCACAACCTTTTGTTTTTACAACATTCCCTGATCTGCTTACATATCTGTTCCTTTAATTCCTGCTGGCGATTGGGAGGCCTGTAATATAAGGAGGAGGAAAATCGACGTTTCGGGCATAAGCCCTTCTTCCTGAAGAAGGGCTCATGCCCGAAACATCGATTCTCCTGCTCCTTGGATGCCGCCTGAACTGCTGCGCTTTTCCAGCAACACATTTTCAAGCCTGTAATATAACCCCATCATAGTGATTGCACATTTCTCATTCTACCCATATTGCCTCATGAGAGTCCTCCAAGATGTCCTCTCTTAGTACAACTATGGCAGTCTCCATAATCAGTAATGCAACTCCCTCATCCCTTTTACATTCCTTTCTATCATGCCTGAAATGTCTAAACCTTAAGGCAAGTGATCAGCCATCTAGGACAAAGATGAGGAAAAACATTTTCACTTGGAGAATTGTGAAACTACAACAAGTCTCATTCTCATTGAGTTCCATGGAAGTTTCTCTCTGTGAGGGTTAGCGGTTCTCTTGCATGATTGTCCCTAGTGTGCTTATTCACTAGGTATTACCACCACACCTCTCATATCTGATGGTCATCCAATTCTCCCACTTGCTGTGGATGGAATGACTCATCACTGCCTGGATATCCCAGCACCAATCAAGTCCTGGAAGTCCAGATCAGCCCTGCATAGTTGTAGACATTTGCCCCCCATATGGCAGACAAGGCATAATTGGTACCCTGTTTTCTGGACAGGAACCTGGAGGTCCTGGTGGATCAGGGGAGGGGGGGGGGGCGGTTCAGAGGAGGGTCATCATCTTTCTCCAGGGCCAGCAGAAGAGGACAAGATCTCAGACCCTGCCAATGGGAGGTAACCACACTACCCATATCCTCTACATAGTCACTCATCCAGAATTTGTTATGTGCAGACATCAAATCTGGCAGGATCTTTAAAATGATGTCTGAAATACAGTACAGATAATCAAATATATTTGTTCTATTCCAAAAACTAATCGTACTGAAAATAGCTCATCCAAAAAACTCAGTTTTAAAATGTTAATCCCTTCAAATGGCCTATGTTAAAAAAAGTCATCTACTTGCAACATTAGACAAAGATAAACCTCTGAAAACTGCAAAAGTATGAATACAGCCTGACTTGCTGAGAGATATGATTCTAAATTTTTAAACCTGGCCCATCTTTCTGAACAAATTCTAGGAATGAAGATTACTGAAACTGAAACACAAATGATATTATTTTTTAAACTGTTGCTGTGTTTTACTTCTATTTACTTGCAAAAAGTACTTTATTTTGAAGAAAATCAAGGGCATTGTCACTGGTGCCCTGGTCAGTACTTATCCCTCTATCAACATCACAGAAAAAAAGCAAAAGTATCCTGTCATTATTGCTGTGTCTGAAAGATTGCTGTGTGCATACTGACCATTGCATTTCCAACAATCCAATAGTGACTACACTTCTAAAGCAATTCATCAGCTGTAAATCACTTTAATAGGCTCAGGGGAAACTGGAGGAGAGTTACTCACCAAAGGATGCTAAGCAACTGTACAGTTTATATGTGGGTGATTTCATGAAATTTCTGGTCAATGCTGACCCCATAGGGTTGATGGTAGGAAGATTCAAGCTGAAAATGTGTTGCTGGAAAAATGCAGCAGGTCAGGCAGCATCCAAGGAGCAGGAGAATCGACGTTTCGGGCATAAGCCCTTCTTCAGGAAAGAGGAAAGTGCGTCCAACAGGCTAAGATAAAAGGTAGGGAGGAGGGACTTGGGGGAGGGGGGTTGGAAATGCGATAGGTGGAAGGAGGTCAAGGTGAGGGTGATAGGCCGGGTGTGGGGGCGGAGAGGTCAGGAAGAAGATTGCAGGTTAGGAAGGCGGTGCTGAGTTCAAGGGATTTGACTGAGACAAGGTGGGGGGAGGAGAAATGAGGAAACTGGAGAAATCTGAGTTCATCCCTTGTGGTTGGAGGGTTCCTAGGCGGAAGATGAGCGCCTCATCTTCCGCCTAGGAACCCTCCAACCACAAGGGATGAACTCAGATTTCTCCAGTTTCCTCATTTCTCCTCCCCCCAGCCTGTCTCAGTCAAATCCATCAAATTCAGCACCGCCTTCCTAACCTGCAATCTTCTTCCCGACCTCTCCGCCCCCACCCCAGTCTGACCTATCACCCTCACCTTGACCTCCTTCCACCTATCGCATTTCCAACAGCCCTCCCCCAAGTCCCTCCTCCCTACCTTTTATCTTAGCCTGTTGGACACACTTTCCTCATTCCTGAAGAAGGGCTTAAGCCCGAAACGTCGATTCTCCTGGTCCTTGGATGCTGTCTGATCTGCTGCGCTTTTCCAGCAACAGATTTTCAGCTCTGATCTCCAGTATCTGCAGTCCTCACTTTCTTCCCGTTAGGAAGATTCAACCCTGTTAATCCAAATGAATGACTAGAGCTAGTGATGCAAGAAGCTGTTACATTGGCCAAGGTTAATGATTCCATAATCATAGCTGCAGGGCAGCTCTCAAATTTGCCACAAAGATGTTAGTGAATACATCTTAGCTGTATCAAAATGCGATATCTGTGTCGATACCAAATGTTTGTCCAATTTTACTCTTATTATCCTTCGTACAAATTTGATGACGCTAAGTGGCTTATGAGTCCATTTCAGAGGTTAAAGCTTATTGCTATAGTCTAGAGTCATATATAGGTCAAACACGTGTAAAGATAAAAGACTTTCATCTCTTTTACTTCTTTTGTTCTTGGAATGCAAGCTAGACAAGTGTTCAAAGTGGCAGTAAGGGAGCATTTTGGTGATAATGATCACAACACAGTACAATTTACATTTGTTACGAAAAGAAATGAGATGGTATTACAAAGAAGAGCTTCGGATATGGGGAAGGCAGAGTTTATGAAAATAAAGCAGGATCAGGCCAAATTGGACTGGGGTGGACAAAGTTAAAAATCAAACAACACCAGGTTACAGTCCAACAGGTTTAATCGGAAGCACTAGCTTTTGGAGCGCAGCTGCTTCATCAGGTAGTTGTGGAGGACATAATTGTAAGGCACAGAATTTATAGCAAATGTTTACAATGTGATTTAACTGAAATTATACATTGAAAAATACCTTGATTGTCTGTTGAGTCTTTCATCTGTTCGAATACCATGATAGTTTCACTTCTTTCATGTGTAAATCACAATTTTTTAATATAAAATGTTGCATTCTCACGTTAAAGGTAACAATTGGTGTTAGCGAGACAATATGTTGAAGGTGTTAGCCCTGTGTTCTCTGTCTGTGCCATGATGTTTAGATTGATTCTAATCTAAAAAGTGAGATAACAGAGTTTTACATGAATTTGTGCAGTTTTGAGTAAAGTACAATGTAACTCTGCAAGTACAAATTCACCCCACAAATGTATATGTACACGTGTGCATGTGGGTCTTTGTGTGTGTGTCTGTCTGTTTGTCTGGGGTGGAGGGTCGTGAGTGTGAGAGAGAGTGTATATGTGTATGTGAGTGTAGGGTGTCTTAAGTCTGTGAGGGGATGCATGTGTAAGTGTGGGAGTGTGTGTGTGTGTGTGTCTGGGGTGGGGGGTTGTAAGTGTCTGTGAGAGAGAGTGTATATGTGTGTGTGTGTGCGTGATTGCAGAGTGGTCTAAGTCTCTGAGAGGATGCAGGTGTGAGTGTGGGAGCGTGTGTGTCTGTAAGGGTGTGCGTCTGTGCGCGTGTCTGTGTATATATATATGTGTGTGGGTGTGTGTGTGTGTGCGCGTGTGTGTGTGCAGTGTACAAGGTTCAGGACAACTCCATACAACCATGTCACGGTAGGCGTGACTCCGCCAACGTTGTCTATCTTATACGTTGCAGGCAAGGATGCCCTGAGGCATGGTACATTGGGGAAGCCGAGCAACGGATGAATGGGCACCGCACAACAATCAACAGACAGGAGTGTTCCGTCCCAGTTGGGGAACACTTCAGCGGTCCAGGACATTCGAGCTCGGACCTTCGGGTGACCATCCTCCAAGGCGGACGTTGGGACAGGCAGCAGCGAAAAGTGGCCGAGCAGAGGCTGATAGCTAAGTTCCGTACCCATAGGGAGGGCCTCAACCGGGACCTTGGGTTCATGTCACTTTACAGGTGACCACCATTGCACTATACACACACACACAGATACTCCTGCACACACACACTCTCTCACACACACACACACACACACACACAGACACTCACACACATACACAGACACTCACACACACTCTTACAGACACACACACTCCCACATTCACAACCCCCCACCCCAGACACACACACACTCCTACACTCACACATGCACCCCCTCACAGACGTAAGACACTCTACACTCACATACACACACATATCCACTCTCTCTCACACTTACAAACTGCTAACCCAGACAGACACACACACAAAGACCCACATGCACGCATATACATATACGTTTGTGGGGTGAATTTGTACTTGCAGAGTTACATTGTACTTTGCTCAAAAACTGCATGAATTCATGTAAAACTCTGTTATCTCACTTTTTAGATTAGAATCAATCTAAACATCATGGCATAGACAGAGAACGCAGGGGGCTAACACTTTCAACATATTGTCTAGCTAACACCAATTGTTACAGCTAACGTGAGAATGCAACTTTTTAAAAAAATGTTTTGTGATTTACACATGAAAGAAGTGAATTTGAACGGTATTCGAACAGATGAAAGACTCAACAGACAATCAAGGTATTTTTCAATATATAATTTCAGTTACATCACACTGTAAATTTTTGCTATAAATTCTATGCCTCACAATTGTGGCCTCCACAACCATCTGATGAAGGAGCGGCGCTCAGAAAGCTAGTGCTTCCAATTAAACCTGGTGGACTATAACCTGGTGTAGTGTGATTTTAGCTTTGTACAGGCCAAATTAGACTAAGAACAACCACTTTGGGAGAATCTACATTAGAACAGTGAGTGTATCCATAAAGAAAATGGGGAGAATACAGGCATAACATGTTGCCTTTAGTGTAACATGTCACAGCAGCAATCCCAGACAACCCAGGATATCTAGGAACATTCAGGACTTGATACAAAGGGAAAGACAGCCTTTAAACAGGTGCAAATGGAGTGAATAAATGGATCTCCTAGTGAAGTAAAGAAAGTTCAAGGGAGAAACTTATGAAAGGGGCAGACATAAAATCTTTACCCCAGGAGAGTCCAAAACTAGAAGGCATAAGTTTAAGGTGAAATGGGAAAGACGTAAAAGGGACCTGAGGGGCAATTTTTTCATGCAGAGGGTGGTGTATATATGGAACAAACGCCAAAGGAAGTGGTAAAGGTGGGTACAATTACAACATTTAAAAGACAAATGAACAGGTACATGAATAGGAAAGGATTAGAGGGCCAACGCAAGCAAATGGCACAAGTTCAATTTCAGAAACCTGGTCAGTACCAACGAGTTGGGTGGAAGGGCCTGTTTCCATGCTTGTATGAGTCTACAAAAACAATTAAGAATGCAAAGAGGAGTCATGACAAAATACTGGAAGGTAAAATTAGGGAGAATCTCAAGGTATTCTACATTTAGGGAAAGCATATAACCAGGGAAAGAGTAGGACCCATTAGGCACCAAGAGGACGATCTGGCATGGATCCAGAGGACATAGGATGTGAGTTTAATGAATACTTCACTCTGGAAGAGGAAGTATGTTGCAGGATTTGGGGAGAACAGCAGTGAGGTTCAGTTGTTTTCTTTAGAGCAGACAAGGCTGAGAGGGAACTGATTTCATTGTATAAGATTATGAGGTACATGGACAGTGAGGATAGGAGACAGCTGTTCTTAGTTGAAAGGTCAATAATGAGAGGGCATAACTTTAAAGTGAAGGGCAGGCAATTTCGAGGGGATTTGAGGAAACTGCCTTCCACCCTGAGCATGGTGTAAATCTGAAATGCACTGCCTGGGAAAGTAGTAGAAGCAGGAAACCTCACAATTTTTAAATTACTTGGATGAGCACATAAAATGGCCTTAAAACTTTGTTGGTATATTGGAAGGATAACTGTTCAATGAATGTGTTATAAATCAATGTGTTGTGTAATAGACACTATTGAATTGGAACATTCTGAGGTAGGGCAAAATGATCTTTTATGAGGAAAAGTAGCAGAGCTGAATAGATGCATATTTTATTACGGCCATAATAAATAATCCAGCAGATTCCATGAAAGTAGAAGCAAACTCCAGCTAATTAAAACACAAGGAAAAAGCATGTAGTTCCATATGCAGGAGTCATTTCTGGGTTATTTATTTTAACCATTAGCAGATATAATATGTGTAGAAGCGCTTTCAAAATTCAGGAATTTCCTTTGCTCTCTGGTCTATTAGCTTATATGTTTTCATCTATCTAACCTCCTTTCTTAAATGCAATTGCCAAAGATTCTGCGAAAATAGACATTTGCACCCAGGAGTAACAGTGTGGAAAGCAACTCTTTCAAATTGGTTGCGGTTCAGTACAGCAAGAAGATCAGCAGGAGTTGTTGCCTCAATTCCTTTAAGACCTTTTAAGAGGAGATTATTGTAACGCTCCATCAATTTTATAAGTTGACAGAGATGAGAAAAAAAGAGCAATAGTTTCCATAAATCATCAACATGGGCGTCTATAAAAACATTTTAGCTAGGCATGAATTCCCAGGCATTGTAGCACAGCAACTTCATCCTGTTCACACATAATCAAATGTATTACGTGCCACAATATTTCTATCCACAACATTTTTTACACCTTTCATAGGGAGGAATAAGAATTATGAATACATCAAAATACTTCTAAAATCATTCCCTCTGCTTCAGGATCCCTGGGTGTGATTTTCTGTGATTGTTTTTCTAAGTGTGGAAGTGAACACATTGAGTGGTGGCTAACGCTTCATTCCCACCAGTCACCTGACAGAGCACCAATCAACTTGTTAAAGGGAAGGGGCAAGTATTATCCCCTATCACAGACCTCAACATCCGCAACCAAGATTGCTATCCAATCAGAAGCTGCCAGTCTCAAAGTCCACTGGTCGAGGCTAGTCCTTCAGGGATCCATTAGCAAGAAGGTAAATTATTGTTTCTTTCTTATCGTAAGGAGGGGTTCACATGAAGAAGAGTCAGAGGGAAGGGCAGGAAATGCCCTATTTGGGCCTCAAAATTCCAGAGACTGGGGCAATTGAGACCCTCCCTAAACTGACAGGCATATCACCACAGTTTCACACCTGGGAAATTAATCAACTGGGATGGTAGTGAGTTGAGGGCCTAAGTGGTAAACAATGGGCTGCTTAATGAATCCAGTTGCTGCTGAGTCATGATTTCATTCTGATGAATATGATTCCAATCTATTATTAGCAGGAATAGGAGCAGGACAATTTAACAGTCAGGAGACTGCCAGGAACATGATGTAGGTGGACAGACCTAGTTCCCGAGGACTTCATGACGATGGTCGCAGTGAGACAGGGCTGATCTTCAAGGATCAACCATAAGCTAATCTCCTTCCTTCTATGGCTTATAACGATTCAATAATGACAACATCTAATTCTGATTAGCAGAGTGACATTATCACATCCTCATTCACTCTTTACCAATGATCATTTGGAACACTGGTCTAACTGCTGGTGATTGATAAAACTAAACCCATCAAAACAAAGCAAAATATTCACTTTCAGAGACAGCTGATCATTATTCTGCCCTTCATACTCACTCTGGACAAAAAAACAGAAATTGCTGGAGAAATTCAGCAGGTCTGGCAGAATCTGTTGAGAGAAAGTACAGTCAATGTTTTAAGTCCAGTGACCCTTCTTCAAAACTGGGCAAATATCCAGTTGAAGTTCCATCATTCTAGACAAATGTTTGTTTCTTTACTGTAACTATTACCACCCTCTTTACCTTTTCTTCCATACTGCCTTTGCCGTTTAATCTCTCTCACTCTCTAACTGATTCCAGACCTTCCCTTTCACACTTCTGTAACCTCCAATTTTTCAACAGTATAAAACCCATCATATTCCTACTAGTCCTGAAGAAGGGTCACTGGAGTCAAGACCTTAACTCTGTTTTCTTCCAAAAAAAAGATGCTGCCAGACCTGCTGAGTTTCTCTAGCAATTTCTGTTTCTTTTTCAGATTTCTCCCCTCCTTCCATTCTGGAGCAAAGTCATTATTGATGTGAAACATTAGCTCTATTTCCCTCCTCATACCAATTGCTGACTATTGCAGAGGTCTCAGTTTAGATTTCAGATTTCCAACATCCGCAAGTATTTTGCATTGACCGCAAAGTGAACAGTGGCTACAGTTTGTGGAAATTTGCTGTGCATAAACGGATTCCTATGTTTTCTGAGAATACATGACATTACTTCAAAAGTAATTAATAAGCTAAAAGGCACTTTAGAATACCCAGAGGTCACAAAAGAAACTATATCTTTTCCATGTTCAATCAATCCAACCAGTAGTTTATAGCCCAAGTCATAATCTGCTAGAAAATGTACAGTCTATCTTCACAAGTTAAGGAATACACACATACACATTCTCAATGACTCATGCTTGTCACATTATCTACATATTGGTCAAATAAAGACATAATCCCAGAGGGAGTATGATCTTATTTAGAAAAGTGCTTACCAACACTGAACCCAAGAGAAAACCAACAATAGAAAGATTTTTATGGAGGGTACCTGGAATAACTTTTCATTTCCTTCCCTTAGCAGATGCACCGGAAGGGGCTGTGAATGCTGATCTCGAACATAAAGCAATCCCTGATATCACTGTGGGTGTGTTTTTATCACAATCTTGTACTACACCAACAAAAACTTCAATTTACATAGCACTGGTACTGTGATGGGATGTTCCCCAAGTGCTTTACAGGAATATTATGAAACAAAGTGTGACATCGAGCCACATAAAGAGATGTTAAAACGTGGTCAGAGTGTTAGGACTGAAGGAGAGTCTTAAATGCAGGAAATGAAGTAGAGAGGTGGAGATATGGAGGGAGGGAATTTGGACGCTTGGAGTCTAGGCAACTACAGATACCAGCAAAGGAGAGAATTCTTTAAGTACAGCAAAAGGTAAATGGATAAGATAAACGTTTCTCAGGATAAGCACAGGGACAACAGACCCACCTTCTCTGTTCAGCTGGCAGCTTAGCCAGTTTTAGTACAGGAGGTTCAAAGACCTCAAACATGAAAGAAAATGTTGCTGTTTTTATCAAGTGACAAAAATTCCTGAATTTTGAAATAAGTTTTCTCCTTCCTGCACAAAATAAAGCCTTCAGCTCATAATAAAGAAAATGGGATAAATATTTTTCTTTCTGTTTCTCACCTCTGAAAGTGCAATTAGGGACGACATTGCACCATTGAAAAGGATGGAGATGCCACTGGGATGGTAACTGGTATATTGCGGGTGGTGGAACCCGCTGGTGTTGATGTTGGGGTCATTACCATCAAAGGAAGGGAATGATCGAATTATATGGGGCTCTTTTCAAACGTTGTCCAGTATATTGTGCCCAGCTCAGGTTGCCAAGGAACAAGGGAAATAGTCAAGTGCAGAGAAATGCCAGAACTAACATCAATCAACTCAATGAGCAGAAAATTTAAAACAAACTGAAACAATTAAGTACTGTGACACAGACATCTTTATTGCTTTCTTAAAAAGAATGAACATCAATATTATCAAAAAGGTTTATCTGGTCATTACCACATTCCAGCTGACAGAGTCTTGCTGTGTGTAAATTGACTCCACTTTTTTTCTAAATTACATCAGCGACTGTACCTCATAAGTGTATTATTAATTATAAGCTGCTTTGGGAAACCTTGGACTCATGAAAGGTGCTACACAAATTTAAATATTTCTTTATATTTTTCTCCAGCATTTCCAAAGGGCTGCAAATCCAGTTAAATAGCTTGTGGAATGCACACACTCCCACTGTATGGAAAGATCATTTAATCCCTACCTATCGAGGTCTCACAAGCAGAATATGAGAATGATGGGCCAGCTAAACTCCACATTAGGTTTGAAGGGTGAGAGCAAATGTTTGGCCAAGGAATCAGAAAAGGACAACGCGGTTCATTGATTAATGCTGATGGAGTTTTTACCCAGTTTTGGAGTGATCAAACGAACAAATTAACTCATTAACTTAAAGAAATAGCTATTAAAGGAGAGTTGTAATAAAATTTAAATCTTCAAAGCAAACATACAAATTTGAATTGAATTAAAATGACAATCTTGCAGTTTCGTTATGTACTCTAGCCCCTCCGATGCGCAGTGGCCATTGAAGACCTGAATCAGGTCTAACGATTTCTTCTATAGCACACTAGCCGGACCTGCTGAAAGCTCCGAGGCCAGGCCTTAGAGAAGACACATGAGAAGGTCCTCCGACTTCCAGCTCCACACCCCCATCTCTCCAGCCTCCAGGTACTGATTGGTCAAAGATCAAATGGCTGAAGTGCAAAACATGTGGACCATTCCCTTCAGATAATGGAGAAAGGGGCAATCATGCACATCCCATTTCTACATGGAACACAGAGTCCTCAAGATCCATAAAAATATTAAGCCATCTAAGAGTCCTTGAGAACAATCTTGCCCTTTTGTTGCATGGGTATGCTGCATGCAACAAGCTTAGGATTCTTTATCGTGACAGAAAGTAATTGAAAAGGCAGAGGAGGCCTTCAAACTGGAACTTGCAAACTCAGTCACCATAGATCCATGATTTCGCTGTAAAATTCCTTGCTGGGAGTTTAAAAGATACCAGGACTTGAACCTGAAGTACTTAAACCTGCAAGGATCTGGATCAGCTGCCGGAAGGTGGGATTGGAATGGCTAGTTTATTTTTCTCTTCAGCTGGCACAGAGGTGATCTAAATGGCTTCTTTCTATGCCATAGCTTTTCTATTGATCTAGCTGATCGGAGAATCTACCCAGTTGACTGAGAACAATTAGTTGATCACACTGGCCTTTTTAAACTGCTACGACAGCATGGATAACACATTGAAAACCTTTAACATAACTAAACTTTCTCAGGTGCTTTACATGATTGATGGAACATCAGCCACATAATGAAATATTATACCAGACAACCAAAGCTTAATCCAGGTGATAGGTTTGAAGGAGCATCTTAATAGGCATGTTGAAGGACCCTCTCATCAGAACAGAGGCATCCTCTGTGGCCTCATCCCGAAAAGAGAAAGGTAATCATCATTAAGCTGGGCCTCTCCCCCAGGATTTTGTGGAACATGACATTTTTAATTAGATTTTTGTTCCTGCCCGGTATGAATAACAGAAAGTACCTTTCCCTCAGGCAAGCCAATGAAAATGAGGATGGAGAGACTCCTTCTCAGTTTAGATATACACAACATTGTGGAGACACCACGAACCTTTAAGTATACTGGGTAGAAGTGCCCCCATTTCCGATCTCTCTTATTTTCCCAGTAAATGTCAGGGGATGGAGTGTAAATCACAGGGTAACTTGAGCTCAATGTTGTTTGTGGGTTATAAGCTTTTAGACCAGTTAGAAACACCTTCAAAAGCTGGTTAACGTGTGTTATCTGTCAAGATTTGGAGTTACTTAAATCCTCAGGCCTTTAAAAAGTAAATAAAAATGCTGCTGGTGTAAGTAAGTGTTGAAAAGTATGTATTCTGGTAATAACAATAGCTGTTTGTTGATATTAGCCCAGGGATACTATTGGCCCATATCCTCCATCTCCCAAATTACCTGTACAGTTTATGCTTGTAACGGATAATTATTCGGCGTCTGATATCCTCTGAAAATTATATGTTGGAGATTTTGAAGAGTTCTGATTTACTTACCCAAATTGTTACCTAGGAATCTTCAAGGTCTAAAACCTGTTCTAACTTCTGGCTAGCTACACTGGTGACTCTCCCAATCATTTGCATTGACCCTCCACCCTCCATTGCCCCCATGACCCTGGCTCCACTTCCCCCTAAGGCCTTTTCAACATTCACTGCCACAGGTAGTCTTTTATATGACTTTTAAATACCTTCACTGCTTGACAGTTCAACAGACTTTATCCAGCTTTCAAAGGCATTTTTGACTGTTCTCTGCAATCAGCAACCTCCCATGGAACCCAACCTCTCTGATGCTAAAATACCTACCAAGTTCCTATCCCACCTCCCAGTCCAGAGGTAGGGACACTAGCACAGTGCCACAAGAAGGCTCCCAGGAATTTATTGGTTACATACATAAGGGATCAAAACACCAGTAATACTCTGAGCCTGTGGTCTTTAGTGACAGTTGGATGTTTGGTAAGCTGGAGGTGCAGTGTAAGCTATGTTGAATTTTTAAGGCAATAGAGGCATACTCAGTGTAAACAAGGACAGATGAGCTACAACAATTTTAATTGCTGTGCAGCAATTATATTTCTGGTTTAATAGATTCAAGCATCTTTCTTAAGAAATGTACTAAATTAGCTCTTATAAATTATTTCTTGGACTCAGTTGATTGCAAGAAGTAATGAGTACATAAAGCTTTAGAATTTTTTTACTAACTAAGTGATAAGTAATACAGAGTATCTGTAATAAAGGTTAGATATTTTATTATCCTGATATGGCACAGTGAAAGGAGATCACCTCTCTGCTATTCCATTTTATGCAACAGATTTTTTTTCTGCTGGGTAAAGGCAGCTAAGGAAAGGACAGAAGTACTAATAAAGGTTTTCACTAACTTAAATTCATGGAAAAAAATTGAACTTCACCTGTGATGTGGAGAAAGTGAGGACTGCAGATGCTGGAGATCAGAGTCGAGAGAGTAGTGCTGGAAAGCAGAGCTGGTCAGGCAACATCTGAGGAGCAAGAGAAGCTTGACGAAGGGCTTATGCCGAAACGTTGATTCTCCTGCTCCTCAGATGCTGCCTGACCTTCTGTGCTTTTCCAGCACTACACTCTATTCACCTGCAATGTTCCAGTTTTAGCTTCAGGCTGGTCCAATCTTGCAACAAGCTGGCCCATACTGTCAGCTTAAGTGAAGGAATTTTCACTTTACATTTCTAATAAAGAGGTGAGGGCAAACTCAGTTAGTCTGTGTTCCTGACGGAATAAAGGCACTGTCCAAAATGTCTACAATCTGCACACACAGCCCTCTGTTCAAGAACTGAAGCCTGGCTGAATTTACCCTCCTGTGAAAGGCTTGCATTGTGTGGTGCTGGTTTCAGGTTCTATCCATGGGCCGGGTAGCTAAAATAAATAGCAATATGAGTGACATACTTCTGCAACTCTGGCAGGGAAGATTTCGATCTTCCCATTCCTGACCTCCATAAAAGGTGAAAGTGAGAGTGTATATATGAATGCAAACTGAAGGCTCAGCCATGGTATCCCAATCATCAAACAGCCACAGATACTTGCTGTCTTATGAAGAATGGTCACTTGGATGTACTGTTGATGCCAGCCAATGCCTGAGGAAATAAGAATATTAACATGTCTTCAATATAGACCAACAGCTTTATGAGGGAAGAGATAAACGCTGAGGGGAAATAAACAATATACAGGCTGCTTTTATGAATTTGCATTGCTAGTATGAAGTGTGAACCTTGAGGAAAGTTCTCAGGACAGATGGCTTCCCCATTCAAATAATTGCTCTATGTCCTCTGGGTGGGAGTCACTAGTTCTAATTTATATCTCATACAATTCAATCGCAAATAGGGCATCACTTAATGGACATCACCACTAATGTTCCTCAAGAGTGGAAGCTCTACAACTTAAAAAAAAATCAGAAAACATAATCAATGTTATCCATGCATTTAAATTAATAGTATGTGCATAGAAACCAATAGTTAACTCAAATGACAAAAATTAATGGACAGTGTAGTTTCAGTCAGTATACTTTTAAGGTACATGTTCATGATATCATCACTATATCATAATATGTGACCAGCAGATGTAAAGTCACATACTCCATCTTAACTCACATCACTCAGATAATGGCATACTACCAGGTGCATGCTACATATTTTAACTTAAAATATTATTAGACCAGACATTGATGTGCCTGAAAAATGCTACACCTTTATATCATAGTTTGCGATAATAAAGGTCTGTTGGATTCTTCAATGCTATGATATCCATGTTAAATTTGTTATGTTACAAAGGATAACATGAGTATTACTTCATCAGGTAAAACACACTGCTGGACGCAAACCTTTGTGAAAAATGTTATTATGTAAGGATGTACAAGATGTATAAATCTAAGTATGTGCTTCAATGAAATTATACACTAAAATATGTAGGTATGGGGCTTAAAAATTACTTCATCAAACTAAAGTAAAGCTGACAAGTTTTCGCCATGTTTTAAACAAACCCAGAAAAATCAGCAGTCTACCAGACTTGAAATATTCTCTAGTGATGCTTCCAGACCTGCTAGGTTTCTCCTGCACTTTCTAGTTTTACTTCAGATTTTCAGCATCTGCAATATTTTGCTTTCATACATCAGTTTGGAACAAATTGATCGACTTGGATATTACCATGGAAATGTTTGCAACAAAGTAATGATTCAAAGTTATTTATGCTCAATCACGTCATAGGATACAACATATAAATAGGACAAAGATTCCCTGTTCGCCCACTGAATATTAAATTTTGTTGCAGACTCAATCCAAGGCTAGATTGGAAACCTGGTGCTAGTGAACCGAATAAATACAGATAAACAAATTTTCTTACAATTCACAAGGACGGGGCTGAGAATTTCACCAAACTGTATATTTAAGAGGAAAAAATGTGTCAAAGTAATACATTTGGTTATATCCTGATAAACACTAAAGTCATACTCAAGATTGTTTGACTTGACTGGATCAATAAACTCAAATGCAATGAAATGTTCAGCTCATTACACATCACACTCAAATCTGAATCCAATAATTCCAACTGATCCATAAAACTCCCAGTTTCAAGCACAAATGGAAAAGTCAGTCTTGTGAAGAATGGCATTAACTTTCAGAAGGAGGATTTTTTTTTCTGGGGAGAATGTAAACCAAAGATCATTTCAGCTACACACACATGGGGAATGAGACCTATCAGATTCAATGTTTAACACCTTCAAAGAGATGTTGGGTAAGTTTTGGGCTTTGGGATGGGATCCCAATCTCGGGGTCAAATGGAGTCAATATCCTGCACCGACTGGCAAACTGTCACCAAGCAGTAAGTATTCCCTGAGTTGACCAATTAGTAGTCAGAATGCAAGCTTGGTGTCCAAGTCGGGACAGCCAGTAAACTCTTAAAGCCAGTTGAGTAACCTGTAACTTGCAAGAAGCTGCAGGCTGCCTATTCAGCCAAGAGTAAGGGAGGGGGATGTCTTCAAATGGAGGTACCTTCTGTCTAACTCAATCAGCAAACAATGGACTCAACAGCCGAGAGGCCGTTTAGAGGGACCATCTCTCCTCAAGTCAGCCAATGACTTCAGCTGAGACTAGGCCATAAAGGAGGACTTCAAAACCTGCCTGAAGTATTCATTTCCACCTTTTCCAATTTGCTATAGGCATCTGCCTCGAGCCAAATGGCAACCCAGAAGAAGAAAAAAATACGTTTGTGAGTAAGGCATGCTGGTCCAAGTGGACCAATATGACCAACATGTTCATTGGTGAGTATCTGAATAAAGGCCCTGATGAAGACTCACTGGACTTCGAATGCTAGTTCTGAAATTCTCTCCACAGATGCTGCCAGACCTGCTGAGTTTCTCCAGCACTTTCGATTTCTGTTTCAGATTTCCGGCATCCATAGTTCTTTGTTTTATTTTAAAGACCAATGAGAGTCTGTGACCTCAAATAACCCTTACACATTTTGGCTGAGGTGGCAAATATGATGAGATGAAAACACCTCAGAATGTAGAGAAACTTTGTCACGAGGTTGGGTTTTTATCTTGTTTAACTTCTTCTTGAAAGAAACAGATGTATCTTTTAAACTTAGATCAACTTGTTTCAATCAACTCATTTAAATTGTTAATGTCCACCTGAGTGTAAACAATAGATGTTTCCTATAATATTAACAAACTGATTGTGAGTCCTTTGAATATGAACCTGGCTGTTTCTCTAATGTAAATTATTAATAGCTGCATCACTGTAAACAGCAGGGTTTCCTGTATCTGCTCAAGCTGATCGATGTTCTACTCTGAATTGCTTATTAAAACCTGGAAAACAAATATATGGAACAAAACTTTCCAGGCAAAAATTAGAAATTGCAAGTTCTGCATTTTTTTTAATTTAGCTCTCCCCATATGCAAATTATCTGCATATTATACCTACCAATTGTATCTAATACACTATATTGCTATGTTTGCAAAGCAAACTCTCTCCTGGGTTTTAGAAAGAATGACTAATTCTTTAATTTCTCAGGAGACAACAAATTGAGATTTGCATAAGAATTAGTTTATACTCTAGTTTTTAAACCAAGCCTTGTAAGTGAGAGTAATTCTGGTGTCTGATTTGGATTAGAATTCCAGTTACTTATTCTTTATTATCCTTTATCATTTTTCATTAACATTTGTTATTTATTTTTCAATTTATTTATCTTTCAGGTGGGCAGTTTACATAAGTAAGGAATTACACTCAGTCTTAATTAAACATTGGTTAGGCATCAACTGAAGCTCGATGAACATTGTAGTTTAGGAATGATGTGAAGACCAAGGAGGTTCACAAGAAGAGAACCCAGAGACACCACGGTAGGTGGAGGAAATCTGAATAAAAGCAGAAAATGCTGGAAATACTTAGCAGTCAGGCAGCATTTTTGGAGCGTGTAAAATTGATGCAATTATGTGTAAGTTAATGGTTGGAATTTTACATGGAGGAATTTTACATGCCCCTTCCACCCCGACCCTCCCCAAGCTGATAAACCTCCATTTGGCCATATCACCCTGAAAGTGCATGGTTACACAGAAGTAGCAAAGATTCAATCACAAATTACAAAAGAGAATTCAAAATATACTTGAAAAGGCCATAAGGACTATGTCTGTCAGTTCGGGGGCCCCTGGAAGGAAGAATCCGATATAAATACGGGTTTTGTTATGACTTGACATAATCTTACTTTGAATGTTTATTTAATTATTTATTTTTTTCCTTTTTTTTGTTGTTAGTTACGTATTATATATATAGAGTTTTCCTTTTTATATCCTATTTTGTGTTTTGGTAGTCTGTAGAGTAGATTAGTAGTTAGCTTTTTTTATACTGATATTGTTACTATACTGTAAAGAGATTACAGTATTTTGTATTAGTTTTGTAATTTTGTAAAACAAAACCTAAAAACTTTCTTTCTTTTCAATAAAAGTATTTATAAAAAAAAGAAAAAAAAAGGAAAAATGTGTTAGGCTGTAGTGAAAGAGATACAATGACAAACTGCCTCTGTTTGTACTGCAAGATTTTATGATTCTATATAAATCTAAAATTTCCCCAATTCTTCATCATTGAGCTGATACACCAAATAACCTACACAAAGAAAAATGCCTTTTATATTCTTTACTTTAAAATCCCAGAGGTTTAACTTAATCTTGCCGTTAAACAATGAACAGAGTAACTGAATTACTTCATGGGCTAATGTGATCTTCTCTAATAAATTATTATAGTGCATTACCCCTTTACAAGTAATCAAGTCATACTTGTGGTACACACTGAAACAATGTAAAACCATTCTATATTCATCTTATAAAGTTTTATTTTACATTTACAAGCAGTAAATAAATAATTGTAATAATGTATTATTGATTATTGCAATTTCTAAGCCTTAAAGGTACCAATTTTGCAAAGTAGACACAGAGTGGATTATTAGCATAAATTATAATAAATTTTGCCTTACTCAGGGCAAATCTCAGCAACAATATAGATTTCAGCATGACCTGTTTTAAAGCGAAGTCACATTTATACCGAACGAATCAAATATGAGTTAATGCAATATATATCATTGTGGAGTCTATAATGATTTGAATAATATATTTCCTCAAAGCCCGGTGATTTATTTCCTGCAAAGGACACTGACTGGGAAGGTCTTGCAGTTCAACAGCTATTGCTGGATGCTGTGCAATATGACACTCGAATAATGTCTAATTATTGTGGAGTCAGTTTACCTTCCAGCGTTCTATGAGCATGATATCCTGGTGAATCAAGGTGCCATACATCAGAATGTGAAGATTATTTTTTCTGTCATTTCCCAGTTTTAATATCAGACATTAAATGTTCTTTGGTGCCTTTGGATATCCATTACATAAAATGACTAACAGGAAAAGGTTTGCTGGTCCAACCAGCCCAGCCCATACATTATATGTCCAATCTTCTGTGCAATCAAATCCACGAACATACCTCTGACCATTTGTTTTTCTAAATGTAATACTCTGCCCATCAAATTATTATTGAATATGCTGCTGTCAGGAACATTTGGAGATGTGATGCTCTCAAGTTAATGGTCAAAATATTGAATACTGATTCATGGACAACATAGTCTCCAATATTGAAGCAAACCTCTCTCGATTGTTCCCCAACGTGCTCTAGCGCTAACCTCTGAAGCACAAAGGAAACCAAACATATAATGATAAAAGAGCAGCACAGTGGCTCAGTGGTTAGCACTGCTGCCTTACAGTGCCACCGACCTGGTTTGATTATACCCTCGGTGACTGTGTGAAGTTTGAAAATTCTCCTCATGTCTGCTTGGGTTTCCTTCCACAGATATGCAGGTTAGATGGATTGGCCATGCTAAATTGCCCCATAATATCCAGGGATGTGCAGGCTAGCCACAGGTAATGCAGGGTTGCAAGGTGGGTCTGGGTGGTCTGCTGTTCGGAGGATCGATCTGGACTCAGTGGGCCAAATGGCCTGCTTTCACATTGTAGGGGTGCTAAGAAGTGGATAAGGTAAATTTGCAGATAATATCAACACAGACAGCAAGAGTTTCTTCAAATATATAAAAAGGAAGAGAGAAGTCAAAGTCATCACAGACCTCTTAGAGAATGAGGCTGGGAAATAATAATGGGGATACAGAAAATGGCAGAGGAGCTGAATAAGTACTTTATACTATTCCAAAATTACTAAATAATCAAGTGATAAAAGAAGGATTAGAAATAAATACAATAACCATCACTAGAGAAAAAGAAAACTACTGGGGCTAAAGACATGTAAGTATCTTGGTCCTGATGGGATGCTTCATAGTATACTAAAGGAATTAGCTATTGAGGTAATAAATGTACTGTGTAGTAATCTTCCAAAAATCCTTAGATCCTTGACAATTCCCAGCTGATTGTAAAACTGTAAATCTAACAACTTTATTTAAAAAGGGAAGGAGACAAAGAACAAAGCTATAGGCTCGTTAGCTAAACACTTGTTATTGGGAAAATGTTAGAGTCCATTATAAAGAATGTAATAGCACAGCATTTAAAATACATAACATAATCAAGTGGAGTCAGCACGGTTTCATGAAGGGGGTAATTAGGCCTGACAAATTGACGAAAATTCTTTGAGGAAGTAACAAGCAAGATAGCTAAAAGCAAATCAGTGACCATAATTTACTTGGACTTTCAGAGTGCATTTGATAAGGTAACACACATTAGGCTATTTAATAAGGTAAGTGCCTATGATGGTGGAGGTAGTATATTAGCAATGGATAGATGATTGACTAAGTAATAGAAGATAGAGAGTGAGGATTAGGAAGAAATTTTCAAGATGGCAATCTGTAATTATTGAAGTGCCACAGAGGTCAGACCTGGAGTCACAATTACTATTTTTTAAAATATATTTTTATTTTTAAAAACTTCTTTTGAATATTACAACAAATACAAAACCAAACAATTCAAACCAATATTAAAAAACAAACCCACTAATTACATAAATAAATTCTAACTAATAACTAAGCTAAAAAAGGAAAATCTTAACAATAATAATAATAATAATAACCACAACACAGCTAAGCAAAACAAAGCAATAGCCCTCGATCATCCAGCGCTTAAGTTTATACATATTCATATGTTTGTAGTTCCTCCTGTCTGGATACCAGATTCACTACATAGAATTGTCATGGCTATACAAAGGCTCTTTTTAGTATGGCAGATAAATCTGTATCCAGGTAGTCCAAAAGGGCTGTCACGTCATATAAAAATTCTCAGTTTTATGTTGCACCAAACTCGTAAGAAAGACCAAGGGGATGTGCTCCATGACTAACATATGCCAGCCCACCAGCCCCGGGGGATTTTCCGATACCCACCCCAATGGAATGTTCTTGCTTGCAAAAAGGTGAGGATACTGAAAATCCTTTTTTTGTGTGCATTTAATGAAAGTGAATTAACAAAGCCAAGAAGAAGAGATACCGGGTCCATCTCCACCTCTATTCCTAAGGCCTTCTCTACTTCACCTACTACAGCACTCCAGTGTGCCCACAGTATGTGGCAGGACCAAAGGCAATGAGTAAGCGCGCCCATGTTCACTTTACATTTAGGACACATTGGAGATGCTCCAGCTTTAAATTTAGTGAGGCGGTCTGGGGTCAGACAGACCCTATGGAGAATCTTCAATTGCAAGGCATGGGTCCTGATGCAAATCGAGATCCTTCTTGCATTTTCCCAGATATCCTCCGATACTTCAGAAGAGATCTCAATGTCCAAATCCTTCTCCCGTACCTTACAGAGCCATTTGGTCCCATCCAAGGGACCCTCTCCCAATACATGATAAGCGTTGCTAACAGATAATGTACCCTCAGCACTCAAGACCTATAAGGATCAGTTAGAAGTGTGGTGTCTTTTTGTATGAAATTTGTAATTTGAAAGAAACAAAAGAGGTCCCTACTGGGCAATTCATATTTCTGAGCCGACTAGTCAAAAGGCGGTGGACATGATCTATATGGACTTCAGTAAGGCGTTTGACAAGGTTCCCCACGGGAGACTGGTTAGCAAGGTTAGATCTCATGGAGTACAGAGAGAACTAGCCATTTGGATACAGAACTGGCACAAAGGCAGATGACAGAGGGTTGTTTTCAGACTGGAGGCATGTGACCAGTGGAGTGCCACAAGGATCAGTGCTGGTTCCTCTACTTTTCATCTTTTATATAAATGATTGGATGTGAGCATAAGAGGTGTAGTTAGTAAGTTTGCAGATTACACCAAAATTGGAGGTGTAGTGGACAGTGAAAAAGGTTACCTCAGATTACAATGGGATCTTGATCAGATGGGCCAATAGGCCAAGAAGTGGCAGATAGAGTATAATCTAGATAAATGCGAGGTGCTGCATTTTGGGAAAGGTATTCTTAGCAGAACTTATACATTTAATGGTAAGGTCCTAGGGAGTGTTACTGAACAAAGAGACCTTGGAGTGCAGGTTCATAGCTCCTTGAAAGTGGAGTCGCAGGTAGATAGGATAGTGAAGAAGGCATTTAGTATGCTTTCGTTTATTGGTCAGAGCATTGAGTACAGGAGTTGGGAGATCATGTTGCGGCTGTATAGGACATTGGTTAGGCCATTGTTGGAAGACTGTGTGCAATTCTGATCTCCTTCCTATCGGAAGGATGCTGTGAAACTTAAAAGAGTTCAGAAAATGTTAACAAGGATGTTGCCAGGGTTGGAGGATTTGAGCTATAGGGAGAGGTTGAATAGGCTGAGGCTGTTTTCCCTGGAGCTTCGGAGGCTGAGGTTAAAGAGGTTTATAAAATCATGAGGCGCATGGATAGGATAAATAGACAAAGTCTCTTCCCTGGTTTGGGGGAGTCCAGAACTAGAGGGCATGGGTTTAGGGTGAGAGGGGAAAGATATAAAAGAGACCCAAGGGGCAATCTTTTCACGCAGAGGGTGGTACATGTATGTAATAAGCTGCCAGAGGAATTGGTGGAGGCTGGTACAATTGCAATATTAAAAGGCATCTGGATGGGTATATGATTAGGAAGGGTTTGGAAAGATATGGGCTGTGTGCTGGCAGGTAGGACTAGATTGGGTTGAGATATCTGGTCAGCATGGATGAGTTGGACCGAAGGGTCTGTTTCCTTGCTGTATATCTCTATGACTCTATGTCTCCCTTCGAATAAATCACCCAAGCAAGGTACGCCCCTAGCTGCCCATAGTTTAAACCCAGAGTCCATTATCCATGGCTGAAAACCTAGCAGATCAACTATGGGTGTGGAAAATAATGTTTTGGCAATATTGCCCTCACTCTGATTCATTTCCCTCCACGCCTCAACAGTATTGATGACTATTGGGCAATATTCCTTAACTGTTTTCATTTTGTCAGAGAACAACAGGCTAATAAGGGGGCATCTTGTCTGAGATGCTTTGATGTCCAAACAAAGTGAGTGAGGGTTCCCCTGGGCCCAATGAGCTTAATTCATAGTTTTTGATATCTGGGAGGCCCACTCCTCCCAGTCTGTAAGGTAACTGCAACTTGATCAATTTAATAAGAGGTCACTTGTGATACCAGATAAAATAACTAAACCAACTGTTCAGCCTTCTAAATATTTGCTTAGTAAAAAGCATAGGATACAACAGATGGGGCAGAACGTTCATCTTAATGATGGCTATCTGATCTAACCACCAAGAGATCGGAAGCGCCTCCCATTTACAAAGGTCCTGCTTGATTAAATGGGCAAAATTGGTTTTAAATATCAGTTCAAAAACTGGAGTAATAAATTCACCTAAATAAAGAAAGCCCTCCTGTTACTATCTAAAAGGGAACTGAGATCCACCCTCAGGATCAGGCACTCTCGGGAGACCACCCATGGACATGGCCTCTGATTTCGCCAAGTTTATCTTATAACCCAAGAAGCCACCAAATAGATTAATGCATTGTATCAGGTGTGGCACAGACACTGTTAGGTTTGATAAGAAGACAAGAATATCATCTGCATACAATGAAATCTTATGAGACTTCATCTCCACTTCTGGAATGGTTATATTGGGATCCTAATGCATTGCCTCCACCAGCGGTTCAATCACCAATGTGAAAAGCAACGATGATAAGGGACAGCCCTATCAATGGCCCCTACAAATATTGAAATTGCTTGACAGTACACCCATTGGTGAGGACCACGGCAAGAGGGTCACTATACAAAACCTCCAACCACCTGACGAAGGTCTCACCCAAGCCAAACTGCTTTAAAGTATAAAAAAGATATGGCCACTTGAACCTGTCAAATGCCTTTTCCACATCTAAGGAGATCATCAATTCATGCACCAATCGCTGTTGACATACTTGGATCATGTTAAGTAATCTCCAAATATTATCCATCGATCTGTGACCTTTTATGAACCCTGTCTGGTCCTCGTTAATGATGGAGGGCAGTACAGTTTCTAGCCTTAATGCCAGAGTCTTAGAGAGGATTTTGAAGTTAACATTCAGGAGTGAAATGGGCCTATGGGAAGCACAGTCCTCCGGGGCCTTCCCTTTTTTAAGAATGAGAGAGGTGCTCACCTTTCTTAGAGATGGTAGGAGGGGGCCACAATTATGTGAGTCATGAAACATACTAAGCATCGGCCCTGACAATATACCTATAAATTCCTTATAGAACTTACTGGGGAGCCCATCAGGACTCGGCGCCTTTCCATTCTGGAGCTGCCTCACAGCCTCCTGCACCTGTTGCTCTGACAACGGGCATTGAAGAGAGAATCATGTTCAGGGGTCACTCCCGGAAGGTCCAAATTCTTAGAAAGACTCCATCCTAACCTGCCCACTCTCACAGCTTTCAGATTGGTATAATTCAGAGTAAAATTTCTGAAATGTTGCATTAATCCTTTTAGAATCATAGGTTAAATTTCCAGTGTACTCTCTGATCAAGATAATGGCTTGGGGGGGCACTCATTTTCCAAGCAAGGTATGTCCAGCTTATCCCCATGCTTAAACAGCCTTTGACTTGCAAATGTAAGCTCCCCATATGAGCATTGAGTTCAGCGTAGACCGAACCACTGTGTTCCTCTGCAGTTTAACCAGCAAGGGCCTGTCAAGATATGCGTTTTCAGCTAATTTCAGACGTGTCTCGAGCAAGTGTTACTGCTTACCCATCTGCCACTTCTTACTGGCTGAATATGAAATAATCAATCCCCTAAGATAGGCTTTAGCTCTGGATATAGATTTGCTCGCGAAGCTGGAAGGTTCGTTTTCGGACGTTTTGTCACCATACTAGGTAACATCATCAATCAGCCTCCGGATGAAGCACTGGTGGTATGGCCCACTTTCTATTTATGTGCTTAGGATTCCTTAGGTTGGTGATGTCATTTCTTGTGGTAATGTCAATTCCTGTGGCAATGTCATTTGCTGTTCTTTTTCTCAGGGGGTGGTAAATGGGATCCAAGTCAATGTGTTTGTTGGTAGAGTTTCAGTTGGAACACCATGCTTCTAGGAATTCTCATGTGGTCTCTGTTCGGCTTGTTCTAGGATGGATGAGTTGTCCCAGTTGAAGTGGTGTCCTTCCTCATCTGTATGTAAAGATACTAGTGAGAGTGGGTCATGTCTTTTTGTGGCTAGATGAAGTTCATGTATCCTGGTGGCTAGTTTTCTGCCTGTTTGTCCAATGTAGTGTTTGTCACCACAAGAAATGACATCACCAACCCAAGGAAACCTAAAAACATAAATAGAAAGTGGGCCATACCACTAGTGCTTCATTTGAAGGCTCACTGATTATGTTATCTAGTATGGTGATGAAACTTCTGAAAACCAACCTTCCAACTCAGCAAGCAAAGCTATATCCAGAACCTCAACCTAAGCTACAAATCTTCTCAAACTTGCTAATAGGCTTTAGCTGTTTCCCAAAGAATGGATGGGCTACTGACCGAGCCTCAATTAATATCTAAAAAAAGCCCTGAATTCAGTAGAAAAAAGACTTCAATAAACTTGCTATTCTTAAGGATGAAGGTGTCCAGTCGCCAATGCCTCAAGCCTATAATTGTATCCTTACTGTAACCATTAAATACACTGAGGCGCGATCAGAAATAGTAATATTGCCAATTGTACATGACGCCACCGAGCCCAAAATGTGCTGCAGGGATCAGAGAAAAACCAATTGGGGTATGGCATTTATGTGGGTTCAAAAAAAAATGAAGTTCCTGCCAGTAGGGTGAAGGTGCCTCCAAACGTCTACCAACCCCAATTCAACACACAAATTCACTAATTGTTTTGATCGCAAAGAAGATATCAGCAGATCTTTGGGCATTCTGTACACCTCATGGTCTATTAGACAATTTAAATCCCCTCCTACGATAATATGCTGAGATGCAAGGTTCACCAGTCTAGAAAGCACATCTGTCAAGAACTTAAGGGGGTGGAGAGGGGGACAGTAAACATTTAAGATTTCAGATTCTTCCCCATATATCAAAGCTGAAAGAACTACAAATCTCCAATGTGTGTCTTTAATACACTCTAATAACTTAAATGGGAGATTCTTTCCAACTAAAATGGCCACCCCTCTATTCCTCGTATTGAAAGATGAAAAATAAACTCGGTCATACCCATTCTGTTGCAGCTTCAAATGCTCTGCATCATCCAGATGTGTTTCATGTCATAAGGCAACATCCACCCTCTCTCTTTAAAGACTGGAAAGTACCTTCTTCCTCTTCACTGGTAAATGACTCCCCTTAATATTCCAGGTGCACCACTTAAACACATCCTTAGCCATAACCTTGTGTAGCACCATTTAGATTCCAGAGAGGAAGAAACCGAACTACAGATCACTGAGCTTTAATGCAAAAGAATCCACAAAACCCAAAAACTATGTAGACTAAAAATAACTACAGCCAACAAATCGACAAAACTTACAAAAACTATATACAGCAAAATCAGAAAAACAAAAAAATCACCAAAGGTATTGATTGGAGGAATTTATCCCCCATTCAAAGGGGGTACCTACACATCCCACAATCCTGGTAACCATCCCAACCACCCTCTCAACTCCAACCAGCTAGGGTCGCACCACACACACCAACTACCCAGTAGAGAAAAAAAACACCCAAAAGCAAGATTAGTAGTATAGACAAGTAAACTAAAAATAAATATGTCACCCATTCTTTAACATAACTGAGAGATTAAAGATAAATACTCTATCCAGCCCAAACATCATTTCACGCAACATATTAACAGAAAGGAGACTCTACCAAGTCCTTTTTAAAGAAAAGCAAACATGAATAGCTCTGTCCTCTACGTCTATTCGGCTGTTTGACTTAAGTCAACGTGTCCACAAAGTTGTTCGCTTTCTCTGGCAAGTCGAATAAATGTATGGATCCATTATGCTCAATCAGAAGCACTGCTGGATACCTTAGAGAATACAGGATCCCAAGTTCTCTCAATCTCCTTTGATGCCATCATAGGACTTCAGTTTCTGGACCACTGCCACCGAGAAGTCTTAAAAAAACATGACCCTGAAGACGCCACGTACCAACGCCTTCGGGTCTCTCCCTTGGACTCTAGAGGCTTCCATGACCCTCTGCTTATCTTTATAATGATGGAACCTCACCAGGACAGGAATTGGGCACTGATCCACACCTGGCTTTTGTTCTGCGATCCAGTGGGCTCTTTCAATTGTTGACATTCCCTTCTCAATCTCCAAACCAAGGTACTCTGAGAACCACTTCTCAAAGAACTCCACTGGCCGCTCACCTTGACCCCTTCAGTATGCCAATAACACACAGGTTCGTTCTTCTGTCCTGTTGGAGATCATGTACCAGATCCAACAGACCACAGACCTTCATTTCCAGGGCTTCAGTCCGGCTCTTGGAGGAGTCAGTCCCTGCCTCTACCCCTGCAGCCTGACGCTTGAGCTCATCAGTCCTTTTCCCAGGTCTTGCAGCATAGCAGATACAGGAGCCAGCTTCTCTTCAATTTTTTCCTGGATCTGCCTCCCCAGGACCTCACGAGATTTGGCCAGCTCCTCAGCTAGGGACTGGTGAGTAAACAAGCCTACAGCTTCAGCGGCCTGGGCAATGGGCCCGGCCCCGGGCAAGCTTCCTCCTTTCTTCGGCATTCTCCAGCTGCAAGGACAAATGAAAGTAGATTTTTTTCAGGTTTCTAGCTCTTTTACTGTACTTTTACTCACAGTAAAGTGTTTGGGATGGGGTCTGGCTCTGTCAGGTTGGTGTGAAGCCCAGCAAACACGATGCAAACAGGATGCCGCCATCTTGGATCCCTAGGGGTCACAATTGTGTACAATATATATTAATGACTTGGATGGGGAAAATGAATGTACTGGCACCAAGTTTGCAAATGACACAAAAACAGGTCAGAAGGCAAATTGTAAGTATGACTCAAAGAATCTGCAGAGGGACACAGACAAGTTAAACTAGTGGGCAAAACATCATGTGACATCATGCACTTTGTCAGGAAGAGGAAAGGAGCTGAATATTGCTAAAATGGAGAAGGACTGAAGAAAGCTAAAGAACAGAGGAATTTCGGAATTGTGCATGAATGACAAAAAGCTAGCACCCACAAGTAGTAAGAAAAGCAAAAGGAATGGTAGGTTTTAGCTGAAAGGGAATGGAGGTTAAAAATAGAAGGCTTTGCTAAAACTGTACAAGGTACTAAGTCAGACTACAGCTGGAATATTGTGAACAGTTTTGGGCTTCTTATCTAATGAAAGATACAGTGACATTGGAGGCATCTCAGAGAAGATTCATTAGGTTGCTACCAGGTATGGAGGGACTGTCACTTCAGGAATGGTTGAGTAAATTTGGCCTGTATATACTCATTGGAGTTTAGAAGAATGGCAGGTGACCTTATTGAGACACATACGATTCTTGGGACTTGAGGTGTACTTTTCCGCATTAAACTCCATTTGCCGCCTCTCAGCCCAGCTCTGCAGCTTATCAATATCCCTCTGTAACCTACAACATCCTTTGTAACTGTCCACAGCTCCACCAATCTTACTGTCATCTGCAAATTTACTAACCCATCCTTCTACAGCCTCATCCAGGTCATTTATAAAAATGACAAACAGCAGTGGCCCCAAAACAGATCTTTGCAGAATACCACCAATAACTGAACTCCATTGAACATTGCCCATCAACCACCACCCTCTGTTTTCTCACAACTAGCCAACTTCTGAACCAAACCATTAAATCCCCTTAATCCCATACTTCTGTCTTTTCTGAAATCAAATACTTTACTGAAATCCATATACACCAAATCAACCACTTTACACTCATCCACCTGTTTGGTCACCTTCTCAAAGAACTCAGTAAGGTTTGTGAGGCACCACCTAACCATCACAAAACTATGTTGACTATTCCTAATCAACTTATTCCTTTCTAGATGATTATAAATCCTATCTCTTACAACCCTTTCCAACACTTTACCCACAACCGAAGTAAGGCCCATCGGTCTATAATTACCAGGGTTGTCCCTACTCCCCTTCTTGAACACAAACTCAACAGCCTTCTATGGTAAAAAACTCCACAGGTTCACTACCCTCTGGAGAGAAAAAAGGTCCACCTCATCTCTAAGTTAAATGTGCAACCCTTTGGTCTTAGACTCTCTCACAGGTTGATAGGGTTGTTAAGAAGGCGTACGATGTGTTAGCTTTTATTGGTAGACAGACTGAGTTTCGGAGCCATGAGGTCGAGTTGCAGCTGTACAAACCTCTGTTGCGGCCGCACTTGAAGCATTGTGTACAGCTCTGTTAGTCACATTATAGGAAGGATGTGGAAGCATTGGAAATGGTGCAAAGGAGATTTACCAGGATGTTGGCTGGTATGGAGGGAGGGTGTTATGAAGAAAGGCTGAGGGACTTGAGACTGTTTTCGTTAGAAAGAAGATGGTTGAGAGATGACTTAATAGAGACATATAAGGTGATCAGAGGATTAGATGAGGTGGACAGTGAGAGCCTTTTTCCTCAGATAGTGATGACTAGCACAAAGGGACATAGCTTTAAATTGAGGGGTGATAGATATAGAACAGATGTCAGAGGTAGTTTCTTTACTCAGAATGTAGTAGGGGCATTGAACACCCTGCTTGTAACAGTTGTAGACTCACCAACTTTAAGGGCATTAACACGGTCATTGGATAAATGTATGGATGAAAATTGAATAGGTTAGATGAGCTTCAGATTGGTTTCATAAGTCGGAACAACATTGAGGGCTGAAAGGCCTGTACTACGCTGTAACATTCTATGTTCTATTAAGTATATTCACTGTGATGATAGACTTTTACTCATAAGGACATCAAGAATTGTGGGGCAAAGGCAAAAAATTGGAATTGAGGATTATCAGATCATTCATGATGTCACAAAATGGCACAGCAGATTCAATGGACTGAATGACCTACTTCTGCTCCTACATATTACAGTCTTATGGTCCAATACCCCCCCAACTATGTGCCATTTTTCCATTTCCTATTCTAATTATTCTCCGAATTCTCTGCAACAGATTTCCAATTCATTAGGGCCATATTTGCAATTTTGAAACTAGTTAAACTCCTGGCAAATCAGTCCAGGTAGGGGAGACTTACATCCAGTCAATCTGCGTTGGGCCTTCCAGGTCATGAATGTGAAAGCTAAGTGTCTAACCTATCAATAATACAAAAAGACCCTCAAATATTTTGTTTCCAAAGGTAAAGACAAAAATGTCAAATTTATGTGCCATGATCTCAATTCGTGTCACATCGATAGGTCAGTATATCTTCAAGAAACATGCTCATGATATCAACTCTGCATCATCGCGTCTGACCCTTAGAGTATAAAGGTCTCAGACTGATCTTACCCCAGAGACCATTTGAAATATATCACCTATTGATAGTAGGTTGCTCTGTTAACATAATATTAACCCAGACTGTTTTTGTGAATGTAATATTTATGTATTTCAGTCAGCTGTAATAAACATCATATGGATTCATGAATACCATGATATCCACACCAGGGTCCTACGTTGCCAGGGATAACAAAAGTGTTGCCATATCAAGTAAAATTCCCTGGTGGAGGCAAAAATCACATTATATCCATTTACAGCATGTGCATTCTTCCAAAAACAGTGCTTCCTGTTGTGTCCCAACAATATTCTTATCACTCCATTTAGTCCCTTCCACTAGGAAGTAGTAGCATCTCAAATCTGGTCTTTTTGTGGTGCATTGGGGATCATCTTTGCTCTGAACCTAAAGCTCTGAGGTAACGTTCCACTCCAGGATTTGATGGGCGGAAAAGACACATTCAAATATGGCCAAACAAGTTGATTATTGGCTTAAAAACCCTTCCAACACATGCCAATGATAGGCAGTAAGAGTGGGAAAAGTTCCTGGTCAACCAAACAATGGAAAGAAAAATGGAGCCTCTATCTTCACTAGTCTAAACTCTATACTACATGTATACAAAGGTGTATGCTACCATAGCTGCTCAGCAACCTTGGGGAGACCAGGTGGGCTGGACACCATGTGTAGATCAGTTTGGTGCCAAAATAACATGTTCAATTCCAGTTCTGGCTGAGGTTAATTTGGGATCTGCTTCTTTACCCTACCCATACTGGAGATCGTGGCATGGTATTGGACCCAACTTTCAGCAGAAAATCAAAGGAGAGGTATCTGACACATTAACAGTTTTTCAATTAGATAAATCAAGGACAACATGACAGCCAGATATTCTATTGTTTGATTTTATCTCGGAGACCTTTCTTTCCTGGAAATAAAATGGTCTGGAAGATATGGGAGAGCAGCCAGTGTGTGGGTACACTGTAGGTCATAAAGAGATGAGAACATTTGGGAAGAAAAGACAAAAAATGTGCATGAATTGCTCTGACCAAAATAAAGTTCCTACATCTAGCCATTCAGAAGAAAGGTTACATCCGAAACATTGACTTCCCCACCTTCTGATGATGCCTGGCTTGGATTGTTCTTCCAGCCTCCTGCTTGTCTACCTTGGATTCCAGCATCTGCAGTTTCTTTGTCTCTAATTTAGAACTACTGACGTGGGTGACAGGGACATGAGTAACATTGGTTTTAAATAATCATTTGGGGTAATAATACCAGAGAGTGAAACCCTACATTGTCCAATAATGGGATCCTCATCATATGGGTCAATATGAGCTGAGTCACTATTATATTTGGTCCCAGTATTGCCGAAACCCAGCTATGAGAATTAATATATCCATAAAGGGAAGTGAAAACTTTACTCTTGCAAGTTAGTTGCTATGTAACTTTGTTGTGGTTCTGTCCGCCGAGCTGGGAATTTGTGTGGCAGACGTTTCATCCCCTGTCTAGGTGACACCCTCAGTGCTTGGGAGCCTCCTGTGAAGTGCTTCTGTGATGTTTCCTCCGGCATTTATAGTGGTTTGTCTCTGCCACTTCCGGTTGTCAGTTCCAGCTGTCCACTGCAGTGGCCGGTTTATTGGGTGCAGGTCAATGTGTTTGTTGATAGAATCTGTGGATGAGTGCCATGCCTCTAGGAATTCCCTGGCTGTTCTCTGTTTGGCTTGTCCTATAATAGTGGTGTTGACCCAGTCGAACTCATGTTGCTTGTCATCCACGTGTGTGGCTACTAAGGATAGCTGGTCGTGTCGTTTCGTGGCTAGTTGGTGTTCATGGATACAGATCGTTAGCTGTCTTCCTGTTTGTCCTATGTAGTGTTTTGTGCAGTCCTTGCATGGGGTTTTGTACACTACATTGGTTTTGCTCATGCTGGGTATCAGGTCCTTTGTCCTGGTGAGTTGTTGTCTGAGAGTGGCTGTTGGTTTGTGTGCTGTTATGAGTCCTAGTGGCCGTAGTAGTCTGGCTGTCAGTTCAGAAATGTTCTTGAGGTATGGTAACGTGGCTAGTCCTTTGTTGTGGCATGTCCTCATTCCGTTGTCTTTCCCTTAGGCATCTGTTGATGAAATTGCGGGGGTATCGTTTTTGGCGAATACATTGTAGAGGTGTTCTTCTTCCTCTTTTTGCAGTTCTGGTGTGCTGCAGTGTGTTGTGGCCCTTTTGAACAGTATATGTAATTTTCAAGGGCAGCACGGTGGCTCAGTGGTTAGTAATGCTAACTCTCAGTGCCAAGGACCTAGGTTCAATCCCATCCTCAGGCGACTGTCTGTGTGAAGTTTGCATATTCTCCGTCTCTGTATGGGCCTCCTCTCATGGTCCAAAAGGATGCAGGTTACTTGTAGTAGCCATGCTAAATTGCCTGTAGTGTGCAGACTGGGTGGACTAGCCATAAGGAAATGGTGAGGTGGTTCACCATTGGGATGCTCTTCAGACAGTTGGTGAGGATTTGATGGATTGAATGGCCTGCTTCTGCACTCTAGGGATTCTACGTTACTAAAGTGCACACTTAATATTAAATGAACTCAAACATTTGTACCCTTATTACAAATATAGATTGGTCTGCAATTTCTCTTTTACTTTGCAAAGAAAGAAGCAGCAAATAGTGAGTATGATTTCATTAAATTAATGGGATCGTGTGGGCTTTATATTATGATAAAATTGCATTGTGTTCAGCAGAGCAATAGGAATAGCACGCTGGTAAAAATGCTTGAGGCAATGGTTAATGTACAGTAAAAGTCCTTTTTACTATTTAGGGAGTCGAACAAAATAATTGGCAACTTTAAAAGAAACACTAAGCCTCATTGACAATAAATGTCACAAAACTTCAGTGATCCTACCTTGCAAACATTGGCCCAGAAAACCATTTCAATGATTTAAAAAATGGAAATACTGCTCCTGACCTCTGTGATGACATCCATCCGTAATAGTGTTTATGCCCAATCACAAAGAATAACTTCAACTGGCTTACTTTAAGATCTCCTGAGTGCAGTAACTATTTTAGATTTCTCAGCTTTATTTATATTATTCTTCCTGTATGACTTATTGCAGGTTGACCTAAACTTCACGTATGACTAAAGATCTTGGTGACTATTTAACTGCAAGCCTGTTCATTTCTGAGCTGTCAATCACTATATATCCATCATGAGCTTAATTTAAATATTGCTTTCACAAAGCCATTCCAATGTGCTCCCAGTAGGTAAATATTCTTGCATTCAGCATGTATTCAGAAAGTTAGCCTTCATAATGTGCCTGGTTGCTTGAAATTAGCATTTTTTCTGATGTATTAGATGATGCCATCAAAATACATGTAGTGTTTACATCTGTATCTCACCCCATGATACTCAAGGAGACTAATTCAAAGCCTAACAAAAATCATTCATTTCTTTAAAAATGATAAGTTGTATTCTAATCAGGAGTTTCCATTTGGTACTGATATTCCTGTTTGCATTTAAACAGCATAATAATCACTTGCAGCATCTGGTTTCCCATTGTGATGACGCTTAGCTTGCACAATGCAGAAGCACATCATTGTGCCACATATGAGTAAGGAAGTGCATCCATTATACAGGAACAGATCAAGACAAAGACTATCAGAGGAACTACATTTGTTGTGAATGAATGGTCCCATGTTTCTAATCTGGATTCTGACGAAACTGCTTACTTTTCTATTATAGTTTTTCACGTTTCTAAAACATTACAAGTTATCCAAAGTCAAAGTCAATCACTGTTTTCCTATTTTGAAGGGAACACCAAAAGCTATTTCCAAGTCAGACTATGTAGTACATTAGCAAAAGACTGCATCAACATTTCCAATGAGCAACTCTGGCTGAACAGGTTTAGTATTTCTATAACCCACAAGATTCAGGCTCACCTTTACCAATGCTCAGATTCTTCCTCGATTGTCTTCCTCTCTGTCCAGATTGTGCTTAACACAATCACCATTTCCTTGACCCGAGCTATCGCTCGGTTATTAGCTTATAAATTAGTCACAAAAACCTGACAGGCCAGTACAGTACTGAAAGAGTACTATACTGCTGGCTACTGAGTTTTGGATCAGTTATCAAAATGCCCTCTTAGATGGATGTAAAAGAGTCCATGTCAGTACTTTGAAGAATAAGGCAGTTTTCCCTAATGTTTTAGCCAATATTTGTCCTTCAGTCAGCATCACAAAAAAAAGATTGTCTCGTCATTGTCATGTTGGTATTTGTGTTTGCTATGTTTCCTCTATTACAAAATCATCTTGACTTCACAAGTATTCGACTTATTCCTGGGATGAAAGAGCTATCGTATGAAGACAGGTTGAACAGATTATGTCTATATCCATTGAAGTTTAGAAGAATGAGATGTGATCTAATTGAAACATATGATCTTGAAGGGATTGAATAGGGTGGACACCAGGAAGGTGCTTCCATTTACGACAGAGACTGCATCTAGTGGGCATAGTTTAAGGGTAAGAGGTCTCCCTTTGGAGAATTAGATGAGACTTTTTTTTTGTATTACAGGGACATCATTATGTTGAGTTCTATTTCCTAGAAGATAGTGAAGGCTAAGTATTTAAATTTTATTCAAGGTTGTGTTCATTAATTTTTTGGAAGATTAGGGAGTCAAAGATTATGGGATGCAGGCAAAAAGTGGAGATAAGACTAGAACCAGATCAGCCGTGATCTTATTGAAGGAAAGAGTCAGTTCAAAGGTCAAATCGACTTATCTCTGCTCTGAAGTCTATGTTTCTAAGTACTTCAGTGGTCGTAAGTGTTTTGAGACATGTGATTGGCGTTGAATGTAAGTCTTTCTTTTTTACTTCTTTGCTTTCAGCTCAAACTTATTCTACGTGAAATTGGTTAATTTCCCTTTATTGCTTTCTCAGGTTCTGCCTTTTGAGGCATTTTGTGTCGCATTGCTTCAGACACTGAGTGATCAAATTAACAACTGGCATCTGTTCACCAAGCAGAAGCTCCATTAATTATGCATGCAAATCAGTTTATAATTATTATATATAACTGTACAAATGTTCCTAACACCCTCTGCTGACTTTAAACTGAAGCAAGTGTTGTAACATCATTTTGTTCTCAAACAACAAGAGTAAAATCTGTCAGATTCTTGATAAAAAAGTGTTGCTGTTGCATTTCTTTAACTAATTAGATTTACATTCCTGTCAACAAGGTAAGTTCCATTATAGTAGAGAGCACAAGCTTAAAGGTAGATGTGTGCAAGGGAAAAACTGAGGAATTCTAATTATATCTGTCCTTCTTATATTTACCCTGAGATTTGGTGCTCAAGTCTCCCAGATGCTAATATATTCAAACATACAATGACACAGATCCATTACTGGCTACTATTAGATGGAAACAGCCAGCACTTAGTGCCCAGAAAAACATGTTAACTCTCAATCATCTTTGTGTTTGCCCACGTGATTTACTTATTGTACCTCAGTCACCGGAAACTGGAGCATGTGAAGCAATTTTGAGCAGTAATCCGCAATTCATGCTAATAGTGAGATAGGGGTTTAGTTATTTTACTAGCTTCAAATAGAAGTAGCATATGCTGGATGAATTTCAATCTCAGCCTGCAATAATGAGTAAATTTGTACCATCAGATGCAGCCTTACAATTTTGTGATCTGCAGATCCATGGTTTCACGAATACAAAGAGCTAAAAATCCAGAATGCTGATTGCAACCGAACAGGAGGCCATTCTAACCACGATCATTCAGTGAAATGAACATTGCCACCCTCCTATTGTCACCAGCTTTGCATTTTAAGGTTTAAACTTTAGAAGAACCGCATGCAGAAAACCGGAGGCCAGTTTGCCCATTTATATCTGTGTTATATTTTGGTAATGGAGCGAGAAACCACTTCTACACAAAATCCCGGTTAAATTGGATTTGACAGCCTACTTTGATTGCACTTACACTTCTGCCATCACTTGTCCATTTTTTTGTATAGTTTGCCAATACCTCCACTGGTTGAATAGTTGAAGCATTCGTTCCACTGGTGCAGCAATCCCACATGACTCCTTTCTCCCATTTTTATATATGTTTAGAGAACGTGCAGCTGGGGCACTAGGTGAAGAAATTTTGACATTCAGCTTTGAAATTGTAAGACAATGATTAGTCCAGAGGAATATTGCATTGTACAAGGCATTGGTGAGGCCACTTTTAGGGTACTGCATACAGTTCTGGTCGCCCCGTTATAGGAAGCATGTTTTTAAACTGGAAAGAGTGCAAATAAGATGAACAAGAATGTTAGCGAGATTGGAATTTTTGAGTTATAAGGTGAGGCTGGATAGGCTGGGAGGGTCAGAGACTGAGGGTTGGCCTTATAGAGGTTTCTAAAATCATGAGGGACATAGATAAGATGAATAGCCAAGATCTTTTCCCTAGGGTTGAGTAGTCCAAAACTAGAGGACATATTTTTATGGTGAGAGGGGAAAGTTTTAAAAGGGAACTGAGGGGCCACTTTTTCAGAGGATGGTGAATGTATGGAATGAGCTGTCAGAGGAAGTGGTAGAGGCAGGTACAATTACAGCAGTTAAAAGACATTTGGACAGTTCTATGAATAAAAAAGGTTTTGAGGGATACAGACAAAATGCAGGTAAATGGGGCTCGCTCAGTTAAGGAAATCTGGTAGGCATAGATAAGTTGGGCCAAAGAGTCTGTTTCTGTGCTGCATGACTCAGTGAAGTTGTGGATAATGCTGAAGACTGTTGCAGGTTACAGAGGGACAAAGATAAGTTGCAGAGCTGGGCTGAGAGGTGGCAAATGGAGTTTAATGTGAAAAAGTGAGGTGATTCACTTTGCAAGGAACAACAGGAATAAAGGTTACTAGGAGAATGGTAACATTCTTAGTAGTGTAGATGAGCAGAGAGATCTTGGTGTCCATGTACATAGATCCCTGAAAGTTGCCACCCAGGTTGATAGGGTTGTTAAGAAGGCATACGGTGTGTTAACTTTTATTGGATGGGATTGAGTTTCGAAGTCACGAGGTCATGCTGCAGCTGTACAAAGCTCTGGTGCGGCCGCACTTGGAGTATTGCGAACAGTTCTGGTTGCTGCATTATAGGAAGGATGTGGAAGCTTTGGAAAGGGTGCAGAGGAGATTTGCTAGGATGTTGCCTGGTATGGAGGAAAGGTCTTATGAGGAAAGGCTGAGGGACTTGACACTGTTTTCGTTAGAGAGAAGAAGGTTGAGAGGTGACTTAATTGAGACAGAAAAGATAATCAGAGGGTTAGATAGGGCAGACAGTGACAGCCTTTTTCTCAGATGGTGATGGCTAGCACAAGGGGACATAGCTTTAAATTAAGGGGTGATAGATATAGGACAGATGTCAGAGGTAGGTTCTTTACTCAGAGAGTAGTAGGGGTGTGGAATTTATTGCCTGCAACAGTAGTAGACTCGCCAACTTTAGGGGCCTTTAAATGGTCATCGGATAAACATATGGATGAAAATGGAATAGTGTAGTATAGATAGGCTTCAGATGGGTTCCACAGTCTGCACAACATAGGAGGCATAAGGATCTGTACTGCACTGTAATGTTCTATGACTCTATAACTCTATACCTCAATAGGCTTTAAAAATCATAGAAATTTAATAGATAAGATAATTTATGTATATTTTTGGAACTCCTTGCAATCCCCTGGAGTCTGAATACCTTTGTAGAATCATTGTAATTAAAGGCACATTTGGCCCATCATTTCTGTTCCTGAAACCCACTAGCATACTTATTGAAAGCATTGACTTTAAAACTAATTTCAACAAGTTTGGAATAACCTATCAATTTCCATATATAATTGGAAAAAGTGCTGCATATTTATTGGTATGACGATCAAAGCTTTTGTTCAGTTTTTGTCTTACAGAATCCATTACAATGTTGAAAAACTATATAGTGCAACATTCACACTTCCCGTACACAGCCTTGCTTCCTGTTGTCAGAATTTATAGTCAAAATTCCACATAACCATTTACAATTGTAAATGTCAAAGTCAACACTTCCAATGGATTGAGTTATAGTTGCAAGACCTGACTATTGGAAACTCAGTGAAGTCATTTTGAAAATACAATACCACCAGGTATAGAGCTGAATCAAAATGAACAATTAAGGAGATGTTGATTTCCTCATGTCCACCATTCACAATTCACAGCATTGAAAGTTAAAATCAGCCCTCCTTTGTTTGCCAAGATGACAAATACCATAATTTTAATCTGCTCTTTTACAAAACGGCAGAATGGTAACAGGGATGTAGCAAATAATTGGGTACCATGGCAACAGCATTGTGGCTGCCACCTTGCCCCAGTAGTTATTTTTACCCACAGGAATAAGGTGCCAAATACCCATTCATCCACAGCTACTGGGATCTCACTCACAGCAGGGAGGGCATCACAATTGTGCCAGGGGCACAAATACATCCCTGGCTAGCAATTAATGCAGGTTTTAAAGAGATATCATCAACCTCAACTGCCTTTATGCTGAAATTAGACGAGTCAGAACTGGCCAAGTATCATCACAAGACAAGGCTTGCTATGCCAAGTCAAACGCCCTCTCAAATTTTTCCCACTGCATTCCTCCTCCCTACTCAGCTTGGTGTGCCTTGCCAGCCTAGCTGTAAGCAATGCTAGCTTCGATTTACCTTCCTCCAGGCTGCCTGACCCCTTTATTTAAGTGGATAACCAGCAGTAACCATTAGAATCACAGAGACATACAGCACGGAAACAGGACCTTCAGTCGTCTCATTTACCAGGATTTGGCCCATATGCCTCTAAACCCTTCTTATTTATATACCCATCCAGATGCCTTTTAAATGTCACAATTGTACTAGCTTCCACCACTTCCTCTAGCAGCTCATTCGATACATGCACCGCCCTCTGCATGGAAAAGTTGCCCCTTGGGTCCCTTGTAAATCTTTCCCTAGGGTGCTGCTGAGACACTGCCTCTGAGGTAGGACTTCCTCTCTGATAGAAGTGGAAATTTCACCCCCAAGCCAATGAATGGACCAAATGATGTTGAATGGCCAAACACAAGCAAATTCACTGCCAACTTCTACGCCCCCCTGTCCCTGCCAAAGGTCATACTTGATTAGACAGAATTGCAAGTAGGAGGCATCAACCTTAGATTTTTTTCTTGAACCTATCAACAAAATTCCCAAAAGCGCCTCTCCCACTCCCCCTCAAAAGTCACTTATTCTTTGCTGAGTCACAAAAAGCAATGTCTATCACACACAAAGCAAGCAGGAATAAATACATCCCTAGCCAGCAATCAATGCAAATTCCCTCAAAGCTCCCTTGCAAATTTTCCCCACAGGCAATAAGGTGCCAAATACCTATTCATCCTTTCTTCCACTGCTACTAGGATCTCACTCACAGCAGGGAGGGCAAGACAATCGTGCCAGGGGCATAAATGTGTCCCTAGCTGGCATTCAATGCAGGTTTTAAAGAAATATCATCAATCTCAATTGCTTTTTGCTGAAATTAGAGTCAGAATTGACCAAGTATCACCAAAAGAATGTTTGTGTCTCAGCTACTCATTGGCTTAACTCAGTAAATCATTGATTGGGAGGGTTCCAACATGGAAGGAAATTTTAATTGGGTAGGGCATTAAAGAAAACATACAAGTTCCTGATGTTCCTGCTAAGAAAACAATATTGAATTGTTAACAACAATGGAGTTTCTTTCCTGACGTCTTCAAATTGAAACTCAAAAAATCAAAATGGAAGTGGCGAAAGAATTTTTTTTTCAAATGACTGGCAGGTTTTGCTTCTTAGGGTGATAAGAAAGAAGGCAGATGGAGCTGAACTCGATCTCACGTGAAATTAACAGGTTTCAGATGTGAAAATTAGCTCATGCATTGTGGGGCATTTTTGGACAGGAAATTGGGTTTGATTTTGGACACTACAAGGGCCCTACAGCTCAAAGTCAGCATCCACTCGTGCAGCGAAGTATAGCATTTGACATATTGGCGCAGGGGTTAATCTGCACCTAGTGAGTGTCTGATGGAAGTATGTTGAGCTGGGAGGGCATGACATTAACCAGAAAAATATTTTGCAAACCAAATCTTCTGTACATACCTGCTTCCACAATGGCAGGTATTCCTCCTGGAATACAGCATAGCTTGGAGAAAGAACAGAAGTCACAGGGAGAAGCATAAGATTCTGGAATGGGTGTGCATTCAAGATGTGAGGAGGAGGAGGAAGAGGAAAACAGCTCCAAGTAGGCATTCATATCTAACTAGTGTGTCTGGGGAGCTCACCCCCACACCCCCCATTCCCCCCAACCCCCTGTCTGAACCCTAGTGAGGAACAGTGCATGAGAAGTTTTCACTTCAGTAAGTATATCGTCACTAACCAAGAACTTGCTGCGGCCCATCTTCAATCTCCAAGCTTGGTTAGGACTGCAATGACAGTGGCTGTAAGGATGATTGCAGCAATGAAGTTTAAACATCTAGATCTTTCTCTGGTAAGACCTAGTATATGTTCAAGAAAGAAAATTAACAGGTTTTATTAACTATTTACATACGGGGTGGTCAGGTGAATTGGCCATGCTAAATTGCCCGTAGTGTTAGGTAAGGGGTAAATGTAGGGGTATGGGTGGGTTGTGCTTCGGCGGGGCGGTGTGGACTTGTTGGGCCGAAGGGCCTGTTTCCACACTAAGTAATCTAATCTAAAAGAGGTCATCTTCTGTACTCCGAAAGGCTCAGCCTCCATCTCCATATTATCTGGCATCAATATAACAAAGTTCCTAATGCATATGCTTTTCTAGGAATAAACATACTGTTCAGACTGTATTCCACTACAACTGGGTTGAAGCTGGAGTTATTTGAAATTATCATGTAGTTTGCTGTCCACTGATGTTTCATGGAGAATCTGCAATAAAAGAGCATGAAATGTGACTTTCTTCGTTTAGAGCCAAGAAGGGAGAGTACACAATGGTTTCTCTCAGATTGCAGTCTTCCCCTTGATGTGAGGTATTATTGCATGCTAATTCTTTTCTATACCAATGTGTATCATCTACAAGATGTCCTGCAGCAGCCCTTTAACAATACATTCCAAAGCCACTTTTCTATCTCCTGTTAGGACAAGGACAGCAGATGCAAGTATCCCCTCCCCACCCACTTTCAGAGTAGCCTGCCTTGAAACCATCTTGTGGTGAGGACCAAATGATAGAGATTGTTGATAGGTGAGTGATGGAGTGTGGAGATTTGAGCAGTGGCTCTAAGATGAGTGGCACAATTGGTAGAATATGGTTTTTGAAAATGCTTTTATGGACTTTGCCTACTCGTGTGAAGTCATCAAGATTTTTGAATCCAAGTCCTTCAAACTTTGCTCGTTGCTCCCACATCCTTTGGAGCTTCTTTACCAGAATATATGGATTTTTTAGCTTCTTCACCAAAAACCCACTGCAATACCTGAACACCTTACAGCATATGTTATCGCACTGTTTCGCCAATCCACACTCACTCCCAGGTCAGACTCTCTCCAATCACAACTCCTAACTCTTGCTTCAGCCCAATGGAGCTCAATTTTAAAGAATTGTAGAATAGTTTTAAGCAGTGCAGGTTACCTTTAAGTGGGACTAGCCCCTCACAATGTCAGACCCCGCATCTAGTCAACAAACATCATGATTAGCACTAATTGAACACGGAGACCATTAAATTAGCAGACAGCACGAACTTTGCATGTTGATTGCATTGCATTCATCATACAATGCAACCCTTGGCCCGTTGTCGAGGTATCTGATTCGCCAGTTTTGATCTGTTTTGCGTGAATAATTAGCTGTGGAGGACAACTCTAATTTTTATCATTTAAAATTGAGTTACGGCTGAAGGCAAGTTCACCATTCAGAAAATTCTGACAGGTAGGGACTAGCAGCAAAAAATTTAAGAGATTTATTTTCATGTGTTTTGTAGCCTCTTAAAGATCTGAGATAATGGCGCGCCCTTTGGAATATTAATGGGTTGGCAAGTCACATTCTGCATTCAGTATACAGAGCCAAAAAGATTGACAATCCTTTTAATGTAGAAATTCAAACCTGTTCTTTTCTCGATAGTCAAGATCATTTGGCAGACTAGATAAGAGGTATTATCCCACTATCGCTGAGCTGCCTGCAGGAAAGCAATGGAAATTAAAATAAGATGAAATATAATTGTGACTTGCATTACAATTTTTTTAATTGAATGATTCATTTTTACTTGCATAGCCATGCGCTCATCTTCACAGTTTGTGGGGTTTATTCTATCTTGTTTACTGTATATTTAAATATACCTTTTGCTGCTGCCTCAGAATCTCAGTCAGCAAAAAATGTATTCAGTTATTAATGTACAATCTTTTCATAAGTCTTCATCTGCAAGTTCAAATATAAGATACGATTCTCTGAAGAGCATATAATAGCCCGAGAGAAGATGTAACGGCCTTTATAAAGTTTAGTCCCTTGTTAACTCTTTGATACCTTAAAGGAAAATCTATTCTGTCAAATAGAACATAGAACAATACAGCACAGAACAGGCCCTTCGGCCCACGATGTTGTGCCGAACATTTGTCCTAGCTTAAGCACCCATCCATGTACCTATCCAATTGCCACTTAAAGGTCACCAATGATTCTGACTCTGCCACTCCCACAGGCAGCGCATTCCATGCCCCCACCACTCTCTGGGTAAAGAACCCACCCCTGACATCCCCCCCCCCCCCATACCTTCCACCCTTCACCTTAAATTTATGTCCCCTTGTAACACTCTGTTGTACCCGGGGAAAAAGTTTCTGACTGTCTATTCTATCTATTCCTCTGATCATCTTATAAACCTCTATCAAGTCACCCCTCATCCTTCGCCGTTCCAATGAGAAAAGGCCTAGCACACTCAACCTATCCTAGTACGACCTATTCTCCATTCCAGGCAACATCCTGGTAAATCCTCTCTACACCCTCTCCAAAGCTTCCACATCTTTCCTAAAGTGAGGCGACCAGAACTGCACACAGTACTCCAAATGTGGCCTAACCAAGGTCCTGTACAGCTGCAACATCACTTCACGACTCTTGAATTCAATCCCTCTGCTAATGAACGCTAATACACCATAGGCCTTCTTACAAGCTCTATCCACCTGAGTGGAGAAAGTGAGAGCTGCAGATGCTGGCGATCAGAGCTGAAAATGTGTTGCTGGAAAAGCGCAGCAGGTCAGGCAGCATCCAAGGAACAGGAGAATTGATGTTTCGGGCATAAGCCCTTCTTCAGGAAGAAGGGCTTATGCCCGAAACATCGATTCTCCTGTTCCTTGGATGCTGCCTGACCAGCTGCGCTTTTCCAGCAACACATTTTCAGCTATCCACCTGAGTGGCAACTTTCAAAGATCTATGAACACACACACCAAAATCCCTTTGCTCCTCCACCTTACTAAGAACCCTACCGTTAACCCTGTATTCTGCATTCTTATTTGTCCTTCCAAAATGGACAACCTCACACTTGACAGGGTTGAACTCCATTTGCCACTCCTCAGCCCAGCTCTGCATCATATCTAAGTCCCTTTGCAGCCAACAACAGCCCTCCTCACTATCCACAACTCCACCAATCTTTGTATCATCTGCAAATTTACTGACCCACCATTCGACTCCCTCTTCCAAGTCATTAATAAAAATTACAAACAGCAGAGGACCCAGAACTGATCCCTGCGGAACTCCACTTTTAACTGGGCTCCAGGCTGAATATTTACCATCTACCACCACTCTCTGACTTCGACCGGTTAGCCAATTTTCTATCCAACTGGCCAAATTTCCCTCTATCCCTTGTCTCCTGACTTTCCGCATGAGCCTACCATGGGGAACCTTATCAAATGCCTTACTAAAATCCATGTATACTACATCCACTGCTCTACCCTCATCCACATGCTTGGTCACCTCCTCAAAGAATTCAATAAGACTTGTAAGGCAAGACCTACCCCTCACAAATCCGTGCTGGCTGTCCCTAATCAATCAGTGTCTTTCCAGATACTCATAAATCCTATCCCTCAGTACCCTTTCCATTACTTTGCCTACCACCGAAGTAAGACTAACTGACCTGTAATTCCCGGGGTTATCCCTATTCCCTTTTTTGAACAGGGGCACAACATTTGCCACTCTCCAGTCCTCTGGTACCATCCCCATTGACAGTGAAGGCGAAAAGATCATTGCCAATGGCTCTGCAATTTCCTCTCTTGCTTCCCACATAATCCTAGGATATATCCCTTCAGGCCGGGGGACTTGTCTATCCTCAAGTTTTTCAAAATGCCCAACACATCTTCCTTCCTAACAAGTATCTCTTCTAGCTTACCAGCCCATTTCACACTCTCCTCTTCAACAATACGGTCCCTCTCATTTGTAAATACTGAAGAAAAGTACTCATTCAAGACCTCTCCTATCTCTTCCGACTCAATACACAGTCTCCCACTACTGTCCTTGATCGGATCTACCCTCGTTCTCGTCATTCTCATGTTTCTCACATACGCATAAAATGCCTTGGGGTTATCCTTGATCCTACCCACCAAAGATTTTTCATGCCCTCTCTTCGCTCTCCTAATCCTTTTCTTCAGCTCCCTCCTGGCTATCCTGTATCCCTCCAACGCTCTGTCTGAACCTTGTTTCCTCAACCTTATATGAGCCTCCTTCTTCCTCTTTACAAGACATTCAACCTCCCTCGTCAACCAAGGTTCCCTCACACGACCATCTCTTTCCTGCCTGACAGGTACATACATATCAAGGACACGTCGTATCTGTTCCTTGAAAAAGTTCCACATTTCCACGACATCCTTCCCTGACAGCCTATGCTCCCAACTTATGCTCCTCAGATCCTGTCTTACAGCATCGTATTTACCCTTCCTCCAATTGTAAAACCTACCCTGTTGCACGCACCTATCTCTCTCCATAACCAAGGTGAAAGTCACAGAATTGTGGTCACCATCACCAAAATGTTCACCCACTAACAAGCCCATCACTTGTCCCGGTTCATTACCAAGTACCAAATCAATATGGCCTCCCCTCTGGTCGGACAATCTACATACTGAGTTAGAAAAGCTTCCTGGACACACTGCACAAACACCGCCCCATCCAATCTACTTGATCTAAAGAGCTTCCAATCAATATTTGGGAAGTTGAAATCGCCCTTGACTACTACCCTGTGGCTTCTGCACCTTTCCAAAATCTGTTTCCCAATCTGTTTCTCCACATCTCTGCTGCTATTGGGGGGCCTATAGTAAACACCCAACAAGGTGACTGCTCCTTTCCTATTTCTGACTTCAGCCCATACTACCTCCAAAGGCAGATCCCACAAGAACTGCCTTTCTGCAGCCGTTATACCATTTCTAATTAGCAACGCCACCCCCCTCCTTTTTTACCACCCTCCCTAATCTTACTGAAATGTCTGTAACCAGGAACCTCCAACAACCATTTTTGTCCCTCTTCTATCCACGTTTCCGTGATGGCCACAACATCGTAGTTCCAAGTACCGATCCACGCCTTAAGTTTACCCACCTTATTTCTGATACTCCTTGCATTGAAGTATAAACACTTGAACCCATCTCTGTGTCCGCAAGTATTCCCTGTCAGTGCTACCTTCTTCACAGCTTCCCTACATTCTTGGATATCCTGACAAACAGCTAGCCTACTTGCTGGACTACAAGTCCGGAACCCATCCCCCTGCCAAATTAGTTTAAGCCCCCCCGAAGAGTGCTAGCAAACCTACCTCCCAGGATATTGGTGCCCTTCTGGCTCAGGTGCAACCCGTCTTGCTTGTACAGGTCCCACCTTCCCCAGAATGCAGTCCAATTGTCCAAATACCTGAAGCCTTCCCTCCTACACCATCCTTGCAGCCACGTGTTCAACTGCCTCACTGTCACATGGCACCGGCAACAACACAGAGATGATGACTCTGTCCGTCCTAGCTTTTAGCTTCCAGCCTAACTCCCTGAGCTCCTGAATGACCTCCCCACCCCTCTTCCTACCTATGTCGTTGGTGCCAACATGCACCACGACTTCTGGTTGCACACCCTCCCCCTTAAGGATTCTGAAGACATGGTCCGAGACGTCTCGGACCCTGGCACCCGGGAGGTTAATCATTCAGGTTAATCTGTGCCAGACTACACCCATGCTGCCACAGTGCAGCTACTTGAGATTCAGGAACATTCTGCTCTGTAAAAGTTGGCAAAACATGAAATCAAATTAAGTTATAAGCTGAAAAAAAGAACCTAGATCCAATGTGACTGTTTTACCCCTTTCTACAAGTGCACAAGTTAATGAAAGACAAACCGAGGAAAAGCTCATGGAGGTTACAGCTGCCTCTGGGCAGCAGGGAAGATAGATCACCTCAGAGAGAACATGTTCAATGATTTATAACTTGTTCTTTTCCAACAGACAAAAATCCTTAACGTCTCATACAACAGGCATTAGGCATTCACATTACAGACATTAACCACCAGCAGTGCCTAAGATGTACGTTACAATTTAAATTACTAACTTCACACTTTTCCCATGTACATATTTTAAACAATATGCTGGTCAGAAGGTCAATGGAAACACCAGTCAATAACTTAGTGATCCCATACAATATAACACTCAACTGAAAAAGATTATGACACTGTGGGTGCAGTTACCATGAGGCAAAAGCATGGGCTGCTTGATCCCTTAAAGGAGACGTATTGGAAGGCAGGAAAGGTGTAAATGGTGATGGAAGGTAGAAGGATGTCAGTCACGCCGAAGGCAGACAGCTGGCTATATAGAGTCATAAAGATGTACAGCACGGAAACAGAGTCTTTGGTACCACTCATCCATGCTGACAAGATATCCTAACCTAATCTAGTCCTGTTTGCCAGCAATTGGCCCATACCCCAAAAACCCATCCAGATACCTTTTAAATGCTTGTAATTCTACCAGCCTTTGGCAGCTCATTCCAATTGTGCATGAAAAAGTTGCTCCTTAGGTCCCTTTTAAATTTTTCCTCATTCACCCTCGAGTTCTGGACTCCCCCACCCCAGGGAAAAGACATTCTCTATTCACCCTATCCATGCCCCTCATGATTTTATAAACCTCTATAAGGTCACCCCTCAGCCTCCGACACTCCAGGGAAAACTGACCCAGCCTATTCAGCCTCTCCCTATAGCTCAACCTCCTCCAATATCCTCTGGCAATACCCTTGTAAATCTTTTCTAAATCCTTTCAAGTTTAACAACATCCTTCCTATAGGAGGGAGACCAGAATTGCACACAATATTCCAAAAGTCACCTAAACAACGTTTTGTACCACCGCAACATGACATGTATAGTCAATGCTCTGACCAATAAAGGAAAGCATAACAAAAAAGACTATCCTATCTACCTGTGACTCCACTTTCAAGGAGCCATGAACCTGGAGTCCAAAATCTCTTTGTTCAGCAACACTCCTATTGAGCAAACCTCCAAGTGGCTTTCCTTTCTGCCTGCCCCAATGACCAATGGGCATGCCCCACACTAGGGTCAATAGATTCTGTGGGCTCACCCCTTTAGTTGTTGCCTAGTATATGTGGAACAATATCTTGTCTCTCCCTTAAGGATGCCTCAGTCTGAAGGTGTCCTTCCTGTTCCCTGCAGCCTCAGCAGTGACTGTCTCTGGTTGAGCTGACAATTTTAGGGGCATAGTGGCTTGCTACTATCTTTTAGCAGCATCCTCTTAATTGTGCACCATTGTTAAAATCCCCAACCACCACATGGATTCAAACCCAGTGGCAGCACTTTAAATGATTGATAGACATCTGAAGAAAATGGAGCAGGTGGAATCATCCTACATCAGCAAAATAGGCAAATTCAAAGGTGCTCAAAATCATGACAGGTTTGAAAATAATACATATAAGAACCGGTTGCCATCAGCAAAAGATTCAGGAGCCAAAGGACATTGTTTTAATACAATTATCTAAGGAACTAGAGACAGGTTGGAGAGAAAGTCTTTAAGCAGTGAACTGTTGCCATTTATTGACAAGGGAAGCAGATGCAATCTCAAATTCAGAAAAAGTGAATAAATCCTTAACTACAGTATTTGAGAACATTGATGGGCCAGGGAATGAACAGCCGAAGGTGATTAACTAAACAGTTCTATTAAAACAGGGCCAAAAATACACCTTCAGGATTTTGTCACTCCGTGATTCTCCTGCTCGCAACAAAAATCAATTCTTGCGGTTGCCTGTTTTCTTTTCTCTCTCTCTGGTTACAGATAGATTGTTAACTTTCAACTTTCTTTGTGCTAAAGCTTTAAAACGTTGGCCTCCACTGAAGAATTAGCACAACAGCTGTTAGCGCCTAATAAATGCTGGTGGGGATCACAATGATGGATGTCAATGCTGACATTCCAAAGCTGGGAATCTTTAAGAGACAAGAGTCCATTCTGAGCCCAGATGCGTATCAAAGCCTTGTTAATTTTACGAAAGCTTCAAAACTGTAGAACATCATTGCGATGCTAATTCTTTCTCTGTTGTTAAAACTAATACGGGTTACTTGGAAACGTAATTTCAACTGAAGTGAAAGCTTTTCATCTATGTTAGAAAATTCCACAATTAGGCTTCAAAGAAGCTGCACTGACATCCAGTACAATCTTTGCTTTCCTTTTATAAATACTTATGCCTTTATCATAATTCCTGTATGCATTTCTCCTCAATTAAAACAAAAGTTCTGTTAAGTTGGACTCTGGAATGATTTAAAAACAGAAAGTGCTGGAAAACCTCCGCAAGTCTGGTGGCATGTGTGGGGGGAAAGATAGTTAGTGTTTTAAATTCATCATGACTCTTGTTCAGAGCCAAAGGGATGTAAAGATGCAATTGGCTTGAGACTGCAAAACGAGGAAAGGGGAGTAGATAGGTACTTTACTAAGTTCAACAATTTCAAATGATAACTCTTTTTAGATTGCAGTTGTGGTCTTGTCACCTTCAGCCCTTCTAGACCCTTGTTCATTTCTTTTCTAACTCTATTAAAGCTAGTGCAATCCCATCCCTTCTCTCAATTAATTGCTCTCACTAAAGATCTTCATTCTTGTGTTTTCATTCCCTCTCTCCTTTCCCTGAATGCCTACTTCCATAAAAACATCCAACTTCATATCCTAGAATTTAAAGAATAGTTTGCAATGTAAACATTTAATTTTAGGGTTTGAATTTTAAAATAATGACATGAATATTGGTTGCATTTATGAAAGGTTTTTAAGAATTAAAAATAAATCCTTCTGGAACAGCGGTCTAATCCAATATGTGCCAGAGATCAGGGAAGCCCCTGGAGTATTAATGATTTTTTTCCTTCTGTGGGGCGTGTGAGAGCTGGAGTAAACCTTGAAGGCCAGTACCTTGAGTCTGGTTCAGGACAATTAAAGATTGATTTTAATTTAAGAAACCTGGAAATAGTAAGTTTTTAGGGCAGGTCAGAGAAGACCAAACTGGAATCAGAAACAAGCACAGCCTCTATCTGATAAGGAAGGTTTTTTTCAGATACTTAAGGGAATAGATTACTTCAAGAGGAAAGTTTTGTTTGTGCAACGGTAAGACAAGGAATGGTCGGCTCAAAGTGGGCAGGGTGTTAAAAGTTAAGAAAATCTAAGCTCTCAGCTTTGTAAGTACACCTAATCCTTGATTATCTCCAGGGATCAGGGCACACAATTCTCTGGATAATCTAAAAACATGGATACTATAATAATGGGAATCCCCTTTCTACTGCAAGGGATCTGGAAAAACTATGCAATCCATTGGGACCTGCCAATGGAGGAAAGAGTGATTGGGTCTGGCATCATACTTGCAAGTACATGGAACCGTGGATAGTAAGAACTAAGTGTATTCATGTAAGAAGACTCCACAGTTCACAGGCGAGAAACTGGGGAAAGTCAGTAAAGCAAAATTTAAAGATTTGATATAGAGACATTTCTCTGGATTCAAATTGTAATAGCATAATAGTATTGGGAATAAGCTAAAATTTTGGTTGGCTGGGTGTTTTAAGATTTATGTAATTGTGCTTTGCATATAGATAGCTTGGTTTGTTTTTTGAGTGTTTGTGTTTGTCTTTTGCATAAAATGCCTCTGATTTATTGTTAAAGAACCCCTGCAGCTCAGTAACAAATATTTCACTGAACAATTACCACATTAACTAAAACAAACAAAATATTGTCCATCAGTGGGTAGGCGATGGCCTAGTGGTATTGTTGCTCGATTATTAATCCAGAAATTCAGCTAATGTTCTAGGAACCCACGTTCAAATCCCACCATGGTAGATGATGGAACTTGAATTAAATGAAGAATCTAGAATTAAGAATCTAATGATGACTATGAGACCATTGTTGATTGTCACTCATGTCCTTTAAGGAAGGAAATCTGCCATCCTTGCCTAGTCTGGCCTACATGTGACTCTACACCCACAGCAATGTGGTTGACTCTTAACTGCCCTCTGAGCAATTAGGGATGGGTGATAAATGCTGGCCTAGCCAGAGATGCCCACATCCCGTGAATAAGTTTTTTAAAAGCCAGATTTAATTCTAGGGAATCTGACTTACCATGTCGTACCATCAGCTTGGACCATAACAGAATGGCTTCAGCATAAAGAGAGCTGTTTGGCCCGTTATATGTGTGACAAGGATAAATCGGCTTGTCTCACTTCCCTTTCCTAATCCAGAAATCCTGCCATTTTTCCTTTCTTTAGGGGATTATCTAACTCTCTTTTCAAAGTTATAATTGAACCTGCTTCCATCACACTCTCAGGCAATGTATTGCAGCTCCCAACCATTAATGGGCAGTAAGATAGACAGACTCCATTATATGAAGCTATACTACATTCTCTGGACAATTCCCCTTTATGTTCTCTAATACAGTCAAATGCAATAACATAAAATCCTGTCCCAATATCTTGATGCAGGATGCAATTGTTAGAGGATTACAGCTGTTGTACTATCCCGGTTCATCGAGCCAGAACCTAATCTCAGTACAATGTTATAGAAGAACACAATCACTTCAGAATAGATACAATATAAATTATCTTTCAGTTGATAAATGCGTACCTGTCCAATACAATTGCTAGCCAAGCAAAACATTCCAATTTACTATTTCCATTCACTCCTATTATCCAGGAATCCTGAATCAAGCAATGTCCCACTAAGACTTAATATTACGAAGCACACTGGCTATGTTATTATCAGGATTGATTTGTGTTCAATTATTCTAATCAGGAGAGGCTGTTTAACTTGTAATTCTGTTCTAAGTATGAGCAGATTATGTGTGTATCAAAGCTAAGGGATTGTCATTGTTTTCATCTTAGCCAGGCATCCAAATAAATCTTTTCTCACCAACTGTTAATTTTCAATTTTAATGAGCAATGTATGACTTGCTGAAAGGCTTTGGAAACAAATAATTAATGCCATGTGTGATTTTTGAACAAACTCACAATTAATTCATTTTTATCTACGGTTATTAGGTAGCAGTGTGTAAACACAATTATATTTGAAACATTCTGTCTTGTATCAGGTGTTTGACAGTGACTGGTGTGATCCATGCAACTTATAACCACTCAGAGGAGAACAGAAGAATCGTTTTTGATATTGATTCTGCACTGGTGTAATAAGTATCTATTTATGTGGACTTCAAAAGCTTGCATGTCAATTTTGTGCTTGAGACTAGAAAAAGAACTTTGAGCTCAAAATAAAAGAAAACATGAATCTTAAAAAAAAAGTAAAATCACATATAGGTGCTCACTGGAAAAGAACTGGACATGTCTATCAACTTACATTAGTTGCCAAGGTGTTAGATGAACGAGGAGGAAATGTCAAAGAAACATTGTGTAACACTTAAGGAGATAGAGATTGTGCTTACTGGTAGGAGCACTGCACACTGCACAGCCTCCTTCAGGGTAGACATACTGAATTAAGTGTTAAACAGGTAGAACATAGAACATAGAACATAGAAGAATACAGCGCATTACAGGCCCTTCGGCCCTCGATGTTGCGCCGATTCAAGCCCACTTAACCTACGTTAGCCCACTATCCTCCATATGCCTATCCAATGCCCGTTTAAATGCCCATAATGAGGGAGAGTCCACCACTGCTACTGGCAGGGCATTCCATGAACTCACGACTCGCTGAGTAAAGAACCTACCCCTAACATCTGTCCTATACCTATCCCCCCTTAATTTAAAGCTATGCCCCCTTGTAATAGCTGACTCCATACGTGGAAAAAGATTCTCACTGTCGACCCTATCTAAACCCCTAATCATCTTGTACACCTCTATCAAATCACCCCTAAACCTTCTTTTCTCCAATGAAAACAACCCCAAGTGCCTCAGCCTTTCCTCATACGATCTTTCTACCATACCAGGCAACATCCTGGTAAACCTCCTCTGCACCCGTTCCAGTGCCTCCACATCCTTCCTATAGTATGGCGACCAAAACTGCACACAATACTCCAGATGCGGCCGCACCAGAGTCTTATACAACTGCAACATGACCTCAGTACTCCGGAACTCAATTCCTCTACCAATAAAAGCCAGTATGCCATATGCCTTCTTCACCGCACTATTTCCCTGGGTGGCAACTTTCAAAGATCTGTGTACATGGACACCAAGATCCCTCTGCTCATCCACACTACCAAGTATCCGTCCATTAGCCCAGTACCCCATCTTTTTATTACTCTTACCAAAGTGAATCACCTCACACTTAGCTACATTGAACTCCATTTGCCACCGTTCTGCCCAGTTCTGTAGCTTATCTATATCCCGCTGTAACCTGCCACATCCTTCCTCACTGTCTACAACTCCTCCGACTTTCGTATCATCCGCAAACTTGCTCACCCAACTTTCTAACCCCTCCTCCAGGTCATTTATAAAAATGACAAACAGCAATGGTCCCAAAACAGATCCTTGCGGAACACCGCTAGTGACGGCACTCCAAGATGAACCATTGCCATCAACTACTACCCTCTGTCTTCTTCCAGCCAGCCAACTCCTAATCCAAACCTCCAACTCACCCTCAATGCCATACCTCCGTATTTTTTGCAGTAGTTTACCATGGGGAACCTTATCAAACGCCTTACTAAAATCCATATACACCACATCTACCGCTTTCCCCTCGTCCACCTCCTTAGTCACCTTCTCAAAGAATTCAATAAGGTTTGTGAGGCACGACCTGCCCTTCACAAAACCATGCTGATGATCCTTGATCACATTATTCCTATCCAGATGTTCATAAATCCTATCTCTTACAATTCTCTCTTAGACTTTGCCCACAACAGAAGTGAGACTCACCGGCCTATAGTTACTAGGGTTATCCCTACTCCCCTTCTTGAACAAGGGAACCACATTTGCTAGCCTCCAATCTTCTGGCACTACTCCTGTAGACAACGGGGACATAAAAATCAAGGCCAATGGCTCTGCAATCTCCTCCCTTGCTTCCCAGAGAATCCTTAGATAAATGCCATCAGGCCCAGGGGACTTATCTATTTTCACCCTTTCCAGAATTTCCAACACCCCTTCTCTACATACCTCAAAGCCATCCATTCTACTTAATTGTGACTCAGTACTCACATTGACAACAATGTCCTGTTCCTGATTGAATACTGACGAAAAGTATTCATTCAATGTCTCCCCAATCTCTTCAGCCTCCACACGCAACTTCCCACTACTATCCTTGACTGGACCTATTCCTACCCTAGTCATTCTTTTATTCCTGACATACCTATAGAAAGCCTTAGGGTTTTCCCTAATCCTACCAACTAAGGACCTTTCATGTCCCCTCCTTGCTGCTCTTAGCTCTCTCTTCAGGTCCTTCCTGGCTACCTTATAACTCTCAATCGCCCCAATTGAACCTTCACGCCTCATCTTTACATAGGCCGCCCTCTTCCATTTAACAAGGGATTCCAATTCCTTATTAAACCACGGCTCCCTCACACGACCCTTTCCTCCCTGCCTGACGGGTACATACTTATCAAGGACACTCAATAGTTGCTCCTTGAACAAGCTCCACATATCAATTACGCCCTTGCCTTGAAGCTTACTTTTCCAAGCCACACAGCCTAAGTCATGCCTCACCATATCATAATTTCCCTGCCCCCAGCTATAACTCTTGCCCTGTAGTGCACACTTATCCCTCTCCATCACTAGAGTAAAAGTCACCGAATTGTGGTCACTGTCCCCAAAGTGCTCACCTACCTCTAATTCTAACACCTGGCCTGGTTCATTACCCAGAACCAAATCCAGTATGGCCTCACCTCTTGTTGGCCTATCTACATATTGTGTCAGGAAACCCTCCTGCACACATTGGACAAACACTGACCCATCTAACGAACTTGAGCTATAGCTTTCCCAATCAATATCAGGAAAGTTAAAGTCCCCGATAACAACCACCCTATTACTTTCACTCTTCTCTTGAATCATCCTCGCAATCCTTTCTTCTACGTTTCTAGGACTATTAGGAGGCCTGTAAAAAACTCCTAACAGGGTGACCTCACCTTTCCTATTCCTAACCTGAGCCCAAACTACCTCAGATGGCGAGTCTTCATCCATCGTCCTTTCCACAGCTGTAATACTAACTTTGACAAGCAATGCCACACCTCCCCCTCTTTTACCCCCACCTCTGGCCCTACTAAAACATTTAAACCCTGGAACCTGCAACAGCCAATCCTGTCCCTGTTCTACCCATGTCTCCGTAATAGCCACAACATCGAAGTCCCAGGTACTTCAGTGACCAGCAGTGAGCCTTTCCCAGAGGGCTCTGGGTACAAAACTCGTAGCCTCCTCAAAACTGCAAACAATGAGATACTAGCAGCTGTGGATTGGAGGCAGCACCAGTGGTCAGTTGTTACCTTGCAGATGCAGACTACAGTGAATGAGGGTAGGAAGGGAATCACAAGGTAGACTTTGTGAGAAAAGGGTCAGGTGAACTAACAGAAAGGGCAGGGATTGATCTGTGAGGGTCTCCCCTCTTCCCGGTGGCAGGTACCTTGATTGGGTACAGTGTTGGTCCCCTGGCAAACCACAAACAAAGATGACAAGGTTTACCTCCTGGACATCCCATGGTTCACTGCTGCACCCATCACTGGTTGAACACCACTAAATGATTCTCTCAGGTAGGATACCACAAGCCTTTCCACCCAGATTTAATTGGAGCAGCGGCAGGAAAATATTGAAGTACCAACCCAGCAAGTCTCGCCTAATTAAAAATAAAATCCACCTCCAAAACATCAGGCAAAAGCATTAGATTCCACCCAATGTGTCAGAATGTTCAGTAACAGAAATTTGTTGTCAGTTCTATGTGTTCCTGCATTCATCAGCTCACAATGTTGTTGAAAATGCAAGCTGGTAACTGCAGTGAGGACAATCGACTCTAATGACTGTGATTTAAGAACAGAGAAAAAAAATGTGATTTGAATGACATGAATTAATTGTGAAATCAGCTTCAGAAAGGTAAATAAGGAAGTAGAAAAATGAAATTAAAAGAGTGAAAAAGAGACAGAAAGAACATATAGAAAGAAGTTAAATATAAAATTTGGCATTTTTAAAACCTCAGGAAAATCCAAATCTGATATAATGAGACATCCATAATCATTCATTTTGGGTGTCAGTAAGATGGATTGGCAGTTGTTAAGTTTCATCACATTGTGAAGAAGTCACTTACACTTGCAATGAACGGATGCAACTTTGTAATGTGTTTAGTTGTCAATTAAATCAGCAAATATTGCAATCTGCTGAAATAAATCACAAAGACAAAGGGGCAATACATTTTTTTCTGCAGCTATGACAGAGCAGGACAAAGCAGACAGCATTTTGATATTCATGTTCAACCACATAGCTGCTTCTTGCCTGAAGTATTTTTTTATTAATTTATTGCCCATCCCTAGTTTCCATTAAGGTAGAAGTAAACTACTTTCTTGAACTGCTGTAATCCAGTGTGGTTAGACCCACAATGCTATTAGCGGGTATGTTGCAGGATTTTGACCCAGCAATACTGAAGGAACAGTGATGTATTTCCAAAGTCAGGCAGTGAGTAGTTTGGAGAGGAGCTTGTAGGTGATGGTGTTCCACAGTTACTGTATATCTTACCATAAGCAATGGTAGGAACCATTATCCCAAAAATGCTCCAAAGCAAGGAGATAACAAAGAAATTGAGGCACAGGCAAAGAAGGAAATGCCTGCATAGATGACCAAAAAGTCAATCAATGATGGCATTTAATAAGCATCTGAATGTATGTAGGACACTACTACAACTTAAACCTCACAGACAAACAAGCAGACATTATACAAACTAACAAGTAGCAAATTTATCTTCGGCAACATAAAGTTCTCCATGCAAAGAGCAATCAACAAACAGAATGAACTCCCAGACATGGTAATCAAGACAAAGCCATTAAAATCACTTTACAAATGCCTCATACTTCAAGGAACACAAGGTATTTCAGGTGAACTGTATTTTTTCAACTGCACCAATTTTCTGATTGCATGAGTAGTTTGCCTTTTTTTGCAACACAGAAAAGGCCTCTCCAAGGATCAAGCTCACCAGGGAATGTTTGAGAGACAGACGTTGCTAGTTCTGTGTAAGAAGTCCAGACTTTTAATTCTACAGTGTGAGAGTTGAGCTTTGAAGAGAGTTACACATCCAGAAGCTGAGTTTTCAGTCAGGCAGAGGGGTCTCTGGAGGAGGTCAATCTCTGAAACCTTGGGTGAAATGCTCAATACTATAGCCAGAGACTGTGTGGGAAAGTGAGGAGTGGTTAAGGGACTGGGGGAAATGGGAACAAATTCCATAGAGAAGCATGAACCTAGGTCTTGGAGCAGGACTCCAATTCCAGGGATTTGACCTTGAGCCTCTGAGGGGAAAGGTCCAATCACAAATTGACAGCAGGGGAAGATCTAGTTTCTGACCTAGTGCTCAGGGTAGGGTCCAACTCACACTTCTGGGGTAAAGGTCTGATCCTGGTGGACAGCTCAAACCCCGATTCTGAAGAGAGGTACAGTCCTTGACAATCAGGGAAAATCCATTGACAGTGGGCACAAGATCGCCAATTTTGGGATGTGGGCAAGGAATTATAGAATTGACAGGCTCTAATCCCAAGGTGTGCAAGCGTTTTTACAAAGGGAATATCTGACGGCACAGGAACATGGCGGCTGGGAGGAATTTTCATCTCTGAGGGTAGCAAATCTGAAGAATTCTTTACCACAGGAGAGCTGCTGAGGGTCAGTTAACTATATTCAAGGCTGATATAGATTTTTAATCAGTAAGGGAATCAAACTCTATGGGGAAAATGCAGGCAAGTTGAGTTGAGGATTCTCAGATCAGCTGTGGTCTCGTTGGATGGTAGATCAGACCCAATGGGCTGAATGGCCCACTTCTCGTACATTTTACAGTCTTAATGTTTTATGTGGTCCACAAAAAGTCCCATAAAAGCATGTCTTCTCCTCCAGGATGCTCTTTTTATAACAGCCATTAGATTTCCTGAGGCCCATAAAATATTGCTGGCCAATGTATAAAGCAGGTTAAAACAGAAGCTTTCAGTCATTTCAACATATTTAAAGTGTCAATTTGCTTCCTAGAAATTGGTAGGCTCTCCCAACTAGCCCCTCCCCTCACCATCCCACCAAGTGCCTCCCCTCAGTAAAATCGAGAGGTCTATGTATTGTAAGCAGCTTCCTGACACTCCACTTGGAACAAGGAGTAAAACAGGAAACAGACAGACACCTTGAAAGTTAAAATAAAACTCATTTAATAGCAAGGTAGTTGGAGAGCTTAAAAGCCAGCTTAAAGTGGAAAATAAATTACTCTGAGATAAGATGTTTATTTAATTGAACAATACAAGAGTGAACAAGGTACTGTTACCAGACCTTGAAACGTCTGCCAGAATTTCAATGCCTGTGAAATTTGAAAAGACAAAAAATCTCATTTCAGACGTGACATCGCTCTTTGAATTTTCACATAGAAACCAGAGAGGGGATGAGAACGTATTGATAAGGGAAGAGGGTTACATGCAGAGTTGCATGGGGTCAGTCTGAAGAATGGAAACTGACTGAGTATTCCATGAAGTCAGGTGTAAGGAAGGCAAAAAAAAGGGAAGCCTATATTTTTCCCATAACCCTTGATTCTCTTACTGTTTAAAAAATCTGTCTCAGCCTTGACAAGAGACCAACCCCCCCCCCCCCCCCCCCCCACCCCCCCCCCCCACCCCAACAGCTCTCTGATAAAGAATTCCACAAATTCACTCCCCTCAGAGATGAGATTACTCCAATCCACTGAAGTATATTGAAGGTATAATAAGAGACATTTGTGTATTGTAAATTAATACAGTGAAAACATGCAAGTTTACATGTGCAGCACAACAGCATACCCTGCTTTGTTTGTGAATTGCTTTCCTTTCAGAGAAAAAAATGAAGACTTTGAATCTCATCCTGTTTTGGCGTTACTTAAGCATAAAGAGACATTCATCTGTTTAATCAGGAATGCTCAGGGCTTTTACCCATTTGACCAGCCTCTCACATCCCATCTCACCAAGTCTCACCCAACATGTGGTTTACTTGATAGGTCTGCCCTTTCAAACATTCTATGTCATGCCCTAAGTCATCTTACAAAATTAATGATTTTATTTGCCTGCAATAGCTTCATTCGACTTCAAAAGTCAACCCCTTCTGCTGTGGTTTTGTGTTTACTTGCACAAACTTAGCAATCTCATGGTAAATGGATGTTGATTCTGTTTATTTAAGGCCAGCTACAAGATTGGTCACAAAGCGGATTTGTCACAGAAGCTCAGCAGTGTTTGCTACAGAAGGGGACAGATGCAGTCCTTAACCTTAGCTGCTGTAAATGGGACTGAGAATGGCTACAATTCACATGTTCAACACAGTTCACACCATAAAAATATTTCAAAACCTTCCACAACGCCACTATGTCATTACAAGTAATTCATTTGACTCCTCAAGTCTGTTGCCATTAATTCAGATCATGGACTCTCTGTGCGTGGAATTCTACTTACCAACCTTTGATACATTGTCAAATAAAAACAAAATCAATCTCTATCTTGAAAGCACCAACTGGCTCAATCAATGTCAGAAAGTGCCAGATCAAGAGCTGCTATACCAGATAAGAGCACATGTGCGAATAACATTGGCGAAAGATTAGTTAGATTACAGGATGCAAAGAGTTGGGTAAATGGGATATCTTTTGGTTGGCAGGCTGTGATTTGTAAATTGTCATAAGATTCACTTCTGGGTCCTCAACTACTTACAATCCATACCAATGATATGGATGAGGGGACTAAAGTATCGTAGCTAAATTTGCTGATGATTCCGAGGTAAGTGAGAACTTAATTGTCAATAGGTTGTAAAGGGCTATAGATTGGCTAAATGATGGACAAAAACTTAGCAGATAGTGTAAACATGAATTTGTTTATTTTGGCTGAGAGGGTAGGAAAGCAGTACGTTATTTAAATAAATAAAGTCTACAGGACTTGGTAGCACAGAGGGATCTAGGGGGTCCTGATTCTTGAATCATAGAAAATTAGAGCTACAGCAAGTGATGAGGAAGGAAAATGGACATTGTCTATTGCAAGGGGAATGGAATACAAGAATAGAGAAGAGAGCACAGTCACTGATGATTGCATAATGTTCAGCAACATTCACGTCTCCTCAGATACCAAAGCAGTCAGTCTCAATATGCAGCAAGATCTTGACATCATTCAGGCCTGGGCTGACAAGTGGCAAATAACATTCACACCACACAAGTGCCAAGGAATGACCAACTCCAACAAGAGATAATTTAATCCTCTCCCCTTGAAGTTCAATGGCAACACTGTCACTGAATGACACACTTTCAATATCATTAGAGTTTCCCATTGAACAGAAACTGAACTGGACCAGCTGTACAAACACTGTAGCTACAAGAACAAGTTAGAGGCTGGGATTCTGTTGGAAGTAACACACCTCCTATCCCCACAGTTTGCCCCCCACTTACAAGGCACAAGTCAGGAGTGGATGGAATACTCTATGCTTGTTTGGATGAGTATCGCTCCAACAACACTCAAGAAGTTCAATATTATCCAAGAGAAAGCAGCTTATTCAATAAGTAACCCATACAGCAACTTAGCCATTCACTCCCAACACCATCAATGCATTATGACAATGGCATACTATATACTAGATGCACTTCAGCAATTCAACTTGGTTCTTTTGACAGCACCTTCTAAACACACAATCGCTGTCACCTAGAAAGATGAGGGCAGGAGATATATGGGAATACCACCATCTAAAAGTGCCCCTCTTTGACAAACTTTCACTTTTTCGCTAAATGTCAATATTGTTCCATAACATCTTAGCTCAAAAGTGAAGCTGGTCCTAGAGCACAAGTCTTCTGAACTACTGTCTGAATATTGTCGGAGCTGCCTTTGCAGTATCTAGTGACTACTGCTGTTTCTTGAGATTGTGTGGAATGAATTAAGTAGGCTGAAGGTTGATATCTGTGATCTGGAGACCTCAGGAGGAGGTCAATATCAATTATTCACTTGGCATTTTTGTCTGAAGACGGTAGATAATTAATGTCCCAGCAATGGGAAGCATCCGTTCTGCATCTACCTGTCGGAAATTTGTCGATTTCAATGAGATTGTTCTTCTGAACTTCAAGAGAGTACAGGCCCAGTCTCCTCAATCTCTGCTTTTCATACAATCCTGCCACCCCAGGAATACGTTTGATGAATCACTGCTGCACTCTCTATCCTTTCTTACATAAGGGAACCAAAACTGCACACTCCAGCTGGAATCTCAGCCAGCCTCTATACAATATCAGCAAAACTTCTTTACTCTTGTACTCAAACACTGTTGCAATAAAAATTCAAGAAAGACAACCAACAGATTAATCATAGAAGCAACACTAGGACACAGGAGAATTCCAGCAAAGAATTGGTCCCTAGTGCCTTTGGGGCAGAAATGCATAAACAAAGACTGACATATATATATATGGGCTGGCAGGGGGGACTAGATTGGGTTGGGATATCTGGTTGGCATGGACAAGTTGGACCGAAGGGTCTGTTTCCATGCTGTACATCTCTATGACTCTATATGAAAGTATGCAAACAGCTCCAATTCACAGAGAGGAAACTTTTTTATGGTATCTATAACTCTTGGAATCAAAATATGTATGGTTCTCAGGTTCTAAGTGGATGTATTCCGCTCTTCACGGGAAGCAAGTCATGTGTTAATCGACAGTGATTTGAATGAAAATTTTGCAGTGATTGGTATTTCCAATTGTAACCTGTTTACTTCAACTCTTGTTAATGTCTCTATTTAAATAATGAGCGAAGGTCACTCAGCCTGCTGTGTTTGCACAGTCTCTATTAGTTCTAGCACCTTTAGGGCAGAAATTGTATATTAAACAGTCGGTTTGGGCAAATATATATTTGAATAAGTTATGTGGCTGTTTTGCTGGTTAGATTATAACTTGCAGATGTTGTCAAGTTGAGACCAGTCATGCATTGATTTTAATTGATTATAATAGGCTTAAATGCTCAATTATGATCAGCACCAATATAATGGAAATAAGAGAGGCGGACGAGGAGAGATTGTAGGATGGAGGGAGACTGCAATTGGATTAAATGGCTCACAAATGTGCCCACTTAAATTTTTTTGTTTGGTTTTCCTGATTTTTTTTATTTATAAATGTGAAAATATTAAAGAAATTGGGAATGATGTTTGGTGAGTAACTGATCCAATAATACCCTTTAGATACTATTGCCCAAAAGTGAAATTGTCCCCTAACAGAGAAATTGGGTTTAGATGCAAACCCTGGAGTAATTTAAGATATAGTTGGTTGTTGTATTGAGAGCATCTTCAGGCTGTACTCAACAGAGAAGCAAAACTGAATTGAATGACCTCAAATGACCTGTAATTACTGGTGAACTTTTATGCATGGCATCTCACAAGACTGCATTGTAATTTGGTAGTTTTTAAGTGCTCCTTTTGTCTGTGTTAAGAAAAAATGTCAGCACAAAAGATAAGGAAAGTGCATGTGCTCTCACACCCACAGATAATAAGGAGTAAAACATAGATTGGGGTAGCCTTTTTCTGCGCCCACCTGGAGAAAATCTGCAGCCTTTTTCAAATAAAATTGCTAACCTCCAACCAAACAGTAAAGAAAAGCTCTTACAGAGACAATTCTAAAGCTCTCAATGACATTCATTGTGATTGTCCTTCTAAGAGGCTTTGCCTAAATCCATCCTATTTTTTAAATGATGGATCCCCTCCAGTGACATTTGTTATCAATTTTGTGCTGTAGATTACTGCAGATTATTTAATTTCACGCAAAGACCATTGTGGTTTTACTTTCACCTGACTCGACTTTATATATATATATATATGAAACACACACACTGTATATAGACATATAGATAATACATACATACACAGATTCACAAACACAAAGTCCATTATAATGCAGATAATTAGGATCCAAAAAGTGAACCTGTGTTTTAGCTGGGCTGCATATTTTATTCGAAGATTTATTTTATTTTCTGAGACACATCATATCTTTGGGAGAAAGAAAAACTGCATGACAATGGGCTTTGGGTTGGTTGTAAAAGACAGTTTGTCTGGACACTGAGAGAAAAGTTGAGACATAGCCTTCCAGGAAACCATCAAGCAAGCCAGGTCCATCTCTTTTCCCTTTTATTTAGAAGGGAGCTAACACTCAAAGCTTTTGTGAAAAGAAAGAAACTTCTAATTCAAGCCAAGACCCAAGTCTAACTAACCAGTGGGCCAATTGACATAAGTATAAACTATGAGAAAGGTCACAAAGCTGGTGTGTAAAAATAGTCTAATTGTAAAATGGGGGAAAGCACTGAGTCGTTCCTTTACATGTTTGTGCCATGTCTCTGTGTGGAAGTTTGCAAGCATTACACAGAGAGCCTCAAAATTGAAACAAGTATATCAAAGTGGGGATAGACAACTGCCATCTGTGGGGGTGAGACCGAAGTGCAATCTGAGAAATAAATATCAGGGTCTCACAAGGAATCTCCATGCTCTCTTAAAACAAAAGCACCCGCTGTTTATAAAGGTACACGACACTCAAAATATTCTTGACACCAGAATTCAATGGAAAGAAGGCATTCAGAACAGAAGAAATTGCAGATCAAACATCCTTGACAGTGAAATTCAGCAGAAGAGAGGCATTTGTGACTTGAGATCAGCAGAAAGAAGGCAAGGATCAGAGAAAAAGGCAGAGCATTCTAGAAGACACATTCTGTGTGGACTTTGAGAGACTAATTTTTAATTTATTGTTTTCTTATCACTTCGATTTATATAAGTGGGACCTGTGTTATTGAAACAACAGACCAATAGAACTTAGTTCAGTTTGGGACTAGGTAGCAGCTTGGGAGGAATTGTCTGGTTTGTTAGTAATTCTGTTAATTTGTTCACTGTTGGAGTTAGATAAATAAATGTTTACTTGTTAGTTGTTGAGTCAGTGAAAGGATTTCATTTAATTTAACCACTCCTTTACAACAGATTAGGGGGGTGAGAGGTAGGTTTCACTCTTGTCACACATCTTTATCAGATTACAAAGTGCGGTGAGCTTTTCTGGAGGTTTTGGTTTTAATTATCAGAGGGGTGGCAACTGCCGCTCTGAAACACGTGTCATTCCAATCCTTTTCATTTAGACTTTGATCCACAGCCTTTCTGCCTTCTCTGCTTATGTGTTTCCACCCAAGGCATTCATCAGAAGACAGCTTCTCATTTGACTGTCTATCCTATGTGTAATAAAATATATGTATTTAGATTTAAAGGAGTATTGTTTATTTTCCATTTTAGTATTTAATTATTTATTTTTGCCAAATGTTAGAAAGTAAGTTTGTTACAATATAAATACAATATAAGTTTGTTACAGTGTGCAGCATGGTGGCTCAGTAGTTAGTACTGCGGCCTCACAGCGTCAGAGACCCTCCAATGACTGGCTGTATAGAGTTTGCATGTTCTCCCTGTGTTTGCATGAGTTTCCTCCAGGTGCTCCGGTTTCCTCCGACAATCCAAAGATGAGTAGATTAGACAGATTGGCCATACGTAATTGCACATAGTGTCCAGGTAACTACAGCCTAAATGAATTAGCCATGGGAAATGCAGGATTACAGTGATAGGGTAGGGGGTGTGTCTAGGTGAGATGCTTTTCAGAGGCTCAGTGTGGACTGGACCGGCCAAATGGCCTACTTCCACACTGATGGCAAAGTCTTGTTGCTTATTCACTGATGAAATTTGGTGAAAGTTTCAATTTTCAAAAGTGATGGTCAGAGTCAACCCAGAGATTAATCGGCCATATTTCACACTCGTGCTTAGACATGGAGTAGATTAATTGGGGAGAAAAAGCAAAAGGATAGAATCCATGTTGTAAAATAACGTAGCATTGAAGCAGCTAAAATTATCCTGCAAATAGAGGAAATAGATTTGACTGTTTTACAAAATTAAGCAAAGTGTAAGGGAATAGAATTGGCAAAAGAGTTCAAGGTATGAATTCCTGAAAAAAAGCAAAGTAGGTAGTTACGATTAAAATATTTGCACAGAACTGGGATTAATAGAAATAGAAGAGGGACTGTATACTGCAAACAGTGAATCATTGGCACTAGTTATAATTGAATTATAGTTAAAGCAGCTTGAGCATGAAAAAGACTGGAGGCAGCCGGGATAAAGAGGAAAGAACATTGGATTTGAAAGGATAGAAATGAAGAAGAAAATAGAGTCATACAGCACAGAAACAGACACGTCGGTCCAATTGTCCTGCCAACCCGACATCCTAAACTGATCTAGTTCCATTTGCCAACATTTGGTCAATATTCCTCTAAACTCATCCAGGCACCTATAGTATTAAATGTTGCAATTATACTCACCTCCAACACTTCCACGAGCAGTTTATTCCATGCACATACCACCCTCTGCCTGACAAAGTGCCCCTTAGATCCCTTTTAAATCTTTCCCCTCACCTTTAATCTATGCCCTCTAGTTTTGAACTCCCCTGCCCTGAGGGGGGGGGGGGGGGGGGAGTCCTTAGCTATACACCCCATTCATGCCCCTTATAAGTTTGTAAACCTCTATAAAGTTACCCGTGAGCTTCCATTGCTCCAGGGAGGAAAGCCCCAGTCTATTCAACCTCTCCCTGTAGCTCAAACCCTCCAATCCCCACAACATCCTCGTAAATCTTTTCTGAATCCTTTCAAGTTTCACACCATCTTTCATTTGAGCTTAAGGAAATAGCAAAAGAAAAATAACAAGCATTTCAGAGAAAGGAAGGGGGATTAAAAAGGAGAATTTAACAGTTTGGAACTTGAATTGTAAAGAGAAAGGAGATAGAAGGGAAAGGAGAGGAGAGGGCGAAGGAGAAAAAGGAAAAAGAGAAGAGAGAAGAGAAGAGAGGAGATAAAAAGGGAAAGGGAAATAAAAAGAGGAGAGAGAGAGAGAGAGAGAGAGAAAGAATACAGGCTTTGAATGCTATTTAAAAGACATTTGGATAAATACACAGATAGTAATGATTTGGAGAGACTTGGGCCAAGAGCACGCAAGTGGGACGAGTTTGGTTTGGGATTATGTTTGATGTGAACTTGTGGGACCAAAGAGTCAGTTTCCATGCTGTATGACCCTATTAGTCCTGAAGCTAGTCACTGCTGGAGCCCAGAGTGGGGAGACAGCCAGGCCTCAAGTTCTGAAACCCGTCGGCCACAGACTCAATGGTAAAGGAAAATAAGTTGAGTATTTAAAGATATGTTTTACTATCATTCCAGACTTTTTATACTCTGTATCCCATGAGTGTCTATTTTTCTACTACTTCAATCCCGTAACAACAGTTAAAGTATCGGTACCTGGGTAAGCTGTACCTGAGCTGTCGCCAAGAGGCGACGTTACAAACTTTTCACTGCTCTCATTTGAATTACAATAAAGGCTATTCGAATTCTAATTCTAAAGGCGTTCTGGAGGCGAGCATGTCAAGTACAGGGTCAAGGGTTTTGGCTCCTGGAGTTGTCCAGTAGTTTAGGAATGTAGTTGGGGTGTGTGAGATAAGCTCAGAGTAAATTTAATAATTACTCATGCTTGAGTAATTATTTTATTGATTTTCATCAGAACTATCTAAAAACTTTGACTTTTATGCAGTTGAGCACAATAGGTAAATGCCCAACAATTCTATCATTTGTGAAAATGCAGCAGCTGAAAACACTACTGTCGCAAAATGTGTCCAACATTCTTATCAATAATTGTGACAGTCATCAAATTGCTTGTTATTTACAGTCAGTTCACAATATGGAAGTGTTACAAAGGTATAGAAATGTACTGTACCTTTAAGACAGTGAAGGACTTGGCAAACACTGGAGAATTTACGATGTAACATTTGGTTCAGAACAGATAGCACTGGCTGAGTTGCTATGAGACAAGAACAAATTTGAATTCAACCAATCAGTTTAAATTATACCCCAAAAATACAAATTCCAGTCAAGTTTGAATTGAGTACATTGGCAATCTTAAAGTCAATGACACAATCTGATGCTTTGGGGGTATAAGACCGGGGAGGATTGGACAGTTGGGAGGAGAGCTGCCAAGCCAACGACATCTGCAAACTGCCCAGAGAATAGCTCTCTTAAAGGTACCTTTATTGATCAGTAACCTGTGTAACAGAAATCCCTAAGAAGAAGAAAATAAGTTGTTAGTGGGCGGCACTGCTTCTTCACAGCACCAGAGACCAGGGTTCAATTCCCATCTCAGGCAACTATCTGTGTGGAGTTTGTACATTCTCCCCATGTCTGCGTGGGTTTCCTCTGGGTGCTCCGGTTTCCTCCCACAGTCCAAAAATGTGCAGGGTAGGTGAATTGGCCATGCTAAATTGCCCGTAGTGTTAGATGAAGGGGTAAATATAAGGGAATGGGTCTGGATGGGATGCTCTTCGGAGGGTCGGTGTGGACTTGTTGGGCCAAAGGGCCTGTTTCCACACTGTAAGTAATCTAATCTAAAAAGATTCGACATCTGCCTGATTTTTTGAAAAGTTTAATTTTGGTAAATCTTAATAAGGGGGGTTTTATTGGACTAGTATTATAAAAGGGAAAGTAAAAGATAGGTTAGAGGAAGGAGTTGTAAATAGTTGTTAGTTGATTATTCTCTGTTATACTTTAAGAAATAAAGTTGTTACATTTACTTTAGTTCTTGGCCTATCGAATTTTCATAGATTACTGCATGATAAATCTTTTCTGTGTTGCTGGGTTAAATTAAACAGGAGGGTTTATTCCATGTCATAACAGAACAACATGAAGATTAGCACGTACCATAATTTGAGAAACTTTCTTTTAAAAATCACAAGTATATTCTACCTTCTTAAGAACACTAAAATTAACTCTATTCCCAACTCCTTTGGATGGAAACATGGTCACAGAAATGGTAACATATGACTGTTTCTCCCAAAGAGTTAGATTGTTCACCAAGTCTCAACAGCAGAAATCGCTGGAGAAACTCAGCAGGTCTGGTAGCATTGGTGGAGGAAGCATAATGTTAATATTTTGAATCCCGTAACCCTTCTTCAGACTCAAGATTAAAGGTGCTGCCAGACCTGCTGCGTCGCTCCAGCAAATTCTGTTTTTGTTTCAGATTTCCAGCATCTGCAGTTCTTTGTTTTATTTTTGTGCTCACCAGGTCTCACTGTGGTGGAGAGTTTCTGCAGAGTGATTTCACAGTCGGGCACTTTAGTCACCTGCAGAATGATGGCAACCAAACTCGAGAAGGACTTCATTCTCATGGCGGGCTTTGTAGTACTTCAGTAACACAAGTCATTACATATAAGTGTCCTCCTTTTGATTAACTCCACAAATACTTGCAAATGTCAGGTTTCCATTCCTCATGCTGTGCAGCAGCATTCTGCAATAACAAACAGGAATTTCGTTATACCTTTCAATCAATAATCTCAAGTTAATACTGTGAAGATGATGGCAATGGTCTGCAATCACCTTCATTACTGCAGATTGTAAGACTAAGCGTCAATTTGTAATATGTGTGTGTGTGTCTATTTCAGAAAAATTACACAGGGACATTATTCAAAGTTGAGACTTAACACGCAATAGGCTAGAATTATAAGATGAAGTAAGAAAAATGCAGCAAAGTGAACTCCAATGTGCAACTAACTGAAGCTGTCAACTTGCTATGGGGTGTACTCAAAAATATGAAGGTCAGCTGGTATTATATGGTAAAAAAGGAAATCAAGCATCCTTGAGGGATAGTAATCAGTTTGCAGTAACAGTCTGCAGTAAATATTCCAGCCTCTGAATCTCTGATGGAAACCTTCTTATCATTGACCTTTCATGGGGAAGAAGCATCATAATCAACAATGCTCATAGCTTTGCATGAAAGCTCAGCTTAGAAATGAAATTTGATCCCGGAGGTAGAGATATGACAGTCAATATTTACAAAATGGAAATTGTCCAAAGTTTCAGTGAAAAGGGATGAGACTTGCAATGCCTCTCCCTCTGAATTCCAGCATCGCATGCATCTCCAGCAAATCCCAAAACACGCCTGGCTATAGTAGTATCTTCAAAGGTTTTGCAGGACCTCAGCTGAAATTTCTGGCATGATGTGACACTTTGCAATGTGTTCAATGGTCCTTTGACACAGGTAATCAACAGACATGTCCCATTATCTCCTCACACACATTTTTCTGAGTTAAAAGAAACATGTTCCATCAATAACAAATGGTGCATTGATCAATTTAGCTGATGGGGAAAAAAAACGATGGAATTCTGGGACTCAGCCAACCACATTAAAATGATAATTATCAAATATTTGAAATATTCAGAACATTTTTAAACTGCCTGGTATTTTGATAATCTCGCAATGATTAAGCATAATGTAAAAAGTGTAATATTCTGTATCTTTATACTGAATTTTTTTACAAGGGAGGCAATGGCCTAGTGGTATTATTGATTAGATTAGATTAGATTAGATTAGATTAGATTAGATTAGTTACAGTGTGGAAACAGGCCCTTCGGCCCAACAAGTCCACACCGACCCACCGAAGCGCAACCCACCCAGACCCCATTCTTCTACATGTACCCCTTCACCTAACACTATGGGCAATTTAGCTCGGCCAATTCACCTATCCTGCACATTTTTGGACTGTGGGAGGAAACCGGAGCACCCAGAGGAAACCCACGCAGACACTGGGAGAATGTGCAAACTCCACACAGTCAGTCGCCTGAGGCAGGAAATGAACCCGGGTCTCTGGCGCTGTGAGGCAGCAGTGCTAACCACTGTGCCACCGTGCCACCCACTAGGTTATTGCTAGGTTATTAATCCAGAAATTCAGCTAATATTCTGGGGATCTGGGTTCAAATCCTGCTACGGCATATTGTGGAATTTGAATTTGATAATCATCTGGAATTAAGAATCTACTGATGACCATGAGACCATTGTCGATTGTCAGAAAAACCCATCTGGTTCACTAATGTCCTTTAAGGAAGAAAACTGCCATCCTTACCTGGTCTGGCCTTCATGTGACTCCAGAACCACAGCAATAGGAAAGCTTTCAACTGTCCGTTGAAATGGCCTAGCAAGCCACTGAGTTCAGAGGCAACTAAGGACGGGCAATAACTGCTGGCCAGTCAGCGATGTCCATGTTCCATAGAACACAGTGAACATAGAAAAGTACAGCACAACAGGCCCGTTGGCCAACAATGTTGTGCCAAGTTTAATCCTAATGTAAAATATAATAACTTAACCTACGAACCCCTCAACTCACTGCTCTCCATGTGTCTGTCCAGCAGTCACTTAAATGTCCCTAATGACTCTGCTTCCACCACCACCGCTGGCAACGCATTCCATGTATTCACAATTCTCTGCAGAAAGAACCTACCTCTGACATCTCCTCTATACTATTCCCCTACTATCTTAAACCATGACCCCTCATACTCATCAATCCTGCCCTGGGGAAAAGTCTCTGGCTATTGATTCTATCTATTCCTCTCATTATTTTGTACACCTCGATCAGGTCTCCTCTCTTCCTCCTTCTCTCCAAAGAGAAAAGTCCGAGCTTTTTTAACCTTTCTTCATAAGGCAAACCCTCCAGTCCAGGCAGCATCCTGGTAAACCTTCTTTTCACCCTCTCTAAAGCCTCTGTACCTTTCCTATATTAGGGCGACCAGAACTGGACACAATATTCCCCGTGTGGTCTCACCAGGGACTTGTAGAGCTGTAGCAAAACCTCGCGGCTCTTAAACTCGATCCCCGTGTTGATGAAAGCCAAAACACCATATGTTTTCTTAACGACCCTATCCACTTGGGTGGCAACTTTGAGGGATCTATGTACCCGCACAGCCAGATCCCTCTGTTCCTCCACACTACCTAGAATCCTGTCTTTAATCCTATATTCAGCATTTGAGTTTGACCTTCCAAAATGCATCACTTCACATTTATCCAGGTTGAACTCCATCTGCCATTTGTCAGCCCAGCTCTGCATCCTGTCTATGTCGCACTGCAGCCTGCAATAGCCCTCGATACTATTGATCTTTGTGTCATCTGCAAATTTACTAACCCATGTGTGAATTAAAAAAAACTGATCTTTTCAGCTCTGAAATTCTGTTCAAGATTCCACCTAAACAGTGAAACATCCGGTGAGGCATAACAGGGCACCCATTGTCTCAGAGAGGATGATGAAACATCCACAGTGACCTTCCAGCACAAACACCTCTGGACACTGGTCAGCCTGCTGGGCACATTTCCAGCACTATTTGGTTTACTTCCAGATTTTAAAGCCTCCAGTGTCTCTTTCTGTTTCTGTTGAGTTCCAGTTATCTTCAATTGTCACTCTTTTCCATCTTCTGATTGATTGGGATGTTATTCAGGAGAAAGTGAGGTCTGCAGATGCTGGAGATCAGAGATGGAAATGTGTTGCTGGAAAAGCGCAGCAGGTCAGGCAGCATCTAGGGAACAGGAGAATCGACGTTTCGGGCATTAGCCCTTCTTCAGGAAGGATGTTATTCATTCTAGCCAAACATCGCAGTCAGACATGTACAAGTGGCAGACAATGCTTTTATTCCTGATGAAGGGCTTTTGCCCGAAACGTCGATTTCGCTGCTCCTAGGATGCTGCCTGAACTGCTGTGCTCTTCCAGCACCACTAATCCAGAATCTGGTTTCCAGCATCTGCAGTCATTGTTTTTACCTCTCTGAAACATACAGTAGTACTGACCACACCACAGAGTGACAAACTGCTGTGCAGATTAATTACATTTTGTTTCAAATTTGAAATATTTGCATTGACCAAGGGATAATAAGTATTTCTTTTTATTCCCATTCTTTAAAAAGGCAAGGCCAGCTTTTGCTGCCTATTTCTAATTGTTTGCTGGGCCATTTCAGGGGACAGGTAGGAGTCAACCATATTGTTGTGGGTCTGGAGTCACATATAGTCACACCAGTTGAAGATGATCTATTTCTTTCACTAAAAAGGGCATAAATGAAATCATTCTTTAATAAAAATTGACAACAGTTTCTCAAGCAACAGAACTGAAACTGGCTTTCCATTCTAGATTTATTAATCAAATTTGTTTCCACTGGCTGTCATGGTGAGTTTTGAACCTCTCACCTCAGTGCATTAGCTCAGGCCTCTAGCTCACTCGTCAAGTGGCATGACCACGGCCACCCCTCAATTGAATCAAAGTTCACAAACAGCAACATCAGGAAAGCTTCTGGAGAAAAGGATACGCATTTTAAGTTAGTCAGCATTATCAGAGCATGAGGAACAGTGTTCCAAACAGGTTGATCTCATTATTTATGGGCAAAGTGCAGAGGGAGTCCAAAAATTGAATAATCCAGCAAAACATAGGCTGTAGAGGACCTGCAAGCTTAATGGTAAGACATCAATAGCATTTGTTTAGTACACCTTCCTTCCCATTGATGCTAGTTTCACTGACGTCCACTACCAACAGCAGAAAAACCACAAACTAGGATTCTTTGAGGACTGTTCTCTACAATCTGGAGTGGCGAAAGGGAACCACAGTCAAGGCCAGAGAAAGCAAGACTCCCTTAATGGTCTGGAAGTGGTACCAAGAGGCTGGAGGGCTGGGGTCTTATATCCCTCTTGGTTCACAAGGAGTCTTGAAGAAGGTGCTGACCTTATGGAACCAACAGCCCCTGTTGCCCTTATACTGGCAGGTTTCCTAATCTGGGATTCAACATGTTTTCAACATGAAAACTGAGAAAATAATGAGTATGTTATGCCAAACATAAGTTTTGAAATCCTGAAGGTTATTGAAACAAACTTGGCAAATGTGTGATCAAATGGATTCTTGCCAACACTGAAGTTTTTACATCTATTGTTGGACTGCTGAAATTAGTATTTGTCTGATGAAAACTGTACTCTGCAAAAAAAATGCAATAAAGTGCCAGACGAAGAGTTGCAACATCCTTTTCTAATTTCTCCAGTTGATTCATAAACCTCTGATGTCAGTTCACATGATAAGCCTGTACCTAGCATTGGGATCTTGATTGACAGCTAATTTCAAAGATGGATTGCATGTTATGGGAAAATAAATGTGATGAATAATTATGGGCACCACACTCTCAATTGTTACAATATCGATTCTAAATCACTCTCCAAATTGCACTGTGAGAACCCTCAGTTAAATATGATCATTAACTATTCTACCTGTCCAGGGTGGCACTCTTTGATGTCCTGATTAAAATGGTAGAGGCACATAGAGTGATTAGGGACATGATCCCATTGCTAACTCTTTGACTACCATCTCCCCATAGCCCTCTCCCACAAGGCATGCTTCAAAGATGTTTGTTCTATTTTATGTGTACATTTGCCTACATTTTGGTTTTAATGGTTGAACTCTCAATGCCAAATATAAAATTTCCAACTACAACATCAGGATCCAATCTTAAAGCAATTCCTCGTAGCTTTGGTATGCTGCACATGTGTACACAGGAACTAACTGAACAATTCTGTCACTGATGTTGTTCCACCATTCAATGTGATTCTGGTTGATCTATGTCTCAACTCCATTCACCCACCTTGGCTGGCAAAAATCTGTCCACTTAAGATTTTAAACTTTCCAGACTAATACAACTGAAGTTGAAAATAGCCATTTACGTTGAACACAGAGATCTTCAGATCTCCCTGAAGCTAAAAGTGTTGTTCACTGGTTAACTGATTAACAAAGATGGCCACTGTGTCCCATGACACTGCTTCATGTCCTGTGATGACTTCATTTATTTAAATTAGCATCCTTTACATGTTTTGAAAAGTACCACCACAACAGCATCTATAGCGTTTTGTGAGAAAGTTCCATACTTCAACCATTTTTTGAATAAAGTAATTCCTAACTTTGCCTCTGAAAGACTTGGATCTGATTTTAAGGCTATGATCCCTTATCCTGTACTTTTCCATCAGTGGAAGAAAGTTATTCTCTAAACCCTGATCATTCTTTTCAAAACATCAAATCATCTATATTCCAGGGAATAAAAGACAACCTTGTGCTATCTCTCCTCATAAATCCACTCAGGTCTTCTCTCACTTCAGCCTTGTCCAGATTTTGACAGAGTACAGCACAGCTATTCAATTGGAAGGAAAGTGCTCATTCTTCCTCAACCAGCTCGTTGTTGGCATTGTGTTCATCTTACCTGTAGTGTTGAATCTACCACAATTTATTCTTTATTCTTACTTCTGAACTCATAAGACAACTGTTTTCGTATTTACAGGAAATGGCCAAAAGTATTGGGGAAGGGGATTTCCAACAATGAGTTAAAAACTATTCGACAATAGTTTTGTTCGATCTGCCCCTTTTACTTCTAGTAAATGTTCAACAGAAAGTGGGCAAAAATTTTGCATGTTCCTGAGCAAACTGAGATCCAGACCAACTAATTAGAGAATTGTAATGGCTAAAGTGTAGATGAGAGTTGCACCTTGGGAGTATATTGAAGACCTGCACAAGTGACTCTATGGCACTTGCTTTGGAAGTTGAAACTTCTGATCGCAATTACCTGCATCTGGAACCTTCCAGAAAAGTTCCTATTTCCCATTCACTTGCCTTAATAATTACCCAGGAAAGGTTTTGAGGACTTAGAATCTGCTTCAACGTTGGCTTATTCTTAAATTGACCCCACCCAAACGCAAGAACATCCAATCTCTAGCCTGGCACCTCCACAGATATCCAATACTTGACTCCCTTCAATGTGACATTTCCTTCCAAGCACCCTCAGCCCCTGCTTTCCCACCCCAGATGTTGCCATGGATCAACAACAGCCTGACTTATCACTTCCAACAGGACATAGGACACACACTGGCAGCTAACCTCCTAACTCCCACACACCCAAGACCTCTTTCCTCAACCACTTGGCATACTAGCTCCACCCACCTGCCATCCTAATCTCCAATCAACTGGCAGCTGATCCCTACACCCATGTGGCACTCTACCACCAACCTACCTGGTGCCCAACGATCACCCTACTTGCTACCCTATACCACTCACTCACCATACACACTTATCTTCTCTAGGGAGCTACAAAGGTGACAATTGGAACTTCAAACCATGGAATACGGCATCTACTGCGATAAAGGGGGTGCAGTTTCTTCAACAATCTATTCTATTCCTGAGTGCATGGTTTGCTGAACTGCTTCAACTATGACCCCAATCAGACATAGTGGGTCCAGCGTATGATCAAAGGGTTGAGACCAGAGTATTTGTACAACTCTATAACACATTGCTCTCTCTGCATTTTGCTCGAAATAGGTTAAAGCTCATGATTCTATCTAATCCATGGACGTAGTATTGCAAAGGCTCCAATTCAAGGGAGTGACAGGTGGATCCAGGACAATGAAGAGAGACCTTGGAGTGCAGGACACACTAGGAGAAGGGAAAGCGGGGGAAGCAAGATTCTCACCAGATTCCTATATCCTCAGAGGATCTTTAGGGAGCAATTCTCTTCTCTCAACATCAATGGTCAACGTTTGGGATGTCTTCACTTCTCAAGAGAGACCTTAACATAAATGTGTCAACTGCTGCATCCACACCTGCAGCCTCAATACAAGGCAGAGACAATATTGGCTGTCAAAGTGTCACTTAACCTCTGAGCATCTGGTCCCTGTCAGGCAGAAATGGAATTGCAAGCATCGTTGTGCACCTGATGGGACATGGATAAATATTTTCATCACCAATCCTCCAGCACAAAGCAAGGAGGAGAAGTAAACGCAGGGATTGCTGGCTTCCCTATGATGCAGAAAGCTACTGATGACTCAAATATTGCATGTATCCTCACCTGAACCTGGCAACATTCATAAACCGAACAGTTTGATTCTCTCAATATGCGGCTGATGTGTGACTGAAGGTATCCCTTCCTGCAGATGAATGTCTGCTCTCCAGGCAGCAGCCATAATTCCTTCATTCTGCAACAATCGTCTGTGTCTCCTGTGTTTGAACTGTCTCACCAAATGAAAGGCTGACTACTGGTGACCTGGCACATGACTCTGATCTGGAGCCCATACATAGATGCACAGCAGGCCCTCGATGGTCACAGTGATTGTTGGTCATGATTTTGAAATCAAGGAATAAGAAATACTCTGGAGTTCTGGATATGTGCCCATGTAGGACTAGGGGGTCAGAGGGTATGGAGAAAGAGTCAAGAAATAATAAATGTTGCACATTTACTGTAAGGATGTGAAAGGGTTAATGCTTAAAAATGCCTGAAACACCACCAACTATGATAATGTTATATGAAGTTGATAGGAGAATAGCTTAGGATCTCAAAGGTATACAAATGACCATTTGGATCTTCCTCGCAGTCTCTGTAACAATATCCATTGCATTAGTGTCACTTTTTTAAACTCATTCACGGGTTGAGGGCATTTAATTACCCAGAGACAGTTGAGAATAAACCACATTGCTGTGGGTTCAGAGTCACATATAGGCCGGACTAGGTAAAGATGGCAGCTTCCTTTCTCAAAGGACGTTATTGAGCCAGATGGGCTTTTCCTGAAAATTGGTGCATCATCATCATTAGACTCTTAATTGCAGACTTTTTGCCATGGTGGGATTTGAACCTGAGTCCCCAGAACAGTACCTGGGTTTCTTGGATTAATATTTTAGTGATATCACTAGGCCATCACCTTGTACCTAGGTTTTTTTTTTAATATAGCCCTTTTCTCTACATCCAGAAGTGCTCTTACATATAGTAAATGTTTTTTCTCCCCAACACCAAATCACCCATGCTATTTTTTTCCATGTACCTGGTTGTTATTAAACAAGATGTAATTTGTTGCCTCAGATAACAGCCTCTACTTGTTAGATTACGGAGTGGTTTTCCTGCACCACTTTACAACATACAGGCTCTGTAAATTCCCACCAGAAAAGAGGATGTTAGCAGCAAACTATCATGAAGAACATTAACGAAGATCATCTTACAACAATAAACACATTGTTGAGGGATGCTCTTTAAAACTTGCCCTGGGTAAGTTGCATTTTTGGAATCTATACCTGCACTTTTCAAAATTATATGAACAATTCTAAATGTCCTCTGTCCATTGGAGGCAATATTAACCTTATTAACAACAGTCTTCAGGATTTCAAATTCTCAACTGTTTATCCAATGTAAATTGTGGCTTGGCCAAAATTATTGGCATTTGTTGGAAATATATTTAAGACCAGAATCATCAGTCAAATTGTACTGCTTGTTGTTTTAAAATGGATGGTGTTAAGCTTTTCAATTCACCAACAATCTTAAATTAAGCCAATAAATAGTCTCTACAAAGTAACCACATAAATGAATGAGTTCAACAATTGAAAATGTTTGAAATCCTATGCATTGAATTTAATGTTAATAATTAACATTATTAACATCAGAACAGGTGTGCTTAACTGAAGGGTTCAGTTGTGACTGAGCAATCCCATATGTTTCTTATTGATTACCTCTTACATAAGAGCATAAGAAACAGAAGTAAGAGCAGGCCACCCTAAATCTGCTCTGCATTCAATGAAATTATGACCCATCCTCCACTCCAACTCCATTTTCCTGCACTATCTCTATACTCCTTGATGTTTTTAATATGAACAATGTATCAATCACAGTCTTGAACATTCGGATTTGATTTGATTTGATTTATTGTTGTCACATGTACCGAGATACAGTGGAAAGTGTTGTTTTGCGTGCTCCACTGTCAGATTTTTACCATACAAACTGCATCAGGATAGCAGAACAGAGTGCAGAATATAGTGTTACAGCTGCCCAGAAGGTGCAGAGAGAGAGATCAACGTTAACATTTGAGAGATCCATTCAAAAGTCTGATAACTGCTGGGAAGAAGCTGTTCTGGAATCTGTTTGTATGTGTATTCAAACATTTACATCTTCTGCCCAACGAAAGAGGGTGGAAGATCATATAACCAGTATAAGAGGGGTCTTTGATGATGTTGGTTGCTTTCCAGAAGCAGCAAGAACTATAGATAGAGTGAAAAGATGGAAGGCTGGTGTGCGTGATGGACTGGTCTGTGTTCATGATTCTCTGTAGTTCCTGTGGTGTGGGGAAAAGCAATTGCATAGGGCATAGCAGGTGTAGATGCATCTATAAAACTTAGTAAGACCTTTGTGGACATGTCGAATTTCCTTACCCCGCTGAAGAAGTAGAGGTGTTGTTGAGCTTTCTTGAGCGTCAGGTGGACATGGGTGCACCAGATTGTTGGTGATCATCATTCCCAGGAACTTGATTGTCTGAGTCTCCACCAACCAACCATTCTGAAATGTCACCACCCTTGGAGTGAAGAAATTCTTCCTCATCCTGTCCTACATGGTCTGCCCCTTATTCTAAGACTATGCTTTGATGAAACCTTCTTCCTACAATTACTCTGCTGAGCCATGTAAGAACTTTAAATGTTTGAATGATATCATCTCTCACTCGCCTAAGCACCAGAGAATCTTTCCTCATCATTTAATTTTCCATCCCTTGAATGAGTTTGATTATGTTCTCACAATGGCATGTGCATATTTCCTTAGGTAAAATGGTCAAAACTGCACACAAAATTCTATAAATGGTCTCATGTAGTTGCAGTAAAACATCATTACTCCCAACTCTGATCTTCTTGACTTTATGCACTTTGACAACCTCATTCAGAATGTAAAGACTCCCAGTCGTCTTGCCCGTACCACTTAACACACACATAAAGCCAGGCAGCTTAACATGTTTGTCAGCAGTAATCAGTCAAGGGCTTGGACATGTTCCTGTACAAGTAGCATGCTACAACAACATCATACCTACATTATATGCCATCAGTTTACACGGTAAATACACTGCATGTGCTTCAACCAAATAGCCATGTCTCAAAATCGAAGAGTAGTCATCCTCAGTCAAGTCAAGGGAAACTGTCATCTGTCAGGGGATCCCATCATGGTCAGTCAGTCAATCTCAGTCCAGGGAGTAAGACATGGTCAATTGACCACTTAGTGTGGTCAGGGTCAAGGATAAAGTATCACTGGACTCCAGGGAGTGGGCCACGGTCAGACCTGTAGCTCTAGTGCAAGTAGTCTGAACATTCGCAGTGACTCAATCGGAGAGCTGCACAGAGATTGGTCAAGGGCCTACTCACTCGAGGCAGTCCGGGTGGGACACAGTCAGTCTTGGATGCTTGCTCAATGAATATTGAGACAGAAGCAGGTGGGTGGAATTATCAGGGACCATTGCTGTGGTAGGGGAAGCTGAGGAGGGGAAACTAAGGAGGTCAGTCCTAATGATATGGAGGCATCATGTTGGGATATAGAAAGGATATCATGAAGGAGAGGCAACTCAACATATAAGAGGGTTGGAGAGAATAGTGCATCGGAAGGCATGAAGTTTGTGGCGGGTGGCGGGAGGTGCAGAGGAGGTGCTCACAGTGGGTCACCACCACCCTAATTTCAATAGAGTACAGTGCAGCAGGATGTTTGGATTGGTTAAGATGCAGGGTCAGAGCTTAAAGTGTAACATGAAGCCCTATGAAGCCTCCTTTCATCTTTTGTAGATTATTTGATATTTTTGGAATGCTATCAATGTCCTCTACCATGAAGACTGATGCAAAGTTTTTATTCAATTCTTTTTCTTCCTCTTCCTCCTCCCTCTGGTCCGAGACTCTCTGACAAGGAGAAACAACCCCTCCATATCCAACCTGTCAAGTCTCCTAAGAATTTTGCATGTTTCAATAAGGTGTCCTCTCATTCTTCTAGGACTCCAATAAGTACAGGCACAATGTACTCAGATTCTCCTCATAAGACAGTCCCTCCACAGCCAGGATCAACCTAGAGAATCTTTGAACTGTCTCCGATGCCAGTACATCTCTTGCAAGATAAGGGGACCAAGACTGTTCTCAGTATGCCAGGCATAGTCTAACGAGTGCTTTGTTCAGTTTTAGTAAGACTTCCATATTTTTATACTCCATTCCTTCCTAAATATGTTTGAAAGAAGTGTAACTCTGAACACATTCCTTGACCTTGCCTCTGCCTCGGTCAACCTGCCTTGAACCCAAATTCTTCAATATGGATATAAAGCCACACAGCAAAAGATACCTTCTATCAAATTGAAATAAAAGTAAGTGCTGGAAAAGCACAAGCAGGTCAGGCAGCATCCGAGGGGCAGGAGAATCGACGTTTCGGACATAAGCCTTTCATCTGGAATCTTCCTGATGAAGGGCTTATGCCCGAAAAATTGATTCTCCTGCTCCTCAGATGCTGCCTGACCTGCTGTGCTTTTCCAGTACCACACTCTCAACTCTGATCTCCAACATCTGCAGTCCTCACTTTCTCCATGAAATAAAAGTGACAACATCATGGTGTTCTGGACAAAGTATATAGGAATGTCTATGGCTACAGGGAAAAAGCTGGGCAAGAAGTGGCAAGAGGTAAATTGCTCATTTGGAGAGCCAACACAAACACAATAAGCCAAAGGCATCCTTCTGAGTTGCCACCATTCTGTGATCTCGAAATTTTCAATTTGGAAGTAAATTGGAGTTGTCCCTCAGATCAGATGTAGACCTGACCCAATTGTAGTGTGTGAATGTGTAATGACATGGTTTTATATCCTAAATCCAACATGCAATCTCACTGAAGAACAACTGAAAATTGGTCTTATATTATACTAGTTATTTATAATATAATTGTACTTATAAACTGTACTAACATTAATATAGGATTAGTGTCCCACTGTGCTTCCTGGAATTATGATCAGGCCAAAATTGACATCAAACCACAAAAGGACAAATAACCAACTTTTTGATCAAAGAATAGATTTTAAACAGAACGTTAAACATCAGGGGACCATCAGAGATGTTTAAAGAGGAAATTCCAGTCTTTATAGAGCCTTGGTTACTGAATGCAGAACTGCCAAGAGGTCCAATGATTTTTGTTGGAATTGAAGAAGAGGGATTAAATTAGAACAATATATCAAGGCATTAACTATTTTAAATTCATCATTTTGTTATGATAATCATTTTATTCATAATCTAATGGCAAATGGCAAAGGAAAGTGTGATCATATTCAGAGATAATTTCATATTAGATTTGCACACAAGGTAGTTAAATCCAAATCTATGGTCTTAGCGTTAAACAAAATGAAAATATGGAGGTCTGAAAGTTGAGTTGGCTGGGGTAGAGATGGGAAACTAGATTAAAATAACATGTCAGAGATAATAAATATTTAAAGCAATAATTCATAATTCTCAGTACATTCATTCCTTTGAGGAATGAAATCTCCACTGGAAAAGTGATACAGTCATGATTAATGGGACAAGTTAAGACCAGTATTAGATTAAAATAAGAAGCTTACAACTTTGTCAAAAAGAACAAGAAGCCTGAGGATTGGGAGGGTTACAAAAAAAAATCCCCAAAGCGTGACCAGGAAAGTAATAAAGAGGGAGAAAGTAGAATAACAGTAAACTGGCAAGAAATATAGAAACAGATTGCAGCGGTGTCAACAAATATGTAAACTGGAACAGCTTACTGAAAATAAGCATGCCTCCCTTAGAGATGGATAAAGGAGACATTATTATGGAAAATAAGGAAAAAGAGTAGACCTTCAACAATTATTTTGTGTCAGTCTCCATCATCAAAAATATAAAGAGTGTACTAGAAATTATGGGAAACCAAGAGTCTAATGAAATGCAGTACCCTTAAGTAATTAATATGAGTAATTCAGAACAATGCGGAAATTAATGGGACTAAATGAGAACAAATCCCTGGGGTGTGATGGCTAAACCTTGCAGTTTTAAAGAGATGGTTAGCGCACTGGTTTTAATCTTCCAGTTAGTCATAGATTCTGGAATGGTGACCATGAATGGAAGGTCATATATGTAGCCTGTACTGTTCAAGACAGAAAGTATTAGATGGAGCATTAATATATATTTGTCTGCAGTTCCATATATAATTTCTTCATTCTATCTTGCAGCTCTTTGCAATCTGATTAAAATTGACAAATATTGCAACACTTATCAAGGTGTAGTGGAGGGGCATTAAATTCAATTCATTTTAAGCAAAACACCTTTCCATATTGAGCAATGGTACAATCTTTATAGAATTGACCACTTTAACATTAATGCTTTTCCATTGTTCTTGTTTAGTATTCTCTCAGATATACAGCAATACGGAAAGGATCAACCCCATCACTAAAATCCAAGATAATGTAAACTTTCAACTGCATGATTTCACCCATCACATGTGCAAATGGGTCACAGTTATAGGACGATGTTTGGTAGAATACAAGGTGAACGAGACTCACCTACAAGAAGGGCGACTGTAACAAACAAGGGAACAGCTGGTGTGAGGTAATGTTGCAAGCATGAGCACCCGAACCATTTTGAAGTGCAAATAAAACTCTATCTTTTTTGTTCAATTATGAGCTATTGCTAGATTAGACATCACAGATTGGATTTCATGGTTGCTGTCTGCATGTTTAAAGGTGGGGAGGGATGTGTTTCTCAATTTACAGAGGTCATGGAGAAGACCAACCCACATTTGGACCTAATGACCTTTTATGTCCAGTTATGGCCACTAAAGTGCTTCATCCTAGCCCCCAGTAGAATTTTATCCACAGTGAGAAATGAGGCCTGTGCCAGGTATGAAGCCTGGCAGTTTTCACTTGGTGTGCCACTGTTGTACGAGTGAAGACTGATGGGGAAGACCTCCTTTGGAGATCCATATGGCTCTTAGTGAGACTCCTTTAAAAACTCTTCTCCCATTTTATCCCACCTGGTGCCTCACACATAAGCCAAAATGTTTCTCAAGCCCTCACAGGGCTTCCACTTTGCATGGATAGCCCAGAATGTGCTGAAAACCCAGACTGCACTGATAAAGGGCTTATGCCTGAAATGTCGACTCCCCTGCTTCTCAGATGCTGTGCTTTTCAACAGTGATACCCCAGATTGAGCTGATACCCCAGACTGCACTGATATCCCAGACTGTGCTGATATCTCAGTCTACGTTGATATCCCAGTCTGCGGTGATATCCCAGTCTGCGGTGATATCCCAGTCTGTGATGCGCCAGACTGCACTGGTATTATCCCAGTCTGCTGATATCCCAGACTGCGCTGATATCTCAGACAGCGCTCGTATCCCAGACTGCGCTGATATCTCAGACTGCGCTGATGTCCCAGTTTGCGCTGATGTCCCAGTTTGCGCTGATGTCCCAGTTTGCGCTGATGTCCCAGTGTGCGCTGATACCCCAGACTGCGCTGATATCCTAGTCTGTACAGTTATCCCAGTCTGCGTTGTTCTCCCAGACTGCGCTGATAACCCACCCTGCGCTGATAACCCACTTTGCACTGATATCCCAGTCTGAGGTGATAACCCAGTCTGCACTGATATTCCAGTCTGAGGTGACACCCTAGTCTGCAGTGATATCCCAGTCTGCGCTGATATCCACACTGCGCTGATATCTCTGATGCACTGATTTCCCACAGTGTGCTGATTTTCCACACTGCGGTGATATCCTACACTGCGCTGATTTTCCACACTGCGCTGATTTTCCACACTGTGCTGATTTTCCACACTGCGCTGATTTTCCACACTGTGCTGATTTTCCACACTGTGCTGATTTTCCACACTTCGCTGATATCCCAAACTGCGCTGATTTTCCACACTGCGCTGATTTTCCACACTGCGCTGATTTTCCACACTGCTGTGATATCCCACACTGCACTGATATCCCACACTGCGCTGATTTTTCACACTGCGCTGATATCCCACGCTGCGCTGATTTTCCACACTGTGGTGATATCCCACACTGTGCTGATTTTCCACACTGGTGATATCCCATACTGCGCAGAATTTCCACACTGCACTGATTTTCCACATTGCACTGATATCCCACACTGCGCAGAATTTCCACACTGCGCTGATTTTCCACATTGCGCTGATATCCCATACTGCGCTGATTTTCCACATTGCGCTGATATCCCACACTGCACTGATATCCTACACTGCGCTGATTTTCCACACTGCACTGATATCCCACGCTGCGCTGATTTTCCACACTGCGGTGATATCTTACACTGCGGTGATTTCCCACACTGCGCTGATTTTCCACATTGCGCTGATATCCCACACTGTGCTGATTTTCCACACTGTGGTGATATCCCACACTGCGCTGATATCCCACACTGCGCTGATTTTCCACACTGCGCTGATTTTCCACACTGGTGATATCCCATACTGTGCAGAATATCCACACTGCGCTGATTTTCCACATTGCGCTGATATCCCACACTGTGCTGATTTTCCACACTGCGCTGATATCCCACACTGCGCTGATTTTCCACACTGCGCTGATTTTCCACACTGGTGATATCCCATACTGTGCAGAATTTCCACACTGCGCTGACTTTCCACATTGCGCTGATATCCCACACTGCGCTGATTTTCTACACTGCGCTGATATCCCACACTGCGCTGTTATCCCTCACTGCGCTGATATCCCACACTGCGCTGATTTTCCACACTGCGGTGAATCCTACACTGCGGTGATTTCCCACACTGTGCTGATTTTCCACACTGGTGATATCCCATACTGCGCAGAATTTCCACACTACGCTGATTTTCCACATTGCGTTGATATCCCACACTGCGCTGATTTTCCACACTGCGGTGAATCCTACACTGCGGTGATTTCCCACACTGTGCTGATTTTCCACACTGGTGATATCCCATACTGCGCAGAATTTCCACACTCCGCTGATTTTCCACATTGCGTTGATATCCCACACTGCGCTGATTTTCCACACTGCGCCGATATCCCACACTGCGCTGATATCCCACACCGTGCTGATGAGCCCGGCAAACTGGTTAACTGCAGGTTTCTCTGAAACAAATTAAACCTTATGGACTTTGACAAATGTGTGCTTTTGTAGTGCAGTGGTAGTGTCCCTACCTCTGAGCCAGGTTTTAGTCCACCTGTTTCAGGGGTGCATATAATACAGAAAATACCTCTAAGACATGGAGGAAAAATTAAAAACAACTCCAAACTAGCAAGAGTACAATAAATTATGTAGTTGATCCCTTTATACAAACCAACATATGCTTCGGTTTCCTGTAGCTACATGACAGGAAATCAGTCAGCAGTAGGAACAATGCAATATGCACCACACTCTCGACTCTGATCTCCAGCATCTGCAGTCCTCATTTTCTCCATGATTAGGTTTGTCTCTAGTCTGGGCAATCACATTGTCCTTATGTGACCAAATTCAATAAGAATTTTGGAAGCAATTCAATTTTCCTTTCATCCACACTGTCATCACCCATCGCAAGTTAACTGGAAACAATCCTAATAATTTCCTCTGACATCAATCCACCACCTGTCAATCTTGTAATGTATTAGCTATTTCCATTAGTGCAATTCGAAATCATCACAAAGATCTTTAAAATGCAATAATATGATATAAAAATCCAAACTTTTCTTTCCATTAAAGGCCAGGTAATTGGTTTTGGTTGAGAGCAGGATGGTACTGCAGTCTAAGGCATATCACAGTGTGTCTGGAGAGGATCTGAGGTAGCATCGACATGATAGTTGGTCAGGCATTTGCATGTTATTGGTGGTGCAATTGAGTCTTCTGTGCCAGCTTGCTTTGGAAAGTAAAAAGACATTCTTCTGCTGAATATTTTCAAGAACTGGCTTTTGATTTACATAACTGGACATCAGGAAAGGATACGCCTCTAAATTAACATGAAAACGGAGATTCTTGCCTGTCGGCCAGCGAGAATTAGATATATTTCTGAGGGTTAAAGGTATCAAAGGGTGTCCGGAGAAAACAGTAAAGGGCTACTGAGTTGGATTATCAGCCATGATCTTATTGAATGGCAGAGAAGACCTCAAAGGGCCAAATGGCCTACCCTTGCTCCTATTTACTAATTTCCTGTATCATTGGGAATTGGTGGAGAGTTCCTTTCATTGCTGTCCAGAGACAAAAGGCACCTAGGGCCGGACTTAAAGTGGGCTGTGACCCAGCAGAATAAAGCACAAACCTTTTCTCCATTTGCAACAGTGGTTTTTGTCAAATCACAGAATCCTTATAATGTGGAAGCAGGCCATTCGGCCCATTGAGTCCACACTGACCCTCTGAAGAGCAGCCCACCAAGACCCAGCCCATCCATTTAACCTTACATTTCCCAATGCCTAATCAACCTCGTCTGCATATCCCTTAATGCAATGGGCAGTTTAGCATGGCCAATCTATCTAGCCTGAACATCTTTGGACTGTGGGAGGAAACCAGAGCACCCAGGGGATGCCCACGCAAACACAGGGAGAATGTGCAAATGCAAAACCAATAGTCGCCCAAGGGTGGAATCAGACCCGGGTCCGTGGCACTGTGAGGCATCTGTGCGAACCACTGAGCCATCCTGCTGCCCCCTAAACTTGTGCCTCTAAGGAAGATTTGAATTAGGAGCAAGAGTTGGCCAATTCACATTCTTCTAAGCTCAGGGTCAACCAGTTTAACCTTCCCTCATTAGATAACTCCTTCAACCTAGCTGGCCTGATTCTAATGGAATTCCCTCCTCTTGTAACACATTGACATCCTTCTGACTTAGATGAACTCTGAGCCTAATGTGCACTTTTCATCTCAAAGATTCAAGTGGATCTGTCCTTCCTGACTGGTAAAACTCCAAATGCCTCAGAGTAATAATTACAGACAATCTTTAATTTATCTGAAAGGACCAATTATTGTTGCTGTGGCTTACCTGGTACCAAAAACGACATACATACCTCTTTCAATCAACCATAGCCAACCACCCCACGATCATTTTTCTTGCTTCATTTCCTGACATTTTCCATCGGTCACTCTCACTTTAGTACATTATGAAAGTGTTTGTTTCACAGGAGAGCAAGGAAATTGATTGGATTGGATTGTTCAGAGAGCTAGCATGGACTTGTTGGGTCAAGTACCTTGTTTTGTGTTATATTGACCATGCGACTAATAAAAAAAAGAGCAGATGTAGTCCATTCAGCCCCTCAAGCCTATCCCACCATTCAACATGACCCTGTCTGACTGTCCCAGGATTCAACTCCTCTTATGTGCCAGCTCATCACAGCCTTCAACTCCCTGATATTTCGAAAATCTATCTATATCTACTTTCAGTTGTTTACCCCACACAGCTCTTTGGGGTTTTGAGTTCCACACATTTATCACTCCTGGGAGAAAAACATTCCTTTTTTTGCATCTCAGTTTAAAATGAATGGGCCCTTATTATGTAACTAAGCCATAGGGGTAAATCCCCTTCAACAAGAACCTAAAGTCCGGGAATCAGTCTCGTGAATCTCTTTTGTACTGCCAACAATGTTAGTATATCTTTCCTAAATATGGGGACCAAAACTTTACACAGTACTGCATGTGTGGTATCGCCAACACCCTGTACTGTTGTAACAAGGCTTCCCTATTTTTAAACTCCGACCTCCTAGCAATAAAGGCCAAAATTCCATTTGCCTTCTTAATTACCTGCTGCACTTGCATGTTAACTTTATTTCATGCACAAAACACCCAGATCCCTTTGCACTACTCATATTTAGAGACCTTCCTTTTCAGTAGAATATTTCGTTTGATCCTTCCTACTAAAGTGCATGACCTCGCACTTTCCCACTGTAAAATCCATCTACCATGTTCAGAAGAGTACTCAGTTGTGAGAGAGCACTGTAATTGGCCTTGATCTCGGTCCCATTTATTAATCAATGTTTTGAATAAAGGGTAGGAATGAGAGATACAATAATGTATCTTCCCTTCTTGTATCCTGAGGAAACGAGGTCTCTGTCACCTTTCCACCTGAAATCAGTTCCAACTGGGGGAATTCAAAACCGGCACCTTTTTCGTCTGTGTATCTGGTTTGTGAAAGGCCCGAGGGGATCGGGAGCCAGCTGGTAAGACATTTTGTTAAATGATCTTTATTTACATGAAGATGCAATCACAGGCATTAAGGCCTGGAGCTACCCTACAAATAACCTTCCTGCTGTGAGCCAAGCTCATAATTGGAACCATGATACTGTGCCATATACATCAGGGCTCACTGCCTATTCATCAAACTTTATCACTACGCCTGTCCCCAGGTACATTCTTAGTTCCCAACTGAATTTTTAACCAAAAGTGTTCTCATTTAATAGTGTGGAAGTTGTACAGACTTACCTATTCAGAGTGATATAGAAGAGCAGTGTTGTATGAGCTGGGTGGGTTGGTTAAGGTAACATTGTTTCAGATGCGATGGTGCTCAAAGGAATCATTTGTGGATAAAGGTAGTGAAGTGAGAGCTGCTCTGTTTCTGTGAAGGAGACTGAGCAGTCTGGAAAACATTGACGAGCAGTTACCCCGAACAGCAAAGCATTTTTCTTTCAGTTTGCCTCTCCCAAATCCACTGTAGAGTGGGAGAGACTCATAGAATTCCTACAATATGGAAAGAGGCCATTCAGCCCATTAAGTCCACGCCGCCCCTTCAAAAATCATCCCACCCAGCCCCATACCTTATCCTGTAACCCCACATGACTAATCCACTTCCTGGACACTACGGGGAAATTTAGCATGGCCAATCTATCTAATCAGCACAACTTTGGACTGTGGGAGGTATCGCACGCAGACACGGAGAGAATATGCAAACTCCACACAGCCAGTTGCCTGAGGTTAGAACTGAACCTGGGTCGTTGGCGCTGTCAGACTGCGGTGCTCACCGCTGAGTCACCATGCAGCCCTAAGTGTCATAGCTTGCTGCTGCATATTAAAACAGGTGGTCTGCTGAGCGTGTTGACCTTATTTAGTGCATCCTGCCTTGTTGTGTTGTCTCAGCGTGATGTTGAATTTCAAGGTACTACCTAAAACAAGAAGCTGAGTTTTCAAGCACCACTCCATCAGCAGTTATGATGGAAAGGTGCTATTATGGGAAGTGTGTAGTGAAGATGATGTATTAAGGATATAGACCAATATAGAAAGGTTCATTGTGTGGGCAAAAATCTGACAGAGTGAGTATGATGTAGGATAATGTGAATTTGGTCATTTTGGCAGGATGAATTAAAAAGTAGAGTATTACTTAAAGGGAGAACAATTACAGAATTCAGAGGTGCAGAGCACTCTTGGTGTTATGGTGTATGAGTCACAAAATGTTAGTCTGCAGGTATAACAGTTAAATCAGGGAGAATCAACACTAGTCGTTAATAATAAGAGGAATTAAACATAAAAATAAACATGCTGTGCTTCAATTATAGAGTGCTTTGGAAAGACCACATTTCAAGTATTGTATGCTGCTTTAGCCCTCATTAATTCTAAAGGATGTCAACGGAGGTGGTACAGAGGAGGTTTACCTGATTTACCTGCGTACTGAAATGAACAGGTTGTCTTATGAGGTAAAAATGTTGGATAGGCTGGACTTGTTTTCACGTGTGTTCAAAAGAATAAGGGGTGATCTGTTTGAAGTTTATAAAGATCCTGAATAAGTTTGACAAGGTGGATGTGGAAAAGATGATTTCAATTGCAGGTGAGTTCAGCACTGTGTTTAAAAATGAGAGGTCGATTTTTTATAAGACAGGGATGAGGGGAACTCTTTTTCGCCAAGGGGTGTCCAACTTTGAAACTCAGTCTCAGAAGGTAGTGGAGATAGGTCAGGGTATTGTTAAAGGTAGAGGTAGATAGATTTTTGTTAGGCAAGGGAATCCAAATTGATGGAGGACAGGTGAGACTGGTGGCCAAGTTGGAGCATCACCCAAGAAAGGTCCATAATAGAGCATGTGAACTCTCTTTGTTAAAACTGTGCTGGACATACCATGGCTTTAAGGCTGTAAAACAGGTAGCTAATTCTTGGGTGGCAAGGGCATGCTGTTCCATTGTAGTGGTGTGTCTCACTGTCTAAACTGATAAAAATATTTTCCCTTGTAATATTTCCAAGACGCCTTTTGAAAATATCATGTACATTAGATGTGATATTCATAGCTGCCATGTTTGCATCTAGGTTAAAGATGCCAGCTATAGGGACATTTGTTAAATGATCTTTATCAACACTATCTACATAAGGTTACATAAGCAGGCTTGAAACCTGGAGCCTCCCTATTCTCAATCTTCCCACTGTGGGCCTAATTCAGGATTACTGAGGTCATAGGCAGTTCACAGCACACTTGAGGTTTGCTACCTATTCATTTAACCTATCACTATATAACTCATCAGCAATTGTTCAATACGTTTACCAAGTAATTGAGGGTCTTTAGTGGCTGTTTTGATTGCAAATACTAGAGAAACCGATAGACAAACTGCAACAGAAACATATAATGACAAATCACAATTCCATTTTCTGTCCATCGGCAGACAATTATCTGCAATCCTCAATAATAAATCAGCTCTCTAGCTTCTACATTAAAGTGTTGCACCACTTTAGTTGCAATACGTGTTGCACTATGGTGCCTTTCATAATGCTAGGTGCTAAACAATTTGCCCCACCAACATTAGTCTAGACCTAGCTTAACTCAAAAAATCTTTCCAAATTTTTCAGCAACAAGATCCATATTTTTGTGACTTTCCAATTTGCCATTCTTTAATGAAAAAACAGCATTGATAAACGTAAAGGTTATTGTGCCTTACACTAAACTAAATAATTGATAAGATTAGAGTGGTGCTGAAAATGCACAGCAAGTCAGGCAGCATCCAAGGAGCAGGAAAATCGATGTTTCGGGCAGGAGCCCTTCTTCAGGAATCTGATCCTGATGAAGGGCTCCTGCCCGAAACGTCGATTTTCCTGTTCCTCGAATGCTGCCCTGACTTGCTACGCTTTTCCAGCACCACTCTAATCTTGACTCTAATCACCAGCATCTGCAGTACCCACCTCTGCCTAAATGAATGATAAGACACCCAAAGTGTTAAGAGAGAATGATGATCCTGCAAAGATCAGGGAGAGTGTCAGTCAATAAAATAAATTTTTATAAAGAATTACCTCAAGGTGAAAAAAAAATGTCAAGGCTGCTTCTCAGATAGACTTCAGATAAGTGAAGATTTGTGGATTTTAAGAATGGTTCCCTTAATTTAGCTCATTAAATTCAAGTACTTGTTTTAAAAAAAAAGATTGAATAGTCATAGACTGCATTTCCTGGTCCATTTTTTAATTATCATTTTAAAAATTTCTAATCAATCATTTCAAGTCAATTTCAAAGCATATCTGAAGTCTATCAGAGAAATACCTTTAGAACAGTGAAGATTTGTTAATTTCAAGAATGGTTCCCCTAATTTAGCTCATTAAATTCAAGTACTTGTTTTAAAAAAACAAATTGAATGGTCATAGACTGCATTTCCTGGTCCATTTTTTAATGGTCATTTTAAAAATTTCTAATCAATCTTTTCAAATCAATTTCAAAACATTTCTAAAGGTATTTCTGCATATGTCTTTGCCAAATTTGTGAATACTACCCATATTTAAGATCACCAGCATTGATTGCGCAGATTCTCTGTAAGCTACATCACATGTCCTCACATCTCCACCATTTTTTGTCTATACCAATAATTCCCACAATGCACCATCTTGCCACTACAATGCAGAGATGAACAGAATCTTTATTAATCAAAAGGACAATTCTCAATTTCTATCGAAATAATCCATTTTCCAAACCACATTGTTAAAAAAATACTTCCTTAACCTTCACTTTGACATCAATGACTCAATATTTCTTGATTCACTTCCTTGCTTATTTTTCAGTTCTATTCAGCGCTCTACAGGAAGGATGTGATTGCACTGGAGGGGGTGCAGAGGAGATTTACCAGCATATTGTGTGGGGTTGAAGCAGTTTATCTATGAAGAGAGGCTGGATGGGCTTGGAATGTTTTCTGTAAAGTTGAGAAGGCTGACAGAGGACCTGATTAGAGGTGTATGAGATTAAGAGGCTTGGACAGGGCGGATAGGAAGCAGCTGTTCTCCTCAATTGAAGGCTTACTAGCGAGAGGACATAATTTTAAGAGGAAAGGCAGGAGGTTTAGATGGGATTTGAGTCAAGACATTTTCACCCAGAGGGTGATGGATCTGATATGCACTGCTTGGGAGGGCAGTAGAACCGGGAAATCTCGCAATCTTTAAAAAGCACCTGGATGAGTACTTGCAATGTAATAATATTCAAGGCCAAGTGCTGAAAAATGGGATTAGTGTATATAGGTCTGCCCAGATTCAATAGGCCGAAGTGTCTCTTCTGTTTTATCTGACACTATGACTATAACTCACCACTCACTGGATATCTCCAAAAGAACAGCATTAGAAAGACTAACATGAAAAAGTGTGGGATGACAATCCGATGAGCACCTCACAGCTACAGCCCCACAGCTGGATGAGGAAGAAATGCCCCAAGTCACTCCGTGGGGGTGGTGCTGGAGACCAGGAACATGCTCAGGCCCAGGCAGGGGAGGGGCCTGTGATGTCAGCAATCAGGGACTTCATCCACACACACAGGGAGGGACAGGAGCAGCAGGCAGGGATGGGGGATGATCCTTATAATTCAGAGGCTTCAGGAGTGCAGCTACACCATGGGGGCGCTCCTGCTTCGAGCATGAGATTATTTATCTGCCTAGATGTCTAAGTTGGCAGTTCGAGTTATAGTGTCATAGAGATGTACAGCATAGAAACAGACCCTTTGGTCCAACTCATCCTTGCTGACCAGGCATCCGAAATCAATGTTGCAATTGTCCCAGCCCCACCACTTCATCTGGCAGCTCATTCCATATACGGACTACCTTCTGCATGAAAACATTGTCCCTTAGGTCCCTTTTAAATTTTTCCATCTTCACTCTAAGCCTAAGCCCTCTAGTTTTGGACTCCCCACCCTGGGGAAAAGACATTGTCTATTTACCTTATCCATGTCCCTCATGATTTTATAAACCTCTATAAGGTCACCTCTCAGCCTCCAAAGCTCGAGGGAAAACAGCCCCAGCCTATTCCATATTTCAATTGTGCCCATTCCCTGAAGTTTCCTTCCCCATCTTATGCAAACTAAATCTTGCCTAATTGCATCATAATTGCCTTTCCACCAGCTATAATTCTTGCCCTGCAGTATATACCTATCCCTTTCCATCGCTAAAGTAAACATAACCAAATTGTGGTCACGATCACCAAAGTGCTCACCTACCTCCAAACCGAACACCTGGCCTGGTTCATTACTTAGTTCCAAATCCAATGAGGCTTCGACCCTCTACATACTGTGTCAGGAAACCCTCCTGCACACATCAGACAAAAACTGACCCATCTAAAGTACTCGAACAGAAGCATTTTCAGTCAATATTTGGAAAGTTAAAGTCCACCATAATAACTACCATATTGCTCTCGCTCTTATCCAGAATCATCTTTGCGATCCTTTCTTCTACATCTCTGGAACTTTTTGGAGGCCTATAGAAAACTCCCAACAGACTGACCTCTCCTTTCCTGTTTCGAACCTCAGCCCATACTACATCAGAAGATAAGTCCTCATCAAACATTCTTTCTGCTACCGTAATGTCCTTGATGAACAATGCCATGCCTCCCCCTCTTTTACCATCTTCTTTGTTCTTACTGCTAAACCCCAGAACCTGTAACAACCATTCCTGTCCCTGCTCCATCCATGTCTCTGAAATGGCCACAATATCAAAATCCCAGGTACCAACCCTAGGTGCAAGTTCATCCACCTTATTCCAGATGCTCCTGGCATTGAAGTAGACACACTTCAAACCACCTTCCTGTTTGCTGGTACACTCCTATGACCTTGAAATCTTATTCATAACCTCACTACTCTCAACGTCCTGTACAATGGAGCTACAATTCAGGTTCCCATCCCCCTGCTAAATTAGTTTAAACCCTCCTGAAGACCATTAGCAAATGTCCCCTCCCCCACCCCAGGATATTGAACAGCTACTGTGTGTCCTTGATAAGTATGTACTTGTCAGGCAGGGAGTAAGTGATCAAGTGAGGGAGCTGTGGTTTACTAAAGAAGTTGAATTTCTTGTCAAGAGGAAGAAGGCTTATGTAAAGATGAGGCATGAAGGCTCAGCTAGAGCGGTTGAGAGATACAAGTTAGCCAGGAATGACCTAAAGAGAGAGCTAAGAAGAGCCAGGAGGGGACATGAGAAGTCTTTGACAAGTAGGATCAAGGAAAACCCTCAAACTTTCTATAGGTATGTCAGGAAAAATAGAATGACTACAGTAAGATTAGAGCCAATCAAGGACAGTAGTGAGAAATTATGCATGGAGTCCGAGGAGATAGGGGAAGCGCTAAATGAATATTTTTCTTCAGTATTCACATTGGAAAAAGACAACATTGTCAAGGAGAATACTGAGATACAGGCTACTAGACTAAATAGGATTGAGGTTCACAAGGAGGCAGTGTAAGCAATTCTGGTAAGTGTGAAAATAGATAAGTTCCCTGGGCCAGATGAGATTTATCCTAGGATTCTCTTGGAAGCTAGGGAGGAGATTGCAGAGCCTTTGGCTTTGATCTTTAGTATAGTGCCAGAATACTGGAGGATAGCAAATGTTGTCCCCTTGTTCAAGAAGGGGCATAGAGGCAACTCTGGTAATTATAGAGAGCCTTACTTCGGTTGTGGGTGAAGTGTTGGAAAGGATTATAAGAGAGAGGATTTGTAATCATCTCGAAAGCAATAATTTGATTAGGGATTGTCAACATGATTTTGTGAAGGGTAGGCCATGCCTCACAAGCCTAACTGAGTTCTTTGAGAAGGTGACCAAACAGGTGGATGAGGGTAAAGCAGTTGATGTGGTATATATGGATTTCAGTAAAGCATTTGATAAGGTTCCTCACATTAGGCTATTGCAGAAAATACAGAGGCATGGGATTGAGGGGTGATTTAATGGTTTGAATCAGAAATTAGCTGAATGTAAGAAGACAGAGGATGGTGGTGTTTGATGGACGGAGGTGTAGAAGGATGGGTTAGTAAATTTGTGGATGACACTAAACTTGGTGGAGTTGTGGATAGTGCAGAAGGATGTTGCAGGTTGCAAAGGGACATAGACAAGCTGCAGAGCTGGCAAATGGAGTTTAATGTGGAAAGGTGTGAGGTGATTCACTTTGGAAGCAGTAACAGGGATACAGAGTACTGGGTTAATAGTAAGATTCTTGGTAGTGTGGATGAGCAGAGAGATCTCGGTGTCCATGTACATAGATCCCTCAAAGTTGCCACGTAGGTTGACAGGGTTGTTAAGACAGCATACGGTGTGTTAGATTTTATTGGAAGAAAGTCTGAGTTTTGGAGCCACGAGGTCATGTTGCAGCTGTACAAACCTCTGGCGCAGCCACACTTGAGTATTGCAAATAGTTCTAGTCACTGCATTACAGAAAGGATGTGGAAGCTTTGGAAGGGGTGCAGAGAAGATTTACCAGGAAGTTGCCTGGTATGAAGGGAAGATCTTATGAGGAAAGGCTGAGGGACTTGAGGCTGTTTTCATTAGAGAGAAGAAGATTAAGAGGTGTCTTAATAGAGACATATAAGATGATTCGATAGGGTAGACAGTGAGAGCCTTTTTCCTCGAATGATGATGGCTAGCACGAGGGGGCATAGTTTTAAATTGAGGGGTGATAGATATAGGACAGATGTCAGAGGTAGTTTCTTTACTCAGAGTAGTAGGGGCATGGAACGGCCTGCCTACCACAATGGTGGACCCGCCAACTTTAAGGGCATTTAAATGGTCATTGGATAAACATATGGATGATAATGGAATAGTGCAGGTTAGATGGGCTTTATATTGGTTTCACAGGTCAGTGCAATATCGAGGGCCAAAAGGCTTGTACTGTGCTGTAATGTTCGATGTTCTGTTCAGCCACTCCCTATAGCTCAAACATATCAGCCCTGGCAACATCTTTGTGAATCTTTTCTGAACCCTTTCAAGTTTCACAACATCCTTCCTATAGCAGGGACTTCAGAATTACTTGCAGTATTCCAAAAGTGGCCTAACCAATGTCCTGTACAGCCGCAACATGACCTCCCAACTCCTATACTCAATGCACTGACCAATAAGGGAAAGCATACCAGATGCCCTCTTCAGTATCTACCTACTTGTGACTTCACTTTCAAAGAATACAAAGCTGCAATCCAAGGTCTCTTTGTTCAGCAACACTCCCCAGAACCTTACCATGTCCAGCAGTCTCAGGGTGTACTGGAGAGGCACACATACCTACAATAATCAATGGATCACCTCCAACAAATCAGATCTAACCTCTGCAGTCCTGTTACATCCAGTCACAAACAGTGGTGAACAGTTAAACAATTCACTGAAGGTGGAGGTTTCACAGATATCCCTATTCACAACGATGAAAGAGCCCAGCACATTAGTGTAAAAGATAAGATTGGAGCTTTCGCAATAATCTTCAGCCAGAGTTGATGATTCATCTTGACCTCCTCCAGTGGTCCCCAGCATTACAGATATTAGTCTTCAGCCAATTTAATTCATTCCATGTGATATTAAGAAACAGTCAAAGACACTGGATACTGCAAAGGCTATGGGCCCAACATTCCAGCAATGCTACTGAAGACTTTTACTCCAGAACTCCCCTCGCCAAGCTCTTCCAGTACAGTTACAACACTGGCATCTACTAAACAAGGTGTAAAATTGCCCAAGTATGTCCTATCCATAAAACGCAAGACAAATCCAATCTAGCCAATTACCACCCCATCAGCCTACTCTCAACCAACAGCAATGTGATGGAAGGTTCATCAACAGCGCTATCCAGCAGCAGCTGCTCAGCAATAATCTGCTCGCAGACACTCAGTCTGGGTTCCACCAGGGACATTCAGCTCCTAACCACATTGGAGCCTTGGTTCAAATCTGGACAAAAGAGCTGAATTCCAGAGGTGATGAGAGACTCACAGCTCTTGACATCAAGGCTGCATTCGACTGAGTGTGGTATCAAGGAGACAAGCAAAACTGGAATTAATTGGTATTGGGGAAAAACTCTCCACTGGTTGGAGTCAGATTTGGCCAATAGGCAGGTGGTTGTAATTGCTAGGTGTCAGCCATCTTAGCTCAAGTACATCTCTGATGGAGTTCCTCAGGGTAGTGTCCTCAGCCCAACCATCTTCAGCTACTTCATTGATGACCTTATCTGGGTCCTGCACAGCACACTGGTCTCTGTGAAATATTGTTTCCCTTTAAAAGGCCTGCAGCGCTCTTTCTCACAGGTTAAGTCACTTGCTCTGTATGTGATCACAGCCATTTCCTTTACCATTGTGTGCTTTCGATCTCTAGCACGATGGAAAGTGGGAATGAACACTCTGTGGACAGTGGTTTCTGGCATCCGCCTCCATGTCATCCAAATCCCCTTCCTGGTAGCCTTTCCCTCAACCCTCTAGGCTTTACACCTCACCAGCTCCCCACACAACCTGTCCACCTTTACCCCTCGTACTGTCATATGAGGTGTGATCATAAACTCTTTCTCCACTTTAAAGCCAGTGAGTTCCTGACCATGGATGAAGTCGGGTTCTAGATACCTACCCTCCTATCCATGCTTTATCATATCATTCCTGAAGAAGGGCTTATGCCCGAAACGTCGATTCTCCTATTCCTTGGATGCTGCCTGACCTGCTGCGCTTTTCCAGCAACACATTTTCAGCTCTGATCTCCAGCATCTGCAGACCTCACTTTCTCCATCACCTTCTCAAGGTCAACCAGAGATGGACAAAAATGCTGGCTAGCCTGCAATGTGCATGTTCAACAAGTGAATAAATAAATTTAAATATTGTCACTATATTACAGTAAGGACGTAATTGCTCGAGAGTAGAAACTTATGTGAATACTGCCAGAGCTGGAGAGGTATAGCTATGAGGAGAGTTTGGAGAGGTGGGGGTGTTTTCCTGAGAACAGAGAAGGCTGAGGGGTGGCATCATTGAAGTATACAAATTCGTGAGGGGTAGAGATAGACGGAGGAACCTGTTTCTCTTGACACAGAGTTCAAAAACCGAAGGTCACAGATTCAAGATAAGTTGCAGAAGGATTAGCAGGTACATGAGGAAAATCTTTTTCTTACGTAGAGGGTGGTGGTTATCTGGAATTTGCTGCATGTGTTGGTGATGGAGGCAGAGTCCTTAATCGTCTTCAGAAAGTACCTGGATTTGCATCTTAACTGCTGTAAGTCTCCAGGCTATGGGCTGTGTGCAGGAAGATCTGGGTGAGGCACTTGAGTATCTTTGGGTCACCATGGATAATGGTGGGTCAAATGGCCCTTCTGCATTGTATCACTTCTATGGTTCTATCCCCATTGTTTCCTTCGTCTTTGCATCGAAAAGTGTTGGTGTAAATGGGGTGGACAGTAGTGTCTGGTGCAGCAAACAGAAAGCCAATTCTCGAGGATGGCCATGAATTAGATCTGGGTCCTGCACAGCACACTTGTCTCTGTGAAATATTGTTTCCCTTTAAAAGGCCTGCAGCCCTCTTTCTCACAGGTTAAGTCACTTGCTCTGTATGTGATCACAGCCATTTCCTTCACCATTGTGTGCTTTTGATCTCTAGCACGATGTAAAGTGGGAATGAACACTCTGTGGACAGTGGTTTCTGGCATCCACTTCCATGTCATCCAAATCCCCTTCCTGGTAGCCTTTCCCTCAACCCTCTAGGCTTTACACCTCACCAGCTCCCCACACAACCTGTCCACCTTTACCCCTAGTACTGCCATATGAGGTGTGATCATAAACTCTTTCTCCACTTTAAAGCCAGTGAGTTCCTGGATGAAGCTGGATTCTAGATACCTACCCTCCTGACCATGCTTTATCATATCTCCCCCCTTGCAGATCCTGTCTACCACTGGCTAGGAGAGTGAATAGCTACTAATGGGGACTGTTAGTGGCTAACAATGGGAGCATACAGCCCCGATAACAGCTATTGGCCATCCTAGCCAGATCTGTCCAACTGCTCTTCTCTTTCTTTGGGTTCTGTCCCCACCTATCGTTTACTACTTACCCCCTCCCCCACCCTACCTTTTGCATATAAACCAACATTTTCCGAGCTACCATAAGTTCTGAGGAAAAGTCACTTGACCTGAAATGCTAAATCTGATTTCTCTCCACAGATGCTGTCAGACCTGCTGAGCTTTTCCAGCAATTTCTGATTTTGTTTCTGATGTACAGCATCTGCAGTTCTGCTTTATTTTCAGTGAGCTGAAATTGCCAGGTATTCGCTCTGACGTCCGTCTCGAGATTTCTCACCATCGAACTTGTCCAGCTCATTCGGTGAAATCAAAAGTTGAATATCAAAGCGGTGTTAATAAGGTGCTCAGCAAGCTACACTTCTCTTTAATTGGCAACTCGCCACATCCTGGAGAGAAAGGCACCTTGCTCTTTGGAAAAAGCATGAAAGATGCAACAAGTTACTCCCTACAGTGAGATGGGACTCACAGGATTTCTGATCCAATTTTTCCACAAACCTCACCACAGCCGCATCGCACAGAGCTTGAGAGGATTCCACCCAATGTCCTATTTCTGATTAATCCTTTCAGACTTTGAAACATTCACTCTGTTTCTCTCTCCAGGGATGCTGCCAGAACTGCTGAGTCCCTCCAATACTTTACATATTTATCTCATATCTCCAGCCTCCTCAGTATTTTGCTTTGACAAACCTGTCAATAAGCAATAACTTCCAGAACATTGGCAGTTATACAATCGTCAAACCCTTACAATGTGGAAGCAGGCTATTTGGCCCACTGAGTCCACACTGACCCTCAAAGAGCATCCCACCCCAATCCAACCCCTACTCTATTCCTGTAAGCCTGCATTCCTCTTGGCTAATCCACCTCGTCTGCACATCCCTGGGCACTGCAGGGCTATTTAGTATGGTCAGTCCACCTAACCTGCACATCTCAGGACTGTGGGAGGAACGTCTTGCAGACATGGGGGGGATGTGGAGACTCCACACAGTTACCAGAGGGTGGAAGCGAGCCCGGGTCCCTGGCACTGTGAGGCAGCACTGAGCCAACATGCCTCCCCCTAGTTATTGATGAAGCTGAAATGGAATTATTGTATGGTTGGCTGCAGGACAACCGCACACAAGCTAGGCCAGCAGTTTCCAACCATTAAGCTGTATGACTATAATTGAAAGGACATCATGGGTAGTGGTGCTGCCTCTGAGAACCTAGCTTTGAGTCACATTAACCAATACAAGATGGCCAAGAAAGTTGCATTCATAAACTGGAGAAACTGTTTGATTATCAACCTGAGAATTCTTTCAGCATTCCCCAGTCGCAAGCTGTAAGGGTGGGAGAGATTGCTAGTATGAAAGGAAAGTTGGAGCCTCTCTCTGAACTAGCCACAGCTCCAGTCTACACCTTCCATGTACATGTTGCCACAGCAACATGGACTCCCTGACTGAACTATATCACAACACCATTAAAATTTCAGCATGAAACCAAAGCAGAAAATTCCCATGCACAGACCAAAAATTGCTTTTTCAGGGACACAATGTTTCCTTTTCTCAGCAAGATTTTATTTCAACGAGAACTCAATAGCAGTAGATGAAATAAAATCTCTTCCTTCTGCTTATGTAAGCCTCCTTCCACGTCATGTTTCATCAAGTTCTGCAGCAAGCCAATATTACTCAGGAGGGAGGATGATTCATTTCTCACCTATTTTTGACAAGTTGAAAACCTATGAAGGAAACCAAATCATGGAACTAGCTCTTAATTGTTGTTTTTTCTCAAAGGTTAACTCCGACACCGAGTTGCAAGTGAATTTTACATAACTGATATGTTAATGTGGAGCTTCAAGAATATCTATCTTGCGAAACATTTTGAGTTCCATTCTGCAATTATGCAAACTTCCCTGTGTAAAAACGTCAACTTCATCAGCTTTTCGCCTGCCTGCCTACCTATCTGGTTCACTAATCAGGAAAGAAAATGCCCCAGTCCTTACCTGCTGTTGGTGCCTCCGAGTGCGATGGACTCTGCCTCCAGGAGCCAGGTGGGATTATGAGCTCATGGTCTGAACTTTCCCAGTGCTAGGAAGGTGAGTTAGGAAGTGGAACCAAAACATGAGAGTTGGCCACACAATGCAATTCCACCTCTAAACGATCATGCTGGAGGCTCAATGAACATAGTGGAGGTTGCCCAGAGGTGGGTCAGCTTGGGATGAGATGCTCCCACCAATGGGTCCATCCCGGAAGCAGTTGGAGCCAGTCAGCTAACTAAAGAGTACATCCCAGCTGCAAACAAAAAACACTATCAATTCTTCCTCTCAGCATGGACCCACTGGGTTATCACTGGCTCAGTTGGCTGGGCAGTTGGTTTGTGAGGCAGTGCGCTGTCAACAGTGTGGGTTCAATTCCCATCACTAGCTGAGGTTACCCCTAAAGTTTCTCCTTTTCAACCTCTTCCCTTGCCTGAGGTATGGTGGCTCTCAGCTTAGATTGCCACCAGTCATCTCTCTCTTTATTGAGGGAGCAGCCCTATGGTCTGGAAAGATTATGACAACACGCACAGTCACAATCATGGCCACAAGGCTTCCCTAGTGGGGAGGCTTCCCACTCCACACTGAGGGGTGGACAGCTACGACCACACTTGCTTCTTAAAGCTTCTCGATGCTGCAGAGAATGCCTCCGTTTGAAAGTGTCCTCACAGCCTGTCAAGCAGACCCAGCTGTCTCAGAGGGAGAGGCCTGTCAGCTGTAAGGCCCATCTATTTGATATCTAACACCCCTGGGCCACCCACGCTCAGTTTGATTCCGAAGCGCCCTCAGGAAAGATTCTGAGCAAAGTCCTAGTCCCTGCCGCTTCGGAGTTCTCAATCTGAGTCAAGGCCAAGGCCAGAATCATAAACCAACCAGTGCAATATAGGCACCCCATCATCAACTTGACACATTCATTCCTACTCAGGCTCCTAGCTCCTAGCCTTCCTCTGTGGCACTGGGACAATTCAGCACCATGGGCTAAATTTCACACTCACCTGTTTGCTGGTTTGAAGGTGAGGAGACTGTAAAACCCAACGGGTGGCTTGAGGAAGAGGGCAACTTACCCATTTGCTCTCAATCTGTCTGAAATTTGATGGGGCTTTGAAGTTTGATGAAGGGCTTTTTCCTGAAATATCGATTTTCCTGCTTTTCGGATACTGCCTGACCTGCTATGCTTTTCCAGCACCACTCTAATCTTGACTCTAATCTCCAGCATCTGCAATACCCACTTTTGCCGTATCGAGCAACCTACTCAGCCTTGGGCACACTGAGACTCTTAGACCCTCATCCCATTTCCCCAGTATTTAATTTGGCTCCACTGGGGGAGGTGGGTGTATCCATGCCACATGGGAGGTTCAGCAGCTTCAGCTGTGAGGGGCTGCAGACATATCTTCTTCTGCAGATTCCCTGAACTCCTCAGAGCCTTCTGCCAAGAACATATTTCTCTTTTTATAACATTTCCATTCCCTACCACCACCCTGAGGTCCCTCAAACTCAGGCCCTGACCTACCAGGCTGGCCATACACATACCCCAGACTCCCATATGTCTCCAATCACATCAGTACATGAATGCTAACAGCAAGAATTTGGATAACTTTCCAGTTCCAGACATGGATTTTGTAGAACGTAAGAAAATAATTTTTGGTCAGAATTACATTTCCTCTCTGCTCATTGTCAGCTGAGTTATTCCTAAATTATGATAATTTTGCCAGATTGATATTCCAGCCAATCCTGTACTTCTTAAGGGATCAAAGGTTATGGGGTGGGTGCGGGAACAGGATACTGATTGAATGATCAGCCATGATCATATTGAAGGCCCCTATTTTCCAAGTTGCTCAATTTCTGCTTTATGTCTGTACTCAGAAAATCCATGATTTAATGCACACTTCTTTGACTGCAACCAAAAGAGAAAATGTTGGAAAATCTCAGGTTTGACAAAGGGTCAGTTAGACTAGAAACGTCAGCTCTTTTCTCTCCTTACAGATGCTGCCAGACCTGCTGAGATTTTCCAGCATTTTCTCTTTTGGTTTCAGATTCCAGCATCCGCAGTAATTTGCTTTTATCCACTTCTTTGACTGCACTTTTCAAACATGCAAATTTCACCACCAAGATGAATGGCAAGGACAACATGAGAACGCCACCATTAGGTTCACCTCTGAGCTAGACATCATCCAGAGCTGGAACTACATCATTACTCCTTCACTGTCGCTGGGATCAAAATCCAAAATCTCCATCTGCAGCAGTATTGAAGGCTGTACCTATGCCACATGGGTAGATGAGAGAGGGGAGATACAAAATACAATACAGAGGGCAGTGAGGGTGAGGAATGGGCTACTGGAGGTAGCAGTGGAAGTGAATACATTTTGTCATTTAAGAAACATTTAGGATACATGAATGGGATGGGTATGGAGGGATAAGGAGCACGTGAGGAGTGCAGATGTTGGAGAGTCAGAGTCGAAAAGTGTAACAGTGGAAAAGCACAGCAGGTCAGGCAGCATCCAAGGAGCAGGAGAGTCAAAATTCCGGGCATAAGCCCTTCATCAGGATGACCTGCTGTGCTTTTCCAGTGCCATACTATTTGACAATGGAGGGAAATGAACCAAACGCAAGCAGATTGGACTAGTTTAATTGTAAAAACTGGGCGGCAGAGGCAAGCTGGGCTGAAGGGCTGTGCTCCATGATGTGGACCTGCAGGACTTAATGACAGCAGAGATTCAAGAAAATGACATAGCACCAACATCTCAAAATCATTTGGGAGTGCACGATAAGTGCTGGATATACCAACAATGCCTACATAGAGTCATAGAGATGTACAGCATGGAAACAGACCCTTCGGTCCAACCTGTCCATGCTGACCAGATATCCCAACCCAATCTAGTCCCACTTGCCAGCACCCGGCCCATATCCTCCAAATCCTTCCTATTCCTATACCCATCCAAATGCCTTTTAAATGTTGCAATTGTACCAGCCTCCACTACTTCCTCTGGCAGCTCATTCCATACACGTACCACCCTCTGTGTGAAAAAGATGCCCCTTAGATCTCTTTTATACCTTTCCCCTCTCACCCTAAAACTATGCCCTCTAGTTCTGGACTTCCCAACCCCAGGGAAAATACTTTGTCTATTTATCCTATCCATGCCCCTCATAATTTTGTAAACCTCTATAAGGTCTCCCCTTAGCCCCTGACGCTCCAGGGAAAACAGCCCCAGTCTGTTCAGCCTCTCCCTATAGCTTAAATCCTCCAACGTTGGCAACATTCTTGTAAATCTTTTCTGAACCCTTTCAAGATTCACAACACCTTTCTGATAGGAAGGAGACCAGAATTGAATGCTTTATTCCAACAGTGGCCTAACCATGACCTTTCAACTCCTGTACTCAATATTCTGACCAATAAAAGAAAGCATACCAAACGCCTTCTTCACTATCCTATCTACCTGTGATTCCACTTCCAAGGAGCTATGAACCTGCATTCCCAAGGTCTCTTTGTTCAGCAACACTCCCTAGGACCTCACCATTAAGTGTATAAGTCCTGCTAAGATTTGCTTTCCCAAAATGAAACAACTCGCATTTATCTGAATTAAACTCCATCTGCCACTTCTCAGCCCATTGGCCCATCTGGTCCAGATTCTCTTGTAATCTGAGATAACCCTCTTCGCTGTCCACTACACCTCCAATTTTGGTGTCATCTGCAAACTTACTAACTATACCTCTTATGCTCGCATCCAAATCATTTATGTACATGACAAAAAGTAGAGGGCCCAGCACCGATCCTTGTGGCACTCCACTGGTCACAGGCCTCCAGTCTGAAAAACAACCCTCCACCACCCTTTGTCTTCTACCTTTGAGCCAGTTCTGTATCCAAATGGCTAGTTCTCCCTGTATTCCATGAGATCTAACCTTGTTAACCAGTCTCCCATGGGGAACCTTGTCGAACGCTTGACTGAAGTCCATATAGATCACATCTGTCACTCTGCCCTCAACAATCCTCTTTGTTACTTCTTCAAAAAAACTCAATCAAGTTTGTGAGACATGGTTTCCCACGCACAAAGCCATGTTAACTATCCCTAATCAGTCCTTGCCTTTCCAAATACATGTACATCCTGTCCCTCAGGATTCCCTCCAATAACTTGCCTACCACCAACATCAGGCTCACTGGACTATAGTTCCCTGGCTTGTCCTTACCACCCTTCCTAAACAGTGGCACCACGTTTGCCAATCTCCAGTCTTCCGGCACTTCACCTGTGACTATTGATGATACAAATATCTCAGCAAGAGGCCCACCAATCATTTCTTTTGCTTCTCACAGAGTTCTAGGGTACACCTGACCAGGTCCTGGGGATTTATCCACCTTTATGCATTTCTAGACATTCAGCACTTCCTCCTCCGTAATCTGGACATTTTGAAAGATGTCACCATCTATTTCCCTACATTCTATACCTTCCATATCCTTTTCCACAGTAAATACTGATGCAAAATACTCGTTTAGTATCTCCCCCATTTTCTGCGGCTCCACCCAAAGGCTGCCTTGCTGATCTTTGAGGGGACCTATTCTCTCCTTAGTTTCCCTTTTGTCCTTAATGTTTTTGTAAAAACCCTTTGGATTCTCCTTAATTCTATTTGCTAAAGCTATCTCATGTCCCCTTTTTGCCCTCCTGATTTCCCTCTTAAGTATACTCCTACTGCCTTTATATTCTTCTAAGGATTCACTCGATCTATCCTGTCTTACATATGCTTCCTTCTTTTTTTAACCAAACCCTCAATTTCTTTAGTCATCCAGCATTCCCGATACCTACCAGCCTTTCCTTTCACCCTAACAGGAATATACTTTCTCTGGATTCTCATTATCTCATTCCTGAAAGCTTCCCATTTTCCAGTCGTCCCTTTACCTGCGAACATCTGCCTCCAATCAGCTTTCGAAAGTTCTTGCCTGATACCGTCAAAATTAGCCTGTCTCCAATTTTGAACTTCAACTTTTAGATCTGGTCTATCCTTTTCCTTCATTATTTTAAATCTAATAGAATTATGGTCGCTGGCCCTAGTATGCTCCCTGCCTTATTCCCCAAGAGTAGGTCAGGTTTTGCACCTTCTCTAGTAGATACATCCACATACTGAATCAGAAAATTTTCTTGTATACACTTAACAAATGCCTCTCCATCTAAACCCTTAACACTATGGCAGTCCCAGTCTATGTTTGGAAAGTTGAAATCTCCTACCATAACCACCCTATTATTCTTACAGATAACTGAGATCTCCTTACAAGTTTGTTTCTCAAATTCCCTCTGATTATTAGGGGTTCTATAATACAATCCCAATAAGGTATCATCCCTTTCTTATTTCTCAGTTCCACACAAATAACTTCCCTGGATGTATTTCCAGGAATATCCTCCCTCAGCACAGCTGTAATGCTATCCCTTATCAAAAATGCCTCTCCCCCTCCTCTCTTGCCTCCCTTTCTATCTTTCCTGTAGCATTTGTATCCTGGAACATTAAGCTGCCAGTCCTGCCCATCTCTGAGCCATGTTTCTGTAATTGCTATGATATCCCAGTCCCATGTTCCTAACCATGCCCTGGGTTCATCTGCCATCCCTGTTAGGCCCCTTGCATTGAAATAAATGCAGTTTGATTTATTAGTCCTACCATGTCCCTGCCTGCCCTGACTGTTTGACTCGCTTCTGTTCTCAACTGTACCAGTCTCAGATTGATCTCTTTCCTCACTATCTTCCTGGGTCCATTAATAACAAAAGCATTAAAATCTGTGGGGTGAGCTGGATGTTCACTCTTAAGCTCTTGAACCATATTTCTGCAATGATGGCCTCCTGTCTTTGATAGCTCAAAGCCTTACGCGGTCTGTCGTCCAATAGTCTCAAACCACTTCATGGTGTGAGTACACAGCACAGGATTGCTCCTGATTCAGAGCTGTCCAGCAGGGTCATGGGAAGCCACAGTGTGATCAGAGTGGGAAATGCAATCAGTGATGGAATAGTGTGGATGATTTTCTATGGTCCAGAGTTTCTAGAGGCCTCATTTATAATCGATCATCCATTTCCAAGGTGATGATTGACACTCAGCACTCCCATCACTGTCAAACAACTGAGCTACTTCCTAGCTGTTTGTACACATTTCCTTGTGGCCAGTTTTATTAGGCCTAAGATACAGAGGGTAGAATTCATTCACATAAGAGTGCTTCTAGTGGTTGCAGCTGAAGGGCCCCACCACGTGCTACTCCGTACAGTCAACACAATGTTCCTCTTTGATATCATTGAGGACCCCTGCACAGCTCACACAGATAGCAACCAATGACACTACTTGGTCTCACCCCCATGGATGTAATCCGTTTTGCAGGACTAGCAGTGGTGCTACACAAATGCATTTCCCCCTCATGAAGTCCCCAGCAACAACTGGAGCAGCTCAGAAACTAGAAATGGTAATCGCTTCCCTCCATAGTTATCCAAAGGTGTGCAGGTTATGGTTGGCGTGGACTGGTTGGATCGAAGGGTCTGGTTTGGCTATGCTAAATTGCTCCATAGTGTCCAGCAATGTGCAGGCTAGTCAGATTAGCCATGGGAAATGCAGGATTGCAGCGATAGGTTTGGATGATGAGTCTGGGTGGGATGCTCTTCAGAGGGTCAGTGTGGACTCGACTGGCTGAGAGGCCTTTCAGGATGTCAATGGATAAAATACCAGCATTGCCTTGGAATTGCCACTGACCAACTTGACATTATTTGAAGACATGAACTTTCATGATCTCAATCCCCATTAGAAGTTAAAGGAAAATGAGCACAGCCAAATTCTGAACACATTCAAGGTCCCTCAAGTGAAAGTGAGAATTGTATCCTCGCTAAGCCCCTCCCATACACCACCCGAAGCACCACTACAGACGGGCCTGTAATCCTTCTCTTTCTGAGCTAAGTTGTCTCCTCTGAACTTTGAGATGTTCGCTGCTCCTGACATTAACATAACTGTCCTTATTCAATTAAAACCTCATAGATCCTAACAAAACATTATTTATAGTTAATACAAAATACTCTTGAAATAACACAAACATTTCTGACCAAAATAAATAGCCATTAACCTTTATATGGGATCATGCAATTGTATGCAAATAACCCTGAGTACAAAATTAATTCAAATTCCATTTGGTCTAATGCATTTGTACAGAACACTGCACAGGCTGTAATAATATTCTCCTAATGCGTGTTGAACACTACAGATACTTGAGTACCTGACTTGTATTAGAACTATCACCTCTGCATTCACTTAGCCTGGAGACGAAAGCTAATTTCCTACCCTATGTCTAATGTATTTGACCGGTGACAGATGACTAACTGAGTGCATCGTTTTGTAATCAAATATACAAGGATGCAAATCATCCAATGAGCAAATATTATCATGCAGGCTGTATTTGCATTTTTATATGATTTTGCTGAGCTCCCAGTTATTCCCTGTCCCACTGATTACATGGCTCAGGAGTTACAGCTTAAAAGAAACCAATGGTAACTTTGAAATATTTACAGGTAAATAAGTGTTCACTCAACCAACCTGCTAACCACCTGCAGCAGAGAGAATCTATAATAGACAAGGTAAATGGTGTATGTCATGAGTCTGATTTGCAGTATTTCAAAAAAAAAGCATGTTCGTTACTCCAGCAGAAATTAATCTCTTTTTCTTAAAAGTTATTGTCTGTAGTCTCCAGCTATATCAAGAGACTCTCAAACATGGTGGAAAAAAATTACAAGAGGGCAACGATCATTAAGTGCCCAGACATGATGAAAAAGGATGTGGGTCACATCTTATCCATGTGGGTTATATGGAAGCAGCTGGCCATTTGAGACATATCTTTGAGACATTCATGCCTTAATGCGTGAAACCTGAAGTGTACAGCTGAGATTTGGTAAGAGCAAGTCAAGTCAAAGCATGTCTACAGAGAGGTAAGGAGAAAGTGATGACTGCAGATGCTGGAGATCAGAGTCCAAGAGTGTAGTGCTGAAAAAGCACAGCTGGTCAGGCAGCATTCAAGGAGCAGGAGAGTTGACATTCCTGATGAAGAGTTTATGCTCGAAATGTCGACTCTTCTGCTCCTCAGATACTGCCTGACCGGCTGTGCTTTTCTAGCACCACACTTTTTAACACTGAGAGACCTGGTCCTGGGACATACTTTTGGGATGCAAGGTGCCATAGAGTCATACAGCACAGAAACAGACCCTTCGGTCCAACCAATCCATGCCAACTATAACTAAATTAGTCTCATCTGCCTGTACTTTGTCCATATCCCTGCAAACATTTCATATTCATGAACTTATCCAAATGTCTTTAAAACATTATAACTGTACCCCTTGCTGTGGAAGTACATTCCACACACAAACTACTCCCTGTAAAAAAAATTCCCCTCATGTCTTTCTCCTCTCACCTTAAAAATATGCCCCCTAGTCTTGAACTCCCCCATTCCTTGGGAAAAGGTACTCGCCATTCACCTTATCTATATCCCTGAAAACATTTTTAACCTCTGTAAGGTCACAACTTAACCCCCTCCACACCAGTGAAAAAGGTGCCAGCCTAACCAATCTCTCCTTATAACTCAAACCCTCCATTCCAGGCAACATCCTGTTAAATCTCTTCTGAACCCCCTCGAGCTTAATAATATCATTCCTATAACAAGGCGACCAGAATTGCACACAGTACTCCAGAAGAGACCTCATCAATAGGTGGAAGTAAAGTACATTTTGGGACAGGTCTCCTGCCCTTTGGCAGAGCTAAATTATCCTTTGTAATTAAATAAAATGGGGCTTAAACATGCATAATAAGTATTCATTATTATCACAATTATTGGGACTGTCAACAGATCTGTCGAAGAGACCTGTTACAGAAAGGTGCTGAGAGGATGTGTTTGAAGTATCAGGATGGCCTCTCAAAAGCAGCTGAAAAATGGGAACTGTAAAGGTATTTAAGAATTTTACCTTTTCAATTCTGGAAAAAAATATGTTCTGCAGTGGTAAAAAGAGATTGCTTACTATTTCTCTTTGTTAATTTAAGCCTGAGGTGTCCATTATAAGATGGCTGCTGCATGAATAATTACATAACCATTAACATTCACAGCAATGTGCCTGTCATTTCAGTTTCATCGATAGCCACAAATGGTTACACACTCTTAGATGTGGGACCATGAATTTCAATACTTGTTTTAAGGGGTTATGCACTTGCATAAATGGTTGTTATTATAAAGTTTCAGTTAACTGAAGTAATGTAAGTGTAATAAATGGGTTTTTTTAATCAAAGAAACTTTTTTTCTCTCAATATAGTAAATTTTCAATGCACATTTTTAACTTTATGTTATCCACTCTCTACATTGGGCCTTGAGTTTTGCTCATGGTGGATACTATATGAGTTGACATGGTAGGTGCAAGGGTGAAGGATGGTGGGTATAAGGTTTAAATTGGCATGAGTTGTCACAAAGTTGGCATAGTGACGAGATAGGGCCATGGGAGATGGAGGGGAATAGTTTGGCATAGAAGAAAATGTGATGAAGGTTTCTGATCTATTATTGTTATTTGGCAAATTATGTTCTTAAGTGAAAAAAACGTTTATTTTTCAATTTTGTGAAGATCTGACTTGTTTTTAAAATGTCAGAAAGTGATTTTGACCATTGAGTTTCTCAGAAACTCAATGTGATGAGCAAGTCAACTGAGGAAATTATTGTGAAGGCGTTAACTTACTAAAGTTTTACAACCAGAGATATCAAAAATGGAGAGAAGAGTCCCAGAAGCAGTTCATTCAATTAGAAAACAGTACATTCAAACAGTCCCGTGATAGCAAAGGTGCTATTATTGGCAGACCAAGCAGTCAGAACTGGGGAAAAGGTTTTGGGTTCCTCAGAAAAAAAGCCAGAGACAGAATTCTAGAAGTTGGCAGAGGAAGACATCCTTTAAAGCTGTTGAAAGCATAAGGTTAAGGAAGCCATGATGAGGAGAAAGTGAGCTGAGTTAGTAACTTGTTTAAAGATCTCAGGAGAAGACTTTAACTAAAAGAAAATAACATCAAGTGAATATAGAAGATTTGCAAATCACGACTAATTACAGTCATGCCAGCTGCACATGAAACACTCGTGTGGATACACTCTTTAGTGTCTGGTATGTTGTTGGAGTAAAAGGATTGCATCATTATTTCTGATATTTTCAAGTGAGTTTCAAATAGCTCTTATGAAATATAATACAATTTATGTTTTACCCTTCATAATAAACTTTGATGTGATTGTGGGTGTGTTCGCCGAGCTGGGAAGTTGATTTTCAGATGTTTCATCCCCTGTCTAGGTGACATCTTCAGTGCTTTGGAGGCTCCTGTGAAGCGCTGATTTTCTGTGTCTTCTGAAATTTATTTGGTTCCATTCCTGCTGCTTCCGGTTGCCAGTTCCTGTTGTTCTGTCGAGGTCAGTATATTGGGTCTCAGTCTATGTGCTTGTTGATGGAGTCCGTGGATGAGTGCCATGCTTCTCGAAATTCTCTGGTGTCCTTTTTTTTTCTAACTTCCTATTGATTGATTGATTGTTGGCTTCCTCCTCTCTCGTAAATCTGATCCCTGTGAGTATGGTGTTGATGATCAGGTGTGTGTTCTCGATTTCTGTTCTCTTAATAATAACAGAAGTATCATCCATGTATCTGATCCAGAGTTTGGTCCTTGTCATCTGTGTGTGTGGCTACTAGGGATGCGGTTTGCTAGTTGTCTGCCCATTTATCCTATATAGTGTTTCATGAGGTCTTTGCATGAAATCTTGTAAATTATGTTAGTCTTGCACATGGTGGGTATAGGGTCTTTTGTTTTGGTAAATTGTTGTCTGAGAATGGCTGTTGGTTTATGGGCTGTCATGAATCCCAGTGGTCAGAGAAATCTCATGTGATGTAAAGGCACTGTTCACTTCAATTGACAAAACTCTAGCCAGAGAGACAATAGCCAACCTCCTAGACAGGCAGTACAGAAAACACAAAGAGGAACTTATCAACAAGGACTGCATACTCAAACTACTAGACCACTGGATGTGATGGTAGAGAGAACGCAGAACAGTGAATGCACCACAAAAGGAAAGCCATACACGCCGACCAGGTTCTGAATTACAACAGCAACCACCCAAACACACACAAGAGAAGCTGCATTAGGACCCTGTTCAAAAGTGCTGCAACACTCTGCAGCACTCCCAACCTACAAAGGGAAGGAGACTTGCAATCCACATCCACGAACACCAACTAGTCACTAAACTCCACGACCAGCTGTCCCTAGTAGTCCCACACACACATGACAAGGACCACAAAGTCAACTGGGACAACACAACAATCATAGGCCAAGCTAAATAGAGGACAGCCAGAGAATTTCGAGAAGTATGGCCCTCATCCACAGTCTCCATTAACAAGTGCATAGACCTAGACCCAGTATACCGGCTCCTACAACAAACTACCTGAACCAGTAACAGGAAGCAGCAGGAACGGAACCAAATAAGTTCCAGAAGAATAGGGGAATGGCGCTTCACGGGAGGCTCCAAAGCAGTGAAGATGTCACCTAGACAGGGAACGAAACATCTGCGAACATACCCACTCCACAGCAACAGCACCTGAGCTACAAATGTTTACATAAACCCTGAATAAACTTTGATGTTCTTTTGTTAAATGTACATGGCTAGCCTCTTGTGTATATATTCAGTGACTGACCTCCACAGAAAACAGAAAGAAAAGTAAAACTTATGGTCTATCAAGTCGGTTTATCATGCTGGGATCTGACTTGGAGGTTACCATCAGCTGGAATCATAACAATGTAGAGTGACATGGAGTTGTGCAGAAGAGCGTAAGTTGGCATGGAGGGTATGAGGGGGCAAGAGGAGTGGCTGCAGCACATAGGTTAGAATGGGGACAGAGAAGTGAGTGTTATGGGACACAAATGGCTTGGAAGGGGTGTGTGAGGGAAAGGCATGAGAGTCATTGAGTCATAGAGATTTACAGCATGGAAACAGACTCTTCGGTCCAACTTGTCCATGCTGACCAGATGTCCCAACCCAATCTAGTCCCACCTGCCAGCACCCGGCCCATATCCCTCTAAACCTTTCCTATTCATATATCCATCCAAAAGCCTTTTAAATATTGCAAATTGACCAGCCTCCACCACTCCCTCTGGCAGCTCATTCCATACATGCATTACCCTCTGCGTGAAAAAGTTGTCCCTTAGGTCCCTTTTAAATCTTTCCCCTCTCACCCTAATCCTATGCCCTCTAGTTCTGGACTCCCACACCCGGGGGAAAAGATTTCGTCTATTTATCCTATCCATGCACCTCATGATTTTATAAACCCCTCAGCCTTCGATGCTCCAGGGAAAACAGCCCCAGCCTATTCAACCACTCCCTCTCGCTCAAATCCTCCAACCCTAGCAACATCCTTGTTAAATCTTTTCTGAACCCTTTCAAGTTTCACAACATCCTTCCAATAGGAAGGAGACCCGAATTGCATGCAATATTTCAAAAGTCACCAAACCAACATCCTGTACAGCTGCAACATGACCTCCCAACTACTATTCTCAATGCTCTGTCCAATAACTGAAAGCATACTAAATGCCTTCTTCACTATTCTATCTACCTGCGACTCTACTTTCTAAGAACTGTGAACCTTCACTCCAAGGTCTCTTTGTTCACCAACGCTCCCTAGGACCTTACCATTAAGTGGATAAGATTTGCTTTCCCAAAATGCAGCACCTCACATTTATGTAAATTAAACTCCATCTGCCACTCCTCAGCACATTGGCTCATTTGATCAAGATCCCGTTATAATCTGAGGTAACCTTCTTTGCTGTCCACTACTCCTCCAATTTTGGTGTCATCAGCAAACTTACTAAATATAAATCCTATGTTCATATCCAAATCATTTATATAAATGATGAAAAGTAGTGGACCAAACACTGATCTTTGTGGCACTCCACTGGTCACAGGCCTCCAGTCTGAGAAACAACCCTCCACCAACACCCCCAGTCTTCTACCTTCGAGCCAGTTCTGTACCCAAATGGCTAGTTCTCCCTGTATTTAATGAGATCTAAACTTGCTAACCAGTCTCCCATGGTGAACCTTGTCGAACCCCTTACTGAAGTCCACATAGATCACATCCACCGCTCTGCCCTTATCAATCCTCTTTGTTACTTTTTCAAAAAACTCAAACAAGTTCGTGAGACATGATTTCCCACACACAAAGCCATATTGACTATACGCAATCAATCCTTGCCTTTCCAAATATGTGTAAGTCCTGTCCATCAGGATTCCCTCTAACAACTTGCCCACCACTGACATCAGGCTCACCGGTCTATAGTTCCCTGGCTTGTCCTTAACACCTTTATTAAACAGTGGAACCATGTTAGCCAACCTCCAGTCTTCTGGCACCTCACCTGTGACTAACAATGATACAAATATCTCTGCATGGGGCCCAGCAATCACTTCCCTCACTTCTCACAGAGTTCTTAGGGTACACCTGATCAAGTCCTGTGGATTTATCCACCGTTATGTGTTTCAAGACATCCAGCACTTCCTCCTCTGTAATCTGGACATTTTTCAAGACATCACATCTATTTCCCTACATTCTATATCTTCCATGTCCTTCTCCACAGTAAACACTGATGCCAAATATTCGTTAGTATCTCCCCATCTCCTGTGGCTCCACACAAAGGCCACCTTGCTGATCTTTGAGGGATTCTATTCTCTCCCTAGTTACCCTTTTGTCCTTAATGTATTTGTAAAAACCCTTTGGATTCTCCTTAATTCTACTCGCCAAAGCTACCTCATGTCCCCTTTTTGCCTTCCTGATTTCTCTCTTAAGTATACTCCTACTCCCTTTATACTCTAAGGATTCACTCAACCTCTCTTATCTATACCTGACATATGCTTCCTTTTTTTTCTGCACCAAACCCTCAATTTCACGAGTCATCCAGCATTCCCTACACCTACCAGTCTTTCCTTTCAACCTAACAGGAATATACGGTCTCAGGACTCTCGTTATCTCATTTCGTTATCCCTTTACGTGCGAATATCTACCTGCAATCAACTTTTTAAAGTTCTTGCCTAATACCGTCAAAATTAGCCTTCCTCCAATTTTGAACTTCAACTTTTAGATCTAGTCTATCCTCTTCCATCACTTTTTAAATCTAATAGAATTATGGTCACTGGCCCTAGTATGTTCTCTGCCTTATTTCCCAAGAGTAGGTCAGGTTTTGCACCTTCTCTCGTAGGTACATCCACATACTGAATCAGAAAATTTTCTAGTACGCTCTTAGCAAATTCCTCTCCACCTAAACCCTTAATACTATGGCAGTCCCAGTCATTGTTTGGAAAGTTAAAATCCCCTACCATAACCACCCTATTATTCTTACAGACAACTGAGATCTCTTTACAAGTTTGTTTCTCAACTTCCTGCTGACTATTAGTCTATAATACAATCCCAGTAAGGTGATCATCCCTTTCTTATTTCTCAGTTCCACCCAAATAACCTCCCTGGATGTATTTCTGGGAATATCCTCCCTCAGCACAGCTGTAATGTTATCCCTTATCGAAATGCCACTTCCCGCCTCTCTTGTCCCCCTTTCTATCCTTTCTAAAGCATTTGCATCCTAGAACATAAAGCTGCCAGTCCTGTCCATCACTGAGCAACGTTATTATATTTGCCAAGGTATTCCAGCCCCATGTTCCTAACCATGTCCTGAGTTCATCTGCCTTCCCTGCTGGGCCGCTTGTATTTAAGTAAATGCAGTTTAATTTGTTCTCTGCTTTGTTCCTGCCTGTCCTGACTGTTTGACTCACTTCTTTTCTCAACTGTACCATTCTCAGATTGATCTCTTTCCTCACTATCCCCCTGGGCCCTACCCCCTACCCACCTTACTAAATTAAATCCTCCTGAACAAATCTCCCTGACAGTATATTAGTCCCCTTCCAATTTAGGTGCAATCCGTCCTTCTTATATAGGTCACTTCTACCCCAAAAGAGATTCCAATGATCCAAAAATGTGAATCCTTCTCCCATATACCAGCTCCTCCACTATGTATTCATTTGCTGTGTCGTCCTATTCCTGTCCTCACTAGCTCATAGCACCAGGGGTAATCCAGATATTACTACTCTCAAGGTCCTCCTTTTTAAATTCCTGCCTAACTTTCTCCCTTCAGAATCTTATCCTGCACCCTCTCTGAGACATCCTTGATCCTGGCATGAGAGAAGCAACACACCATTCTGATTTTTCATTGCTGGCCACAGAAACATCTGTCTGTGCCCCTGACTAGAGAGTCCCCGTCACAATCGATCGCTTAGAATCTGACATACCCCTCATTACATTAGAGCCTGTCTTGATACCAGAAACTTGACTTTTTGTGCTACATTCCCCTGAAAGTCCATCACCCCCTACATTTTCCAAAACAGCATAGTTGTTTGAAATAGGGATAGCCACAGAAGACCCCTGTACTACCTACCTACCTCTCTTACCTTTCCTGGAGTTAACCCATCTACCTGACTGTATCTGCAGCTTTTCTCCCTTCCTATAACTGCCATCCCTCTCTCTCTCACACACACACACACACCCAGCTCTTGTAAATTCCTCATTGCATCTAACTGTCGCTCCAACTGATCCATTTGATCTGACAGGATTCGCAACCAATGATATTTATTGCAGATGTATTCCTCAGTAACCCATAAACACTCTCGAAACTCCCATCCGACAAGAAGAGCATATCACTCTCCTATCCTTCCAATCTACAGATGCAGAAAATAGCACTGTCTTATTGCTCTTTAAAACACTGCTCCAGGCTAACTTAAGACTTATGGCTTATATTTTTAAAATTTAATCAAGAGACAGATCCCAACAAAAACATATAATCAAGAAATAACCCACTCTACTCACTATTGTATACTTACAGCAAGGCTATACTCAAAAACTATTCACTTATCTGTTTCTGTGCTGTCACCTCTCCCAAACAGGTTCCTCTAAGATCAGTTGTGAACTTCGCTGTTTGTTCAGTTTCCCTAAACATACTCCAATCAGTGTGTCACACTTAACTTTTTGATTTTCGTGACATTTGGTCTTACATAAGCTGCCAAATTCTGATTTAATGAGTTCATTCAAAAATATTCTCAGACTGACTGATTTGGCCTTGTGAGGTACAGACGTCCACAACCTTAGCCCAATGCAAAATAAATTGGAGAGAGCAAATCATAGAGGCCACTTTCCCCCGCGAAAAGGCAACCAATTTGTACATTTATGGATCTAAACAATGTCACGTCCATTTACTCACGTGATCATAATGTTTAAGTTACAAAGGTTTTAAGTGGTCAACTGAATTTTGAACATATGCCGGCCTCCATCCTCCAATCTCCAACATACAGTTTATCCAAAAGTCTGCTGCCCTATTAACCTATTCTAATCAAGTCACATTCACTCATCATGCCTAACCTTTTTGATGTACACTTATTGGCCCAAATTGCCTCAGTTTGAAATCAAAATGCTAAGAATTCTTTTCTCCCAAGGGTAGAGGACTTCTGCAGTTCTCTACCCCACATAGTTGTGGAGGCTAGACAAGTGAAGGTATTTAAAAAGCAGAGGTATATAAATGGATATTTTAAATATTGGGGTTTATGAGGAGGTGGCATGAAAGAGTAGTTGAGGCCTGGGACAGATTAGCCGTGATGTTATTGAATACTGAGGCAAGTTTAACAGAAAAAAATGGCCTACTTCTACTCCTAATGTTAAGTTGTGGATTGAATTATAAACAGGAGAAACCTAACAAACCTACCAAGCAACAGCCTTGTTGTAAATTTATTTGAGTAACGTACACAGTATGCTACAGTTGGTCACTGAAGTGGCCTGGTTAAAGTCAAAAGTTAACATGCACTGTCGAAAAAGTAAAGTTCTCATATTTTAAGAAGCAAAAGACAAACAAGAGATATAACAAAATCTTCAAGCTCAAACTAAAAATGTCAGCCTAACTCATACATTTTACTAACTTGGCTCGATTAGAAACATTAAAAATGGTTCAATATATTTTACTTACAGACTTCTATCTTGAAATGCAACCATAATTGCTAGAAATACTCAGCAAGCCGGGCAGCATCAGTGCAGACAGATACAAAGTTAATGTTTCAAGGAAGAAACACATCTTCTGAAAAAAGAAGCAGAAAGTTGTGCTATTAAACTGACTGAAAACAATTTAAATTGGAAGAAATCTGAGAGATCAGGTTTAACAAAGTCTGGAAACCTAAGCAGTCAATAACTACATGTGAGCATAATCATAATTTGTGGAGGGATATTTCATGTTTTACTCTCGTTAAAACTTCAACGTAGTATTCCCAAAACAAACTTTCTGCTGTTCCTATCTGCACCCAGCAGCCTCCTTGGTTCTTTTAGAGTTGCCTGTCCCAACTTTTAATCCAATCCTTGCCCTACCCTGTAATGGAGAAAGTGAGGACTGCAGATGCTGGAGATCAGAGCTGAAAATGTGTTGCTGGAAAAGCGCAGCAGGTCAGGCAGCATCCAAGGAGCAGGAGAATCGACGTTTTGGGCATGAGCCCTTCTTCAGGAATGAGGAAAGTGTGTCCAGCAGGCTAAGATAAAAGGTAGGGAGGAGGGACTTGGGGGAGGGGCGTTGGAAATGCGATAGGTGGAAAGAGGTCAAGGTGAGGGTGATAGGCCAGAGAGGGGGTGGAGGCGGAGAGGTCAGGAAGAAGATTGCAGGTTAGGAAGGCGGTGCTGAGTTCAAGGTTGGGACTGAGACAAGGCGGGGGGAGGGGAAATGAGGAAACTGGAGAAATCTGAGTTCATCCCTTGTGGTTGGAGGGTTCCTAGGAGGAAGATGAGGTGCTCTTCCTCCAGCCGTCGTGTTGCTATGGTCTGGCGATGGAGGAGTCCAAGGACCTGCATGTCCTTGGTGGAGTGGGAGGGGGAGTTGAAGTGTTGAGCCATGGGACGGTTGGGTTGGTTGGTCCGGGTGTCCCAGAGGAGTTCTCTGAAACGTTCCGCAAGTAGGTGGCCTGTCTCCCCAATATAGAGGAGGCCACATCGGGTGCAGCGGATGCAGTAAATGATGTGTGTAGAGGTGCAGGTGAATTTGTGGTGGATATGGAAGGATCCCTTGGGGCCTTGGAGGGAAGTAAGGGAGGAGGTGTGGGCGCAAGTTTCGCATTTCTTGCAGTTGCAGGGGAAGGTGCCGGGAGTGGAGGTTGGGTTGGTGGGGGGTGTGGACCTGACAAGGGAGTCACGGAGGGAGTGGTCTTTTTGGAATGCTGATATAGGAGGGGAGGGAAATATATCCCTGGTGGTGGGGTCCGTTTGGAGGTGGCGGAAATTACGATGGATGACACGATGAGCGCCTCATCTTCCGCCTAGGAACCCTTCAACCACAAGGGATGAACTCAGATTTCTCCAGTTTCCTCATTTCCCCTCCCCCCACCTTGTCTCAGTCCCAACCCTCGAACTCAGCACCACCTTCCTAACCTGCAATCTTCTTCCTCACCTCTCCGCCCCCACCCCCACTCCCACTCTGGCCTATACCCTCGACTTGACCTCCTTCCACCTATCGCATTTCCCACACCCCTCCCCCAAACCTTTTATCTTAGCCTGCTGGACACACTTTCCTCATTCCTGAAGAAGGGCTCATGCCCGAAACGTCGATTCTCCTGCTCCTTAGATGCTGCCTGATCTGCTGCGCTTTTCCAGCAACACATTTTCTACCCTGTAATGAAAATCTGTGAAAAGGGAATGCATTTTAGAGGTCAGATTCACAGAACCAGTCATTCTGCCATGTCCACACACCCACCCTAGAACTGAGAATCCAAGCCATGAACTCTGATCGACTCGCAGCTAAAAGAAAGACACTTGAACTTAATATAGTCACCACAGGATATCCCAAATGAATTCATCAGCAAAAAAAAACAGCATTTTAATCACTCTTATAGTGTCATGACAATTTGTGCAGAACAGGCTCTCAAAAACAATAACACAATGACGAGACTTTTCACAATGTTTCATAATCTTTCCCTGTACAGCTAGGAAAATTCCTTGCTCTTATTTGAACCAAGTTATATGGTCACCTGAAAGTCATTGTGAATTTGTCCAAAAAACTGATCCGTCACTCGTGGTTAAATTAATTTTCTAACTGTATGATCCTGTTAAAGGTCCTCCTTGACATGTGTCACAATGTGTACAGGATCCTGCCTTCAGATGAATGATAAATTGAGTTTATCTGTCATACCGGACAATCCTGAAACAAATCGAGCCTATGATGTGTGCATGGATCTTGACACTTGAACCAGACTGGAAGGGGACTTATTGTTTGAACACAGATAAAAAGCTACAGCAATTTTGAGGCATCCATTGTTGATTTGCTTCCCCACTCACTTTCTAATTAAGCTCCACTTATCATATTTCTGCATTCTCAAACTATTGAAGAAATTCTCTCAGGTTGAAAGTATATGACTAGCATTAAAAAAGGGTTTGAGTCAAATCATTACAATGTTTTTTCTCTATAAGTGGAATAGTTTGAAAAGGGAGAAAGCCTAATCTTGTCCTATAAAATTGCTGCGAACAGTACATTTTAAACAGTATCCAAACAGCAAAATGGCTATTTGCAATGAAATTGCAGAAAAATGAAACTGATTTTCAATTAATTGGAACATGGTCAAAAAGAGAGAATGCTGGACACATGCAACAGATCATTCACTGACTTTAGATAAACATTTTTCACTCTTCAATGATTTAGGTTGATGACCTTTTATCAGAGGTAGAATTTTAAAGGAGTCACCATTTTGGTTACTGAAAATAATGTCTGAAGAAACTTGTGAGCGTATTGGTGGGAGCCAGGCCTAATAACTTGTCAACAGCCATCCCTGGGCCTGTTCCAGTTTGTCTCACATTCATTATCATCTTCGCCTCCAACAGGCCCAACTGGTCTGATCCAAACTGGAGCCAGTCATTTTATGGCTGCTAGAATGGTGTGCTGTGCCCCACAGAACTACCTGGGATGCCTGGGTAGACTCACTGCCACCAATTTTACACATTGGGCAATGATCTAAGGTGCTGTGATGCCCACATGGAGCCTTCAGCAGGAGGTAGGCTCAATCTTGATAAACTGTGTTGGTTTATTATATAGCATTTTTACAGCTAGTTACATCATATCTATGATATCCTTTGTGAGGCTCAACATATGAGTAAGTACATCTTCTCGTTGGCAACATGGATTTGGCACCTACAACTGATACTGCAAAACTGTTTAGCTCCTTCTAGGAGTTGCTCTCACCTTCTGATGCAAGCATTGCTCTGAGATCATGGATCCTGAAGTAACTCCACAAAGGCCGGTATCCTGTCACTAAATCACCTTTTATTTATACATGGAGAGTCCATGACCCTGATGTGACTCCCTCAGTGCCAGCTCTCAGAGTGACCAGACCCTCTGACACTCCTGTTTATATCTGTTAGCCAGGTTAACCGTACCAATCAGGGAACTCATATTCTACGAAATCCACCTGGCTGACCTCATTCCAATCACTACATCTCTCCCCTTTTGAATCCAAGGACATAGCTTGGCCCTTTTTCTTGGAGAGCTTCCTGAGGTGTTTTAGCACCGGGTAAGGTTTCTCTGACCTGGCAACCAATATGGGCACTGTGTAATGCACAGGAGCTCACCTTTTGCACTGGGAGGGCCTTGGCAGAATTTCACTCTCTTTTTCTAGCGACAAAGATGTCAAGGTGGCTACATCCATCGTGTCCATCTCTGATTCAGAGGACTCGTCAATGCTTGACAGAGAGGATGAACCCACAGGTTCTGACCTCCTTTCTGACTGTTCCAAGGGACTCAGGACATTTTACACCTGCACTGTTTGCAGCTTTCATATGGTTCACATGCTTGTTCAGGACTGCAATTCCTACCTGAACTTTATACCTCACTAGACCAGACCTCACATCAACCATGCCTTTTACCCATGGAGGGCCATTCCCATGGTTCCTGTACCGAACATCATCCCCTGAAGTAAACTGTCTCTCTCACTTAGCAGAGTCTTGTTTTCGCCACTAATTTCCTGATGCCGTTTCATCCCACTCCACATCCAGGACGATCAGATTGAACCTGGTGCAGAGTCTTCTCCCCATTAACAACTCTGCTGGAGCCACCACTGTAGTTGCATGAGGAATGGTCTTATAATCAAACAGGAACTGGGATAGTTTACTCTCGCATGAAGCTGTAGGCTGTTTCCTTAAGCCTGCCTTCAAAGTTTGGACTGCTCTTTCTGCCAGACAATTGGACGATGATTAGTATGGAGCTGTCCTTACTTGTCAAATATCATTTGACTTTAAGAAATATCCAAATTCCCTGCTGGTAAATGATGGCCTGTTGTCTGTGACCAACACTACTAAGTGTCTGTGCATTGAAAAAGAGGCACGTGGTTTTTCTATTGTCGCCCCCATTTTTGACGAATGGACTCTATGCCCATCCAACCACTTTGGGTGGGCTTCTACAATGACTAAGAACATTGAGCCAATGAAAGGACCTGCAACAACATGGAACTGAGTCCAAGGTTTATCTAGCCATTCCCACAGATGTGGGGGCGCTGCTGGCAGTAGTCATGTCCTTGTTGGCACTTTGGACACTGCCCACCAACACGGCTATGAGTGCATCCAATCCTGGCCACCAGACACAACCACCTGCGAATATCCTCATTTTGGAGACTCCCAGATAGCCCTGGTGGAGTTCAGCCAGCAATTTGATTGCAACATTTGCTCAGGACAATCACTCTTGCTCCCTATAGTAATATGCCATTCTCTACTGTGCGCTGCTCTCTCCGGGTCCAAAAATGTTTCAATTCTAGCTCTGATGTCCTTTTGGATTCCCCATCACCACCAGCTGTTCCGCTTTGAAAAGACTGGAGGTTTCTGTGTCTAAAATCTGATATTGTCAGTTGTGACTGGGAGTGTGTCCAGAAGATTTACTATCATTACAGAATCTTATCTTGGGGGTACCACTGGTGGTGTATCTGTGAATGGGAGGAGACATAATGCATCCACATTTGTTATTCAGCTCTGCAGATGGTGTTCTATATTGTAATTATAAGCACTTAGTATTACAGACCACCACTGAATGCAACCCGAAGCTATGGGTGACACTGTCTTGTCCTCTTTGAGCAGGGTTTGTAATCCATGATTATCACTAATTTCCACCCATTAAGGTATTGGTGGAACTTCCTGACACCAAATATGACCACCAATCCTTCTTTCTCTATCTAGGTGTATTTACACTCTGCATTAGCCAAAGTCCTGGATGCAAATGCTGTTGGGCATTTCTCTCCACTGGACCAATTATGAGGTAATACCACCCCAATGCCATATGGGGAGGCATCACATGTCAATACCCAGATCTTCCTTGGAATCATACTGTGCCAAGGCTTTTCTATGAAACCATTTCTAAGGCTGACCCTTTTTTTGAAGTTTATGCAAAGGTGCCAAGGTGGAGGCCAGGTTACGTATGAACTTTCCATATAATTTACCAAACCCAAGAAATGATCTAATTTCCTAGACAGACATGCGAGCTGGGGCACCTTTGATTGCCCTCACATTGTCTTCCAATGGGTATAACCCATTCTTGTTGATTCTGTAGTCCAAGTAGGGTGCCTGGAACACACAATTTTCCCTTTTAAGTTATATGCTCACCTTGGAAAAATTCCTTTGGACTATATGCAATTTCTCTAAGTGTTGCTTATGAGTTTCCTCTGTTATTAAAACATCATCTACATAAATGGCAACTTGGGGTAGACCATGCAAAATGGTCTCCATCGCCTGCTGAAAAACTGAACAGGCTTATGATACCCCAAATGGCAGTCTTGCATATTGCTATGTTTGAGTATTAATTGTAGTACACTTTGGGAATCCTCATCTAAATGCAACTGCAAGTAAGCATGGCTCATGTCCAGCTTCAGGAGAGACAGCCCCCCTGGTAGCTTTGTGTATAAACCTCTTTTCCAAGGGATTGGATGTTCATCCACTACGAAAAGCAGTTTACCATTTGTTTAAAATCCCCACAAGGACTCCTCTGAAAGCCCCCAGACCTTCCTGGAAGACATCTGGGTATTTAATTAGGACTTCACTCAGGCAGCCATTTTCCAATTGAAAAATATTGAACCAACCTAGATAAATCTCTTGCAACCAATTTAGCCCCATTAAGCTTGAACCTGAGCTTTTTACTATAGTCACTGGAAATTGTACCAACTGCTTTTCATAAGAAATTAGAACCAATGTTGTACCCTTAATCTGTAAAGGTTCCCCAGTATAGGTTCTCAGCTGAGCTTGTGAAAACTTAAGGTCTGCAGTCCAGAGTAAATGTTGTTAAAAACAGGTTCTGTGATCATTGGAATGAACGGGTCTGTCTTGACCTCCATTAGGACTAGGTGACTATTTAACCAAACATTTATTTTGATCAGTTCTGATTTGGATGTTGCTAAGCAATTTAATTGTCTCAAACCAGATGTAGATGGACTTTCCAAAGTATGAATTCTCCTGGGTACCCTCCTGGATACAAGCATATGAGTTATCTTACTCAATTTAGGTCCAGTGGGACTATTTAGCTGTCTCAAGTCTGTGTACCAGCAGCAACTACAATAACTTGCCTGGATTCTGAAGAAAATGTGAACGTTTGGCCAGGGCTAGGCTTTGTTTTGGGGTTTTGCTGTGGGCTGACCTAGAATCCCTCAGTTCAGAATATGTCCTGAGTGAGGCTGTGCAGTTGCCTGCATTCAAGTTGTCTTCCCTAAGCTCAGTTGGACTGGTGAGGGGAGGAGAAAGTGAGGACTGCAGATGCTGGAGACCAGAGTTGAAAAATGTGATGCTGGAAAAACACAGCAGGCCAGGCAGCATCCGAGGAGCAGGAGAATCGACGTTTCGGGCATAAGCCCTTCTTCAGAAAGAAGGGCTTATGCCTGAAACGTCGATTCTCCTGCTCCTTGGATGCTGCCTGGCCTGCTGCGTTTTTCCAGCATCACATTTTTCAATTCTGGACTCGTGAGAGTGTCCACTTCCCTAAGAATACCCTGCAACTCATATGCTCCACTTTCTGCATTTCCAATGATAAAGCCATTTGTCATGGCTGTTTGAAGTCTAGTTCAGCTTCAACTAGTAGGCCTTTTTGCATGGTTGCATCAATGGTCTCTAAGCATTTACTTCAGGGTTAAACCAAAGTCACATGCTTCTGCCAGTTATCCTAACCACATCAAAACTCCTGACATGAATTCCCCTGGTTATTGAATTGCTGAGTAAAACAATTTCATCTCAGAATAAGTGGTAGGTTGGGAGTGCAATATTCCTTTACTATGTTCGTCAATTCTTGAAAGGTTTTAGTAACTGATGCTTCAGGGAAAGTTAGGCTCCTAATAACATGAAAGCTGCATCTCCACATGCTGTCAGGAGAATAACTCATTGATTTTCATCTGCCACAATGTAATTTGCCTGGAAGAAAAGTGCATTCCTTTCACGTACTGGGCACAGACCTTGATGGCAGGAACGAACGTGTCAAACTTCCCAAATAACAGCATGGTGTCAGACATGCTTATCCTGACTCAAAAGCGACTGTTATGAGTGAGTTTCTTCAGGGACATGCTTTATTCGCGTCACCACTGAAATAACTCCACAGAGGCTGGTATCCCATCACTAAGTCACTCTTGATTTACGCGTGTTGATTCTAAAATTGCCTCTTCAGAGTGAGTTACCAGAGTGTCAGGATCTCTGACATTCCTCTTTTTATCTCTCAGTCAGAGCTCACTTACTGGACCAGGTTAACAGCCACAATCAGGAAACTCATATTCTACAAGGTCCAGCTGACTGACCTTGTTGGAGTCACTACTGATCCATCACTCACTTAGTGCCTGTTTAGCCCAGACTTCAAAATGACTACTATTTTTGGTTTCAGTGTGGACTGCGTTGTAATGTGAACATGATAGGTGGTCTCAGCACCTTGCACTAATCTAGGACAGGAGGAGTTATCAGTTCATTCCTATCAATATTTGCTAATTCTGGAAAATACACATACGTGGCACTCGGGGCTGTGCTTGTGACCTGCATTTGAAACACTGCAATATTGCCCTTCTACACATAACATCTTTGATGAGGTACTGGAGGATTCTGTCTTTTATGGAAATGTGATCCATTGGAACTCAGCACCTTTAGCTCGGTACCAAAGCAAATTAAAAGGAGAGATAAAATCAATATTAGATAAAGTTTTCTCTGAGTTTTCAAGAGAAGCTGAAGGAAAAGATCATTAAAAGCATAAGGAAGTAAAGAGATTGTAAGCATTAAGGGACTTTTGCTTTGATCATGATGTGGAATTTCCTTTTTTGGTTTATCATGGAATGTGGATGTTGCTGCTGGAAGCATTTATTGCCAATGTCTAGTTGCCCTTAAGAAGGTGGTAGTGATCTGCCTTCTTGAACCACTGTAATCCATGTGCTATAGGTAGATCCACAATGCCCTGAGGGAGGGAGTTCCATGCTTCTGTCCCAACAACACTGAAGGAATAATTATACGTGATATAATCAGGATATCATTGATGTTTAGAGATTGAATAATGTGGCAATAATGAACTGAAAACTTGCATTGTATCTGACTCAGTTCTACTTTCAACTGACAGTTGAACTGGTGAAATAAACCGGACGCTGTGAAATAGTCTGACGATCCTTTTTTTGCCCATTTTGCACTACTTATAAATACTGATTTCACCTCAATTAATCTCAAAGGTGGCCTGGGAAGGGTCAGTGTGCACAATAGTTATTGTCAGGCAGTCTCATTACTCATTCCCTTGTGAAGGTGTTGGCGGTCTGCTTTCTTGAACTGCTGCAGCTCATGTGCTGTAGGTAAACCCACAATGCCATTAGGGAGGGTTTTCCAACATTTTGACATAGCAACAGTGAAGGAACGGTATGTTATAGACCAGACTAAACCCCCTCAAAATATTTTCAGAAGGTAGCCTAGACCAAGCTCTTTTCTTATTTTAAATGTAGATATGAAGTGTATGTTCCAGATGTGTTGCAACTGGTCAAACTACCCGAAGCTAAACAAAACACAATTTATTTAAACACTGTAGTTAAAATACAAACAAAAGAAAGAGAAATTTAGAATAACTTAATTATTGGAAAACTTAACTGAATAATAGACAGTACCTATTAGTAACTGACTGTTCCAATACAGTAACATCCCATAATCACACTCCTTGGCAAAAAGACGTAGATTCAGACACAGATCTTTACATGCAGTTTTCCAATCAAGGAGGAAACAACATCAAAAGAAATTTCAGAGAAAGTAGCAGCTAGGAATCACTGACATTTCCCCTTTTCTGGGACCCCCAACAGCTGCTGACTGCTACAGCTAAAAAAAAACAGAAAGCTTGGTGTGTGAGAGTTGGCCACTCCTCTTCCATTGTTCTGACTGTTTTAAAGCAAGCCTAATGGCCTCCTAAGTTATTTGCTTGAGTCATTTTCAGTAGCCAGTTTGGCACCTCTGCCTTTATAACCACTCTTCAAAAAAAACTCAAGACAAAATACCCTTTTTAAAGTGACAGCATTGTCACAAGTGACTTGGAGGGGAACTTGCAGGTGACCTGTTCCCATGTATCTGCTGCTCTTGTCCGTCCAGATAAAAGTGGTCATGGTTTTGGAAGGTACTGTCTAAGAATCTTCGATGTACAAATACTGTCAGTAAGCAGGAAGTTTATCAAGCAGTCATCCGTCATTTACTCTCAGCTTAAGCAGATCTTAATTCCAATATGTCCCTGGGCTACAATAAGATTTTCTAAAATTAAAAGCTCATCAAAAATAAATGTCAAGCTGTCTTTAAGCTGTCTGTAAAGGTTATTGAAGCCTGGAGTGATCTTATTGGGATAAAGCGCTGAAGCAAATCAAATGAAAACAAAGTCTGATACTTTGTTGATCTGACTAGTCTGAACAGTTGCCCTCTCAATCAGGTTTCTGGACCAAATCATAGCATCCTACAGCACAGAAAGAGCCCATTTGTTCTGTCACACCTGTGTCAGCTCTCTTAACAAGATATTCAATGAGCCCACTCTTTCCCCACAGCCCTGTGAATCCAACCACACAACCTTGGGCACCTCAGCGCTGACCTAGCAAAGTGTCCTCTCTGCCTAGTATAGCTTCCTTTCAACCCAAGGTGGTGGTCTCCTGGCCCAGCATGGCAGTCTCTCAGCGAATTGGCATGGAGATCTTTCGGCCCAGTGTGGCCTCAACATGAATGCCTGGCATCGAGATGATTTGAGGCCCAGTGCAGAAGGAGGCAAGTTGCCAGTGTGAACTGGAGGCAAGGTGCCAGTGTGGACTGGAGGCAAGGTGCCAGTGCAGGCTGGAGGCAAGGTGTCAATGTGAACGGGGTTGGAAGGAATGTTATTTTGAACTTTTTATTTCTCAGTTTTTCCAATTTATTTCTATAATCTGTAATGCTGGAAGTTTTATGACTTTTTAAAACGTTTTTCTCCTAAGAACTTGCATTGAAGAATCTGTACCCAGGTACCTTGTACCCAAGATGGCGCCATAAGTGGCAACTTGTAAATGTTTCACTGCACTCACATCAGTACATGTGCCAATAAAGCTAATTCAATTTAATTTAATTCAAGGACTTTCTCCTTTACAATTCCCTCTTGAAAGTTACTGTTGAATCTGCTTCCAACACCCCTTCAACTGAAGATATAGAAGTAAAGTTTTCATCTTCCCCTGTTTTGGAATAATTTCTGATGATGAGTAATAAGGATAGCAAGCTGAGTTCATGCTGGCAGTCAGGGTCCCTCTGATCAGCTGGTGGACATATTGACCTCCATTTCCTGAAGCCACTGCCACCTAAGGACGTCAGTGATCCGCACAACAGCAGGAAAAGGATGAGGAAACATAGCAGGTCATGAAGAATCAGGTTCCTCCAGTGAGTGCTCATTCGAAAGCTTTGGATGTATTGCCAACAAAAGATATTCTCAACTACAATGACTCGGGAAGCCCGACTGGAAAGAACATCATTTATTCTTCAGCACCAAATTGAACTACAATTCATGGTGTACAAAGACTAGTCCAAGTCTGGGAAAGATAGTTTTGCAGTTCTCCATCCCTGGATCCGCTCCATTTTCTTTTTAGACTCAAAAGTGTTTTCACACACAACTGAACAACTTCCCCACCTCCAAAATCACTGTGACTTGTTTTTTGTTTGATTTTCTTTAACCTACTGACACTTGTCAGTAAAACACATGTATAGCCAATTCAATATTTACAAGCAAAACCCAGAAAAGGTGAGAGGAGGGTTTAGGGAGAGAGGGAAGGGGCTGAGTCTGCTTTATAGGGTCATAGAGTCTTGTGGCATGGAATCAGACCCTTCGATCCAACCAGTCCATGCCCAACATAATCCCAAACTAGACTAGTCGCACCTGCCTGCTCCTGGCCCATATCTCTCCAAAGCTTTCCTATTCAAGTGTCATCCAAATGTCTTTTTAAACATTGTAATTGTACCCACATCCACCACTTTCACAGGAAGTTCATTCCACAGATGAACCACCCTCTGTGTAAAAAAAAATGCCTCTTATTGTCATTTTTAAATCTCTCTCCTCCCACCTTAAAAATGTGCCCCTGAGTCTTGAAATCCTCCATCCTCGAGAAAATGCAACTACCATTAACTCTGTCTATACCCCTCATTATTTTATAAACTTCTATCAGATCACCTCTCAACCTCCAATTCTCCAGTGAAAAAAGTCCCAGCCTATCCAGCCTTTCTTAATGACTTAAACCTTCCATACCCAACAACATGCTGGGAAATCTCTTCTGAACCCTTTCCTGCTTGATAACATGCTTCCTATAACTGGGCGACTAGAGCTGGACATAGTATTCCAGAAGAGGCCTCACCAATATCCTATAAAAACTCAACATGGCTTCCCAACTCCTATACTCGAAGGACTGAGCAATGAAAACAAGTGCATCAAATGCCTTTTTAAACACCCTGTCTATATGTGACACAAACTTCAAAGAATTATGTACCTGCACCTCTAAGTCCCTCTGTTCGACAACACTTTCCAAGGCCTTACCATTAATTGTATAAGTCCTACCCTTGTTTGTTGCATCAAAACACAATACCTCACATTTATCCAGATTGAACTCCGTCTGCCATTTTTCAGCCCATTGACCCATTTAATCAAGATCCCTCTGTAGTCTTAGAAAACCCTCTTCATTGTCTACTATACAACCAAGTTTGGTGTTATCTGTAAACTTACTAACCTTGCCTTCTATATTCTCATCCATAATTATATAAATGACAATGCAATAGAGGACCCAGAACAGATCCCTGTGGAACCACACTGGTCAATGTCTCCAGTCTAAAAAGCAACCCTCCACCATTACTCTCCATCTCCTGCCATTAAGCCTATTATTTATCCAACTAGCAAGCTCACCCTGAATCCCATGTGGCCTAACCTTACTAATTATTCTACCATGTGGAAGCTTGTCAAAGGCTTTACTAAAGTCCAAATAAACATCTACTGGTCTGCAATCATCGATCTATTTGGTAACTTCCACAAAAAACTAAATCAAGTTTGTAAGACATAATTTTCCTCCATGTTAATTGTCCCTAATCAATTTTTGCCTTTCTAAATATCCATATATCTTATCTTTTATAATCACCTCCAACAATTTACCCACAACTGATTTCAGACTCACAGGTCTATACAAACTTTCTGAAACAAAGGTACAACATTAGGCACCCTCCAGTGATCAGGCACCTATCCTGTAGTTATAGATGATGCAAATATTTCTGCAAGGGGCCCTGCAAATTCCTTCCTTACTTCCCATAATATTCTGAGATATATAAGGTCAGGTCCCAGAGATTTAAACACCTTTATATTCTCTAAGACCTCCCAAATCTCCTCTTCTGTAACATGAACTGTTTTTAAAACATCAAAGTTTATTTGTCTGCATACTCTGGATTCCATTTCTTTCTTCATAGTAAATGCTGACATGAAATATTCATTTAGTACCTCTCCCATCTCCTGGAGTTCAACACAAAGAGGTTATGAAGTTGAAGGCATGTACTGTACCTTTAAAAGAGAATGAATGCTGTTCTGCACAGAGAGCATACAAGCACCTGTGTATATGACTAGATGGCAGTCTCAGTGTGTATACTGGAAAATTGAAAATATGTAACATTTGGCTATGAAATAGATACCTGAGTTGGTTGTTGTTTTGGAGAAAGTGAGGACTGCAGATGCTGGAGACTAGAGTTGAAAAGTGTGGTGCTGGAAAAACACAGCAGGCCAGGCAGCATCCGAGGAGCAGGGGAATCGACGTTTCAGGCATAAGCTCTTCTTCAGGAATGGTTGTTGTTTTGACAACAATTCAAATTTAAACAGTTTAAATTATGCCCCAGGATACTAAAACCCAATCAAGTTTGAATTTATTGTTTTTCCAACATCAAACCAATGATGGGGATATAAAAAAAAGGCAGGCATTTTGAAAATCAGATGGAATAACTGCCATCGAGAAAGAGAGACCCAAAACATTGAAACACTCTCTATCAAAGGGACCTTTTCATATGAAACATATTCGCAGTAAAAGAAAGAAGGTGACTCAGGGAGGTCTTCGGCCAGAAGGATACTGACATCGAAGACGACAGCTGCTGTGCAGTTTTACAAATTAAGTTGATGTAATTTTAGTAAGTGTTTCATTGGAACAGTATAATGTTAGAGAGTTGGAGGCAGATAATAAGCAGTTAAGAGAAAGGGGGGCTTAGAGTTATGAATAGTTGCTGTTTAATGTTCACTTTTAGAGTTAAAAAATAAATAGATGTTATTTCTTTAAACAGTGGAATTTTGGGAGCTCTCTGTCACTCATATTTTAACAGATTACGAGGTGGGCTTTTCTGGGTGTTTGGTTTAATTAGCATAATAGTTCACCGCCATGTTGTAACAAGAGGCCCTATCCTCTTTCTAGTTGTCCTCTTGCTCTTAACGTATTTGTACAATCTCTTTGGATTATCCTTAAGCTTATCTGCTAATATTATCTCATATCTCCTCTTTGCCTTCCTGATTTCTCTCTTAAGAATGCCTCTATACTCTTAATTGACAGATACAATTAAACCAAGTTGTCTATACCTAAAATAGGATTCTCTTTTATTCTTGACAAGAACCTCAATATCTTCATTCACCCATTGTTCCTTAATCTTACCAGCCTTACCCTTCACTCTAACAGGAACAATATGCCTCTGAATTCTTGTCGTCACACTCCTGAAAGCCTCCCACTTGTCAGATATTCTTTTACCTGCGAACAGTCTACACCAGTCAACTTTTGAAAGTTCTTGTCTTATACTATTAAAAATTGCCTTACACCAATTAAAAATTTTAACTTTTATGGAAAGATCATCTTTTTCCATAACTATTTCGAAACTAATAGGATTATGCCAAAGTGTTCCCCACTTTTACTTCAGTCACCTGCCCTGCCTTATTTTTTTTTGTTAAACTGCTAACCACTACCAGTAAATCATTCATGTAGTCAATTCAATATTTTGTTGCAAAACCCATTAAGGGCAATGCAAACGATAAAAATGGTTAAAAATCACACAACACCAGGTTATAGTCCAACAGGTTTAATTGGAAGCACACCAGCTTTCGAAGCGACGCTCCTTCATCAGGTGATTGTGGAGGGATTGATTGTAACACAGAATTTATAGCAAAAATTTGCAGTGTGATGTAACTGAAATTATACATTGAAAAATTGATTGTCTGTTAAGCCTTTCATCTGTTAGAATACAGTGATAGTTTCACTTCTTTCATGTGTAAATCACAAAACCCTTTTTTTAAAGTTGCATTCTCAGGTTAGCTGTTAACAATGGTGATAGCTAGACAATATGTTGAAGGTGTTAGCCCCCGTGTTCTCTGTCTATGACCTGATGTTTAGATTGATTCTAGTCTAAAAAGTGAGATAACAGAGTTTTACATAAATTCATGCAGTTTTTGAGCTCAGAGTTCTACATGAATGTATACAGTTTTTGAGCAAAGTGCAATGTAACTCTGCAAGTACAAATTCACCACACTAAATATATGTGTGCATGTGGGTCTTTGTCAGTCTGTGTGTGTGTCTGTCTGGGGTGGGGGTTGTGAGTGTGAGAAAGTGTATGTAGTGAGTGCAGAGTGTCTTAAGTCTGTGAGGGGGTGCATGTGTGGGAGGGTGTGTGTGGGTGTCTGTGTGCATGTCTGTGTGTACCTGTGTCCGTGTGTATGTGAGAGTGTGTGTGTCTGTGTGTGTGTGGTGCAATGGTGATCACCTGTAATGTGACATGAACCCAAGGTCCCGGTTGAGGCCCTCCCTATGGGTACCGAACTTAGCTATCAGCCTCTGCTCGGCCACTTTCCTCTGCTGCCTGTCCCGAAGTCCACCTTGGAGGATGGTCACCCGAAGGTCCGAAGCTGAATGTCCTGGACCACTGAAGTGTTCCCCAACTGGGAGGGAACCCGCCTGTCTGTTGATTGTTGTGCGGTACCCATTCATACGTTGTCCAAATCATGATAAAAATGGTGAGGGGGAGGCAAGCAAATAAATCAAAATGGTGTTGGACTGGGTCTGGTTTATTAAATTTTTAAAAATTATTAACTTATTTTCCTAATCAAGCAGTTCAGCGATGTTATTGCACATCTCTGGAGAAAATGATACTTGAATTCAGGTTTTCCAGTCAAGGGGTAGCAACATAACCACTGTGCCACAAGAGGGCTCCTGGGTCTGATTTAACTTTTTTTTATTAAGCCTTTTTCCTAATCAACCTGTTCAAAGATGTTTTATACACTCCTCTGGAGCAGGTGGGACTTGAACATCCCTGATCCAGGGCAGGGGCACGACCACTGCACCAAAAGGCCCCTCAAATTTCACCATGTGTTGTGGCACGGTTTGAACCCAGACCCTCAGAATATTACCTGGGTCTCAGGATTTAACAGTCTAGTGATAATATCATTAGGCCATTGCCTCTTTTTAATTTATGTTTTAAAAAGTAACCTGTTCGGAGTTGCTACTGCACACCGTTGGAGCAGGTGAGATTTGAATGCTAGTCTCCTAGTCCAGGGTCAGGACTCTACCAATGTGCCAGAAGAGGGATCCCTGGGTCTGCTTTTTCTTTAAAACATTTAACCTACTTTTCTAACCAACATGTGCAGTGATGCTTTTACACACCTCTGGAGCAGGTGGGGACTTGAACATAGGCTTCCCATTCTAGAGCTCTGGGCATTACCATTACACCACAAGGGGCCATACTGGGTCTGCTTTATAAAAGACTCAAATGATGTATTCTTGTTAGGCAGGCCATTGGCCGTTGCCAAATGTTTTATCATGATTTGGACAACGTATGAATGGGCATCGCACAACAATCAACAGACAGGAGGGTTCCCTCCCAGTTGCGGAACACTTCAGTGGTTCAGGACATTCAGCTTCGGACCTTCGGGTGACCATCCTCCAAGGTAGACTTCGGGACAGGCAGTAGAGGAAAGTGGCCGAGCAGAGGCTGATAGCTAAGTTCGGTACCCATAGGGAGGGCCTCAACCAGGACCTTGGGTTCATGTCACATTACAGGTGATCACCATTGCACTACACACACACACAGATACTCCTACACACACACACACACAGACGCGCACACAGACACCCACACACACCCTTATAGACACACACTCCCACATACTCAACCATCTCCACAGGGAAATTATTTAGTGATTCCCCACAGGCCTTGCAGGGGTGGCCACACCAGTACCCAAATGCTTTGGTAAAATGTTGCCCACAGAACTATTCTCATGATGCCATGAGGAGTCACTGCTGAAGGGACGAGGCTTTCTCGGCACATCGCAGGTGTCTAGCTCATAAGTGCTTTCTTTCTATTTAAATCTTTAACCTTTCGACAACTCATCAACATTTCCATGTAGCCTTCAAGTAAAGATATCTCCTGTGACCATGGCAGAGGATAGACTTATTCAGAACAAAATCAGGAACAAGCTGCTCACAATTTGAAGATCATTTTAAATGTCACAATCTGCTCCTGTTTGATTTTACAAAAAGAGTTTCAATTCCATACAACTCTTCTTCCCATGCATTGCAGAAGAAAATCACCCCAACATGTTTTTGTGAAGCTTTTGCAGTATTTCAATGCTATAGCATGCAGTGTGCTGACAGAGGAGGCTGACTATATTTGTAGAATATTTGACTGGCGTGAATAAAACTGATAAAACCGATTTTATATGAGGCTTTATTGAATCCGGTAAACCCAATCAAAGTTTCTCTCAGTTCAATATCTGTTGCATAAATCAATGTCATTGATCACTAATAACTGGTAAACCTAACAAAATTAATAATCTGCATATTTATCAAATATTCATTCCATGGATATTAACATTAGAAAGCAAATATCAGAATTCTGTTCAAGTGTCAACTTAGTTCAGCTCAGAGTTTATCAGTTCTGGTTTCTGGTCTTATTTAGGACTTGATCGCATAATCCAGGCTAGACAAGTATCACAGAACTCAGGAAGCATTGCACAGTCATAGGTGCCATTGTTCAACAAAAGATTGAGCTGAGGCTGCATCTACTGTTCACCCATCAACCAACATTATCCAAGCAATTACCTCATCATTATTTGTGGGAATTTGGGAAAAAAACAAATGAGACAACCGGCCTGTTATTTATTCGCAAATTGGCCGTCTCATTTTCTGACAGCAACAGCTACACATCAAGGAGAAAGTAATTCATTGGCTATAAAGCACAATGGAATGTTCTGAGGTCACAAATATATTACTTGAATGCAGGTCCTTTGAGTCCTCAATCTGCTGATAGCTCTATGATTTTTTTTAAAAGGTTAGCTTCAAGGCAGATCAAGGAAAGCTGTATCATTTATATAGAAATCATATGCACAAGAGGTAAAGGACAAATTTATGATTTTAGTATAAGCAGAAACACCGGGAAATGTCCACATCTACCTGTCCGGGAATGTTTGATGTTGACACAAGCTAATAAATGTGAGAAAGTGCTCCATTTGCCAGCACTGACATTCCTCATTCTGATGAGCACAAACAATTCAACAAGGAAAGGACAGAGGACCAACGGCAAAACAGATCCTGAAACCTAATCACTAAAGGAACCAGCGATGTTATTATCACATCAATAAATGTTTCCTCAGGAACATTTTGCCACTTAAAATTCATATCATTTCTCAAATACGCTGCCATGTACATATTCAATATGATATTACTACTACAGCGTGTGAAAAAGAGTTCATAATTCACCTGTTTCTCACCTCATTTCACCTTCACTGGAAGCAAACCAAAAGGTCAAAATCTGCTAACTTAAGTGTTGAATTACACGTACTTGCAGTAATGTAACTGATCAATTTCACAGCGCAAACTGAATCATTGCTCTGGGCCAGGAGTCACATGTAGTCCACACTAGGTAAGAGTCGCAAATTTCCTGCCTTATAGAACATTAGTGCATCACTGTGTTTTTACAACAATCAATAGCAGTTACATGATTACCATATGGAGAGGTGATGGTCGCGTGCTATTATTACTTTCCTAATAATCTTGAGACTCAGCTGATGTTATGGGGATCTGAGTTGGAACCTTGCCATGGCAAATGGTGGAAGTTAAGTTCAATAAAAATCTGGAACTAAGAGTCTAATGACAACCATGAATCCATTGTCAATTGTCAGAAAAACCTACCTGGTTCACTAATGTCCCTAAGGGAAGGAAACTGCCATCCTTATTTGGTCTGGCATACATATGACTCCAGCCTACAACAATGTGGTTGACTCTTAACTACCCTCTGGGCAATTAGGGTTGGGCAATAATTAAAAACAAAATTTGGTTAGCATTTTATTCTAGATTTTTATTGAATTTAAATGTCACCATCTGGTCTGGTGGGATTTAACCATATCTCCCCAGGGCATGAGCTTGGGTACCTGGTTTATACATCTAGTGACATTACCACTACACCATTGCCTCCTCTCTTAGAGATTTCTGATTTAGTCTAGCATGACCTCAGTTAGATCTAACTGCTACATAACCCTGCCTGCCTATATAAAGACCTCCAATAGCAATTGCCGGGTTATACCAAAATTCAGAGAGCTGTCCCAGAGATGAGTCAAGCAGCACCCGGTATAGTTATTCTGACAGAATCATTCCTTACAGACAATGTCTGAGATGTTATCAATATCATCCTTGAGTATGTCTTATCTCACCAGCAGGATAAATCCATTACAGAGAGTAGCACAGTCAGAAGGGAGTTGCCCTTGGAGTACTATAACTTGACCACATGATGTCTCGTGGCATCAGCTCAAATATAGTCAAGGAAACCTCCTGCTGATTATCATCTCCTGACATGCCCAACCACTGTTCATCAGTTAATGCATCAATACTGACTTATGTTGAACACCACTTGGAGGATGCACTGAGGGTGGTAAGGACACATAATGTCCTCTTGTTGGAAGACCTCAATGTTCATCATCAACTATGGCTCAAAAGAGCTACTACTGATCGAGCTGGTTCAATCCTAAAAGATATAGCAGCTAGACTGGGTCTGCAGCAGGTAGTGAGTGGATCAACAAGTGAGAAAAATGTACTTGACCTCACCCTCACCAATGTGCTTTTCACAGCGTCCCACTTCACCACCTTGCCAATGTCATTTTGGCGATCCACTCTGTCCTCCTCACCATTTACAATTCTTCTAAGCTTCATGTCATCAGCAATGCAACTGATGTTTTGCAACAGTCAAATGTAGCAAAGCTTCAAAACTCTCAGTTTCTTTAGTATCATCATTCTAACAGAATGCAGGCTTGCAGCACAGAATATGTGCAAGTAAAGATGGATTATCACACTAACCACTCGATTATCACTTACAATACTTAACAATCACTCCCTCTACCCCCTCTGCACAGTGATATCACCATTCCTTCACTGTCCCTGGGTCAGAATCCTGCAACACCTTCCCTAGCAGCACAATGAATGTAGCTATGCTGCATGGACTACAGTAATTAAGAAGGTAGCTCACCATTGTCACCTTCTCAAGGGTAAGTAAGAATGGTCAATAAATGCTGGCACAGCCAGTGACACCTTCATCCCAAGAATGAATTTTTAAAAATCCTTACATGCAGTCTCCAAGTCACTGTTTCAAAAATAAGGACAAATGCTAACACATCAGTAAATAGCTCAAATATGGAACAATCACTTCAGTTGTGGGGTGGTTCTGTCATTTCTGAGATGGTTGTTTTTGCAGGGCATGGCAGGGAACATGGACTAGTGGTGAGCTGGTCCATTCAGGCATGGTGGGAGGATGTCCCAGTTAATTGTAAAAACCTTCCCAACCTTCTCTATTAAAAACAGCCAAACATCTAGCTATCCAGTGTTAAAATTGATCAACATGAAGCCCATCAGTGGGGACCTAGGTTCATGAACCCCCCTGTGCTATTGGAAGTGTAGGATTCCATTGTTCTGTGTTTGGCTATATGTCTGTTTACTATTGACGCTTGCTCTGCTTAATTAGTTAATCCTCAGTGTGGACTCAGAAGTAGAAGGACCTGTAAGGTCTGAGCAGAAGTGAAGATATTCTGTAAAGTTGGAGCCATTTTAAAGCACTTTGAATAATATTTGTGACACGTTTGGAAACAATGTAATGTTGTTTGAAGCAATTGGGTGAATAGTTTGAGAGAGGATCACATTACAGCATAGAGAGAAAACATTGAGTTTGGAGGTGGGGATGGCAAGGGTTCATTGTGGGATGCAGAGAAGCAGTCCTAGTAATCCTGAACTCATAAGAAACAATAGCAACCTAATAATGACTTACTTTACAAGGTATCGCTTGGCCATGAAGCCATTTCCAAATGGGTATGGCTTTGTAGAAAAGGCATCAAGTTTGACTGGACAAGCCTGGCTTTAACTTTGCAGGTGGGCCTCAGTGACGGAGCCTGTTCTGAATTTATAAACAAGCAGCACACTATCCCTTTGTTTAGAATCAGAAAACAATTTGCAGGATTGATATAGGAGGGTAGTTCGTAAGGTTCTTACTCCATTTTAATTGCCTAGCTACCTGATGACTGCCTGGAGTTAATTTCACAAGTCAATTACAATGTCAAAGGTGTTACTCCAAAAATGTTTCTGTCCTTGGTTTGAAACCAGGAATGTGGATTGATTAAATTGAGTGAGCCAGGCTTTGTCATTGTCAATAAATGTGAAATGTGTTTTGCAGAGACTGACTATTTTATTGGTGAAAACAAAAAAGGCTGACGAATAATTCAGTGAAACGTTATTGAACATGTACTGAGTATGAGATGTACTATAATATCATCATTACTTAAATTACACATTAAGTAATCATAAAAGTTCCTCTTACAAGAGGGAATGGGTAAGCCTGGCTTGGTGTACTAGCAAATGACTCATTTGAAATCTCCAGTATGAGCACAACTGAATATTTCATCTACGATTTGTTTTTAATAACAGGAGTATTTCTTTAATAGACAGGTACTATTGCCTTCAGCAACAAGCATTGAGCATAAATTATCAAAGCTGCAGTCAGCTATATTTACTACTATGGATCAGGTACATGGAATGCCTTCCTTCCTGTTATCCTATCCAGTTATGCAAGACTCATGATGGACAATGTCTGTCACTTTGTGATCTGCATAATCATCAACTTAACTACCGAACATAAACATATACTCCTTTTTTTAATGAATGTAATCTTTAGGAGTAATGTAGGCCTTTCAGCCTGCTCATGGCTGATTCCCTTCAAAAAATCTAACTCAGCCATGAATAAATTAAATGATGTAGCTAGCAGCTCTTGTGGTTCAATGACAGTGTCCCTAACCCTGGTCCAGAGGCATCATGTTCAAGTTCCAACTCACAACATGATAGTCACGGAAGAGGACTAATTAGGGATAGTCAACATGGCTTTGTGCGTGGGAAATCATGTCTCACAAACTTGATTGAGTTATTTGAAGAAGTAACAAAGAAGATTGATGAGGGCAGAGCAGTAGATGTGATCTATATGGACTTCAGTAAGGCATTCGACAAGGTTCCCCATGGGAGACTGATTAGCAAGGTTAGATCTCACGGAATACAGGGAGAACTAGCCATTTGGATACAGAACTGGCTCAAAGGCAGAAGACGGAGGGTGGTGGTGGAGGGTTGTTTTTCAGATTGGAGGCCTGTGACCAGTGGAGTGCCACAAGGATCGATGCTGGGTCCTCTACTTTTTGTCATTTACATAAATGATTTGGATGTGAGCATAATTGGTACAGTTAGTAAGTTTGCAGATGACACCAAAATTGGAGGTGTAGTGGACAGTGAAGAGGATTACCTCAGATTACAACAGAATCTGGACCAGATGGGCCAATGGGCTGAGAAGTGGCAGATGGAGTTTAATTCAGATAAATGCGAGATGCTGCATTTTGGGAAAGCAAATCTTAGCAGGACTTATATACTTAATGGTAAGGTCCTAGGGAGTGTTGCTGAACAAAGAGACCTTGGAGTGCAGGTTCATAGCTCCTTGAAAGTGGAGTCACAGGTCGATAGGATAGTGAAGAAGGCGTTTGGTATGCTTTCCTTTATTGGTCAGAGTATTGAGTACAGGAGTTAGGAGGTCATGTTGCGGCTGTACAGGACATTGGTTCAGCTACTGTTGGAATACTGCATGCAATTCTGGTCTCCTTCCTATCAGAAAGATGTTGTGAAACTTGAAAGAGTTCAGAAAAGATTTACAAGGATGTTACCAGGGTTGGAGGATTTGAGCTATAGGGAGAGGCTGAACAGACTGGGGCTGTTTTCCCTGGAGCGTCAGGGGCTGAGGGGTGACCTTAGAGGTTTACAAAATTATGAGGGACATGGATAGGCTTAATAGGCAAAGTCTTTTCCCTGGGGTCGGGAAGTCCAGAACCAGAGGGCATAGGCTTAGGGTGAGAGGGGAAAGATATAAAAGAGACCTAATGGGCAACCTTTTCACACAGAGGGTGATGTGTGTATGGAATGAGCTGCCAGAGGAAGTGGTGGAGGCTGGTACAATTGCAACATTTAAAAGGCATTTGGATGGGTATATGAATAGGAAGGGTTTGGAGGGATATGGGCCGGGTGCTGGCAGGTGGGACTAGATTGGGTTGGGATATCTGGTTGGCATGGACAGGTTGGACCGAAGGGTCTGTTTCCATCCTGTACATCTCTATGACTCTATAGTGTTGGACACTGCACTGTGTTTTCCAAACGTGGGCTGGTTGGGTGCAGTCAGTACCTTGCTTGTTGTGAGTAGCAAAAGGAATATGCTGTTTGATCATCCTTGAGTGTGAAAAGAATTACACTGAAAACCAATTTAGGATTGTCAGTCAGGCTCACAATGTGGCACACTTGCACATAGTGGTAGCTATATATATGAATACACAGGCGCCTGTTCTTTTGAAACAGAATGAACATGCACACACACTGCAGCTGTTTCAATTCAGCACAACAGATGACAGTATTTGCTGGTTCATTTCTCAGGACAATGTCCTGACAAATCAAGTGTCAGCTTGTCTAGTTTGGAATCTAAACAAATCCTAGCTGTTAACAGTCTATCATCATTAACTGATGCATTTTCCAGAGCAATGCCTTGACCTGAGTCCATTGTCAACCAATCAGCATGGCCTTCTCATAGCAGAAATGTTAGTTTTCCCCATTATCAGTATTCTTGTGAATTGTCCTGATGAGTGCAAAGTGTGTCTTCTTCAACAATACCAAAGAAATTTGATCACAATTACTATTGTTGTTAAGAATAGCTAGTTTTTAAAAAAATCTTATCATCCATGTTTTGTTTTTGAAACCTTTGGTATACTTGGGACTAATAAATTATCCATTTGCTAAAATAAATTGTATTTGACATTGATTCTGTTAGATGCAAAAGTACAAACAAGAAGAATTGTTATTAATATACAATGCAATTTATAACAGCTAACACGGTCTGCAGGGCAAAAAGTAGTCAATGGACTTAACAGAGCTCTGCAAACAGATTTCTCTTTGCAAACCATGCACAAGCATAGATTTTCACATGGGCATAATACCAGTGCTATGGATCAGCCACACATTGTAGAAACTGCTCAATTATTATTGTCATTGAAATCAATAGAAATTTATTTTCTTACTTTTTTTAAACTTCTGTGCTTCAAGTTATAAACTCAAGAATGAGAAATTGAGAGCAGACCTTATTTGAAATATCTATTAAACACTGAAAGTAAATGAGCTATGAAAATTAAAAATTTAGTATCCATTCACTTTAATGCGTTGCAATAAATGCATAATTTATGGAGAGAGAAATAAAATCACTAAATTTAATCGTACTAAGGTATATCCAATAGATTACATTTTGCAAATGGCACGCTAAGGACTATGAGCTACCATTGGATACTATTTTATAAACTACGTATCTGGAATACATCTGCTACATAGTTGGCAACAGATTGTACATTTTCTAATTTTTTTTAACTTTATATAGTGAATTACAAGGGATTAATGAGCTTATGAGGTCCCTGGCAACCTGCAAATGGATATCTGCCAAATATGAAAACTTGTCTGTTTTTCAAAGAGTGAATCAGTATTTATTCAATATCGGAGGTGCAGTAGGGCTATCATTCACTATTACCAACACCTATTGAAGCCCTAGCAAATCATGGTCAGGTGAAAGGCATTTTTATTGTCTAATGTGACCACCTTTTAACACTTGAAAGTTGTCTGGAGACCAGCAATAACCATAGCAGAAATAAAGGAGCATATTAACATTCAGTGCATATTTATTAAAGACTGCATGTAATAGAACAATACATGAACATCTGTGTTTTAAAGTACTTATAAAAAGGTTATTATGCAGAGTAATGTAGATTTCTACCAAGCTATTTTCTGTTGTGACAAAATACTCAGTAAAGACCCTCTTCCCCACTTTTCCTAAACTGTAATCAGCTCCTTCCCCCCGACTAGCCCCCTCCATTCACACACTGTAAATAGCCACCCTTTCCTCCACAAGCTTCTACCACCAGCCACATTCATTCAACCAATGTCACCACTCCTCCCCTTTCAGTCTAGTTGTTGGTTGGTGCCTGTGAAGCAGAGTTGCCCAGCTGGGGTACAGTGTCTGGACAACAGCAGACTGAAACAGAAACATTGAACAGCTTGAAATTGCCGCTCACCTCCACAGTCTTGTAGTATATCCCACCCTCAGTCTGGGTTAAAGAACAATTTAGCCTCAGTTCACCACTTGATGCTTGGTGGCTTCAATCCAATAAGTCCAGACTCTGTAGTTTCCTGTCCACAGTTTCCACTGCTGTCCTGGAGGAAGTGGAATCTTGCAAACCCAAATGCTATCTCTGTTGCCATCAGGAGTCACATTTGGGAACTGCTGAGTTAACATTTCATGCTGAATGCAATGTTGTTGAGCATTTCACTAAACTAAGATTTGGACTTTCTTTCTGCTTATTCAAAGGATATGAGCTTCATTGTCTGGTCTTGTGTTGATTGCTCATCTCTAATTGCCCAGGGGGAAGATAAGCATCAAACACAATGCAGTAGGTCAGCAGTCACTTGTAAGGCAGACCAGATAAAAATGGAGGATTTCCTTTCCATTAGGAATCCAGATGGTTATTTTAAGGCAATTGACAATGGTTACATTGTCACCATTAGGCTAGCTTTTTATTCCTGGTCTTTTATTGAATTCAAATTTCTGCCATGATGTGATTCAAACTCATATACAGAGGAACCTTGATTATCCAAATGATACGGGTGGGGAGTATTTCACTCGGTTAATTGAATTCCAGATAATTAAATGCCGGATAATAGTTTGGCCAAGCATCAGGACCTTGCAATCTTGCTGGATAATCCAATATTCGGATAATCGAATGCCAGATAAACGGGGTTCCTCTGTACCTAGAAAATTCGTCCAGAGCTCTGGATTATAGTTCAGTGACATTACAGCTAGTCACTGGCTGACCCTATTGCTACATAGTAATGTCTACACTTGAGAATGGGGTTAGTATCACCTCTACACTGGAAATGATGGTCTTCATGTTCTGTGCAAGGTCTACTACCGAATCAATTTTTAAATAAGCTTCAGAACATAATCTTAATATTGTTGACAAAATATGACCCAAGGGTATAGGATTTTTTCCCCTTGCCTAGCTTGAAGGAGTAAATAAACAGTTCCAATGCTAACCTTCAATAGAGAATTGCACATTATAGTTGAAAAAGGAAGAGCTGGGGTGATGCATTCCACTGGTTCAGGAGGTTGGCAGAGGTATGGTTGGCCAGATGTCCCCCGACTGTGTTGCTTGATTACTGCTTAACTTCTTCCACTAACGTGTGTGACCACACAACTGCAGGTCAGCAATGCACCACTTAAAAATGAATCTAAGTTAGATGAGTATTGCGTTGAACTGGTTCCCTGTGCTCACAGAAGTTCTATTTTCTTGGTTTTCTTTTAATATTTTGTGGCCTGTGAATCACTAGCAATGAAGCTTCTGACTTGCCCTCAAGAAGTTTGTGAACACAAAGCAACTGCCAGTCTGAATTATGCAACTGGTTAAATTACAGGTGTCATATGAACTCACCATTTCAATGTAAGTGTAGATCCCAGCAACTGTTTACTCTTTCCATTGTTCTACATTTGCAATTGCTGGACACTTGTCTTAAAAATAAAACAAACATATCTTGACTGAGAGTCAAAGTGAGTCTGAAGTTGGTTACTTCACTGCAACCAGTCTTGAACTGAATTGGACTTGAATTCCTATTAGCAAGTTAGGCAAGTGTTAGAAACTCAATAAATATATTTTGATTTCTGGTTTCAGTATCAAGTTGAACTTGTTATTCCATTCTTGTGATCTGCCTGAGTTGGTTTTGAATGAATTTAAATAAAGAGGCTAATTCTCTCTTCAGCAGAGAGATATCAGACACCATGCCGGTTTTGATGCCTGATGTATGACAGAAACATTCCCCACTAAAAAATACTTGGCCCAATTCTTCTCCTTGTAGCGCATTCCAATTAAATGGGTCAATCCTTCCCCTTCACTGCACATGTTGCATCATACATTGCCATCCGAGCATTTCTGAGCTCAGAGCCAACTTTAATTCTGCCCATACATAGAAACTAGGCAGGCTGGCATTTAAAATTATCACAACAATGGAATGAGGTCAGTTAGCTGGACATTGTAGAATGAGTTCCTTGATTGATGTTAATATGGTCCAATGCTGGAGCTCTGGCTGACAGATAAAAACAGATAGAATGTCAAAGATACTGACACTCTGCTAGCTGGCTCAGGATGAGACACTATTAAAGTCAAGGACTCTTCATGTGAAAATAAAAAGTGACTTGCTGATGGATACCAGCCTTTGTGGAATTATTTCAGTGCCAGTGTCAATACAAGAAAGTATAGTCCTGAAGAAACTTGCTTGTTACAGTTGTCTTTGAGTTGGCGCAAGCATTTCTTACATCATGCCTAGGTTTGGGAAGCTGGAGTTTTTCGACCCTGTCATCAAAGACTCGGCCCAGTATGTGGAAAGAATGCATTATTTTTTCCGGCCAAATAACATTGGTGCAGATGAAAAGCAATGAGTAATTCTCCTGACAGTTTGTGGAGCCATAGCTTTTTCTGTTCTTAGGAGTTTCCCTGAGGCACTAGACACTAAAACCTTGCAGCAGTTGACAGGCATAGTTAAGGAATATTATGACGTCAAGCCTCCTCTAATTCAGAGATGCTATCGTTTTTACTCAGCAATTCAAAAACCAGCAATATCTATACTGCAATTTTTGTCTGGCTCAAGACAACTGGCAGAAGCCTGTGACTTTGGTTTAACTCTTAATCCGATGCTTACAGAATGTTTGATATGTGGCATTAATGATGTAACTATGCCAAAATGCCTACCTGAACTTCATACAGGTGCTACACTGGCTTTATCATTGGGAAGGGTGGCAAGTGTAGCATATAGGTTGCAGGATATTCTGATGGAAGTGGACACCCTTGCCAGTCTGATTGACTTTGGGGAACACCACTTGAGGCAATTGCATAGTTGCACTCAGGACATATCCTGATCAGAGCGACTCTAGGTCAGCCCACAACAATACCCCAAATCTAAGCTAAGCCTTGGCCAAGTGGTTAAAAGTTTCTTCAGGATCCTGGCTGATAAGCCATTATAGTTGCTGTCAGTATGCAGACATGTGACAGCAAAATAGTCCTTCTGGACCTAAATTGAGTAAGAGAGCTCAGAGGAGAAAGTGAGGACTGCAGATGCTGGAGATCAGAGCTGAAAAGTTTCCTCATTTCCCCTCCCCCCACCTTGTCTCAGTCCCAACTCTCGAACTCAGCACCGCCTTCCTAACCTGTAATCTTCTTCCTGACCTCTCCGCCCCCACCCCGGCATATCACCCTCACCTTGACCTCCTTTCACCTATCGCATTTCCAACGCCCCTCCCCCAAGTCCCTCCTCCCTACCTTTTATCTTAGCCTGCTGGACACACTTTCCTCATTCCTAAAGAAGGGCTTATGCCTGAAACGTTGATTCTCCTGCTCCTTGGATGCTGCCTGACCTGCTGCGCTTTTCCAGAAACACATTTTCAGCTAAGAGAGCTCATAGGCCAGTATCCAGATGACATCCATAAGTGTTCATATCCTGGAAAGTCCACCTACATCTGGGTTGGAACATTACATCGCTTAGCAACATCCAAATCAGAACCAAAATAAACATCTGGTTAAGTGGTCATCCAGTTCTAGTGGAGATCAATAGTGTCATAGCTGTATCATGATCGTAGAACCAGCTTCTAACAAAATTCTCTCTGGACTTCAGCCCTTAAGTTTGCGCAAGATCTTGGCTAGGCTGAGAATCTATAATGCGGAAACTTCACAGATTAAGAATAGAACTTCAGTTCCAGTCTCTTATCAAAAGCAGCTGGTTCAGTTAACAATGATTATAGTAAAGGCGTTGTGCCCGATCTTGATGGGGCAAAATTGTTTGAGGAGGACTCACTTAGATTGGCTCAACATTTTTCAATTGTGAAATGACTGCTTGCACGTAGTCCTAAAATAAATACCCAGAAGGTTTAGGGACTATCAGAGGACCCAAGACCACCTTACATATTGACCAGGAAACAATGCCACGATTCTACTGGCCTGCCAAGTGCCATTTGCTTTTGGATAAAAAGTAGAGGCAGAAATGAGATGGCTGGAAAGGGAAGGCATCATCAAATATGTCCAGTTTGTGGAAAGGGCAGCACGGATTGTACCAATTTTGAAGCCCAATGGGTTGGTTCACCTTTGCGGGGATTTTAAACAAACAGTAAACCATTTTTCACTGCTGGATAAATCCCTCAGATAGAGGATTCATACAAAATGCTGGCAGGGGTCCTGTCCTTCACAAAGCTGGACATGAGCCAACACTTACTTGCAATTGCAAATATACATGGATTCCCAGAAGTATGTTACAATTAATACCCATAAGGGCTCGTACCAACATATGGGACTACCATAGGAGGTATTGTCAGCCTGTGCAATTTTTTAGTGGACAATGGAGAACATTTTACAAGTCGCCATTTAGCTCGATGATGTGCTAAAACAAGCGAAATCTCAAAGGAACACAGAGAACTTTGATATAGTCCAAAGATGTTTTTTCCAAGGTGAGCATACACCTAAGAGGAGACAATGTGAGTTCCAGTTGCTCCAAGTGACCTATGTGGGCTATAGGGTTAACATGACAGTGTTACACCTGTTGGGAGATAAAGTGATGGCAATGTAAGGTGCCCAGCTCCCATTTCTGTACCAGAGCTTACGTCATTTATTGGGCTGGTAACTTATTGAAGAAATTTCATACATAGCCTGGCCTCCACCCTGGCACCTTTGCACAAACTCCTAAAAAAGAAGGGGTCAGTCTTGGAAACAGTTACATAGATAAGCCATGGTTTTCAGAGAAGTGATGAAACAGCTATCACCCTCCAAAGGTGTTGCCACGTTATAATCCTAAGAAAGATCTGGTATTGACATGCAATGTCTCCCCATATGGCACCAGGGTAGCTCACAGGTGGCCCAATAGAGAGCAACACCCAATAGCATAAGCAATCAGGACTGTTGCTAATGCTGAGCATAAATACAGCTCAGTTAGAGAAAGAAGGATTGGCAGTCATATATGGCGTCAAGAGGCTCCACTAAAACATTTAAGGATGAAAGTTTGTGATAATCACAGACCCCTACTTGGTCTGCTTAAAGAGGCCAAGGCAGTGCCACCCACAGCACAGGCCTTAGTCAGCAGTAGGTTCTAATACTAAGTGCTTATGATAACAACTGAAACACCATCTAAGAGGACAGGTAGCGAATGCGGATACATTGAGCCACCTCCTATTAGCAGATACACCAACAGTGGTAACCCTCATGGAAGTGTCTATAATGATAGTACGTTTTCTGGACACACTCCAGACTTTGGACTACAAGGATCCAGTCCTTTCAAAACTGAAATAGATGGTCGTGATGGGGGTAACCAAATGGCTGTCACAACTAGATTTGAAACATTTTTTGGACCCAGAGAGACCTGACCATGTCAAGGATTGCATATTATTATGGGGAGGAGGAGTGATTATCCCATGCAAAGGTCACTGCCAGATAGTGGCTGAACCCCACTTGGGCTATCTAGATATCTCCAAAATGAAGATGTTGGAGAGACGCTATATCTGGTGGCCAGGCCGGGATGCAAACACACAGTCGTGTTGATGGAGCAGTGCCCAGAGTGCTACAAAGACAGAAATTACTGCCGGTGGCTCCCCAAATCAGTAGGGAATGGCCAGGTAAACCTTGGACTCAGTTGCAAGTCAATTATGCAGGTTCTTTCATGGGCTGAGTGTTCTTAGTTATTGTAGATGTCCACTCAAAAGTAATTGGATGTGCATAGAGTCCATTCGTCAAACAGGAGGACAAAAGGTAGAAAAACTGCATGAATCTTTTTCAATACATGAGTCCTAGAAGTGTTGGTCACAAATAAGCATGAGCAGCTGGGGACTAAGTTAAAAAGAAGAGTCAAAAAAGTTAATCACCTCCAGATTAGTACCTGAGCCATGAGCAAATTGGCACAGGACCAACAAGATTAAAGAGATAAACACATGACTCAAAGATTGGTGTGGAAGAAATAGGTTTGAACCCATGAGATATTGATACCTGTACTGGGAGGAATCCTGACCAGCTTCACCTGAATCATACTGGGACCAGAGTCCTGGTGAATCGAACAACTAGGACTATAGACAGGGCTATTAACTAAGTAGTGAGAGGGTGGGAGTGGGTTCAGTTGCATGGAAAATTTGAAGGTAAAGGAGAAGGTAGGATTGCAGGTCAGTGCTGGGATTGATTGTTACCAGAAAATAAAAGGAATGGACTACCTCAACAAATTATATTGGAGAAGGAAAGTGATTGGCCAATTCACTTCCATGGAAAAAGCAATAGGAAAATAAAGGCTCAACTTCCCAAACAATTCAAAAATATATATTGTTAAACATATTCCTTTTACTTACAGAGAATAGATTACTGCATATGGAACTTTTTTACATTCATACTTACTGAAGTGCCTCGTTATGAGCTCAACTGATTATTTGAAATTGTTGTTTGCGTAGTTATCAGGATTGTTCAACAAGTGCTGATCTATCATGGAATCACATTTAACTGTTGGTGTTTTATTTTAGACTTTGCAAGTTCATCGGCTAACTAAGACCTGTACTCTGCCTTCCACGGATCTTCAAAAGAACTTACTGTTTGATTCAGTCACTCAATTTCTGACATTTATGATCTTGCAATTGGCATTTCACTGGCACTGAAATTCTCACATGACGTTACTCAAGTGTTTGGTACACAAAGTCTTTTTGTACTGACAGCAGCATCCAAAGAGAACAAAATATTCTGTTCTGGAATATAGATTTTGACAATGAAATGTAAGAGATAAGCAGAAAAACAGTGTACAGTAGCATTTAAACAAGGCCAGGGCAATGGTCAGACATAGCTGCAATTGACTAGCACTCTGTGTTCAACTCAGTATTTTCAACAGTTTAAAGAAAACCATTGTGAGGTATTAATAATATGCACATGTAAACTATTAAGACCCAAACATTCTGGTTTAGATACCTTAAACATTCAAGAAGAAATCTGAATATTTCACTTTAAACAATCGAACTTTAACTTATTTTTAACATTCTTAACAAGGTTGTATACATTAGGATCGTAGAAGCAGGAGTAGGCTATCAAGCCAGGTCTGATATTCAATTAGATTACAGCTAATAATTTATCTTGATGCCACTTTCCTACACTATCTCCATATTTTTTAGCATCAGTTGCCTCTAGAACTCTGATTTTTGTCTTGAAACTGCACACTGATTAAGCTTTTACAGGCCTCTGGGGTCAATGATACCAAGGATTCACCTTCATTTGAGTGATGTATTTCCTCCTCATCTAACCCTCATCCTGAGATTATATCCCTGGTTTTATACACACCAGGCAGGGGAATAATTGGTGAACCTCCAATTAATCTTGTGAAACTCCATTGCATACCTTTTATGGGCAAGTATATCTTTCTTTAGAAAGGAGGTGAAAATTGTACACGATACTTAAGGCTGTTTATAACTGCAGCAAGACATTTTTACTCCTACACTCAAAACCCCATGTGATTACGGTCAACATACCATTTACCTTCCTAATTACTTGTATGCCAGCTTTTAATGAACAAGGACATCTCAGTCTCTTTCGTTGCCCACACCCCACAACCTCAGAAATATTCTTCCTGTGTTTTTCTATCAAAGCGAATAACTTTCCATTTATCAATTAATTTTCTGGTCCATTCAAGTAACCCCGTCAAAATCCCCTTGAAGCCTCTTTGTCTGCTATGCACAGCTTACAATCTCATCAAGTTTGATACCATCAGCAAATTTAGATATGTTACAATTGGTCTCCACATCTGATTTGTTTGTATTTATTGTGAACAGTTGAGCCTAGGCCTGATCTGTGTCACCCCACTCAGGACCCAGGACAGAAATCATGGGCCTTGACACATCTCCTGGGGCAGGCCCGAGCTGTACCAATAACCCTGACATGCCACCCAAGCACAGTGGTCTTACCACAACACAAGACAGCAGTCCCTGCCCCACTGTCCAACTATAGTAGCCCTGCCACCAACCAGAGCACATTATGGGCCCTATAGAAACCTGGGACCCAGTTATTTTGCCCTGATATAAGGCCCCATTCCAGCCCTGGTGAATGATCCAGGTCATTCATACTCTCTGCTTTCTGCCCATTAATCAATTCTCAATCCATGCAAGCATATTTCCTTCAATCTATTTACATTTGTTGTGCATTCAGGTTTCCTCCTTGTTTCCCCCCAGATTCTATTACAAGATACAGCAATCTGAAAGTTATATATTTCTGTAGGGACAACCCACTCTTGTGTACTATAACTCTTTTCAGAGGTAAACAATCCATTTACCATTTTCTTGATTGAGAATGCTTTAGTTCTTTATTCTGGTTTCTCTCAATGCTTCAAAATGCATTCAACCGATCACTTTTGTTTTGCAATAATTCACTATGAATCCCACTGTAGATTCTTTCACTTCAATCTAGTCAATTTTCCCACTTCTAAGATTCATGATGGGATAAACCTCCCCTGCATTGCAGAAAAGTAGTATTGAATGTAGAGTGTTGCTCTGCTTACAGTGTAGGACTAACTACTATTCACTTTGACTACGACTTGTAAACTGCACAAAGTACAAATCGGAACCTGTTCACTCAGCAAATACCCAGATAAACTGAAACCGAGAACTTACCTAAGCTCCATCCATTTTCATAATACTGTAGTCTGCTTTTGACTGTCCTCAAACTGAACTTGAGTTTAATTATCACTTTTTCATAATTTCTACTTTAAAGTGATGAAGGAAATGAGTTTTAGAACCTTTCATACATCACCAAGTAATGTTGTGCTAATGTATCTCAACCTCCCAGTAGTGAGTGGAACCAGGTCCAGGCATCTCATTGACAATGAGGTCCTTGATTGGGATTGATAAGATGAACCAATCAGGGAGAACTGGCTGACAGAAGTAAACTGCAGATTCAGCTAAGACAGCCTCCTGATCAGAGGAAGTGGCTCTGAGCTGGCTGCTCAGATCCTATGTACTAACCACGTATACAGGTGACTTGGTAATGAGATACCTGCCTCCTTGGAGTTATTTCACTCCTAAAGCAAAATCATTCCTTTGCCCTGTGACTGCAAGCTTTGTTACTATTATGCTTCCAGGTTTTTACACCTGCTTTTTCTTTTAATAGCCCTTATCTTCCTAACTACTATGTTTATTAAAATATTTTTATTTAAAAAGGGTTTTTTTACTTTTGAATATTACAACAAATACAAAACCAAACAACTCAAATCAATGTTAAAAAACAGACCCACTAATTACATAGATAAAAATAAATAACAACTAAAAATGGAAAATTTTAGTAATAATAATAACAACCGTAACACAGCTCAGTGAAACAAAGCAATAGTCCTTGATCATCGAGTGCACAAGTTTACACATATGAATATGTCCGTGGTTCCTCCTCTCTGGATACCAGATTCATTACATAGAATTACCATGGCTATATATAAGGCTCTTATTAGTATGGTGGACCAATCTGTACCCAGGTAGTCCAAAAAGGACAGCCAGGTCAGATAGAAATTCTCACTTTTATGGTGCACCATACTTGTAAAAAAGACCAAGGGGATGTGTTCCATGACTAACTTAGGCCAACCCACGGCCCCAGGGATTTTCCGACACCCACCCTAATGGAATGTTTAATCTTGCACAAAAAGTGAGGATACTGAAAAGCCTGTTTGTGTGCATCTAATGAAAGTGATTTAACAAAGCCAAGAAGAGGAGATACAGGGTCCATCTTCACCTCCGTCCCTAAGGCCTTCTCTATTTCACCTGCCACAATGCTACAGTGTGCCCACAGTCTGTGGCAGGACCAAAGACAATGAGTAAGCATGCCCATGTTCACTTAGGACACGTTGGAGATGCTCCTGCTTTAAATTTAGCAAGGTGATGTGGGACCAGGTGGACCCTGTGGAGAATCTTCAATTGCAAGTCGTGGGTCCTGTTGCAAATTGAGATCCTTCTTGTACTTTCAGAGATAACCTCTGATATTTCAAAAGAGATCTCAACATCCAACTCCTTCTCCAATACCGCACAGAGCCATTTGATCTTCCTCTCCCAATAAATGATAAGCGTTACTAACAGATAATGAACCCTCAGCACTAACACCCTCTTCTCTATGTCAGACCTATAAGGATCAGTTAGAAGTGTTCTCTTTTTGTATGAAATTTCTAATTGGAAAGAAATGAAAGAGGAACCAACTGGGCAACTCATTTCTGAGCCAACTGGTCAAAGGACATCAATATGTCCCCTTTGAATAAATCACCCAGGCAAGACACGCCCCTAGCTGCCCACAGTTTAAACCCCGAGTCCATCATCCCTGGTTGAGAACCTGGCATACCAACTGTCAAAAATAATGTTTTGGCAATATTACCCTCACCCTGACGCATTTCCCTCCACGCCTCGACAGTATTGATGACTATTGGGCTATAGCAATATTCTTTAACTGTTCTCATTTGGTCCAAGAACTGCAGGCTAATAAGGGGGCATCTTGCCTGAGATGCTTTGATGTCCAATCAAAGTGAGTGAGGGTTCCCCTGGGCCCAAACAAACATTCATGTGAGACAGCAATGAGCTTAATTGATCGTTTTTGATATCTGGGAGGCCCACTCCTCCCAGTCTGTAAGGTAACTGCAATTTGATCAATTTAATTAGGGGTTGCTTGTGATACCAGATAAAATAACTAAACCAGCTGTTCAGTCTTCTAAATATTTTCTTAGTAAAAAGCAGAGGAAACATTCGCATAGGATACAACAGACAGGGGAAAATGTTCATTTTAATGAGGGCTAATTGACCTAACCAAGAGGTTGGAAGTGCCTACCATCTACGAAGGTCCTGTTTGATTCTATTGAATAAATGTGCAAAATTGGCTTTAAATAGTAGATCAAAAATGTAAGTAATAAATACACCTGAATAGAAAAAGCCCTCCTGCAACCATCTAAAGGGGAAATCGAGATCCGCCCTCAGAATCAGGCACTCTCAGGAGAGCAACCATGGGCATGGCCTTTGATTTCGCCACGTTGATGTTATAACCCTAGAAGCTACCAAATAAATTGATGCATTACATCGGTGTGGCACTGAGACTGATGTGATTGATAAGACGACAAGAACGTCATCTGCATATAATGCAACCTTATGTAACTTCATCCCCATTTTTGGAATGGTTATATTGGGATCCCTACATATTGCCTCCACCAGCGGTTCAATCACCAATGTGAAAAGCAACGATGATAAGGGACAGCCCTATCAATTGCCCCTACAAATATTGAAATTGCTTGATCGTACACCCATTGGTGAGGACCACGGCAAGAGGGTCACTAATACAACACCTCCAACCACCTGACGAAGTTCTCGTCCAAGCCAAACTGCTTTAAAGTATAAAAAAGATATGGCCACTCAAACCTGTCAAAGGCCTTTTCCACATCTAAGGAGATCATCAATCCCCGTACTGATCGTTGTTGACATACTTGGATCATGTTAAGTAACCTCCTGCATTATCCGTCAATCTGTGACCTTTTATGGTCCTCCTTAATGATGGAGGGCAGTACAGTTTCTAGCCTTAATACCAGAGTCTAAGATAGGATTTTGAAGTTGGCATTCAGGAGCAAAAAGGGTCTGTCAGAAGCACAGTCCTCCGGGGCCTTCCCTTTAAGAATGAGAGAGATGCTCGCCTCTCTTAATGATGATGGGAGGAAGCCACAACTACTTGAGTCATGAAACATGCTAAGCATCGGCCCTGACAATATACCTATAAATTCCTTCTAGAACTCACTGGGGAGTCCATCAGGACTCAGTGCCTTTCCATTCTGGAGCTGCCTCACAGCCTCCTGCCCCTCTTGCTCCGACATTGGGGCATTGAGGAGAGACTGTTGTTCAGGGGTCACTCCCGGAAGGTCCAGATTCTTAGAAAAAGCTCCATCCTAACCTGCCCACCTCTCTCAGTTTTCAGATTGGTATAATTCAGAGCAAAATTTCCGAAATGCTGCACTAATCTTTTTACAATTGTAGGTTAAATTTCCAGTGTCCTCTCTGATCGACATAATGGCTTGGGGAGATACTCTTTTCCTAGCAAGGTATGCTAGGTACTTGCCTGGCTTATTCCCATACTCAAAAAGCCTTTGACTTGCAAAGGTAAGCTCCCTCTTGGCTGTTCAGTGTAGACCATAGCACCGTAATCCTCTGCAGTTTAGCTAGCAAGGGCCTGTCAAAGTACGTCTTTTCAGCTACTTTCAGATGCACCTCGAGCAAGCTTTGCTGCTTACCCATCTGCTGCTTCTTACTGTCTGAATGTGAAATAACCAACCCTCAGCATAGGCTTTAGCTGTTTCTCAGAATGGATGGGCTACTGGCCGAGTCTGAATTAATATCTAAAAAAGAACCTGAACTCAGTAGAAAAGAATTCAATAAACATGCTTTCCTTAAGGATGAAGGGGTCCAGTCGCCAGTGCCTTGAGCCTACCACAATATCCTTAATCTTAACCATTAGATACACTGGGGTGTGATCAGAAATAGTGATATTGCCAATTGTATATGACGCCACCAAGCCCAGATGTGCTGCGGGGGTCAGAAAAAGATCAATCCTGGTATGGCATTTATGTGGTTTCGAAAAGAATGTGAAGTCCCTGCCAGTAGGGTGAAGGTGCCTCCAAACATCTACCAACCCCAATTCAGCACACAAATCCCTTCATTGTTTAGATCGCGAATAAGACATCGAAGGGCCTTTGGGCATTCTGTCCACCATAGGGTCTATTAGACAATTCCTACAATAACATGCTGAGATGCAAGGTTCACCAATCTAGAAAGTGCATCTGTCAAGTACTTAAGGGGGTGGGCCAGGGGGACAGTAAACATTTCAGATTCTGTATTCTTTCCCATGTATCAAAGCTTAAAGAATTACAAATCTCCCATGTGTGTCTTTAATACTCTAATAACTTAAATGGGAGGTTCTTTTGAACTAAAATGGCCACCCCTCTACTCCTCGTATTGAAAGATGAAAAATAAACCCAGTCATACCCATTCTGTTGCAGCTTCAAATGTTCTAAATCATCCAGGTGCGTTTCTTGAAATAAGGCAACATCCACCCTCTTCCTTTTAAGACTGGAAAGTACCTTCTTCCTCTTCATCCATGAATGACTCCCCTTAATATTCCAGGTGCACCACTTAAACACATCCTTAGCCATAATCTTGTGTAGCACCATTTAGATTCCAGAGAGGAAGAACCTGAACTACAGATCGCTGAGCTTCAATGCCAAAGCATCCACAAAACCCAAAAACTACACAGGCTAAAATAACTACAACCAACAAATCTACAAAACTTAAAACTATATAAAGCAAAAATAGAAAAACACAAAGGCACTGATTGGAGGAATTTACCACCTCCCCCAACTCAAGGGAGTACCTACACATCCCATAACCCTACTAACCATCCCATCTGCCCTCTCAACCCCTACCAGCTAAAGTTGCGCCACATTACACCAACCACCCGGTAGAGAAAAAAAAATACCCAAGAGCAAGATTAGTACTGTAGACAAGTAAACTAAAAATAAATATAGCACCCATCCATTAACATAACAGATAAATACTCTATTCCACCCAGACATCATTTAATGCAATGTATTACCAGAAAGGAATCTCCACCAAGTCCTTTTTAAAGAAGAGTAAACCCGAACAGCTCTGTCCTCAATGCCTATTAGGCCATTCAACTTAAGTCAACATGTCCACAAAGTTCTGTGCTTTCTCAGGTGAGTCGAACAAATATATGGATCCATTATGATTGATCCAAAGCACCGCTGGATATCTTAGAGAATACCGGATCCCAAGCTCTCTCACTTTCCTCTTGATGCCATCGTAGGACTTCCTTTTCCGGACCGCTGCCTCCAAGAAGTCTTGGAAGAATATGACCCTGGAGTCACCACATACCAATGCCGTTGAATCCCTTCCCCAGGCTCCAGAGGCTTCCATGACCCTCTGCTTGTCTTCATAACGATGGAACCTTACCAGGACAGGGCATGGGCGCTGCTCCGCACCTGGCTTTCATGCCACGATCTGGCTCGCTCAATTGTTATCCTCCCCTTCTCAACCTCCAAACCAAGGAACTCTGGGAACCACTCAAAAGAACTCCACCAGCTGCTCACATTCTGACTCCTCCAGATTGTCAATAACGCACAGGTTCTTTCTTCTGCCCCTGTTGGAGATCATGTACCAGATCCAACAGACCATGGACCTGTATTTCCAGGGCTTCAATCAGGCTCTTGGAGGAGTCAGTCTCTGCCTCTACCCCTGCAGCCTGGCGCTTGATCTCATTTGGTCCTTTTTCCCAGGTCTTGCAGCATGGTAGATATAGGAGCCAGCTTCGCTTTGACTTTTTTCCTAGATCTGCCTCCCCAGGACCTTGCGAGATTTGGCCAGCTCCTCAGCCAGGGACTGATGAGTAAACAAGCCCACTGCTTTAGAGGGCTAGGCTGTGGGCCTGGCCCTGGGTGAGCTTCCTTCTTTTTCGGCATTCTCCAGCTGCAAGGACAAAGGTAAGTTGATTTTATTTTCAGGTTTCTGCCTCTTTTACCGTGTTTTTATTCACCATTTAGGACAGAGATGAGGAGAAACTTCTTCACCCAGAGAGTGGTGGCTGTGTGGAATGCTCTGCCCCAGAGGGCAGTGAAGGCCCAGTCTCTGGATTCATTTAAGAAAGAGTTGGATAGAGCTCTCAAGGATAGTGGAATCAAGGGTTATGGAGATAAGGCAGGAACAGGATACTAATTAAGGATGATCAGCCAAGATCATATTGAATGGTGGTGCAGGCTCGAAGGGCAGAATGGCCTACTCCTGCACCTATTGTCTATTGTATGGGATGGGTTCTAGCTCTGTCAGATCAGTGTTTCAGCCCAGCAAACGTGGTCCTAACAAACGTCACCATCTTGGATTCCCTAACTATTAATTCTTAAGTCAACATGGTCCCAAACTTTCAAGTGCAATTGACTTTAATGTTCCTTTTAAGAGAATTCACCTTTAAGGAATCCATGTGCTGTTTGTGTACATTGTTGCAACTCTGCTTGTCAATTAGTCTACTATGGATTTGCAAGCTACACATAGAAATCAGTTGCTTTGCTGTAAGATCTAACTAATAACTTGTAATGTGTTTTACTACTTTAAATAAACTAGAGTTGCCATTCCCTGGCAATTAACTCTAAAACTGTATCATTAAAATGACAGTTCTATTTGCATTTATTTCACTTTCCACAGTTAAATTTGATTTCCTAAAATCTGAAAATGTTATATTCTAAAACACTTGAACCATGAACTAGATGTTGTTATGACACCCACTGATATAATCCTGTCTTCGGAGAGTCTTGAAGTTCTTCACAAGCAGTTGATTGTTCTGAAGTGTAGTTACTGTTGTCATGCAGGTGAGTAAACAGCTTGAAGTTTAATAAATAGTTTCAGGGTTTTTTTATTTTACAGTAGCTATTGGAAGGAGATGCTACATCTTTACTGTTTCTTTTTAAACTGAGTTATGAAGGACTACTAGAGATGGCTATAAATGGTGGCCAGCCAACTACACCCATGTCCCATGCATGAATATAAAAACGGTCAGATCCCAGACTGAAACCTGACTTTAAAAATCATTTTAAATGAGATGGTTTCACTCTGAAACATATGCACACAACATTGCAGATTTTGCTTTAATAAAACATTCTTTATTAATTCACGGGATGAGGGCATCACTGGATTGCCCATCCCAGATGTCGTTAAAAGTTAACTATCTGTGGATGTGGTGTCACATGGAATCTAGATCAGGTAAGGTTGACAGTTCCCCCCACCAAAGGACGTTAGTGAAATAGTTGAGTTTTTCTGGCAACCAGCAATGGACTCATGACTATCATTAGACTCTTCATTCCAGATTTTTATTGAATTCCCTACCCTGGTAGGATTTGAACCCAGTTCCCCCAGATCATCCCTCAAATCTCTGGATTAACAGTCCAGTGAAATTACCAGAAGGAAAACTAAAGATTAACCAATAGAAATGAGGGCAAAATAGAATAAATCAAGTCACTTTGTTATAACAGATGCAAATGCTTGTAAACACATAGGTGAAGTATAATACCATTCATCTGAAAACACTGCTTCATAAGTTCAAAAAAGATATCTGTTGAATGTACCCAAAAACATCCCTTGTACAGTACTCAAACCAGAGAGAAAAAGATTTCTAACATCTCAATAGGCTTGCGGTAACTGCGACTTTAACTCTTACACTGGAAACAATGAAAGCTTCTTTCTGGAACTGTCATACACCCGAGTTTAAAGGTAGTCAAAGGTACACATGGGAATTAGAGGATGCTTGAAAGGAGAGATTATTTGGAAGCTTATCCAAGGTGGAATTTCAGTTCATCCACATAGGTTGCAATCTCTTGTAACAGATCTGCAAGAGAACATTCTCAATTCTACAGCTCTTTAGCTGTCATTTACCCCAATGCCATAATATTCATGACTACTTTCTGAAGAAGTGCTGTACAATAGCTGCAGTTCAGTTCACTGCTATTTCACAGCTCATGAATGCAGATTAAACATTTGCCCATTATGTAGACAGTGTGGAATTGATTTAGTTTGCATTGTTATTATAACTCTTAAATCTCTACTTTCATTCATACTAATTTCTTTACAATTGATTAAAAATCCCAAATAATCTTTACTTTGTTGTAATTTAGAATTCCAAAACTCAGATTAATTTTAACAGGGAATAAAATGGTAGTCCTTTAGCCTCTTCAGACAACCAGAAGAGTAATTCTACAATTTCAATAGGTCTGGTCTTAGGCATCTGCTGGCACAGTGCTCAGTTGATGATCACTAATACTTTGGAAATACTTGAATCAGATAGTTTACAAGCTGTGGTCAACGTGGCTTTACACAGCAGTCATATTTCATATGCCAAGGAGGAGTCCTGGCACAAAGTAATTAAGCCTTCAAACCTAAACTAATCATCTACATCAAGAAGAAGAAAATAATCACCCTTCCAGTTCAATGTCAACCACAAACAGTTTAAATTATAGCTCAAGAGCCCACACACTCATACCCTCCCCACACAAATGAAAATTAAACCTTAATGTTTACTGGGCACTGAGTTCATTTAAATGGATCGTGTCCTATGAACAGTTTAGTTCATGAGAAGGATGCACCTCATTTACCTGCATACAAGCTGCATTTGTGAAAAGAATAGGCCAGATTTGCCCAAAAAGTGGCAATCACAGTCAGATTGCTATTCCACTCCTTCTCTAGATCATGGCTCCTTCAGATATGTGGATCATACACTTGTGGGTGGCACAGTGGTTAGCACTGCTGCTTCATAGTGCCAGAGACCCGGGTTCAATTCCCGCCTCAGGCAACTGTCTGTGTGGAGTTTGCACATTCTCCCCGTGTCTGTGTGGGTTTGCCCCGATTTCCTCCCACAACACAAGTGTGCGGGTTAGGGGAATTGGCTATGCTAAACTGCCCGTAGTGTTAGGTGAAGGGGTTAATGTAGGGGAATGGATCTGGATGGGTTGCGCTTCGGTGGGTCCGTGTGGACTTGTTGGGCCGAAGAGCCTGTTTCCACACTGTAAGTAATTTAATCTAATCATACCTTAAATCCAATTCTGCCCTCAGAGCAAGATAGTCAGGAGAGGTCAATCCATGGTCACTTTTACACAATAGTTAACACATTGTGGTTTAAATATCCAGCAGCAAAGACAGGCACTTTATTAGTTCCTGTGAACAGGCAAGTAAGGTAAATGTCAGTTTAGGGTATTAGGTGGCAAGGTTCCTTTATGCCCAGGTGCCAGGATGGTGGGATGCCAAGTTGATAGGGTGCCAGGATGGTAAGGTGCCAGATGGGTGGGGTGCCAGGGTGGAAGGTGAGCAGGTAAATAACAATGTATTTAAGATAGGTCAGGGTGAGTAGAGGAGAATGATTGTTGTGTAAGGTGGCTGGGGGAAATGTCAAGACAATGTTCAGAATATGTTAGAGGTATACTGTCAATGTACAGAAGTGAGTGAATGGTGAGATGGAGGGGACAGTTTAATAGTTAAACAGTTAGCTTAGGTTTCTAATCTTCTAACGTGTCCTAGGTAGCCATGAACTATAACACATTCCTCTGAAGTCTCCAGTTTAAATAGACACTTTTGAAGAGTTGCAGGCACAGGGGAATTGACCAAAGTTTTCAGTTAGTTGGGCAGTTTCCACACAGTCACAATATTGTTGGTCCAAGAAGGTCCTCATGTACAGCACCCATCTATGCTGCAGAAACATTACCTCAGCCACCTGAAATTCTGGCCCAAATTTTTATTGAAGAAATAAGTTCTTTGAATTCTTACGCAATTTGCATGTATGCATAATCAAAGAGGCAAATGCAAGAAATGGCAACTTCCAGTCAGAGCAAGAAAAATGGGCGCAATATTGTTAGAAAAGGACATCAAGCACTGAACTAACTGCACAGTGGCCGGTATCCTATCACCAAGTCACCCTTTATTTATTTTAACACAGTACACTGGTTGTGGCCAGCCCATCTGAGTCAGTCCCCTGGACTGAGGAGTTTCAGAATCCTGTTTATATATAATTTTTTTTTCCCAGTAATATTAGTTTTTATTTCACCAGAATTATTGGTTCATTGTCAAAGTTACTTACAATTTGGCTTTCTGACATTGGAGGTTTAGCAATAGTTTCAGTCCTTCAAGTGTTCAATAATTAGCGTACTTTCTGATAGAGTCAAGAAATACACAGGATACTGCTTACAGAGATTGTCAGTTGACTATTACTGAAGTGCGTTGTGATATTCAAAAACCCACAGGATAAGTTCCGGTCTCAAAAATGGAGTATTTGTCCCAAGTGCTGTCGAAGCAGATTTAGCAACATCTACACTGTATGTAAAGCATCTGAGGAAATCTTCCCATTAAAAAACAAAATAAATCCATGTTCTCATGACTTGGTGGCCAACCTGAGCCATTAGATCAAATACATGCAGCTAGTTCATAATTCATCATGTTCTAGTGAAATTAAGTCCTCCCTTGTGACAAACACACACTGTTGAATTTCAGTGATTTGGTAAGGTGCTCATAGCTGTACTTTACTTTCTCATAGTCAGTCACAAGGTTTCTACTGTGAGGAAATGGCAGTGGCTTCTCATTCACAAACAACTTGATTTTGTACTTTTCTCCCAGGCCCCGTGCTTCATTGCACCAGTACAGTACAAGAATGAGGTTCACAGCAGGCATATACCCACCTGGAAGAAATGTCTAAGGTCTATGTCCAAATTTTCCAAGTGCACTTTTTTGGTCTTACCCATTATTAGCACATCATCCAGATAAATGGCAACCTGGGAGTAGCCTTTGTAAAATGTTCTCCATGGTCTGCTGGGAAAAGGTACAGGCTGATGATACCCCAAATGGCAGTCTTGTACATTGTTATAAACCCTTCTGGGTGGTAATTATGGTGTACTTCTGATACTCCTCAACCAATCGCAGGTAGGCATGGCTCATGTTCAGCTTTGTAAAAGACAGCTCACCACACCCTGCCCCCTATCAACTTTGTGTATGAGCCCTCTGTGCGAGGGATTGAGTATTTATCCAGCTGCGAAAAGCAGTTTACCATTTGCTTAAAGTTCCCAGAAAGATGAACTGAGCCATCAGGCTTCACAATTGATACTTCAAGTGCTACCCATTCCACAAACTGCACTAGTTTGAAGATTCCTTCACTCTCCAGCCTTTGGATTTCCACCTCTACTTTTGCCCACAATGTAAATGGCACTGGACAGGCCTTGCAAAACCACAGAATTGTTTCCATTAACTTTGGCCCCTTTGATTTTCCAAGCACTTCCTTAAAAACTCCTGGGTATTTCACAAGGACTTCATTGAGGCAGCCATTTTCTAATCTAAAAATGTTGAGCCAATCCAGGTGAATCTTTCTCAACCAATTCTGCCCCAACAGGCTTGGGTCCAAGCTTCTTACTACAATGAGTAATAACTAAACCAACTGCTTCTCATAGGACACCAGAACCAAACTTGTATCTTTAATCTGCAACAGTTCCCCAGTGTATGTTCTCAGTCTGGCTGAAGTCTTATGCAAAATTAAGCATTGGAGACCCAAGCTAATCATGTTAAGGTCAGGTTTTGCAACTACAGACACAGCTACGCTGCTATCAATCTCCATAGGAACTGCGTGACCATTTAACCAAACATTCATTTTAATCAGTTCCTATCTGGATGTCACTAAGCAATTCAATTGTTCCAAACTACATGTAGGAGGACTGTCCAGGTGTGCACTCTCTTTGTTACCTGTCTACGAGTTTTCGAGTTTTCTTATTCACGCCAGGCCTTGTAGAACTCCTTTGATGTTTCAAGTCGACATACCAGCAACAACCGCAATGGCTTGCTGGCCCAGATCCTGAAGAACTTTCCAGCCACTTGGCCAAGACTCAGCTTTGTTGTGGGGTTCTGCTATGGGTTAGCCTATGGTTCCTCTGCTCAGGATACACCCTGCATGAGGCTCTGCAATTTCCCACATTCAGGTGGTGTTCCCCAAGCTCAGTCGGAGAGGGTGAGAGTGTCCACTCCCATTGGGATGCCCTTCCAGTTCCCATGCTCCATTTGCCACATTTTCCAATGACAAAGTCAGTTGCATTGCCTGTTTGAAGTCCAATTGGGCTTCAGCTCGTGGGCACTTCTGCATGGTTACATCATTAATCCTACATACCAAACGGTCTTTCTCCAGATTCTCTAACAGCCAAATAAAACCATAGCATCTCAGAATCAGAGGAAGTTTGGTGTTGTAATATTCCTTAACAAACTCATCAACCCTGGGAAGGTTTTAGTGTCTGATGCCTCTGGGAAAGTGAAGCCCCTTAAGACCAAAATTGCTGCGGGTTCACAAGCAGTCAGAGGATTACCCATTGCTTTTCATCTGCCCAATGTCAGTAGCTCAGAAAAAAAAGTCTCATTATTTCCAGAGACTGGGTCAGTTTTCAATGGCAGGATCAAACAAGTCAAGCTTCCCAAATAAAGGCATGATGTCAAAAATACTTACTCAACTCCACACTGACTGTTGAGAGCAAATGGTCTTCAGACATGTATTACTTTCTCCCATCGCCACTGATATAACTGCACAGAGGTGGTATCCAGTCACCCTGTTACTTACTTGTACACAGTACACTGGCTGTAGCCAGCCAGTTCAGACTGAGCCCCCTAGACTGAGGAGATTCTAAATCCCCTGTTTATATTGGTCAACCAAAGTTTTCTGATTAGCAGGTTAACAATCTCAATCAATGACCTCACAGACAACAAGGTCCACCGATGCACCCGGTACGGAGGAAGGAGGGCAGGTCTGAAGACCTCCTCGTGGGTCTGCTCCTGAGCCTGGCCAAACTGGCCATCAGCAGGTCCAGGCAGCGGGCCGTGGCGGGGGTCGTTATGGCCGACTGCCTGCCCCTCTTCCGCGGTTACGTTAGGGCCAGGGTGTACTTGGAGAAGGAGCACGCGGTGTCCACCAACACCCTGGAGTTGTTCAGGGAGAGGTGGGCGCCGCAGGGAGTGGAGTGCAACTTCTCCCTCCAACTCTATTTTTATTTAGTCCCTTCCCTCCCCTTCACTGTTTTGATCACGCAGCACTGCCCTTTGATGTGAAGGGCAGTGTTTGTCACTGGTCACCAGGGTGTTTTCCTATCTTCCTGGTGGTGGAATTTGAATAAAGATTCGTTCACTTTGTGTCTTTCACTGTGTCTCACACCTGCACACACACACACCATGGGTGCTGGGGAAAAAATAAGCACTACCGCACTTAGGTGGTAGTGTGGGGGTTAAATTTAAAAAAAGAAAAAAAAAGGAAAAAAAAGAAAAAAAATTAACTGGAGTGTCAATTCTATTTTGATTTAATCCCTAAAAATAAACAGAGAATTTTGAAAAAAAAACAAGGTCCACCGAGCTCCAATCACTATACCCACAAATCTAACTCTCTCTATTTTGTCACTTTGGCATTTTTCTCCAATTTCGGAAGACCGTTATATTTGTTATGCCCCTTAGTACCTTTAAGGTACCTGTCCCAAGGACCGTCACAAATAGATAAAGGGAGATCGGGTGAGGACAAGTGAGTGTTGGGCCAACATTGAAGAAATCAAGTAAGGCAATTAAGCATTGACCCACAGAGATAAGTTTTTAAAAAGATTTTCAAACTGGGACAGATCCATGGATGAAGCTGAAAAGAATAGCAGTCAAGATTAGAATGGTGCTAGAAAAGCACAGTAGCATCCAAGGAGCAGGAAAATCTATTTTCTTTGCTCAAAACGTCAATTGTCTTGCTCCTCAAATGCTGCCTGACTTGCTGTGCTTTTCTCGCACCACTCTAATTTTGACTCTGATCTCCAGCATCTGCGGTACTCACTTCTGCCTGAAGAGAATAGCATCTGGATCCCATCAGTAGATGGCCCAGGGATGGTGAGTACAAATAGCCATAGTCAGAGAAATGGTCAGATGCTATGGTTTTATTCAGGAGAGGACGTAAGACCAGATGTGATTGCAATGGTAAAGTAGCTGAGGGCATGAAGTAATTATTTTTAAACACTGAACATTTTAAGTTTTACATATTAGAAGTTTAAGTTGCCTCCAATGAGGTTTATCTATCCCAAACAGTATTACAAGGATGATAGGCAGACTGTCATTTGCAAATAATTAAATTGGTACGAGTTGTCTTCCGCCACTGATCAATACATGATGCTTTTTTCCACATCAAAGAAGATGGCACGTACTGTTGAATACCAGGTAGTATTGATTGATATCTTAATTGCTGGAAATCCCCAGCTAGTCATAAGTCATGATCTCTCTGTCAAATTCTTGTATGCCACTGTCATTCAAAAGGCATATTACATACATGTGAATCGCATGGAGAGGTGATAGGTCCTGTTGTATCTTCCAAAGAACAGTGGCATGGTCACCCTGCAATTCCAAAGTCTTCGTACACTGATGTCACAGTTTTGTATGTAATAATTTTATTGAAAATGCACTCTCCAGAGTTGCTGGGATTTAATGATAATTTTGGATCATGTAGAATTTGGTCAAGATTAAACCAATTAAAGCCATCTTTTATGACAATGGAGGCTTCTTGTTGAGAGAGGCAGGGTTGTCAATTGTTGATTGATGAAATCATGTGATTATCTTTCCAATCATCTAAGCTGATAGCCTTGACTATGACCATTTTGTCAATTACCCACTTCAAACCAATCATCCTGTGCTGCACTATTTGTTCAAGTGCTAACATTTTCCGACTAAGCTTTGTTCCCAAGGATGTTGAGTAAGTTTCATTTTTTATCTCTCTAGTGTGCAGTTCAATATTAAGACATTTGCTTTCCATTAGTGTTTTCAGCAATCTTAAAAGCAAATTGTGTGATGGCTATTCAGTTTAAGATAAGCACTATTCAACACTGCCAAGGTACAATATTTTATATTTAACTGCCTAATAAAATACATTGAATACATACACCATCCATGGGAAAAAGATAATAGCAATGTAACAAAGGTATAAATGAATGAAAGCTGTATTTTTGGGAAAGATGCCTTTATTTCAGGGAGAGAGAGAGAGAGACACACACATTCTATCAGAGCAATGAGAAGGTCCTTTAGTATCATAAATAAAGATTTTCTTGTCAGAAGATATGCATTATGAGAGAAATACAGATTGGTGCATTCACAAGAATATACTGATTCATGTTCACTAACCTTCTACTTATGAAACCCATTGGATGTGCCCCAGTATGGTAACACAATGGCAATGAATTTGAGGGATGGTTTAGCAATCCTGCATAAATATGATTATCAGAATCAAGTGATGAACTCGCATTTTCAATTAGTGCAAGGACAGTCTATGTTGCTCAATAAATCACTTTCACCAAAGAGCTTAAGATCATTAGTGGCCACTTAAGGGCCATTTTGTACTCCATTATTATATGTTGACCAGCAAGGTTGGCAATGGATGAGAAGACTGGCAGGTTAGCCTGCTTAGAACTTGGTTTGATAAAGGGGTTTTAGCTTCTTCATGATCCCCCTTTTCCATTCAGAATGCCTCCCCCCACCAAAAGGTCTACCGCACGCCCAAATGATCCTTCAACTCTGCCACGTGCACCCTTTCCCTCACCCCATCTTGCCTACCCACTGAGCTCCCAAGTCATCCAGGTCTGGCATCTCCCAAGAAAGTCTCCAAATTTCTCTGATCTGCCTCCTGCAGATCCTAGCAATGGTTACCATTCTCAGTGGCCCCGGTGGGTCCAGAGAGCTGCTGGTCAGCTGGTTGGTTCCTTCGAGTATGAAGCGACAGCAAAGCTGCCTCCAGAGTGGTGGATAGTTTCAAGAAGCCGTCTCTGGCCATGGAGAGTGAAACACCACCATTCATGAAATCCTGCCCAACATCTCTAACAAATAAACATTAATGAAAAGTTAAATTAAAAAAACTGGGCAAAATATCCAATAAAAATAATTTAGAAGGATCATTAAGACAAATGCCATTGTGCCTATTTTAAACAGTCACACATATTTGCTCCTCTAAGTCGCAAAAGGAAAACTAAGGAATTCCTTTCTCCTGGATGTCTCCTCACTCTCTTCCACCAGACCGTCTTGAAAGACCTGCCCCTACCGTTCACGTGTAAATGGTCAGTAGCCAACAACTATTCATATAGACAGCTGCTGCCTACCCATTAACAAGTATCATTTACATGGGTTAATGCTTAAAAAGGACTTTAAGGTCAAGCCAATGTATTTTGCATTTACTCTGCTTCCTGCCTAAATCAGGTGATGCCTGACCCCAGTATCTGACCGATTATTCTGTAATTAGAAGCCAATGTGTTTCAGAAATTTATTTTGTTTGGATATATATCCATGCATGCACCTTAATCTGCCCGTGTTCTGTTTTTCTTGTTTTGTCTCTTTTATTTCTGTTTCCATTTCGAAATAAAATGGACTTTAATTTTTTTTTTTTTTTCTTTTTTTTTCTTCTATTTTTTTTCACAAAGTGCACGAATCTTTATTCAAATTCCACCACCAGGAAGATAGGCAAACACCTGAGTGGCCAGTAACATCTTCTGTTTATTTTTTTTAAAATAACCCCTACACTACCACCTAAGTGCGGTAGTGCTTATTTTTGCCCCAGCACCCATGGTGTGTGTGTGCAGGTGTGAGACACAGTGAAAGACACAACGTGCACGAATCTTTATTCAAATTCCACCACCAGGAAGATAGGAAAACACCCGGGTGGCCAGTGACAAACACTGCCCTTCACATCAAAGGGCAGTGCTGTGTGATCAAAACAGTGAAGGGGAGGGGAGGGACTAAATCAAAATAGAGTTGGAGGGAGAAATGATGCACTCCACTCCCTGCGACGCCCACCTCTCCCTGAACAACTCCAGGGTGTTGGTGGACACCGCGTGCTCCTTCTCCAAGGACACCCGGGCCCTAACGTAACCGCAGAAGAGGGGCAGGCAGTCGGCCATAACGACCCCCTCCACGGCCCACTGCCTGGACCTGTTAATGGCCAGTTTGTCCAGGCCCAGGAGCAGACCCTCGAGGAGGTCTTCAGACCTGCCCTTCTTCATCCGTACCGGGTGCCCAAAGATCAGGAGCGTGGGACTGAAGTGCAGCCAAAAGCAGAGGAGAAGGTTTTTAAGAAAATCAAAAAGGGAGTGCAAACGCCCACACCCAACAAATACATGGTCCACGGACTCCACAGCACCACAGAACAAGCAGTTGGGCTGGGAGTCCGTGAACTACCGCAATCTGCGGTTGCAGGGGACTGCTGCGTGCAGCACCCCCCACCCCAGATCCCCGAGAGAAAGGGGGAGGGTAGAGAGCCCTCCATTGGGGATCCCCACCGCCCGGTGGCAAATGGGCACGCCAAGGCGTATCCGGACGGTGGATGAGGGAGAAGAGGTGGACGGTGTGCAGCAGCAATCTATACAGGGCCCTCCTTTTTATATCTTTGAAGGAAACAAAATTAAAATTTCGGAGGTGGCTCAGGTTGTGGGGCACAGGCTCCCGCGGGAAGTACAGGACCTTGGGGCCAATGTGAAATTCCGTCCGGGCTAGGGTGAGCGCTGACGGGATCCCACCGCACACCTGAGCGTCCTCCAACTGGTGCACTACGTCGGATCCGAGCACCGCCGTTTTAAGGCGTCGGATGGCGGTGGCCATGTACTGGACGTCTAACGCTGCCCTGCTTGCTATGTCCTGCGGCAGCGTCCAGCCCAGGCCCCCGGCGCCCAGCACGTCCCCGACCCTGGTCACCCTCGCCGCCACGGCCCTCTCCTCCGACAGCCACTCGAACCCGCGAGTACGGAGGTGGGGATTCCTGAGCAACGGCTCCCTGACGACAGCCGCTACTCCAGCCGGAGGGTAGGCGCGGCGCGATTCGACCATGTTCCAGACAGTGATCAGGTCCTGGTAAAAGACAGGCAGCGTCTTGAGGGCGACCTCCAAACCGTCACGGTCGACGAACAGGAGCTGCGTGTAGTAGTTGAGGTTACGCACCTGGCGGAAAAAATACGTCGCCAGGGCGCACCACCTAGGAGGAGGCTCGACGTAAAGGTATCGCCGCAAGGTCTGAAGGCGGACGTCGCGACCTGGGTGCGGACGCACACCAGCGACTGACCGCCCTCCTCAATAGGGAGACTCAGAACCTGCGCGGCATCTTTTTGTCCCAGAAGAAATCGACCAACGTTCTCTGGATGTCAGCGACAAAGCCAGGAGGAGGGACCAAAGTGACCAGCCGGTACCACAGCATGGCAGCCACCAGCTGGTTTATGACCAGCACTCGACTCCTGTAAGATAGCACTCGGAGCAGTCCTGTCCAGCAGATAGGCGAGCCGAGACTTTGGCCTCCAACTCCTGCCAGTTGGCCGGCCAGGATTCCTCAGCCGGGAAAAAAAAATGGACTTTAATTGCTGCAGAATGAACTCAGCATCCCTGTTAACAATAATCTTTACTCAATACAGCTCAATTAGTCACCCTACCTAAAAGGTCAAGGAAAGTATCTGTCTGGCAGAATAAGCAAACAATTAAACTGAATCAACTTCACACTATGCATGCTTCAACCCTGGAGCAGTCTTAAAGAAGCATTCCTGGTAGATATTGTTATAAGGTGGAATATTTTAACATGCTTTGAAAAATACTGTCATATTAAACCATTACAAATAGGTTCACAACATAAGGTTATATTATGGTAGAATACAGACATAGCAATGGAAAAGTGGGGATCAGACTGCATAACGATGCTATAATGTTATTGTCCAGATATTTGCAGTGTGATACTATCTCATTTTACTTCATTTCATTTCGATACTTGAATGACTCAGTTAGCTTTCGGCATCATGTTACCTCCAAATATCTTTCATGAAACAGAAAATTACCTGAGCAACTTGCTATAGTAACCAGTTTGGTCACATCAGAAAATCAAATGCATTCACAGTATTTTACACAAACCTATCAGTAGGAATGCAGCAATCCGATGCACTTCATTTGATCTTCAAAGTGAAAGACACTGAATGGTCAAGCATAGGTTTACGCCGTGATTCTCTGGTTCATCAGGCAAATAACCAACTCAAGCTTGGAGGCACTATGAAAGCTCGTTTTCAAATGGCGACAGCCCCTCTGCACTACATTGAAAAGTAAATCAATACAATGTTCCAATTGGCCCAGTGCTCAGTCCATGAGGATCAAAGAGCTGGGTTCATGTTTTCAGGCACAAATAGCTCTTAAATTGTTCCTGAGCTGAAAATGTGTTGCTGGAAAAGCGCAGCAGGTCAGGCAGCATCCAAGGAACAGGAGAATCGACGTTTCGGGCATAAGCCTTTCTTCAGGAATGAGGAAAGTGTGTCCAGCAGGCTAAGATAAAAGGTAGGGAGGAGGGACTTGGGGGAGGGGCTTTGGAAATGCGATAAGTGGAAGGAGGTCAAGGTGAGGGTGATAGGCCGGAGTGGGGTGGGGGCGGAGAGGTCAGGAAGAAGATTGCAGGTTAGGAAGGCGGTACTGAGTTCGAGGGATTTGACTGAGACAAGGTGGGCGGAGGGGAAATGAGGAAACTGAAGAAATCTGAGTTCATCCCTTGTGGTTGGAGGGTTCCTAGGCGGAAGATGAGGAGCTCTTCCTCCAAACGTCGTGTTGTTGTGGTCTGGCGATGGAGGAGTCCAAGGGCCTGCATGTCCTTGGTGGAGTGGGAGGGGGAGTTGAAGTGTTGAGCCACGGGGTGGTTGGGTTGGTTGGTCCGGGTGTCCCAGAGGTGTTCTCTGAAACATTTCGCAAGTAGGCGGACTATCTCCTCAATATATAGGAGGCCACATCGGGTGCAGCGGATGCAACAGGTGAATTTGTGGTGGATATGGAAGTATCCCTTGGGGCCTTAGAAGGAAGTAAAAGGGGGGGGGTGTGGGCGCAAGTTTTGCATTTCTTGCGGTTGCAGGAGAAGGTGCCGGAAGTGGAGGTTGTGTTGGTGGGGGGTGTGGACCTGACGAGGGAGTCACAGAGGGAGTGATCTTTTCGGAATGCTGATAGGGGAGGGGAGGGCAATATATCCCTGGTGGTGGGGTCCGTTTGAAGGTGGCGGAAATGACGGCAGATGATACGCTGTACATGGAGGTTGGTGGGGTGGTAGGTGAGGACCAGTGGGGTTCTGTCCTGGTGGTGGTTGGAGGGGTGGGGCTCAAGGGCGGAGGAGCGGGAAGTGGAAAAGATGCGGTGGAGGGCATCGTCGACCACGTCTGGGGGAAATTGCGGTCCTTGAAGAAGGAGGCCATCTGGGTTGTACGGATTTGGAACTGGTCCTCCTGGGAGTAGATGCGGCGGAGACGAAGGAATTGGGAATATGGGATGGCGTTTTTACAGGGGGCAGGATGGGAGGAGGTGTAGTCTAGGTAGCTGTGGGAGTCAGTCGGTTTATAGTAAATGTCCGTGTTGATTTGGTCGCCTGAGATAGAAATGGAAAGGTCTAGAAAGGGGAGGGACGTGTCTGAGACGGTCCAGATGAATTTGAGGTCGGGGTGGAAGGTGTTAATAAAGTGGATGAACTGTTCAACCTCTTCATGGGAGCACGAGGCAGCGTCGATACAGTCATCGATGTAGCGGAGGAAAAAGTGGGGGATGGTGCCAGTGTAGCTGCGGAAGATGGACTGTTCCACATATCCTACGAAGAGGCAGGCATAGCTGGGGCCCATGCGGGTGACAATGGCTACTCCTTTGGTTTGGAGGAAGTGGGAGGATTGGAAAGAGAAGTTGTTCAGGGTGAGGACCAGTTCAGTCAGTCGAAGGAGGGTGTCAGTGGAAGGTTACTGGTTGGTACAGCGGGAAAGGAAGAAGCAGAGGGCTTTGAGTCCTTCGTGATGGGGGATGGAGATGTACAGGGACTGGATGTCCATGGTGAAGATAAGGCGTTGGGGACTGGGGAAGCAAAAATCATGGAGGAGGTGGAGGGTGTGGGTGGTGTCCCGAACTAGGTGGGGAGTTCTTGGACTAAGGGGGACAGGACCATGTCGAGGTATGCAGAGCTGAGTTCGGTGGGGCAGGAGCAGACTGAGACAATGGGTCAGCCGGGGCAGTCAGGTTTGTGGATTTTGGGCAGGAGGTAGAAACGGGCGGTGCGGGGTTGTGGGACTATGAGGTTGGAGGCGGTGGATGGGAGATCCCCTGAGGTGATGAGGTTATGGATGGTCTGGGAGATGATGGTTTGGTGGTGGGAGGTGGGGTCATGGTCAAGGGGGCAGTAGGAGGAGGTGTCCGCGAGCTGGCGTTTAGCCTCAGCGGTGTAAAGGTCGGTGCGCCAAACTACTACCGTGCCTCCCTTGTCTGCTGGTTTGATAGTGAGGTTGGGGTTGGAACGGAGGCAATGGAGGGCTGCACGTTCCGAGGGTGAGAGGTTGGAGTGGGTGAGAGGGGTGGAGACGTTGAGGCAGTTAATGTTGCGACGGCAGTTGGCTATGAAGAGATCGAGGACGGGTAAGAGGCCAGCACGGGGTGTCCAGGTGGATGGGGTGTGTTGGAGGCGGGAGAAGGGGTCGTCAGAGGGTGGGCGAAAATCCTGGTTGAAGAAGTAGGCACGGAGGCGAAGGTGGCGGAAGAATTGTTCGATGTCACGCCGCATGTTGAACTCGTTGATCCGAGAGGGTAGGGGAATGAAGGTGAGGCCTCTGCTGAGGACTGATCTTTCATCCTCAGAGAGGGGTAGTTCTGGAGGGATGGTGAAAACACGGCAGGGCCGGGAGCTAGGACCTGGTGTGGGGCTGGAGCTGGGAGTGGGGCAGGGTTAGGCGTGGGGGTGGGGACGGAGATCGGCGTGGGGGCGGAGTTGGGAGTGGTGACAGAGATCGGCGTGGGGGCGGGGTTAGGCGTGGTGACGGAGATCGGCGTGGGGGCGGGGTTAGGCATGGTGACAGAGATCGGCGTGGGGGCGGGGTTAGGCATGGTGACAGAGATCGGCGTGGGGGTGGAGTTAAGCGTGGTGACGGAGATCGGCGTGGGGGTGGAGTTAAGCGTGGTCACGGAGATCAGCGTGGGAGCGGAGACACATGCGGCGTTGTGGGCGTGCAGGTTAGTGATGTCACTGGGGGTGGAAGTGTCTGCGGCGACGCAAACCCAGGGGGCGGAAATGGCCGTGGCGACAATGTTATTCCCGATAGTCGTGGAGGCCGCGAATCTGTCGGCGATGGTCTTCCTGGCGATCGTGGAGGCGGTTGTCTGTGCGGCGATTGCGGAGGCTGCAAAGTCGGTGGGGGCGGAAGTGATGTCATGGTCCGCGGCGGCTGTTGTTGCTGCGGGCGCTGTAGCAGACGCGTGGTTAATGGCACCGGACCCATATTCCCAATTCCTTCGTCTCCGCCGCATCTGCTCCCAGGAGGACCAGTTCCAAATCCGTACAACCCAGATGGCCTCCTTCTTCAAGGACCGCAATTTCCTCCCAGACGTGGTCGACGATGCCCTCTACCGCATCTCTTCCGCTTCCCGCTCCTCCGCCCTTGAGCCCCACCCCTCCAACCACCACCAGGACAGAACCCCACTGGTCCTCACCTACCACCCCACCAACATCCATGTAGAGTGTATCATCTGCCGTCATTTCCGCCACCTCCAAACGGACCCCACCACCAGGGATATATTGCCCTCCCCTCCCCTATCAGCATTCCGAAAAGATCACTCCCTCCGTGACTCCCTCGTCAGGTCCACACCCCCCACCAACACAACCTCCACTTCCGGCACCTTCTCCTGCAACCGCAAGAAATGCAAAACTTGCGCCCACACCCCCCCTCTTACTTCCCTCTAAGGCCCCAAGGGATACTTCCATATCCGCCACAAATTCACCTGTTGCATCCGCTGCACCCGATGTGGCCTCCTATATATTGAGGAGATAGGCCGCCTACTTGCGGAAGGTTTCAGAGAACACCTCTGGGACACCCGGACCAACCAACCCAACCACCCCGTGGCTCAACACTTCAACTCCCCCTCCCACTCCACCAAGGACATGCAGGTCCTTGGACTCCTCCATCGCCAGACCATAGCAACACGACGGTTGGAAGAAGAGCTCCTCATCTTCCGCCTAGGAACCCTCCAACCACAAGAGATGAACTCAGATTTCTTCAGTTTCCTCATTTCCCCTCCGCCCACCTTGTTTCAGTCAAATCCCTCGAACTCAGCACCGCCTTCCTAACCTGCAATCTTCTTCCTGACCTCTCCGCCCCCACCCCACTCCGGCCTATCACCCTCACCTTGACCTCCTTCCACTTATCGCATTTCCAACGCCCCTCCCCCAAGTCCCTCCTCCCTACCTTTTATCTTAGCCTGCTGGACACACTTTCCTCATTCCTGAAGAAGGGCTTATGCCCGAAATGTCGATTCTCCTGATCCTTGGATGCTGCCTGACCTGCTGCGCTTTTCCAGCAACACATTTTCAGCTCTGATCTCCAGCATCTGCAGTCCCCACTTTCTCCTTAAATTGTTTCTGTCTACTTTTGGACAATTCTGCAATTGTTAATTTCATGGCATGGGGTGGCAGTGACAGCACGTTTGGCACTTATTTCCATCTTTAAAATGGAGGTATGCCATCTCTTTGAACTACTACAGTCTATATACCTCCATGCAGTTCGGGAGGGAGTTCCAGAGTTTTGATTCAGAGACTCTGGAGGACCGGTAATATAGTTCCAAGTGATGTGTATTTTGAACTGGAATTTTCAATTGTCTATGTTCCTCTGGGTCCACTGCCGTAATCCTTCTATGTGGTAGAGACTGTGGATTTGTAAGATGCTACTGAAGGAGACTTGGTGAGTTGGTGTAGTACATCTTGTAGATGGCTTACACTGCTCTCCCTGTGCGTTGGTGATAGTGGGAGTGAATGAATAAGATGGGAAGTGGTAAATGTAATTCTAGGTGGTGAGCCTTGTGAGTGGGCTGGTGTCAGGAAGTGAATTACACATAATGGAATTCCCAGCCTCTGATCTGCTCTTTTCTTGATGCAATTATGGGATGTGGGCATTGCTGGCTCAACCAGCATTTATTGTCCATCTCTAATTGCCCTGGAGAAGTTGGTGGTGAGCATCATTCTTGAACTATTGCCTTATCTGCTGTCCTTATCCTTTTAGACTGTGGAAGTCATGGGTTTGAAAGGTGCTGTCAGAGAAACTTTGGTGAGTTACTGCAGTGCATTTAGTAAGTGATACACACTGTTACCATTGTATGTCAGTGACAGAGGAAGTAAATGTTGAAGGTTGTGAATGGGTGCCAACCGTGCAGACTGCTTTGTCCCGGATAGTGCTGAATGTCCAGTGTTGTTGGAACTCTATCAATCCTGGTAAATGGCGAGTATTCCATCACATTCCTGAAATATGCCTTGTGGGTGGTGGACAGACTTTGGACGTTCAGGAGGTGATTTACTCAGCACCGAATTCCTATTCTCTGACCTGCTCCTATAGTCACTATATTTATATGGTTGGTCCAGTTCAGTTTCTGGTCAAGGTAACCCCAGGATGTTAATGATGGCAAATTCAGGAATGGTAGTACCATTAAAAATCAAGGAGTAAAAATGAATTGACTCTTACTGGAGATGCTCATTGCATAATGCAAATGTTGCTTGCCATTTATCAGTCTAGACCTGAAAATTATTCAGGTCTTGCAACATATGAACAAAAACTGCTTCAGTATCTATGGGGGTGTGAATGGTGTTGGATATTGTTAATTGTCAGCGTGAATACCTCCACTTTTAACTTTATGGTGGAAGAAAAGTCAATAATGAAACAGCTGGAGATGGTTGCTTTGAGGAGACATGCAGCGATATCCCAGGTCTGAGATGATTGACTTCCAATTACCACAACCATCTTCCTTTGTGCTAGAATTGATTCTGACCTGTCGAGAGTCTCCTTACTGATTCCCATTAGCTGTAATTTAGCTAGAACTCCTTGATGCTATGCTCAGTCAAATGTGACACTGATGTCAAAAGAAGTCATTTTAGGGATACAAACTAGATGATTTATTAAAGTTGACACAGCAGGCTAATCACTGAAGAACAATGATGTAATATTCACTAGCTCTATCCAGTCCTCCTGGTTCCAGTAATGCAGGGAAACATTGCCAAATTTAACTAGATTAGCTCAATAGCTTACAAAAAAAAGAGAATTTTTCCTCACCAGCTGAACATGCAGGTAGTTTCCAATTTGTTCTATCTAATAAAATTATCTGAAGGTGAGCACTGAGAAAACATCAATGAGTGTAAATGAAAACATTTCAGTGCAAGTATGTACTTGTGACCCCACCACTAGACTCAAAGTTGCATTCTTCAATGTGAGATCCAACAAAAATGGATTTGACAAAGTATATTCAGATTCAGTGGACTTGCTTGGAGTCATCAAATTTGCAATGAAGGTCACTCAAGTCATCAGCTTGAGTGTAAAGAATCTACTGTAGTTTCCTATCAAGAAAGTCTTCAATGCCTTTAGGGTTCAGTCCAAACTGATTGATAAGCTGTGCATGTGGGCTTGAGCACCTTATGGGCTGAGTCAAAACTGAATTACCTTAATTGAAAAGTCATGTTGCTGCCAAAATCAAGACAGCTCTGCTCTGCTCCTCAGTTATGACTCAAAACCATGCTCACAGAGCTGCCAATTTCACTAATGTGTCTTGTCAATCTTCTCTAGACATTTTTACAGAGGCTTTGCTGGAAGGAGCACTTCCATCCAGCTGCAATCTAGCAGTTCTTCATGGATATGTGGAAGTGCTTGTAGTCGTTGAGCCTAACATGACAACATCCATCTCTGAGCAAGAACATTTTGATAACCTAATTCACACCGTTAAACAGAATGGAGAGGATAAGGACACCAAAAGAAAATGGCTTAGCAAATACATTGATGCTGCAACAATTAATTGTTTTTCTGCTCTGTTGCTTTTTGTTTAACAGTTTTTATGTAATCATAATGACATACAACTTTGCAAGTTTGAAACAGACAAGGGAGATGTTCAAACCAAAATGGTTAATGTAACAAGCGTGTGAAACACTGCTCATTAATCCTTTATTGCCCAATGTAAACAGTTACCACTCAGAAAAGGAACATGACAGCACAGATTTCATGGCATTTGTAAAAGAAGTAAATGTGATGAGATAAAAAAATAGTATGGGCCTGCGTGGTGTAGGCAGGTTCGTTCAAGACTTTCAAGAGAATATTAAATGATAATTTAAAAAGAAATAATGTGTAAGGTTATCGGAAAGGGTAGCAGAATGGCACAAAGTCATTGTGCTCATTCAGAGAGCTGGTACAGCAGACATAATGGGCTGAATGGCCTTCTGCACTATAACATTTTGAAAGGGACAGAATATATTAAACATTTAAGGAAAGAGTATAAATGCTGTCAAAGATTTACAGTTAATATTCCACATGTGACTCTCTCTTCTTTCTCTAGTTACAATTTGTGGTAAATGGAGTTATAAGTGACATTTTCTTCTTGGTGAATTCAAGACCTGAAATAATGGAAATCTCTAATGGAGACTTAATATTTGGTTTTATACTGGAGATGTGCTGGTAGGCACGAGGTGAGAGAAAACATAGGGAAAATTAAATAACCATTTTAAAAATTATAAAATATGACAATTCATATGACATCTACATATATCTTTCCAAACATTGTCTCTTTCCTGTGATCACATCTCCAGATGCTTTGGAGAATCTTAAAGAATGGAGACCTTAAAATGTCACTTTCACAGTGCCCTTGTTGCCTGACCCTATTACTGCAGCAATTCAAAAAAGCAACTTATCTCAACCTTCTCAAGGGTAATAGGGATGGGTAACCCAGCCAGCAATGCCCATGTCTTACAAGAAATAAAAGAAATCATATTTGCTCATATAGTTCTCAATAGATTCAGCAGGATTTCAAATGGCTTCACATAATTCCAAAGGATTGAAATTAATCTAAGGCCCAGGTACAGCTTGAGTGATCTACACAGATTAAAGCTAAGGGCAATTCTGAAATTTATTATGGTCAAATACTCTGAGTGAGATGCTAGTACCTATCATACTACCATGTGCAGCTCTGTTTTCTAGAAGATTGAGTTTTACTTTTATTCAGCCTTTGTTTATTGCTTCCTGGTCATGGATGTTGAAGTGTAATGTGTTTCCATTCTCTGCTGATCAACTCAGCATCCTTTTGAAAAGCATCTTGTCCCTCTAAGACCTGAGTGGCACTGAGAGTTTCTACAGGATGCAGAGGGATGTATTTAAGGCAGACAGCATTGACCCACCATTGACCATTGCCAAGGCATGTTGATTCATGGACTCAGAAGGACATTGTTGGGCATGTTATGCAAGAAATGCAGCAACCAAGTTAAGATTGAGAAATGACCTGAAAAAGTTTGTTTTGACCCATTGGGGCAATGTGTCATAAATCAAGCCCCAGTATCCTTGGAGTCATACCAACTCTTAAACTTTTCTTTAAACATGCAAAATACTGTACTGAACATCACGGTCAAGGTTCACAGAAAGCATGGACCAGACCTCTATACAACATAAGTATTATTAATCATTATAAGTAATTAGACTATAGCTACAAGTAAACCGATAGAAACTAATGTCACATAAGACCAAAGAGTCTGTTTCCATGCTGTGTGACTCTACAACTCTGTGATTTACTACTAACTAAAACATTAATTCCCTGAAAAACTCCCCCTTACAGATACAGGTACAGACTAACAAATATGGAAAATAGATTATTGGCGGATGTATTAAAAACAAGAAAGTCAGTTCAATGAAAAGATTCTTCTTTGGTTAGCCAGATCCTTAGTGTGCAGTTATCTGGTATGTAAGATGTACAGAACTACTGATCCGCTTTAGAAAATGTCTCTGATTCATCAATTCAAATGTCACAGTTTACAGCAACTGCTGCAGGAAAGGCGGTTTATTTTCTTCAAGCTTAAAATGACTTTCCTTTTACTGTAGAGAACAGGCAGCTTCTCCAAGGGAAAACAACTTTCTTTCTCTATGTGACTGTGTCTCTGTAACTTGTATACAACAGAAGCTGATTGATTTTCAGCTAACTAAACAGATTGCAACTGGAATTCCTCAGCTGCAAATCAGCTACACATTGCTGGAACCATAGCCACAAAAAAGAGTGCTCACAGTAGGTATCAAATTGCTTGCTATGAATTATGCAGTCCTCCTGGTAAATCCCTGTTGTTAGAAACAGTTCTTTCTCATTGCAGTCAACAGTTTTTAAAAAACCCAAAAATAAAAAGGCGAATTCTTTACAAGTTGAGATTTAAAGGAGTAAAGCACACTAGGGTAATACCTGCTATTCAAACCAGGTGGCAGTGAAGTACTTGTACCGTGTGCAGCGTGATTCATCTGAAATTATTTGACATGCTCATTGGTAGGTGTCTTTCAGTCATACATACTAAGGCAAAATTTGCAATACAGCCTTCCATCTTTAAAGGGTGTCTCCTGTGGTACAAATTTGCTTGCAATTAATTACAAATAATGCAATGCAAAATATTAACAGCATTATTGTGTGAGGGTTGGTTGTGGGTGAAGAGAACGAGTGGAACAGACAACATTTTACAAGTTGACCATGCGATACATACTAATGTTGGATTTTATTTCCTTGCCAGACTCCATTTTGTGACACCGTCTTCTCCACTAGCCCCAGGTCCAGCAGCTAGAAGATGTCGTTGAGTCTTTTTAACTATCTCTCACTGAGAGTGGCACACTTGGAGGTGGGCTCCAGTGCGTTGAAGAGGGTAATCCTGTTTGCATTCTAAATGTGTCCATTTAACCAACTCTGAAACAAGGGAGAAAGTATTGCATCACTCATTCTCTTACATGAATTCATCAAGATAGATTTGAAATCAATCATTTTTTTGCTAGACAAGGATACAAGATGTGAACTGAAGGAGGTTGAATGGAGTTACAAAACAGGTCAACCAACAGGTCTTATCAAATAAAAGAACAGCTTGGAGGCTGATGGCCTACTGTCTGTACATTGCTGCAGATTCACATTGAAGGGGTGGCATGGTGGCTCAGTGGTTAGCACTGCTGCCTCACAGCGCCAGGGACCCAAGTTTGATTCCTGCTTTGGGCAACTGTCTGTGTAGAGTTTGCACATTCTCCCTGCGTCTGCGTGGGTTTCCTCCCATAATCCAACGATGTGCAGCGCAGGTGAATTGGCTATCTAAATTGCCCATAGTGATAGGTGCATTAGTCAGGGGTAAGTGTAGGGGAATGGGTCTGGGTGCATTACTCTTTGGATGGTCGGTGTGGTCTTGTTGGGCCGAAGGGCCTATTTCCATACTGTAGGGAATCTAATTATCCTTTCACTTCAGCTATGTTCCACAAATCTATATTACTGCATTAGTGCAAGGCTCCCATTGGCAGAGCATACAATGAGCTGCAGTGGACATTTGCTGCAGTGTTACTATTGAATTGGCAGCAAGACAACACCAAACTTAAATTACTCTGGGATGTTAACTACAGTCCCTTTAACTGTCTAGAAACGTTTGCACATTAACCTACATTCCTCTGTTTTTCTTCGGTACAAACATCCAAGGTCCGTGTATGGTACTGACCTCTGAAATTGGAGGTCAATGAGTTGGCATGGTGCCAGCACTCTGATTGGCATGTACGGACCCTTGGGGCAGCTGTGCAGCAGAGCAGCTTAAAGAGAATGTTGGAAATAACCGTCATCAATCCTGTGAAGCATGGATTAAATCTTGCTCTTAAAATTACTTACAAAATGGCTATTATCCTTCATACCATAAACTAGGCAAACTGATCTAGACTTAGAGATTGTAATTGCGAAAATGAAAAAAATTGTGTCCAGAACCTGGCCAGAATTATGTAGCTTTCCATATTAAATAAAAATAAATAAGACGTTGCGAAGAATTGGAGGTTCCTTTAAACCTGTGTTAAACTCAGTCTTCCATATTTGTAAGTAGACAAGCAGGAGGCTGGAAGAACACAGTCAGCCAAGCAGCATCAGGAGGTGGAGATGTCGCTGTTTCAGGTATTACCCTTCTTCAGGACTGAGAGAGGGTGCAAGGGGAGCTGCAGATAAAGGGAGTGGTGGAGGCAGGGTGGTGAAGTGGGAATAGTTGAAGACAGGCAGAGGGTACGATCTGGTAGGTGGCTGGGAGGAGTGGAAGGGAGTGGGAGGGGCTGGGAAGGGAGTCGGGATTCCATATTTGTAAGGCTGAGTTCTGAGGAAGGGTCACTTGACCCAAGACATTAACTCTGATTTCTCTCCAAAGATACTGCCAGACCTGCTGAGCTTTTCCAGCAATTTCTGTTTTTGTTTCTGTTTTAAAGCATCTGCAGTTCTTTTAGTTTTCCTTCCATTTTTGGTATTTCCTGTGTGGCACAAGATCTCATCTAACTGCTCATATTAGTGTCAAGCCTTCTGCAAATGTAAACAAATCTCTGCATGAAAACAGAAGAGATGTGTGAGAATGGCATAACAATGCTATGTCTCCTGCCAGACTTGAAAGGGTAGAACATGGGATGAGGGAAGGGGAGGACATGATAACAAGCTAAAAGAAATGGAGGAAATGTTCATAATTTAAAGGTGTTGAACTCAATATTAAGTCCAGAAGGCTGTAAAGTGTAGAGTCTGAAGATGAGATGTTCCTCCAGTTTGTGCTGTGATTCGCTGGAACTATGCAACATGCAGAGGACAGACGTGGGCATGCGAGCAAGACACTTTGTCAAAATGACCGGCTACAGCAAGCTCGGGATCCTGCTTGCACAGAGGCCGGACGTGTCCTGCAAAGTGGTCACGCAATCTGCACTTGGTTTCTCCAATGTAGAGTAGACCACACTGGGAGCAGTGAATACAGTATACAAGATTGGAGGAGGTACAAGTGGAATGCTGCTTCACCCTCAACCTATGCCCTCTAGTTCTGGATTCCCCCACCCCAGGGAAGGGACTTTGTCTATTCGTCCTATCCATGCCCCTCATGATTTTGTGGACCTCTGTGAGGTCACCCCTCAGCCTCCGGCGCTCCAGGGAGAACGGCCCTAGCCTGTTTGACCACTCCCTATGGCTCGGGTCCTCCGACCCTGGCAACATTCTTGTGGATCTTTTCTGAACCCTTTCAAGTTTCATAACATCTTTCCAATAGGAAAGACACCAGAATACATGCAAGTATGAAATGACATCTCTATGGGTCTACGTCACAAGAATCACAAAGGTTTTGACTCAAGCACCACTTTGCTCCATTATCAATGCAGTAAATGGAAAATACCAAACATTTGTTCCTAGAAAGAATGGTAAGCTAACCTTCAAATGGAGATGGGCAAGGGGAAAATGGTCATCTAACTCATGAGTAGCTGTCCCATGGCTATTGGCCAAGTAAGGATTAGATAGATGATTGATATAACATTAATGTCCAGTCCCCCAAAATGAGGTGTAGAAACAGGTATAGGACTGGAGGAAGGTGCAAAAAGATTCAGGGAGATGAGCCGCACCATCTCCTTGGGGGAAGGCCAAAAGTTCCCGTACCTCAGACTGAGGGAAGAACAAAGACTGCTGGTATAAAAACTACCAGAGACCAGCACAAAAGGGTATAGGACACTGGGAATGCACTGGGAGATCAGTAAAAGTATTCACATCTGTCACGGGTTGTATATCTCCTTTCCTTTACTAATTAATTAATATACTTGATCTAACTGTTGCTGCTCACTAAAAAATCAGATAATTGCAATAAATTGTCGACTGTCTGTCTTAGGTTAACTGCGGTCTTGAACTCCCTAAAATCTACAAGGTGCTGTTTCCTACACCTCAAGCAGGTGTAAGGGGCTGATAAGGAACACTGCACTAAGGTGAAGCTCTCTATCCAGGATTTGTTTGGCTTGAGGCAATCCTCTGAACATGCATTTAAAGTACTCAGTCCACTGCCTGCCACTGTTATTGTCCCTATCAATTGCTGCCGCTACCTTATTGCCACTTTAATTTCTACCCAGCCCAACCTGAGTCATAATCCCCTCTGATCTCGAGTTCTCCATCTGGATATCTAGCATCACAGCCTGGCCTCTGATCTATCACTGACAGCTACTAATATCCCTAAATCCTCACTCACACACAGTTAGAGGCCTTGCGGCTCTAGCTTTGTTCTCTTTTGACCGGTAGGATTTCAGCATCCTGCTGATAAGGACATCCGAGCTTTGATAACAAGGGCACCTTGGCCTCGGAATTCAGGCACAGTGCGCCACTGCATCAATTCACACAGAAAATACATATGAGTCTGAATGTTATGACAGTCACAGTGAAAGCGCATTCAACTGGCAACATGACTGACTAGATTTAGACAGTTTCACGAGTAAGTAAATGTAAGGGTGAAAGATTGAAATCCTTCCTGTCTAAACAGAGTTGAATTGCTAGTGCATATTCTTAGTCTGTCAACTTCAGGGATATGTTGATGGCAGATTGCTGATGATTGTTAGAATATTAATGCATATTGTTGCTTGTGAAAGGAGCACAGAGACGCAGAAATTAAAGAGATATCAAGAAAGAATGTAGAATATTTCTCTTCTCCCCTAGTTCTGTCGTCTTCTCCTTTGCCCTATCTACCTATCTACCTGAATTTCTTTAGATCTTACACCTTACTTTTTCATTATATATGAACATTTGTATTCTTTACTCCCTCAACTGATTTCAATTACAGTTGAAGGAGAGTGTAATTGTACTTGGTGTTAGACCCATTCACATGCAAAGCGTCAGAACCCTGTCGGTTAAATACCATATGCCAACATTTGTCCCAAGCTGCCAGTACATCTAAATCTGTGTTTAGCAATTTATTCAACTTCCTAGTCCTAAAATATGCATTTATTTTTGCACAATTTGCAGACTTAGGGACCTGCCAACACACATCGACATCAGTATCACTTCACTACTATAGCAAAAGAAACTATAAATTCTGTGTCCTATGATCCTGCTCTACTAGCTACCAGATGAAGGAGCAGCCCTCCAAAAGCTTGTACCTTCAAATAAACCTGTTGGACTATAATCTGATCTTATGTGATTTTTAACTTTGTCCACTCCAGTCCAACACCGGCACCTCCACATCATGACTACAAACTATTATAGTGGTTTAACTTGAAGGTCACCACTCCAGTTAGGAGAGGTTGAGAAGAAGAGTCCTTCATAGTAGTCTCAGCTGGTGGAATCATAGAATCCCTACATTGTGGAAGCAGGCCATTCAGCCCATTGAGTCAACACCAACCCCCCCCCCGAAAGAGCATTCCACCCAGATACATTCCCCTTACACTATCCCTACAATCCACCTAGACTTCACATCTCAGGACACCATAGGCAATTTAGCACGGCCAATCCACCTAACCTCCACATCTTTGGACTGTGGGAGGAAACTAGAGTGCTCAGAGGAAACCCATGCAGACAGAGGGAGAATGTGCAAACTCCACACAGACAATCGCCCAAGGCTAGAAGCCTATCTGGTTCCCTGTTGCTGTGACGCAGCAGTGCTAACCACTGAGACACCATGCCACCCAACGGTATTGAACCAATCCTGTTGGTGTCACTCTGCACTGCAAACCAACAATTCATACAACTAAGCTAACAGACCACCACTGCGCCCCCCCCCCCCCACCCCCACTCCCCCCACCATTCAATAATGTGCCCTGACTCCAAGCAGGCTTACGCTGGCTCATCACACCTTTCTATGTATGGAATACAGTCCATACTTAATCCAATGCAGCAACTTTCCACTGAATCTACAAAAGTTTGTCTTGTAAGTAACTGCTTTATAAAATGATCTCTGAAAATCCAAGTAGACACGTGATTCTCCAAACAGTTATAGCAAATTGGTAAAACACAGCTATCTTATACAAAAACACTGACGAGTGTAACTTTCCAATGGTCTTTGCAAACATCTTACCTATAATCAATAGTAGGTCTATAGTTATAATGGCTCATGTGGCCTGCTGGGCTGGTTCTGATTATCTGAGGAGATTGTGGGTGCATTTTCCAGTTTTTCTTTTAAGTCTTTGGCGCTGGGTTTTTTGTTGGTTACTTGCTTCTCCCAGCAAATTAACTGGCTGTGGGGAAGGGGAATGGGAAGAAATATCTAACCTTGATGCTTCCGCCATTATGAGAGTGACAGAAGATGAATAAACTGACTGGTCTTTTCTTGCCCAAGCATTAAGCACGTTTCGTTGCTTCCTGGATCAGACTAAATGAAGCACAAATTCAAACTGAACTGAGTAGTGTTGATATTTGGAAATGCAAGTTATGATAAAAACCTCATGAGCTGAGATTTTCCCACACATTTATCTCTTAATTAGATGTTTAATTAGCTGTGAATGACTCTGGCAAGAAACACAACCAATAATCAACAGTGCAGGAAAGAAATTCCAACCTGGTGATATTGCTGCTCTTCACACAGTTACTGCAAAAGAAACCGCTACAATGAGGTGTACAATCAACCAAGGATTCAATGGCTTAACATTGAGGCTTATAATTTCTATAAAGTTTTGAGGTTCGTGAAAATGTAACCATTAATAGAATATACATTTCCTATACTGAGCCACTTACTTACACATGCAAATGAAGGAAAATATACTCCTAATCTTTAATTCTGGACAATGATATAACGGCAGAAAACTGAAGCTTGATTTGTGAAATTAATAATTCCAGAATTCCCTCCATTAGCTGTGAATGTTGGAGAAATTCTATTACAATTAAGGTTTAAGTAGATTACTGACAGACCATCAGTGCTCACAAGAAAAAAGCCCCACAGAACTACAGATGCTGGACATCAGAAACAAAAAAAAACTGAAGAACGCAGAAGGGTCATTAGACCCTAAATGTTAACTCTGCTTTCTCTCCACAGATGCTGCCAGATCTGCTGGATTTTTCCAGCAGTTTCTATTTTTGATCTATACTCACAGTTTGCCAGTCAACTATCGACTTCACTCAGTTTGTATCGCTCTTCCCTCTGAAATGTATAATTTGTTGGTTTCTGTCCTACAAAGAGGCCGAGAACTGATGAGCTCGTTGGACCGTCTGTTGCAGTGTTCAATGAGTGCTACCGTATATGCAATCATGTGTTGCAAATTAAGGGGGATAATACAGGATTTTTTATCCGAAATCCTGAAATCCAAAAAGCTCTGAAATCCGAAGTTTTTTATTAAGTTTTTTTTCTCCATAACAAGGTTGTTTGGTATGCAAACAGTTAAGCCAACTCCACACCCACTCAACCTACATCACTCTGATGTGACAGGGCAGTGTGGCCCAGCACTGACAGACATCAATTCTGTCTCACCACTTGTAGTACTCACAGCTCCATCTACTATTCGGTAATTTTTTAAAAATTTCACCATGAAACTATCACTTATTCCAAAATCCCAAAAATTTGAATTCTGAAAACCAGCTGGCCCTAAGGTTCTGGATAAAGGATTGTGTACCTGTAGATTGTTAATTAATGCCTCAAATTACATCATTAGCATTCAACGTCATATCTTACCAAACAGATTGAACAAGTTAGACAGCGAGAAATCTTGACATGTAAGTCAGAGCAGTTACCTGATGCTTTCAACTCACTGCTGGCTGAGAGGTACCTTCATGTTGTTCAGGACAAAACAGCATCTCAAGGCACGATACATGGACATCAGTTTTGTACACACCCTATAGTTAAGGACATTGCCATCAACCAATTGCCAACCCCTCAAGACCATCATGGCACCTCTCCAGTAAAGGAATAGTTTTGCACTTCAGAACACACCAGAAATTATCATTGAAACTGGGCAGGTATGCTTTGCATGGAGGAACAGGATCTAATTCATAGATTGGACAAGGCTGTATCTTTGGGCTGTTCACTTGTTCACTTAGTGCTTGTTCACTTCATATTTTTACTAGGAAATTCAGCTCCCAGACTGGCTTCATAGATCGAGTTTTATTTTTATTTTTATTTAACAGGGTATTCGTTGACCAAAACCCAAAGCTACAATGCTGGAGATCTGGTTTTAACAATAAAAGAGGAGCTTATTATACAAAGGAAAAGATAAAATAGAATAAGCCAAGCTATTTGCAATTTGAAATTTTTGGAAACACAGTAAAAATACAATATTCCTTTTCTCCCAACAGCATCATTTTACAGTATGCAAACATCAGGGAGTATTCCCTTCTCTATCATATCTACAGATTCTCCTGTCCTGCTGCCCATTCAAAATACTTAGTTGAGTTCTCTGTAGCATGTCTTGTCCATCACCTTACCTTCTAGTGAGCTGGCATTTGATTTATTCCAAATCCTGCAACACCTCCATCATGCCTGGCAGCTCACCTCATGCTGACACTGAAACTAGACTCTGAGCTTGTGGATGTGATTGTCTGATCAAGTGATGTCTCTTCCACCATAGGTCCACTGATAGTCATATCCTTCACAGTCACCTTTCTCTTGCTGTACAGACAGGAAATCTTGCTTGGTGGAAAATATAAATGCAGAAGAAGTTTGGGGTCCACAGTCTGCACTTCAGGCCAGACAGCAAGATATAGGCACTGGAATTTGAGGTGAAACCTAAGGCAGGAACATACTGTCTTCCTGAATGTTCTCAGTTAGAGTAAGATAGAGTAGAATCAACCGCAGAACACCATCTCCTCTTAAGGATTCAAGGCATGCAGGCATGCCTGTCCCCTACCATGGTCCTGTGACTTCCCCTGCAGGAAAGAAGGAGGAATGTCAGTGGTTGTGTAGCACTGTGGGTGATGTGCTTGCCATTTCTGAATAGCTGGAGGCATATATACGATGTAGAACATGCATGTGAGACTGGGCATATGTGTCAGGATGAGGTGGAACACCAACTATGGGCACAAGTACCAATTACTAATGAGTAAGTGATGGGATTCTGCTGTATTGAGGCAGCATGAGAAGCTGTAAATAAGAAAAATTATTCAATCCAGATGGAGTCATTGAACAATTTCTGCCAAACAGCAATTAGGTCCTTGAGATCACCCATAAATTTGTTCAATCCAGAATCCATACATGATTGTAATATTGCAGACCTATCCTACTACCCACTATTGGTCCTTGAACAGTTATTTCCTAAAAGGGGGTCAGTAGCTCAGTTGGCTGGACAGCTGATTTGCAATGTCAAGTGAGACTAATAGCATAGATTCAATTCTTGCAATGGCAGAGGTTACATGAAGGATTCTCATAGAACATAGAACAGTACAAAAAATAACATTCAGCTTACAATTTCTGCAGTAATTAAGATACAGTTCTAAACTAATCCTATCTGCTTGCAATGGTCCATACCTCTCTATTCCCTATGTATTCATCTGTCTGTCTAAATGTCTCTTAAACATTGTTATTCTTTTCTGCTTCTACCTCCTCACCTGGGAAAGCATTCTAGGTACTATCACACTCTTAAAGAAATACCTCACTCATCTCCTTTAAACTTTTCCCTCATTTTAAACCATGTCCACCCAGGGAAAAAGACTCTGACTATCTACCCTATCCATACCTCTCAAAATTTTATGTATTTCTATTGCACTCCTCAGCCTCCAATGCTGTAGCAAACACAATCCAAGTTTTTTCAACCTCTCATTACTGACCTTCTGATCCAGGTAACATTCTGATAAAGCTCTTTTACACTCTCGCCACAGCCTCCACAACCTTCTCATTGTGTGACAATCAGAACTGCACACAATCCACCAAATGTGGCCTAACTAAAATTTTATACAACTGCAACATGACATGCCATCCCCTATACTCAATGCCTGACTGATGAAGGCAAGCATGCTGTACACCTTCTTTACCACCTTATCCAACTGTGTTGCCAATTTCAGCGAGCTACGGACCCAAGATCCCTCTGTATATCAATGCTTAAAAGGGTCCTGCCATTTACTCTACCTTCTCAACGTCTTCATTGTTCCCAAAGTAATTATTCTTCCCAGAATTCTGTCCTGCTGGGACACTGTATGGAAGAAAATGTTTCTCTATTCCCAAACTTTAATTGAAGCTGGTGAATTTTATACTCATCTCTCCCAGTTAAATAATAATTTTTCAAAATAAAGAGCTTCCTCACATACACTCTGAACTATTGTAAAGCGCAGTGTGATGCTTTCCTTAAAGCTTTTCTTCCTCCAATAAAAGTGAGTTAATGGTTGAACTTAATTGGTCCTTGTCCTTTGACCTTGGTCCTTTTAGCTTTGAATGAACTTGCCTGCCATTCTCCTCCGTCTACAAAAAGCATCCATTTTCAATCATAGTGTCATGGAAGCACAGAGGTGTACAGCATGGAAACAGACCCTTCAGTCCAACTCATCCATGCTGATCAGATATCCTAAATTAATCTACTCCCATTTGCCAGCACCTAGCCCATATCCCTCTAAACGCTTCCTATTCATATACCCATCCTGATGCCTTTTAAGTATTGTAATTGTACCCGCCTCCATCACCTCATTTGGCAGCTCATTCCATATACGCATGAAAAAGTTGCCCTTTAGGTACCTTTTAAATCTTTCCACTCTCATCTTAAACCTGTGCCCTTCAGATTTGTACTCCCCTACCCTGGGAGAACACCTTCACTATTCACCCTATCCATGCCCCAGCTGCCACCAAAATCAGAAACACCAAATGTTTATTTACAGGACTTTGTCATCTGAGAACATTAGAGCTTAGAGTGAACCAACCAGGTGTTGACTTGAGAAGGGAGGCATTTGATGATGTTTTCCTACTGGGCTGGGTTCCATCCAATTTCACAATCCACTGGCCTGTATAGCTTTGTGTCAACAATAATTATAATACTTCTACTGACACATCCAAAGGACATGTCATACAGTTGTGAAGGAGACAGGCCACCACCATCCTCTCCAGACAAGTAACTGTGTGCAATGACTGTAGCATTGCCAGCAGATGTATTATTTGGAGTTAGCCAAGTGTGAACATCTGAATTGTGCTTTGTGGGAAGCCTCTTGTATGTTCCATTCCACACAGTCCCTGTTTTGTAGAAAGTAGATGAAATACAACGAACAGTTTCATTGCAGAAAGTCATCTTTCCTCTGCTATATCCAGGCAAACATTCCTATAAAACAGGTCTTTTCCTTCCAGCAGCCACATATTCTCAAATAAAGCCAATGGGTAGAGCTGTATCGCACCACTGATAAAAATATTTGGATTCTTGAATATCTATGCAATTTGAATTAGCAATGCTTCTTTTTGCAAAATCCAGATGGTAAACTCGCCCTCCCTATATCCCATAACCTCTGCTTTTGGTAATCAGAAATTTCAGGTTAGATGCATGTAACATGTTATCAAGACAACTCTGCAGTTAGTTTCATGTGACTTTTAATTGAAAGATTGATATGTATTTAAGCAGCATATCCATGAAGCAGTGTATTACATAAAATACTCTGCTGATAATTATATGGAGCATGGGAAATTTGGAGGTGTAAAAATTTAAAAACATTTCTGCTTGGTCAAAAGGTTGAATAGTTAAGAATATGGAATAGCTGTGAAGTATCCAAAGAGTGATGAAAACTGGCTTATCATACATGAACATGAAGGCTCTGCATTTGAACAGATGTTTTTATTATTGTATACCAGGATATCTGTAGCCAGCTGCTGTCATAAAGAGAGCTCAGTCTGGTGGTGACTTTAGAAGTGAATCTAGTTAGAAACATCAGAGCATATGTATTAATGTTACTTAGTTACCAAGAAATAAAAATGTTTAAAACTTGAGAGTTTTATAAATGTACATTTAATGAATATTTATGACCACCCTCGGGAAAGGAACTCAAGCTGCCAACTAGAAACATGCAGTTTAGAAAAATTGAGCAAAATCATGAAGGTTTTGGCAGTTCTATCGTATAAGGTCAATTTACATCAAAGCAATCAGGAATAAAGAAAATACATATATTCATACATCCTTATCACTTCGTCAGGTGTCCAAAATGACTTCACATCCAATTAATTCACTTTTGAATTGCACTCATTGTAGCCAAACACAGCAACAATTTTTACACACAACAAACTGCAGCAAACAAGAAATGACAAGAGTAACAATTAGTCTATTTCAGGGGTGTGGGCTGAGAGAGGATCTTTGGTCAGGAGCCCAGAAAGACTTCACCACGTGCCATGGAATCCTTTGTGCCCACTTGTATATGCAGGTGAAGGCTTGATTTCTCATTGCCTCTCAAAGAAGAAAATAGAAACAAAGAGCTTTTGTTCAAGACACCACATGATGTTTTGTTGGAGGGATATCTTGAGGTTTACTGCACAAACCTAGGGAATATTACCTGAACTATCTGCTGGAACTTCAAATTATGCAAACCAAACCTCTTTTTGTATGTCTAAATACACCATTGAATGAATGTTCTAAACATTTTATATTTAATTAATGAAGAAGCTAGACAATGAAATGAGAAACCAACCTTTTAAAAATAATTATGATAATATTACTGACGGCCCTAATACAGAAGTTTGGTAAGGTACTGAAATAAATTATATCGCTGACAAGTTGACTACTTTACAAGCAACTTCAAATATTAAATCTAGTTCTGTGCTCTAAAGGCCTTTGAGTTGCTCCCACTTGCGATATAACATTTGTCTGAAATGTGGCAGAAACTCAAATAAAATTCCAAGTGTAGTGCAGTCTATTACAAGTTCAAAACATTTAATCCTGTCAAAGAGGAGACTTTGGTTATAAATTTGAAGAATAAAGCTAAGTGATAAGTTGCTATTAAATACTGTTGTGTCATGTGGTGAAGTCTCCAACTGGTTTAGATACAGACGTTAAATCTTTTTGAATGCAGTCACTTCTAAAGATTCCTTACTCTCAATATGAATGACAATATTTTTCTGTCCACACAGTACTTGAATGAGGTCAATAAAGCTTTTGAAATAACTCCTCAGTGACCGGTATTCTGTCACCAAGTCACCATGGAGGGTGCATGACACTGATCCAGCTCCCTCAGAGCTAGTTCTCAGAGTGAGCAGGATGTCTGACACTCCTGTTCTTATCTGTCAGCCAGGGCTCCCTGATTGGACCATATTAGCAGCCCCGACCAGGGAACTCATATTCTGTGAGGTCTACCTGGCTGACCTCATTACAATCACGACAGCTTTGGCTATTAAAATTATTCACACAGAAATGGCTAATATATGGATACTGACTCAAATCCTATGCTAGGCAAGTTAATTCAATATCTAGTGCATAACTGTACTTCCAAATGGAGACAGTATTCTATTTAAAACATTTCACAGGTTAATATATTTTACTCTATTTGACAGAGAAGCATAGACTATCTTATGCATAAGTGAGGATTACAGTAGTGTTGGAAAAGCACAGCAGGTCAGGCAACATCAGAGGAGCAGGAAAATCGACGTTTCGGGCAAAAGCCCATCATCAGGAAAGAGTCTTCATCTACAGCATCTGCAGTAGCCATTTTCACCTATTTTATGCATAACGTGTATAGGACTTTTTTTGAAGATAAAAGACTTTTTTTTAAGTTTAAATGCTGGCTTGATTGCTACAAAAGTGAGATTACTGATTGTTTATTTGCGTCTTTCAATATATTCTTGTTCAGCATTCCACTATTGTTAGTTAAAGTCTCTGATACTAGCAATTCTAAAAATATGAGCAATTGTTTGGATCAACTGAGAACAAGGGATTAATAAGTAAGAGTGGACAGTGCGGAAAGTGTAGTGCACAAGAAAATATTTAAAGAGAAAACAAATCAGTAGAACTAAGTTAAAAACCTTGTACACAAATGCATGCAGTATTCGGAATAAAGTTGATGATCTGATGGCACAAATAGAGACAAGTAGGTCCGGCCTGGTGGGGACTACTGAAATGTGGTGACAGGAAGATCAGGATTGGAGTTAAATTTCCAAGGGGACTTAATATTCCAAAAGGATAGGCAAGAAGGAGCAGGAGGTGGAGATGCTTTATTGGTTAAGGATGATATCAACGCTGTATTAAGGCATAATTTTGGCACTTGGGACCAAAATGTTGGATCAGGCTGGGTGAAAATAAAAAGCAAGGGAAGAAATCCTTGGTAGGAATAAACTACAAGCCCCTAAAAATGATTCCTAGTAGGGCATGTGATAAACTAGGAAATAATGAGGGCTCGCGAGAAGGCCAAAACAGCAAATTTGGCTGATTTGAAGATATACATTGACTGGACTAATGAATTTGGCAAGGTAGCCTCGAAGAAAGATTCAGACAGATTCAGAGAGTGTATAAGGGATTGTTTCTTAGAGACACATGTCATGAGCCAACCTGAGAACTGGTTATTTTAGATTTGGCATTATGTGACAAGGAAGGATTGATAAATGGTCTTATGGTTAAGGATTCTCTCAGAATGAGTGACCACAACATGCTACAATTTCAAATTCAGATTAAAAGAGAAAAGACAGTGTCACTTGGAGAGTTTTAGTTTTGGGCAAAGGTCTGAGGAAAGAATTGGCCTAAGTGGACTGGGCAAAAATATTAAAGGATAGGACGGTTGAAGAACAATGGCAAAAGTTTAGGGAGATACTATATACCTCTCATTTAAAGTATTTTCCTGAGAGAAAGAGGAATTGTAAAAAGGGTAAAAAAAATCATCCACATCTTAACAAGGAAATCAAGGATAACATAAAGGCAAAAACTAGGGCACTTCATCCTGCAACATTTAGTGGCAGTCTGTACGATGGAGAACTTTAAACAACAGCAAAGGGTTTTTAAAACCATAGTACAAAAGGAAACTAGCAGAAAAACAAAACATTGATATCAAAAGCTTCTACAAGCATATAAAAAAGGAAGAGAATAGGGAAAGTAAATATTGGCCCTTTAGAAGACAAAAATGGTGAGGAAATAATGGAAAACTTCAAAATAGTAGCAGTACAAAACCAATATTTTGTCTCTGTTTTCACAGTGGAAGATAATAATCTCTTTCCAAAAACTACAAATACAACAGAGGAACCTGGTGAAATTACTATAACATGGGAGAAGGTATTAATTAATCTGATAGGATAAAAGGCAGATAAGTCCCTGGTGCCTGATGGCCTGGACCACAGCATATTAAAGGCAGTGGCAGCAGAGATAATTGAAGGATTTGTTATGAATTCCAAAATTCCCTGGAATCTGGAAAGGTGCTGTTATCTCCTAGTTTATACCATGCCCTACACGGAAACATTGTTCATGGGCCTACAGTTTATTCCTACCAAGGACTTTTTCCCTTGCTTTTCATTTCCACCTACACTGATTCAACATTTTGGATCGGAAATATGCTAATGTGATACCCTTATTCAAGAAAGGAGATAGACAAAAAGTGGAAAACTATAGACCAGTTAACTTGACCTCCATGAGGGATGTTGCTAAATAGGTCTTTCTCTGGTTGGTGAACTATAATTAGTGGGGTGCCACAGGGTTCAGTTCTCAGATCTCAACCATTTACAATCTATACAAATGATCTGCAAGCAGGGACAGAGTATAACATAGCAAACTTCAGGGACGATACTAAAATAGGTGAGAAAATAGACTGTGATGAAGAGATAAAGGGTTTACAGAGGGATATTGATAGGCCAGAAGAATGGGCCTGAATCTGGCAGATGGAGTTGAATGTGGATAAGTATGAGGTTGTCGATTTTGTATGGAAAAATAAAAGGGCAAATTATTGTTCCAATGAGAAGCAGATTCAAAGTGTGTCAGTTCAGAGGGATCTGGATGTCCTTTGTGCATGAATCGCAGAAAGTGGGTCTACAGGTACAGTATATATTTAGAAAGGCAAATGGAAGCTTGGCATTTATTGCAGAAGGACAGGATTATAAAAGAAGTGTTGTTACAATTATATAAGGCACTGGTGAGACCACACCTGCAGTATTGTGTCTAGTTTTGGTCTCCTTACTTGAGGAAGGATGTGGTGGCACTGGAGGCATTTCAAAGCAGGTTCACCAGTTTGATTCCAGGAATGAAAGGGCGGTTGTGTGAGGAACGGTTGAATAGTTTTGGTTTGGACTCATTGAAGTTCAGGACAATGAAGAGCAATCTGAATGAGGTATGTAAAATGCCAAAGGGGATTGATAAGGTGGACATGGAACAGATGATTTCCCCCTGTGGGACAATCTCAAACAAGAGGTCATAGACAGAGTGAGAGGAGGTTGGTTCAAAACTGAGATCAGGAGAAACTACTTCACTCAGAGGACTCTGAATCTGTCGAACTCACTGGCCCAGGGTGTAGATTCAAGAAAGAAATGGCTATGTTTGGCATGAAAAGTGGGCTAAAGGACTATGGGGAGTAGACAAAAAAGTAGAGTTGAGACCAGGATAAGATCAGCCCTGATCATGTTAAATGGTGGAGAGGCCTTTAAGGGTTGCATTGCCTACTCCTGTTTCTAATTCCAATGTTCGTGTGTTCTTAAGTAAATTACCAAGATTTTAGATACAAAACCCCAGCAGAATGGATTTCCACTGAAGTAATTGATTTTGTATACTGCAGACTTTGGACGAAACAAAAACAAAAAGCAAAGAACTGTGGATGCTGAAAATCTAAAACAAAAACAGAAATAGTTGGAAAACCTCAGCAGGTCTGATAGCATCTGTGGAGAGAAAGCAGAGTCAATATTGTGAGTTCTAAAGAAGAGTCACTGGACCTGAAATGTTTCTCTCCACAAATGCTGCTAGACCTGTTGAGTTTCTCCAACCCATTTCTGTTTTTGTTTGGATAAAATTATTTGTTTTCAAGTGCACATTCTGTCTAAAAGTTAGCTTATTTGTCGTGATTAAAAGAAAGACAAATGATATTGAAACCATTCACTTTCCGTCCTCCAACATTGTTGGGCAGCACAGTGGTTCAGTGGTTAGCACTGTTGCCTCATGGTGCCAGAGGTTTGATTCCACCTTGGAACAACTCTGTGTGGAGTTTGCACAAAGTGTCTACATGGGTTTCCTCTGGGTGTTCCGGTTTCCTCCCAAATCCAACGATTTGCAGGTTAGGTGGATTAGCCACGCTAAACTGCCATTTAGTGTCTAAGGGGGTGTGGGGCTAGGTGGAGTAGCCATGGGAAGTATATGGTTACAGGGATAAGGTAGAGATTGGACTGTGTGGAATGCTTTTCAAAGTGTCGGTGCAGACTCAAGAGGCCGAATTGCCTACTTCCACACTGTAGGGATTCTATGAGTCTACGAAAAAAATCTGATTTCTTGCAAGTAATTGTAAGTCTAAGACTGCAGTGTAATTTTATAATCAAACGGGTCCCAATCATTAAAAATAACCTTTTATGGGGCTTTAATCCTGCGATTATAAGAATTGAAACCATGCAGAACAATTTAATGATCAGAAGTTATTTGAATATGAAAACAATTTTCATAACCACATATTTAAATTCTTCCATGATCTGTAATGCAAAGAAATTTCAACATGTGATTATTTCCTTATAATGATTAGCTCAATCAGTAAGGCAGCATCATTTCATACACTCTTAAAAACAATGAATTCTATTAACAACCAGAACCAATTTGAATACAAAATTGGGCAGTATTATGGAACAGTGATAGTTGCTGGTTCTCTTTAAGTTTGTGTGAAGATATTGAGTTCAGAATATTTCAAACAAAAAAGTGCAGAATGATTCAATTCATCTTCATTCAACTGCATCATTGCTATCCCTCCTTCATGAAGCTAGCCAAGAAGAGCAAGGCTCTGAAACAGATCATCTCGCTTTCATTCTCTGGCAGAGGAGTGATGGATGCATGTATTTTGGGTAAAAAGAGGAAACAATAAATCTTGTGATATAAGTAAATGAGAATACAACAGGAGATGGGGACAAATCCAACTTGAGATGTTAGCCCAAAATATTTTCAAAATACTGGTAGCTCTAATTTAATTCCACACATTGTGCTGCTGTAGATTTTACATAATTAGGAGATAGCATTGTCTACAGCTGGTCAGATTCATATGCATTTTTATAAAAGATATGATAAAAGTTTATGGTAAGTCCATGATAAAAGATTTGCATCTGCCCATGCAAATTTATCAAGCTGTTAGTATACCTCCAACCATTTGTATCTTCCAGCTCTCCCTGTACTGCAGGAACTCCTAAAATTCCAAACAAGCATTGCTTCCCAAATCACCTTGATTTGCTCTGTGAAATCATACTAAATCAAAACAGTATGTAAAAATAAGGCCAGCATGTATGGTATTAAAGTGCATTTCACATTACATCTATTCAAATTATTCGCACCACCTAACTTGTTTCACTTCAATTACATACCTTCATTTGAATTCTTCATTTGAAACATCATAAACATTTGTCTAACACCTCAGTCAAAATTCAGCTTTTGGCTTGCACTGCCTGGAAAATTATCCTACTGTACTTTGTCAATTACATTCCATTATCATGTCTCACCTTCAAGGCAGCAAGATCTTGGAAAAATATTAAAGCTACCTGCTTGTATTAGATTAGATTATTAGATTACATTACAGTATGGAATCAGGCCCTTCGGCCCAACAAGTCCACACCGACCCGCCGAAGCGAAACCCACCCATACCCCTACATTTACCCCTTACCTAACACTACGGGCAATTTAGCATGGCCAATTCACCTAACCCTGCTCATCTTTGGACTGTGGGAGGAAACCGGAGCACCCGGAGGAAACCCACACAGACACGGGGAGAACGTGCAAACTCCACACAGTCAGTCGCCTGAGGCGGGAATTGAACCTGGGTCTCAGGCGCTGTGAGGCAGCAGTGCTAACCACTGTGCCACCGTGCCACCCACTGTGCTTGTGTTGGTGGTGTCTGTGTGTTGGCAGTGGGCTGTGGAGGTCAGGTGTAAAAAAAGGTAGAGATTGAACTAATACAGAGAATAATTCACCCCACATTTGGTAAATCGCCATTTGCTGGGCATTTTACATAATTTCAAACACTTATCCCAATCATGCTTCTTCACAGTATAAACTATACTCGCTGAAAGCCAACATTGTTATATAACAAATTTTTATTTTTAAAAATTGCTCATGTGTTGTGGGTGAGGCTGGCTAGGCCAGCATTTATTACCCATTCCCAACTGACCTTAAGAAAATAGTGGTAGCCTTCTTGAATCGTGATGATCTTTGGGTGTAGGAATACCTACAGTTGTTGTGGTTCTGTTCGCCGAGCTGGGAGTTTTTGTTGCAAATGTTTCGTCCCCTGGCTAGGCGACATCATCAGTGCTTGGGAGCCTCCTGCGAAGCGCTTCTTTGATGTTTCCTCCGGTGTTTATAGTGGTCTGTCCCTGCCGCTTCCGGTTGTCAGTTTCAGCTGTCCGTTGTAGTGGTTGGTATATTGGGTCCAGGTCGATGTGTTTTTTGATGGAGTTTGTGGATGAATGCTATGCCTCTAGGAATTCCCTGGCTGTTCTCTCTCTGGCTTGCCCTATGATAGTAGTGTTGTCCCAGTCGAATTCATGTTGCTTGTTGTCTGCGTGTGTGGCTACTAAGGATAGCTGGTCGTGTCGTTTCGTGGCTAGTTGATGTTCATGTATGTGGATTGTTAGCTGTCTTCCTGTTTGTCCTATATAGTGTTTAGTGCAGTCCTTGCATGGTATTTTGTATACTACATTCGTCTTGCTCATGTTGGGTATCAGGTCCTTCATTCTGGTGAGTTGTTGTCTGAGCATGGCTGTTGGTTTGTGTGCCAGTCTATGCAACAACCCTCTCAATTTTGGCACAAGCCTCATGGTGCTGAACAAAGAGACCTTGGAGTGAGAGTTCAGAGTTCCTTGAAAGTAGAGTCGCACGTATATAGGATAGGGAAGGTGTTTGGTATGCTTTCCTTTATTGGTCAGAGTATTGAGTATAGGAGTTGGGGGGTCATGTTGCGGCTGTACAAGATGTTAGTTAGACCACTTTTGGAATATTGCAGGCAATTCTGGTCCTATCAGAAGGATGTTGTGAAACTTGAAAAGGATCAGAAAAGATTTACAAGGATGTTGCCAAAGTTGGACGATTTGAGCTATAAGGAAGTTGAAAAGGCTGGGGCTGTTTTTGCTGGAACATTGGAGGCTGAGGGGTGACCTTGTAGAGGTTAATAACATCATGCGTGGCATGGATAGGATAAATAGATAAAGTCTTTTCCCTGGGGTAGAGGCATAGGTTTAGGGTGAGGGGGGAAAGATATGAAAGGGACCCAAGGGTGGTGTGTGTATGGAATAAGCTGCCAGAGAAAGAGGTGGTGGCTGGATCAATTGCAGCATTTAAAGGGCATCTGGATCGATATATGAATAAGAAGGGTTTAGAGGTAAATGGGCTAAATGCTAGCAAGTGGGACGAGATTAGGTTAGGATATCTGGTCGGCCTGGACGAGTTGCACCAAAGGGTCTGTTTCCGTGCTGTACATCTCTATGACTATGTCATTAAGAAGTTACCAGGGTTGGACTTACTGTAGCCGTTTCCTTTGCCTAGGCTGACACCAGCTTTTTTTTTGTCTTTGTAGTGGTTTGATACAATTGAGATACAAGGAATGCTTTGTAGATGCATGAGTCTACGTTTACTGATGAGCCATTAACATACTGTCTTTGACAGATTTAGAAGTGCATTCTTAGACTTGCATTTTGCCTCTGTATCCATAGCTGAACACTACCAAGGAACATAGTTTGAACATATAAAACATATTGTACAAGTCTAAATATCCCATAAGTGTACAGGCAGATATGCTGCATGTACATTGAAAACCTATAAACACAAAGGAAAGACAATTATGATCTTGTCTACTTGGTCCGTTTAACCTGTCAACCAGTGATGCCTAGTTCAAAGCACTACTAATTCTAATTACTCATTCCAAATTAAGACAAAAACAATCTCACTGATTGGGGTGGGGTGGGTTTCATTGTCAATTAATTGCATATCAAGAATATTTTTGTTCCTTCAGAAGGTTTATTTTTCACCTTTTTCCTCCTCCAATGATTTTAAATTAATCCAGTTTTTCCTCGTGGCATTGTGTTTTGAAATTAAAAGCCAGAATAAAGAAAACTATTAAGGCAAATATTTCTGGTCAAATTCCAACGGATTAGAATTTGCAAAACCTGCACCACACCTCCCCCTCCACTGCTAAAAACTGGGCGTGAGGCCTTTAGATCAGGAGACCCACTCAAATATCAGGAATCCAAGTGTGATCTTCGCAGAGCCATTAAGATAGTCAAGGACCAATAACAATCCAAACTAGAGTCCAGACAGACATCCGGTGACTATGCCAAGAACTGAATGACATCACAGATTCTAAAAAGAGACAGTACAAGATAGCAGACAATGACATAGCCCTCCCAGATTGTCTCAACGTCTTCTATGCTCGTTTTGAGCAGATTTCAGCAGAGAGGTAACACCAATTACTATAAGTCCTGATGAACCTATCCCAACAGTCGCTGCATCAGAGGTCAGATCAGTTTTCCTTCATGTGAATCAAGGAAAGCGATGGGACCAGACGGAGTACTGGGCTGTGCACACAGAGCATGCACACATCAACTTCTCAGACATCTTCAACCTTTCCCTGCAACAGGCCACTGTCCCAGCCTGTTTCAAGAGGGCCAACATCATCCCTGTGCCTAAGGCGGCTCATGGAGTATGTCTCAATGACTACTGCCCAGTGGCCCTAACTTTGGTGGTCACGAAGTGCTTTGAAGGGCTGGTCATGACAACTCCAGCCTCCCCACTACTCTTGATCCACTCCAATTTGCCTATTGGACCAACAGATCCTTGTCAGATGCCATATCACTTGCCCTTCACTCCTCCCCGGAACATCTTGACACCAAGAACAGCTACGTAAGAATCCTGCTCATTGAAGGCTGAGCTGTAGTCAACACTATTATTCGAGACTGATTACTAAACTTAGTGATCTCGGACTAAGCCCCACCCTCTACAACTGGATCCTCGGTTTCCTGACCCACAGGCCACATTTAGTGAAGATTGGGGACAATATTTCATCCTCACTAACAGTCAACACTGGAGCCCCCCCAGGGGTGTGTTCTCAGCTCTCTACTGTACTCACTGTATACCCAAGACTGCGTCGCCAAATACCAGACTAATGCCATTTACAAGTTCACTGATGACACCACCACAGTCGGTTAAATCTCAGATGGCAACGAAACAGACTACAGACGGGAGGTGGAAGACCTGGAAAAAATGATGCACCGAGAACAACCTAGCTCTCAATGCCAGCAAAACCAAGGAACTCCTTATAGACTTTCGGCAGGATGTTACTCATGCCCCCCTACACATTAACAGCACAGAGGTGGAACATGCACAACAAGCTTTCTTGGACTCTTTATGTGGATGCACTGGTTACAAAGGCCCAACAATGTCTCTTCTTCCTCAGGCAGCTGAGGAAATGTGGCATGACAGCAAATACCCTTGCCAACTTTTATAGGTGCACCATCAAGAGTATTTTGTCTGGATGTACCACTACCTGGTATGGCAACTGTACCATGCAAGATCGGAGATGGTTACAGAGTAGTGAATTCAGCCCAGACAAAGGCCAACCTCCCATCTATAGAACCCATCTACCATGCCCACTGTCAAGGAAAGGCCGCCAGCATTCTCAAAGATCCATCCCCCGGCGGTGTTTTTCTACAAACTCTACCATTGGAGAGAAGGTACAGAAGCCTGAACACATGCATCAGTCGGTTTCATAAGTTTCTACCCTACTGTTGTTAGAATACCGAATGAACTCTCAAACTCTTAATATTCACCTGTACCAGTGTTTTTGTTTTTGCCACTGTTTACTTATCTATGCTACTTAACTATGTGATCTCCCTGTATTGCTTGCAAGGCAGTGAAAAGCTGTCTCGGCATACGTGACAATAAATATAATTCAATTCTATTCATTCCTGATGAAGGATCTTTGCCCAAAACATTAATTCTCCTGCTCTTTGGATGCTGCCTAATCTGCTGTGCTTTTCCAGTACCACACTCTCAACTCTAATCTCCAGCATCTGCAGTACTTACTTCTGCCTGATTAAAAATGTCTACTTATATTTTCTCCAATTTTTAAAAATTACAAATAAGTTGTCATTCAATTAGAATAATCATGCAGCAGAAATGTTATGGTCAACCTCATTTGAGGATGATTTTCAACAAAATCATTGCTGATTATCAAATACTGAATGGCACTCTATTGCATCTAGACATTTCAAATGTGTGTGGGTGTGAAGGGGCGGGGTGGTGGCAGAGAGTGAGGAGATAGTGAGTAACGTTTGATCCATCACACCTACACTAATCCTCTTAAAGCACTGTTCACTTGACCTTTCTCTTAATACCTTATTTCTTAAATATTTACTCTACTTAAAAGGCCATTATTAAATTCTGTCCCATCACCTTTTTTTCAATAGAATATCACATATCCCATGAACTCTTATTCATAAAAATCTTTTTTTTCCTTTGGATGATTTTCAATTTATGGCATCTAATTAAGGTTTCACCAACTAAAATGAAATAAACTTTTCCACTTCCAATGTTAAATATCAACTACATTTCAAAAACTCTACTGACTATGAAGTGCTTTTGGGCATCCTTTGATCATGACAAGCTTTCAGTGAATGTTAGTCTCTTCCATTTTCTTTGTTAGAACCATTCATTACTTTGGACATGGATCAGCTCTTTCATAACCTATTCTGTTCTAGTGAAGAGTCATAGGGATGTACAGCATGGAAACAGACCCTAAGGTCCAACTTGTCCATGCCGACCAGATATCCTAACCTAATTTAGCCCCATTTGCCAGCACTTGGCCCATATCCCTCTCAACCGTTCCTATTCATATAGCCATCCAGATGCCTTTTAAATGTTGTAACTATATCAACCTCCACCACTTCCTGTGACAGCTCATTCCATACATGCACCACCATCATACGTGTGAAAAAGTTGCCCCTTAGGTCCCTTTTAATTTTTTTCCCTCACCATAAACCTATGCCTTTAATTCTGGACTCCAGCCCTAGTTTACAGAATTACTGTGCCCACCCGTGCGCTCCATTTATTTGGTCTGCTGTGGGAGGAGTTAACAAGAAATTCAACTCGTTATTGTAGTCTGCATGTCTTCCATTAATACAATGGAAGACAGCAATCACCTTTCTAGATTTAAAAATACATAAAATGCCAGCCTAATTTTATATACCATTGTTAACAGAAGTTTAACTACACAAATACTGACACGGATTCCAGGATGCAAGCATAAGAGGTATAGTTAGTAAGTTTGCAGATGACACCAAAATTGGAGGTGTAGTGGACAGCGAAAAGGGTTACCTCAGATTACAACAGGATCTGGACCAGATGGGCTGAGAAGTGGCAGATGGAGTTTAATTCAGATAAATGCAAGATGCTGCATTTTGGGAAAGCAAATCGTAGCAGGACTTATACACTTAATGGTAAGGTCCTAGGGAGTGTTGCTGAACAAAGAGACCTTGGAGTGCAGGTTCATAGCTCCTTGAAAGTGGAGTCACAGGTAGATAGGATAGTGAAGAAGGCATTTGATATGCTTTCCTTTATTGGTAAGAGTATTGAGTACAGGAGTTGGGAGGTCATGTTGCAGCTGTACAGGACATTGGTTAGGCCACTGTTGGAATATTGCGTGCAACTCTGGTCTCCTTCCTATCGGAAGGAGGTTGTGAAACTTGAATGGGTTCAGAAAAGATTTACAAGGATGTTGCCAGGGTTGGAGGATCTGAGCTACAGGAAGAGGCTGAACAGTCTGGGGCTGTTTTCCCTGGAGCGTCGGAGGCTAAGGGGTGACCTTATAGAGGTTTATAAAATTATGAGGGGCATGGATAGGATAAATAGACAAAGTCTTTTCCCTGGGGTCGGGGAGTCCAGAGCTAGAGGGCATAGGTTTAGGGTGAGAGGAGAAAGATATAAAAGAGACTTAAGGGACAACTTTTTCATGCAGAGGGTGGTACGTGTATGGAATGAGCTGCCAGAGGAAGTGGTGGAGGCTGGTACAATTGCAACATTTAAGAGGCATTGGATGAGTATATGAATAGGAAGGGTTTGGAGGGATATGGGCCGGATGCTGGCAGGTGGGACTAGATTGGGTTGGGATATCTGGTAGGCATGAACGGGTTGGACCGAAGGGTCTGTTTCCATGCTGTACATCTCGATGACTCTATGAGTGTATTTAGGACTGTTGCCTAAAAGTTTGGTCAAAAGAGAATAACTGCAATCAGGACTTTCAAGTAAAGAGGGAACAAGTAGTTCAGAGGGAAACCAAAGCTTAGGAAATCATTGTCACCAGTGGTGGTGATTGCACAAGGTCTGAAGTAGAAGAATACAGATTCCTTGGAGGGTTGAACAGCTGGATGGTAGATGCCATAAAGAGATTTGAACACACGGAAGACAATTGTAAATTTTTTAAAAAATGAAAGAACTGTGGATGCTGTGAATCAGAAACCAAACCAGAAGTTGCTGGAAAACCTCAGCAGGTCTGGCAGCATCTGTAGAGATAAATAAGAATTAATGGTGACCCTTCCTCAGAACTGTTTTTGAAGGCAATTTTAAATTGAGCAAAGTACAAATGAAAGGGATTAAAGTTAAAAATTTTGAATACATCTCTCCCATCTTGTAATTTTGACATTCTTTCATGGCATAAGAGCGTTGCTGGCCTGACCAGCATTTGTTTCCCATTGCCAATATCCCTTATGTTGGTGTTGAACCACCTTGAAGTGCTACAGTTCATCTGGTATTTACATGCGTCACAGGCTACCTGAAATTACAGTTTCCTTTAATTTCAGCATTCCTAGATAGAGAAAAACTGCAGTATCCCAAGATACTAACTACTAGCATTGGAGACATCCACACACCACCTAGCAGCTCAAGTTTGTCACCAAATATAGACTCGCACCCAACAAGTCAATAATTGGGAAACTTACCATCATATATATGAGATTTTTCTGTTCTTCCCAAGATGCAGACCTGAACAAAATGTGCTAACAGATCATAGTCAAGAATTGGTAAATGTATGTACAGTAGTACACGAGAGCTTATATCTTGATACCTTATTTCAAGTGTAAGATATCAAGAAATAAGACATCCCCTTCCCACTTATCTACAAGTAACAGAAGATATGGTTCAAAATCATGACAAAAGAGAGCTAGGTATTTTTCTAGCATTTTAGCCTCAGGTAAAGTTCAAACTTTGCTCCAGCATAATCCAGACCAACACTTCTGAACTGTACATAGGAAATGTTGCAATGTCGGAGGTGTATTTTTCGGACAGACAAAATTGAGCCTCACCCATCTTGTTGAGGCAGTACTATGCAAAGACATTCTTTCTAATGAAAAGTCACAATGCCTCTCACATCACAAGATGTCTGAAATGTTTTGCTTTAGGAAGCCACAGCACACTGGCTTACAAGTTATCCCTAAATAATCACCAAACAGATTAAATTGATCATTTATCTTATTTATATCCATGGAACTTTGCTACGCATACATTCACTGTGGCATTTACCAACATTATCATTACGCATCAAAAGCAATCACAAAACAGAAGATCCCAGAAATCATAGGACAAGTCAGGCAACATCTGTGGAGAGAAAGAGTTAATGTTTCAGGTCAACATATTTGGCTGTGAAACACTTTGAAATGCAGTGAGAATATGAAATTTGTTACATAATGCAAGCTTTTGCTTCCTTCTTATTGTGGTCATTTCATTTCTTTTCATTACACCATCTACGAATAGAAAACTGCATCATGTAAAGAATCCAGCTGGGGTTCAACAATGTATATGAATTAGATGCACAGAGGTAAACATAAACAGCAACTGTTCATAGAAATTGGCAATATTGTTGAACTAATGCAAAGCAATTATCTTTAAACTTTTGCTACACAGATAATTTGCAATATTTTTAGTTTTAAACTCAGCTATAGGAGGGCCTTGTAAGAATTAACTATATTATAGTAGGATTATTTGGGATTCATAAGCAATATACCAATCCCTTAAATTAACAATTAACTGTCAATGCGAGGACTTTGCTGGAAAATTATCAGCAAAGCTAGAGGATTTTATTTAATAGTCCATTATAAAAATGAAGTCAATAGTTCTTTATCATAATAGTCAAAGATAACTTACAAAGAATAACACGAGCAGTGCAAAAAACTTTTATTTAAATTATAAAGGTGAATAAAACGCAGGTGCAATCTTGATTGTATTATTCATTATGTGTCATGATATATTCAATCATCATGTGTAGGAATTGCATCTGTGCATCAAGTGCCAGCATGGATGTGTACAGTAACACCATTCTCCAACATTGTTTAAAAACAAAAGTCAAAATGGACATTTAGAAAGATGACATCATTGACCAAAAAAAAAAAAAAATTTAATTCGCTCACTAATAAATTGTGGCTTTTTAGGATACTGACACGACAAATTAAAACAAGTTTTGTTGGACATGAAATCAATTGAATTTCCACTCCTTGTTGCATGAAGAATTCAAATAATTTCCAACTTGACACGATTGTGCCATTAATAAACAACATTTAGCAGCAATACCACCCAAGACAGACAGCAAGTTCATCAATGAACCAAAATAAAAACTAAGTTTACTATGATTTTCTTCCCAAAATAAGATCCTTGCACCAAATGTCAAATCCATTTTGAAAAAGAAATTTGAGGGAGCAAGACAGCGCACAAAGGAGACAGCGAATGTGTGCTAGAGTGCGCACACGCAACAGAACCTCTCCCGGATCCTTTGTGACACAGTTCTTTAAGCGTCAAGCAGTGGTAATGCATCAATTACTAGATGTCACATGATAAATTACATTAGCAGTATATTCTTCATTTAATCAAATTATTTAAATGTCACTTCAGTAAGAACAAGTCTTTCAAATATTTGAATGTTTCCTGAGAGCCAAACCAAAGGGAGAAGGCTTAAAAGCTTTCTGAATCATCCATGAGCATTTTTAGATGACAACTTCAAAGTAGAGCTGTACACTGGCAAATGAAGTTAGTAACATGAATTGGAGTAGAATTGTTTGACTTGATTCTGCTCCAAGCTTAGAGGTTGTAAAACACTTTAAAGGAATAACAGTAGAGCTTCCAGTACCAACCATAACCAAGGCTGCCACCATTTTCAGGTTTATTAATGCTTACAGGGAATACCACAAAACATAAACTCAAGTTGATTTATTCAAAGAAACAAGGTTATTTAATACACATTTAAAAACAAAAAAAAACACATTTTGGCCTGTGTTTAATAGTGACAATGGTAAAGCATTCTATTACAAAATAAACAACATGTACAAAATAATTTCTTTTTCCCCCAAAAAAAAGGCAACTGAATTGTTCACGTTCAGGAGGTACCAGACTGTCCAGCAATGAAGCAAAACTGGTTTCATTTTGTCATCTGGAATAAGTGAAACGATCCACAAAATGGCAGTTTTCAACCATAAAGAATGCTCAACTTCATCTTGGAGGAAGGTGAAAGGAAAGAAAAATCCTTGAAAAGGCGAATTTTATTCTTAAAAATATACACAATCATCAGAACTGGCATTAGAAAGAATGTCTTCAAATTATGTGTTCTTCAGTCTGTCATTAAGTTTGGTTGTATTAATACAGATTTCCATACAAAAAACCAGGAAGGAGTCACTCTCTGAGCAGAGAGAAAATTGGAAGATCTCAGTCACAAACATGGTTTGGTGCTAAGCAGCAGATCGCCTACGTATAATGAATACTCCTCTATGTAACTGTCCCAGATATATACGCATCTTGGTGCTGTCACTTGTCTTTCTCACCCATATCTGTGAAAAATTGAAAAGCAAAAATACAATTAGATGAAAAACCAAAATCAGATGAGGAAACAAAGAATTTAAATCTTTTACTAATATAGTTTTAACAGCTGTTATCACAAAGCACGGAGCAGAACACTACTTTTAAACTTATTCATGGCATCACTGACAATTCAGCATTTATTGTCAATCCCAATTTATTGTTCTTGAGAAGGTTGTTGGAGCTGCACTCATACAACTAAGTGGCAAGTATTCCATTACACCCCTAACTTGCATGTTATAGATGGTGGATAGGCTTTAGGGGGTTAGAGACGATATTCCTTGCATGATTTCTAATCTCTGGCTTACACATGTAAACGCTATGGCTACATGAGATTAGTTCTGGCATATTTCACTGGGAGCTCAAAACTGAAGTCCATTACCTGAGTTTTAAAACATTCAGGCAAAAGGATCTCGTAGAGATACTACTGCCAGACATGCATGAATCCCCAACTGTACAAATACAACAAAATACATTTGAACACAAATCTTTGACATGCAATCCAGTGTATTATTCAATTTTCTAAGAGATGAGTATTTGTCATATTTGGGTCTTCATTGCTCCCAATGATGCAACTTCCAAGTATCAGCATTGAATTTAAATAGAACAAATTTGAATTGTGTTAGAAGACCAAAGAAATTAAATAGCAATTAAATATTATCAGACATTAGATTTTCATACCGAACAATTAAATATTATCTATAGAATACATATGGTCTATTCACAAAAACTGCCATTTAGCTACTGTTGTGGTATGAGAAAACATAGCAGCCAGTTTACAAAGAGCAAGGAGAATAAAGAAGGAATGTGATAATGACTAGTTAAATGACCTGATAATGAACCTTTTATAAATGATATTGATTGAAGCAGAAATACTGGCAGAAAAGCTGCAAATAGAACCAAATCATTTGCATCTTCGAACAGTGTCTTGGGATATTTACCCAACAACACCATCAGGCCTTGATTTCTTTGTTAATTCACCAGATGTCGGCATGATCTAACTGTACCAAGGAGACGGTAGTGAGCTGCCTCAGTAAACTGCATGTTCATTTCACAGGGCAGTTAAGAATCATCCATATTGATAACAGATTTGCAGTCTCACAAAGGCCAGAGTGAATTAGGATGCCAGGTTGCCTACCTCAAAAGGACATGCGTGAATTAGTTTTTTTGCCCCCAAGCATCCAATCATTCCACAGTCACCAATATTAGCAATATCATATTAGTCCGGATTTGTTTAAGTAAACAGAATTCCCAATGACTGCTATCAAGATTAACTTTCCATGCTTAACCTCTTTACTGTCTTTGAAATGGCTGAACACACTACTCTTCTCCAACACCCAACTGTTACCATCCAGCAGGCTGGGATTCTTTTCTCCAGTAAACTGGCTGCCATGTTTTCTCATTCCACAACAGTTGGCTCAATGACAGTTTTTGTGAGTAGACCATATGTATTCTATAGATAATATTTAATTGTTCGAAAATCTAATGTCTGATAATATTTAATTGCTATTAAATTTCTTTGGTCTTCTAGCACAATTCAAATTTGTTCTATTTAAATTAAAGGCTGATACTTGGAAGTTACATCGTTGGGAGCAATGTAACCAAGCAGCCACTTACATTGGCTTTTCTTCCTGGTCCCACACCGTTAACATTGTTATAATCCAAACATCTTTCCTTACTCCTGTCCTATTTCACATTGGCACATTATCGAGTGGCATCATCTGATGATACAGCATTAGCTTTGTTGTGTGCTCTCAAACCTTCAGGACCTGGTAATCTGCATCCCAGAGTAATATAAAAAAAATGCCCCATGGAAATGTTAGATGCATTGGTGGTCATCTTCCAAACTTCTACAGACTCTGGAACAGTTCCTACAGATTGGAGGGGAGCAAATATAACCCTCCTGCATTAAAACAAAAGCAACAGAACTAAGGACCAGTTAGTGTAACATCAGATGTGGGGAAAAGTGTCTGTAACACTTTGAAAGCATAAACAGGGTAGACAAACTCAGCACGGGTTTATGATAGAAATCATAATTAATCTACTGGAGTTGTTTTGAGATTGTAACTGGCAGAATAGATAAGGAAGAACCAGTGAATGTGGTGTATTTGGATTTCAATAAGGTTTTTGATAATGGTCACACTTAAGCAGCTAGAGGGCAAAAATAAAGCACCGGGATTGGAGGCAATATACTGGTACGGATTGACAAAATTTTTTTTCCCCAGGAGGCAGGCTGTGACTAGTGGTATACTGCAGGCATTAGTGCTTGGACCTCAGCTGTTCAGAATGTATAAATGACATGGATGAAAAACACAAATGTAATATTTTCAAGTTTGCTGATAAAACAAAACTAGGTCAGATTGGGAGTTGAGGAGATTTGAAAGAGGGTTCATGGTGATTGTGTGCCAGCCTACACATGGCAGATACAATAAAATGTAGAAAAATGTGAAGTTATACATTGATATGGAAAAACAGAAATGCGGTGCATTGTTTAAATGGTGATATACTGGGAAATGTGAATGCACAAAGGGATGATGTCCTGGGACACCAGCCAATGAAAGTAAACAGGTAGGAACAGCAAGTAATTAGAAAGGCAAATGGTATGTTACCTTTACTGCATGACAACTTAAGTTCAGAACAAGGGATGTCTTATTGCAGTTATAAAGATCTTGGAGTACTTTCATAGAATCACAGAATTCCTACAGTATGGAATCAGGCCATTTAGCCCAACAGGTCCACACCAACCCTCCGAAGAGTAACCCTCCCAGACCCATTCTCTTACCTGGTTACTTTACATTTACCTATAACTAATGAACCTAACCTACACGTCACTGAACACTATGGGCAATTTAGCATGGCCAATTCACCTAACCTGCACATCTTTGGATTGTGAGAGGAAACTGGGGCACCCAGAGGAAAACCACACAGACACAGGGGGAATGTGCAAACTCCACACAGACAGACAGTCGCCAGAGGCTGGAATCAAACCCGGGTCCCTGGCACTGTGAGGCAGCAGTGCTAACCACTGAGTCACCATGCTGCCCATTTTTTGTTTTACAGAATCACTGCTTTATTGACTACTTCATCACTGGTTGACCAGAGCTTGTGTGTGTTTCCTGTATAGGAACTTGCAGATTTGTCTCCCTACCAAAGAGAGGATATACTTGCCATAGATGGAGAACACAGATGGTTCAATCAACTGATACCGCGATTCATAGATTCATACAACGCAGAAAAGGCTCTTTAGCCCAATCGAGTCTGCCCCAACATAACTATCACTAAGTGTGCTAATCTAAATTTTCTGCACTTGTCCCGTATCCTTGGACACTATGATATTTGAAGTACTCATTCAAATATTTTTTAAAAGGTTGTAAAGTATCCAGCCTCCACTACCTTCCCAGGTAGTGCATTCCAGATTCCCACCACCTGCTGAGTAAAAACGTTTTTCCCCCAAATCTCCTCTGAATGTCCTGCCCCTTACCCTAAAACTATGACCTCTCATGACTGACCCCTCAAAACAAGGGGAACAGCTACTATCTGTTCACCCTGTTCATACCCCTCATAATCTTATACACCTCAATCATGTCCCTCCTCAGTCTTCTCTGCTCTAAGGAAAACAATCCAAGCCAATCTAGTCTGTCCTTGACGCTCAATTTCTCCATTCCAGGAGACATTCTGGTGAACCTCCTCTGTGTCTCTTAGTGAGATCATATCCTCCCTGCAGTAAGGTGACCTGAACTGCGCACAGCACTCCAGTTGTGGCCTGACCAACGTTCTGTATAACTCCAATATTACCTCCTTGCTCTCATGCTTTCATCGTTGTGGTATACAGTAAGTGTCCCGTATGTCTTAACTATCCTATTCATGTACTGTTCCGACTTCAGAGATCTGTAAATACTTACCTCGAGATCACGCTGTTCCTCTAAACTGCTGCGTCCTGCCATTCATTAAATACTCCCTTATCTTGTTTCTTGTTGTGAAGTTCATGAACTCATACTTGCCAAGGTTAAATATCATCTGCCATCTGGTGTGCCCACCTGACCAACCCATCTTCATTTTCTGTAACATCTTTGCTATTAACCACTTTACCATTCTTGATGTTGTCCGCAAATTTGCTTAACATTCACTCCACATTTTCATCTAAGTCATTTACGTATATAACAAACAATATGGGTCACAAGTACTGATCCTTGTAGTACACTGCTGGACACCAGCCTCCAATCACTCAAATCACCTTCTGTCACTACCCTTTGTATACTATTACTAAGCCAGTTTCTGAATCATCACACCAAGTTTTCCTCAATTCCATGTGCTTTAACTTTCTCAGTCAGTCTCCCATGTAGAAGCTTGTTAAAAGGTTTGCTATAATCCATATAAACTACATCAACTTCCCTCATTCACACTCTTGATCACGAGGAGAAATTGGTTCAACTGGGCCTGTATTCATTAGAGTTCAAAAGAATGAGGTGGGAGTATCAGATTGAAACATACAATACTAACAGAGCTAGACAACCAGGCAGGGTCTACAGTTCCCCTAGATGGGGAGTCTGGGACGAAGGTCACAGTTTCAGGATACAGATTGAACCAACCATTTAGGACTGAAATACAGTAACATTACTTCACTCAGAGGATGGTCAATCTGTGGAACTCTGTATCATGGGCAACAGTGGAAGCCACATCAAACAATATATTTAAGAAAGAGATCAATATATTTTTAGATATTAAAGGCATCAAGAGGTGGGGAAAGAAAGCAGGAATATAGCATTGAGACAGAGGATCAACCATGATGGTAGTGAATAGCAGAGCAGACTCAAAGGAACAAATGGCCTACTTCTGCACCTAGCTTTCATGTTGCTATGCTTGTTATCTCTTCTCTTGATTCTTCTGCTCTTGCTACATCAAACTGCTTACTCAACAAGTACTGGATGTGCAGATATTCTAGCCAATTAAATATTGAGAGGACTACTGCCAGTTTTCAGTGCCCTCTCCATGCTTTACACTCTAGCTGCCAACTCCCTAGCAGTCTTAAATTAATCCAGTATGTACATAACCTTGGTTCTACATTTAACTTCAAAATTAAAAATCCAAACGCATCTTCTTGCCATCACTGAGATAGCCTATATATTCCCACCTCCATAACATCACAAGACTTTGAACATGGCACTCACTCCTTGTCTATTACTGAAGTCTTCATTAACCTCCTGATTCAATTATTCAAATGCACTCCTGATTGGCCTTAATGTTGTCGTGCAGTATGTAGCTATGAGTTGAATAAATGGTTTATCTTGTTTTTTTAAAACAATAACTGAGAGGAAATGTTGTCAAGGGATGGTAAATCCTCACTGCTCCTCTGTAACTAAGTTACTAAGCGGTACGAGGGATGAGCAATAAACACTGGCTAGCCAGAAAAGTCCACATACCTGGAATGGACTGAATACAAAAAAAGTCTACTCTCATACATTTGATGTCATCCAGAATTCTATCTCCTTTGTCTTAGCTTGCAGCAAGTTCCATTCCGCCATCATCTCCATGATCACACTGGCTCCCGGGCAAACAACAGTGATTGCAAATTCTCGTTCATGTGTCAAATGTTTCCATGGCCTTGCCACTCCGAAGCACTTTAGCATTAGCCTTTGAAGATATCAATGTTTCTCTAATCTGCCCTCTTGTGCACCCCCAATTTTAAATCCTCCACCACTGGTAGCCATGCTTTCAGTTCCTCAACCTCAAGCTCTGAAATTCTCTGCATTCCTTGCTTTCATCCTTTAAGATATTCCATAAGGCCTATCTCCATGATGGTAGTGAATAGCAGAGCAGGCTCAAAGGAACAAATGGCCTACTTCTGCACCTAGCTTTCATGTTGCTATGCTTATTATCTCTTCTCTATGACTAAGTTTTCAGCCATTTCAGTCACTGCATATCATACTTTGTTTTTGTAATGCTCCTGAGAAGATACTTGAAACATTTCATCATGTTAGAGGTGCCAAATATGTTGTTATTCAATCTACGAAATGCCACAATGGCTTTTGAATTCATGACTCTGAATTAGTAGTATAGACCTCTAGATTACTAATCCAGTAATATATCAATCTACTACTGTAGCCGTATAACTAATAGCTTAATACTTCAACCAAAATTGCCTTGGCCCTGCACTAAAAGCTGTCTTCCTAGATATTTCAAGTCTTTGGGAATGAGATTTGAACCCACAAATGTCTGACTTAGAGATAAAATTGATTCATCAATGAGCTATTAACAGGGCGGCACGGTGGCACAGTGGTTAGCACTGCTGCCTCACAGCGCCAGAGACCCGGGTTCAATTCCCTCAGGCGACCGACTGTGTGGAGTTTGCACGTTCTCCCTGTGTCTGCGTGGGTTTCCTCCGGGTGCTCTGGTTTCCTCCCACAGTCCAAAGATGTGCAGGTCAGGTGAATTGGCCATGCTAAATTGCCCGTAGTGTTAGGTAAGGGGTAAAAGTAGGGGTATGGGTGGGTTACGCTTCGGCGGGTTGGTGTGGACTTGTTGGGCCGAAGGGCCTGTTTCCACACTGTAATGTAATGTAATCTAATGATTTTATATAACAAATATTAGGCAGGAATTTTCATATTGGTGCTCACTGGTCCACAGTTTTATCCCATTCACTTTATTGGGTTAGTGAGCAGAGAAACATTAAAGTCTGATTATTACATCTAAAATCTCCCCACAAACATGTGACAGCAATCAAGTTCAGAAATATATTATACCAGCACCTGACTATGATGCTTTCTTAGAAGTAATCAACAATAGTAATTTCAGCTGATTACATCAGTTTTGTTCCAGCAAACAAGAACTTCACTGTTAAAACCTGGTCTGCATATCTCTGTATTAAGATATATTACTGAATAACTAAATAGCAATTAAACTGAACAGCAAATACGAGCAAATATGAACTAGAATACAGGGGAAACTCTATTACCAATTATCCGAAAATTGGATTATCCGAAGGAGATATCGCGGTCCCGATTGAAACGTTACATCAAAGAAGTGTTTCCAAGTGATCAAACGGGCACCGTCTCCAAATGACTGACTGCCCACCCTCTCTCTCTCCCCACACTTTCCCTGGAGTTCTACACAGGGGTGTACCATAAACCCCCTTTCCCAGATAATCTCTCCAACATTGCCCTGTACAGGGCAGAGTTGGAACCTGTCAAAAAGTTGCAGTAAAAAGTTGTGTGCGCGCACGTGCATGCGTGCATAATTTGGAGACTTATTTCAGTAGCAGCAGCAGTCTTGTTGTTGATGTACAGTCCAGCTGCCCCGGAGAGGGGGCGGGTGTGTATGGGGTTGGGGGCAGCGGTTTTGGGGGTTGGGGGGCAGGGTTGGGGGCGGAGCCTCGCACGCTGTGTGCTGCTGCAGGCTCCTGAACGAGGAGCAATCTTTAAAACTCCGAGCCCCAGAAGAAAGGCATTTAATCGACTAACTGAATAATCGATTATCCGAACGAAATTGTGCCCGCCCATCACGTTCGGATAATCGAGGTTCCCCTGTATACTGCGGAAGACTTAACAGTAAAACAAATTTATGTGTCTTCAAATTGCAATTATAAGCTAATTCCAGACCTGTTATTGTGAATAATGGAAAAAAAGTGTGAAATGACAAAAGGTTGAAACATTTTAGATAATTTTAGATGGAAGTACTCAATTAAAAATGTCAATAAATAAGTGACAAAAATGAGGACTTGAAAAATGTGACACCAGATTACTATATTGAATTTTTCATACAAAATGTCCAATATTATTGAATATTGACATTTAAATCGATACAAATATTTATTTCCCTTAATGGATTAAAGATGCATAATGAGATTAAAGATAAATTGTTTTCCATTTTAAATCAGTTCAATCTTTTGCTTATTCTTTCCATCAGCATTTGTTGCCCATCAGCATTTGTTGCCCATCAGCATTTGTTGCCCATCAGCATTTGTTGCCCATCAGCATTTGTTGCCCTTGAGGTAGTAATGGCAAACTACTTTCTTGAACTAGTCGGTGTGGATTCTTCTTCCAGACCTGTCAAGGAGGGACTTCCAGGATTTTGACCTAATACAATGATAGAATGGTGACATAGTTCAAGTCAGGATGAGGTGTGGCTTGGAGGGGAACTTGGAGCTCTCATCCTTTTCCTTTGACATATTGGAGGAGACAGACTTTGAAGGAGTTGTCAAAGGAGTATTGTTGAGTTGTTGCAGTCAATCTACACATGGCTGCTACTGTTCACTGGAAGTGAGTGTTTAAGAATTAGAATTAAGTTTTATTGTCATGTGTACCCAAGCACAGGAGTACAAGAACACAGTGAAAAATATACTAAGTTGCCATTCCTGGCACCATCTTAAAGTACAAAGGTAGCTAGGTACAAAATCTTAGGAATAAAAAATAGAAAAATAAATAAGTTAAAAAGTTCAAACTTACAGTAATTCTTAATATAAAGTAGAAAAATAAAGAAATAAACTTAAAAGTCAAACATTACAGTCCTTAAGCCATGGGCCTGCAGTTGCTCCATGTTGGCTTTCCCCTTAACAGCTGTTTAAATGAAGTTACCAGATCAGGCTTTAAAGAGAAGGTACCCAAATTAAAATATCTGTCAGAAAGCTAAAGCATCAAGACACACTATTCAGAAGAAATAATAATACCTCATTTGTTCCAACTGAGCTAATTACACAGCTGATCTTCGTATTATCCTTGGATTCCAGATAGATAGCCTGACTTTTGTGATACCTATAGAAGGAATGAAAACATTTGTAAGCACATTTCAAAATTATCGCTTTTAAGTGTAATACAAGGTGACCCTCCCGTATCCGCAGAATCATTTTCCACGGTTTCAGTTACCCGCAGTTTACTGCAGCCTAAACATATGAAAGGGAACATTCCAGAACCAGGGACCAGGAGGCTGCTGGTAAGGTAAATTTTTCCATTTAAATGGATGGGTTCGCTCCTAAACGGGGTTTTGGACTTCCGCAGTAGGTCTTGGAACATATTCTCTGCAGGAACGGTGGAGAGGAACTACTGTATTCTTTTCCATATCCAATTCCTGTGCCTGAACCCATTACAAGCAAATCAGTGCGATACCAAGTAAGTACTACAATGTCATGGACTCTGTCCCTTTGAAAGAGATGAAATCAAAGATATGGTCTGTTCTGCGAGTATTGAACAATTGCAGAATTTGTGTTTATATTTTCTCTCATGGGACATACGCTTTGCTGGCTGGCCAGCATTTATTGTCCATCCCTAGTAGCCCTTCGTAACTTATTCAAAGATGACCAACTTGGGTATACAGTCTCCTGCCAACATTTCCCCTCAGCAACCGTAAAAGAAAATCTAGAAAAACTAATTACTCAACTCATTGTTGTTTACGTGCCTACATGACAACAGTTACTACACTATAAAACAATCAACTTCTCTGAAGATCTGATTAGAGGATATCAAATCACAAGTTACCTTTCCTTCGTCTCAAGTTTGGTTACAGAAACACCATGTTAGTAGGCTACATTTTCCAGTTTAATGAAATAAATAACCAAAATTAAATCCTTAAAATAACTTGCACCATTTATTAATGTAACATATTCAAAAGTAAACCCAAATATGGTACTACCTCCCCCAGCCTCCATCATTGATATAGGTTTTAAATAACCAATGCTGCATTTCTGAAAATATTAATAATCTTAGACTCCTGAATTTTAAGTCTCTTTCGATTTCATCCTTTGCTATTACAGCCTAAATATTGGAGTGGATATGTTACACAAGAAAGAAGATTAGTTTTCACATTCTACGTTCAAGAAAAAAAGATTGAGGCAGCCTGACAAAATGTCACAAGGTGAGAATAAATCAGTCGAAAACATTATAGAAGAGTGAAATCAATATCCAGCCATTTTACAAGGAAGTAATTCAGGATGGAGTGGAAGGACCAAATTTTGTCAATTAGAAACAGTGCATCTCGTTTTGAGTCAATTGAATAAATCAGAATTGCTGACTATTCAGATCCTTCAAATTTGTCAAACTCCATCACAGGTGTCATAAGCAGGTAGATGAATAAACTCTGATTTAAGCCAGTGCCAGCTTTGGGTTACATATAAATTTGAGGGACTTCCCTTTCTCCACGAAGCAGGTTTGGATCTGAATCTGCCTTCTATCCCCACTCTGATTTATTTGTTGCGATTCTGCAACAAATACTTCTAACCTGAGGCTTAAATATCATTTAATCCCATACAGTGATACAAGAACACCAAGGTCTCACAATTGTCTTAAAGTTCACTTACAAGTTTTACCAGTGGCAATTCAAACTTTAGCCTTGAACTTGATTAAATACTCAAAAGTTTGGGTATTCTTTTCACTTTGCGCAATGTCTTGTTGCTAACAATACCACAATAACAAAATGGGCTATAATACAAGTCTGACTCAGCTTACATTAAAAAAAAATCCATTAGTTTCTTGCTCTTAATATTTGGAATCTCCATCTCCTGACCAACATCTGAAATCAGAGGACCTGTTGAACTTCAGTTATTTAAAAAAAGACCACTGTTGAAGTCAAACTTAAATCAAAACTATACAGCATTGACATTTTTGAGGAAATAGTTTGAACTATTTAACTATAAGATTCCCATTTGAAACTCTAGAATGATTTAGCATGGTTTATTACACTGTTCTTCTGTGATCTGAGGAGGGTTCTGGAGGGAATTAATACAAATAAAAGAGATGATGTTACACTTCATTTGTCCTATACCTTGGTAAGCCCCCATTTCTGATAGGGTTAGAGTTATTGCGTTCAGTTTTGCATGCTTCACCTCAGGATGGAGATTCTTAACGTTGGACCAGTTACCAGAAGTGTGCCAGAATTTAAAGGGTTAAATTGTTGCACACCTTTATGGTTCAGGGACAACATATTGGGTTGTTTAACATGATGTAACAGAGCTGAGAGGGGTTATTTGTTAAAATGTGGCAATCGGAACCAATCTTAAAATTAGAACTTGATAATTCTAGACTGAAATAAAAAAGAAGTTTTCACAGACAGTTATAGAAATATAGAATTCGCTCACCCAAGTAGCTGTGGATAACACATCAACAGAAATGTTAAAGACTGAGAACAGCGAGTGTTTATTTGGTCATGGCATCAAGAGATGCAAATCAAATGCAGACAAATGAAATGGAGATACAGGTCAGTCATAATCCAGTCAATGAATGAACAGGCTTGAAAGTTCAATGGTCAGTTCCTGTTCCTATTTTACTCCGAGCCATGAGCTGATGAGACTTCAATAATTAACATTTGTACTGCTTGGTTTTTCAAGAAAATTATAATCTCCTTAGGCCAGCCATTTTAAATTTTTCACTTGCTCATTAATGATAAAAAAAATTCAGTAATAAAGCTACTCAGCGAAGCAATTTCATACTGCAGCATTAATCTTATTGCATCATCTCATTTGAATTCTACTTTAGCTAAACAGTCCAATATTCAATTTTTGTTAAAAACGCATTTCTACATTAATTGGCCATGGTGAGCGCCAAATAGAAGACGACTGAGCACTGGATTCAATTTTAGATATTTTGAATCAACTTGTTCAGACAGGTTATGGCACACTTCTGCAGCATGTAAGACTTGAACTTAGACCTCTAGGCCCAGAAATAGAGACATTACCACTAAAACACAAGTCTATCACCTCCCATCCAATTTTATCCTGAGTAAGAACAAAAGATGAGAGAACGAATAAAAAATGTCACAATGATGCACAGCATCAGGAGATGACCAGTCCGTGACATCACAGAAATTAGACTTAGATATCCAGCCACATAACCAGGAATCTATTCAAGTGTTTCAACTAGGCGTGAACTGGAATTCAGAATGCCATAGAGAGAAACTGGAAAGGAGAACAAAATTAGTGATTGAAGACAGTGAAAGATGTAGAGGTGATGGCTGCTGAGATAGCATTGTTATAAGCAAGGGCAGGAAACAGGTTACCTAGCAGTGGACTAACCTGTAAGTTGTTTTTGACATGGAGGCCCATATTGAAGTAAATCAGTATCTTACATTTTATTGAGGGGCTGTTCATGTAAATTACCATTGATGAAATAAGAAAAATTATAGGAACAAATCTGAAATTTAAAAGGCTTAAATTTAATGCAAGGATGGAGAAAGTAAAAAGTAGTTTGCTGCCCCCAACTGGATAAAGTGGAGATTAACAAAAGAAAGGAATAAAAAGTGTGTAAAATGTGATCTAGAATAGAAGTTTTCCAATCAAGGACAGCTCAGTAATACATAGTATACTTTTACTTTGTATACTCATGAACTAAGTCAGTGCTAATAGCATTACTTTAGTGCATTTAAAGGTTTAGCTCTAATTATGTAAACATTACTGTTATACATTAAAAGAATGTGTATGACAGTCCAGTCTTTACAAGTTGATCACAATACACACTAATTGAGGAATTTGCCGAACAAAAAAAGAGTTATCGTTCAATTCTTCCCTGTAACAGCAGCACAACTCCATGTTCTGCATTCTGAAACATTGCTAACAATTATCTACAATGTGAACATATTAATTTCTGATAATTAGATTAGATTAGATTACTTACAGTGTGGAAACAGTCCCTTCGGCCCAACAAGTCCACACCGACCTGCGAAGCGTAACCCACCCATTCCCGTACATTTACCCCTTTACCTAACACTACAGGCAATTTAGCATGGCCAATTCACCTGACCTGCACATCTTTGGACTGTGGGAGGAAACCGGAGCACCCGGAGGAAACCCACGCAGACATGGGGAGAATGTGCAAACTCCACACAGTCAGTCGCCTGAGTCGGGAATATCCAAGTCTAAGTTAGCGTTTGAATGTTCCATAAAATAATGTTGTTTTGTGTAAGTACACCAGTCAATTAGGTAATGGGAGAAATATTTAAGGTTAGCAATTTAAAGATAAAGATGATCATCCATTCTGAGAATCTGGAGAAAGTGAGGACTGCAGATGTTGGAGATCAGAGTCAAAGAATTGTGGTGCTGGAAAAGCACAGTACATCAGGCAGCATTTGAGAAGCAGGAGAATGAAGAAGAGCTTATGCCTGAAACATCTATTCTACTGCTCCTCGGATGCTGTCTCACCTGCTGTGCTTTTCCAACACCACACTTTTCAACTCATTATGAGTATCAGTTCAGCCTTCAACTAAAACCTCCATCACATTATACCCGATGTTATTCAGTCAAAGCCCACAAGGACAATGTAATAGAGCATAGATATGTCAGGTTTACTCTAGCTGTATAGAGAATTGGTGAGAGCTCATCTGGAGTACTGGTTAGGAGTTTGGTCTCCTTATTTGAAAAGGGATATAATTACATTAGAAGTGATAGTATAGTCATAATGCCGTTGGACTAGCAATCCAGAGGCCCACACTAACGCTGTGTTCAAATCCCACTATAGCAGTTGGTGGAATTTAAAGTCAATTAAAAAAATATGAAATTTTAAGCTGGTATCAGTAAATGGTGCCATGACAGTGACTGCCACAAAGAGCCATCTGGTTCACTAATGGCCTTTTGGGAAGGAAGTCTGACATACAAGTGAGTCCAGACCCACAGTAGTTGACGCTTAATTGATCTCACAATGCCTAGCAAGCCATGCCATTCAACAGCAATTAAGAACAGGCAACAAATGGTCTTCTCAGTGATATCTCGCCGTCACCACATTTCATGAAAGAATAAAGAAAAGGTTCAGAGAAAACTCAGTCAATTCATTCCTGCACTTAAGGACTTACCTTATGAAGGAAGGTTGAACAGGTTGGGCCTATACCCACCAGAGTTCATAAGTATGACAGGTGATCTTATTAAATTAGAATTATTGGAATAAACCTTGAGGACGTAGGAAGCAAACCTAAAGATACTGGAACATGTTTTCTTATGTGGGAGAGACTTGAACTAGAGGAGACAAAAATAAGATACAAGGTCTCCCTCTGAGAGTCATTGGGATGTTCAGACCCTTCGGTCCAACTTGTCCATGCCGACCAGATATCCTAACCTAATCTAGTCCAATTTGCCAGCATTTGGCCTTTATCCATCTCAACCCTTCCTATTCATATACCCATCCAGATGCCTTTTAAATGTTGTAATTGTATCAGCCTCCTCCATTTCCTCTAGAACCTTATTCCATACACGCACTACCGTGTGTGTGAAAAGGTTGCCCCTTAGGTTCCTTTTAAATCTTTCCCCTCTCATCCTAAATCTGTGCCCTCTAGTTCTAGACTCCCCCAGCCCAGGGGAAATACCTTGTTTATTTACCATATCCATGCCCCTCATGATTTTATAAGGTCACCCATCAGCCTCCGACACTCCTGGGGAAAGTAGCCCCTGCCTATTCAGCCTCTCCAGCTCAAATCCTCCAACGCTGGCAACATCCTTATCAATCGTTTCTGAACCCTCTCAAGTTTCACAACATTGTTCCTCCAGCAGGGAGACAAGAACTACACGCAATACTCCAAAAGTGGCCTAATCAATGTCCTTTACGGCCACGACATGACCTGCCAACTCGTATACTCAATGCACTGACCAATAAAGGAAAGCATACCAAACGCCTTCTTCACTATCCTATCTACCTGCAACTCCACTGTCAAGGAACTATGAACCTGCACTATCGGACATAAAATTAATCACCGCACTACACTAAACTATATGATTTCAGCTAGAGTTCTTTCATGTAATAAGTTGAATGAAAGGTTCAAAATTATAAGTGAAAGAGTCAATAGGGAGAAACTGCTTCTAAAAGGCACTAATGGCCAGTAACCAGAGGATTCTGATTGAAGATAATTGGCAAAAAAAAACACTGGGAGAAACATCACAGAATTGTTCCAGCATTGCAGTCATCACGAATGATTTTGCACTTTATTATTTACTTGCGATCCCAGTTGGAACAGGTATGGAGCAGTTTGGTCAAGGCCAGACCCACTCCCTGACGGAGATTAAAAGATTTTTTTCTCATTAGTATGTAGTATTAGCGGAGGCGATGGATTGGCTGTATTATCACCGCACTGTTAATTCAGAGATTCACAATGTTTGTGGGCGGCACGGTGGCACAGTGGTTAGCACTGCTGCCTCACAGCGCCAGAGACCTGGGTTCAATTCCCGCCTCAGGCGACTGACTGTGTGGAGTTTGCACATTCTCCCCGTGTCTGCGTGGGTTTGCTCCGGGTGCTCTGGTTTCCTCCCAAAGTCCAAAGATGTGCAGGTCAGGTGAATTGGCCATGCTAAATTGCCCATAGTGTTAGGTAAGGGGTAAATGTAGGGTTATGGGTGGGTTGCGCTTCAGCGGGTCGGTGTGGACTTGTTGGGCCGAAAGGGCCTGTTTCCACACTGTAATGTAATTTAATAATCTAATCTAATTACTTTCCTCAAAATGCAGCAGTGGCTCAGAGATCACTGAAAATATTCAAGATTCAGTTAGGTAGAGTTTTGATAGACGAAGGAGTCAAGGATTATTATGGGGGCACAGACAGGAAAGCAGAGTTGACAACATATCAAAATCAGCCATGATCTTATTTAAGACAGAGCAGGCTCAAATGGATGAAAGTCCTACTTCCAAATCTTAGGTTTAATTTGCATGAAATAAGTAAGGTGCTTAAGGAAAACAAAGTAGACAAGTGACATTTTTTCATATTAAATTTAAAAAGAAAACACCTGGAATACTTGACAAATGGTAACATTGATACAGACACATTTAGAAAAGACTGGAATGCAAAATAAAATAGAATATTGCCTTACAGTGCAACTATCGGGGAAAAAATGGATCAGAAAGCATTTATTTTTTGTTAAGGTATGAAGGTGACTGTTCATGTTTTCTCTCAATCCCATCTACATATCTCCAAGGGAACTTCCACTTCAGAGAAGCAATTAAATAACCATCATGACCAGAATTTCACCCTTAAAATAGTTACTTTCTTATAATGCTGATGCATTAATCAATTCTTAGTGGCTTCGCCCCCCCCCCCCAATCACAGTGGTCAAGATAATTTAAACATTTGATCACTGAAACATGGATTTGCATGCATTACTAATCCTGAGAAAACAATTAAAGTACTCACACAACTGCTTCACTGCATTTTAACCATGGACAGAAAGGCCAAGGTGAAAATTTGGAAATAGTGGGCTTGTACCACCATCTAGTGGTCTTTTACTTTGGATGCAGAAATCACATTTTAAGGAAGGAGCCAAAACAGTGATAATAGGATTTAAAAGACGAGTTTGTTTTATAGGAACTTAAAGACAACACGATAACAGGCATTATTTCGCATCCTTAGAAATACAATATTATTACAGTTCATTTCAGCGACAAACAACGAGAATTCAGAATATTTGTTAATGATAACCATAACAGCAATGGTAAATAGGAAAAATAAAACTGCCTAACTCACCATCTCTTATCATAATACAATTTTCCATCTTCTATTCGCGCTTCATACCTCTGTGCTGGTGATTCTGCAGGAGTGCTCGGAAGGTGCTCAGGAGAAGATGGAGATGCTGTCAAAACAGAAGCACAAAATTAAAAGGTAAAGACTGCAAAGTCAGACTGTTTCACTATCTTTTGTTTCCTTTGAGATAAATTATTTTAGAAAGAAATGTCTGGTAACTATGTGGGGAAATAGTTATAGAAGTGCAACTACCTGGTCTTTTTGGAGATTTGAGCTGTAGGGAATGAAAAGAGAAGAAAAATTGAGAATCAAACATTTTTAGAATGTCACCTTCAGCAATTAAGTGAGTACAGGCTCATCAAATTTAAGTCACTGCTTCAGGGTTGTGCATCTTATTGATCTGTAATAGTTTGCAATTGCTTAAACAAAGCTGTTAATTTGTTAAAGTATTTAAAATATCATGTTGATTAAACCCTGTATTCACTTAAAACTTGCCCAACGGACGTTACAGGCTAAAATGCTACCAAAAAAAAACTGTTCCTCCCACCCCAGCTTGCCAACTACAACTTATCCCTGTAACACAGAGGCAATAGCTGAGACTAAACCAGTCATTAGTGGGCCTGGATCACACTGGAGTGTTGAATGGAATCTTGCCCAAACACAGGGTCTGGGTAGGACCTGTTTCCATGCATTGAAAAGCAGTTTAGAAATAAGATCATGATCGGTCTCCAATTAAAAAAAACCTGTGTGCATATTTAACAAGTTACAGATACTGAGATACAATAGCCCATGTCTTCTATAGAGAATGCTCATCAGCTGGAAGGTAAAAGGACCAAATACAGACATTCATGGAGGAACAGAACAAAGCTCATAGTAAAATTATTGTAGTGTACAGACAGTTCTTTCCTACATATTTTCTACCTTGAACAGCATTACACATAAATGTAATATGCAAAGTTTGCTGAGAGCGATTACTTTGATGATAGGCACAATATGGATCTTACAAAGCTCAAGATGCATGTCTGTGCAAGATGACATATGTCATACACATGTAATCGTGTGCAAACAAAAAGGTTAAACATAGTAACTTTGCCCTTTATTGCCAAATGGCCAATGTAAATCACCTTATTAAGCGTTCGTAGATCTTCCATAATCTGTTCATCTGTTAACAAATAATTTAACTGCGGTATTTTTGGTTAAGGAAAAGAGAAAAACACTTCCTACACCTTTTATGAATATCAAAGCATCAAAGTTTAAAGGTATTCTGATCCTTGAAGGAGTTCTTTCATGTGTCAGCAGTGACTCAACTGGTAACAAAATCGCCAAATAAGTCATGGATTCAGGTCCCACTCAAGTACTTGACACTCCAATGTAGCACTGATGTTGACCTACTGATGTTGACCTACTGATGTTGACCTACTGATGTTGACCTACTGATGTTGACCTACTGATGTTGACCTACTGATGTTGACCTACTGATGTTGACCTACTGATGTTGACCTACTGATGTTGGCTGAGATATTAAACTTGGGAACAAAAACAGAAATTGCTGGCAAAGTTCACCTGAAACATTAACTCCGATTTCTGTTCACAGATACTGCCAGATTTGCTGAGCTTTTCCAGCAATTTGTTTTTGTTTGATTTACAGCAGCCGCAGTTCTTTCAGTTTTTATGTTAAACTTAGGCCCCATTCATCCTCTCCAGTGGACCTAAACAGTTCCCCACTATTAATCTGAAGAGCAAAGGTGTTATCCCAGTATTCTATCCTCAATCAACATCACAAAAACGGTTTGAGTATCACACTACTTTTCAGAAAGTTTGCTGCACGTGAATCGGCTGAACTTCCGATATTCCAGGGTTTTGTGGATACTTTTATTGTTTGTGATCACCCCATACCTTAAGCACATGTAAGGAGAGACAAAGATTGGATGAACATCAAGCTAAGAATAAAGAACAGAACAGAAACAAGCTTCAGCCCACCAGCCCGTACTAAAAAACTCTTCTTTCTCTATGTAATCGTATCCTTCTATTCCCTGTCTATTCGTTGATCTGATGCCTCTTAAACATTGTTAATGATCTGCTTGTACCACCGCCGCTGCATTCCATGCAGCTCCTTAAAACTTTCCCCTTTTATCTTCAACATATGTCGTCTAGTAATTGACATTTTTATCCTGGGAAAAAGACTCAGACAATCCATCCTATCCATGCCTCTCAATTTTGTAAACTTTTATCAGGTAGCCCCTCATCCTTCAACGTTCAAGTGAAAACAAACTACTTTTGTCCAGTCTCCCTTCACAGCTAATACCCTTCAAACTAGGCATTATCCCGATAAACTTTTTCTGTACTCTCTCCAAAGCTTCCACATCTTTCTGGTAGTGAGGTGAGCAGAACTATACACAATATTCCAATTGGGGCAACTAAAATTCAGCTGGAACATGATTTGCCAATTTTTATACTCTATGCCCCAAACGATAAAGGCAATCATGCCATATACCTTCATAACCACCTTATCCATTAGCGTTGCCACTTCCACGAATTGTGGACCTACACACCTAGATCTCTATGTTAATGCTTCTAAGTGTTGTGTCATTTACTGTATATTTTCCTCCTGCATTAGACCTTCCAAAATGGATCATCTCACATTTGTTCGGATTAAATACCATCTGCTATTTCTCCACCCAAGTCTTCAACGTATCTATCTTGCTGTATCCTCTGGCAATCCTCCTCACTATCCACAGCTGCTTAAATTTAACCATCAGTCCCTGAAGGATTTCAACCCAAGTCACACGACCCAAAACATTAACTCTGACTTCTTTCCATAGAAGCTGCCAGACCTGCTGAGCTTTTCCACAATTTGTTTTTCTTTCAGATTTCTGGCATTCACAGTTCTGTTTTTAAGATTACATGCACTGTTCTGCAAACAACAGTCTAGGTACCACTCTAAATTCCAGTACTGTTTGACTCAACCAGCAACCTATCAGACTACTCTGAAATCTTATGGGTGTGAAAACTTGAATGGAAATTGAAGGTAAGGAAAAAAAAAATCACCTGACTACTACTTACCGATCAGGAATCTTTCTATCCAAAATGTTACTTCTGAACTTGTGATGTCATGAAGTGCAGCTTAAGTGAGACACCCTACGTCATTGATCAAGGTTAATGCCCAGTCTCACGTTTTTATATCTGCTCCAGTCCTTGCTTCCTTCCTCAGTCTCTCTCATTCCAGATCCTGGCTGCTGATCAAGGTAAGGCTGCTACTCAAGGTAAGGCTGCTACTCAAGGTAAGGCTGCTACTCAAGGTAAGGCTGCTACTCAAGGTAAGGCTGCTACTCAAGGTAAGGCTGCTACTCAAGGTAAGGCTGCTACTCAAGGTAAGGCTGCTACTCAAAACTAGCAGTCATGGTGACTGCGCCAACTTCTGTCAGAAACCTCAGTCACTTCTCAATAGCGCTCCTTGTTAGATGCTCTTCTGCCTGTTGAAGATCAAGTCCTCTGGAATCCACTTCTCAGTCATGGTGATTGCACTGAAATCTCCTATAATCCATTTTGGTTGGTTCTCACTGGTGCCCTCTATTAGATGCTCTTCCTCCTTTTGAACACCAGGCCATTGCAATTCTCTTCTCAGTCATGGTGACTGTGCCAACATCTCCTCTTTGTTTGCTTCTCACAGGTGCCAAAGACATAGGTTCACAGTACAGTAGGGCCCCCGAGTGTATCTCACTCTCCAACCAATACTTAATCTGAACATGGATGAAAATAAGGGATCAGGTGGGGAGTACAACCAAAGTGAATTCCATGCACTTTTGTGGCTGCAGAGATGAAACTAGGATTGTATGTTGTCTTCCTGGTGCCAGCTATCACTCAGCAGCTGGAGAGCACCTTCAGGGAGGAAGACGAACAACCAGCAGATAGGGTCCGTGTTATTGTCAACAAAATAAGGAGGGGAATGTAATCAGAATTTAACGACTGGTTTTATTGCTCCTAAATAGGAAATAAGCAGTCATGACCTCATGCCCAGGTTACTCTTGGTAACATGCAGAACTAAGTATAGAACTGGGAGGATGAATGTGTGGTCTGAGCAGTGATGCAGCCAGGAGAGCTTGAAATAATTGGGCAATTGGAATCTCTTCTGGGCGAGTATCTGCTCATAGTTTCATTCTGTTTAGGTGCACGCTAGTTTATTTATTCCAATTGAAGATCACAAAAAGGATGCTCTGTAGTTAGGATATACATCCAGATGCATTAATCCTAAAATTAACACATTAAACCTAGAGCATTTCCATTCTGCACCACTTCATAAATCATGCTTTGAAACATTCTTCTAGAAAAGATCTCCAAAAACTTTTCAAACCTAAATTTTGCAGTGGGTTGACCATTCCACAATCTACGAGAAAGCAGGTGCTGGAGAATCAGAGTCAAAAAGGGTGGTGCTGGAAAAGCACAACAGGTCAGGCAGCATCTGCTGAGCAGGAGAGTCGATATTTCGGGCATAAGCCCTTCAATCAGGAATATGGAGGGAGAAGGGGGATGAGAGATGTTTTTGGGGGTGGTGGCGAAGCGATAGAAACCAAATGTAGTTCAAATTCTTTTATTTACCTTTGAACTAAAAGAAAATTCAACAGAGCCAGCAGATATTTGTCAAACAATAGGAGGTATTAGTATCCAGTTCTTGATATAAAATCGTTTTCAAAAGCCATGTTGTAGAAAAATGAAGTAAACATTTACCACCATTCATATTTGCTTACTTTGGAATACATGAATTGAAACAAACAAATTTCAAAACCTGAAACATTTAATTTTAAAATTATAGCAGTGCAACAAACATTTCTGATAGTTAAAACACACTAAATAATCCTTGATTTTACAACAGAATAATATAACTGGAACATTCCAAACAGTAGATATTTCATTTAATAAAAGGATATCAGGTGCAGGTTTTCGTCTTTTGTCTGGAATTGGTACAGGATCATTGGGTCTTCTCCTCAACTTTCTGGTCATAATCGGCTTAACCTCCATAGAATCTGCAATAATAAATTGATACATTATACTCTGTAATGTCAAGGGCTAACTATATTTTTCCTAATCAACCTGTTCAGAGACAGACATTGTTACACATCTACGGAACAGGAAAACTAAATAATCAATGAAGAACCTCAAAAGGCTACAGGTTAATTCTATGATTAAGGCAATTTTTCAGCTAATAACTGTATATACTTTTTAAGTTAAATGCACCGAAAGAACAATTCAATCTGGTCAAAATCTGAAACAAATTGCTAACAACCCGGATGCAGAGGATGTTAAATATTCCTGCAACATACCCCCAGTGAGTTCCATTGTTAGTCTTTCATTCTCAATCAGCTTTTTCTTCTCTTCTAATTCAGCAATCAGATTTTCTTTCAACTCAATCTTTTTATCTTCAAATTCTTTCACTGCTGCCTTTTTCTCTTTAATATAATTCCTTTCCACTTGCTCTGTCTGGAACAAATAAAAAACTTTTTGACACCTAATTTGTAATTAAAGGAAAAACACCTGTATGTCCAGATCAATCAAAACGGTTAGCAGCCTTCCTACAGACTGTACATAAATCATGAGAAAGTCACAAAATGTTTAGGCAATAGATGCTTGAAGTTTAATTGAAAGCATAAAAATAAAATGCACCATAAAATTGGCACAGTCGTACAAAAAAAAGAGACAAGCTTGTTTTGTTGAATTAAGTCCACGTTATTCTTGGAGATTTATACATTTATCTTGTATCAATAAAGTACACTCGAGCGAAAACACTACAACATAACTGTGAGCTTTGCAATACTTCATATTAATTCAACACTAAAAGTTGCAACTAAGCAATTTGAAACTGGAAAATGAAACTCACCTACAGATATTACTCAAATACTTCAATCATGGGAATCTAAAACACAACTCAGTGAAGGAATAAAACAATTGCACAAAACAAAAAGAGAGCTCTTGTGAAACTCAGTAGATCTGGCAGCATCTGTGGATAGGAAAGAAAGAGTTAACATTTCGAGTTCAACGAGCCAGAATTGGATTTGAAACATTGACTATTTCCCTCTCCACAGATACTGCCAGAAATGTGGAGTTTCTCCAGAGCTTTGTTTTTATTTCTTGTGCAATTGTGTTTCAGTCTTTCATTGAATATTAATTGCCTCTCTTGCATTTCCTTTCTTAAATTCAAAAACCAGAAGCAATTTGAACTATAAGGATTAGGAGTTGCAACATTAATGCCAGCCACTTATATCTTGCAAAGCTAGTTTCTGAAACAGATCAAGATCTTTGAGAGATGGATTCGATCATGTAGTCCTTCCCAAATCTACAAATCATGCCTTTGTCTCGGATTACACTAATTTGTGTTTTTTTTAATCTTTAAGTATTTGCTGAACTGGCAGGAAGTAAACCCTGTAAAGATCTTAAGCTTGAAAACACTTACGTTACATTTCATCAATATCTGCAGGTTTAAATTCAAGAGTGTGACAATAGCTAACTTCTCCCCAACACCAGCAGAGATGTGGAAGCAGATCACCTCTCCTCACATATGCTACAGGTCCAAAACATTTCAGTTAAGCCAGCTGACAGAGAGTGAAATTCTATTCCTTAAAAGCATTTCATCTTTATCCTTCTTAGTTGAATGACGTTTGTGCTATTTTCCACCACACTTCCCAATCCACTTCTGGATCCACAAGGCAGGAATTCTGCTGAGGAATTCCCATCTTCTATACTGAACATGTCTGAAATTGTAGAAAATGGAGAACTACACTTTGCGAAGTTGTAAAGATATGCCCCATCTGTTACATTGCTATAGTTATAGGACATTGACCCAATATTTAGGGTGAGGTTTGCTCGCTGAGCTGTAGGTTTGATATCTAGACGTTTCATTACCTGGCTAGGTAACATCAGTGGCGACCTCCAAGTGAAGCGAAGCTGTTGTCTCCTGCTTTCTATTTATAGGTTTGTCCTGGGTGGGGTTCCTGGGGTTTGTGGTGATGTCATTTCCTGTTTGTTTTCTGAGGGGTATCGAGATCTATGTATTTGTTTATGGCGTTGTGGTTGGAGTGCCAGGCCTCTGGGAATTCTCTGGCATGTCATAGATTCATAGAAATATACAGCATGGAAACAGACTCTTCGGTCCAACCCGTCCATGCCGACCAGAAATCCCAACCCAATCTAGTCCCACCTGCCAGCACCTGGCCCATATCCCTCCATATCCTTCCTATTCATATACCCATCCAAATGCCTCTTAAATGTTGCAATTGTACCAGCCTCCACCACTTCCTCTGGCAGCTCATTCCATACATGTACCACCCTCTGCGTGAAAAAGTTGCCCCTTAGGTCTCTTTTATATCTTTCCCCTCTCACCCTAACCTATGCCCTCTAGTTCTGGACTCCCCGACCCCAGGGAAAAGACTTTGTCTATTTATCCTATCCATGCCCCTCAATTTTGTAAACCTCTATAAGGTCACCCCTCAGCCTCCGACGCTCCAGGGAAAACAGCCCCAGCCTGTTCAGCCTCTCCCTATAGCTCAGATCCTCCAACCCTGGCAACATCCTTGTAAATCTTTTCTGAACCCTTTCAAGTTTCACAACATCTTTCCGAACGCTGCCTTCACTATCCTATCTACCTGTGACTCCACTTTCAAGGAGCTATGAACCTGCACTCCAAGGTCTCTTTGTTCAGCAACACTCCCTAGGACCTTACCATTAAGTGTATAAGTCCTGCTAAGATTTGCTTTCCCAAAATGCAGCACCTCCCATTTATCTGAATGTCTTTGCTTAGCCTGTTCCAGGATAAATGGTGGTTTTTTTCATCCTGGGACAGGCTAAGCAAAGACATGCCAGAGAACTCCTAGAGGCCTGGCACTCCAACCACAGCGCCATAAACAAATCGAGATACCATCTATCAACCCCTCAGAAAACAAACAGGAAATGACATCACCACGAACCCCATCCAGGGCAAACATAAATAGAAAGCAGGAGACAACAGCTTCGCTTCACTTGGAGGTCGCCACTGATGATGTTACCTAGCCAGGGAATGAAACGTCTGGATATCAAACCTACAGCTCAGCGAGCAAACCTACACCCTAAACCTCAACCTGAGCTACAAACCTTCACAAACGTTGCATTGACCCAATATCTTTATGCCATTTTCAGTATTTTCAAGTCATCCCAGGTCAAGTCCCATGCCACTAAAATTGCTGTAGTCTATTGTCAGACCTCTGCCACCTCTACCATCAGGAAATAAACAAATGAAAAATTAGTAAGTGTTCCTTTCCTCATAACATAGTCTAGTCTCAAGTCTTTATCCAGAATAGCTGAGGTCAGGAATTGAGAAGCCTTAGCAAAAATCAAACTTACATTCCATCTTCAAATTGCACTACACTTGGACATTTCCCAAACAACATATGGCACCAATGGAAAGGGTAATCTTAATACTGTCATATTTTATTCAAATGTTTTTAGTGAATTCAGTTGGCAAAAATAAAATGGAACAAAACTCACCTCCAGTTGGAGAAATAGCTCTAGGGGGAAAAGAATGGAAAAGATGGTCATCGGCACTATAATTAGTTGACAGTATTTATTTGAGAGCACATGTGAAATTCTGGTGTTTGCTCACTTCAGAAGGAATCTCCAAAATAAACTGGAGCACGATTTACTGTCAAAATACCAAACTAATGATGCTTACCTAAATGCTTCAGCAATTTCAGGGGAGAAGCAGATGCACTGCTGTTCCTTTATTAGTTTCATGCAAAAGGAATCGCAATATCTGCCCCAAGACCAAAAGCCTGAATGGCTTGTAGTTGCTGTATTTATGCAGTGGATGGAAAATAAATCAGCCACAGAAAGTAAAATCATGTCCATTTTGGTGACAAGTATTAATAACTTCCAATCAACATCTCTGGTGTGGAAAATTAATGATTACACGAGCGGAGTCTCAGTCCGTTAGTTTAATTATTGTTGGCGATTTAAAAAGATGCATGATATATTACTTTTCTTTTCAGCCTCTTTTTAGTAAACCCTCTTTCCATATCTGAATAGACATGGAACTCACCCACCTCATTTGTACTACTTTCTCAGCCCTTACCCAGTTCCTAATCTTCAATTTGATTAAGGAAATACATAGTAGTTTTCTCTATTCATTTTGGTTCCTGCAGTTTGTTATTATCAGCTTACACTCTCAGCAACTTCCCAAAGATTTAAAATGTACAACCAACAGCAGTTCAATCTCGTGCCACAGCAAATTATTGCATATATTATAGTTTCTTTTTTGATGAGATTTTACTAAAATAATGGCCTTGAGCTAACACCTTTTCTTTTAGGAATGGATTGATAGCTTTTTATAAATGGCTTCTGGCAACATAAGACACAAATTTAAACCACAGGACAGAGGAAAATATTTGTCACATTCAACACTGCTCTCACGTTCTGCTGTGATACGCTGATGACCGCTTGATTAAAAGCTTTTGTTACTGTGAAGCCTCAGCAACAAGAAGGGACTGCAGAAGAGCAGATTGTTGAAAAAGACACAAAAATGTAACATTAAGGTAAAAACACATGAACTAACCTGCATTTCTTATTCTTTCTTTGTATTGCTGATCCAGTTTTTTCATCCTTTTCTGATATTCTTGCAATGTACCTACATTACCACATGATAGAAACAGCTACAATCAAGAATTAATTTATGTTTTAATACGTAGAATACCTTTGTAATTCATCACCTGAAAATCTGTCATGCTGTCATATGCTAATCTGATCAGTCAAATTTTGCAATATAATTTAAACAAAAGCTCAATATGAATCCAAGAAGGGCAACATACTATTAAAATAATGCTGTTCACATACAGAGGAACCTCGATTATCCTAATGTCAATTATCCGAAAAAAATCTCAAGGTCCCGATGGAAACATTACATCAAAGACACGTTTCCAACACTGATCGTGTCTTTTGTTTACAGTGAGTAAAAGTGAACTCTGCTTAATGAAATGCTGCTGAGAACGGTCCTGAAGATCGATGGGAGCCCAGGCACCGTCTCCAAATGACTGACTTCCCGCCCTCTCTCTCTCCCAAAACTTTCCCTGGAGTTCTACACAGGGTTGTAACCTAAACCACCCCCCCCCCCCACCTTCCCCAGATAATCTCTCCAATATTGCCCTATGCAGGTTCCACCTTTGCCCTATCAAAACATTGCAGTTAAAGAGTGAGTGAGTGAGGCTTACTGCTGGTGTCCAGTCTGGCTGCCCCAAAAAGGGGAGTGGGGGGTGGGGGGGGGGCGGCAGGGCAGCCGGGTTTGACTGGGGGCCAGGGGCGCAGACGATGGGTTGGAGGGGGGGCAGGGGTGGGGAGGTGGCCTGAGTTGGGGGTTGGGTGGATGGGGGTCTATGTTGGACAGGGTTGGGGGAACGTTGGCTCGCATGTGGTATGCTGCTGCCTCGTCTGCTGAACAGGGAGCAGACCTAACAGAAGAAAACTCCAAGCCCCAGAGGAAAGGCAGTGAATCAAATCAACAGAATAATTGATTATCCGAACGAATGGTGCCCGTCCATCTTGTTTGGATAATCGAGGTTCCTCTCTAAATTAACAAATCATTCTGGTGAAAAGCTAAATACACCACTTCACTGAAATCAAATTTGACCCATTTTATATACTGTGGATAACAAACCTTCGCTGCCTTGCTAAAGAAAAATGTATACAGTTTTCTAAATGAAAACTATAAATTAGGAACTCAATTTTGAAAAATAGGTGTTGTTCGGATAGTAAAACTGTTGAGTCAACTAATCCTGTAGTATCCTTTCTGATTTTTACCTTCAGCTGGAATCCTGTTTAATTCCACCCACTTTATCTGCAGCTCCCCTTACACCCATCCCCAGTCTTGAAGTCGGGTTACCCGAAACATCAACATCTCCACCTCCTGGTGCTGCCTGGCTTGCTGCGTGGTTCCAGCCTCCAGATGGAGGTGGTGGCTTTAGAGTTAGACTGGCAGATCCCAGTCAAATTAAGTCGAGTGGTCATTATTGCCCTGAAGGCTCCAGTCCAGAACCTATTCCTCAATGTGCCATAGCTACTAATATTTGAAAGCTAAGAGTAGGAGGCTGTTAGTAGATGCTCAATAGCTGATGTAGTGAGGTTTTAACCATAACAAAGTGATACCTGATCATGTGAATTTTACAAATATAAAGTAGACTCATTCCATAACAGTATGTTGCAATCAGCTTCAAGACCCAGGTCATCACCCATTACAGGTAAAGAAGGGAAACCAAGGTGCAGAGTATTCATTCACTCCTTCCTTACTTCCAGACCCAAGTCTAGTTTTCTTCTCTAACCATCCTCACTCCAACTCAAAACCTTATGCAGCATAATTCTGCAACCCACCAACATTTTAAAGCCCCAACTTCCAACCACATCCCTCCTCACAAGCTACTTCCTGCTTTGCATGATGGAATTATTTTTGCCATAGAGACATTAAAATGTACAATTAAAGAAAAGAGAGATTTCTCTGCCACAATATAGGTTTGGTAAATAGGTCTCAATTCCACCTGATGCTGCTTCTCATTATTCTGCATGTTCCTTGTTTTAAGGTGTCACCAGACTTGGTGCACTGAAGGTTGATCCAATTATAATTCGCAAGCACCTGTGGTCTTCATTTGTACAGCTTGTATTAAAATGCAACTTTCTTGGAATAACAGGTAGGTTTTGATTTTAATGTAATTCATTTGGACGCTAGCAGTCACCAAACAACATTAATTTGAACAGGACTTTGAAATCCCACTATGCAAATATAACTAGTTATACAACTTCTGTTTAACAACATAGTTCTGCAGCATAAACACTGGACGGTTATGCTCGGATTCTTTTCAAAAGCTCATCAGATATGAAACATTTCAGACATTAGATGTTGCAAATCACATTTTTCACAAACATAACTGAGTTCACATTTACATAATGCCTTACATTTCTCAGACTACCTCAAAGCATTTCACACACATTGAATGACTTTTTGAGTTCAGTGACTGTTGTGTAGGTACTTTGCATATAGCAAGTTCACAAATTCAGTGGAATTTCCCCAGTCTTTTTTCCAATTTGTTTTTGAGCTTTTCTTGGGTTTTTTGTTTACCCCAGTCTTCTACTACTGCTGGTGGACTTTATCAGCAATAATGATGCTCATTGGACAATGGAAATATTGGATATATTCAGTAGATAAGATGGTATTTTTCTGTCCATCGCCTTCAGGTTCTTGTGTGCAATGTTCTTCTAAGTGTCTTTCATTGTGCACAGATTATAACCTTTCCTTATAATCTGTGCACACGTGCAGTACACCTACAGAGAACATTGTTTTAAGGGATGGAATCCACTCTCACAACAGATGACACTACTCAATAAGGAGGAATGAAAGGCTTTTAGTGTGTGCAAAGGGAGCAAATCAATGGAAGCCCTATTGGAGTACAGAAAGTACTGGGGTGGGATTTAAGAAAGCAATTAGGATAGCAAAGAGGGGGCATGAAAAATAAACTAGTAGGTAAAATTAGAGAGAATCCAAAGATATTCCACAAGTACATTATGGGGAAGAGGATAACCAGATAATGAGTAAGGCCAATCTGTGCATGGAGCCAGAGGACACTAATAGGGTGTTAAATGAGGACATTACTTCCTCTTCCTCCCAAGTGAGGACAGGCATAGGTTCAGAATTTGGGGATCAGGATTAAGAGTTTCTTTAGCAGATTGATATCAGGAATGAGGCAGCTATTGCAGGTTGTGGCAGGCTTAAAAATGGACAAATCCCCAGTTCTGGATGAGTTGGATGTCAGGCTACTATGGAAGGCGAGGAAGAAAATCACAGGAGCTTTTACCCAAACTTTTAATTCCTCTTGGGTTATAAGGAAGGTGTCAGAGGACTGGAGGACAGTTAATATGATTCCACTTCTCAAGCAGGTTAATAAGGATAAACCAGAGAAATACAGACCTGAAGTCTCACTTCAGTGGTAGGGAAATATTTGCAGAAAATTCTGTGAGGAGGAGAGAATTAAGAGTCGTCGTCTTTCACTTGGAGAAGCAAGATTTGTTCAGAGATAGTCAGTATGGCTTTGTCAGAGGGAGGTCAAGCTTAACAAATATGATTGATTTATTTGAGATGGTGATCAGGTGTATAGATGAGGTCAGTACAGTTGATATATTCGCGGTACAGATTATAAGAGCAGAGAGATGATGTTGGAACTGTACAGTAGTTTGATTCGGCCACAGCTGGAGTACTTTGTGCAGTTCTGGTTGCCACACTATAGAAAGGGTGAGTGTGCACTGAAGCGGGTGCGGAGGAAGTTCACCACAATGTTGCCTGGGTTAGAGCATTTCAGCTATGAAGACAGGTTGGACTGGTTCAATCTGTTTCTTTAGAGCAGAGTGACAGGGCACCTGACTGAGATGTATAAGATTGAGGGGCTTGAACAGGGTGAATAGGAAATAGCTGTTCCCCTTAGCTGAACAATCAATAATGTGGGGGCATACTTTAAAGCTGAAGGGTATGAAGTCTTGAGGGGATTTGAGGGGAAAAGAAAAGTGTTTATATTGTAGTGCAAACAGGCAACCTTAAAACCTTTATAAAGTATTTGGAGAAACACTTGAAAAGTCAAGGGGCTAAGTGCTAGAAAGTGGCCCATTGACTTATCTACACTAATCCCAAAGGGCCTCTTCTGTGCTCTATGACTCAGCTAAGAGAATTGGGAACAAGTTAAAGAGATAAGGAAGGGTGTTTAGCTCTTCCCAGCTTGGGAGCAGTCTGTGTTCTCTGCAGTTAAAGAGAACTTCAAACCAGAAGAACAGCAGTGAATCTTTTCTGTAGCTGTTTGTAAGTTGTGACTTTTAATGAACAAAGTCAGAGACGTTCTACCCAACCAGTAGAAGCTCCCATAAAAAACTAGCTGCAAAGCAATTCACTGGCCAGGAGTTGATAAGGATCATCTCAGCAAAAAGAAGCTTGAATCAATAGATTACTGAACTATCTTTCCAGTTTTCCTGCCTGCCAATAACCTATTTTACCCTCTTGGGTGCACACGTATATTTGTGTTTTGTGATTTTTTTTTAAGAAGAGGATTAAGAATTTTAATTAACAGTTTGTAATTGTCTACCTGTACCTAGAGTCTAATTAGTTGCAAGAAATAATGATTCTTGTTCAGTAAAGAAACCTGGTCTGTGCTTCATATAACCCAGATCTGAAGTCAGATAAATTGGAGAATTTTGCATACTTGATAAAATCTTTAAATTTTGTGATAACTCCAGGAATAGTGGGGCCTGATTTTCAGCATTCCAGTGAGCCATAACACAGAAGTCAATTTTTGTAAATGGAGAGGACTTGGGGTCAGAATGCTTTCTCAAAATTAAGAAAGTCACCAAACTGCAAGCAGTTTGGCTCAATACAAAATGCAAGACAGTGAACAGCAATGGTAGAGTTTGTAGCAAAGCTCAAAGACAATGGTTTTAAATATTAAAATGTTCTGGCACAGGTTATTTCAGTTCATCTAAGAACTGATGTTGAATCCACAGTTTGATAGCAAAGAAGTTAAGAGAGCCCGAAGAGCTGGGATCCAGCAGCAGGCAAAAATGAGGTAAATCAGAAAAAGGAAAAGGAGAACAAAGGATGGATACTTTGGAATTCTGAAAAATTGATTTTTCAGAAGTGTGAAATAAATATCTTATCATTCTTCAGCATCTATTTCTGAAGTACTCATGCTTACTTCCAAAGGATACGTAGAGAAAGAGTGGAACATTTGGACATTTGTGACTTTACTCAAGGTTGTTCCAGTATCGTGGATTGTCTTCTGAGGATAATTCTATTAGTTTTACAATAGTGATGGAAAAGGATAGATCAGATCTAAAAGTTGAAGTTCCAAATTTGAGAAGGGTAAATTAGATGATATTAGGCAAGAACTTTCAAAAGCTGATTGGGGACAGATGTTCAAAGGGAAAAGGATGGCTGGTAAATGGGAAGCCTTCTGAAATGAGATAACGAACATCCAGAGACAGTATATTCCTGTTAGGGTGAAACGAAAGGCTGGTAGGTGTAGAGAATGCTGGATGACTAAAGATTGAGTGTTTGGTTAAGAAAAAGAAGGAAGCATTTGTCAGGTATAGACAGGATAGATCGAGTGAATCCTTAGAAGAGTATAAAGGCAGTAGGAGTATACTTAAGACGGAAATCAGGAGGGCAAAAAGGGGACATGAGAGAGCTTTGGCAAATAGAGTTAAGGAGAATTTAAAAGAGATTTTACAAATACATTAAGGACAAAAGGGTAACTAGGGAGAGAATAGGGCCCCTCCAAGATTAGCAACGCTGGATACGTCTAGAGCCGCAGGAAATGGGGGAGATACTAAATGAGTATTTTGCATCAGTGTTTACTGGGGAAAAGGACATGGAAGATACAGAATGTGGGGAAATAGATGGTGACATCTTGAAAAATGTCCATATTACAGAGACGCAAGTGGTGGATGTCTTGAAACGCATAAAAGTGGATAAATCCTCAGGACCCGATCAAGGGGGTACCCTAGAACTCTGTGGGAAGCTAGGGAAGTTATTGCTGGGCCCCTTGCTGAGATATTTATATCATCAATGTCACAGGTGAGGTGCCGGAAGACTGAAGGTTGGGTAACGTCGTGCCACTATTTAAGAAAGATGGAAAGGACAAGCCAGGGAACGATAGACTGGTCAGCTTGACGTCGGTGGTGGGCAAGTTGTTGAAGGGAATCCTGAGGGACAGGATGTGTGTGTGTATTTGGAAAGGCAAGGACTGATTAGGGATAGTCAACATGGCTTTGTGTCTGAAAAACCTCATTGCTACTTCAAAAGACTCAGAGGATTGATGAGGGCAGATTGGTAGATGTGATCTTTACGGACTTCAGTAAGGCTTTCAACAAGGTCCCCCATGGGATACTCGTTAGCGAGGTTACATCTCATGGAATAGAGAGAGAGCTAGCCATTTGGATACAGAACTGGCTCAAAGATTGAAGACAGAGGGTGGTGGTGGAGAGTTGTTTTTCAGACTGGAGGCCTGTGACCAGTGGAGTGCCACAAGGAACGGTGCTGGTCCACTGCTTGTCATCATTTATATAAATGCTTTGGATGTGAACACAGAAGGTATAGTTATTAAGTTTGCAGATGATACAAAAATTGGAGGTGTAGTAGACAGCGAAGGTGGTTAGCTCAGATTATAACTGGATCTTGATCAATTGGGCCAAGAGCTGAGGAGTGGCTGATGGAGTTTAATTTCAATAAATCTGAGGCGCTGCATTTCGGGAAAGCAAATCTTAGCAGGACTTATACACTTAATGGTAAGGTCCTAGGGAGTGTTGCTGAACAAAGAGACCTTGGAGTGCAAGTTCATAGCTCCTTGAAAGTGGGGTTGCAGGTAAATAGGATAGTGAAGAAGGCGTTTAGTATGCTTTCCTTTATTGGTCAGAGCATTGACTATAGAAGTTGGAAGGTCATGTTGTGGCTGTACAGGATATTGGTTAGGCCACTTTTGGAATATTGTGTGCAATTCTGGTCTCCTCCCTATCGGAAGGATGTTGTGAAACTTGAAAGGGTTCAGAAAAGATTTACAAGGATGTTGCCAGGGTAGAGGACTTGAGCTATAGGGAGACACTGAATAGGCTGGGGCTGTTGTCCCTGGAGCATCGGAGGTTGAGGGGTGACCTTATAGAGGTTTATAAAATCATGAGGGGCATGGGTAGGATAAATAGACAGTTTTTTCCCCTGGTTTGGAGGAGTCCAGAACCAGAGGGCCTACGTTTAGGGTGAGAGGGGAAAGATATAAAAGAGACCTAAACGGCAACTTTTTCACGCAGAAGGTGGTATGTGAATGGAATGAGCTGCCAGAGGTAGTGGTGGAGGCTCGTACAATTGCAACATTTAAAAGGCATCTGGATGGGTATATGAATAGGAAGGGTTTGGAAGGATATCGGCCGGATGCTGACAGGTAAGACTAGATTGGGTCGGGATATCTAGTCCAACTCATCCATGCTGAACAAAGGGTCTGTTTCTGTGCTGGATACCTCTATGATTCTATGAAAGTTTTGAGTACTCACTGGAGTTAGAAAAAATGAGAGGCATGCAAGATTATCAGGGAAACAGACAGGGCAGAGATGAAGAGGTCGTTTCCCTTCATGGTCAAGTCCAGCATCAGAGGACATGATCTTCGAGAAAGGAGTCACCAGTTTGGGACAAAGACAAGGAGTAATGCCTTTCCTCAGAGGATTTAAATCTATGGATTTTTTTTTTTTAAGGCTGGATAATCAAGTATATTCAAGGCTGAGATAGACACATCTCTAATCGTTAAGGGAATCAACGGTTTATGGGGACACAGCAGGAAAGTGCAGTTGAGGATTATCAGATCTGCCATGATCTCACTGAATGGTGGAACAGATTCGATGGGCTGAATTGACTACTCCTGCTCCAATGTCCTATGGTCTCATGGAAATAAACATTGATTGGGAAAGCAACATATATAAGCACTGGAGAACATACACGTTTGGAGACAGCAGTATCTCAAAAAAAACTGTACCTTTTTTTTAAAAAAAAGAGCAGGTGGGTGTTTAAATAAATTTAGAATGGAGAAGTTTATATCCAAAAGGAAGCAACTACAATGTCAGCCAGCATAGGTCAAGAGTTGACTCAGTTAATTCATGGGAATGGGGTCAAGGAGGCAGGAGGTGGATTTAATTAACAAGATGAACAGAGATCTCATGGTACACAGGTAAATAACTGGAGCAAACAAGGTTCAGGTATCAGGGTGCGAACAAGTTTCATTTGCTGGGAAAGGGAAAAATCAACAGAGGCAGCAGAATGATCTCATTCTTGGTAACAAGTACTACTTTGTCATACATCTCATTATCAGTCAGATTAATTGGAGGAACCAGCAGTTTCCCCACATTATCAGAGTTAATAAAAACCTAAATCATGTAGAATAAGGTGAAGGGATTACTTTCAATGAAAAATTTAACTACATAGAGAGAAAAAATCCAATTTATTCCATACTTGAACAGGCCTGCTGCAACTATTCTCAGTGAAGAGCCACTTTCCCAGTCAGTCTTTGCCTCCTTTCCTGAGTCCATTTATTTTCTCCTGCTGTATTCATTCACATTATTGCCTCCTGTTACTCTTTCCAATTTCTCTTTACCCTAATATCCATTCTGATTTCATCTTTTTGATTTTTGACAGGCAATAAGATATAATAATATAAAGGACATGCATTTATATAACACCCTTCCTAACATCAGGATATCCCAAAGTGTTTTGCAGTCAGAGTACATTATGAGATGTAATCAGTATTGTGATGCAGCGTAATGCAGCAATGAAGCTATGCACAGAAATTATCACAACAATGAGTCAATGGCTAAATAATCTAAGTGACGGTGGTTACAGAATTAATATGCCCTAGTAAAATCTTCACTGCTTTTCTTCAAATCATGCAATGGGATTTTTTTTACATCAAATTTGCAATGCAGACGAATTCAAAATGTCACATCTAAAAAAAGGCTTAAAACTCAAAGTAACTAACCGTAATGGTATTTCAGCTTGGTTTAAATGTCACATTTCAACAGGGCGGCACTCTTATTAATACTGCATTAATGTGTCTCAAGTCCATGAAGTTAAACTGAACACAACTTACTGGTAGAGCAAGTTACCACTAAGCCAATTTGGACTCCAATGGGGCATTATGAAAAAAAACCACAACTAAAGCTTCAAACATTACTTTTCACGACTACACACAATATGTTCACTCCATTTTCCAAAGTATAAAAAAGAAAAGTTCTCACCTTCCTGTAACTGTTGTAGCTGCCTCTTTAAAGATGTTAATTTTTCCTGGTACATTCTATGAACAAAAAAAAAGATGCAATATAAATATAATTAAAGTTCCAAAATAGGTTGCTCTATTATAACAAGCGTCTCATCAGTGTGAATTGGCTATAACACGATTGACTAATTGTGGGCGTTATTTGAATAAGACGAACGGGTGCACTGATTTTCTACTACCGATCTTCTACAGTGTGATTTTCTATAGCACGAGGTTGCAGAGGAACACAACTGTTGCATTATAGTGGAAAACCTGTATTCACTGGTTCAGCCAAATTGAAAAGGATATAAAAGTACACTGCAACAGCTTTTTTCTAATTTAAAATCTATTATTACCATATTATAGCTTCATGGCTGGGTATTTGATAACTAGTTTCATTTATGAACCCATACAATTAATATTTAAACATCAAAGACACTTTGAGAATATTTATTTTCCCATTTCCTTTTGAGGTGTGAGAAATGCTAGCCTTTACTAGTTATAATTTTGGAAGAACACAAACAAGTATCTGGCTAGGACACTTTGGAAGGCAATTCAACCAATGATACTGGTGTTGGATTGCAGTCATTAGTTATAGTTATTATTTTCCTGATAGTCCATCATATTCATAGCTCCTTTATTTCCCGGTTTTTAAGACAGAATTAAATTCGCCGAATGCTATGGTCAAACCTGAAATTGCAATCATTGGATTATTCTATGCCATGAGATTACCAGCTCCACACTTTGACACTAGATTACTTGTCCAGCACAGTAATCATTGTACTACTGTATCCTTATAAAAGCATAAATCACAGAGTTACTGGCCAAATACAAATGCTTGGACCAATGATCTGGAGATGCAAGGTCAAATATCACAAGTGCAGCTGGAAGAATTTAAATTCAATAAAATTAAATAGATCTGGAATTTAAGAAAATCTAGTCCCAGCATTGGTGATGACAAATTTACTGAATTCAGAAACCACAGGCCCAATAGTTCATAGAAGGAAATATGCTGTCCGACCAGGTCTGACTCCAGAGGTTCTGTAATGTGTTAAGCTTGATTTTTAACTGGCCTCTGAAATAGCTGAACAAATTACTCTGATGTACCAAAAACTACTTCAGAAGCGTCATACAAGAATAAAACCAAACGGGATCACTTACATTGACATGTAAGCATCAGGAATAGCAAAAGCACACCAAAGCCTCGATACCGGAGGACTGCAAAACCTCAGTCGATGAGAATGTTTAAGACAAATATCAGATCTCTGATGCTAATAACAGATATGGAGAGAGCATGACAAAGTGGTACGGAGGTAATTGACCTAACTGAATGGTGAAGCGGTTTTGATATAATGAATGGCATATTCCTGTGTTCCATACCCTGCAAAATCTTCTTTGCTAACATCTGGTGACTTCTGTCACCATTATGCCAGGGCAGATGGTGGAACCTGAATTACATTTTCTAAAAATGTGGAATTAAGAGTCTAATGGCGACCATGAACCATTGTCGATTGCCAGAGGAAAAACTGTTCAGCAGTATCCTTTAGGAAAAGAAATTGCCTGATCTGACCTACATGTGACTCCACACCCACAGCAGTGGTTGACACTTAACAAGTAGGGACAGGCACTAAATGCTGGTGCAGCCTGTGCCACCAACATCCTGTGAATGAATAAAAAGGAGCCTAGCAAGACTAATGTCAATGGGAAATGAGACAGGAAAACTCTCCACTGGTTGGAGTCATACTGAGCACAAAAAGAAAATTGATTTTGGTTACTGAAGGCCAATTATTTCAGCCCCAGGAGATCTACATTGCAGTGTTGTTGGCCTAAACATCTTCAGTTGCTTCCCTCCATTGTAAGATCTGAAGTAAAGATGTTCATCATGATTGCAGTATTCACTACGACTTGTAACTTTTAGACATCAAAATAATCTGGGACTGCATGCAGAAAGAGCTGGACAACATTAAACAATGGCCAAACAAGTAACATTTACACCATACAAATGCCAGACAATGACTAATTCGAACAAGAGAGAATGAAATCACCTTTTCTTGCATTCAACAGTGCCCCATTAGCGAATCCTAACCAAAACCTTGAGTTATCATTGCCAAGAAACCTAGCTAGATCAGCCAAATAAATATTGAGACTGGGAAGCAGGTCAGACATTGAATTCTATGGCAAATACTCGCTTCCAAATCTCCCCAAAACGTGACAACAAGTTAGAAAGCACAAATCAGGAACATTATGGAAGTTGCTCCATTCGTCTTTAAGGGTGCAGCCATAACAGCACTCAAGAAGTTTAACGTCATGCAGGGTAAAGTAGCCTACTCAATGAGCACACCATTCAGTCTGTCCTCAAATCAACATACAGTGTCAGTGTGTACAATCTGCGTTGGAGCAACTCCTTCAGCAAAGCCTCCTTTGACAGAACCTTCCAAATCTGCAACTTCTATTACCTAAATGAGCAAAAGCAACAGTTGTGTGGGACCACTTGCAAGTTACTGTCTCAGTCACACATGATCCAGACTTGGAACTACATCAACATTCCTTCATTTGCACTGATTCAAACTCTTGGCACTCCCTCTCCAACAGTATTGTGGGTGTATCTACACCACAGCAGTGTCATATCATATATCATGTCAGAGATGAAAACAGTTCACTAACACCTTTTCAAGGGCTATAACAGATACGCAATAATTGTGGTCACATCCTAGAAATAAATTTTTAAAAGTCACACCAGCAGCTTTGCTAGAATTGAATGCCAAGACCAGACACATTCAGGAATAATTGGAAACAACAGTTGAAATCAATAACAGGGCGAGAAATATTGGAGAGCAAGATGTTGGAGAAAGTATGCCCATTAGACATCCATTGTACAAATTGCCAGATGGAGAGATTTCTATAGGTGACTATCGAATCACTGGTATGCAGGAATTCAGAATGTATTTAGAGAATGAGGAAACTCAGATCCACGCTATGCAGTGTTATCTACTTATTTCTGATCTATAAGTATTAAATCAAGATCATTTGTTTTGCTGCACTGAAAAGGCCACTGTGGTGAAAGGTTGCTCGAAGTAGCTGTCAAAAATAAAATACAGCACATAAGGAGGCCCATTTGGCCCATCTCATCCACTTTCGCAGACAAGGAGCCAAACAGACTATCATTTTCCAACTCTTGGTCCTTAATCCATGAAGTGCTGAAACCAAGTATTTTTAAAAACGTTATGAGGGTCACAGCTTCTGCCACTCTTTCAGCCAGTGAGTTCCACATGTGGGTCATCCCCCTGGTGCAAAGACTTTCCCCTCTCATCATAAAATCTATGCTTCTTTGTTCTGGACACCTCTGCTCATCCAAAGGAAATAAAGACTTCCTTTCCACTTGTATAGTCTCCTCATAATTTTAATTTGCTTCAATTAAACTTGATCTGTTTCAAAGAAAACGACCTCAGCCTGTCCAATCCTTCCACATAATGAAAATTTTCCAGTGCAGGCAACTTCCTCGTATGACTTCACTGTACAACTTCACTTCATTCACCTCTGTCCTATAGCAATCCCAATGCAGTGTTCAAACTGCAAAGAGGGATTAGTTCAGAAGGCACTGTCAGTAGATATGGACACTATGGGCTGAATAGCCATCTTCTTTTTTGTAAATTTCTAATGATCCTAATTAGTTCTAACAACCCTTCAGCAGTGTCCTTGTCAATAGTACATTTCAAAAGTACATACATTGCTTCAAATCAGTGGCAAAAAATAATTAAAATCTAGTGATCAGCATCATGAATGTTGCATTCCACAGTGCAGATATGGTCTTCCTCATCACCTAAATATGATTCAATCCCCACATTCTAATGAATAGGCAATCATAGAAATGTAGAGCATGGAAACAGACCCTTCGATTCAATTCATTCATGTCAACCAGATATCCTAAATTAATCTAGTCCCATTTGCCAGCAAGTTGGCCCATATCCCTCTAAAGCTTTCCTATTCATTTACCCACCCAGATGCCTTTTAAATGTTGTAATTGTACCAGATTCCACCATTTTCTCTAGCAGCTCATCCCAAACACGCACTACCCTCTACGTAAAAAAAGTTCCCCCTGAGGTCTCTTTTAAATGTTTCTCCTCTCACCCTAAACTTACGCCCTCTAGTTCTGGAATCCCCCCACCCCAGAGAAAAGACCTTATTTACTTACCCTGTCCACGTCCCTCATGATTTTATACACCTCTATAAAAGGTCCCCCCACCCAGCCTCCACCGCTCCAGAGAAAACAGACCCAGCCTATTCAACCTCTCCCTGTAGCTCAAACCCTCCCACCCTGGCAACACCCTTGTAAATTTTTTCTGAACACTTTCAAGCTTCACCACATCCTTCCAATAAGAGGGAGAGCACAATTACACGCAATATTCCAAAAGTGGCCTAACCAACGTCCTGTACAACTACAACATGATCCCCCAACTCCTATACTCAGTGCTCTGACCAATAAAGGAAAGGATACCAAATGCTGCCTTCATTAGCCTATCTACCTGCGACCCCACTTTCAAGGAGCTATGAACCTGCACTCCAAGATCTCTTTGTTCAGCAACACTCCCCACGGCGTTACCATTAAGTGTGCAAATCCTGCTCTGATTTGCCTTTCCAAAATGATTTGCCTTTCCTCATATTTATCTAAATTAAACTCCACTTGCCACTTCTCAGCCCATTGGCACAATTGATCAATATCCTGTTGTAATCGGAGGTAACCTGCTTCGCTGTCCACTACATCTCCAATTTTGGTGTCATTTACAAACTAACGATGCCTCCTATGTTCACATCCAAATCATTTATATAAATGACAAAAATCTGTGGAGCCAGCTCTGATCCTTGTGGCACACCATAGGTCACAGTCCTCCAGTCTGAAAAGCAACCTTCAATACCACCCTCTGCCTTCTATCTTCAAGTTTGTTCTGTATCCAAGTGGCTAGTTCTCCATGGATTCCATGAGATCTAAACTTGCTAACCAGTCTATCATGAGGAACCTTGTTGAACATCTTACTGAAGTCCATATAGATCATGTCTACCGCTCTACCCTCATCAATCCTCTTTTCTTCAAAAACATTCAATCAAGCTCGTGAGACATGACTTCCCACATATAAAGCCATGTTGACTATCCCTAATCAGTCTTTGCCTTTCCAAATACATGTAAATCCTGCCCCTCAGGATTCCCTCCAACAACTTGCCCACCACTGATGTCAGGCTCACCGGTCTATAGTTTCCTTCTTTTTCCTTACCACCTTTCTTAAACAGTGGCACCACATTAGCCAATCTCCAGTCTTCTGGCACCTCACCTATCACTACCAATAATCCAAATATCTCAACAAAGAGGCCCAGCAATCACTTCCCTAGCTTCCCACAGAGTTCTAGGGTACACCTGCTCAGGTCCTGGGAATTTATCCACTTTCATGCATTTTAAGACATCCAGCACCACCTCCTCTGTATTATGGATATTTTTCAAGTTGTCACCATCTATTTCCCCACATTCTATATATTCCATGTCCTTCTCCACAGTAAACAATGATGCTCATTTGGTATCTCCCTCATCTCCTGTGGTTCCACAAATAGGCTGCCTTGCTGGTTTTTGAGGGGCTGTTTTCTCTCCCTGGTTACCCTTTTGTCCTTGATGTATTTATAGAATCCCTCTGGATTCTCCTTAACCCTATTTGCCAAAGCTATCTCATGTCCCCTTTTTGCCTTTCTAGTTTCCCTCTTAAGTATACTCCTACTGCCTTTATACTCTAAGGAATCACTCAATCTATCCTGTCAATACCTGACATATGCTTCCTCCTTTTCCCTAACCTAAACCTAAATTTCTTTAGTCAGTCATTCAGCTTTCCCTACACCTATCAGCCTTGCCTTTCACCCGAACAGCTACCTATAAAAGAAATCTGTGCTGTAACCATCTCATTGATCATTTAAACTCTAACCTCGTGCTCATTACCTCACTATTCAATGAGAAATTTTAAAATTTTGAATTGGCAAAGATATAGAAAATAAAGGGGCAAAAGTCCGTGATTAAGTAGTGAGAGACTAGTCACAAAATATCCAAAAATGACAGATTTGCTGGAGGCAAATGGAAATGGCTTGACTGGGAACTTTTTTTTAAATGCTGATTATTTTGTTAGTTATTTATTCAGTTGATTAGTTGTCAGAGAAACAGCACATTGATGGCAATAATCAACAGCACTACAGTACAGATTGCTTTTTACAATCTAAATATAAAACGTGAAACTGCATCAAAACTTTGAGACAATAATGCTAGGCCACCATTTATTGCCCATCAGGCAGCCAAGAATAACCAAATTGTAATGGATATGGAGTCACAAGTATACCAGACCACATAAAGATGACAGTTTCCTTCCTTAACAGACATTTGTGAATCAGATGACTTTTTCCTAACAATCGACAATGGATTCATGGCCATCACTGGACTCTCAATTCCAAGTTTTTATTGAACTCAAATTCCACTACCGGCCATGGCAGGATCTGAACCTGGGTACCCAGAACATTGCCTGGGTCTCTAGATTAATTAGGTCATCGCCTCTCCTCGGGGAAAAAAAATGCTCTTTGTACAAGTTATATTATTTATCATACTGGTTACAGCAAGTGATAAAGAAAGAAAATCTCAATCTATCCAAGTTACTTGAAGTAACTCCTAAAATACAATTATTTGCTACAACCGGAATTTTAATGCTGTGGTCTGTATTGCACAACCCAGAATATATTAACTTTATCTATAATTTTGCAACAAAGTCAATTCAAATCTTAATTTTAAAGCCCCAAGATCCTTAATTGTTAGATCAGCACAGCAATGCTTCATTAAAGCTTGTAAATTACTTAAATTAGAATTACTTGCTACAGTAGGGATATTTAATATACAATTTTTTGAGGATGTAACTCTGAAGATGGACGAGGGAGATCCAGTAGATGTAGTGTACCTGGACTTTCAGAAAGCTTTTGATAAAGTCCTACACAGGAGGTTAGTGAGTAAAATTAGGGCGCATGGTATTGGGGGCAAAGTACTAGATTGGATTGAAAATTGGTTGGCTGATAGGAAACAAAGAGTAGTGATAAACGGCTCAATTTCGGAATGGCAGGCAGTGACCCAGTGGGGTACCACAGGGATCAGTACTTTGACCGCAGCTTTTTACAATATATGTTAATGATATAGAAGATGGTATTAGCAATAACATTAGCAAATTTGCTGATGATACTCAGCTGGGTGGCAGGGTGAAATGTGATGAGGATGTTAGGAGATTACAGGGTGACCTGGACAAGTTAGGTGAGTGGTCAGATGCATGGCAGATGCAGTTTAATGTGGATAAATGTATGGTTATCCACTTTGGTGGCAAGAACAAGAAGGCACATTACTACCTAAATGGAATCAATTTAGGTAAAGGGGCAGTACAGAGAGATCTGGGTGTTCTTGTACACCAGTCAATGAAGGTAAGCATGCAGGTACAGCAGGTAGTGAAGAAGGCTAATAGCATGCTGGCCTTCATAACAAGAGGGATTGAGTACAGAAGCAAAGAGGTTCTTCTGCAGCTGTACAGGGCCCTGGTGAGACCACACCTGGAGTACTGTGTGCAGTTCTGGTCTCCAAACTTGAGGAAAGACATTCTGGCTTTTCAGGGAGTGCAGCGTAGGTTCACGAGGTCAATTCCTGGAATGGCGGGATTACCTTACACTGAAAGACAGAAGCGACTGGGCTTGTATACCCTTGAGTTTAGAAGACTGAGAGGGGATCTGATTGAGACATATAAGATTATTAAAGGATTGGACACTCTGGAGGCAGGAAACATGTTTCCGCTGATGGGTGAGTGCCGAACCAGAGGACACAGCTTAAAAATACGGGATAGACCATTTAGGACAGAGCTCAGGAAAAACTTTTTCACCCAGAGAGTGGTGGCTGTGTGGAATGCTCTGCCCCAGAGGGCAGTGGAGGCCCAGTCTCTGGATTCATTTAAGAAAGAGTTGGATAGAGCTCTCAAGGATTGTGGAATCAAGGGTTATGGAGATAAGGCAGGAACAGGATACTGATTAAGGATTATCAGCCATGATCATGTTGAATGGTGGTATAGGCCCGAGGGGCAGAATGGCCTACTCCTGCACCTATTGTCTAATTTCTCATGCTGTGGCCTATACATCACAAGGCAGCTGCATCACAAGAATACTCACTGTTCTTTCACTTCTAGGTAGTCTTCATCATCTTGCTTGTTCGCAATATCTGTCTCACTTGCATCCTCTGTATCTATCAAATATTAAGGAAACAGAATGCCATTAAATTACCTGGAAGAAAAATAAGTATCTCACACAATACCAACACTTGGAATCATAGAATCATATCACAGAATGGTTACAGAACAGGAGGAGGGAATTTGACAGTTGTCTCTCTGAAGGAGTAACTCCACTCAGGTCACAAACCATTTTCACCATGCAGTGGTGCACATTCTTATTTTTCAGATAATAACCTAACTTCCTCTTGAATATCTCAATTAAACATGCAGTACCACACTCCCAGGCAATGTATTCCAGATCATAATCGCTGCATGGAAAAGTTTTTCTTCATGTCATCAATGCTTCTTTGCCAATTTCCATTAATATGTGCCTGCTTGTTCTTCCAACTTGCACCAGCAGAAACAACTGATGTTTGTCTAAACTGCCCTCCAAAGTCTTCATCCTCATGATTTTGAATGCCTGTATCCAACTCACCACACATATGCCAGCATGTGTTAACCCTTCTGGCAGAAGCTTTTGAGAATGAGACTCACTCTCAGATTGGCAAAGAATTTCCACATGGTGCCATGCTCATCATTGGCAACTTCCTCTGACTGGACGCTTCTAGTGATACGGAAACTAGCATCCGACAAGGCTTTTCCGCCTATAGTCCCTTCACTACTGGGAGTGGCCAGTGGGAATACAGTACCAAGCCAAAGAGGGACATGGATACACCACCATCACCAATTCTCAGGCCACTTGCAATTGAACTACACAACATCAAATGCCCTAAGTATCAGTAAGGAAGAAAACTCACGAGAAGGTCTAAGTCTTTCTCCTTCTGGAAGTAGAAGCAAGTCCTGAGAAGCTTAACTGTGATTACTTTCCAAAGACTCAGCTCTACCTGGATTTCAATCGGAACAACCACCGAAGGATGTCAGCAAGTCACTTTCATCAACAGAAAATCTGAAGGAGCATAACTTAACATTACGTTCTATTCATTGTTTTCAGACCTTTGTTCCACAGAAGTGCTTTTTGCTCCCTTTTGTCCTTTTCAAAAAAAACAGCATCTCTGCAGAGACTGCTGACTTCTAGGATTGTGGGAGTTTGTCTTGTGTTTGGGATTAATTCTAATTCTGGATGATAACCTAGATGTATTTGCCACAGATGTTTTAAAAATAACTTTTGTTTCTCATAAACTGTTTTCATTTAATGGCAGGGTGCAGGTGAGGTTGGGGTGGGGAAGGCTTTAGGTGGATGCAGAGGAAGAGGGGATTGTGATAGGTTGCTGGTGAGAGTGGATGAATAGATGGGAAGGAAGACAAACATATCAAGAGGCAGTTGGAGGGTTAGATCTGCGATGAGGTCGGAGGGGAGATTTGGACAACTGGAGAAGGAACACCTCATCCTCCGCCTTGTAACCCTTCAACCACAAAGCATCAACTTCACTAGTTTCCAATTCTCCCCTGCCTCCACCTCATCCCAGATCCAACACTAACTCAGCACTGCCCTCTTCACTTGTCCATCTTCCTTCCCACTTATCTGTTTGTCCCTCCCCAACCTTTCACCCCTCCACCTGCATCCATCACTTTCCCAGCTACCTCCCCCCCAACCCGCCCTCATATTTATCTCTCAGCCCCCTTGCCCATTACATTCCAGATGAAGGTCATATGCCCGAAACATTGACTCTCCTGCTCCTTGGATGATACCTGACTGGCTGTGCTTTTCCAGCGCCACACTTTTTGACTGTCTCTCCAGAATCTGCAGTCCTCACTTTCTCCCTTTTTCATTCAATTAAAAGGACCCTGGAGAATGTCTCTTGAACTGATTCCCAGGATAAATAGCAAATCTATTGGCCATTTTTATGATTAAATTAATACATTCATACTAATGATACAAGTAGTGGGATAGGGGCTTGATGACCAATGCTTTCTTCCCATAATCATAGCAGATTCTTGTAGATGTGAGAGAGAGTATCTTTCAAAGAGCTTGGATGCATTCACATCTACATAAAATCTGGAAGGTTCTGTTAATTTTGTGAAATCTATACAATTGGATACTTGTAAATTATGAACTGTCGGTAATGCTTAACGCAACAAGCTATTTTATAAGTTAATATCACTAGGCAGTCAGATCAGCACAAGGTGATTTTGTGAAAAATGGCATTTGTGGTATGGAATTGAATGCCTGCACTGTTCTACCTCAGGATAAGGTCAGAGGTCACACGACACCAGGTTTACACTATTTGAAATCACAAGCTTTTGGAGCACTGGTCCTTTGTCAGGTGAGGTGAAGAAAAGTATACAGGCACAGAGTTTACAGACAGAGAGATCAAAAGATCATACAAACAGAGAGAGTGGAGTGTTGACAGACTGAAGAGCAAGTCTCTGCAGGTGATCAAAAGCGTCAGACGGCGTGAGTAAAGTGTCAACAGCTGAATAGCAGGTGAAAGGATGACTTACAGTCTGAGTAATTGAGGCAGAGAGATAATTATAAATAAACCAAAACAAGATGGTGCTGGAGACAAGCCAAATGGCTGGAATAAGACACGAGGTATAGAGTCACATATTGAGGGTCTGGCCAAAGTAAAAAGTAACCCAAAACTGTATGAACAAATTAAAATAGAGAGATCATAAGTTATCAAGGTGATGGTGTCAAAACAGGACAGTGAGGAAGGTTCTGCAAAAACAGAACAGTATGGTACAAATGCTTCCATCATGCTGATCAGCATGGACTTAAGAGTTCTAGCTTAGTTGGTTCACCATGTGTCTTGCATCCGACAGAGCATCTGTTGCAGGTTCCTTCTGCTCTCCTGGAGTAATTTCTTAGCAGAAATTTTTATCTTCCATCCATGCTCCATTTTTCTCTTGTAACAGATATTAATTTATTCACTATTTACAACTAACCAAGCTCACTGGTTTATTTTGTAGTCTTAGGACAATATCAGTAGCTTACTGAACTGTTGATCTGAAGGTTGACCATGCCACTTCAACATTACTTGGGTTATCTTAGCAAGATGGCTGTTCATCAAGTCTGAGTCTAAATTGTTCGCAGTTCACTGCAGGTGCCAGTTTCTGTACATCCAGCTTTCTTTGATGTCTAGAGCATGTTGATTTTCTCTTTGTTGAGGGATCATGTAGACGGTCATCAAGTTCAATATCCAAATGCATTCTCAAAGTTATTCTTAACTTAGGTGTGTCACAAATGATGTTTCAAATCTTTAAGTGCGATACAGTATGTAGAGTTTTTAACAAATCTGTAAGGCAGGTAGTCCTATACAACGATGGTTGCGTTTTTGCGCAACCTCACATTATGGAAAAATCACACTTGGCCAACACGTTAAGCACTGTTTTCAATGTAATCGCATTACAGCCAACATTTTCAAAGTTCCCGCTTTAGAAACAGTGTCCCCAATTCGTCACTCCCTTAATTTGCATTAATGAAACACACGTTACAGCAGAATGACCTGCATTTATAGTCATAGACATGTACAGCATGGAAACAGACCCTTCGGTCCAACCTGTCCATGCCAACCAGATATCCCAACCCAATCTAGTCCCACCTGCCAGCACCAAACCCTCCAACCCTGGCAGCATCCTTGTAAATCTTTTCTGAACCCTTTCAAGTTTCACAACATCTTTCCGACAGGAAGGAGACCAGAATTGCACGCAATATTCCAACAGTGGCCTAACCAATGTCCTGTACAGCCATAACATGACCTCCCAATTCCTGTACTCAATACTCTGAGCAATAAAGGAAAGCATACCAAACGCCGCCTTCACTATCCTATCGACCTGCGACTCCACTTTCAAGAAGCTATGAACCTGCACTCCAAGGTCTCTTTGTTCAGCAACACTCCCTAGGACCTTACCATTAAGTGTATAAGTCCTGCTAAGATTTGCTTTCCCAAAATGCAGCACCTCGCATTTATCTGAATTAAACTCCATCTGCCACTTCTTAGCCCATTGGCCCAGATCCTGTTGTAATCTGAGGTAACCCTCTTCGCTGTCCACTACACCTCCAATTTTGATGTCATCTGCAAACTTACTAACTGTACCTCTTATGCTCGCATCCAAATCATTTATGTAAATGACAAGACGTAGAGGGCCCAACATTGATCCTTGTGGCACTCCACTGGTCACAGGCCTCCAGTCTGAAAAACAAATCTCCGCCACCACCCTTTGTCTTCTACCTTTGAGCCAGTTCTGTATCCAAATGGCTAGTTCTCCCTATATTCCATGAGATCTAACCTTGCTAATCAGTCTCCCATGGGGAACTTTGCTGAATGCCTTACTGAAGTCCATACAGATCACATCTACTGCTCTGCCCTCATCAATCTTCTTTGTTACTTCTTCAAAAAACTCAATCAAGTTTGTGAGACATGATTTCCCATGCACAAATCCATGTTGACTATCCCGAACCAGTCCTTGCCTTTCCAAATACATGTACATCCTGTCCCTCAGGATTCCCTCCAATAACTTGCCCACTACCGAGGTCAGGTTCACCGGTCTATAGTTCCCTGGCTTGTCCTTACTGCCCTTCTTAAACAGTGGCACCACGATTGCCAACCTCCAGTCTTCCAGCACCTCACCTGTGACTATCATTGATACAAATATCTCAGCAAGAGGCCCAGCAATCACTTCTCTAGCTTCCCACAGAGTTCTCAGGTACACCTGATCAGGTCCTGGGGATTTATCCACCTTTAAACGTTTCAAGACATCCAGCACTTCCTCCTCTGTAATCTGGACATTTTGCAAGATGTCACCATCTATTTCCCGACAGTCTATATCTTCCACATCTTTTTCCACAGTAAATACTGATGCAAAATATTCATTTAGTATCTCCCCCATTTTCTATGGCTCCACAGATAGGCCGCCTTGCTGATCTTTGAGGGGCCCTATTCTCTCCCTAGTTACCCTATTGTCCTTAATATATTTGTAAAAACCCTTTGCATTCTCCTTAATTCTATTTGCCAAAGCTATCTCATGTCCCTGTTTTGCCGTCCTGATTTCCCTCTTAAATGTACTCCTACTTTTCTAAGGATTCACTCGATCTATCCTGTCTATCCCTTACATATGCTTCCTTCTTTTTCTTAACCAAACCCTCAATTTCTTTAGTCAAACAGCATTCCCTATACCTACCAGCCTTCCCTTTCACCCTGACAGGAATATACTTTCTCTGGATTCTTCTTATCTCATTTCTGAAGGCTTCCCATTTTCCAGCCATCCCTTTACCTGTGAACATCTGCCTCCAATCAGCTTTCGAAAGTTCTTGCCTGATACCATCAAAATTGGCCTTTCTCCAATTTAGAACTTCAACTTTTCGATCTGGTCTATCCTTTTCCATCACTATTTTAAAACAAATAGAATTATGGTCACTGGCCCAAAAGTGCTCCCCCACTGACACCTCAGTCACCTGCCCTGCCTTATTTCCCAAGAGTAGGTCAAGATTTGCACCTTCTCTAGTAGGTACATCCACATACTGAATCAGAAAATTGTCTTGTATACACTTAACAAATGCCTCTCCATCTAAACCTTTAATACTATGGCAGTCCCAGTCAATGTTTGGAAAGTTAAAATCCCCTACCATAACTACCCTATTATTCTTAGAGATAGCTGAGATCTCCTTACAAGCTTGTTTTTCAATTTCCCTCTGACTATTGGGGGGGTCTATAATATAATCCCAATAAAGTGATCATCGCTTTCTTATTTCTCAGTTCCACACAAATAACTTCCCTGGATGTATTTCCAGGAATATCCTCCCTCAGCACAGCTGTAATGCTATCCTTTATCAAAAATGCCACTCCCCCTCCTCTCTTGCCTCCCTTTCTATCCTTCCTGTAGCATTTGTATCCTGGAACATTAAACTGCCAGTCCTGCCCATCCCTGAGCCATATTTCCGTAATTGCTATGATATCCCAGTCCCATGTTCCTAACCATGCCCTGAATTGATCTGCCTTCCCTGTTCAGCCCCTTGCATTGAAATAAATGCAGTTTAATTTATTAGTCCTACCTTGTCCCTCCCTGCCCTGACTGACTCACTTCTGTTCTCAGCTGTACCCGTCTCAGATCGATCTCCTTCCTCACCCCCCCCAGCTTACTAGTTTAAATCCTCCCAAGCAGTTCTAGCAAATTTCCCTGCCAGTATATTAGTCCCCTTCCAATTTAGGTGCAATCTGTCCTTCTTATACAGGTCACTTCTACCCCAAAAGACATTCCAATGATCCAAAAAATGTGAATCCTTCTCCCATACACCAGCTCCTCAGCCATGCATTCATCTGCTCTATCCTCCTATTCCTGCCCTCACTAGCTCGTAGCACTGGGAGTAATCCAGATATTACTACCCTTGAGGACCTCATTTTTAAATTTCTGCCTAACTCTCTGTAATCTCCCTTCAGAGTCTCAACCTTTTCTCTTCCAAGGTCGTTGGTTCCAATGTGGACAATGACCTCCTGCTGGCACCTCTCCCCTGTGAGAACATTCTGCACTCTCTCCGAGACATCCTTGATCCTGGCACCAGGGAAACAACGCACCATTCTGCTTTTTCTCTGCTGGCCACAGAAACGTCTGTCTGTACTTCTGACTACAGAATCCTCTAACACAACTGATCTCTTGGAAGCCGACGTACCCCTTGTTGCATTAGAGCCAGTCTCAACACCAGAAACTTGGCTGTTTGTGCTACGTTCCCCTGAGAATCCATCACCCCCTACATTTTCCAAAACAGCATACCTGTTTGAAATGGGTTTATCCACAAAAGACTCCTGCACTAGCTGCCTACCTCTCTCACCCTTCCTGGAGTTAACCCATCTATGTGACTGTATCTGAGACTTTCCCCCCTTCCTATAACTGCCATCCATCACATACTGTTGCTGTTGCAAATTCCTCATCGCTTCTATCTGACTCTCCAACCAATCCACTCGATCTGATAAGAATCGCATCCAACAGCATTTATGGCAGATATAATCCACAGTAACCCTTAAACTCTCTTTAAACTCCCACATCTGACAAGAAGTACATATCACTGCAAAGGCCATTTTTGCTCCTTCACACAGTCTTATTCCTCTAAAAACACTGCCCCAGGATAAAATATAAGCCATAACTATTAATTTAAGTTTAATCAAGAGATTTATCTCCAAAAACATATAATCAAGAAAGAATCCACTGTACTCACTACTGCAGCCTTTCTCTTGGACAGACTTAAAACAACAATTAACTTATCTGATTCTGTGCTGTGAACTTGACCCAACAGTTCCTCCAAGATTAGTTGTGAATTTCACTGTTTGTTAATTCTCCCAGATGCATTCCGATGTCCAGCGATACACGAATTCAAACAGCAAAGGCGATAACTTTGCAGGTTTTCTCTCTCCTGCACTGTCCTCACCATGTGCTTCCTTTGTCTGCTCTTCTCCCTTTTAACCTGCTGTTGTTTTGACTTTTTTTTCCCCAAAGTTCCAGAACAATGCAACAGCATGTAAAACAGTAATTGCTGCTCCTGGAATTCGAGGAAATCACCTCCAACACCTAAAATACATCAAAAGAAAGCTACCTCATGTCCCCTTTTTGCCCTCCTGATTTCCCTCTTAAATATACTCCTACTGCCTTTATACTCTTCTAAGGATTCACTCGATCTATCCTGTCTATACCTTACATTTGCTTCCTTCTTTTTCTTAAGATAAAAGAGGACTTAAAATGTTACCAGTACATCGCCCACAAGTTGAAGGGAAGATTGTGGTTAATTCTGGTGTCCAGGTGTCATGGAGGGCTGGCAAGGTGGGCAAGTGGCTAAAGTGAGAAATACCTAAGGATCAGAGCCCAAAGAGCACAAGCCTCAAGCAAAAGGAGAATGAAATGTTCAGACAGGTTAAAGAATAAACGATGGAACAGCCATGGCATAGTAAAGAATGCAGAACTGATGATTTTCAAACTGGGAAACTGCCTGGCTGTTATTTGCAAGGTAAGCTTGCGACATCTTCATTATTGCACCTTTATTAATCCAACAGACTTAAATTTTCACTGCAGCGGTGAATGAAGAAAATTCTTAAAATCATAAAGGCAGAATTGCATTAAACATACAGTCCATAAATAAGCTAAAATGCCCAACATCCCACATCAGTGTTTAGGATCCATCCAAGCCTCCTCCCAGCTTGCTTCATTTTATCTAATTACCAAAGTTCAACTCCTTGCTTGCTTAATGACTTATCTAGTTTGCTACATATTTCTTGCTATTTCCCTCAGAGACTTCATGTTACCATGTGTTCTGCAGTCCCACTGATCTCAGACCATAAGGTAGGAGCAGGAATAGAGTCTGTAACTCCTTTGACCTGTGCTGTCATTCAATGAGATCATAGCTGACATTCTGCCTCAAATTCTACTTGCCTGCACCAACCCTACACCACCCAAAAATCTATTAACCTTTGTAATCTTAGATAACCTTCTTCACTGTATATTCAGAACAAAGGGATCTTGGGCCCACGGGGTGAGGAGTGGCAGATGGAGTTTAATTTGGATAAATATGAGGTATACCAGAGTACAATAACAAACAGGGGAATAATTTATAGTTAATGGCATGCCCTGGATAGTGGTGTTGTAGAAGAGAGAGGCCTAGGGGTTTAAGTACACAGTCCTTAGAAAGTTGCATCACAGACAGTGCGCTCAAGAAGGCATTTTAGCACGCTTGCCTTCATTACTCAGACCATTGAGTATAGAGATTGAGACATCATTTGAGGTTGTACAGGACGTTGGCGAGGCCATGTTTGGTATAGCATGTTCAGTTCTGGCCACCCTGTTACGGAGGATATTATTGAATTGTTGGGGAGTCAGATGGGATTTGCCGGGACCGGAGGGTTAGAGTTGCAGAGAGGGGCTGGAACTTTTCTCACTGGGGAGTAAGGGGTTGAGGGCTTGCCTTATAGAGGTTTATAGAAAAAAGGGTATAGATCGGGTGAATTGAAAAGGTCTTTTCTCTAAGGTGGGGGAAGTTCAACATTAACGGGCATATTTTTGAGGGGAGAGGAGGGAGATTTGAAGGGGACCAAGAGTGCAACTTTTCATACAAGAGGGTGATTCATACATGACTGAACTGCCAGAGCAAGTGGTAGGTGCAGATAGTTACAACATTTAAAAGATATTTGGATGGGTACATGAACAAAAAAGGTTTTTATGGATATGGGCCAAATGCAGGTAACCTGTCATCTCTGCTGGACGAGCTCGAGGACGAGGAGGCTGCTCCACAAATCTCCCCATCCTCAATGATGGAAGAACCTAACACATCAGTGCAAAGTTAAGGCTGACGCATTTGCAAACTTCAGCATAGTGGATGATCTAACCAGGTGTCCTCCAGAGTTCCCTGGAACCACAGATAAAAGTCTTCAAAGAATTTGATTCACTCCATGGGACATCAAGAAATGGTTGGAAACGTCAGATACTGCAAAGGCTATGAGCACACATAACATTCCTGCAATATTACCAAAGACGAGTGCTCCAGAAGATGCCCCATTCCTAGCCAAGGTAATTCAATAGAGGCACAATAATGACATCTACCCAATAATCCGCAAAATTACCCTGGTGTATTCTGTGCACAAAAAGCAGGACAAATCCATCCAAGCCAACTACCGTCCTATCATCCCACAACTGATCACCCAGTGTGACAGAAGGTATCATCAACAATGCTATTAAGCAGGACTTGCTCAGAAATAGCCAGCTCAGTGATGCCCAGTTTGGATTCCGTCAGGGCCACTCAGCTCCTAACAGCCTTGTTTCAATGTTGACAAAACAGCTGAAATCCAGAGGTGAGATGAGAGTGACAGCCCTTGACATCAACACTACATTCAACCAAAGGTGACATCAAAAGGCCCAAGCAAACCTGGAAGGAATAGGAATCAGGGGCAAACTCTCTGCCCTGGAATCATGTCTGGCACAACAGTTGCAATTGTTGGAGCTCAGTGATTTCAGCTCCAGGACATCTCTACACAATCTCCTCAGGGTAGTGTCCGATGCAGAACCATCTTCAGCTGTTTCTTCAATTATCTTCTCTCCATAAGATCAGAAGGGGGAATGCTCACCGATGACGGCATGATGTTCAGCACCATTCACGACTCATCAGATATTGACACAATCCAAGTTCAAACACAAAAAGACCTGGACAATATCCAGGTCTGGGCTAAGTGGCAAGTTAACATGTGGACCACACAAATGCCAAGCAATTACCATTTCTAATAAGAAGCAATCTAATCACCATCCCCTGACATTCAATGGTACTACCATCACAGGATACCACTGACAACATACTGGTGGTTCCCTTTGACCCACCATATAAATAGAGTGGCTACAAAGGTAGATCACAAGCTCGAAATACTGCAGCAAGTAACTCATCTGCCAACTCCCCAGAGCCTGTCCACCATTTCCAAGGAACAAGTAAAGAGAGCAATGGAATATTCCGCACTTATCTGGATGAATGAAAGTTCAACAACACTCAAAAAGCTTGACACCAATCAGGACAAAGCAGCCTGCTTGACTGGCACCACATCCATAAACATCTACTTCCAAAGCTCAACAGCAGTAGCGTTTATCAGCCATAAGACGCACTGCAGAAATTTACCCAAGATCCTTGGACAACACCTTCCAAACCCAAAACCACTTCCATACATAAATACAAGGACAGCAGATACATGGTGACACTACCACAAGCAAGCTCCCCTCCAAGCCACTCACTATCCTGACTTGGAAATGTGTGACCAGTCCTTCACTGTGACTGGATCAAAATTCCAGAATTCCCTCCCTAACAGCATTGAAGACCTACTTAGTCTGCAGTTTTTCAAGATGGCAATGTGCTGTCATCTTCTCAAGGACAACTTGGGACAGGCATTAAATGCTAGCCAGTCAGTGAAGTCCTCGTCCCATGAAGTATTTTTTTTAAATACAGGAGAAGACCATTATCTCTGATTTCCCATATGCCAACATATTCTGAAAAGGAGAGAAGTTTTGCTGCAACGTCTCTGACAAAAATCTTGGAATTCACCAATGAAGCCATGGAGGGAGTCTATTCACCACACAAAACAATCAGCTTAATGGTTAAGTGTATCTTCCTGCTTATATACAAAGGCAAATTTGCTGATGAGAATCAATGATTTACTGAGTTTAACCAACAAGTCGATGAGAAACAGACCTCCTTTTGGTGATACTTGGTCAGTTCTGACTCTAATTTCAGCAAAAGACAATTGAGGTTGATTATATCTCTGAAAGAGAGGAAATTTGCATTGATTGCTGGCTAGGGATGTATTTACGCCTGCTTGCTTTGTGCGTGCGAATAATACCACGTGGGCAGCTTACCAGACAGTGCTTTTTGCCACTGAGCAAATGAGCAACTTTTGGAAGTTGAGGGGAGAGGGAGAGGCACTGGTGAGAATTTTGTTGATAGGTTTAAGCAGAAATCTAAGATTGATGCCTCCTACATTCAATTTCATCTTTTCAACTATTACGTTTATGGGGCATAGAAGTTGGCAATGAATTTGCTTGTTTGGTCCATTCATTGGCTTGAGGTGAAACTTCCACTCCTATCAGAGAGGAAGTCCTGCCTCAGAGGGAGTGGCTCAGCAGCACCCTGGGGAAAGATTTAAAAGGGACCCAAGGGGCAACTTTTTCACACAGGGTGGTGCATGTATGAAATAAGCTGCCAGAGGAAGTGGTGGAGGCTAGAACAGTACAATTGCAACGTTTCAAAGGCATCTGGATTGGTATATCAATAGGAAAGGTTTAAGAGGGACATGGGCCAAATGCTGGTAAATGGGACTAGATTAATTTCAGATATCTGGTCGGCACAGACGAATTGTACCAAAGGGTCTGATTCTGTGCTATATATTTCTATGACTCTAATGACATTTCTATATCCAAGATAAAAATATTGACTGAAAAATTCTGCTTCACTAACTTTTAAATGGATTATAAAGGTAAAAGTAAAATATTGTATGTTCTGAAAATGTGAATTAAAGACAGACAATTATGTAAATATCATAGACAGAATTAACGTAGAGAGAAACAGTTAGATCAATGTCCTTTCATCAGAATTCAGAGTCAGATGTACAGCATGGAAACAAATCCTTCAGTCGAACTCATCCATGCCGACCAGATATTCTTAATTAATCTAGTTTCATTTGACAGCATTTGGCCCATTCTTCCTATTCATGTACCTGTCCAGATGTCATTTCAATGTTGTAATACCAGCCTCCACCACTTCCTCAGGCAGCTCATTCCATACACACACCATCCTCAGTGTGAAAATGTTGTCCCTTCGGTCCCTTTAAAAGCTTTCTCCTCTCACTTTAAACCCATGCCCTCTAGTTTTGGAATCCTCTACTCTGGGGAAAAGACCTTGGCTGCTCACCCTATTCATGATTTTATAAACTTCTGTAACGTCGCCCTTCAGCCTCCGACACTCCAAGGAAAATAGCCTCAGCCTATTCAGCCTCTCCCTAATGCTCAAACCCTCCAGCCCTCCTGGCCACATCCATGTAAGTCTTTTCTGAACCTGGTCAGGTTTCACAACATTTTTCCTACAGCTGGGAGACCAAAAAATTGAATGCAGTACTCCAATGTCCTGCATTGCCACAACATGACTTTCCAGCTCCTATGCTGAACGATCTGACCAACAAAGACAAGCGTAACAATTGCCTTCTTCACTACTGTCTACCTGCATCTCAGCTTCCAAGGAACTATGAACCTGCACTCCAACATCTTTGTTCAACAATATCCCCCAGGACCTTACCATTAATTGAATAACTCTTGCTCTGATTTGCCTTTCCAAAATGCAGCACCTTGACATTTATCTAAATTAAATTCCATCTGCCACTGCTTGGCCCATCGGATCAAGGTCTTAGTGTATTCTGAGGTAACCTTCTTAGCTGTCCACTACATCACCAACTTTGGTGTCATCTGCAAATTTACTAACCACACCTCTTATATTCACATCCAAATCATTGAGATAAATGACAAAGCAGTGGACCCAGCATCAATCCTTGTGGCACACCATTGGTCACAGGCCTTCGGTCCAAAAAGCAACCCTCCACTCTTTTAAACAAAAGATGCGAACACAAAAAACTAAGATCTCCCCTGACACAACCCCCATCAGACACTCCCAGGGACAGGGACAACACTAGGTGAAACACAAAATAAAGCCTACTCTACTCTTTTTAAATATTAAATAAAGCTGCCTTGACTTTAGCGATTTTTGAGAAGATTTGTAGTTCAGGTTGATGATAAGTATGTAAGTTAGCTCACTGAGCTTGAAGGTTCGTTTTCAGACATTTCATCACCATAACAGGTAACATCATTAGTAAGAGACTCTGGTGAGGCGCTGGTGGTGTTTTCCACCTCTCGATTTATAGGTCTTGGTTTCTTGAAACACCATCATTCCTGATGATGGACTTCTGCCCAAAGTGTTGATTCTCCTGCTCCTTGGATGCTGCCTGACCTGCTATGCTTTTCCAGCACCACACTCTCGACTTGAGAATGGCGCAGCAGACTTGGTGGGTAGAATGGCCTAATTTCTGGTCTTATTTCAGGCCAAAGTAAAAATAAACTCAAGAAATATCAAAGAAAACAAATAAATACACAAATAAACATAAAGCTATAGAAATCCCCTCTTCTCCGACCCCGTCAAACACTACTGGGGCAGGAGTAACAATGGTTTAAAATCCAGAGGATGTTCCACTGCACATTTCAACCAAAAATAAAATTCCTCTCTCACAGACTCCCATCAAGTGCATCTTGAACAAGCACATTACAAGGCTAAACAAAAGCCCCCTCAGCTCTTCCAAAAAGTCCAAAAGTGGATCAAACAGCAAATAAATCAGCTCTCTTGTCAAGGCACCAAACCGAAAACAAATACAAATTCAAAAGGCAAAATGGGAACTTATATTACAGAAGAAATAAATCAGAATATCATTTTCCAGGTTGATAATACACTCCAGCCCTTGCGCCACCCAGCAATCTTTAAAGGCCTTAACTATGCCAGAGATCACTGTGTGCTCCCTCTCCAGGGACACCAGAGTGCCATCGTAACTGCAAAAGAGGGACAGGCAGTCAGGAATGACAAGTTCCTCTTTGATGTACTGCCTGGACCTATTAATGGCCATTTTGGCCAGACCCTGGAGCAAAGCCACAGGAAGGCTCATAGACTTGTCCACTCCTCCCCATATCAGCTGCCTGCAGATCAAGAATGTGAAGCTGGAGTGCAAACGTTTAGCAACAGCCCTTTCAAAAAATTGAAAAGGGGCTACAGACATATGCATTCAATCTACAAGTAGAGGACCATCTCCTTCAGGCCACAGAACATGCATGTGGTCTGGCAACTGGTGAACTTATTCACTCACTGGTTGCACAGGATTTATATAAAAGACTTGGATGTGAACATAGGAGATGTAGTAAGTAAGTTTGCAGATGACACTAAAATTGGAGGTGTAGTGGACAGCGAAGGAGGTTACCTCAGATTACAACGGGATCTTGATCAGATGGGCCATGGGCTGAGGAGTGGCAGGTGGAGTTTAATTTAGATAAATGTCAGGTGCTGCATTTTGGAAAGGCAAATCAGAGCAGACTTATACACTCAATGGGAAAGTCCTAGGGAGTGTTGCTGAACAAAGACATTGAACTGCAGATTTATTGAAAGTATAGTCACAGGTAGATATCTATTATTGGTCAGAGCACCGAGTACACAAGCTGGAATGTCATGTTGCAGCTGTACAGGACATTGGTTAGGCCATTTTTGGAATATTGTGGTCTCCCTGCTACAGGATGGATGTTGTGAAACTTGAAGAGGTTCACAAAAGATTTGAAGATGTTGCCAGAGTTGGAGGGTTTGAGCTATAGGGAGATACTGAATAGGCTGAGGCTGTTCTTCCTGGAGCGTCAGAGGCTGACAGGTGACCTCAGAGGTTTATAAAATTATGAGGGGCATGGATAGGGTAAATAGACAAGGTCTTTTCCCTGGGCTGAAAGAGTCCTGAACTAGATGGTATAGATTTAAGGTGAGAAGGGAAAGATTTAAAAGGGGCTTAAGGGGCAACTTTTTCATGCAGAGGGTGGTGTATGTATGGAATGAGCTGCCAGAGGAAGTAGTGGAGACTGGTACAATTACAACATTTAAAAGGCATCTGGATGTGTAAACGAATAGGAAGGGTTTAGAGGGACATGGGCCAAGTGCTGGCAAATGGGACTAGATTAGGTTAGGATATCTAGTTGGCATGGACAAGTTGGACCAAAGGGTTTGTTTGCATGCTGTACATCTCTATGACTCTATGACCAATTATTAAAGCAAAATATACATTTAAATACATTTTCAAAGCACAAGGAAGGTCTTCTAATACAGAAAAGCTAAGATCCTGTAAAATCAATTTTGGCACCCAATTTTTATGTCACAACTGCCCAATCCTTCACATGTAAAGCAGGATAAATCTAACATGATCAATTACCACTCTATCAGTCCGCTCAACGGTTCTGAAAAGACCTACAAGAATATTGCCAGGATGGGAGAGTTTGAGCTATGGGGAGAGGCTGAGGAGTGACCTTATAGAGGTTTATAAAATCATGGGGTCATGGATTGGGAAACTAGGCAAGGTCTTTTCCCTGGTGTGAGGAAGTACAAAAGGTTGAAGATGAAAGAGGAAAGATTTAAAAGAGACCTAATCAGCAACGTTTTCTCACAGAGAGTGATGGGTGTATGAAATGATCTGCCAGAGGAAGTGGTGGAGGTTGATACAATTACCACATTTAAAAGGCATCTGAATGGGTACATGAATAGGATGGGTTTAGAGGGATATGGGCCAAATGCTAGCAAATGGGACTAGATTAATTTAGGATATCTGGTTGGCATGGGTAAGTTGGACCAAAGGGTCTGTTTCCATGCCGTACATCTCTATGTGTCTACGGTCTTGATCATCAAAAGTGATGGAAGTGATTGTCAACAGTGCTATCAAGTGACACTGATGCACGGTTCAGTACATCAGTTTTGGACTGCCCCACCCTAGGAAAGAAATCTTGGCTATTCACCCTAATTATGCCCCTCAGGATTTCATAAACCTCTACAAAGGTCACCTCTCAACTTCCAACAGTCCAGCCCCAGCCTATTCAGCCTCTCCCTCTAACTCATACCCTCCATTTGAGGGCAATATCCTTGTAAATCTTTTCTATATGCTCTCAAAGTTTAACAACATCCATCCTCAGAAGCATGGTCAGAATTGTACACAGTATTCTCAAAGTGACATCACCAATTTTCTGTAAGCCAATACATGACATCTCAACTCCTACACTCAATGGCTGAACAGTGAATGAAGTGTGTGAAACACATTCTTCACCTGCACAAGGTCCTGGAGGATAACAAGTACTGAATTGTAATTCCGATCTAAATGTTGGTTGGGAGCGGGAAGGAAGAAAGAAAAAGAAACCAAGATGTCCAAGGATCTTCAATATCTCAACGACAGTTCCTTGATACAACAAGCCAGCTCTCAAATGTCACGCATCCTTGAACTGACCAAAACCTTGAGCAAGGATTTATGGGGAGTATGTTCTGTACGTGGAGCTTGGCAAAACGTACAACAGGGTAAAGGAGCGTGGCATTAGGAATTCGGAAAGTTTGCCTCTTGCTCTCCTTCCATCCTGTTCGTCTGTTTTCTTTCAAACTCAAGACTATAAACAAGTCAAAAACAAGAACAGAAATTGCTGAAAAAGCTCAGCAGGTCTGGCAACATCCTTGGAGAGAAATCAGAGTTAGCGTTTCGGGAGGAATGACCCCCTCCTCAGAAATGTAAACAAGTCATCCATTTTATAAGGAGTGTCAAACATGTTTCCTTGATACCTACTCCCCAAGTTAGCAGCCTCCCCCTACCCCGGTTCCAGCCTCTGTACATGAGGCCCACCGTCAGGCGGCGACAACCGCCCGCCTCTGATCACACAGCCCGGCTTCACCTCCACTCACCTTCGTCCGACTCACGGCCACGGATGCTGCGGTCGTCCTCGTCGTCCACACTGTCCAGCTCCTCCTCATCGTTGTAATAATCGACGATGGGCGAGAGGAGAGTGGCAGACATCTTCCCCGCCAAGCCGCCCTCCCCTCCCCTCCCCTCCCCTCCCCCCAGCAACCGTAGCCACGGGCGCACCACCACCGCCTGCCTGCCGGGGCCTCGCACGACTAAATTCGGCAGCCGCCGCAGACGCACACCAACTGAGGTCTCGCAAAAACACTATCGCAACCGACTCACAGACTGGTAACAAACAGGAGTACCCGCCGCCCAACCTGACCACCGGCTGTCAGGCATTGAGAGGGACACCTAACCGGGAGACGGGGGCGTGACCATGCGGGGCTACAAGACATGGAGCCCGGGCAGAACTGTCAATCATCGTTGCCTCTGAGCAGCACTGTCAATCGTAGCTGCTGGGCAGTGTTGCATCTGATGCATTCATGTTTGTGTATTCATTAAAATTACTAGATTTTCGACAAAGTTTATGAGCATCTCCAACTGATGCAGCTAAATTATAATCTCTAAATATTAATATTATATTAAACATCAACATTATAATCCCCTTAGATAACTTTCCTTGACTTGTTTGCTATTCAAGATAATTAGCTACAGTTCATGAAGGACGAGTTTCTGTTCAGTAGCATTAGGTGTGGGCAGGGCATGGCAAGGAGAGTGAATTAGTAGAATCTATGAATTAGCAGAGCCAGTACAAGTTTTAACCCTCTCCGTCGACATGTGCTGCAAGACTTTCTGACTTCGATTTCTTTAATAGATTTTCGGGCATATCGTTGGCATATTGGATGTTCTCGTGAAAAATTGTCAATCTTAACAATGTTCTTAAACTTTGTTCCTCTGTTCTCAGATCTTGTGGTCTGCTGAGGGCTTTCTGCATTTTGTAAAGTTATTTTTTAAGTACTTAGTTTCAAGTGAAATATTTCAGATAGTTTGGGGTGATTTCCTGTGCCCATTTTATTATGATGTATTATCTTTCTATTGGCTCAAGATAACTCATATATGACTTCTTCAAATTCACTGTAAAAATTGTTATGGTTCCTACAGTACAACAGTGACTACACTTCAAAAGCACTTCAGCTATAAAATACATTGGAAATCCTGCTGATTGTGAAAGTTGCTCGATAATAAAAATTCTTTTTTTCTGCTATTGAATGGCATTTAGTTCTGCCTTCCAGGAGCAATGTCCAATGTCCTGCTCAAATATGCATTAGTCAACAATATCTTTTAGTAATGACTGATTCTACCCTTGTCCTTGAATCACGTAACAATCACTACATCACAGTCAGGTTTGGGCAGTTAGGCAAATTTTCTCCCATGCTATCCATTGAGTTCTAGCAGAACATGCATTTAGCTGATTCAGCAAATACTAATTCTGAAGCCTCTCCCTTTTTGTGCTATTTGGATACTCAATGGTTTACATTCATATAAAAACTACAGTACAAAATAGGTCATTCAGTTTAACAGCTCTGAACAGCATTCAGCAGCCCTTAAAGTTCTTGATGCTCATCCGTTTCCAGTCTCCTATGCATCTTCAATTTTATTTGCACCACTGTTGCTGTCCTTACCTTAACTGTGTCATTCTAACTGTCTGCCTTTCCTCCTCACATGCCTTATTTTAAAACATTCCTTTCAGCTATCTTAGGATGGCATAGTGACTCAATGGTTAGCACTGCTGCCACCCAATGCCAGGGACCCAGGTTTGGTTCCAGCCTCGACAAATGTGTGAAGTTTGCACATTCTCCCTGTGTCTGTGTGGGTTTCCTCCCACAATCCAAAGATGTGCAAGTTAGCTGAATTGGCCTTGCTAAATTGCCCATAGTGTTCAAGGATGTGTAGGTTCGGTGCATTAGTCAGGGGGAAATATAGTGTAGGGGAATAGATCTGTGTGGGTTACTCTTTGGAAACTTGGTGTGTACTTGTTGGGCTGAAGAGCCTGTTTCCACACTATATGGATTCAATCTCTTTTACAAACTTTTGGTCACTATTTAAATACCTTAGTCAGTTGCTTGATGTTAAATTTTGTCTGTTGATGCTCCTGTAAGTACCTTGGATTGTTTTACTCCATGAAAGTAGTGAAAAAAATGCAGTTTGTTGTTGAATAAATTAGAGAATGCTTGAAAATCCTTGGTCCTTCACCAAGTCTTGCTCCAAAAGCTTACCTATCATCCAAGGTCTTGTCTTTAATCAGGAGACCATGAATAATATACATACATTTATCCATACATGTTTCAGGCCTTCTGCAACTAGTGAGTGCTGCAGGACATTTATTGTATAATCAAATAAAATAGTGAACAATCTAATACACTTTAATCCATGTGACTCCATCAAATTATTTTAGTGCTGCACCCTTGAAGAGAGCCATTTGTCTTAATACCTCATGACTACGTGCAGGAACCCAATGTTATCTTTATCAGTTTAACTAAAATAAACCAGCTCCTGGCCTTTACATTTGAAAGTGTATTGACGTTGCTTGACAGTCATGTTGTGCAACAATATGCAAATCCTGTTCACAAGACCTACTTCCTGTTGTCACAATTTGAGTACAGTTTATCTGAATTCAGTGCTACTTAATTAATATAACATGACAATTCAATTTTAGTGGTTAATTTTCCACTTCACTTTTCTATTGACATGGTTCAATTTTCTGAACTTTTCTTGAGAGATAAGATGACTTTGAATTACCATTTACGGACTGTAATGTTTATTTATGTCAAAATTTATAACAAAGATTTTCATGTATTGATTTCTAATGGAAAAATTATGTAAAGCAAATTGATAGTTTTATGACAGAAAAATCCTAACAGTAACACCATTGTATCAGAGCTGCTGTAATGAAGATTGTACATTAACCACACAGTTTGCTTCATTACATCATATTTTCAGGTATTTTTGATACCTAACACATACTTAAAGCCATGAATTAATGGAGTAGTTATCACTGTTTCATATGCAGTTTTCAATGGCCTTGTTCACAGAAGTCAAATAAATGGTGTTTCACACTCTGATAGTTATGGGACTTTACACTATAGGTGGAGTGGTGGTGACCAGATTGAATCCTTGACAATCTCTTTTGTTGAGGATGATTTTTCCTTGTGTAATTCTGCTGTTAGTTTTGGCTGTGGGTTTTGTGTCTTATCTTTGGTGGTTTTCTCTCAGTGCTGACGTTGATTGGTTGATCAGTAGAAGTGGTGCTGGAAGAGCACAGCAGTTCAGGCAGCATCCGAGGAGCAGTACAAGTGACGTTTCGGGCAAAAGCCCTTCATCAGGAATAAAGGAAGAGAGCTGAAGCGTGGAGAGATAAGCTAGAGGAGGGTGGGGGTGGGGAGAAAGTAGCATAGAGTACAATAGGTGAGTGGGGGAGGGGATGAAGGTAATAGGTGAGGGAGGGGGAAGGGTGGAGTGGATAGGTGGAAAAGAAGATAGGCAGGTAGGACGAGTCATGGGGACTGGAAGTTTGGAACTGGGGTAAGGTGGGGAAGGGGAAATGAGGAAACTGTTGAAGTCCACATTGATGTCCTGGGGTTGAAGTGTTCCAAGGCGGAAGATGAGATGTCCTTCCTCCAGGCGTCTAGTAGTGAGGGAGTGGCGGTGAAGGAGGCCCAGGACCTCCATGTCCTCGGCAGAGTGGGAGGGGGAGTTGAAATGTTGGGCCACAGGGCTGTGTGGTTGATTGGTGCGGGTGTCCCGGAAATGTTCCCTAAAGCGCTCTGCTAGGAGGCATCCAATCTCCCAAATGTAGAGGAGACCGCATCGGGAGCAACGGATACAATAAATGATATTAGTGGATGTGCAGGTAAAACTTTAATGGATGTGGAAGGCTCCTTTAGGGCCTTGGATGGAGGTGAGGGAGGAGGTGTGGGCGCTGGTTTTACAGTTCCTGCGGTGGCAGGGGAAAGTGCCAGGATGGGAGGGTGGGTTGTAGGAGGGCATGGACCTGACCAGGTAGTCACGGAGGGAACGGTCTTTGCGGAAGGCGGAAAGGGGTGGGGAGGGAAATATATCCCTGGTGGTGGGGTCTTTTTGGAGGTGGCGGAAATATCGGCAGATGATTTGGTTTATACGAAGGTTGGTAGGGTGGAAGGTGAGCACCAGGGGCGTTCTGTCCTTGTTACGGTTGGAGGGGTGGGGTCTGAGGGCGGGGGTGTGGGATGTGGACCAGATGCATTGGAGGGCATCTTTAACCACGTGGGAAGAGAAATTGCGGTCTCTAAAGAAGGAGGCCATCTGATGTGTTCTGTGGTGGAACTGGTCCTCCTGGGAGCAGATACGGTGGAGGCGGACGAATTGGGAATACGGGATGGCATTTTTGCAAGAGATAGGGTGGGAAGAAGTGTAATCCAGGTAGTTGTGGGAATCGGTGGGTTTGTAAAAAATGTCAGTGTCAAGTCAGTCGTCATTAATGGAGATGGAGAGGTCCAGGAAGGGGAGGAAGGTGTCAGAGATGGTCCAAGTTAATTTAAGGTTAGGGTGGAATGTGTTGGTGAAGTTGATGAATTGCTCAACCTCCTAGCAGGAGCACGAGGTGGCACCAATGCAGTTATCAATGTAACGGAGGAAGAGGTGGGGAGTGGTGCCGGTGTAATTACGGAAGATCGACTGTTCTACATAGCCAACAAAGAGACAGATATAGCTGGGGCCCATACGTATGTCCATGGCTACCTCTTTGGTCTGGAGGAAGTGGGAGGATTCGAAAGAGAAATTGTTAAGGGTGAGGACCAGTTCGGCCAAATGAATGAGAGTGTCGGTGGAAGGGTACTGTTGGGGACGTCGGGAGAGGAAGAAACGGAGGGCTTGGAGGCCCTGGTCATGGAGGTATAGAGGGATTGGATATCCATGGTGAAGATGAGGCGTTGGGGGCCGGGAAAATGGAAATCTTGGAGGAGGTGGAGGGTATAGGTGGTGTCTCGAATGTACGTGGGGAGTTCCTGGACTAGGGTGTATAGGGCAGTGTTGAGGTAGGTAGAGATAAGTTCAGTGGGGCAGAAGCATGCTGAGACAATAGGTCGACCAGGGTGGTCAGGCTTGTGGATCTTGGGAAGGAGGTAGAACCGGGCAGTGCGGGGTTCCCGGACTATGAGGTTGACGCTGTGGGTGGGAGATCTCCTGAGGTGATGAGGTGGTGTATGGTCTGGGAGATGATGGTTTGGTGATGGGGGTGTGGGGTCATGGTCGAGGTGGCGGTAGGAAGAGGTGTCCTCAAGTTGGCGTTTGGCTTCAGCGGTGTAGAGGTCAGTGCGCCAGACTACCACTGCGCCCCCTTTATCTGCTGGCTTGATGGTGAGGTTGGTATTCCAGACCATGGCCTTAAATTTACCTGAACCTTAAATTTACCTGAACCATCTCTGACACCTCCCTCCTCTTCCTGGACCTCTCCATCTCCATTAATGACGACTGACTTGACACTGACATTTTTTTCAAACCCACCGACTCCCACAGCTACCTGGATTACACCTCTTCCCACCCTACCTCTTGCAAAAATGCCATCCCGTATTCCCAATTCTTCCGCCTCCATCGTATCTGCTCCCAGGAGGACCAGTTCCACCACAGAACACACCAGATGGCCTCCTTCTTTAGAGACCGCAATTTCTCTTCCCACGTGGTTAAAGATGCCCTCCAATGCATCTGGTCCACATCCCACACCTCCGCCCTCAGACCCCACCCCTCCAACCATAACAAGGACAGAACGCCCCTGGTGCTCACCTTCCACCCTACCAACCTTCGTATAAACCAAATCATCTGCCGATATTTCCGCCACCTCCAAAAAGACCCCACCACCAGGGATATATTTCCCTCCCCACCCCTTTCCGCCTTCCGCAAAGACCGTTCCCTCCGTGACTACCTGGTCAGGTCCACGCCCCCCCTACAACCCACCCTCCCATCCTGGCACCTTCCCCTGCCACCGCAGGAACTGCAAACCTGTGCCCACACCTCCTCCCTCACCTCCATCCAAGGCCCTAAAGGAGCCTTCCACATCCATCAAAGTTTCACTTGCACCTCCACTAATATCATTTATTGTATCCGTTGCTCCCGATGCGGTCTCCTCTACATTGGGGAGACTGGGCGCCTCCTAGCAGAGCGCTTTAGGGAACATTTCCGGTACACCCGCACCAATCAACCACACAGCCCTGTGGCCCAACATTTCAACTCCCCATCCCACTCTGCCGAGGACATGGAGGTCCTGGGCCTCCTTCACCGCCGCTCCCTCACCACCAGATGCCTGGAGGAAGAACGCCTCATCTTCCGCCTCGGAACACTTCAACCCCAGGACATCAATGTGGACTTCAACAGTTTCCTCATTTCCTCTTCCCCCACCTCACCCTAGTTCCAAACTTCCAGCTCAGCACTGTCCCCATGACTTGTTCTACCTGCCTATCTTCTTTTCCGCCTATCTACTTTTCCACCTATCCACTCCACCCTCCCCCCTCCCTCACCTATCACCTTCATCCCCTCCCCCACTCACCTATTGTACTCTATGCTAGTTTCTCCCCACCCCCACCCTCATCTAGCTTATCTCTCCATGCTTCAGCCTCTCTGCCTTTATTCCTGATGAAGGGCTTTTGCCCGAAACGTCGATTTTACTGCTCCTCGGATGCTGCCTGAACTGCTGTGCTCTTCCAGCACCATTAATCCAGAATCTGGTTTCCAGCATCTGCAGTCATTGTTTTTACCCCCTGATCAGTAGAAGTGACGTGGGAATTCTGGTTTGATCAGCAGCTCCTTCTTTCAATCTCTTCCCTCCCCTTTCTCTCTCACTGGCAGTTTTGGTGATTAAAAGGTCTTGACGTCATTTTTAATGATGGATCACCATTTCAGTCATGATTGGTCATTAGTTATCCATGTGTCAATGTTAATACAGCAGACCTAACTGAAGGTTTGACATTGTCTTTGAAACATTTTCTATGTATAGCTGCTCCCATCATTACATGTCTGAATGTGTTCCCTGACGTCAGTCTGTGTAGTATTTGTGCAGTCTTGAGACAGACATGATCTATGTCCTAACCATCTCATCGATGATGTCAGATTATCATAACCTGTATATTTGGTATATCTGTATCTTGGAGGGTACTCATATTTATTCTTTTGTCCTCCCACTTGATTTGCAAGATCCTCATAAGTTAAATCTGATGATGCTCTCTGCGGGTTGTCTTCTGGGCTCTATAAGATGTAAACATTTTAGCAGTGTAGAGAAACATGGGAAGAACCACTGCCTGATAGACTTTGAGATTAGACTCAAGTCTGGTATCACAATTCCTGGAAATTCAAGTTTGTAATTTAGCATGGCCCGAGCTTGTATATTGGATTTGGTGCTGTATTGCTTCATCAATGTCAGTTTTTTGGACAAGATAGCTTCCCAAATATAGAAAGTAAAGGATATTTCCTCAGACTTCACTATGTACCTCAATTGGACTGCATTTGGAACATTTGCTGTGGGATGGTAGAGAATGGTGGTCTTTGTAGTGTTTGTGGCATGTTCAATGTTCTTGCGGTTCTATCATAGAAACAATTCTTCTCCTTATTTTGGTCTGCAGCACTCTGAGTTTGAAGACCTTACTGTCATTACATGTTATTATCACATTTTAGAGGTGCCAGTCAGTACCAAGCTGCAGCGTTACTGCAAAAAGATTGAAAATAGAATTCATGCGGTGATATGCTCCTGTATGATGTCTGTTTTGAAAGGGAATAGGACTGTGATGGAATCATTGAATAGTACTGTTATTTGCATATGGCCATATGGGAGAGAGATGATGTTTGTAAATTTAGCTGGGCATTAATGTTACTATAGCACCTTCTAAAAGACAGTTTAATTCAATAAGCTGAAAACTTTAGTGAGATTGAAGAAAGCCATATACAAAAGGACATTTGCTTTCTATACTTTTTCTGAAGATGTCTTCCTGTGAAGAAACGTGAATTATTCCTATGACAGATCAGAAACCTCAATCAGACTCTGGAAGCATCTTCTTTGCAATTGGTTGGAGACAATTAAGAAGCATCCTAGCTTGGATTTTTTTTACCAGTTGGATGTTATATGTTTTGTATAGTATGACTCCTTTCTTGAAGATTGTATCGTTACAATCATCTCAGTCGGTTGAAATTTCTTAATTCTGTCAGAGCTTCACAAAGAAGCCCATGTACCCTAGAGATTTGCTGTATTTCTGTGCTTTCATAGTGAACTTGTTAGGACCAGAAGTTTTGTCGTTTTTCATTTGATTTCACGGGAGTTATTACTAAATTGAATATTAGATCACCATCCAATTCATAATGAATGTATCTTATGGAAAGTTGCATGTCCACTGTGCAGTTATGATTGAGTAGCTTTATAAAGTAACACTTAGTGAATGTCAACTGTCCATGTCTTTGAGAACAGCATTATTATTTTGGATCTTACCTGTGTATTGAGGCTTCATGGACCGCTTTGATGCCTTGTAAATGGTGCATGTGTCATGCATGTTCGTGACAAGTTAAATTTCCTTAGCCTTCTCTGTCCACTGTTTGTTCAAATCATGGTTTCTTCTTTGATCTGCACTTTGACTGTCTGGTGGGCAAGTGTTTCTTCTGTGGTCCAATGGTCAGATTTGGAATGATGTCTGTATTTCTGTATTGCTCACATTAAACCAATCTTCTTGCCTTTGTGTGTCCAAGGTTTTCTTGGAACGTATGATTAGAAATGGATTTCAACAATTGTGAGGCATCTTGGACATTGCTCAATAGTGTGACCAATTTTTCCTGTTGTTTCAGATTGATTTCATCTTGAAATTCCTTGAGCTGTTGTCATTTCACAGTGTAGAGACCTCAAATTATTTTGCATCTTTAATAATCCATGACATATCCAATTGGATATCCACATTCACTGTGATCTTATTTTTAATGTAATCATTTCAAATCATCCTTACGGATACCTGGATGATACTCTATTTTGAATGAAATAAATATTTTATCAAATAATCCACAATGTATTATAATAAATTGGTGTACATTTATGATGATGACAATTCCTTTAAGGTCAGACAGTCTGAATTACACATCAAATTTGCTCCATATATGGTTTCTTATTTAGGCATAGATAGTCATTTTGTAATTTGAGGGAAGCCTGCAGCTGCACATTTTTACCACTAGATTGAGCTTCAAAAGATCTACAAGCTGCAGGTTCACGTAATTGTACCCTGGCAGAACTAGCTCAGGGAAAATCATTTGCTTCTAACTTTGAATGGGAAAATCCAAGGATAGTCCATTAATTGTTACAAAGAGAAATACACACTGAGTTTATTCAAATTAATTAAAGGTAAAGTCATCATAGTCTTACCAGATCACAGGTCTCCTCCCTCATTAAAGGTTTAACCTGAGGGTCACCATTCCTCGCAATGAGAGAGGTTGAGAAGGAGAATCCTTCATGGTAACCTCAGAATTTAAGCCACACTGTTGGAGTTAATCTGGATGTTAAACCACCTGGCCAGCCAACTGAGCTAAATCAACTACCTCATCAGATTGATTAGTTACCTGGTAATAGACCAAATAGACTCACAGACTAAAATGTTTCATCACGTTGCCAAGAGTCAGTTAACATTACGATATATAATTAAGTCTGGAGTATAACACCTTTGCATATATGCCATTCTGGATTTGCTGTTGCTCATAAAAAATAATAATATTTCATAAGAAGTGGCTGTGTAATACATAATATGTATTTTTTTAAGGACACAATAAATTTAATTAACTACACACTGAGTAAGTTCAAAGTTTAATTTCTGGTCACGCAGTGTGCCAAAAGCTAAGCTTTTTGATTTTTAATATAACTTCAGCTGTTACAAACAATCATTGGCAGGTTTTCTTCTTTCAAACTAGGACACAAGAGCATAGCAGGAAAAGATTATGATAGACAAAAGGTTCAAGCTGCTCACATTTAGCAGTCTGTTCATTTTGATGAATGGGAAATCCAAGTAGTTTGCCTGACTTGTGATAAAGGTTTCTGCACACCAAATTCTTATATCCAGGCATTAAATCAGAAAATCTATCATTATGACTGTAATATTTTCTGTTTAACAAGGGCTTTTTTTCTACTTTCCAAAGGACTGCCTTTGTTTCTTCATAATTCTTCAAAGTGTAGTAGAGAAGTTTAAGCATGACAAAGTGTGTTGGACAGGAAATGCATAATGTGTCGACTTTAGTCCATTACTCATCGATGAGTACATAGAATCTCAAAAAATACAGATATAAAAAATAAACATGACTTTAAAACGTATGTAAAAAGACTGCTATGTAGCACAACCTAATTAACCTCAGCCTTCCAACCTTGTGTACCTTAAGTCTACATTGACTTTTGAGTTCCCATATTCAAAATCATGGTATAATGGAAAGTGCCCATATAAACTTGTAACACTCTTATTGCATCCTCTGATCAGTGATGGCAGTCATACTCCACTGATAGGTACAAGTAATTATATTGTGATTTAGAGTCATAGCATCATAGAGATGTACAGCATGGAAACAGACCCTTTGGTCCAACCCATCCATGCCGACCAGATATCCCAACCCAATCTAGTCCCACCTGCCAGCACCCAGCCCATATCCCTCAAAACCCTTCCTATTCATATACCAATCCAAACGCCTTTTAAATGTTGCAATTGTACCAACCTCCACCACTTCCTCTGGCAGCTCATTCCATACATGTACCAACCTCTGTGTGAAAAAGTTGCCCCTTTAGGTCCCTTTTATATCTTTCCCCTCTCACCCTAAACCTATGCCCTCTGGTTCTGGACTCCCCCACCCCAGGGAAAAGACTTTGTCTATTTATCCTATCCATGCCCCTCATAATTTTATAAATCTCTATAAGGTCACCCCTCAGCCTCTGATCCTCCAGGGAAAGCAGCCATAGCCTATTCAACTTTTGCCTACAGCTCAAATCCTACAACCCTGACAATATCCTTGTAAATCTTTTCTGAACCTTTCAAGTCTCACAACCTCTTTCCGATAGGAAGAATACTAGAATTGTACACAATATTCCAACAGTTGTTTACATAAGCTGTGTAATTTATATACTATATAAAAAAGAATAAAATATAGGAAATGTGCAACAATTAACAGCTGTATTTATTATCTTTTATACCAAAGACAGATGAACATATGCACAAACACATATTCTGCAGCCCTTTGATCTTTTTGTCACCTTATTTTTTTTATCCCCTCTCTGGTAAAAGTTGGTGGATGACATAGGAGGCTGAGTAGAGAAAGGAGCCAAAAACGGTCACAATCTGTATTCAAGACACAGTTGTGAATGTGAAATTATTAGCCTCTAAGGCGATAATTCTTACATTGATGTAAATTACAATAACTGCTTCTGCTACTTCCCTCTATACAACCTGATTTACACAGTTGTGGTGTTTGGCCTTGATGTATTGATCTTTCTCTTCTGGCTCTCACTTCAACTCCACAGTTGCAGCAGAGAATATGGAAATCGTCTCTCTTGTGGATGGTTAAGATTCTGGTTAAAACCCATTTTGCGTACTGTTCTCATAAAGTCAGTCATATCGTCATAAAGGTAGCTCAGTGGTTAGGACTGTTGCCACACAGTGCCAGGGACTCAGGTTTGACTCTACCCTCAGATGACTGTGTGGAGTTTGCACATTCTTCGCATGCCTGCATGGGTTTCCTCCAGGCGCACCGGTTTCCTTCTACAGTCCAAAGAAATGCAAGTTAGGTGGATTGACTGTGTTAAATTATCCAGTAGTATCCAGGGATGTGTGGGTTAGGTGTGTGAGCCATGAGAAATGCAGGGTTAGAGGGTTAGAGTAGGGGGATGGGCCTGGGTGGGATGCTCTTTGGAGATTTGGTGTGGACTTGTTAGGCCGAATGGCCTATTTCCACACTGTAGGGATTCTTTACAGGATGGAAACAGACCCTCCAGTCCAGTTCATCCATGCTGACCAAGTTTTCCAACTAAACTAGTCCCATTTGCCTGTGTTTGGCCAATATCCTTCTCAGGGGAGAAAGTGAGGTCTGCAGATGCTGGAGATCAGAGCTGAAAATGTGTTGCTGGAAAAGCGCAGCAGGTCAGGCAGCATCCAGGGAACAGGAGAATTGACGTTTCGGGCATAAGCCCTTCTTCAGGAAGGGCTTATCCTTCTCAACCTTTCCTATATATGTACCTGTCCAAGTATTGTAATTGTCCCTCATCTACCACTTCCAATGGCAGTCCATTCCACAGTTGAACCACTCTCTGTGTATAAAAGCTGTCCCTCAGATCCCTTTAAATCTTTCTCCTCTCACCTTAAATGTATGCCTTCATTGGATCGTGTTCAAATAATGACCAGAATCGGTGAGTAGTGAAAATAGCCTCTTTTATTCAGTAACCACAGCACATGTTCGAGGTGGCAATAGAATCCCAAAATACAGTTCTTACAAGAGCCCCTTTATAGACAGTTCTTGCATATGTTAAAATTCCATTACTATAATGTTACACTTTTTCACAAAGGTTTGAAGGGCTTCCATCCTGGGAGACAGGAGGTTGGTTAAAACATGTGTTAAGTGCTGGCTGTTACTTCTGATATCTTTCCGGTTTGCTTGCATAATCAAGAGGTGTTAGTTCTTTTGTCTTTTAAATTTGTAAATGTTAGTAAAAATACTAGTATATATACTATAAATAAGAAAGGATATTAAACTGATTACTACAGCTACATTGTGAGATTTATATACTATTTGCCGGTATGAGTTTCATTCATTCATACAATTTCATGGAAGCACTGTTTTGTCAGTTAGTTTCTTAAAGGGATAATGGCCCAGTTAAAAGGTATTTAACTGGTACTTAATCTATTCAGGTCCAAGATATGGTTGGTAAGGGCTGATTAATATTACAATGTTTCGTGGAGACTTGATGGGGATGGTATTGTTCTGTGTACTACAATTATTCAGAGGTAAACACTGCTTGTAGCAAGGGTTGATAAGATGTGAAAATTCAGTAAAATGTAGTGAGCTGGTGAGTCAGTTAATAAAGATAACCTGTAGCACAATATCTCATAACACAATATCTCACACCTTCTCATTTTGAACTCCTCTACCCAAAGGAAAAGCCCTTTGCTATACTCCTTATCTATATCCCTCATGATTTTATAAACCTCTAGGCACCATATGTCCAGGAGGGCAGCACTGCAATTCATCCAACTAAAATGAGGTTAAAAGGGAATAGAATATCCTTTATTAGAATATCCTCTATTGTCACGTGTACTCAAGTACAGACATACAGGAATACAGTGAAAAGTTTTACAATGTCCCCTCTTATGGCTCCAAGTTAGATATAAGATTAGATTACTTACAGTGTGGAACAGGCCCTTCGGCCCAACAAGCCCACACCGACCCTCCAAAGAGCAACCCACCCAGATCCATTCCCCTACATTTACCCCTTCACCTAATACTACGGGCAATTTAGCATGGCCAATTCACCGAACCTGTACATTTTTGGACTGTGGGAGGAAACTGGAGCACCCGGAGGAAACCCACGCAGACACAGGGAGAATGTGCAAACTCCACACAGACAGTTACTTGAGGCGGGAATTAGAACCCAAGTCTCTGGCACTGTGAGGCAGCAGTGCTAACCACTGTGCCACCGTGCCGCGTGCCGCCCATAAAAGTGGAATTAAAAAAAAGTAGTTGCATTACTTTACAGAAATAAGACATAGTAAAACGGATAATCACAAGTTACAAATAAACATTACATTGCAGTAGCTGGGCACAGGGACTTCCACACGTGGTCTGACCACTCATGCCAAGCTCCAGTTCAACAACCATCCCCACTCTGCTCCAGGCCTCCAGTCCACTCTATACCAGCTCTCAGCTGCTTCAAGGTAAGTTTTAACTGGGCCATGTCAACCTCTGCTCTGGGACGGCTTAACCCGCACTGGCCTTCCTTCAGGACTGCTTCACCACGCCAGCCTCCACTCCAGTACTACTTCCCCTCAGCTGGCTTCTGCTCTGGGACTGCTTCCTCTCACTGGCCTCCGCACCAGTACTGCTTCCCCTCAGTTGGCTCCCACTCTGGGACTGCTTCCCCGTGACTCCAGGATTCACCTGCAAGGCTCACCAGCTCTTCTGTTCCCGTCCAGGTAAGTCAAAGTTATGAGTTGAAAGAAAAGCAGGGAGTAGGAAAAGGAAGAGAGAAAGATAAAGAAATAAAAAAGAATGGGTGGGGCAGAGAAGCTCCAGCTGGAATGTCTTACTCTGCCACCATCTTGCACAAATAATTCTGAGTTGCAAAGGATTGAGTACAGGAGATTGAGATGCGATCTGATTAAGATGTTTGAGGAGAAAGTGAGGTCTGCAGATGCTGGAGATCAGAGCTGAAAATGTGTTGCTGGAACAGCGCAGCAGGTCAGGAGCATCCAAGGAACAGGAGAATCGACGTTTCGGGCAGTCCTGAAGAAGGGCTTATGCCCGAAACGTCGATTCTCCTGTTCCCTGGATGCTGCCTGCTAAGATGTTTGAGCTAAAGGGGAAAACGCGTGAGGTATTACAGAAATTTTGTTTCCTTTGATGGGGTAGTTTCGAAAAAGGGGTCATAACCTTAAAACTGGAGCTTGTTCCTTTGTTGCTATTAAGAGAAATCTGAAACCCTCTATGCAGAAAGGAACTGAGGTTCAGTCAGTCGAAGCTTTAAAACTACAAGCAATCGAATTTTATTAGGGATTATGGAACTGAAAAAGATAGATAGAGTTAAGAAACAGAGCAGCTCAATGGTTCAATGGGCTCAAGGAGTTGAATGGCCTTCTCCTGCTTGATCTTGGTTTCCTTCCATTGGCAGGAAGCTTCCTTTCAAAAAGAAAATGGAATGTGTTAAAGGTGGATTAAAACAGGGAAGTATTTCGGCTCTAAAACTAGCTCAATACTTTGACAACATTAGGATAATTTGTTATTATCTCTATGAAAGATATATACTGGAAAATTTGTAGTTGAGATAGTGTCAGGCAATGTATAATTTATATGACTGTACTAGTTTTCACACACTTTTGTGATCATGGTTTAATGATTTTGTCCCTTTCCTCGACATATAAATAGAAGAATTGGCACACATTGACATTCAAACTATGTGTTCCTTGCATTACTTTATGTGTTACTTTAATAAATATTTTAGTGATTTCAAATCTTTGTATGATTCCAGAAAAGTGTGATTGCTTAAAAGGGTAATTAAGAGTAATTTAGAGTAATTAATCTGTAAGATTAAATTATGGGTTTTAAATTTACAATGGGTTTATTGAAGATGTAAATTCATTTAATTTGCCATAAGTTGTAACCTCATTTTTAATCTCCACCAAAAAAATACTATGCTTTTTTACCGCCGAAGCTTTAGTCTCATTTTCTCTCCAGCTAAATCCTCTGCTTAAATCTTCGAAGATCTGATTCCACAAGAACTAGTCACTTATGTCTCATCTTTAGCCCAGCATCTCACTCAGTTAGCTTTCTTTATGAGTGAACTGTGATTAATAGCAGTGGCAGGCTGTTTGTTTAAGGAAATTATCACAGTTGAACCTGATCCTGCTCTGAGCAATTGCCCATATATTGTGTGTGTAATTATGACATGTTAATCAGGAGGAGAACTCTAGCCAATTTTATTCTCCTGAACAAAAGGGCACTGAGGTAAGTTTTAGCGGTACTTCCTTCATCTGGAATTGGAATCAGCTAACTTAGCACAAAATGGGCACAAACCAAGCATTTCCCTGGGTTTTGTTTAACTCCAATATACCTCTATCCTTGATCCCATCCACCCCCCAGCTACCAAATCAAGCTAAATATGAAAAGGACTACCTTAAAATCCCAATGATTACTGTGCTCTGTTTCCCCCATATATCCAAATCTTTTGTCAAATCAGTTTCTTTTTCTCCCATGAAAGTGTCCACTACATCACTTTTTTGGATGAATGCTGCTTAGTTGCTTTATATTCATGCTTCACACACACAATGAAGTTAACATGTTATTAAAGCTTCACTGAATTTTTAAGTTCCACTTAAAAAAATACCATTTTGTTCCATAGCCTTGGAATTATGTGACTCCAGTTGACACGACCCTCATAGATGTTGGTCAATGTCAGTACCAACAAGTTTTGTATGTGTCACAGTTGTAAATGACAGATAACATGACACCTGCTTTAACTGTCTTCTGGCAATGCATAATTTACTCTTTTGTGAAACTAATTCCATGCTCAGTTCACAGCTTTGATGTGATTATTTCAGTTTTTGGAAGAAATTCCAGCCTATAGAATGTTAAATGTCAATTTGTTCAAATGTAGAAAAGACCTGAGGAGCGGTGCATTGAAGCACCTGAGAGGTGATAGGTGAGCATGATTAGGAATGCCATGTAAAATTTGCCCTTTAACATAAAGTGTTTAAAGCATGCCCTTCATTGACAGATAGTTAGAAATTGACTCTTTATTATTCTGCTTGTTGGCTCATCCAACAAGGCATTATTTTTAATGGTGGTAATATATTTGCAAATACCAAAAACTCTAATGTCAGGCAAGCAAACATTTTGAGATTTTGTACCCAGTATTTAGCATATTATTGCCAACAATGCCAAGATTTTGAATGATGGCTGCTTCAAGTGAAGTGATATTATTATCGAATCTTTAAAGTTAGGAAAGCAATGAAACAAAACAACAGAAGGTAATGAAAGAAACTGTAGCCAATTACATTATACTCCTTGTTTAGACTTGTATTCCTGGTTGCACTTCCTGTGCATATAATGTTTAGAAACTAACACAGGGTAGGCACTATTTATACACCATACACCATAAACTGTTGATTATTAATTCTTCTAGATATTCAATTACTATTTAAAATTAAATAAACAATACTTGGAGACTCAAAGTCCGTATGAATGATGGGGGTCGGGGACATCACTCAAAATTTAATTGACAAAGGGAAGAGGATAATGAGATAAAGCACACCAATGCACAACTGCAGGTCATAATCCACCTACACATTTTCCAAAGCTTGTTTCCTGATCTCTCAGTGAGTCATACCCATTCTGCAGACAAGCAATGTCACTGAGCTGTGAATCACTTCATGTTGCAGTGCAGAATAATTGACTCAGTCAAATAAAATATGTTCCAGAGTGGGTGGGGTAGCAGTTTGTATGAAGGAACTAGTCATCTGGCAAAGAAAAATCTGCAAATACTGAACGTGGAGAAAATAGCAATTAAAGTTTAACTATCTCCTGAAGAAAAATCTTTGGGAAAGAACATATTTTTAGTACATATTTTTTGCAATCATGCAATTAGATTGGCATGATATAGAATCCAAGACATGAGTTATATCTAAGGTCATCTTGAGCAACGATTAGCAGGAGTTGCCAAGCATGTCACAATGCTAAAATATCCCCCATCTAAAATGTAACAATTGGCAAAACACAAATCTCTCAGTCGTCAACCTCATTTTTTTCTTGCACTTGTCTCTTTTAAAATTTTATTCTCTCCCTTCTCACCATGTTCTGGTGTGTACTTTGATGCGTACCAGTGCTGTATGAATGCTGTCGAGACAGTGGTGCTGGAAAAACACAACAGGTCAGGCAGCATCCAAAGAGCAGGAGAATTGATGTTTCGGGCAAAAGCCCTTCATCAGGATTCCTAGTTCCACATGATTAGTTCCTTCATATAAACTGTTATCCCACCCACTCTGGAACATATTTTATTTGGCGGAGTCAATTATTCTGCACTGCAACATGAAGTGATTCCTGATGAAAGGCTTTTGCCCGAAACATCAATTTTCCTGCTCCTTGGATGCTGCCTGATCTGCTGTGCTTTTCCAGCACCACAGTGTCAACTCTAATCTCCAGCATCTGCAGTCCTCATTTTCATCTGTATGAATGCTGGGCAGACTATTTAAAAGTGAGGCTTGAAAGTATCAAAAAAATCACAGTTGAGTGAATCATTTTCTCAGTTATTGACCACAGAGATTCACTGAGGAGCTGGAATCTGAGCCAATTTCAGCAATTCTTTCGGCAATATTTAGGAGACCTGCATTTGATTGAGTTGTGAACAATCTCTTCATTGCTTGTGAGATGTTTACTCTCTGGATTAACCTCAATATCAAAAGGAGAACTTAAGATTTTAGAAAACACAATTTCAATCCTAGATATGAGCTATTAGCGTGAGAGGGGAAAGATATAAAAGGGACCTAAAGGGGCAACTTTTTCATGCAGAGGGTGGTAAGTGTATGGAATGAGCTGCCAGAGGAAGTGGTGGAGGCTGGTACAATTGCAACATTTAAAAGGCATTTGGATTGGTATATGAATAGGAAGAGTTTGGAGGGATATGGGCCAAGTACTGGCAAATCTGACTAGATTGGGTTGGGATATCTGGTCGGCATGGATGGGTTGGACCGAAGGGTCTGTTTCCATGCTGTACATCTCTATGACTTTAGTGCAACAGTAAGTTATATTGTGGGTGGCACGGTGGCACAGTGGTTAGCACTGTTGCCTCACAGCGCCAGAGACCAGGGTTCAATTCCCGCCTCAGGCGACTGACTGTGTGGAGTTTGCACGTTCTCCCCGTGTCTGCGTGGGTTTCCTCCGGGTGCTCCGGTTTCCTCTCACAGTCCAAAGATGTGCAGGTAAGGTGAATTGGCCATGCTAAATTGCCTGTAGTGTTAGGTAAGGAGTAAATGTAGGGGTCTGGGTGGGTTTCGCTTCAGCGGGTCGGTGTGGACTTGTTGGGCCGAAGGGCCTGTTTCCACACTGTAATGTAATGTAATCTAATCTAATATCATAGACCACTCATACACTATATCCCTCTATCATCATTTGTTATGGGTATCTCCATATGTAAAAGTAGAGCGGCACGGTGGCTCAGTGGTTAGTGCTGCTGCCTCACAGCATCAGGGTCCCAGGTTCGATTCCAGCCTCGGATGTCTGTCTGTGTGGAGTCTGCACATTCTCCCCGTGTCTGCGTGGGTTTCCTCCTTCATCCAAAGATGTGCAGGTCAGGTGGATTGGCCATGCTAAATTACCTGTAGTGTTAGGTGCATTAGTCAGAGGGAAATAGGTCTGGGTGGGTTACTCTTCAGAGGGTCGGTGTGGATTTGTTGGGCTGAAGGGCCTGTTTCCACACTGTAGGGAATCTAAAAAAATCAATTAATGCCTGTTGCCTTAAAAAAAGAAGCATCAAAACTAAGTACTAGAGTATTATTTGAACATGAAATTAAGACTTTGCCAAAGGAACATTGGAACAGGAGTAGGCCGTTCAACTAATGAGGCTATTCTAATATTCATTCAGTTCATGCCTGACCGGTATCTTAATTCCTTTTGTCTGCTTTGGTATTATATTTCTTAATACATTTGCCTAACAAATATATAGTAATCTCAGTATTGAAATTTCAAATCAACATAGCCTTAATCGCTTTTTGGGGATAATGCTTTTGAGCTTTCAATTATGCTAACATTCTTGGACATTCTCAATAAAGGAAGTAATTTCTCTCTCTCCTTGCCTTCCCAATTATTTTATTGTTGTAAGCATTTCAGTTAAATGACTCCTTAATCTTCTATTCTGGAGTGAACATAAATCTTGTCGATGCAACCTGGTAGAGGTTAAATCTTGTCGATTAAACCTGGTTTAATGGTAGAGTCAACTGTTATTTTTAAGAGAAATTAGAGACATTACTAAAGTAAAGGCCTAAGTGGGAAATATAGTCATAGAGATGTACAGCACGGAAACAGTCCTTCAGTCCACCCCATCCATGCCGACCAGATTTCTCAACCCAATCTAGTCCCACCTGCCAGCACCTGGCTGATATCCCTCCAAACCCTTCCTATTCATACACCCATCCAGATGCCTTTTAAATGTTGCAATTGTACCAGCCTCTACCACTTCTTCTGGCAGCTCATTCCATACATGTACCACCTCTGCATGAAAAAGTTGCCCCTTAGGTCTCTTTTATATCTTTCCCCGCTCACCCTAAACCTGTGCCCACCAGTTCTGGACTTCCCCACCCCAGGGAAAATACTTTGTCTATTTATCCTATCTATGCCCTTCATAATTTTGTGAACCTCTATAAGGTCACCCCTCAGCTTCCGATACTCCAGGGAAAACAGTCCCAGCCTGTTTAGCCTCTCCCTATAGCCCAAATCCTCCAACTCTGGCAGCATCCTTGTAAGTCTTTTCTGAACCCTTTCAATTTTCATAACATCTTTCCAATAGGAAGGAGACCAGAGTTGCATGCAATATTTCAACAGTGGTCTAACCAATGCCCTGTACAGCTACAACATGACCTCCCAACTCTGTCCGATAAAGGAAAGCATACCAAAGTCCTTCTTCACTATCCTATCTATCTGCAACTCCACTTTCATGGAGCTATGAAACTGCACTCCAAGGTCTGTTGTTCAGCAATACTCCCTTGGACCTTACCATTAAGTGTATAAATCCTGCTAAGATTTGCTTTCCCGAAATGCAACACCTCGCATTTATCTGAATTAAACTCCATCTGCTACTTCTCAGCCCACTGGCCCATCTGATCAAGATTAGATTAGATTATTTACAGTGTGGAAACAGGCCCTTCAGCCCAACAAGTCCACACTGACCCGCCAAAGCGCAACCCAACCAGACCCATTCCCCTACATTTACCCCTTCACCTAACACTACGGGCAATTTAGCATGGCCAATTCACCCAACCTGCACATTTTTGGACTGTGGGAGGAAACCGGAGTACCCGGAGGAAACCCACGCAGACACGGGGAGAATGTGCAAACTCCACACAGACAGTCATCTGAGGTGACAGATCCTGTTGTAATCTGAAGTAGTCTTCTTTGCTGTCCACTACACCTCCAATTTTGGTGTCATCTGCAAATTTACTAACTATACCTCTTATGCTCACATCCAAATCATTTATATAAATGACGAAAAGTAGTGGACCCAGCACTGATCCTTGTGGCACTCCACTGGTCACAGACCTCCAGTCTGAAAAAGAACCCTCCTCCACCATCCTTTGTCTTCTACCTTTGAGCCAGTTCTGTATCCAAGTGGCTAGTTCTCCCTGTATTCCGTGAGATCTAACCTTGCTAACCAGTCTCCCATACCATACTGAAGTCCATATAGATCACATCTATCGCTCTGCCCTCATCAATCCTCTTTGTTACTTCTTCAAAAACTCAATCAAGTTTGTGAGACATGATTTCCCACACACAAAGCCATGTTGACTATCCCGAATCAGTTCTTGCCTTTCCAAATACATGTACATCCTGTCTCTCAGGACTGCCTCCAACAACTTACCCACCATCAACGTCAGGCTCACTGGTCTATAGTTCCCTGGCTTGTCCTTACCACCTTTCTTAAACAGTGGCACCATGTTAGCCAACCTCCAGTCTTGCAGCACCTCACCTGTGACTATCGATGTAGAACAGTGAGATTGTTTCTTGATTATTCACAAGTTAGTATGGATATTCTGAGTCAAATGTGATCCATGTGCAATGTAAACTTCTATTGTTATAATAATATGGAACAATAGTGTTAAGTATTGTTCCAGTTGAAGATATAACCAGAAGCCACTGTTATCAAAAACAGTGGCTTGATGGAACTTTTGATCTTTTATAATACAAAATTATTCCTTATGTTGTTTCATTTGAGTTTCCAACCATTGCTGCTGCATTTACACCAGCGAGGTTTCCTTCTCTTGCTTGTGAATTATAACATAAGTATTTTAAGTATTAATAATATCTTGTTTACTTTTCAGAAACTCTAACGGTCACAGTGATTTAAATCTGGAAGAGCAAATTTATTTGGAGGACATTTTAGAACAATATTGAACATGTCAGAAATTTGGACTTTAATTAACTTTAAGATCATCATTACTTATGATATATTAGAGTCACGGCTTCTCAAGTGCTATTTTATTCATTTCAATCAAAACCAGATAATGTTGGTGATACATAACAGATCCATCTGGGTTCTTTAAAACCAAAAGAGGATTTGATGTTTTAGATATTAAAGTCACTCTTAAAGAGAGAGACAACTGGTGTAGTTTAACCTGAGTCTAACCATGCCTCAGGTGAGGGGACAGGTTGAGAAGGAGAATCCTTCTGGTAATCTCAGCAAGTGCAGGAACTGAATGAACCCACACTATTATCATCACTACATTGCAAACCAGCCATCAACCAACTGAGGTGTATTTTATGTTAAACCTTAAAATAATAGTACTGAAAATACAATGAAGTGTCAAATCATTATTTAATTCACCACTTCTGCAATTCGACATATATTTGCCAGTGCAATTTACCTTTCCTTGTTCGGTTTAACATTTTCCATGTTAAATTAACATAATATTTCTGAAAATAATAAAATGAGGAAATGTTATTCTTGGTGACTCAGTGGTTAGACTGTTGCCTTAGAGACTCAGGTTCAAATCCCCACTCAGGGGACTCTCCATGTGGAATTTGCACATTCTTCCCCATATCTGCATGGGTTTCTTCTGGGTGCTCAGGTTTGCTCCCACAGTCCAAAGATGTGCAGGTCAGGTGGATTGGTCGTGCTAAATTGCCCATAATATCAAAAAAGCTGCAGGCTGGGTGGATTAGCGGTGGGAAGTAGAGTTGAGTTGTTGCATCTGGATGGGATGCTCTTCAGATGGAATTAAACTAAAGGAAGCACATTTTACATATAACTAAATGGATGCTTTAGTTTGAGATTATCAGCAAGTTTTATTAAGCAGAATACCTCTGATACGTCTAGATGAAATATTTGCATTCATAGAATCCATACAGTGTGGAAGCAGGCTTGATGAGCTGATCTGCCTGCTTCCACACTGTATGGATTCTATGAATGCAAATATTTCATCTGAAAGTATCAGAGGTATTCTGCTTTTTAAAACTTGCCGATAATCTCAAACTAAAGCGTCTATTTAGTTATATGTAAAATGTGCTTCCTTTAGTTTTATTCCATGGGGTGGCATAGTGGTTAGCGCTTCTGTTTCACAGTGCCAGGGACCTGGGTTTGATCTCAACCTCGGGTGACTGTGTGGAGTTTTTGTGTGTCTGCGTGGGTCCCCTCTGGGTGCTCCGGTTTCCTACCACAGTCCAAAGAGTGAGGTATGTTGGTCATGTTAAATAGCTCATAGTGTTCAGGGATGTGTAGGTTAGGTGCATTAGTCAGGGGTAAACGTAGGGGAATGGGTCTGAGTCGGTTAGTCTTCGGAGGTTCGGCGTGGACTTGTTGGGCTGAATGGTCTGCTTCCACACTGACGGAATTCTAATTCAATGTGAACGTTTAAAAGACCAAGACGATTTGAATTCGGTCCTGGTTCACTTCCTAAATAATCTTATAAAAATCAGTTAAACTCTGATGATATTCGAGTTGATTCAAAAGTAGCACGGTGTGTGAGACTCAAAAGAGAGAGTAAGGACTGCAGATGCTGGAAGCCAGAGTTAATTGATGTGGAACTGGAAAAGCACTGGATCAGACAGCATCCGAGGAGCAGCTATACTCAATTCAAATAAAAATAACGGATCAACAGCCCAGTAAAGTTTACTGTACTTTTTCTGTCATCTTTGCCGACACTGGGGTTGCAAGTGAGCAACCCATCATTGCAATTGGTTCACTTGCACGTCGAATGAATCGTGCGCAGCAGGACAGGTCATCCGGAGGACTACCTTGACGGGGCAGGCTGTGAAAGGGGCTGCCCTCTTGCCGCCCGCCTGGGTTTTCTTTGGCAGGAGGCGGCGCGTTGGCGCGGCCATATTGGTTGTGGCGAGAAAGCGTCAGTTGGGCTCGCGGCCGGGAGCAGTTATTGAGTGGAGTGACTGGTTGTGGTGTAGGAGGAGGAAGAAGAGGAGCTGTGAGTGAGGGAGGGAAAGAAAGAAGGTGGGAGTTCCCGGTGTCAACAGCAGCCGGCCGAGGGGGAGACGAAGAGGTGGAATCAGCTGTCAGTCAGTCAGTCTGTCACCGCGAGCTGCTGGGAGGAGGAGCGGAGGGGGCTCCGATGCGTTTCCGTTTGCGCCGTTTGGCCTTCACCAGGAAGTCGAGCTGCGGCGGGTGTCCCGGAGAGGAGGCAAGTACGGGAGGGATTGAGGGAGGGGAGCTGGGGGTGGGGTAGAGTTGTTGGCCGGGAGGGGAGAGGGTGTCACCCCCCCCCCCCCCCCCCCCCCGGGGGTCGAGAGAGAGAGCGGCCTGTGTATGAACAGAGAGCGCGGACGGTCTGGGTGCTGCCACCTCCCCCACCCTCGGGGTTGTGGGGGCTGGAGAGTGTTTTATTTTCGTGAGAGACCCGGGAGGCTGGGGACGGTGTTGGGTAACTCACGGCGGTCGGGGTGCCGGTCTATTCCTGTCGTCCTCCTTCCTCTCCCCGGGGTGTGTGTAGTCGCTTCCTGCTTTCTCCATGTCTCTCTACCCCCACTCCAACCCAACCCAACCCCTACAGCCCGGGCAGACGGGGCCAGACGGTCGGAGAGTGTTGTCCCTGCTCGGTGTCCGTGAAGCGATGGCGTCGGTGGGCTTGATGCACTTTTCCCTTCTCTCAAACTTCCCGGCCCGTTTTGCTCGCTCTGTTGTGGGACCACGCACTGCTGACTTCTGTCTGTCTGTCTCCCTCTCCCCTCCTTTCACTTCACTTCTAATCAGCAGATTAGCCCGAGTCGGGCGGGGTCCCTGCACCATATCAGGAGAAGGTTATAAACTCCATGTGTTCCTCCCAGTGCCCGAGCAGAAGCTTTATTGTTGTTTGCAATACAATATTATTTGTGTGTGTGTGCCTCGCCATCCACCTACCTCTCTTCCTTTCTCCCCCCACCCCCCACTCACTCTATCTCCCTCTGTATTGACGCACGGAGTTGGCAGGCGCGTCGTTTTAAATTCTCAGAAACAGCCAGCCTTCTGCATGTTGCTGTCTGCTGGCCAGGTGTGCAGTATGCGGTTGCGTTACCCTCTATCCAAGACATCTGTGGCTGGATCCTCCTTGGATCTGCGCCCAGATACATCGGATTGCCCGGGTTTGCGTGAAATGAAATCGAGGACTGCAAGTCAGCATTTTCTCAGTGCTTCAGGAATCATGGCACTGTTTAACGGACTGCATTCATCAGGAGGTCTCCAGTTCAGTTGCCCTATATTCCTTCTGATCATAAGGTCAGATCATTAGATTAACTGTCTGCCTTAAGGAATAATGCAATGCAAGAATGTATATACAATTGATGCGCGATGAACCCCAAACAAAGATCTCTTTTCTGCAATAATTTGCAAGAGATCTATAATTAATGGAGTGATTTGTTCCGTTTTGAGAGAGCACTGAATCAGTTATCATTTGCCAACTGTTTATTATGTCAAGTTGAGACCATTCATTTTATCCATATCATAACTGCCACATTGAAACTGCGTTCAGGGACCCAAGATTAAAATTTTTGCTATTTTGATGTGAAATTTTTTTTTACTTCCCTACTGGAATTAAAATACTTCTATCTGGACATACTTGTGGGCATAGTCATGTGGTCACGAGTGCCTTTCAAGGAGTTTTTTTCTGGACTGACTTCCAAAATTTAACCCTGGAAAGAGAAGATAAACCATGATAAAGCACCACAACATTCTGGGTATAACTATTAAAGTTCTTGTTATTGATCGCCATCAGTTTTAAAGTAGTTAGTAAATATGTTATTTTAGGCATTCATGGTCTCTGCCAAACTCTTCACGCTCCCTGGTGACTACTTTTCCTGACTTCTCGCTCTGAACGCTAATTAGACTTGGACCCAATCTCTCCATTATATATCCACATGTGGACATGATTTCTAATTCATCACTGAGCCCTTTCAAATACGCATCCCTCTTCCAAAGATTTCACCCTCTCTTCACTCAATCATCTTATCCATTGCCATCACCTTTTCAACCATCTACCTCCCATCGCTGCCCTGCTAAGTCTCTCTCTTACCCCACTCCATCCTAATCTATCTTGATTGGCAACCCAGGTAAGGAGCCTGGGCAATATACAGATGCAGAACACAATGTTTGAAGTTACCATTTACTTTGCTACTGCAACCACCTTTTTTTTCTATTATTTAAAGACTGAATTACATTTGCCATCCTCTGCTTGTGTGAAGGTGGTACTCTGGCTCCATTTAGGATGCCCTGCCAAATATACATTCTAATGTTAAAGACACTTTGGGCTTACTACCCATAGCTTGTTGGGCAGTATCAGTCCAGATAGTCCAGAGCCTCCAGAGTGGGTAGTCTCACCACAGTTGTCTGCTGCTTCCAAAGAGTGGGAGCAAATCTAAATGAGTTCTACAATACCATTACAGTTAATGACCTACAGTTTTGGTACCCCTGCTTTAGAGAATACAGCCCTCATTGGGGAATGGTATCCTGTTGAGAGAGCATATGGGAACTACATGTAATTTATTACTATTACAAATACAATATGTAGAATTAGGCTTCCGTTAACCTGCACCATGAATTCCAAATGATCTTGATGGCAACTATGAGGTCACAGATGTGCAGTCAGACTCTCTGAAGTATTGTATAGGTATTTCAGATTTATTTATTGCGTGATGTTTTTGCTTTACTCTTTTCCACACTTTGTTTAAACAAAAATGCAGACTTTGACGACAAAAAATGAAACGCAGTAATAAGCCACTTGATTCAAGGTTTTGTCACCTTTCATCTTCCACATAAGCAAATAATCTGATCATATCAACTCCGCCTTCCCCATATCCTTTCACAAATTTCTTAGTGTGGAAAAAGGCCATTCAGCCATTCAAATCTGCACTAGCCCTCCAGATCCAGCCACCACCCTATCCATGTAACCCCACATTTACTGTGGCTAAACCACCTAGCCTGTGGAACCCTGGACAATACTGGTAATTTAGCATGACTAATCCATGTAACCTGTACATCTTTGGACTGTGGGAAGAAACTGCAACACCCAGAGGAAGCCCATGCAGAGATGGGAAAAATGTGCAAACTCCACACATATCAACCACTGCTCAAATCAGGCCAAGCCTTCTGGCACTGACAGACAATAGTGCTAACTACTGTGCCACCCCAGATCCTCCCCCGTTTTTCTTGACATAGTTCTTGCCTCTTGCTCCTCGGAAGCAAATTTCACCAATTTTCTCATTTCCCCTCTCGCATTATCCCAGTCCCGAGCCTCCAACTTGGCACCACCCTTGCCTGTCCATCACCTTTCCCATCTATCCGCTCCACCCTCCTCTCTGACTTATCACCATCTCCCCCACCTTCATCTACCTATTGCATTTTCCACCCACCTCCCATTTATCTTTCGCCGCCCCATCCCAATCCACAAGCCTCTTGCTGATGAAGGGCTTATGCCCAAAACTTTGATTCTCCTCCTCGGATGCTGCCTGATCTGCTGTGCTTTTCCAGCATCACACTCTTGACATAGTTCCTACCTCGAACCTCAATCTTGAAAGAAAATTTCAAAGTGCCACAATTTGAAGTTTATTGTGTCTCTGCCTTTAATAGTGATCCCTGAGCAAAGAGGAGTACTCCACTTGCCAATAATTTATCTCTTGCTTCTTTTAATTTAAATGTTTCAGATATGTTGCTCCATATTTTGTTTTGTTCTTTTCATTAAATTTTCAGTAGTAAATCTTATTTGTGTTTCTAACACATCTGTAACTAGCTTTTTGCTGTTTTGAGCTAAGTACTATAGCCTAACTTTTAACTGAAGCTCAGTTACTTTGCATTTTTGGGCATGGAAAAAGAATCAAAGTAACTGAGCTTAAGTTAATAGTAAGCATATAGTACTGTAATCTCATTCAACACGAGACACCGGGAAGCAAAAGTTTCCTTTTCCTAAATTACCCTAGCTCCCAAAAGCTTTACCAATTTTGCATCTTCTTTCATAGACTTCCACCATTTTAAGAGAGGAACAAAAACAGAAGTAGTTGGAGAAACTCAGCAGGTCTGGCAGCATCTGTAAAGAGAAAGCAGAGTCAACATTTCAGCGACCCTTTCCAGACCCAGAGACTATTTCCAGCTCTTTCTGTTTGCTTTAAAATTCCAGCATGTCCTTTGTTTTTGATTTTAGATTGGAAAATTAGATAATAATCAACATTTTAAACAGTTTGATGACATGTACATAACAAATTCAATCTTGGTTGCATGTGTTCCAAGACTTGAGAAAACCACTAAATAGGAAGAAAGTGTTCTCATTGGCAGAAGGATTGAGAACCAGAGGCCAATGATTTAAGACAAACAGGTAAAGAACTGGAGAAAATATGTGGAATTGCGCATCTACGCAGTTATCAGAGGTCCAGAGTGCGCACGCTGTGACTGTGGTGTAGGCAGATCAGGTAGGGCTTTCAGAAGAACTGAACATTAGATGGACACACAAAATTTGCAGACCTAATGATAAAATGTAGACGCTCTGAATGAACTGACGTGCTTCTGCAGAGAGATGTGTGGACCTGAGGATGAACACCCTTTTGTGACATTTCTATTCTAAGATGACGCAGAATACAACTGGAAGAGAAGCCAAATGTCAGTGTTCACTACAATTAACCTGTTCGCACCCACCAAATGAAGCTAGTCACAAATCTTAAATGTCAGTCCAAGGTACATGCATTTAATAAGCCATAACATTAATCATACTTTAAATGGAAGCAAGTTTGGAGTTACAGAACAGTGATGCAACTTGGGTTAAAGGTTCATAGGATATTCAAATGAGCATCTCTAGCTGATATGGCTATATAAAATATAGAATTTCATGAGAGAATGATGAGACTCTAACACAACAATTGTGATTGCAAGTGTGCATATCATACCCATTTCCAAATTCTTAAAAATCTGAGAAGCAGCAAATTCCATAAATAGCATGTCTTTACAGTAGATCAGTGAATAGAATACAACATGATGTAAACTAAATCTGGACTACGAAGATCCCACTTATATTGCATTTTTGGCATGGAGAAAGAATCAAAGTAAATGGGATCTTCGTTGCCCAGATTTAGTTTACATGTCGTATTCTATTCACTGATCTACTGTAAAGACATGTTGTTTATGGAATTTGCTGCTTCTCAGATTTTTAAGAATTTGGAGATGGATATGATATGCACACTTGTAATCACTGCTTCACCGAAAACAAATTACTTTTAAGTCCAGCTTCCTTGTGTGACTGAATCTGAAAGCCCAAAAGGTTAGTGAAATGTTTTGAAAAGTTACATTACAATGTTTATAATACATGCTAGCACAAGCAAGTGATTCACATTCTGAAGATAATCTTTTTGAAGACCTTCATTGATTAGGTAGTGAGCTATTGAGTTGATCTATACTAGTTGTGCTTTTCTGTCAAACATGTTTTCTTAATTCACACATTGTTCCATCCTCAAATCCCAGTGGTAATTGTACCTGCTACATTAGTGATTCATTTCCAGGTGATGAAATACTGAGTAAAAATATTAAGCACCGATTTGTTTACATAATGGGTATTGTATATCACGTTTTTGCAATGGCTGTACAGCTGACTCAAATTATTTGAATCTGTCTTGTTGGCACACTAAAATCATTCTCATTAAAATATGACTTTTATTTGCTGAAATTAAGTGCAGTAATATTAGTTGCTGGAAAAAGTCTTGTTTCGAACTCAGTTTTACCAAGGGGTTATTCAGCAGATGCCCTTCAAATTTGTCCAGTGTTCACATATCCTGAATTTGATGTCCTGTTTAAGGCAGTCATGATAACTATGCCCTGATTTACTGTTTTCATAAAAAGTCTAACTTTCAGGTATATAACTTTAATAGCTTGAGTTTTCTGTTAGAAATTTGACTAACTTGTGATTGTAAGTACTTCAGGCTTTTATTTAGCTCTTGATGACTTAACATTTAATATTTCCAGCATTCCTTTTTGTTAGCCTTTCCTGATGAATTTCTGTAGGCATTTTATTAAGCACAAATGTGTTTCAACAAGCATCCAAGGAAATTTTAACAGATTTGTGTAATCAAACCAATTCTGAAAAGCCACGCTAAGAATTCTAACCTAAATATGGAGGTAAATAATGAAAGTGGAAAACTAGGGAACCAGTAAACTGGGAGAAAAGAGCAGTGGGAATATCTTAATTTTTTTAAGTAAGGCATGTGTATCAGGGTCCAATGTTGTGCTTATGCCAGACAAACAATTGTGAAGGAGATAATTATCATACAACCTCTTCTGATTTGCCAAGAATTATGTTTGAGTTTATTTCCTTATTTTTGCACTATTTGGTTAAATATCAAAAATATTTTGCAACAATGAATGAGTCACTTGAAATTGAAGCTTCTGAGGTCTTCAATTTTTGCTCTCTTTCATGCTTCTGATTTAAGTTGTGGAAAAAGCATTGCAGTTTTTGCTGCATGCAGATTTTTTGTTGTTGTTGAATTTGTGAGACTTCCTAGGATTTGACAGGGTCAATGGAGAGAAAATATCCTCTTTGGGAGTCCAGTATAAGGATTCATAACGTGTAACCCTCAAATGGTCTAGCTCTAATTTTGCCAGGGAGCTATTCTCTCAGTGAAAGCTGAAATTGCTGTTAAAAGCTTATGGAACTAAGGTAGAATTTGGATATGTATCAGCTAATATGCATTACAGGTGGTCAAAGTGCAGTGAGATTGAATGAACTTCTCATAAGTATCTCAGAATACCAGTGTGATCAACTATTTGTGATACTACAGTATCTGTTTTTTCTGATCTTGTATTCTAATGGGAAGTGGCCCGTCAGGATTGGAGGAGGTTTTGTGTATGGTTTTGTTTCATGAGTTTGAACTAATGATAGAGTCTTGAGTCAATTGACATTGTACTTAACTGAAAATACACCAAAACTGGATTTTAAAAAAGAACATAATAGAATAACCCTTTTTGCCAAGATACAAAGGCTTTCTTGCTGCTCAACCTTTTTCAGCTTCATTTGAGTTCTTTTAGGATGGTGTTTTGTAGAGAGTTGTTTAGGATATACAGTACAGAATCAGGCTATTCTGCTCAGCCAGTCCATGCTGAACCTGTTGCTCCACTCAAGCTGCCTCCTGCCTTTCCTTGTCTAACATATTATGAGTGTAATCCTGTCTAGTCACTTCTCCCTTGATATGCTTATCTAGCCTCCTTTTAAATGCATCTGTTATTTTCTTCAACCATGCTGGGTGGTAGCGAGTTCCACATTCTCACCACTTTTTGGGTTGAGGTTTCTTCAGAATTTCCTATTTGATTTTTGAGACTGTATTGATGGTTTCTAGTTGCACTATTCCCCATGAGGAAATATTCTCTTCATTCAAGAGGTTTTTAAAACAAGTTATACATTTCTTTTTAAGAGGTGAGTAAGACATAGCGTGCCCTCTTGAAATGTATGCTCCTACATTTGTGTCGAAAATATCCTGTAAAATAAGAATGGACTTTTCTCTTTAAAAGAAATGGTTCAGGTGCAGTCAAGGTACATTGAGAGGGAAAGGTGGGGTAAGAAAGCCAAAACTGACTGGATAATATGAATGATGAGGTTGAGGAAGAAGTAGTAGAAAAAAGATGCTTACGATGGAAGTGAGATTACTAACATGTGAGAATCAGGCTGAATATTAAACTTAAGGAAAGTAAAAGAGAACTATAAAGATGAGGGAATCAGCGAGCAAACTAGGAAACTCTTGGATTTCCCTTTTAGATGCATATTATGAGTAAATCAATCAGTAAGTGTATATGTGGAGCTGAATTGGAACCTGAAAGGAGATATGCACATGGAGGGAGAGGTAATGAATGAACCCTTGCACTTCACTTATCAAGCTAGACTGTTGTTAAAGGCAGGGAAAGAGGAGGTATTTGAAATAGAAGATGGGCTAAAAAGTGCTATATTCCAGCAATAGATTGGTTGTGTCCAAGGATGTTAAGGGAAGTTGGAGAGCACTATCCATTTAGGTAATGTAATCCCAGCCAAAATTGAGTCACTTGGAGCAATGTCATTTAAGGAAAGCCAATATAAACCTCTTGACAGCAAATCGGATTGATGGAACCTTTTGGTGAGGAAATAAATGGGGTTGATGTGATGTATATACAAGTCCAAAATGTTGAAGTGGTACTTGTAGAGTGGTGGCCATGTCTCTGTCTCTGAGTCAGGAGGCCCATGTTCAAGTCTCACCTGTCACATAAAAATATTCCTGATTCGATTGATTTAAAAACATGGAGCAGACCTATAGGTATTAAATTGTGCATTGTGTAATCTTACCAACAGTTTAATAAGCTGAGCCGTGTGAAATTTAAGGGATCGTGGAACCATGTCTAATGACTGATAGAGACTAAGGCTATTCCTGGATTGGAGGAAGATATATAGTGGAGCTTTGGTGGGATTGGTATGGAAACTAATGCTTTTTTGGTACAGTCATTACCTAGACTTGAGTCTACAGAACCTCATTTTAAATGTGGAGATGGTAGACAGTACAAAAGCAAGGAACATTTTTTTATACAGATGCAATATTAGTTTGTCTCAACTGGAGTATTGTCAAATTCTGGGCACTGTACTTTATGAATGATCTAGGTTTTTGAGGGAGAATGCAATAAAATTTAGAAATTGTTCCATGCATGAGAAACTTTGGTTGTGTGAATAGGTTGGAGCCCTGAAGAGAAGTTTGACAAGATGTAATAGAAATTTTTCAAAATCATGGCCTGCTTAGACAGTGTACAGTGAAATGGTATGGTCAAGAACTATGGCAAAGCAATTTAAGATGAATGGCAAAGGGGCAATGGATGACTTGAGACTTTATACAATCAAGTGATAAGAGGTCTAAAGTTCATTTCCTGAGAGAATTTAGAGTTGGGGGATGGGAATGGAATGGGCCTCCTGGCTCAGAGACATGACCACCACTCCAAGTGCCACTTCAACATTTTCGACTTATATATACATCACATCAATCCCATTACACCTAAAGCCAGTTTAGGTGTAATGAATAGAATGGCTGCATTGCGACACTCTTCAGTAATTCTGAGTAGATTAGATTACTTGCAGTGTGGAAACAGGCCCTTCGGCCCAACAAGTCCACACCGACCCGCTGAAGCACAACCCACCCAGACCCATTCCCCTACATTTACCCCTTCACCTAACACGACGGGCAATTTAACACGGCCAATTCACCTAACCTGCACATTTTTGGATTGTGGGAGAAAGCCGGAGGAAACCCACATCGTCATGGGGAGAATGTACAAACTCCACACAGTCGCCTGAGGCGGGAATTGAACCCAGGTCTCTGGCGCTGTGAGGCAGCAGTGCGAACCACTGTGCCACCATGCTGCCCACTGTTCTGGTTATATTTTTGCACTAATTTATGAACTTTTTTCAAAACAAAATGTTGATTAGAATTGTATGCAGCACTGCAGATATTGCCTAATAAAGGTTTGCTTAAAGTGGGACATGGAAAAGCACAGTAGGTCAGGCAACATCCAAGGACCAGGAGAGTCAATGCTTTACGCATAAGTCCTTTATCAGGAATGAGGCTTGCGGGCCAGGTGGCTGAGAGATAAATGGAAGGGAGCTGGAGCAAGGGGGAAGGTAGCTGTGAATGCAATCCTTGTATAGAGAGGAGGAGAACTTCTTCAAGGTAGGCATCCTTGGATTTTAACCTTACTATGAAGCCTTTTCCAAGCATGCCTACTTTGAAGAAGTTCTCCTCCTCTCTATACAAGGATTGCATTCTCAACCACCTTCCCTGTAGCCTCACCTCCCTCCCATTTATCTCTCAGCCACCTGGCCCACAAGCCTCATTCCTGTGGGCTTATGCCCAAAATGTTGATTCTCCTGCTCCACGGATGCTGCCTGACATGCTGTGCTTTTCCAGCGCCATACTCTTGACTGTGATCTCCAGAATCTGCAGTTTTCACTTTCTACTACATGAACTTATTTTCCAATTCTATACTCCAGCAATAAATTTTGTTGTTTAGTTTGATTATTTTTTAATGACCTTGTCAACCCTGTTATGATCTCTTGAGACTAACTTTTCGAAATAAAAATCCAAATTCCCAGTTGTTTACTCAGTGAAGTCACGAGGAAATTTTTTGTAAAGCATAAAAGAAAGCAATAAATATTGGTAACTGCTAATATTCTCTCAAATCCTCAATCAACCTAAGTTGAGCATGAATTAACCGACAAATCACAGTTGATTATAATTTCAAAATTATTCCTTAATGGGTGTTAGAAACAAAACATCTTGTGAATGGTTCAGGTGTCCATTGTATAAAAATTTGTTTTATCCCTCGGTCGTAAAATTCCTCCAAGCTTTCTCTTCCTCAGACTTTCAGTTTCTCATCTGGAATTTAGCCTGATTCTCAACTGACAGCAATGCATGATATTACAGCAAAAATGCAAGTGTTTGTAGAATCCTCCTACTCCTCTTGATGTAGTTCAACCAATATTATCTTCAATATTTGCTGTCTCCTAGTTTCTAGATCGTGGTGGTATTGTCTAAGCTCTCATTCTACTTTTTTCATGTAGGTTCAAGGGATTTTGATTTGTTTCCAAAGAAACCGACTGAAATGGAAAATTGAGAGTCAGTTATCCCCCACAATCGAGTTTTCTTTAACCCTCTGACTTTATAATGACGACAGATGCATATCCTATTCTATGACTGAGTGATTATATTGAAAGAATTGGGCAAATGTGATTCGTCTCTCAAATTCTTATTGGAAAGGTACTGGCAAGTTTCATTGACTGATACAGTCAAAGAAACATCAGTTCTGTAGCAATGGATGGATTTTATCAATGTTAGGTTGTGCTATTTGGAATGGAATATTCAATAGGCCAATTTGGTCAAATCTGTTTGTGAATTTGTTAAAGCAAAAAGTGACTTGTGCCATGCTATGGAACAAGGTAAAGAAATGCATTGAAGTCAAAATAAGTGCTGTTTTGAATTTTAGCATGCCTCAAACAAAATGTGAAATTCTGCATTGGCACAAGTGTATTTTATCACGGATTTATTCAGAATTTCAGCGTTGTTGTGACTCTTTGACGTAGTGAAGAAAAGCAAAAAAGACAAAACAATATTTAGTATTTGACAACTTGAAAACAATGATGGGCAACTACACCTGTTCTAGCAATACCAAATTGAGAAGCTGTCAAAACTGTTACTATAGCCATTTCACAGGGGACAAAGTGGGAATCAAACAGCCGGTTAGTTATTTTTTCTGGGAAATTGAATACTTTTCAAGGGAGAAGTAATGACTGTAGGGAAGGGCAGCCAGCTTAGTCTTGATTATACAAAACTTTATTTATAAATACAATTCTGAAGAGACTTATTTACTTATCTAAAACTCAAGAGTTGCAATTTAAGAATTTTTAAGACTTTATTTAGGAAACCAAATACTTTGATCAAAATGAGTTTGTGTAGGATATGTTATGAAAATTAGTATTTGATGGAAATATAGCTAATACTAAAGAAGTGTTAACTTTCTTGATCAAAAACAAAAATCCTAATTTTTTTCTGTTTGAGAGAAATATGAGTTATATGACGTGAAATTTTCATTTTTGGGCATTGGATTTTGAAATAGAGGCGGAGGGATTTGGTTTAGTCCTTTTTGACAGTTTTGTTGAAAAGTCAAACTAATTCTAGAACAGTGACCTAAATAAGTCATTGCTAGATGGTATAGACTTCAGCCAATTGTCTTGCACATCCCACTGGTGTTAATGGATAAGCTGTTTATGCTTTTGAGCTTATGACAGGCATGCTAAGTACATCAAAGCTGTTAGTTTTTATTTTGACTTCCGAGCAGAAGAATAATGTTTTACAGCCCAGGTTAAACAAGAGCACAGTCCAGTTCCAAAGAAAAGTTTTCTTTTTTCCTAAAATAATTTTTTTTTTATTTCACAGGGGTGGTCACCTCAGCACAAGTGATTTTTTTTTTTCCCCCAGTTTGTTTCCAAGCCAACAGAGTTTGTGTAGAAGTCTTCAAGTTCTTAGAACTAATAAATTTCAGGCCATCAGAATTGAAAGGTTCATATCAACAGACTCTAAAGAAAGCATGCGAAAAGGGACTTCATAGTTCAAAGGGAAGAATCTGGAAAGTAACCATTTTAGTTAATGACTTTAAAAAGCAGAATTGCATAGTGTTGGAAAACAGGTTGAAGCTCTTTGCTTGAGATATTTGTAATCCTAGTATTTTTTTTTAACTTTGGTGTAATGCATGTTTTTGTTTGGAAAAGAATATTTGCATTCTGTGACTTTCAGTAGCTAGCCATCACTTTAACAAATTACAAAAATTTAAATACATAATCTATTATGCCAAGTGTCATTCTAGCATCTGACTTGTCCAGTGTGATCATAACACTTACTTGTATAATTTGTGGTTAGTTCCTGTTGAAATTTTGAGAGTGTACTTGCATGGGAAGTTTTTGTTTGGGATTTAATTTGTTTATTCCTGTTCATCCTCGATGGCTTCAAAGATTTGTTGAGGGATGTAGTAAGAGCTTAAATCTCTTTTTGGCCAATGGCACTTTGCTACTACATCTTGATTAATGTGCTCCTATTGCATTTGCAAATGAAACACTAGTGCTTCTAGACTTGACACAGAAACTGGCTCACTTTGTATTAAAGTGCTGAAGTCTGTTCATATGGCATTCATGCCTTAGTGATTGTGCTTTCATGTGTTTCTGTTTTATCTTCCCAAACCAAGCTAAAATATGCTTGAATGTGTTTATGCAGTAGCCACAAGAAAACTCTTGCATTTTCATTGGCCTGCAATAAAATGCCACATTGTGAATAGACATGCATACAGCTTTTGTAATGCAGTCTATTTTCAGCTACGTAAAAGTTGTGTTATAGTTAATTGTGTTTTTGCAGAACTGAATTTGGGAAAAACTTGCAAGGAATTCTCTGTGTGGTGAGTGTGTGCTGTTAAAAGGCATAATTGATACAGTTAGCATTAATATATTAAGCAGGAGGTTTGATGAATACATGAGGGAAAGAAATAGATCTTGGGGGCAAGGCAAAAGTTTAAGTGGGGAGAACCTTATTTGGGGAAGGATTAGCATACTTTGTTTGAACTGGGAGGCTGAATTGAGCAAAGTTCAATCTAAATCACTTGTTGATAGGTGGCAAATAGATGATGGTACTTCACAAATACCCATGTTACACATGCAAAGTATTGATAGAAATCAAATTTGTAGGAAGTACTCCATTAATGACCTTTATTACACTGGAATAAGTGGTGGGGTTGCATTTCAGAATGTTAGTCATTGCTGTGTTCAATAATTAAAACAACAGTACACAATATAAATATTTTCATATGTTCATGTTAAACATCATTTGGTTGTAGTAAACATCTTGATCTGAGGGTAAGCAAGTACTTAGAAATAAATGGAATTTGTCAACATGGTTACTGTTTGGCCTGTCTAGCAGTTTCAACTGAAGCTTGATCCAACTTGTAAAAAATAATTGTGCCAAATTGTATTGGAGTTTCTTCTTGCATGTTATGAAATTGTAGAATTGGTGTTTAAAATGCAAATGTATATATCAACTGCCATTTAAGTCAGTAAGCTGTGTCACAACGGCTGTTTAATAATATAGTGTATGTTGCTGTTGGGGTTTTATATTAGTAGCGTTGGCATAGTAAAACACCCTGTTCATTTCACAGGAGTGGTATCAAATTTAATTTGACACGGAATCTTTGAGGCGTTATTAGTGATGAATTTGAGGGAAGTTTTGAGAATGTTGAGCTGGAAAAACAGAATTCCAGAGTGTTGTCATTTGTATAAGTGCCAAAGTTGAAGTTCTACAGGATCAGCTTTCTGATTGAGCTTCAAATCGCATGGGAGAACAATCTGTAACCCAGTGGTATTGTCCCTACCTCTGAAGTGAAGTCAAATCCCACCTATTCCAGAAGTGTCATAATATCTCTGAACAAGTTGATTTCGAAGATACCTAAAAATAGGGAAGTCTGTACAAGAACTTGAGGTAGTGTCCGGAGTATCACTTGCAGTTTTGGTCTCCTGCTTAAGCATGGATGTATTTTCACTTGAGTTAGTGGAGAAAAGATTTGCAAGTTTAATTTCTGGGATGAAGGTGTTAGATTTAAATCACTGTAATTTAGAAGCATGATGTGTAATCTTATTGAAACATTTAGACTTTGAGGAAGCTTGACTAAGTGGTTGCTAAAACAGTGCTTCCTATTGTGGACAAGGGGCAGAGCTTAAAAAAAAAGTGGTGTCTCCTTTTTAAGATGGAAGTGGGCTATTTCTTATCCATATTATCAAGTCTCCTACTATACTCATAATGTTGGTTACATTCCCAAGTATTACACAGCTTTGTAATTGTCTGGTCCCCTCCTCAAGTCGAGGTCAATGAATGCAAGGTAAGCTAATGGTCCTGATACCAAACATGAAGGACACCACTATATGTTTCTCCCAATCTGAAGTACAACTGTTTGCCTTACTCTTGTCTCCTGCAAGCCAATTTTAAATAAATAACTAACTGGTAAGCAGAACTTAACTTGGCTAAAAGGAGAGGTATGGATGTTGAAGCTTTTTGTCTTGCACTTGTCAGAATCCTAGTCCTAAATAAGTGGAAAGTGAAAAGCTTTAAATACTAGTAACTGTTTTAGCAGTGTTTAAGCCAATTTTAGCCAATTTGTGTATGTAATCTAGTTTTAACGATAAAAATATAGCACTAAGTAGTACTGAGTGCAGTTGCATGACAGTTGTCAATCTTGTATGCCCTCCAGTTAAATGTACAATATCTTACGGCATTCCTTTTTTTTTGAAGAATTCTTTACACTTCTTTAGTACTTTAGTCAACATTTAATCCTTGAACTGTCACCAAAGTAGATTTTGAATTTGTCAATTTTGCTACTTAGGTTGTCATGTAAAAATTTGCTGACCTAGAACCCTACAGGGCAGCACTGACTATATTTGAAAGGTGTTTTATTGTCAATTTTGTGGGTCCAGGTGTGCTGTTGCAAAAGTTGCTGTATAACTGCAAATTTTCTAACTCTAGCTTTAGTAAGGGAATCTGAAACTGATAATGAATTTGATGTTTTAAACCCTGTAACTCGTTTCACAGTATTCACAGTTCTCTTTTTTTTAATCTCTAATAATCTGATTATTTTACTTTACTAAATTGATGCAAACACAGAAGACTTCCTCCACCCCATCCACATTCCTAAACTGAATTCAAATCCAAATAGTGCTGGGATGGGAATTAGGAATTGTGAATGAAAGCCATTGTCTTGGCTTTCTAAGAATAAGCCAATTGAGAGTCTCAATTTGCTAGAATAGATTTAACAAATAGTTATAACTTGTCCTGTGTCAGTCAAGTTTTGCAAGTGTATTTTGAATAAAGCTGATAGCTAAATCTCTCATTAAAAGTGCTTACCGTGTTGTCTTAAAAATATTGCACACAAGTGTGTTGTCACAACTGACTCTATGAACTAGAACCATAAGCTGTGTTGTTTTGAGATGAGCAAGTTTCTCAATTTTTGTTTATTATAGTGGGTTGTGTGTATTGTCACAAGACTGACATTTCTTGGCCATTCTTAAATCTCCTTTAATGTCACTTCTGAACTTCTGAAAATTATTTCTGGTTAGAAGTTTTCACAAACAAAAGTCCACAGCACCACTGAGGTTCTTTTCTCCCTCTGACATTTTAAACAATGTTAACTATGCTCTGAATCCACAGAACCACCTTTTTGTATTGTTTTAATACTGGGCTAATTAATAAAAAAAAAATGTACTTTTGTATTTATCTATTTTTAACAGCAAGCAAGCCTGCATTCCAGACTAGATCATGACTAGAATGGGCCTGATTTTGTTTGGATTGGGGAGTGTTTAGCAAGATGCCCAAAAGTAATTGGAGGAGGGAAAATTCCATACCACTAGCATGTGGAAGAACTGGTTGTGTTTCATTCTGTGTCCATTTCACATTTTTGAAAGTGTTTTAATCTGAGTTTCTGCATGCCTTCCTTTCCTATCACTTGGAATTATGTGTGTAATGTACTAAAATTGTTTAGATATCTCTGCTGTACGTAGTCGGTAGTCAATCTATAGTCATTGCTTCTCCAATGATTAAATGTAAGCATATAAAGGGATGTCAGAAGCTACAGACAGTTTTAAGATTAATTTATTCATTTTTAAATTAATTCAGGTACCTTTGTGTGAACTGCGAGATCCAAGAACAGCAACTATCCACGAAAGACACAATAAAGTCCTGATAAGGAACAAGTCGCTTCGGTGAATTATTTTTGAAGGTATGTTTGACTGCTTAAGAGTATTTTTCTGGTAATGAAAAGTGAGCAACCTTATGAGTTCAAAAAATTTGACATTACATTGTTGAAGTTGTTCTTTAATGTCTGTATCTTAGACCCCAATGTTTCAGCCTTAATCTTTGGAAGTGTACTGGCCAATTTTATGTGCAATTTTTGCACAGATGATGTGATTATTTTATGCCCACAGGTATTTCTTTACAGAAGAAAATCATACAAACCTTGGTTTCAAATTAATTCCCACACTGATTAGATGCTACCAATTGGAGACAAATTCTAGCTAATTGAGACTGTAGTACTAAATATTCAAACCATATTTAAAGTACACTACAAAAAACAGACTATTGTAGAATTTTTTTGTGTATTTCTTGTTTTAAAACTAGATATATTTATTTGTTCAGACATCTACTTGTTTTCTAACCAGTATATATTTGTGTATTAAAACTGATAGTGACAATGATGCAATCATTGGAAATGACCCAAGCAAGATTTTCACAAATATTTTAAAATTGTTTTTTAAAAAACACAAACGTAATACAACCTCCCATCCAGCAAAGATAATTAGCTTCAAGTAAAGCTAAAAGTTTTACTTTGTCTAAAAAGTTGAACTTAATAACTTAAGAATAGAATAGAAAGGATGTCAGTGGGATTATTTTTCAATTTTTGGTATGGGGCTTTTCTTTTTCATGAGGTGAGTGTGTTGATAAAGGCTAGTGCTTGTTGCTCATTGTAACCGATTTTTATCTGAGTTAGTCACTAGACCATTTCAGTGGGCCTTTAGATTAGATTCCTAACAGGCCCTTCGGCCCAACCTACCCTCCGAAGAGTGACCCATTCCCCATATTCACCCCTAACTATGAGCAGATTAGCATGACCAATTCACCTAACTTGCACATATTTGGATTGTGGGAGGAAATCCACGCAGACACAGGGAGAATGTGCAAACTCCATACAGTCAGTCACCCAAGGCAGGAATTGAACCTGCGTCCCTGGCGTTGAGGCAGCAGTGCTAACCACTGTGCCGCCCATTAAGGGTCAACCACATTGCTGCAGATCCATAGTAGCATGTAGGCCAGATCAGGCGAGAATAGCAAATTGCCTTCCCTAAAGCATGTTCAAGAACCAGATTTTTTTTCCTTTATTTGTAATGACAGTTGGTACTTTCACGTCATTACTAATGCTAGTTTTCAGTTTCAGAATTTATATTCCAATAGCTGCAGTTGAGATTTGAACTGATATCCCTAGTGCCATAGCTTCAGACTCTGGGTGATACCAATTTGAGTTCAGTGGCTGCCCAAGTCCACTAGGCCACCATCTTCCATTAATGCTGCAACTTTCCATGGACTAGCAGCATCAGTGCTTTTGTTTTTTCCAGCTCCCTCAGGCAGCTCTGAGTGAACAGAACCTCTGACGCTTTTTTTTAGATTTCTCTTTTCCTCCACAGTACCAGTGGTAGTACTTATTGTTCCCCAGCACCCATGTTGTGTGTGCACTCAGATGTTTGGACATAGTGATAAAATAAGTCTGTAAATCTTTATTTATATTCCACCACCAGGAAGAAAGGAAACACCCATATGGCCAGAGATCAACAGTGCCCTTCTCATGATCAAATAATGAAGGGGATGGCAGGGATTAAATCAAAATAGACTTGGAGGGGGAAACAATACACTCCCTGCAGTGCCCACCTTTCCCTGACAATCTCACATGTTGGTCGACATCGCGTGCTCCTTCTCCAGGGATACCCGGGCTCTGACGTAACCACGGAAGAGGGGTAGGCAATCGGCCCTAACAACCCCCTCCACGTCCTGTTGCCTGGACCTGTTTATGGTCAGTTTGACTAGGCCCAGGAGTAGACCCAAGAGGAGATTCTCCGACCTACCCTCACCTGCACCGGGTGCCCAAAGATTAGGAACATGGGTCTGAAGTGCAACCAAAAACAGAAGAACGTTTTTAAGAAAATCAAAAGGGGAATGCAAATGCCCACACCCAATATATACATGGTCCATGGACTCCACAGTATACAGAAAAAGTAGTTGGGCTGGGAGTCCGTGAACCACTGCAATCTGTGGTTACAGGGGACTGCTGCATGCAGCACCCTCCACTCCAGATCCCCAAGTGAAAAGGAGAGGACTCCTGTGTAGAGAGCCCTCCTCTGTGGATCCCCACCACCTGGTGGCAAATGGGCATGCCAAGGTGTGTCTGGGCAGTGGATGGTGTGCAGCAGCAGTTGGTACAGGGCCCATTGTTTTATGTCCCTAGAAGGGGCAAAACTAAACCTCCAGAGGTGGCTCAGGATGTAGGGCATAGGCTCCCACAGAACATATGGCGCCTTGGGGCCAATGGGAAATTCCATCCAGGCAGCTGCATCAGTATTCATGTAGTATATGGTGGAAACATTTATTTAAATACAATAATTGCCCAAGCAAATTGCAATGAATACACTGGTAGAGTTGAAATTTGACCACCTTATTTTGAGAGAGGAATGCTGCTGAATGGAAACTTTTTATTCCTGTTGCGCATGTGAATTAAAATAAGTTGTCGGACAAAACAGAATTTTTATGTTGTTTTATTTTCATTCTCTCAGCAAGATCAAAATCTTGCTCGAGATGTAGTATTACGCTTGCTAGCCAAGGATTGATGGGTGATGCTAGTTTGAAATAGAAGTCTAATTAGCAAATTTTGACAAGACTTGTAGCTCAGATTAGGTTCTGGTTGTAAATTTGCTTGCCGAGCTGGAAGGTTCATGTTCAGATGTTTCGTCACTGTACTAGGTAACATCTTCAGTGGGCCTCCGGACGAAGCATTGCTGATGATTCCTGCTTTCTATTTATTTATATGTTTATATCAGCAATGCTTCGTCCAGAGGCTCACTGAAGATGTTACCTAGTACAGTGACGAAACATCTGAACATGAACCTTCCAGCTCAGCAAGCAAGCCTACATCCAAGAGTCTAATTATTGCAGTTTGCAAGACCAGAAATTGAACCTAGAACTTCCCACTGGCTACGTGATGGTCCTTTAGTGTGTTGAATGTGTGCTAATAAAACTTGCGCTGCCCTAAAATAGTTATGCACATTCTGCTCTATTTTATTTCACTTAGATATATTTGGCTATTGCTTTTTATTTTTAAAAAAAAACAATCTATCTACTCCAACCAAAGAAAAGCCATTTAGTAGGAACATTTTTTAAAAAAGCAAATCAATAATAAATATTCAACTCATCCACATTGTTTTTGCTGCCCTATCATGTGGTACCAACAAAAATCTTATCAGTCTAGAATGCACTAGTAATTAAATTTATCCTTTTACTGATAAGCAGGTTGAGGCTTGTATGTACCAGTGAACTTTCATTTCAGGACATAGGTCTGCTTCTCAGCTTTATCAAGGTTAATGTCAGTTAATTGTTTCAAATTTACATTATTTCTGGTTCTACTTAAATCTACACTGAATCTTTTAAATGTATGTACAAGCCACAGTTTAGTTTGACCATTTTGTGTGCCAAAAATAACAACTCGTTCTTTTATATTTGGTCAATCAGCAATTTATTGTTCCTGAATACCACTCTCTTCATATTTAATACACAGTTCTCCCTTTGAGCGAGGTTACTGTTGTTGGCACAATACCCACGTCTGTACTTCAATTTTTTTTTTACTGCATTGTGTTCACAAATATGTTCAGTAACTCTCATTTTGATTACTTGTCCTTTTGTGCTGAACCCACCTAATATCTTAATTATTGCCTGTTCTAGTACTACCTCTGTCCATTATTCTAATACGTGATCTATTCTTTTTACCACTGTCGTTCAGCTTCAAAGGCTTTCAAAGTGATGGGGGAAAAAAATTAAATAATGAAACTAAACCCACTTCCTGTACATGTAAAACATTCTCAATGAAAGAGATGAATTATTATCATAGTAGGTACGAGCTGGTAGGCATTACTGACATGTTACATGGTCACCAAGATGGAAATGAAAGTCCAGGATATTTGATCTTTAGTAGGGAGGCAAATGGTAAAAGGTGAGGTGAACTCAGGATGGAATAGTATCTTGGAAATGCAAACTGAGAAATCGGTCAAGTGGATTTTAAACAAAAAACAAGTGACAGAAAACACAAGTGAAAGTAGTTTATAACCCCATTAAAAGCCATTTTAGAGTAGAAAGAACTAAAGATTAAGAAATTAGAGGCATTTATAACAGTTTATGCAGTAATCATTTGATTTGTCCTATCTTATGGACAGGGTAAAGCAAATTTTGAAGTAATTGTGTAAAAGATGATATTGTGGAATATGTAGAAGTTAATTTGCAGATGAATATAGTGTGGAAACCAGTCAGTGCAAACAAGAATTAATTAATAACTTGATAATGGTGCCTTCAGGAAATTGTGATTATAATATAAACATCATATTGAGTTTGAGAATTATTTCCGAAAGTTCAAAACTTTTGAATTTGGGTCTGAATGGAGTAAACAAGGTATGAGGGGCAATTTGGCTAAGGTAGATTGAAAAAGCAGATTATCATAGTGTGATGAAATGGCAAATTGATTTAATAAATGTTATCATCACAATAGATACTTCTTCTATTTGAAGAATAGACCATTGGGAAAAAATGATCTCATCCGTGCTCAAGATTTGATTACAGGAAGATGCTTAATATAGCTAAAAAGTAATCAAATTGAGGATTGAGAAGGTTATGGAATTTGGCAAAGAAAAATTGGAGGTGGACAGTGAAGCAAGTTACATGAGTACAACGGGATCTTGATCAGATGGGCCAATGAGCAGAGGAGTGGTAAATGGAGTCTAATTTAGATAAATGTGAGGTGCTGCATTTTGGAAAGACCAATCAAAACAGATCTTCTATATTTAAGGTCCCTGGGGAGTGTTTCTGAACCGAGACCTTCAACTGTAGATTCATTGTTCCTTGAAAGTAGAGTTGTCGGTAGATAGTACAGTAAAGAATGCGTTTGGTAAGCTTTCCTTCATTGGTCAGAGTATTGAGTACAGGAGTTGGGAGGCCATGTTGCGGGTATACAGGACATTGGTTAGGCCAGTTCTAGAACATTGTGTGTAATTCTGATCTTCTGATTGGGAAGATGTTGTGAAGCCTGAAAGGGTTCAGAAAAGATTTACAAGGATGTTGTCAGGATTGGAGGGTTTGAGCTACAGGGAGACATTGAATAAGCTTGAGCTCTTTTCCCTCGAGTGTCGGAGGCTAAGGGGTCACCTTAAAGATTTAGAAAATCATGAGGTGCATAGATTGTCTATTTATCCTATGTCTCTTTTTTTCTAGGTTGGAGGTGTCCAGAACTAGAGAGATTAGGGCTAAGTGGGGAGAAAGATTGAAAAGGGACCTGAAGGGATATTTTTTCCACGCTGAGGGTGGTGCATGTATAGAGCTACCCAAAGTGGTGGAGGCTGGTACAATTACAACATTTAAAAGGTACTTGGATGGGTATATGAATGCGAAGGGTTAAGAGGGATATGGGCCAAGTGCTGGCAAATGGGGCTACATTAGTCTAGGATATCTGGTTGGGATGGATTCGTTGGACCGAACGGTCAGTTTCCATGCTATAGATCTGTCTCTGACTGCAAGTACCAGGAAATTTACCGAGAGAATTCGAAAGCTAATGAAGCTTAAGGCTAATTGTTGGAGCATCAAAGGCATCTAAAAGGGAATAGATTGGAGAAACAAATCGTGGATACCTTGGAGGCAAGAGGTTAGAGTGGGGTCTAAGAAAAGGGTCGGCATGAAATAATGGTCATGATATTTAGTGTCTCTCCATCATAGAGAGGCGACCCCTCTGCCTTCTGAAATTGTGCCAGACCAATTATCCAGTATAATTGAGGAACTTGAGATATCGTCAGTCATAGGAAATTAGTAGTATTAGAGAAGTTAGAGGACTTCAAATTTGTCGCATTCTCTAGATAATCCACTTTCTTGAGTTTAGAAAAAAGTAGCTGCAAAGATGGCAGATCATTGTTTGTTTGTTTTTGATCTTGTAGAATCTAAATTTTATAACAGTCCCAGGATGACAATGTGGACATGCAACCACCGTTAAGAAAAGAGAGGTGAGAAAACAATTGGTAAATGCTAGAGTCGAATGTTAAAACCTGTTAGCAGGGCACTTGGAAATTACCATGATTAATTGGAGTCATCTTGAGGATGCAGCAAGCAGACAGGTTGGGGAGAATAGGTTGACTGAAGGATATGTAAATTTTCAGTTAGATATCACCTGAGAGGTTAACAGAAAATTGAGGCAGATTGAAAATAATGACATAAGAATGAGAAACAGTTGTAGGTAGTCCAGTCCCTCAATTCTGCTCCATTACTCAAAGATTGTGACTGATCTCTTGGCCCAACTCCCATTTGCTGCCTGCTCTCCTAACCCTTGAACCCGTCACTATTTTAAAAATCTGTTGTCTCAAATCTATTCGGTGCCCCAGTGGGTCCTCCGCACCATGGTGTTAAATTAGGTGCAAAATACACTGCAAGAAGGGCAAAAATGCCTACAAAGGGATTATAAACAAATCTAAGTCAGGGGCAAGAACACGTAATTAAATATACATTGGAACATTGTGAAGTTGGCCACTTCAGAATGAACATCAGCAAAGTAGAATCACCTTAAGTATCAACTGTCTGGGAAAAGCTGCTATTGAGAGGGACCTGTATACAAGAACCACTATTAATATGAGCTATAGAAAGTAAATGGAATGTAAGATTTTATTACAAACTAAAATCTCTCAATCTTCTCAACACGCTAAAATTTCACTGTTCATCTATACGTTACACTATTGAATGAAAGGCTAGGGTTATAAGAGACAGCTTAACAATATTAATTCTCATTGGCATTGGATGTGAACATAGAGGAATGGTTTGTAAGTTTACAGATGACATCAAAATAGGTGGTGTAGTGGATAATGAAGAGTACAATGGGACCTTGATCAGATGGGTTGAGGTGTAGCAGATGGAGTTTACTTTAGATAAAAGTGAGGTGTTGCATTTTGGTAAGGCAATCCTGGGCAGGACATATATACTTAAGGTCCTAGGCAGTATTGCTGAACCAAGACTTTGGAATGCAGGTTCATAGTTCCTCGAAAGTGGAGTCGCATTTGGTATGCTTGCCTTTATTAGTCATTGCACAGAGGATCTGAGTTGGGATGTCATGGGCTGTACAAGGCATTGGTTAAGCCACTTTTGGAATGCTGTGTTGAATTCTGGTTTCCCTGCTATAGGAAGGATGTTGTGAAACCTGAAAGGATGCAGAAAAGCTTTACAAGGATATTGCCAGGCTTGAGAGTTAGAACTGTCGGGAGAGGCTGAATAGGCTGGGGCTATTTTCCGCGGAGTGTTGGAGGCTGGGGGTGACCTTTATAGAGGTTTATAAAATCTGTGGGTGGCACAGTGGTTAGCACGGCTGCCTCACAGCGCCAGAGACCCGGGTTCAGTTCCCGCCTCAGGCTACTGACTGTGTGGAGTTTGCACGTTCTCCCCTTGTCTGTGTGGGTTTCCTCCCACAGTCCAAAAATGTGCAGGTTAGGTGAATTGGCCATGCTCCCGTAGAGTTAGGTAAGGGGCAAATGTATGGGTGAGCCGCGCTCCGGCGGGTCGGTGTGGACTTGTTGGGCCGAAGGGTCTGTTTCCACACTGTAAAGTAATCTAATCTAATCTAAATCGTGAGGGGTAATACTAGGGTGAATAGTCAAGGTCTTTTCCCTAGGGAAGGGGAGTCCAAAGCTAGATGGCATAGGTTTACGATGAGAGGGGAAAGATTTAAAGGGGCCCAAGAGGCAATATTTTCCCACAGTTGTGTATGTATGTAATGAACTGCAAGAGGGAATTTTGCTCTCTGGTGCAATTTGGAAGAACATTGGCCAAATGCTGGCAAATGGGACTAGATTAATTGAGGATATCTGGTCGGCTTGGACGAGTTGGATCAAAGGTTCTGTTTCAGTGCTGTATAACAGTGACTCTTTTATGTCATGCTAAAACTAACAATGGGTGCTACTGCCTTCTGAAACCTGCAAATTAACAACAGTTGGTGGCTTTACTTCATAGAGTCTAGAGATGTACAGCATGGAAACAGACCCTTCAGTCCAACCCGACCATGCTGACCAGATATCCCAACCTAATCTAGTCCCACCAGGCAGCGCCCAGACCATATCCCTCCAAACCCTTCCTGTTCATATATCCATCCAAATGGCTTTTAAATATTGCAATTGTACCAGCTCCACTACTTCCTCTAACAGCTCATTCCATACATGTACCACCCTCTGTGAAAAGGTTGCCCCTTAGGTCTCTTATATCTCTGTCCCTGCTCCCCCCCACTCCCCCAAACCTATGCCCTCTAGTTCTGGACTCCCTGACCACAGGGAAAAGACTTTGTCTATTTATCCTATCCATGTCCCTCATAATTTTGTAAACCTCTATAAGGTAACTCCTCAGCCTCCACTCCAGGGAAAACAGCCCCAGCCTGTTCAGCCTCTCCCGAGAGCTCAAATCCTCCAATCCTGGTAACATCCTTGTAAATTTTTTCTGAACCCATTCAAGTTTCACAACATCTTTCTGATAGGAAGGAGACCAGAATTGCACGCAATATCCCAACAGTGGCCTAACCAATGTCCTATCCCTGGAGAAAGGAACAAAGTGTACTGAAACTTCCATGTCTGCTCAATAGCATTAGTGAAAACCTTATTCGCAAGTTGATTGCTAGTTTCCTGGCATGACCCTGCATGGTAGTTTTAGATTAGATTAGATTACTTAGTGTGGAAACAGGCCCTTTGGCCCAACAAGTCCACACCGCCCCGCCGAAGCGCAACCCACCCATACCCCTACATTTACCCCTTACCTAACACTACGGGCAATTTAGCATGGCCAATTCACCTGACCTGCACATCTTTGGACTGTGGGAGGAAACCAGAGCACCCGGAGGAAACCCACGCAGACACGGGGAGAACGTGCAAACTCCACACAGTCAGTTGCCTGAGGCAGGTATTGAACCCGGGTCTCTGGCGCTGTAAGGCAGCAGTGCCACCGTGCCGCCCACTAAGTTAAGTTCTGTGGAGTCGTTATCCTCCTGATTTGTTTAAAATGAGCAATGTCAAGACATTTTGCTGAATAAAAAAATATAATTTAAGCAAAGTCCTAGAATCCAATTGGAGATTTTCTGCAGATGATAGGAAGATTAAAAGATCTAAACTGAGATTTTTACAAATGATCTTAATCCACTGAACAAGAATTTCCCTTGTACCAGCACTCTTGCCCTAGATGAATTTGTACTGTTTGAAGTGGCCTCCTTGGGTCAATAATAGAACACTTGATAGATCAAAAAGTTAAGATTGAATAAGATTAAGCAAAAATGTGTGATGGCCAACTTAGTGGTCAAAATATTGGTAAATGTTAGGATTGTGAAATGTATCGAAGGACCAAGAATCTAATGAGGAAATGAACAGAGTAGAAATACAATCTAGCAAAGAACATAAGTAGATTGTAAAAATGTCTACAGGTACATTAAAAGAAATCTTTAGCTAAGATGAATGTCAGGACATGGAAAGCAGTCAGGAGAATTTAGAATGGTGAGCAGCAATATAGCAGAAAAGCAGAGTGTTTATTCTGAGCAAGCTATCAAAGACTTGATGGCTAGGAAGAATAAGTGATTGAAGGAAATTAATTGTACCAGAAAGATTAATGGGGCTGAAATTTGATAAACCAGGACATGAACTGTGTTTGTAACTTATCTTCTGCATGGACCTCCGGTATTTGTGGCAGTATTTTCTGAAACTGGTAGTCAATGCTGTGATCCACATTGGCATCCTGATCAGAATGTGCAGAAGATCAGAGTGGTTACACAGATGTAGCTGCAGAGTATGGAGAGAATGCTGGACCTGATCGTCTACAACTAAGAGTTTTGAAGGAAGTAGTTTCAGAGATGATATGCATTGATGATCAACTTCCACAATTTCATAGATTCTGTAATGTGTCCCACAATTTGTCAGCCTGAAAATGTTACCTGACTATTTAAGAAAAGAGAAAGGGAATGAAAATGGGGAACCACTGATCGGTCAGCCGTGCAACGTTGGAATGCAAAATTCTAGCATCCTTCATGAAGAATGTGTTAAATGGGAACTTTGATAAAAATGATCTGATTGGGCGCATTCACTGATTTGCAAATGGAAAATCGTTGGCCAAGCTTGTTGAGCTTTCTTGATGGTAACAAAATTGACCAAGGGGTATTAGTATATGTGGCATATTTGGACTTTCAGAAGGCTTTTGATCTTCCCTCAAGGAGGTTGGTTAGCAGAATTAAGGCACATTTAACAATCGGTAATGTACTGGCTTAGGTTAAGGATTAGCTAAAAAAATTGGAACTTGTTTATATTGTACCTGGAGTAGTTTTGTAGCTCCTGCCCCACCGAACTCATCTCCTCCAACCAGTACCTGCATTCACAGTAGCAAACTGATTAATGGGGTACCATAAAAATAAGTATTTGGGGGCCTCAGCTGTTTAGAAATGGGGACCAAATATTATAACTTCAAATTTGCAGATAAAACAAAGACAAACAAATGTTGGATAAAGGTGTAAAATGTTTTCAGGAGAATTTGGGCATGCTTAAGGATTTGGTAAGCACATGGCATTTGAATATAATGCTCAAAAATGAAAAATTATTCATGTTGGGTGGAGAGTACTTTTTAAATCGAGAGGTTCAAAAGCGGAGATGTGTAAATGGATTTGGGTGTCCTTATAAGTCAGTGAAGGCGAGCATGGAGGTGCAGTAAGCTATTTGGGAAGTCTCATGAAGTGTTAGCATATATTGCAAGATTTGAGTAGTGACACTTTACTGTAGTTTTATTGGAACTTGTTTATATTGTACCTGGAGTAGTTTTGTAGCTCTGGTCTCCTCTTAAAGAAATTGCTGTAGAGGGAGCACAACAAACATTTGCCAGACTTGTTTGAAGACGGTGGATTTGGCCTGTGAAGAGAAGTTGGGCAAACCAAGCCTCAAGTTCTGAAGAATGAGAGATGATCTTGTTGAAATCCACAAAAATCCTTAAAGGGGTAGACAGGTAAGATGTTTCCCCTGCTTGAGGAGACAATTTAAAAATAGGGGAATGCTGTTTAAGACTGAGATGAGCAATGTTTTAACTCAGGGTGGTGAATCTTTGGAGTTCTCTACCCCAGAAGAGAAGTTCACTCTTCGTATGTTCAAAGTAGAGATTGATGTATTTTGGAGTATCAGTGGTGCAAAAGGTTGTGGGAATACTGTAGGTCAAAAGGCCTATTGTTTGATTAGTTATGATTGTATTAAATGACTGACAGGTCTGAGGCTGAATGGCCTACTACTCTTCTGTTCTTGAATGGAAACTGCTAGTGTTACTGCTAGAAGCAGGTGACTGACAACATAACTGTTTAAAACACAGGGCAAGATATTTATTTTTATTAGATTTTCTGAAATGTGTGTTCTCGTAGTCTCTAAATCAAACGTAATGTATTTGTCTATGATCAAAAATGCATTTTTTACAAAAAGCAATGAAGTAAACCTGAATGTGGTAGTGTCTATTTTATTTCTCCTTTATTGTTCAGGACTTTTTTTTTTTCCCCACAGTTGCTGCTTATAAAAGGCCATTTGTCGATGAAGGGTGAAATTTGTGATCCCAGTACCGATCATTCCAAGGCTTTGAGTGGCAAGAATGCCATCTTCAACACGTAAAGGAGCAGCAAGAGATCCAGAGATTTCAGAACTCTTCTTTAAAGAGGACCCAGAGGAACTGTTTGTTGACCTGCATGAAATTGGGCATGGAAGCTTTGGAGCTGTTTATTTTGTAAGTGAGAACCTTTTTAAACTCATTTATGGACTAGTATCTTTTGAATTGCCAAACACAATTAGTTTACATTATTTTCAAAAACTGTAATATTGGTGAACGGTACTAGTTTAAATAGTTAATCCTACAGGTGCCTGAAATATGACACAATCAACTAATTGGTGGCTTCTGCGTGAGTTTGAGGAACACTAATAATTCAGAATTCTGGGCACTTAATTACTATATGAATTGCATGTAACTCACCTAGTATCTTTTTCATTGTCCTAGGGGAAGGAAGATGTACTGATGTTGAGAATAATCTCAACACTCTACAGAAATGATCAGAAGGTGTGGAAAAGAATAAGTAAGAAGGGCCTCCTGTTGTTGATAGGAATGAGAAATGTTTTTGAGAGGCAGATTAAGAGTTAAAACATTATGAATGAAATAACAAATGGCTTGTATTCCCAAGGGAGGATTAGAAAAAGATTGACCAGAATGCTAACGTGGATGATGGACTTGGGTCATGCGGAGAGACTCTTTGGACCAGCAAAGGCTAGGGGGAGGGGGGCTGGTGGAATTCGAAGTTGTACAAACCTTGGTAACAGAAGCAGTTTCTTTTGTCTAACAAGTGAATCCGTGAATATAGGGCATGACTTTTATTGATATGGAGGTGCTGATGCTGGACTGGGGTGGACAAAGTCAGAAATCAGATTATAGTCCAACAGGCTGCTTTGAAATCTCAAGCTTTCAGCACAAAGCCCCTTCACTGGACTGTAAACTGGTGTTGAGGTATTTTATGATGTTTAAAGTAATCTGTAAAATAACTAGAGAAATTAGAATTGTTTTTATACAAGGAGTTATGATCTGGAATGCACTGTCTGAGAAGATACTAGCAACTGGTTCAATAGTAATTTTTGCAAGGTCTTAAGATGTGAACACTAAGATGTTAAACTGTGAAGTTGCTATGATTGTATGAAAAAAGATAAAAGTTGGGCTAAAAGGACTGCTGTTTTATAGACCCTATTATAGAATATGTTTGTCGAAATCAGGATTGTCCCGAATGTTGGACTTTGGATACCAACTAACATGGTTGAATTAATCAAGCACGCTTGCATTTGCCCTACCTAGAACTCCTGCTCCCCTTTAACTGAATCCTTATCTTCTCACATGTCCCATGACCAGTCTCTGATCGCCAGGAGTTATGTTCTGTGATTGTGGTCCACTTACAACGGAATATAATGGGCAGATAAGTTAAGAACATTTTCCAGTCGAATGAAAGGGGAGGCCAGCTGCTGATAAGCTTCTGACAATCTTCTGGTCTTGCAGTGATTGGGTTTCTTGACACTCGATGCAACTGCCATTCTTGTATGCCATCCTGTTGGAGATGGGATTGTGGAATTGATGGAGGCAAACTTGATTTTGTGCAATATCCCAGTCAAAATGAGAGGTCTTAACAATGGTGAAACAAAGATTAAATGAACAGCAGGTAAGTAAGTGGAAGGAAAACCATCTATGTAGCATCATGAATGCAAATTGAATTAGCTAAGGAACAATTGAAGATGCACAGTAGCAGTCAACAGACCAATTGAATGTTGCATTATGATGCCAAAATATTTGAATGCAAGTTAGAGGAAATATTTGATCCAACTTTCATTTGGTGGTATTCAGTTCTTCTTTCCTGAAGGCTTACAACTGCTGGAGGTACTGATGAACAAGTTTTGGTAAATAAGCACTACTATTGAATGAAGGTTCCTTTCCAATTCGTGTTCAAAAGATTTAGTATGACCTTTTTTTCTGTTGGATTTGTATTCAATGCAGTAATTGAGTTATTTTAGGCTGTACGTTTGGAAAATGGTGCTGGGGATGCCATAGATATGAATGTTGAAAGGGAAGTGCCAAAAACATTGCAGTGTTTTTGAAACATTGAACTGCATGGTATTAAAATAAGTTTGGATATAAGTTTGGCTAAGAGATAGAGGCAGAGCATAATGCTGCTGTGGGGTTTTCTTGGCACTGCCATAAAGAGCATTGCTTTCCTTAAAATACTTTGCAGAATATACAGTTGACAATACCAACTTAAATGACACATTGAATAGAGTTGTATCAAATTTGAGGCGGTCATAGACAGGCAGGTAAAATAAGCAGACAACTGCCAGAACAATTTACTGTAATGCCGAGAAATGTGAAGTGCTGCTGTTTGGGAGAAACAACATGGACGGGCATTGTAATCTAGAAGTGTAGGATTTGGGAGAGTGCAGGACAGTGTGGTGTGAGGATCACTGAAACTGCAAGTATGTTAAAAACCAGTAGGACAAATTGATAAGGCAATTAAAAGAAGCTTATAGCTATTTGGCTTTAAGCCAGGCATTTCATACACAAATGGTCATGCTAAATCTTTTGTCCTTTTTGACCATTGCACTTTTTAAGTATGTTAAGGTTTTGAAAAGGGTTAAGATGATTTCCATGGCTGGTGCTAAGCATGAGCTATTGGAGAGGTTTGAGATCGGTGTCCTTGGAGCAGCGATAGAGGTTCATAAACCAGGGAAGGGTTTAATAGAGCAAAGCAGGTGACCAGGGTTTTTTGTTCTGGCAAATAAAATGTTAATTAGAGTTCATCAATATAAAACATTTGGTAAACCAACTCAAGTTGAAATAAGGAATCCCTTAATGTGAAGGATTTAAGGTTTGAAACATGTTACCTGAAAGGATAATGGTATCAGATCCCATAGGATCTTTGAGAAAGCAATTGGATGCGTTCTTGAAGATGAAATTTATAGAACTGTGAATGGGGAAAAATCTGGGGTGTGAAAGAAATTGGGTAGCTTTTTAAACAAACTAATGTTACTCTCTATGTGGTCTTTTATACTGTAGGATTATGTAATTTAGATTTGGTTTCAGTTTCACTGTGTGGCATCTCACTTTTCAGGTAGCTTGTTAACACTTGTGATTTCCTTTTCCTGTACTGACCAAACCAGAGTTGATCAGCTGGCTTAAAGATCAATGGGCAGTAAAGTGGTGTATTGTGTATTATTGAAATACAATTCTGCAGATTGCCCACAAGCGGCAAGATCTGTTCTGAATTAATCTAGTTTTTAATGTTTTATTACTACGTAATGTAGTTCATGAGATTATGCTGGTGACCAATTAACCAGCATGGAATCGAAGAATGTGACACAGCAAGAGGCTCCTCAACCCACTGTCTGTTCCTGCCCTATGCAAGACTTGTACAGTTACACCCACTCTGTTCTTTCCCCACTGTCCAGCATATGTTCCTCTTGCAAATATTTCACCCAATTTAAATTTGATGGATTGCTTTCACTATCCCAGCAATCGATTCCAAATTATCGAAATTACTACTTTTATTTTTCTTCCCCTCACATTGCATTTCAACTCGTTCTTTTTTGGTGTTGGTTATCAAGAGTCCCTCTGTTGTTAAGTCTCTTAGCCATTTTAGCTCGCTCATTAGTAGTGGTCGTTTTGAAGAACCAAAAGGCCACTGCTATTCATAGAAGCAAACCCAGGGCAGGTGAAAACTGCTAGCATTACTGAAAAGGTGTTTTTTTTTTTCTCTCCATAGTTACTGTAGCGTATAACTTCCCTTTTCTCTAAGCTAGTGAAACATATCGTCTCTATCCCACTCTGCTAATTTAAAGAACATTCATTCTGAGTCTCTGGAATTTAATTTTTATCCTATTTTAGTGCTGAGATCATTTTGAATATTGTTGGCTTTTCCCTTCAAGCTGTGGTTGACCCCTCCATTGTAGTTGGCAAGGTTAACACGCTTATTCTTTTCTGCCATTTCTTCTTATGACTAATGTGCAGGAAGCCATAGAAAAGTTACAGCAGAAAGTGGCCTTTAAACTAAACCATCTGAGAGTTGTGACTGGGGCCACAAATGCCCATCTGTTTTCTGAACTCAGGAATCCCCTGTCAAAATTGCTCATTTCCTTCACTCCTGCACAACAGAAGTGCTTGTAGCATTCAACTCTTGGCTGAGTTTCTTTTGAGGAACCAACATCATCAGTACCTAAAATGGTTTTCCAAAATAATTCAAAAGCGATTCATGAGCCGGAGCTCAGTATGATTCGGATGGACTGCCTAGCATTTACCGATGCCTTTTCTGGCTCGAGTCTGTGGTGTATGCACCTCTCTGTGCTATTTACGTTTTTCTTAGCCTTGGCCTTGTGCCACATTGACTCCAGCTGAAACCAAAAGTTATTTCTGCAGCTGGTAACACTTCCTGTACATGCAAGGTTGTCTCGGTCACCAGTAGAACCAATGATTTGCTGCATGCTATCCTCATGACTGAACAGCCCAATAATAGTCTTACTTCACTTGGATTAAATTTATTTTACTTTGGTGTATTATATTGTATTTGGTCTTTGCTTCATAAAGCTTAAAATAATTGATAAACTTATTAGTCAGATTATCAGAACATGTTATATAGCACTATTAATTGCAATCCTCTTTCATCAAAGTACCTTCTTTTCCCCATGCAACAAATTTCCACATGTGACTAATTTGTTCCTCGTTCTGTCTCCATTGAGTGTAATCTCCTGATTGTGTACCTTTTTCAGATTTCTATTTGTTCCACTCTCAGAAGTTATGAGCAGTGATTTTTTTTTTTTATTCTCTCCCCTGCATGGTTCGCACATTTTTTTAGTTTTCACGTGCTTTTCCCCGCAGGTTTCGGACAGTAACTGTTTCTCTACACATGCTGCCTAACCTGTAGTACAGTGTATTTCCACATTTTGTTCGTGTCCAATTTTTGTGGTTTACCATCTGGGTCAACCCCTCTCAAACTCTGAATTTTTTCCAAACCAATATGTTGCTTATCTTGTATTAATTATTGCTTTTTTTTGTTACACTCTAATGAGTTAGAATGTTCATTCAAATGCAAATTCAGAGATTACACAATTTGGCCTGAAACTTCAGTTATTATACTTGGAGGAGTATTGATTTAGCAAAGCTGTCATTTTCTAAAGGTTATTATGCTCAGGCTGTTTGACCTCTCTTTTTATTTAAAAAATTGTACAGTGCAAATCATTGAAGTGATTCGGAGCTCTGAGTCCTGGTCTACAATTTTCCTTCAATATTATTACTAAAAATAGATTCTGTATCACCTCTCATTGCAGTTATGGCCATTTTTTGTGCAGATTGGCTGCAGTGTTTTCTTATACCAATGTGTTTTAAATATGTTCTTTGTAAAGTGCTGCAAAAAACTTTGAGGATTTGGCAGGTGATATTGTAATTATTTTATGTTCTGTGCTATCTTACTAGCACTCCTCATTTAGTGGAAGAGCATTTATCCAGCAATTTGTCTGCACATGCCTGTCTTAATTCCTCCTCAAAAGCTTTCTTTTGGGTTCATTGACTTCCTCTCCTGTGAGAAACACTGATTACCATTTAAAAATAGAAGATGAGACTTTATTGAAGGAATGGAGGGTTTGAGCTATAGGGAGATGCTGAATAGGCTGGGGCTGTTTTCCCTGGACCATTGGAGGCTGAAGGGTGACCTTATAGAGGCTTATAAAATCATGAGGGAAATGGATAGGGTAATTACACAAGGTCATTTCCCTGGGATGGGGGAGTCTAGAACTAGAGGACATAGTTTTAGGGTGAGGGGGAAAATTTAAAACTGACCTAAGGGGCAATGTTTTCTCAAAATTTGGTACATGGATTGAATGAGCTTCCAGAGGAAGTGGTGGAGACTGATACAATTAGAGCATTTAAGATATCTGGATGGGTATATGAATTGGAAAGGTTTAGAGGGATATGGAAGTGAGGTCTGCAGATGCTGGAGATCAAAGTTGAAACTTTATTGCTGGAACAGCACAGCAGGTCAGGCAGCATCCAGGGAACAGGAGATTCGACGTTTCGGGCACAGGCCCTTCCTGAAGAAGGGCCTGTGCCCGAAACGTCGAATCTCCTGTTCCCTGGATGCTGCCTGACCTGCTGTGCTGTTCCAGCAATAAAGTTTCAACTTAGAGGGATATGGGCCAAGTGCTGGTAAATGGGATTACATTAATTTAGGATATCTGGTTGGCATGGGTGAGTTGGACTGAAGGGTCTGTTTCTGTGCTGTACAGCTTTGACTTTTTTAATGTATTAATTCTGATTGGAGTTCTTACAGTCCATTAATTTTGTAGTTGGTTGTTCTGCTTGAGTTGAATCACTTTTTTCTAATATTGAGATGACAATCTAATGTCATTGAAAGCAAGTAAAGTGAAGTTCAATTTTGGTTGCATTAGGAAACCAGAAAATGTCTTTGCCTGTGTCATTTGGAGCGAGGACGCCCAACTTCAATCTCACTCTTTCATTTCATCAGCAATAGCTTGTAGTTAGATCACATACTTAATAAAATATTTCACAGCATTATCAACGTTGTCAAACAAAAGTTGACACTGTGCTGCATTGAGAAAATTAATCCCATTGTCTGAAAGGCAAGCAAGCCTTCCATTCATGTCAGACTATGCAATACTCAAATACCTTGAAGTCCTTTTACAGACAAGTAAGTATTTTGAAGTGAATAAAAGTTTAATTAAATTTTGAAGAGCATTTAGAGCTGGATTTGTCTAATGCTGGATCTATTGGAAATGTTCTAACTCTGACCAGAATGTGAATATTCTCACTACCTGCATTTTAACTGAAGAAATAATTTTCTTCTCTGTGCAAAAGTGTTTTTTGGGGAAAACAAAGCGCACCTGTTGAAAAAAAATTGTGTTTTTAAACCTTCAGGCCAGAAATGCTCGCACGTCAGAGGTGGTGGCAGTCAAGAAAATGTCCTATAGTGGTAAACAAATAACAGAGGTAAAGTAATTTTAGCTTCCGTTATTTTAAAGATTTTAATCCAGGAGTTCTTAAAAAGAACATCGTTGTCTTGAACTATCATTTTGAGGAATTAATATGTTATGCAGTAAATAGTTTTAAATAGCTCAATATTTCTGATGTCTTCTAAAATGTGGAACTCATCACTTTTTAAAAAAATTATCAAACATTATTATTCACAGAAATGGCAGGACATTATCAAAGAAGTCAAATTTCTCCGCCAACTGAAGCATCCAAATACTATAGAATACAAAGGTTGTTATCTAAAGGAGCACACTGCCTGGGTAAGTTTTCAGTGTTTCCAAACTTTATACAATCAAGATCATTATTTTACTATGAATGTATAAAATAAATAGATATTAAAAGCTATCTAAAAGTTTAGAAACAATTTTTCAGCAACTGATCATGTCATTTGGTTGCAAATTACCAGTATCAGAAGTGCTTTATTGTAACCAGCTAAAAGTAATTTTTTGTAACTTAAGGTTACATGTGCCTGTAGTCATTCAAAGGTGTCATGTGAATCATATTAAATGTAGAGTATGTACCATTGTTTGTTGCAGCAAACTTTCGGTAAACTTTACAAGTTGAAACATGTTTTCACTGTTTTCTTTTAAAAGCAAAAAAACCTTTTAAAGATACTGGAAATCTGAAATTAAATATTCCGGCCAGGCAGGATTTGAAAAGACAGAAAGCTAAGTTATCAGAACTCGAAGAACTTTGAGATGTGATTGCTTTTAAGTGCAGAAGCAATAGACCTGGGTGGTACAGTGGTTAGCACTGCTACCTCAGGCACCAGGGACCCAGGTTCAATTCCAGCCTCTGGCAACTGTTTGTGTGGGGTTTACATGTTCTCCCTGTGTCTGCATGGGTTTCTGCCGGGTGCTCTAGTTTCTCCACACAGTCCAAAGCAGTTTAGATGGTTTGGTCATGCTAAATTGTCCAATGTGTTCAGGGATGTGTAAGTTAGGTGGATTAGGCTAAGGGAAGTGTCTAGGTGGGATGTCCTTTAGAGACTGGACTTTTTGGGCTGAATGCCCTGTTTCCACACTGTAGGCATTTTATGAAGAAAAAGTTGAAGGGAACGTATTTGAGTGATTAGATGACGAAAGCCATCGTGGTGTGGAGCAACCAGGTACAATAGCTGGGACTAACTAATCTAATAATTTGGTCTCAGAAGTATAGGTCTGAAAAGCAAAATGACAAATATTTGTGGACAAAAAGTAGTGGTTATGATATGAAGTTGCTTACATCAATGTTGTGTTGTCCAAAAGAAGAACTCAAACCTTTTTACCACTGTGTTCTTGCCTTTTGTGACAGTCGATTTCCTGTCTTTTGTCTCAAATTTTAATTTAACTATTTACATACCAATACTCAATATAAAGTGTACGTTCATGACAACCCTTAATTTTTTCTTCATCCAATTAAATTTCAGCATTAACTCTCTCTCCACTTAACTTCACTTTACTTAAGTTTGACTAAATTCACATTTAACCCTAATTCTAACTTTATAAGCTTGGGTTGAAACAAATATACCCAATTGAAGTGTAGTGACCAACTTTGGTGTACGTAGCTCTTGCCTTATGGTTCTTTGAAGATGACATCAGGGCATATGTTTCTCAAATGTTGGCCTCAAAAGCTCACTCCTGAAAAATTGTTTGTTCTGCAAACCTTTATCACAATGTGCTCGTTCTAGAAACTTTTCTGGAACTTCGCCAACAAATTGAACAAACTCTGATATATTTGTTCAATCCCAGGCAATGGAGTTTTCTCAAACAACTCTCCAATGTTTACTCCAAGTCATAAACAGCCACATTCCTTACTCGATTATAAGGTGATATGCCAGCTTTATTTGGTCAACACTGGATATTGCAGTTTACAGGACAGGTCACATGTCCTAGCAGCAGTTTGAACTAAGATCGGAATTTAAACTAGCTTGACCAAAATTTACAGCATGCTTGATTGTAGCTCTTAATCAGTCTTGTCGCCATTTCTGCTACTGGCCACCTGACCACAGTTGTATTCCAAAGTTTGTAAAATGGCTGATGGAAAGATAAGGTGCTGATTCTTATTCTTGTTGAATTTCACTGGAGCGATGTAGAAGGCTGAAGATTGTGGAATTAAAAATGCTGTGTGACCAGTATCCCAGCATATCATTGACTGAACACATTTATTCAAAGTGTTCACCCAATCTGCATACAGACTCAACCATTGTAGATGAGATTGCATTGTAATAATGCTAAAATAAAGTAATTTGAAACAAGTTGGGGGTAAATTTGGTGTTCGACCTGGAAAATGTCTGTGATTCTGAAGGAGACTGAATGACCTGTATCTCTGCACTTGAAATAGATACGTAACGGGGAAGTGAGAGATGGGTTTTGGAATAAGAGTGGAGCAAGATGGTGTTGAGGGATCAATTTGTTGGGAATACTGAAAGTATTGGGGAACATGTCTTTAAAAGTAATGCCCTGGTGATGGCAGAAATGGAGGATGATCCATTTTATGTGGAAGCTGCCATGGTGGAAAGTGTGCACAGGCATGGCAAATGGAATGGATGCAGTCAGAAGTCTTGACATCTGCAATAGATGAGAATTCTTGAGAGTAAGATAAATATTGGAAGCACTGGCATGGAAGGTGGGACTGTTTCCCTAGTTATGACAGATGGAGAAATGTTATGAATGGAACAAAATACTGCAGGAAATGAGATGGAAGAAAGTTATCCAGATAGCCGTGGGACTTGGTACACCTATACCAGAAATTGGTCACTATAAACTAGATTGTATGAGGATGTTGTGATATGTCTTGAGCTTATTTATATGTTGTTAATACATTATCCAGTCTTCATAGTGATAGAGAACGTTGGGAGGATGACACCTTGTAGACTGCAACCTTTCTGTCCATTCGTTTGATAGGTTTCAAAAGGGAACAATGCAGCCACTGGATCCTGTGTTGAATTTGAGTCTCTGGTTGGTGACTGGGGCAGGTGCCTATCGTGGTAACAGAAGGTGACAACTCTCAGCTGTGATAATGGCAGGTGTGGGGGAAGGACTTGGTCCAAGTCCTGCTTCTGGCTTGAGAAGGACGATAGATATTTTCTGCCTTAGGCCCAATACGTTTCTTCAAGCAGATCAATGTGACCTATAACTTGTCTGTTTGCCAGGGTAATAGTCATCCATGTACAGAAAGCCTGTTTTTTTTTTTGGGCAAGTATGCTTTGTTCTCCCCAGCTTGCACCAGTCAAACATCACTGAGTGACCAACAGTACCACATCAAAGATTCCCTGAAAGTCTAAAAGAAGATGATCAGCTTTGGCCTTAACAGCTGCAAACAAGTGTACGACAATGGCCATGGCAAGCCCTGCTTCACCAAGGCATAGCTAATTTTGAAGTATTGTGACTGAAGAAGGTGGAAGATATGAGAGCATGAGGAATTCTGTTCTGTGATTGTCACGTTTTGGAGTTGGTTGAGAAATATATATGCTTTAATCATGCACATGCAGCAGTGGCAAAGACTGTGAAATGAAACTATTATCCATGTGCAAGAAATTCTGGAGGGCTTCAGATTGTGCCTTAGCTGTGATTTGTGCCTTGCTATAGGCAGCAAGCACCATGTGTCAGTAAGATTGTTGGAATGTGGGAGACCATAATTCATATAACTTTACTGTTCCTGACATTGAGCAGGAACAGCCGTTTAACATGCCAGGAATATCTTCTGATGATCTTAATACAGGAAAAAATATAGTCCAACAGATGAAGGGTTTATGCCCAGAACATTGACTCTCCTGCTCCTGAGATGCTGCCTGACCTGCTGTGCTTTTCCAGCACCACACTCTTAACTCTGATCTCCAGCATCTGCAGTCCTCACTTTCTCCAACATGTATGAAGCTCAACTTGAAATTACATATCCAGAATTTGTCTTTCAGATGACAACTGAGAGCTCATGGATCAATTAATTAGATGCAGAGTTAGCAGGTCCGGTTGTGACTTTTCTCTGTCAGCTAACTGTGGCATCGATCAAGATCATGACAGTATCAACCACAAGAGAAGCATTCCAAACATGCATATTGTACTAACTGTAAGGTTGCTTCTTGAAAGCATGACTGCAAAGTGGATGTGAGCATGAAGCCATGCCACTGCGTAGAAGGTCCATAAGCTGTAAGTAATTTAATCAGTGTTTGTATGATGAAGAATTAGCCAATGTAGTCAGCACTTCAGGTAGTGTGTATATTTACATGTACTTGGAAAAGGCACAGCTTTCAACACTGTGCAAGGCATGTGGAATCATGACATTGGAATGTATTAATGTAGAAAGTGAAGGCAGGAATAAGTGATTCACTATCTTGAATGATGACCAGAGAGCAGGTGGGAATAGCATTCCAAACAAGCAAGGAAAGGTAAAATATCAAATAAGATTCATGCAAAGTCAGACCAAGTTACTGTTGCGATTCACTTGGATGGAATTCACTGATGATCCAACCCCCAATTCCACAAGCCATTACAAATATGTGAATATCCAAGAAAACCACCCAGCTGTTTGCCTGAATACTGTTCAAGAATTAAATAAAGCATCCTAACCAGCATTTTGAAAATGTGTAGCAGTGACCAGCAAAGATCAAGGAGATGAATCATCCTCCTCCAATATGTTTCAGAGACTTGTAAGTTTTATTGCTTATGTATTGAGACAACCTTTTGGCTATTGTGTAAATGGTTTGATTCTTTCAAAATAAACCTTTTGATTTAGAAAAAAAGATGTTGTAAAATTATGTATTTGTATGTTCAATGGAGCATTTGTTAAATTCCTTTGAACACTGCTTGACAGGATGTGTTGTATTCATCCTCTGACTTTTCAGTTCAAAAGAACAGATCTGTGTGCTTACCTGGTAGTTAATTTTGGATTGTAAATACTTGTTCCTTCAAATAAAACTCCACCGCATTGTTTTACCTATCCTTGTTTTTGTATTTTCATTTTCTTGAGGCAAGTGCTGGTCTGGGAATGATTCTTTGATATCTGTTGGGATAAATCTTTTCCTGTACTATTTTTCTATTCTAGTGTTTACACTTTTTTCCTGTTATTAGGTTTGTATATATGCCCCTTGGGTCTCTATTCTGACACTCCCTGTAGAATTGTATAATTCAATCCATTTTGATTGTCTTAATTTTCCCTTAATTATCACTACTTCAAGTTTTGGTTAAATTTCATTTCGTTATTATCTGCCTATATTATCGGTGTGACCTGTCCTCTGAAGTTTATTACAATGCTTCATGAATCCGTTTTTGAGTTGTATTATCTCTAAGTTTGACGATTGAATCAGTGAAGTTGGATTTGTATTCCCCAGGGTTATTTATGAATAGAATACAGGTGTTTGTCTTGATACTCTTCATATTTTCTTCCAGTTTGTGAAGCTACCATTCACCTCAAACTTTAGCCTCCTCTGTTCTTTTTTGTTTGTTTCTCTATCTGGGCTGTCAAAGTCCATTTAACCTCTCAGACTTTAATTTTCTGAAAATCTATAATGTTCTACTGTCAAATTTTTGTTCCCTTTTACATAAAATCAACCACGTTATCCTCAGCAAAGAACTTTGATCAAGTTTGTCAGTTTGATTTGCCGTTAACAAATTTCTGACATTCATTTTGTTAGTCCATACTAATGCCAATTATTTTGACCCAGATTATTGCCTACTTTTCTCACAAGTGCTAGTTTGCTGACTGGTCGATTTATCTACTTGGTCCCCAGCTTGCTTTTTATAAGAGGGACTGCAGCATTTAACATGTAATATCCTCCAGCCTTCTGGCATTGACTCTGTATTCTAGGAGGGATGTTCAGTGTCTGTGCAATTTGCATCCACTTATCTCTCAATCTTTTGGGCATGTTAACTGGGCTAGCTAACTGGCTTTCTATTTTGCAGGCTGCCAGTGATTTAGCTACATCCTTCTTATCTATGCTTATAATCCTGATGGTCTTCATTCTGAATAAAATAGTTTATTGAAAATGTGACTGTAAATATAATATTCCTTTTACAAAGTCCAAGGAAATTAGTTGCTGCTTTCGCATATGTTGCAAAATACTTTATTAGTTTTAAGTGTATTTTGAGATGTACAGGTTGGAACCCCAATGTTAGTCTACCCAGGTCCTATGTTGGATATTGTCCACTACGAAAGTATAAACTTAGTTCATGTGGCTGCACTTAGGAATGCAAGTTCAAAATTTGTTTCTGAATTTATAACCTAGGAGACAATTTGGACTTCAAGTGGAGCCATTTGCTTTAGTGTCCCAGAATTTTCAATTGTGACAATATAACAATCAGAAATAATTGAGGCAAAAATCATAGGTTCGTTTAATGTCAAATTTTAGCAAGATAAAACTGAAGGAGGCAGAACTAACACAGTACACTGGTAAGATAAATGCAATAAGATGGGATGTGGAGGATAAACACTGACACAGACCAGATGATCCAAATGACAGTCTTCTGCACTGTACATCGTATGCAGTACTGAAAGTTGTTCAATGTTTACATACTTTTTTACATTTAGATTTTGTCTTAATGCATGCAATACTTGCTCAAATATGCTTAATTAAGATTGTCATGTAATTTCAGATGGTCATGGAATACTGCCTAGGATCAACTTCTGATTTGCTGGAAGGTAAACTGACAGTTTCTTCAACCATCTTTAAACATTGAAAACTTGGATTTCATATTCAAATGAAATCCCAATTATTCAAATTTGTTACGTTTGAGTTTTTGTGCAAAAGAATAAGGATGTACTTTATGTTCATATGTGCTGTCTTGTTTACAACCTGAATTAATCTTCCCATGAGCTGCACATGCAAAATAATGCTGATTTAGTAGCTGAGCAGATGTTATTTGTGCAGAAACCGCCCCTTCAATCCAACTAGTTCATGACTACCATAATCCTAAACTAAACTTATCCCACCTGGCTGCAGCGGGCCGATATCCCTCCAAATGTTTCTTATTTGTATAGCCCTCAGATAAACCAACTATTTTAAGAAGCTGAGAAAATCAATGCCTTGTTTAATAAATAGGTGCTCTCAGAAGGGAGGAAAATTGAAGGAAATGTATTTCATACGTTTCTTATGCCGTTCTACAAATGGTTTTTTTTGTGAAGACTTTTTTGCTTTGAATGTGAATTGTGGCTCAGTGGCAGCACTACTTCTGATTCAGAAGATCGGTTTGAATGTTGAAAACAGATTTGACCTCCATCTGTATGTAAGGGATCTGAGGCACGATTTTGAGAAACATGAGAATTCCCCTGTTCAATTAGTTTTCATAGCACTTGATCTATGGAGAAATAATGGGAAAACATGAGAAACGATATAAATGGCTTTTTCAAATTTATCCTGCGCAAGAGTTTAGTGGCCCAAATTTTCTACGCAGCTTTCTGCAAATTTTTTCTCAGTCTGATACAACAGTGTGGGATCTTCTGCAGGATCTCTGGAATCATTATGAATGGGATTAGCAATAATATGTTCCCTTTTCTGATGGGATTAGAGAACCTGACTGAAAGACATGATAGAAGCAAGTCAGAGCTGACAACATTGAATGCAATGTAAGATCATACACAGGAGGGTTTGCGAAAGAATCTAATTAAAAAATGCTAGCTTTTTAGCCTTAAATCTCCAACCAAACTTCAAATCACAACTGATAATTTTCTAAGCTGGAAAGTATTTAAGACTCCTGTCATTTAAAAAAATAAGTTAGCCTTGAATTGATAAGGAATGTTTCTTGACCCATTTGCTAGTTCACTGTGACCCAACCTTCCTGCTTAAATGAGCCACACTGTGGAAAGAGGTGTGGCAGAATAGAAAAGGAATTTTAGGGATGCCAACAATTTGTGATAAGCTGATAATTAATTTAAATATGCAAGTAAAAAATTACATTTAAAAAGTGTTGATTTATCCAGCTAACTAATAAACCCTTTGCCGTTTTGATTAAGCAAAATAGAGAGAGAAAACCAAGCCCCACTTCCTGTTTTCGCTTGAAAATTGGGACCAATCAAAGGAGTTGAATTTAATGAACACTGACCTTGAGTTCAGCTTTGTATATTCCTGCTGGCGTCAGCTGAATTAAAGGACTGTGGGGATCAGAAGTGGCTTGTCTTCACAGCCGTACTGTTTGCTTTGTAAGCAGGATTTTGGGAGGGAAGAGGATGGTAAACTATATAACCAGCTCACTTCTCCCATTCACGTGGGTGTTCTTCTTTCTCAACTTTTTTTTTCTCTTCAATGCCCCCACCTCCCAAAATCACTGCCTCCACCCCCACCAATGGGGCATGGTGCAAACTTCACCCCCACAACTTTGGAGCCCTTCTCTACCATCTCGACTGCTTCCTTCAATGGGATGGTACCCAGTATGGGAAGGAGGCAGCCTGACCTCTGTTTGGAAAAAAAATATCTTGCACAATTTTCCACTTGTATGTCCTGTGTTTGGAAAGTTGATAGCACAACAGATTGAGGCCAGCGGCTGCTTGTTGAGCAAGCCAAATTTATTGAGTCAGTATTGAAACTTTGCCCTGTTTGGTTAAGTGAATGCTAAATTTCTTGGCAGACTACAGTTGTAGTAGACCTTGTAGAGGAGCATAATAAATTTGATAATGGCAACTTGATCTCCACACTTGCAAGGTGTGGACACTGGAAGCTGTTGTCCATTTTCATCTGAATAAATGAGCATTGCTGTTATCACCATAGCTTTGTGCTTGCAGACTGATGGAAAATACATTAAGCAAAATGATGAGTCTACATAATGTATTAAAATCCACTTTTTAAATAAGAAAATATTTTTTAAAACACTATTGTCACCTGGAATGTGAGCTAACCATCATTGTAAAATAAATGTTGAATGTCCAACCCATGGGGAGAAATACGCAGGTATTCAAGTCCAGCAATAGACAAAACTAATATTGGAGAATTGAAGACTAAACCACAATTCTGCATCTAATTTTATTTCTGAAAAATTAGCAAGCTGATTTTGTTCAAATCTGTAAAGGCATTTGACAGGATACACAATTAGAGAACAAAATTAGGACTCCAGATTCGTAATTCAAACTATATCAGTTGTGTCAATCCAAACAAAATACCAGTTTATTCCAAAGTAACGCTAGGAGTCTTACAGACAAACTAGATGAGTTAGGGGCTCAAATCAAAATATAAAGATGATGTTTCACTCAGCAATGGCATGGGAGAAAGGGACCGGATTGGTAGCTCAGTATTCCAGGATTATAGTGTTTTCAGGCAAGACCGGGAAGGAAGTTAGAGGAGGGGGTGTGGCAATTTTGATCAGGGAATCTTAACAGTAAGGAAGAATGACCTCTTAGGCTCCTCCAGTAAAGCCATATGGGTAGAACTTAACCAAAAAGGAACAGTCACATTGCTGAAGAAAAATGTAGAACCCCTAGTGGCCCCAGACAAATAGGACAAAGGCAGATACATTTCAGGAAAGTGTAAAAGTAATTGGGTAGTGATCGGGAGTTTCAACTTCCCAACATTAACTGGGTAGTCATAGTGTGAAAGGGTTAGAGGAAGCAAAATTCTTTAAATGCATCCAGGTAGCATTTTAAGCCAGTATGTAAGAGGCCCTATGTGGCAGGAATTTGTCAAGTATTTAGTTTAAGTACTTGAACCACTTGCCTGGCTTCATTAATTGAAGTACTAGTGGGGGAGCATTTTGCAGACAATGATCATAACTGTTAGATTGAAATTGTTATGGGAAAGGACAAGGATGAACCTGAAATCCAAGTTAGCAACTAGGCAAAAGGCTGATTTTTTTTAATGAGATCAGGTATGATTTGAACAGAATGGATGAGGAGCCGATACTTGAAAATAAATGTGTCGCAGATTTTTAGGATGCATTCAAGAAAGAAATATGGAGAGTATAAGGCCAATATGGTCCCATCCTTTAATTATATTGGGACATCAAATTCTGTGAACGCTGTATATAGAGGGATATTAAGTGTTGAATTAAGAAAAAAAAGGTTTATGGCAGACACTGACATTTCAAAACCGAAGCCCTAGAGGAGTATAGAATGTGCAAGTGGGAACCTAACTATTAGGAGAGTTCAAAGGGAGCATGAAAGGATACTGGCAGGTAAAGGGGTAGGGTGCAGATCTTGAATTAGAAACAGTGATGTCACAGGAGAAGTGGTAAGTAACTGCTAGTTTGAATACCTAGTCTAAATAGCTTTCAGATTAAAGGTAAATTTAGAGTAATACTTTGCAGATCAAAAACTAAAGGTCAGTAGAAAATTTAAAACTTAAGACAAATCAAAAACATATTAAATAAGTTAGAAATGCAAGCCAGGCAATGTGTGTACTTTGCTTCATAATGACAATATCTATAGCAAGTCAGTGTCGTATGGCATGGAACTAGACCCTTTGATCCTCAAGGAACTCTGGCTCAGAGCTAATGAGCTAGAGTACTGCAACACATCAGGGAGGGGGTGAATTACCTGGATACTGTGCTTCAGGAGGTAGTCATATTTGGAGGATAAGTACTTTAAATTTAGCCAGTGGTCAGGGATAGGAGAGTGAGACTACATGTGAGGTAGGTAAAGGGATACAGAATTTAGCATTGGAGGGACCTCATCCAATGGATATGAGATACTACTTCTTGTAGAGAAGACAAGGACCGTGGTGAGGATGGTCCAACTGATGAATGCACCATGGTACAAGAAGCCACTCAAATGTGGAGACCAAAAAAAGGTAAGGTTGGGAGAATCTATAATTAAGAGTACAGTCCTTTGCGCAGGACTCTTGATCCTGCTTACAATGTTGCCTGCTTAGGGTCAAGGTAAGCATAATTTCAAACAGCTTGAAAGGATATTGGAGAGGGAGAAGGTTCAGTTATTGTGTTCTACATTAGGACTAACAACATAGACAAGAGTACATAAAAGGGCCTTTTGGGGAATACAAAACAAAGAGAAAAAATGTTAAAGAACAGGACTTCGACATTTATAATCTAGCTTATTTGTCAAGCTGCTTTCCAATTGTAATAGAGATAAGGAAGTTAGGGAAGTAAATGTGTGGCTAAAGGAGTGGTTTGGGAAAGGGGCTTTCTATTTGATGGGTCCTGGCATCATTATTGGGACAGGAAGAAACTGCACTGTGGGGATGGGCTCCAGCTGAACTGATTTGGGGCCAGTGTCCTAATGGAAAAGCTAAAATAGGGTGGTCACAAGGACTTAAAACTAGTAAATGGGGAGAGGGCTTGGGGCCAGTCAATAGTCTGTCAAGTAACAGGACAGAGTTCTTTTTAAAAAAAAAAGGATTTCTGCAGGTGTAGCAGGCAATTGCGAAACTGTAAGAAGCGTATTGATTAAATGGGAAGAGTGAAAGAATCCAAAGGTGAATAAAACATGAGTGCAGAGGGACAAGAAACAGTGTATGGCCCAAAGTCTAGTTCTACGTACAAATGTGCAGCATGTAAGGAATAAAGTAAATGAGCTACAGGCACAAATTCAAATTGGAGGTTGATATTGTAGTTATTATTGAGACATATGCAGGATGGTCAGGATTGGGAACTAAATACACCAAATTATAAGTTACACAGGGTGGACTGGGAAATGGTAGAGTAGCCTCATTGATTAGGAACAGAACTACTTCAATGGTAAGGGAGGATATAATGGGGGAATGCATTCAGTGGAACCTGAATTCAGGTTGGGAGAGGCTGTCAACCACTTGTCAGAGATTGTCTGGAATAGTTTAACAGCAACATGTCTGAGATGCAACAAAGGGGCAAGTGCATGAGATTTTGAGAGCTAGATTTAATGAACATTTATCAAAAAGTGGTTGCTTTCAAATGTTCCACTGAACTCGATGAATCAGCAATTAGAATTTGATTTAGGTAAGGCTGATTTTTTTTTTTTTAACAGGACAAGACAAAATCTGTCCACAGTGAATTGTGAAAAACTTGCTCGAGTAAAACAGCTGACGAGTAGGGGCTGTTTAAAGAAACATCTTAATACAAAATCAGTTTATACCTGGGGGAGGGAGAAGAAACTCAACTGAAGAAGCAGCCGTGGCCTAATAAACGGATGACGACGGCATAAAAATAAAACAGAAGGCTTACAAAAAATACCAAGTAAGCACAGATCCTGCTGAATTGGCAAGATGCAAAGATCAGCTCAGGGCCAAAAGCAGCATAAGAACTAATAGAAGGGATTATGAAAGGAAACCAGCCAGAAACACCAAAATCAAGAAGAAATTTGATAGATAAAAGGGAAAGCAGGTGGTCAGGAATAATATTGAAGACTGACAGTATCTCCACTTTCAGTGACTGTGGGGAAATGGTAGCATGTTGAATAGTTACTTGTGTCTCAGTAAAGTAGAAAAGGAGGATAGCTTGCTGGAAGTCCCAAAGAAATTATTGGATTGGGAGCAAGGATTAAAATTACCGCAAGTATAACCGCCAAAGAGGAAATTAATGGAAGTAGAGTGACAAATCTCTGGGACTTGATAGTTTATATGTGCAGGTTTTAAAGGAGCACATTGTAGACACCCTAATTATAATCTTTTGTGCTCGCTAGATAGAGGGGTCATCTCTTTCGACTAGAAAATTGCACTTAACAGGAGTGAAAGAAGAAAGCCAGGGAATTAACCTATCATCTGTGCTGGAGAAATTGTTGGAGTCTGTAATCAATGATTGAGTAAATGAACATCTTAACTTTTGACTTAATCAGGAGCGTTGTCATGAATTCATGACAGATAATACCCGACAAAATTTACTTAATTTTTTTGAAGAGGCATCTTCGGTAGTGGACAGGAAATGTCCATGGATGTTGTTAATATGAACTTCCAGAAGGCATTTGAAGAAGTCCCACATAGCCTCTTAACTAAGGTAGAAATCCACAAGGTTGAGGGCAAATTACTGACATGGCTGGGAATTTAAATGGCAAGTGAGAGAAAGTAAGGATAATGGACAGAGAGCCAAATTGGCAGGATGTGACCCACGGTGTCCCACAAGGTTCTGTCCTTGGGCTTCATTTTTAATAGTCTTTGTTAATGACTTGGTAATGGCATAGAAGATCATACATTCCAAATCTGCTGATGCGATAACACTGTTGTAAATTTAAAAACCAGAGTCCATATTCGAGTGGTGCTGGAAAACCACAGCGGGTCAGACAGCATGCGAGGAGCTGGAAAATCGATGTTTCGGGCAAAAGCATTCCTGATGAAGGGCTTTTGCCCGAAACGTCGATTTTCCTGCTCCTCGGATGCTGCCTGACCCGTTGTGCTTTTCCAGTATCTGCAGTCCTCCCTTTTGCCTAATTTTAAAAATCACACAACACCAGGTTATAGTCCAACAGGTTTATTCGAAAGCACGAGCTTTCAGAGCACTGCTGCTTCAAGTGGTTGTGATGTCTTATTAAGACAATTTATAACAAAAGATTAGTGGTGCAATGATACATTAAACAAACCTAGATTAAGTCTTTCATCTTTTAGAATGGATTGCAGGTTTCAATTCTTCAATACGTAAATCCCAGAACTACTTTAAGTCACATTCTCAAGGTAATTTAAGGTTTCACAACAAAAGGTGACATCTCAGTTCAGGCAATGCATTAAATGTGTGAGGTTAAAGTTTGTCTGTATACCAATCTTGAGTCAGACTGGTTCTATTTTCAAAGTGGAATTTACAAATATACAAATTGACTGCTTGCAGGTTCTGCACTTTTTTTTTGAGCAAAATAGAATGTATCTGCAAATCTTCGGCAAATACAAATTCGTCTCATTAATCTGTGCGCGTGTGCAGGGGAGAGAGAGAGACAGTGTGTGTGAGAGAGAGTGCACTTGTGAGTGTGCAAGTATGTTAAGTCATAAGCTTGTGAGAATGTGTATGCGTGGGTGTTGCATGTGTGCGCATATGAGAGAGAGTTTGCATGAGTGAGAGAGTATGTGTGTGTGCATGCGTGTGTTTATAGTGCAGTGGGGTCACCTGTAATGTGACATGAACTCAAGTTTCCAGTTGAGGCCATCCTCATGGGTATTGAACTTGGCTAGGTAAAACTGTGCTCTTCCAGCACCACTCATCCAAAATATTGAACTTGGCTATCAGCCTCTGCTTGGCACTTTTGGATTGTTTCCTGTCTCTAAGTCTGCCTTGGAGGATGGTCACCCAGAGGTCTGAGGCCGAATGTCCCTGACTGTTGAAGTGTTCCTCGACTGGAAGGGAACACCCCTGCCTGGTGATTATCAATGCAGGCAGTCAATCCATATAATATTTGTAAATTCTACTTTGGGAATAGAACTAGTCTGACTCAAGATGGGGATGCAGACAGATGTTAACCTCACACCTTTAATGCATTGTCTGAGCTGAGATGTCACCTTTTGTTATAAAACCTTGAGTTATGTTGAGAATGTGGCTTAACAGAAATTCTGGGATTTACATACTAATGAACCAAAACCTGCAACTTAATCTAAAAGGTGAAAGATTTAACAATCCAGGTTTGTTTAATGTATCATTGCATCAGTAATCTTTTGCTATGAATTGTCATATGGTCCTGCTTCACAACCACCTGATGAAGAAGCAGTGCTTCGAAAGCTAGTGTTTCCAAATAATCCTATTGGACTATAACCTGGTGTTGTGACTTTTAACTTTGTACACCCCAGTCCAACACTGGTGTCTCCAAATCAATGCTGGTGGAGACAGTATAAAATTGCAAACTGATACTGATAGACTAAGTAGATAAAACTGTGGCAGATGGAGTTCAATGTGTGTGGTTATACATTTTGGATGGATGAAGGATAGACCAGGGCATTTTCTAGACAGTATGAAATTTAAAATATAGTGGATACTCAAGGGACTTTGGGTTCAGGCACATAATCTTTAAAATGGCACGAGGTGCAGAAAATCAACAAAGCTAATGGAATGTTGGCCTTTACACCAAAGAGACTGAAGTACAAGGATGTAGAGGTTATGCTGCAGTTATACAAAGCCCTGGTTAGACCCCACTTGGAGTACTAAGAGCAAATTTAGGCACTACACCTTAGGAAGGCTATGTTGACCTTGGAGGAGGCTTACAAGAATAATAACTTAACCCCTGATGTCAAGATATATGAGTAGAGATAATACAAATGAGGCCTGTTTTCTCGAGAATTTTGAAGGTTAAGTGGGGTCATCCAAGTCTTGAAGATGTTAACTGAAAAACAGTGGATAAAGGAACTATCTCCAGTGGTTGGGGATTCTGGAACAGGGCCAGACCATTCGGGAGAAATGTCAGGAAATAGTTACACACAATGAAACACTTCCACAAGTGGTAGTGGCTATTGGATCAGTTACTTTAAAGAGCAATTTTATATTTTAAAACTGAAAGTTATTAAGGGATATGGGCCCAAAAAAGTATGTGGCGTTATATCACAGATGAGCTATGATGTTGGTGAAACAGGCTCACAGTGTTGAATGGTCTACTCCTGTTACTGTGTTCCTATAAAACAGTAAAAGTCCATCAAGAGCCACAGTGATATTTGTGCATAGAGCTAAAGCAGATGCAGGTAGGGTTCTAAAGAAATACTTTGATTTGGTGCTCACCACTGAGGGGGACAATATTAAGGCATACAGATATACAGCACAGAAATAGACCCTTCAGTCCAACATGTCAATGCCAACCATAGAGTCAAAGAGATGTACAGCATGGAAACCAGATATCCTAAATTAACCTAGTCCCACTTGTCAGCACTTGTCCCATATCCCTGTAAAATCTTTCCTATTCATTACCCATCTAGATGCTTTTTAACTGTAATTGTACCAACCTCTGCCATTTCCTCTAGCAGCTCATTCCATACATGCACCACCTTCTGTGTGAAAAAGTTCCCTCTTAGGACCCTTTTAAATCTTTCCCCTCTTACCATAAACCAATGCCTTCTCGTTCTGAACTTGCCCACCGCAGAGAACAGATCTGGTTATTTACCCTATCCCTCATGATTTTATAAACCTATATAAGGTCACCCCTCAGCCCCCACTCCAGGGAAAACAGCCCCAGCCTATTCAGTGTCTCCAACCCTCCAACCCTGGCAACATCCTAAAATCTTTTCTGAGCTCTTTCACGTTGCACATACCCTTCCTGTAGCAGGAGAGACCACGATATTCCAACAGTGGCCTAACCAATGTCCTGTACAGCCACAACATGACCTCCCAACTCCTATACTCAATGCACTGACCAATTATGGAAAGCATACCAAATGCCATCTTCACTATCATATCTACTTTCAAGGAGTTATGATCCTGCAGTTCAAGGTCCTTGTTCAGCAACACTCCCTAGGACCTTACCATCAAGTGTATAAGTCCTGCTCTGATTTGCCTTTCCAAAATGTAGTACCTCAAATTTGTCTAAAATTAAAGACCATCTGCCACTCCTCAGTCCATTGGCCCAATTGATCAAAATCCCTTGAGGTAACCTTTGTCTACTACATCTCTAATTTTGGTGTCATCTGCAAATTTATTAACTATACCTCCTCTGGTCCTATCCAAATGATTTACATAAATGAAGAAAATCAGTGGCCCAGCACTGATCCTTGTGGCACACCATCGTTCACAGGCTTCCAGTTTGAAAAACAACCCTTCCCCAACACACTCTTCTTCTACCTTCAAGCCAGTTCTGTCGAATTGGCTAGGTCATCCTATATTCCACATGTTCTATCAGTGCTAACCAGTCTACTGTGAGGAACCTTGTTGAATGCCTGAATCAAGTCCATGTAGATAATGTCCACCACTCTGCCCTCATCATTCCTTTCGTTACTACTTCAAAAAACCAGTTAGGTTAGTGAGACATGATTTTCCATGCATGAAGCCATGCTGACTATCCCTCATCAGTCCTTGCCTTTCCAAATACATGTACATCCTGTCCTTCAGGATTCCCTCCTCCAACTTGCCCACCACCAATGTCAATGTCACCAGTCTATAGTTCCCTGGCTTTTCCTTACCATCTTTCTTAAATAGTGTCACCATGTTAACCAACCTTGAATCTTCTGGCACATCAACGGTGACTGCAGTGATCCAAATATCTAAGCAAGGGGTGCCAGCAATCACTTCTTTAGCTTCACACAGAGTTCTAGGTTACATCTGATCCTGGGGATTTATTCATCTTTATGCGTTTAAAGACACCCAGCACCATCACCTCTAATATGGGCATTTTTCAAGATGTCACCGTCCATTTCCCCATGTTATGTATCTTCCATGTCTTTCTCCACAGTAAGCAATGCTGCAAAATGCTTACTTAGTATCTCCCTCATCTCCTGTGGTTCCTCACATAGGCTGTCTTGCTCATCTTTGAGGGACCCTATTCTCTCCCTAGTTACCCTTTTGTCCTTAACCCTACTTGCCAAAGCTATCCTGTGTCCCCTTTTTTGTCCTCCTGATTTCCTCCTTCAGTATACTCCTATTGCCCTTATACTCTTCTAAGAATTCACTCGATCTCTGTTGTCTATAGTTGACATATGCTTCCTTTTTTTTTTCACCGACACCTCAATTTCTCTAGTCATTCTCTACACGTACCAGCATTGCCTTTCACCCGAACAGGAACATTCTGTTTCTGGACTCTCGTTATCTCATTTTTGAAGGCTTCCCATTTTCCAGCCTTTCTTTTACCTGCAAACATCTGCCTCCAGTCAGCTTTTGAAAGTTCTTGCCTCATGCCATCAAAATTGGCCTTCCTCCAATTTTGAAGTTTAACTTTTAGATCCGGTCTATCTTTTTCTATTGCTATTTTAAAACTAATAGAATTATGGTTACTTGCCCCCAAAGTGCTCCCCACCTTGCCCCGCCTTATTTCCCACGAGTAGTCAAGTTTTGCACTTTGTCTAGTATGTACTGAATCAGAAAATCTTCGTGTACATGCTCCTTTCCATCTAAACCCATAACTGTGGGAATCGCAATGTTTGGCAAGTTAAAATCCCTTACCATAACCATGCTATTATCCTTACAGATAACCTGAGATCTCCTTATAGTTTTGTTTCTCAATTTCCTGCTGACTATTGCAAGTTGTCTATAGTACAATCCCAATTTTGGTGATCATCCCTTTCTTATTTCTCAGTTCTACCCAAATAACTTCACTGGATGTATTCCCAGGAATATCCTCTCCAAGTACGGCTGTAATGTTAAACCTTAGTAAAAACACCATCCCTGCCCCATATTGTTCCTATAGCAGTTGTATCTTGGAACATTAATCTGCCAGTCCTGTCCATCCCTGAGCCACATATGTAATTACTATGATATCCCAGTCCCGCGCTCCTAATCAAGCATTCCCTGTCCGACCTCCTTGCATTAAAATAAATACAGTTTAATTTATCAGTCCTACCTTGTTCCCTGCTTTGTTTCTGCTTGCCCTAACTGTTTGACTTGATTCTTTTCCCAACTGTATCAGTGTCAATGATTTGTCCTCACTATTTCCTTGGTTCCACGCCCCTCTCTCTTCTCCAACCCCCCCCACCCCCATCCCACCTGACTAGTTTAAATCTCCATGAGCAGCTCTCTCAAATCTCCCTGCCAGTATATTAGTCCCCTTCCAATTCAAGTATAATCCATTCTTCCTATTCAGGTCAATTCTACACCAGAAGAGATTCCAATGATCCAAAAGTATAACCCCTCTCCCCTCCTCCATCATCAGCCCCATCCTCCTATTCTCACCCTCACTAGCTCATATCTGCAGGAGTAATTCAGATTTTACTACCCTCGAGGACCTCCTTTTTAAATTCCTGCCGAACTACTTTTATTTTCCCTTCAGAATCTCGTCCTTTTCCTTTGCTATGACATCAGTTTCAACGTGCACGAGCTCCTGCTGGTCCCTCTCCTCCTTGAGAATCATTTGCACACTGAGATATCCTTGATCCTGGGCATCAGGGAGGCAACACACCATTCTTACTCTTCGCTGTTGGCCACACAAATGTCTGTCTGTGCCTCTGACTAGAGTGTCCCCTATCACAATCTATCACTTGGAACCTGATATGCTCCTTGTTACATTAGAGTCAATCTCGGTACCAGAAACTTGGCTGTCCGTGCTACCTTCCCCTAAGAGTCCATCATTCCCTGCGTTTCTCAAACCAGCATATTTGTTTCAGTTGGGGATAACCACAAGAGACTCCAGCACTACTTGCCTTCCTCTCCTACTTTTCCTGGTGGTAACACATTTACCTGACTGTATCTGAAGTTTTTCTCCCTTTCTACAACTGCCATCCATCATGCCTCCAAGCTCCTGTACATTCCTCATTGCCCGTAGCTGCCACTCCAGCCAATCCACTGGGATTTGCAACTAATAACATAATCATCAGTAACATGGAAACCCTCCCTAATCTCCCACATCTGACTGGAAGGGCACATCACCCTACTAAAGGCCATCTTTGCATCTTAATATTCTACAAACCCAGAAAATAACATTGCCTTATTGCTCTAAGGCTACTGCAGGCTAGCTTTGTAACTGTTACATTTTCAAAATTTAATCAAGACAGATCTGAATAAACCAGTCAAAAAAGAGCCCACTCTCACTATTGTAGATTTACAAAGAAAAAGAGACAGGTTACACTTAACTATGCACTTAGCTGCTCCTGTGCTGTGAGCTCTCCCACACAGAATCCTCCAAGGTTAACTGTGAATTTCACTGTTAATTTCTCTTGTACGAGCTCCGATGTCCAGAGCAATTTGGATTCAAACAGCGAAGACAGTAGCTGTGTACACTTGCTGTTTCAGATGGCAATGTAGGATTCTTTCTTGTTTGATACACTGGCCACATCGTCTCTGCTTTTGTCTCTCTTCCTCCTTTTTTAGAAGTGCCATTGTCTTGATCTTTTTTTTTTGATAGAAATCAGGGAGAAGAACTGTGATACAATTCTAGAAATTAGCACAGAGAAAGGAAGTTCTGAATGGTTCAGCAGGCTTAAAAGTAGATAAATCTCCAGGGTGGATGTAACGTACCTTGGTTGTTCCATGAGGTAAGGGAGGAAACAGCAGCGGCATTTGAAAACTTTTGTATTCGTCTCTAGCCATGGATTAGGTGCCAGAGGACTGGAGGACAACAACGTGGTACCATTAATCAAGGGAGCAAGGGATAAACCAGGAAACTACCAGAGCCAGTTAAAGCTCTGTTGAGAAAGCAATTGGAAGTAATTCTGATGGACAGAAAGTATTCTGTATTTGACAAGGCAGGGATTAATGAAGCATAGTCAGTATGGCTGTTAAGGGGAGATGTGTCTGAACATCTTGATTAAATTTTTCAAAGAGGTGACCAGATATGTAGATGAGGTCAGTGCTTTTAATGCAGTCTATTTGGACTTCAGCAAAGCTTTTGATAAGGTCCAGCATGGGAGACTAGCAGCCAAGTCAAGAGTCCATGGAATCCAATGAAATTTGTCAAATTGAATCTACAATTAGTAGTTTTGGGAGGAAGACAGGAGACAGTGGAAGGGTCCTTGCTCTTTGTGATTTATATGAATGATTGATTTAGATTTGAAAGTAGGAGGGCTGCTCAGTAAGTACACATGATACAAAAATTGATGGGGATGGTAAAAAGTTGAGGAGAATAGCCTTCGATTACAGAAGCATATGGCCAGGCTGGCCAGATGAGCTGTTCAGTGGCGGTTAGAATTCCATCTGGCCAAGTGAGGCGATGCACTTGGGCGGAACAAACAAGGCAAAGGAATACATTAACAAATACATGATGGGCCCTGGGAAGCACTAAGGATCAGAGGAACCTTGCTATCACATACACTGGTCCCTTAACACTTTGGTTTAGGTGAATAGTGTTTGAGAAGACATGGTATACTTACCCTTAGCAGAAGTATAGAGTTTTAAGAACAGGAAAGTTAAACTGAAACTGTAAAATGTTAGTCCACAGCTAGAGTATTGTGTGCAGTTTGGGAATCTACATTATAGGAGGGGTGTGATAGTGCTGGAGAGGGTGTAGAGGAGGTTTATCAAGTTGTTGCTTGAGATGGTGTATTTTCTATCGAGAGAGAGGGCAAATTAGAGTTTTTCTTTAGAGCAGAGGAGGTTGAGAGAACATGTTTGACATATATAAAATTGAGAGGCATAGATGGAATAGGCAGGAGGAACTTTTCCCCTCACCTGGGGCAGGAGGGTTTCAAGGAGATGAGAGGGAAAAAGCTTCAGAGAATTCTGGGTATCTGGAACTCCCTATCTTGAAGGGTGCTGGAAGGAGAAACTCTTACAACATTTTAAGTATTTGGATGTTCAAGGTTATGCACCAAATGCTGCAAAATGGGTTTGGAATTATTAGATTTTTTTTTTACCAGTGCAGACTCAATGGACTAGAGGGCCCTTTTGTGCTGTAGATCTATCACTATATAGACAGGTCATAGTCTAAGAATAAGGGGTAAGCCATTCACGACTGAGATAAGGAACAATTTCTTCATTCCATTCTGAACCTGTGGGATTCTCTCCTACATGAAGCTGTTCGGGTCAGCTCATTAGATATGTTCAAGAGGGAGCTGGATGTTGCCCTTATGACTAAAGGGATCAAGGGGTATGGGGAGAGGGTAGGAGTGGGATACTAAGATTGCATGATGAGCCAGGATCATATTGAATGATTGTGCAAGCTTAAAGAGCTGAATGGGGTACTCCTGCATGTATTTTTGATGTTTCTCTGCATGAGTGGAAACACACTGCTGCAGAAGATTATAAATGTTTGATAGAGAGAGATGCTTGCTTGGGATATAAAGAAATGGCAGGAAATTCAAATTTCCTTCATTGCATTTGTGGCCATCAAATCATTACATCAATCCAAATAAATTGCCTTCTCTTGTTTCTGTACAATGCATCCTTCAGCCTTCTGTATTAACATTTTGATGTCTCATTCCTTTTGGAGTTCCTTGGCAGCAACCAGATGGAGGGTGGCACAAAGCTCATCTGCATATGAAGTTTTCAAAGACCACATAACTAATACTAATTCCTGTATTGTTTACTGTTTGCAAACTTCTGGCTCACCAATTTATGAATGACTGCCTTTTATAATATGACTAAGATAGACCTGTGGTACTGAAGCTATTTTGCTACATGCTGCAACATATTGGTGCACATATTAAGATGTGCAAAATTAAGTTCCATGCCACTGTATATCTGGTTAAAATTTTTGCTCACTTTGTTTGAAATATTTTTCATTTCACAGTATTTGCTTTAAAACTTCACCAGAAAGCAAAGACTAGCTTATTCACAATCCAGTCTAATTAAATGTTATTGAATTATGCTGCAGGTATATATTTGTGATCCTTTTCTTTTTGCTTTAAGTAAAATTCATCAAAGAATTATAAATATTTTGTTTATTTTCTACTGTTATTACATTTTTGTTTAGTGTCAATGTTTCAATATTATAAATTATTTAAATATACACAAGCATTCATGTTCATGTTTGGAATTTCAAGGCTGGCTTTCTTTCCAGGCTTTTGAATTATGCAGGTTTAATGGAATTGCCCAGAAAATGTTGTTTTCCAAAATTTATTTCCTCCAATAGTTCACAAGAAACCACTTCAGGAAGTGGAGATTGCTGCCATTACCCATGGTGCCTTGCAGGGGCTGGTCTACCTGCATTCTCGTAATTTGATACACAGGTGAGCTAATACAACAATAAGATAAATGAACATTGATTATATCATTAAGAAAATTCTTGAATTCCCTGTCCATATCGTGCAAGAGACATGTTAAACTGAATTCATTTTTGACCTGTTTCCAAATGTAGTATATTAAAGGCATTAACTCGTATATTAATGCTAATGTACCATTTGGAATGTTTGGATTAAATGTACTCCGTTTCATCATTGAATCTCTTTGGCCCACACCAACCTTCCGAGTAACCTACCCAGACCCATTCTCCTACCCTGACTAATGCACCAAACCTACACATCCCTGAACACCATGGACAATTTAGCATGGCCCAATCCACTTAATCTGCACATTAATCTGGCGCTGAGAGGCAGCAGTGCTATTTTTAGCACTATACCTTTGCTTATAGATTACACGATTGTGTAATCTATATTGTAGGTTTTTTTCTCACATCTGTTTGCTTTGCTAACTTCTACTGAGATCCTTGAATCCTTCTTTATATGTTTATTTTGAATTAATCTACATTATCAGTAATTGGCCAGATTTTCCAAGGATTGGCAACCATATGCAGACTGCCACCTTGCTCTTCATGTAAAGGAAGAACTCCACATTTCTGACAGATTTTAGTCAAAGCACCTTCAGAAGTGCAAGTCATATTTTTGTTCTGACAGGTCCATCTTTGCACAGAACATGAAAGCAAACCACGCCCCTTTGCACAGCAGTTAGTTACTGCAGTGTGGTGCTGGAGGTCAGGCAGCATCCGAATAGCAGGAGAATTGACATTTGGGCATAAGCCCTTCAAGAATGAGGTTCCTGATGAAGGGCTTATGCCTGAAATGTTGATTCTCCAGTTAGTTGTTCCACTGTGGTTTAAAGGCGCCATATCACAGGCAGCCACTTTGATAGCTTCTTGAAAAGGCTAAGTATACTAAGTAAGCATGATGTTAGACTGCTATGATGTTAGGGTGGGCCAGTGATGTTGGGTTCTGTCGACGGAAGGGACAGATGTGTGTGCCAGGTCAGTGGGGTTTTTGGTTTTAAATGGTCCGGAAGAAGTGTTGAGGCATTGTCGAATGATTTGGGAGAGGAAAGGATCAATTTAATGGTTACTTGTGAGTTAGAATAGGTATCTTATATACTAATACTTCCTGAGTAATCATTTACTTCACTGCTGTGGAACGCTTTGCATTACTTGATTGAAATGATGCTTTTGGAGGGTTCCATTGCCCACTGGAGTCTTCAATTACCGAGATAATTTCTTCAGAATCTGCAACACTGAAGATTCCATAAGGTCACCATAAGCAACTCTAGTCCATGTTGCAGAAAGGACTGTCGAGCTTTTGGATAATCTGGGCCAGTATTCTCAGTGCAGATTCTTGAATGAAGTGTTCTTGTTGAGAACAATGGGCACAAATGGTGGGTTTTTTTGCTTGTATGCTTGCAGTCATCACAATTATTAGCTTTGTCTTGTAATGCAAGAACCTGTTTCTTGTCACATGACAAAACTGGAGAGAACATTCTTCGGAAGATTCACCCTTAATTGACAAACGTTAAAAGTGAAGTGTTTCACCTTTTAAAATATTTCATCAGTTTGCACAAAAATAAATGAATTTCAGAAAATGTTATCGATACTACTGACTGGCTTGTGTAATTCTGTCCCTTTATTTGCTTCACAATTTTATTGTATTCAGATTAGCTGTTTAAGTCTGACTTGTTCATACAACAAGCATGTTGGTTATGCTTCCTAACATACTATTATTGAGATGTAAGAACTAGTTTGATTCCTGCAACTGTGCTGAATTAGCTTATCTAATTTCGATCAGTGGTAGGGTTGCTACAATCAGTACTGTGCTGCAGAAATGGAGAAGACAGAGCCTGAATAATATGCACATTGTTGGTAATTTGAGATTTGGCTTGAAGTTGTGCTGAAAAAGATAGCAGCTGCATCGCACCTTGGATATAACTAATCTCTATTTGGGCACAATATCCAATTTTAGTATTAGAACCGTAAACAGCCAGGAATTTTAATACTCTATCAAGTTTCAAACTCAAACTGTAGCAATCCGAGAAGGTAGCTCATCATACTTTTGAGAATCATGAAGAATGGGCAATAAAATGCTGGCCTAGCCAACAACGCCCACATCCCATGAGTGAATAAAAAAGTTGTCTTATACATTTTTAAGTAATAAATATTTGGCTTGTGTTAATTTGATAAGTATCTGCATGTAATGTATTGGAGGGCTTTGTATTCTACTGGAGCAGCACAGAAGAAGTCTGCAGAGTCGCAGTTGAGTCAGAAGTCCAAGAAAAACCAAACGAAAAGAAATTGTGACTGTGAGATAAGGTGGTGTAGAGTGTATGTTGTCTTCATGTTCTTGCAGTATATTGTAACGAAGGGCATAAGTTAATCTGATCGGAATAATTGTCATACATGTTTGTTTTGTGCAATAAAGGAGCTATTGATTGGAAACCCAACCAGCCTTTATTGTCTGACTATGGAAAGATTGAAGAACAATCATTAGAGGACACCCTTACTTCAGGATATGTGGGTGCAGGGAAATGTGCAGAGTAAATGAAAGGCAATATGTCAGCTTATCTGAATGAGAAATGCTCAAATGGTTATTTGGCTAAATGGATGCCGTTGAACCAAGGAAGCTATTGGTGACAAACCTGAATTTGTATCAGAGGTGCATAGATTATTTGCTTCACACCAAGGCAAGTTATATTGAAGAAAACTTTCCAGGATGGATAAGTTGCTTCAAGAATAGAAGCAGAAGTTTAAAAATATTTCCAGACTACAGGTGTAACTGCTGTCTGAGGTCATTCTTGAGATCATGTTCAATATGTATCAAAATTTTCAGGTGACCTGAGAGAATGGTTAAATTTAAGGAAGCCTGGAAACAATTTCAGGATGTACATTGTAATTGGGCAGATAGATGTGAAATAAAACAAACAAAGAATCCTGAGCAACGCAGCCAGGTTAGCAGCATCCGTGGACAGAGCAACAGTTCACATTGAGTCTAGTATGACTCTTAAGAATTTAAGAGTTTGAGGAGTCGTACTAGACTCATTGTTAACCATCTATTCTGTTTGTTTCTAATTGTCACAGTCTGCTGTATTTTGCTTTTTATACTATGGCAGCACACACAGGAAGGCAGATTATCACGTGAATAGCTATAAATTGAGGGTTCAATATGTGACTAGACCTGGGTGTCCTCTTGCACCAGTTGCTGAGGGTAAGCATACAGTTGCAATAGGCAGTAAAGAAGGCAAAATAGAATGTTTGTTCATAGTGGGAAGATTTGAATACAGGAGCAAGGTGGTCTTGATGTAATTGTATAGGACCTTTGGGACCACATCTAGAATATTGAATGCTTTGGTTTTGTGTATTTTAGTGAGAAAAACATGAGAATACAGTGAAAGCTTTTCCGCTGTTGCCGCAATCCAGTGCAATGTGAATAGTTTTAAGAATAAGAAAAAAAATCTAACTTAGTCCATTGGTCCTGAGCCAGCTCATCAATACAGCCTGCACTACCATTCCTCACCACCCCCTGAACACCTCCACCATCTTACCTCTGTCTGCACTGAACCCAACCAACTTTGAAGTCGTCATTCTTCAGGGGCAATCTTTTGCCAGTGGCCTGCGCTGGACCCGCCAATGTCAGTCACCTCTCTCACTGCTGGGCCCATCTCATCCGTGTGGCTGTGATGCCCTTTCACTGCCAGTGTCAGATCTAACCAACGACCGAAGTTGCAAATCCTCAGGTGCCACCTTTCACCACTGCGCCTGCCTCGTTGACCTCTCCACACATGTAGCAACCCACTGATTCCAATGCCAGGTCCTGGGCTCGCCCCAGGGGAAGAAAAGCAGGAGCTCTCTTGACACTACAGTGAAGCCCTTGCTTGGGCCACTCAAGTCGGCTGGCAGATGCCGTCAGGCTCAGGACAAGATAGATAAATGGGGACAAAAAGGATTCAGAGCAGATGAGCTCAGGCACAGGAGCCCTACTCTGCCACTATCTTGATGACATATTGTATACAGTCTTGGTTTCCTTATCTGAGGAAGGGTGCTCTTGCTATAGCGGGAGCATAGCTAAGGTTACAGACTGGTTAGGATTATATTCCTAAAATTAATTTAACTTGAGTTTTGTTGCAATACAGGATGTAATATGAGATAAAAAGAACAAAGGCATTATGTTCATAGGCAATGCACTTTGTCTAACCACCTGATCAATTCATAATTTTCTAAAAAAAAAGACAAAAGCAAACTTATGAATTATAGTTTGAAGGACTGTTAAATTCTTAAACAGTGTTTGCTCAACAGCAATTAAAACTACTTTAAAAGTTGGGATTGCCCAAATAATGCCTTTTGTTTGTGCGATACCCAAGACCATGCAGTTTATCCCTTTGGATAAAAGCAACATAGTGATACATAATCTTGCATGTTTTTATTTGCTTGTTTGCTGTTTTATCGGGCAGGAATTTGCAATTCAGCTAATTTTGTTTAACAAACACCTTTTTTGAGCAGTGCCATGTTAGATAAAACTTGCTTCAGTAATGAATGAAGTTTTAGGATAGTGAGCAGCTAGGTTTTAAGGAGCAACAAAAAGGAGGAAGGAAAAGTTTGAGGTTTCCAAAAATGAGTCTTTGCACCTATACGTTCACATTTTCCAGGAACAGAATCCTTGGTGAGATTCAAGGTGGATAGATTCTTGAGGCAAGGAGTTAAAAGTTGATTATTAGGAATAGGCAAGAACACAGATTTGACTTAAGGGGCTGAATAACCTGCTGCTCTTTGTAAAAATGGAGGGACAAAAATTGCATTGAAGTAATGCCAGAATTAGTGGAAAGCTGAGCATGGAATTACAATGTTAATGGATTTTTGACCTATGGTGGGATTTGTGCATGAAGGAACATTTAAAATTGATCATCTTTCTGCAGTGGAAACAATACAAGTCAATATGGGCAATGCAGGTTTGGATAGGTTGCAGAACTAGATGAAAATTGAGTGCTTGGATAATGGCTTTCCATTGTCTCTCATGCTGATCATCAGGGGCTTCTGTAATTTCATTAACGTGAATTTTATTGTATGAAATTATTGTCGAATTACACATTACAACTCGCGGTCACTGCCATCACTGGTGCCAGAAAATGTATTTTATTCTATATAACATCAAGAAACAACTTAAGATGTTGGATGTTGCAAAAAGTCTGAGCCTGACAACATTCCAACAATAGTACAGAAGATTCGTCTTGTAGAGCTTGCTGTAGCCCTAGCTAAGCTATTTCAATACAGCTACAACATGGCATCTATTATGAGGCAAATTGTTATCTGTTTCTTGTATACAGTTACAACACTGGTATCTAACTGAAAATGTGGAAAATTGCACAAGTAAATCCTGTACATAAAAAGCAGGATAAATCCAATTTGGCCAATAAAACTCTCCTGTGGTTAGAGTTATACATAACAACACATGGCAAGATAGTCATTTGTTATTGGAGGTCAGTCATCTCTGCTCCAGCGCATCTCTGAATGAGTTCCTCAGGGTAGTGTCTTAGGCCGAACTATCTTCAGCTCCTTCATCAATCACCTCCTCTCCATCATAAGGTCAGAAGTGCAATCTATGATCAGCATCATTCGCAACTGAAGTATTGGAGGAGTTCATATTCAAATGCAATAAAATCAGGCCCATATCCAGCTTGGGCTAGACAAATGGCAAGTAACCTTGGTGCCACACAAGTGCCAGGCTCTGACCACCACCAAAAGACAATCTAATCACTGTCCCTTGGCGTTCAATGGTGTTACTATCTCCTGACTCTCCCCACAACCAACATCCTCCGAGTTATTAATCAGAAATTCAACTGTACACACCACATAAACACAGTGGCAACAAGAGCAGGTCAGAGGCTAGGAATAATACTGCGAGCAACTCCCCCCAAAACAAAGCTTGTCCACCATCTCCGAGGCACAAGTCAGGAGTATGACTGGATGAGTGCAACTCTAATGACATTCAAGAAGCTTGACATCATCCTGGGCAAAGCAATTTGCCAATTGGCACTGTATCCATTGCTGCCTCCACTGACGCTCAGTAGCAGCAGTGTGTACTATCTAAAAGATGCGCTGCACAAATTTGGTAGAGATTCTCAGACAGTACCTTCCAAACCTATGGTTATTTCTATCTGGAAAGAAAAGGGCAACAAATATATGGGAATGCCAACTTCAAGTACCCCTCCAACCCACTCACCATCCTGACTTGGACATATATTGCCATCACTGTTGCTGGGTCAAAATCCTGAAATTCCCTCCCCAATAGCATTGTGGGTCATCTCATAGTAGATGGATTGCTGTGGTTCAAGAAGGCAGCTTACTGTCACTTTCTCAAGGGCAACTGGGGATGGGCAATAAATGCTGGCCAGGCAGCAACAACACTTCCACAAAATAAATAAATAAAAAGAAATTGTACAAAGCAGGACAAATCCAACCCACAGTTATCACCTCATTGGTCTACCCTTGATCATCAGCAATGTGATGGACTGAGTTAACAACACTGCTAATCAGCAGTACTTGTTTAGTAATAGCTAGCTCAACTACAATTGGTTTGGGTTCTGCCAGGCCCATTTGGCTCCTGACCTCATTACATCCTTCAGACAAATGTGGATAAACAAACTGAATTGCTGACAGGAGGGAAAGGTGTCTATCCTATCTGTAAGGGGTCCCAGAATGCCAATTGCGGGTATTCTTTAGGTTCGTGTACTAGGCCCAACCATTTTCAACTGGTTCATCAATGACCTTTCCTCCATTATAAGGTCATAAGTGAGGATATATGCTGATTGTGCCATTCTCAATTTGACATGTTGAAGCAGTCCATCTTCAAATGCATCAAGATCTGGATGGTATTCAGACTTGAGCTGACAACTAATATTCAGGCCACACAAGTGCGAGACAATGCCAAAAGCCAACATTACATAACCTAGCTATCACTCTGACAATCAATGACGTTAACTTCGTTAAATCAGTCACTATCAACATCTGGTTACCATGAACCAGAAGCAGATGCAGGAAGTCACAAATACTACAGCACATTTGTAAACATTTGCACTCGTGACCACCAATACACCGTAGTAGTAGCATGTACCATCTGCAAAATGCACTACAGAAATTCACCAAAGTTCCTTGCGTAGCACCTTCAAAACCAATTACACTACTGTCCAGAAGGGCAAAGGCAGCTGGTAAAGGAAACACCATCACCTGCAAGTTTCCATCCGTACTGCTCCTGTCGTACCTTGGAAAGATTTTGCCTTTACTTCACTGTTAACTTCACTGTACACGAAATGGACCACAGTGGTCAAGAAGGCAGCTCACCACCTTCTCAGGCAACTTGGGATGTGAAATAAATGTCAGCCAGTGAAGCCTTTGTCCCATGGACGAATGTAAAACAACAACTGGCTTTCATCTGAAGCAAAAACAAATTGCTAGAGAAACTCAGCAGGTCCAGCAGCATCTGTGGGGAGGAAGCAGAGTCCAGTGACCCATCAGCAAATACTGTTTTTGTTTTAGATCTGTGATAGCATTCCCTTAGCACTAGACTAAAATGTCACTCTTAGTTATGTGCTCAAACCTATGGAATGGGCCTTAAACTTCACTCTCAAAATTTTCTGATTAACCTAAGCTGATGCAAATCTAAAAATTAAACTTGGATCAAATTGGTGAAGTCTCAATTTTCTTTTTTTGCAGAGATATAAAGGCAGGAAATATTTTACTAACTGAACCAGGACAAGTCAAACTAGCTGATTTTGGATCTGCCTCTATAGTATGCCCTGCCAACTCATTTGTTGGGACGCCTTACTGGTAAGTTGAATTCAAATAACACTTAAGTTAGAATCTGACTCCTGTAAGAGAAATATCAGTGTTTTAGTTTTTTTAGCCCAGTCATAGTACACACCATTGTATTATAATTGCAGCAAAACATAACTATTGGTTTTCAATAGAGTTAATTACAAATTGGAAATCCAGGCTGTCCAGTGGCCAAAACCTGCAGTCCACAAAGGTCCTAGGTCACATCAGACGTGTGCTTTGAATTGATGGCCTTTATTAAAGTGACACTATGAGATGGTACAGTTGAAAGATGCAATTATAGAGTCATAGAGATGTACAGCATGAAAACAGACCCTTCGGTCCAACCCGTCCATGCCGAATCAGATATCCCAACCCAATCTAGTCCCACCTGCCAACACCCGGTCCATATCCCTCCAAACCCTTCCTATTCATGGTTTGGCTGTTTTTGCCACCATTAACAACAAAAAAGTTACTGACAGCAATTTTGATTTACTTACCCTGTTGGGAGTTTTTTAGTAACATAACTACGTCTGACTTAACTCATGAATTTGTGAAATAACATAATATTCCTTTAGTCCAGGTTTCGTTCTAAAGTTTTGTTCTTTGTATCAGCGAATATATTTGAATAATAGAGAATTTTACTTCAAAACAACTAATTGTGTCTGCTTAACAGGATGGCCCCAGAGGTGATCCTTGCGATGGACGAGGGGCAATATGATGGAAAAGTAGATGTGTGGTCTCTTGGCATAACATCCATCGAACTTGGTTTGTATTTAATGACACTTTTTATGAAATGTTTATTTAGTCATTGTTTTCAACTTATCTGTAGCCTTGTCAATTTGTATTGACAGACTGTTTTTTTCAAAATGAGTTGAAGCAACTTCAAGAATTTCAAAAATCTCTTTCAAACATGAGAATCTAATAAGTAATTTAAATTGTTTGGCATCCTTTGGTAATGTTCCTAAGTAATTGTCAGATGATTGTATCTCTCCTGCTTGCTGTATATTCTTTGCTGCAATCTGTATAATGGCTTCATCTTCAGATTTCTACCTGAATACATGATCTTTCTTTTATTTTGGGACACCAAGCTTCTGTTTGTGCATTACATCACTGTAAGGAGCAAATTGATGAATTGAAACTCTTAGTAAGTATTAGTTGAATCATTAGATGAATTGGAAAGGTGCTGATGCTATCACTTAATATGCAGTCATTACTATATTTTCCCTGCTGGCTTCTTGTGATCATAAGACTTACAATTGCCAGAGCTGGAACCACATAGTTTATCAACTACAACATTAAGGCGGTTCAGATGTTTTCCTAATTGTCTTGTTTTAAAAGAAGCAAAAAGCTTCAGCTGCTGTATCAGAAAATATTCTATGGTCCAAAAATCAAAACCGTATAATCTTCATCTAGGTGGGCATTTTTTTTTTGTCAGTGGACTTTCAACTGGGGAATCTGGCCTCCTTATTTTTTCATTAAATCAAAATCCATCAAGGTTGAACAAATGCTGAATGTTCTCTTTGCTTTAGTGCCCTTCCTATAATTAGTGAACCCAGAACTGTTGCAGTTTTCTTAACTGTACCTTGGTAATGTTATTACTACTTTCACTTTAAATTGTCTTACGCTGTTTCTAAAATGCTGTCGCATTTCTTTTAAGGTATTATATTACCAACATTTGCACTTAGAGGAAATTTGTTTTTGAACTTCCATTCCCATTATTTGGCATTTGTTCACTGTTGTTTCAATTTCTTGTTTTCCCCTTAATGTATTATGTAATGCTTGTGCACATTACCTGTTCTTAATCATGCTTATCCAGGATCTTTTACAATTTTGCCAGTGTTTGCCAAGCCAAGATGTTTTTGGTTTATCAGCTGGTTTCAAGCCCAAATCCTCTGGGGTACTGCACTTCCACACCTCAACTCTGAACAGTTCCTATTTTCTGATTCTTGTTTGACCAGCTCAGTTTTCTCCCTCTTGAGACAATAGACAATTAGACCTTGATGCTCATCTCTGCTGAATATCACAGAGTATGCTTTACTCTCGCAAGTCAGGATCTGCTGCACATGGTGCAGGGGGTCATGGCCTGTACCTCACATTGCAGATTATGGCACTGGGCTGAGAATATGCAAAAACTGCTGACTTGTTTTATTTGTTTACGGGATATAGGCTTTGTTGGCTGGGCCAGCATTTATTGTCTATCCATAGTTGTCCTTGAGAAGGTGGTTTTGAAATGGCAGATTGAACTATTCCAGTCCATTTCGCGCATGTGCTGTTGGAGAGTCACTCCCCAGATTTTGACCCAGTGACAGTGAAGGAACTGTGATGTTGTTCTGAATCAGTAGTGCGTTGCTTGGATGGATACTTGTATATCTGCTTGTTTTGTCCTTCCAGATGGTAGAGGTCCTGGATTTTGACTATGCTGCTGCAAGTGGTTTTACACTAATCTTGTTGATGATGCACACTGCTGCACTTGTCAGGCACAGGTGCGACAGTGAATGTTGAGGCTCATTAATTGAGTGCCAGTCAGGCAGACTGCTCTGACCTGGATCCAGCTTCTTGTGTTGTTGGAGTTGTATTAATCCACGCAAGCAGAGAATATTCATTCACCCTCTTTAGTTGTGCTTTATAAATGGTCGGCAAACATTGAAGAGATGTAGTGAGTCACTTGCTGCGGAATTCCTAACCTTGCAACTGCTTTTGTCGCCACAGTGATCTGTGGTTGGATTTGTTTTTTTTGATCAATGATAAGCTCCCAGAATGTTGGTAGTGGGACATTAACAATGTTAACGTCAACAATGATGGTTAGGTTCTCTCTCATTTGAGATCTTGGTGTTTGATTGGAACTTGTGTGATGCAAATGCCATTTGCCACTTTTCATCCAAAACTTGGATATTATCCATGTTTTGCTTTTATATGATTGTATGTTGATGTATGGAGAGCCTTAGTTTTGATTGGAAAAACTTCAGTGGAAGTGTCTGATCTGGTACACCGATTGTGTTGCAATCAGCGTGTGGCTGTATGTATTAAAGATGCAAGTTAGGTCTGATGAGCAAATTTGGCTGGTGCCAATGTCCTGATTATGGATGTTTCCAGAATATATGATGGCATAGTTTATTCTGGAGTAAAAAGCATTAGTTGCACCCCGCTCGTGGTAGCAGCAAAGCTTAAGTAGCTTCTGTCCTTGTTCTTTTTATCTTCCTGTGTTGTCTGAGGCAAGGGGCCATATCTTGTGGTCCACATCCATTTCTGGGTTTCGGAGTACGTTGAAATGTTTTGTCATGAATTCTGCATGTGGTGTCAAGCTCCTTGTAGAACTGGTCTTTCGTGCTCCACAGTGGAGCACAGTGTTACAGCATAGATAACAATCACTGTCTTCTACTCCTGTTCAAGTTTAGATGCAACAGAGGAAGCATATTCTGAACATTTTGCACATGTCCTCTAAATTCAGCCCATGCCACATTGGCTGAGTGACATCTCTCATGAGAGAGCAGTGTTCACAGATCAATCCATCAAGGACCCCATCGATCATTGCTATCTTATGAGCTTTATAGCCCAGCTCCATCCTGTCACTGTCCTTTGCACATGGTACTGATGTTCCAGATTGCTCTTTCAGAGAGCTTGAATCTTTCAGCTTGCCAGATAAGAGAACCAATAGACAGAAGTTGAGCAGACCACTCCAGTCCCAATTAATCAGTGAAGCAAGTACTCTGGTCTGCCAGCACTTCGCTAATTCAGGCTGCTAACTCAAGGTGGGTGGTAGCTGACTAGTGGACTGCGAAAGTCAATTTGAGACTTCCCCCAGCACCGGTTTTCAAAATCAATCAAGTTGGACTTATTATTTGTAACTGTTGTTTCTTCCATTCTGGTTGTTCTGCTGCAGAGAACTAACACAATGTCCACTTCAAGGTGCAAGCCTGGGAAAAGTTGATGAAGACCTTGAACGTGCCAATTATTATAGTACTCCTCTCAGCCTCTATTGGATTTGCTACCAATTTGGATGCAAGTGTGTCTGGAAAGATGACCTCTTTAAGCATTAGTCATTTAAGATCCACTTGATTTTTGATTTGGCTCGGGCTTTCTCCCATGAGCTTTAAACTCATGCCGACGTGGCAAAGGACTAGTTGTCCATAGTTTGCAGCTTGATTCATGATCATTTGGGTATTTCCACGTACTAGTTGCCACTCCATTGCATGTCGAGAAGCCCAACACCTCAGAATTTCTCTAAAACTTTATCCTGGAGCAACAAGGAATCCAATTATGTGCCATCCCAAGGATGTGCAGCAGAAGACATACCAATTGACAGGGAGAGACTTATGCATGTCTGACTTTTTTTTTAATATTGCTGCTAACCAGACATATCATTACCTCTTGCAAAAGCCTATTTGAACCTTGCAAATTGGGTAGTTTGTCTACTTCTAGTACAGCTGAGGTATGGAGTTCAGTGTAATTTGGAATTTTGTACGTCTTCCCTGGATTACTCTGATTCAATTAATTCTACTCTGGCTATAGAGTTGGGGAGGGAGGAAGTTTTCCATGAGAAATTAGCAGGAAATGGCTACCTTGAACCGTTGCAGTTTTGTGTAGAGATGGCCAATATTTAAAATTTGATTTTGTTCATATTGCAGGCAATCTATTTTTTAGTGCATATGAGGAACAAACCTTTGTATCTACCTGCTCTGGATAAGGAAAGTATTACTTGTTTTCGAAGCAGCAACTAGACACTTCATTGCTGGACAGGTGTTAGCAACTTTTTTCCTCCAAATACTTCAGTAGAATTGTCCCCTATCATCTTTTTGTCAGTGTACTCCAACCTCTGATTTGCTTTCAGCAATTTCTCAAGCAGTTACTTTTAATAAAATTAAGTTGGGACTTAAGATGTCTTTTTACAAACTGTTGTAAATCTTGAAAAATGCATTTTGCCATTTTCTCTTTCAATAACATGATTGCACAATACATTGAAGTAAAATTTAGCCATGTTTACAGAACAGAATTAGTGGCTTAATTTGATACCAGTATTTGAAAATTTGTATACGCTTAATAAGCCTTTTCCCCTTTATATGTTTACCATTGAAAAGATCTTTACGAGGTTGAACAGGTGATCTTAGAATAGGATTACTCTCTATGACAACAGTTCTTATCCATATGGGTTTATTACTGGCTGGGGTGGATATAGAGCAACTTCTCAACATGCACTTACTATTGTCTTTTTCTTAGCTGAACGCAAGCCACCTTTGTTCAACATGAACGCAATGAGTGCCTTATATCATATTGCCCAGAATGAATCTCCAACACTTCAGTCAAATGAGTGGTAAGCTTTTATTGATGGAATTATCAAGTCACCTGTTTGTTCATAAAACTAGCATTTAACATGATATTGGAATATTTAAATATTTGCAATTGATTTAGATTTCACTTCTGAAATTCCGATAAGTTGTCTGATGAGCTCAGAACTTCTATCTATCTTTGTTCAGTGTCTGCTACAAAATAATGTTTGTTCATCTCTGATTATCACTTCAGAATTTTACAGTTTCAATTAGCTGATATTTTACATGATAAAGAAATTTAAAAATGATAGTTATTTTGTGATTTTGAATCTGACAGGTCAGTATAATTGTGCTGTTGAATGAATCCTGAAAGCAGTAGTCCATTTCAAAGATTTCAGGAAGACATTGCAGAAAATGTCTGTTAATGCTTCTATCTTTTGGATTTTTATTTGGTAGGTCTCAATTTTTTAGAAGTTTTGTGGATTACTGCCTGCAGAAGATTCCGCAGGATCGACCAACATCATTAGAGCTTTTGCGGGTAAGAAGTTCAATACTTTCTGTCGTGCTGATCAATTATTCTCAATTTTGTTTGATTTCAATTACTGAAAATTAGTTTAAAAAAAAATTCAATTAGTCGATCATTAATTTTGGCATAAAGAATTTGAATCTCAATTGTATCTGGATGATTCACCAGTTGTGGTATTTGAGTCATGCCAGTGTTCAATCAAACTTTTTTAAATATTGAGTTTGCTTAATAACTTAACGTAGATATATCAATCGATATTTAAGTCCAGGATGCTTTTGCTATGTTAAGGACCTATGTAATCACCATTTAAAATCATTTTAAAAACAAAATTAGGTTCTGCCTTTGACTTGTTAATTCTGTGGACCAGGATTCTATGTAGTGACTGGTTACTACTTTATGTTCATTCATGTTCTGAAAACAATGCAATAATGTAGATTGCTTTCCAAGATAAACTTAAGCATAGCAGCAGTTATTGCTGTTTATTCACTGGATTATTTAAAGGCTTATAAGACTAAGCTAAAATATGTGGTGAATACTGTAGATGTTCTTTGAATTCAGAATTAAAAATAATTAAATTAACAATTTGTAGCTGTTTATTTGAAAAATTGAAAGCATCTCATTTTGAAGCATTTGTGAGTCAATTAAGTTCATTATTTCCTATACCAAACTGTCTAATAAATTATGCATTTCTTTTTACATGAAAAATGGCAACTACATTGCACTTGTCAAAAGATGTTCTACTTTCAGTGCTTTTTGTACTCCAGTGCAGTCCATTTCTCAGATTTATGGTGCACTTTGGCTGACGCTATATCTTTTTTGAAATTGGTATAATCTCTCCATACTCTAATAGCATTAAAGGCTAAAGTATTCTATTCTTGGCTGCAGTGTCACCCATTCATTTCTTGAAATACCTAATGAAATCATTGTACAGTTTGACTTGGTCAGCCTTTTCCTGTGTCAGTTTGTGATCAGTTTTTAAACTGGTAATCTCCCAAAGGTTAATCTTAAATAGAAATGTTGCATTTTAATAGTTTACAGGCATTTCATGTTATTTTAGTACAAGGAAAGCAGAATGGGAGAGTTGAGTTTTGAATAAGAAACAATGCATTTGGATAAAGTGAGGACTGCAGATGCTGGATTGATTCAAGTCGAGAGTGGGGTGCTTGAAAAGCACAGCAGGTCAGGCAGCATCTGAGGAATGGGAGAATCGACGTTTCAGGCAAGAGAGTTAATTCTGCTGCTCAACAGATGCTGCCTGACCTCCGTGTTTTTCCAGCACTGCAACCTTGACAATGCATTTGGACATGAGTTTAAGTACTTCTATTTTGGGAAATTTAGAGTTTCAAAGTAAAGTTGGTTCCTTGTGAACTGCTGAACAAAAATTGTAGATTGAGGTGTTACCATGTGAACAAAGTAGTGCTAAGTAACCTCTTGAATTCTGAATCATATTGGTAGTTTCTTTTGATTATTGTATTTCATAAAATATTAGTGTTTGAAGACATTTTACACTAAGTTAAATTTAAATTTTTCAACTTTTAAAGTACCTAATTGTAAAATTTCTCCTTTTCTGCATAGTGGTGGCATGCTGTGAATGTTAATGGAAGGAAGGTTTCAGATCATTTGCTGTGATTAGTTGCTTTGAAGACTAGATCAGTTTATCTATTTATGAAGGATGTATCTTTTTATATTACAATTAGCTTGTCATCTATTTAATTAAACTATTTCCTCAAAGGGCAGCTAACAGATTTTAAGCTGTCCTCACTTTACAATGTTTCAATGTCTGAGTTAACATAGAAACACGGAAATCTTGTTTGGAAGGAGACCATTTAGTCCAACGCATCTGTGTCTGCTGATTTAATTCCACTTTCCAGCCTGAGGTCAGTAGCTCTGTAGATTTAGCATTCAGAGATCCTTTACTTCAAAACCCTGAGGGTTTCTATTCCCAACACCTTTCTCAGACAGTGAACAGCACAGCGTTTTGGGGAAAAAAAACTCTCCTTAACACCTCCCTAATCCTTTTGACACCTATTTTAAAATCTGTGTGCTCTGATTATTGACATCTTGATATCACTTTTTTCAACCCCACATAATTTTATACAGCTTAAACACATTCTGTTGCTGTCCCAAAGAGAACCTCAGGTTATTTGATTTTTCCTCTTGACTAAAATTCTTCACTCCTGACACCATTCTTGTAAACTTTTTCTCCTTTCCAATATAATAATTTTCCTGTAATGGGGTGACCAGAATTGTGCACTGTACTCTAGCTGTTGTGCAACTCCTGTTTTTCCATAATTTCCTTATCCTTGTAGGCTGTCTCCCAATTGCAAATTGATTCCATTGAGTTTGTGTGCAAGTCATTTTGTGCGCAAATCAGAACACAATACAGGACAAGATAAAATAACTGTTTATAAGTACAAGGAAAAATTCACATGTCAGATCTTTAACATTAACATTAATTTTAACGCACCCCTGTATGGGGACGCGTTCATATCTGAAGTGGTGTGCTGTGTTCTTGATTCCCCAGCCAGGGGAAACAATCTCTGTGTAAACCATGTCAAGCTTCCTCGGAATCTTGTATGTTTTGACAAGATAGCTCCTAATTCTTTTAAACTCCAGGGAGTTGAAGCCTGATTTCTTAGTCTGCTCTCGTGGTACAATCTTCACTGGACTGCCTCCAATGCCAGTTGTGCCATTCTTTTAATATGGAAACTGAAGCTTTGTACAGAACTATATACACTTTTGAGTGCTGAGCTCTGTGGATGCAACTGGAAACCGCTTTCTAATCACAGAAACTTCTATTGAACATTACTCTCTGATTTCTTTCACTTCACAATTTTGAATTCAACTTAGGTGTAGATCCTACAGACTTGGTCAAAAGCCTTGCAAAAGTGCATGTAGACTACATCAAAGGTTAACTCTTCAAAAAATTATTGCAAATCTGACAATAAGTCCATGCTAATTGTTCTTGATTTAATTTGTACCTTCTAAATGCTTTATACTGTACCTTATGGGAAATTAGAAAATTCTAAGTGTTTCGCTGACTGACCTGTCATTATTCAAAAAGCCCTTCACCACCCACATTAGGAAGCAATCACACAATGTTAGCAGTACTCTTGTCCATACCTGTGGATGATTTGTAAGTGATAGAATCTCCACTTTTGTTCATTGCAGGATGCTCATACCAAAGAGGCCTGTCAAAGATGTTAAGTCCCCCTCCAACATAGATTATTGTATCCAAGATTTCACATTCCTCCTTCACTATAGTATCTGCGTCTGCTCCTTCTTTTGTGAGGATGAGATAGAGAACAGCAGTTGGGCAGATGAAGAAATAGAAAAGTGGTGAGCTTGGCGGGGGTGGGGGGGGGGGGGGGAAACAATGTTGCTAATAAGGACCATTGAGGTGAAAATGCGGCAAAACACAGCCCACATCATGCCAAGACCTGGAGTGTGGGAGAAAGTGCTCAGGCACTCAAATATTGAACACTGAATCCTGAGGGCTGCAGAGTTCCCGAAGAGAAAATGAGATGCTGTTCTTCCCGTTTGTACTGAGCCCATCTCAAGATTGAAATATAGCCCAGAAAAAAAAATGGCAAGCAACTGGAAGCTTACGATCATTTTTGCAGACAGATCATATGTGTTCCACAAAGCAATATTGTGTTTTGTCTTGCCAATATAGAGCAGACCATATTGTGAGCAGCAAATCCAGTTGACTACTAGATTGTGAAATGCAGGTAAATCACTTCACCTGCAAGGTATGTCTGGGGACTTGGATAGTGAGGAGGGAGGAAGTTAATTTGCAGTAGTTACACCTGTAGTTCTGTTCGAAGGTGCCATGGGGGTGTGGAGAGGTTTTGGGAGCCAGCCATGGTGTCTTGGACAGAATGGTCTCTGCAGAAACCTAACAGAGGGGATTTTATCTGGTTTGGCATCCCATTGGAGGTGGCAGAAACGGTGACTTGTGATCCTTTGGGGAAGCTGGTGGGTCGAAATTGAGGATCGGGGGAACCTATTGTGGGAAAGAGGAAAAAAGGTGAGGGCAGAAGTGCCAGGAGTGGCCTAGACACAGCTAAGGCCACTGTCGGCCAAGGTGGTGGAGAATCCCATTGGTTCAGGAGAAAGATTTGTGTTTCTGAGGCCCCCTGCAGAAGATCGCATCAGATGAAATGTGATTGAGATGGAGCAACTGAAAGAATGGAATGGAGAAATTACAGGAAATAAGGTGTGAGAATGCATCATCCAGGTAATTCTGGGAGCCGGGATATTTGTGGTGAGCCTATCCCCAAAAATAGAAATTGGTGTGGATGAAGGGAAGAGGAGAGTCAGATGAAGTCGGGAAAGATGAGAAAAAGGTTGAAATTGGAAGTGAATTTTTTTTTTTTGGCAGCCTTTCAGTAGTCCCATGTACCCAAAGGGGGTGCTGTCTTTTATGGGTCCTTTGAAAATTCATTGTCGCTAGGTGTTGGTCACGTGACCAATAATGGTTTTGTCAACCCAGACTGGTTTGGAAGGCCATAGAATTACCCCGCAATAGGAAATAGATGCTGGTCCTTGGCATTTTTATGTAGATCATTGTTTTGCTTAGCTTGCTTGTTATGGAACATTAATCTTGGTGACCATTGATTCTTGGGGGTAGAATTCATACAATAGCAGTTGCGAATTTTAAGGATAACGTTAGATAATCACTTGTAGGCAAGACTCCCATCCCAGATGACTGAATTAGGAATCTTCCAGAAGCTTGAGACATTATGTTGAATAGATAAAGGTCACTTGATTCTTGGCAGCCATTTTAGTAACTTTTGGCATCCATTTTTAACAAAAGATGTTTCTAGAGTCTTCATAATGAGCTTGATCGTTGGCATTGGAGTAGGTCTAATGTTAATTGCATCCAAAAGTGCCACTTGGCCACCTTGATTGTATTCTGAGCCCTTGTCACTTCTGAGTGCTTTCATCTTACCCTGCTGTCGTGGATTCAAAGCAGTGCAAGGGAGGTGAAGCAATGGGAAAGCCCATCAAAAGTAGCAACAAACACCACAGATTAACACCGTTAAGAGTAATGAAACCACTTTAAAACATAGAACATAGAACACGACAGCACAGAACAGGCCCTTCAGCCCACGATGTTGTGCCGACCACTGATCCTCATGAATGCACCCTCAAATTTCTGTGACCATATGCATGTCCAATAGTCTCTTAAATGTCCCCAATGACCTTGCTTGCACAACTGCTGCTGGCAACGCATTCCATGCTCTCTCAACTCTGTGTAAAGAACCTGTCTCTGACATCCCTTCTATACTTTCCTCCAACCAGCTTAAAACTATGACCCCTCGTGTTAGTCATTTCTGCCCTGGGAAATAGTCTCTGACTATCGACTCTATCTATGTCTCTCATTATCTTGTATACCTCAATTAGGTCCCCTCTCCTCCTCCTCCTTTTCTCCAATGAAAAAAGTCCGAACTCAGTCGACCTCTCTTCACAAGATAAGCCCTCCAGTCCAGGCAGCATCCTGGTAAACCTCCTCTGAACCCTCTCCAAAGCATCCACATCTTTCCTATAATAGGGCGACCAGAACTGGATGCAGTATTCCAAGTACACTTTAGGTACAATACAGCATTTCATTATTTTTAATTCCCTTTAACCAGCAAATATTTTCACTTTTGAAAGAGTAATTTAATTTAAAATGTTCCTTAAAATGTCATTGTTCTTCACAATTCCAGGTATTATAATTTTGTTTCAAAGTTCATTCTTATTTTTTTTAGTAGTCACTTCAGGAGTTAGAACAGTGGGAATGGAGTGTAGGGCAGTGGAATGATCATCCTGCAGAATTTGGGAAGTAAGGGTCACTACTAGTGTCTCTGCTGACTACATCTGTGGGAAGTGCACCCAGCACCAGCTCCTCGAAAACCGTGTTAGGGAACTGGAGCTGGAGTTGGATAAACTTCGGATCATTTGGGAGGCAGAGGGGGTTATTGACAGGACTTCGAGAGGTAGTCACTCCCCAGATAAAAGACAGATGAGTGACAGTTCGGGGACAGAAAGGGAACTGGCAGGCAGTGCAGGGATCCCCTGTGGCCATTCCCCTCAACAATAAGTATATTGTTTTGGATACTGTTTGGGGGATGACTTACCAGGGGAAAGCAGAGGGGCACCTGCTGCTCGAAGGGAAGGGGAAAGAGGAGTAGAGTAGTAGTCATTGGGGATTTGATAGTTAGGGGGACAGATAGGTGGTTCTGTGAGGAGAGAGACTCGCGGTTGGTGTGTTGCCTCCCGGGTGCCAGGGTCCATGATGTGTCTGATCGTGTTTTTCGGATCCTTTGGGGGGAGGGAGAGCAGCCCCAAGTTGTGGTCCACATTGGCACCAATGACATAAGTCGGAAGAGAGATGGGGACTTGAGGCAGAAATTCAAGGAGCTAGGATGGAAGATTAGAGCTAGGACAAACAGTTGTTTTCTCTGGTTTGCTGCTACGTGCTAGTGAGGTGAGGAATAGGGAGAGAAAGGAGTTGAACAAGTGGCTACAGGGATAGTGCAGGAGGGAGGGTTTTGGGTTTTTGGATAATTGGAGCTCTTTTTGGGGTAGGTGAGACCTCTACAAGCATGATGGTCTTCATCTAAACCAGAGAGGTACCAATATCCTGGGTGGGAAATTCACTAAAGCTATTAAGGTGGATTTAAACTAATACAGCGGGGGGATGGGAACCAAAATTGTAGGACAGGTACAGAAGAGGATGAGAGTAGGGAATTCCCAAATCAAGTATCTGACACGGCAAGCGAGAACCTGGTTTGAAGTGTGTGTACTTCAATGCGAGAAGCATCCGAAATAAAGTGGGTGAACTGGCAGCGTGGGTTGGTACCTGGAACTTCGATGTTGTGGCCATTACGGAGACATGGATAGAGCAGGGACAGGAATGGCTGTTGCAGGTTCCAGGATTCAGATGTTTCAGTAAGAACAGAGAAGATGGTAAAAGAGGGGGAGGTGTGGCATTGTTGATCAGGGACAATATTACAGTTGTAGAAAGGATGTTTGGGGACTCGTTAACTGAAGTAGTATGGGCTGAGGTTAGAAACAGGAAAGGAGAAGTCACCATGCTGGGAGTTTTCTATAGGCCTCCGAATAGTCCCAGAGATATAGAGGAAAGGATAGCAAAGATGATTCTCGATAGGAGTGAGAGAGGCAGGGTAGTTATCATGGGGGACTTCAACTATCCAAGTATTGACTGGGATCACTACAGTACGAGTACTATAGATGGGCCAGTTTTTGTCCAGTGTGTGCAGGAGGGCTTCCTGACCAGTATGTAGACAGGCCGACAAGGGGCGAAGCCACTTTAGATTTAGTACTGGGTAACAAGCCTGGAAGATTTGGAAGTAGGTGAGCACTTTGGAGACAGTGATCACAATTCAGGTTTACTTTAGTGATGGAAAGTGATAGGTGTACTCCACCTAGCAAGAGTTCCAGCTGGGAGAAGGGAAATTATGATGCAATTAGGAAAGATTTAGGAAGAGTAGAATGGGGAAGGAAACTGCAGGGGATGAGCACATTAAAAATGTGGAGCTTATTCAAGGAAAAGCTCCTGTGTGTCCTAGATAAGTATATATCTGTCAGGCAGGGAGGAAGATAAAGAACGCGTGAGCCGTGGTTTACTAAGGAAGTGGAATCCCTGGTCAAGAAGAAGGCTTATGTTAGGACAAAATGTGAAAACTCAGTTCGGGCACTTGAGGGTTACAAGGAAGTCAGGAAAGACCTAAAAAGAGAGCTCAGAAGAGCCAGGAGGGGATGTGAGAAGTTGTTGGTGGATAGGATCAGGGTTAACCCTAAGGCTTTCCGTAGGTATGTCAGGAATAAAAGAATGACACGACTTAAATTAGGGCCAATCAAGGATAATAGTGGGAAGTTATGTGTGGAGTCAGAGGAGATAGGGGAAGCACTAAATAAATATTTTTCAACAGTGTTCACTATAGAAAATGAAAATGTTGGTGAGGAAAATACAGAAATACTTGCATCTAGACTAGAAGAGATTGAGGTTCACAAGGAAGTGGTATTAGAAATACTGCAGAGTGTGAAAATAACAAGTCCCCTGGGCCAGATGGGATCTATCCTAGGATCCTTTGGGAAGCAAGGGAAGAGATTGCTGAGCCTTTGGCACTGATCTTCAAATCATCATTGTCTACAGGAATAGTGCCTGAGGACTGGAGAATAGCAAATTTGTTTCCCTTGTTCAAAAAGGGTCGTAGAGACAACTCTGGTAATTACAGACCAGTGAGTCTCACTTCAGTTGTTGGTAAAGTGTTGGAAAAGGTTATAAGACAGAGGATATATAACCATCTAGAAAAGAATAATCTGATCAGGGACAGTCAGCACGCTTTTGTGAAGGGTAGGTTGTGCCTAACGAATCTTACTGAGTTTTTTGACAAAGTGACCAAACAGGTAGATGAGAGTAAACCGGTTGATGTGGTGTATATGGATTTCAGCAAGGCGTTCGATAAGGTTCCCCACATTCGGCTATTATACAAAATGCGGAGGAATGGGATTGTGGGAGAAACAGTAGTTTGGATAATAATTGGCTTGCTGAAAGAAAACAGAGGGTTGTAGTTGGTGGAACATGTTCATCTTGGTGTCCAGTTATTAGCGGCATACTGCAAGGGTCGGTGTTGGGTCCACTGCTGTTCGTCATTTTTATAAATTACCTGTGTCAGCTTAGAACAGTGGGTTAGTAAATTTGCAGACGACACTAAGATCGGTGGAATTGTGGATAGTGACGAAGGATGTAGTAGGTTACAGAGCTGGGCTGAGAGGTGGCAAACGGAGTTTAATGTGGACAACTGTGAGGTGATACACTTGTTGGCCGGAGTAATCGGAATGCAAAGTACTGGGCTAATGGTAGGATTCTTGGGAGTGCAGATGAGCAGAGAGATCTCTGTGTCCATGTACACAGATCCCTGAAAGTTGCCACCCAGATTGACAGGGTTATTAAGGCATACAGTGTTTTGGCCTTTATTAATAGAGGGATTGAGTTCCGAAACCAGGAGGTTATGCTACAGCTGTACAAAGCTCTGGTACGGTCACACTTGGAGTATTGTGTACAGTTCTGGTCACCACATTATAAGAAGGATGTGGAAGCTTTGGAAAGGGTGCAGAGGAGATTTACTAGGATGTTGCCTGGTATGGAAGGAATGTCTTACGAGGAAAGGCTGAGGCTGTTCTCGTTAGAGAGAAGGAGGTTGAGAGGTGACTTAATAGAGACATACAAGATAATCAGAGGGTTAGATAGGGTGGACAGGGAGAGCCTTTTTCCAAGTACGGGGACGGCAAACACGAGGGGACACAACTTTAAAGTGAGGGGCGATGGGTATAAGACAAATGTCAGAGGTAGTTTCTTTACTCAGAGTAGTAAGGGTATGGAATGCTTTGCCTGCAGCGGTAGTAGATTCACCAAGTTTAAGTGCATTTAAGTCGTCATTGGACAGGCAAATGGACGTACATGGAATAGTGTAGGTGGGATGGGCTTCAGATTAGTGTGACAGGGCGGCGCAATATCGAGGGCCGAAGGGCCTGTGTTGTGCTGTAATGTTCTATGTTCTATTCATTGACTTTTGAGTGGTGTGGCGAGGGGCATTTGTTTGGTTATAGGAAGCAGCTGAGCTCAGCAGTATAGATGGAATTAGGGGAAGACCAGATGAGCAATTGATGGTCATGCAGAGTTATGTCAACAATGAGCAGAGTCTCAAACCATCCTTTAAACATAAATGTTCTTACTTTCTTCCGGGGAGGTGTGTTTTGCCAGTTGGGCTAGCATTTATTACCCATCCCCAGTTGCCCTAGAGAAGGTGGTAAGCTACCTCTCAGAATTGCTGCAGTTTGTTTGCTGTAAGTGCACCCACAATGCTGAGGTTCTAAGATTTTGACCCTGCGACAGTGAGAGAGCAATAACATATTTCCAAATGATTGATGGTGGTTTAAGAGAAACTGGCAGGTGCTAGTGTTTCCAATGTAATTGCTTGCCTTGTCTTTGTGGGTTGTGGGTTTGGAAGGTACTTTGTAAGAAGTTTTGTTGAATTTCTGTAGTATATTTCTGCTACTATATGGTGGCTGAGGGAGTGAATGTTTGTGAACATGGTGCTAATCAGATGGGCTTCTTTATCCTGTGTTTGTGTTGTTGAAGCTCCTGTCATCTATCATGTGCCTTGTAAGTTTTGGACAGGCTTTTGAGAGTCAGGAGATGAGTTGCTCATTGTAGGATTACCAAGCACTGATCTGCCGTTGCTGCCAAGGTATTTATATAGCTAGTTCAATTCCGTTTCTAGTCAATGGTCAAAGGTGTTTTCATGACAGATTCCATAATTCTGCTGAATGTTGAGGGGCAATAGATAGATTTTTTTTTGTTGTTAGAGATGGATATGGCCTGAATGTTACTTTCCATTTGTCAGCTGAAGCCAAGTTATTGTTCAGGTCTGCATTTGGATGTGGACTGTCTCTGTATCTGAGTTGTCGCAAATGGTGCAACATTGTGCAATCATCTGCAATTGTCTGACCTTTTGGAAGGCAGACCTTTGGTGAAGCAGCTAAACGGCCAAGTTCAGCCTCAGATTCTATGCTGAGAGATGCCTGGAGCTGAAATGACAACTGACCTTGTACTGCCGCAACCATCTTCCTTTGTGCCAGGTTGAACCCAACCAGTGGAGCATTTTTCCATAAAACCCATTGATTCAAGTTTTGCTAGGGTTCCTTGATGTTACGCTCAGTCAAGTGTGGCTTTGTCATCACTGAAGTTCAATTCTTTTGTCCATGTTTGGAGGAAGGCTGTATGAGTTCAGGAGCAGAGTACCCTGGCAGAACCCAAACAACACCAGTGGATTGTGGATAGGCCTGTGCTGCTTCACAGCATTGACAACCTCTTCCAGCACTTCAATAATGCTGATAATGATCAGTGGCTGGATTGGATTTGGCCTGCTGCTTGTACACAAGACATAACTGAGCAATTTTCCATATCAGGTAGATATCTTTGTTGTGGCATGATCTAGTTGAGCTGTTTCTGTGTTCGTATATTGGTTGAAGTACCATACAATGCCAGTGAATGATAGACTTATAAAACGCAAGCTTGCGTTATAAGGGAATAAAATGTTCGAATGAGTTATTTCTCTTGTGCCACTGAACATTTTTCAGACTTTCCATTCTATTGTGGAGATTTCACCACTACATTTCTCAAGTAACAAATAAAAAAATAGAAAACGTATTCTGACTTTAATCAATACCCCTAAAGATAGTTACCATAGTCTTAATGGACCATATGGTTGTGTTCTCATTGGAAAGTGACAGTTAATGGTTAATCTCAAGAGTCACCATACCTCCGGTGCAAGGACAGGTTGGGAAGGAGTGTCCTTCATGCCAAACTCAGCTGATGCAGGGGTTGAACCTATACTGTTTACATTGCAAATCAACTGTCCAGTCAACTGAGTTAACTGATCCCCTTAAACTAATTCACTTTTTGTATAATGCAAATTAAATGAATGTTAGTTTTCCCACATTGCCAGTTCATCTTTAAGTAAAACAAAATGCACAACTAACCTTCCGAAGTTTCTGAATCTGTTAAAGTTACTTCATAGCATCTTGTTTTTGCCCTGTTGTTAAGTTCCTCAATACCGACCCATGGATGAAAGCTAAATTCTGATCAATCAGTTCACAGGGTGACATTGGGTTTGTCAGATTGATTTTTTAATAAGCAAATTGTTGTCTTTGAAATTATTATATTCCTTGATGCCATAAATATTTTCATTATGCTTTATCCAGTGTGTTTTATTGACTTCTGTGATTTAGTATAAAAATGCAGCGTTTAAAAGCAATACTTCTCAATTATTTTCTCCGTGCCACCATTTTGAGGCTTCAAAATAGTCATGAGCCCTTAGAACTGAAAGCAGGATGGGGGTGAGGGGAGTGAATCTGAGAATTGGGTCCTATTAAAGAAAATATAACTCTAATAATTTGGCTGGAGCCCTGCAGCAGCCATTACTGCCTTTTGAACTCATGACTTTATGGTCTGAAACATCAGATTGGAAAGGTCTAATTCAAGGTAATTATTCTAAAGTTCCTTCCTGTGAAAAATTGGTTCCAAATCCTAAAATGGAACTGGTAAATGGACAGTAAAATGCTGAATTTATGAGAAAAGGGTTTGATACAAAATGATTACATGTAATATATACACACACATTTATTGTGTACTAGAGAAGTTAAAGCATTCCAGTGGATACATATAAAAGTAAAGTCCAATGGATTCTAAAATCCAACTTTGGGTCTGATCGCAGCTATACAGGAAGAGTTGATCTTTTAAAGTTATTGACCTATAAGGTTAACTGTTTCCATCTCCATAGATGCAACCAGACTAGAATGTTTCCATTCATTATTTTTAATACTATTGATTGCATAGTTAATTCAGTGTATCATTTTTGCACCCCATACCATTTGATTGCATGGTTTAGCATTTAATTGCATCCCACTCTGAAACTTAAGTTCAGTAAACAAAATAAATACAGGAGGCACAACATTGAGGGTCAAACTGTGCTGTACTGTTCTATGTTCTATATATGTTCTATAAATGGAACTCAGTTGGCCATTCATAATTCATCCAACAAAATTCAATTTTCTTAAATAGCTGAAAGATTCACTCCATAACCCAACTTGGAAGTCAACTCCATTTGCTGTGAGGAAGTACTATTTGGTGGTCCTAATGCCATCTTCTATCATTCATTTGCAACAGTTGCCTTTTCACAGGAGAATTTGGTTTCTTTATGCTAACTCTGATTCTCATTTATTTTGGTGAGCAGAATTTGACTTAATTCAAGATCTGTATTGCCATACGTTTTGTTCACATGCTACCAACTACCAAAATAGTTGATTTACTCTCTCCAACCACAGGTAGCTACTTTGGAATTAATGTATATAGAAGCTGATCTGACTTGGTGCTGGAAAGAATATAAGTCGTGAATGTTAAGAATATCCTTCAATGCTAATGGGCCAATGAAGATTTGTCTCCTATTCAAGGAATGTACATTTTCCATTTGAAGTTAATATTCTGGCTTATGTTATTAATGAGAGAGAATGGATTGGTCCATTTGTAGCATAGGTTGGTTTCTAGTCATCCACTTGAGCAATGCCTGCAAATAACCCACATGCGTCTACAAATATTCTAGTAACAGTCTTACTGGATAATTTTTACTTAACACTGGCTGGAAAGTACATATTTTTAAAAATTTATCATATAGTTTGAGGGCCATTATCTCAGGAAAGCATAACAAATAAAGATCCTGCTCCAAACATTGAAGTTGTGTTTAGTTGCTTAGCTACACTAAGATTACTTTGGTGTACGAATGGCAATAGTGTTATTATTTATGCTGCAGTGATGTTTGCTTCAAACTGGTCTTTATTACTAAATGATATTAAAAAGAAGCTATTTTATTGTGCCCTCTTACATCCTGGATATATTGTAGATAGTACTGTATGCAAAGCTATTGGTTAGCCTTTTGGATGTTGATAATTTACTATGTTTACCTTAGCATGATTTTGTTCGCCGGGAGCATCCGCAAAGAGTTCTTTGTGACCTTATTTCAAGAACAAAAGATGCGGTTCGAGAGCTGGATAATCTTCAGTATAGAAAAATGAAAAAAATTCTTTTTCAAGAAACTCGTAATGGACCAATGACTGAATCACAAGAGGAAGAGGAGGTAAGATGAATTAAGTGGTTTAAGTAATAGATTAAAACCTAAGGGAGTGTGAAAAGGTTTTTTACCCCCCTGAAGTTATTGTTGCTTTAATTTTATCATCACTTTCTGGTTTCTAATTCAAATAGCAATTCCTCATATGTAACTCAAACTACTGAATTGAAGAAATATTTGTGAAGGACATCAGATGGGGTTATCTATTTTTGACATCTGTATACACGTTTTGTTTTTGCAGTAATAATTAGAAACTCTGGCTACCAGTCTTTTGCTGCTACTTTTGCTCTGTGAAGTTAATGTGCATTTTAAATCAATTACAATACTGAATTGCTGTATTAATTGAGTTCAATTATATACCTCCAGAAAAGAGTTGAGACTTTCTGACTTGTATGGTTTATCGCTGCACTCTTTAAGTGCAATTTGTCCGCTAAATTACCTTGGGGGCTCTTTGACGGCATTATCAATGTTTCAAAGTTCTGATGGTACTGATTATAAAAGGAACTGTTAAACTTGAAATCTTTATTTATAACAGTCTAAAGTATTGGGTGCATGTATGAAGTTATAGAGTCATAGTGATGTACAGCACGGAAACAGACCCTTCAGTTCAACTCGTCCATGGCGACCAGATACCCTAAATCAATCTTGTCCCATTTGGCCTATATGCCTCTAACCCCTACCTGTTCATTGACCCATTCAGAAGCCGTTGCCGCTTCTTCCTCTGGCATCTTATTCCACACATGACCATCCTCTGTGGAAAAAATTCCCCCTTGGGTCCCTTTTGCATCTTTTGTCTCTCATCCTAAACTTCTGCCATCTGATTTTGCATCCCCCCCCGAACCCAAGGAAAAGACCGTATCTATTTACCCTATCCATGCCCCTCATGATTTTACAAATCTATAAGGTCACTCCTCAGCCTCCGACACTCCAGGGAAAACAGTCCCAGCCGATTCAGCTTCTCCTGATAGCTCAAACCCTCCATCCCTGGCAACATCCTTGTAAATCTTTTCTGAACCCTTTCAATTTTCACAACGTCCTTCCTATTAGCAAGGAGTCAAAATTAAATGCAGTACTTCAAAAGTGGCCGAACCAGTGTCCTGTCCAATTGCAGCAAGACCTCCTAACTCCTATTAAAGGCAAGTGGCCAAATGCTGCTACCACAACTGCCCTGTCTCTCTATGATTCCACTTTCAAGGAGCTATTAATCTGCAGTTCAAGGTCTCTTCGTTCAGCAACACTCCCCAAGACCTTACCATTAAGTGTATAAGTCCCGTCCTGATTTGGCCATACCAAAATGTAGCATCTTATGTTTAACATAGAATTTTGTGAAATGCGAATTAGCCTAATAATGGAAACAAAGGGTGTCATGTATGTATATTCCTGATAGCTTTGTTGGTAATTCACTGTTTATTGTAGTAACGAGCTACATATGTCAAGAATGAATCAGTTTCAATTGGAATTTTAGCTGAGAAGATAGTGGAGGTAGTTGAATTATTTTACACCATTTTTAGTGCAGGAAATCTAGGCATAATTTCAGCATCTGATGTGTAATTAGCTACTTCAAGCTAGAATCCATGTTTGTGGGTACCTGAGAAATGTTATCAGGCTCAACTGCATTGTTCACAGCTTTAGACTAACAAAGGAAGAGTATTTACTTGGGCAAATATGGGTACCTATTGGATCAGACCTTTTATTCAAGTGAAATTTGCAGTGTCAAAAGACCATCAAGTTTTAGGGAAGGGGTCAGATTTCTTTAGTTCAGCAAAATTGAACAATTATTGATGCATTGCAAATTTTTTGGAACCATCTCTTTAAACGAAATTTCCAAAGCAGTTTTTGTGCCTGAATTCAAAGTTGCTTATTTCTTTCTCAATGACTTAGACCAATCTGAAATAGTTTTTATAGAAATCATATAGCTAAACATCTGCTTATGTAATCAGAAGATAATTATGGATGTGGAAAGCCAGTTGGTTCATTTTAATTCATCCACCCAATAAAATGCCATCAGGCCCACTTCTTCCCTATTGCAGCATTAGTAACTGATTCTGGAGTTCTTTGCTTCGAGGGGTAAGTTCTAATTTATCAATTCTGTGAACAAGAAATTGGTTGTAGCAATCTAACTTTGGTTCCTAATTGAATCAGTTGTTCTAATTGTAATTTATCTTCAAATAATATTTTAGATTTGTCTTTCCCAGACTTAAGGATGTTAACTTTGTTTCTGAGGGGCATTGTTTCGAGTTTTAAAACTTTCTTAACAGACTGATAAAAGATTTCAGCTTGGTGGCCCTTTGTACAATGACTGCAATGCTTGAACATTTCCTTTGCATCTTGGAAATGTTGATTGAACACAGCTCTCAAGTGTCTCTGCTGTGTATTTTTTTAAAAATACTGATAAGACAGGACACTTTCTAATTGTTTTACTGTATTTTCTGGTTTATATTGTAAGATTCTACAATAAATGTTCGCTAATTCAAAATTAGCTATATGAATGCCATTTCAGCTTAGCTGATCGTAACTAGTTAACAACAGTGATTTTAAAGTGTCTTGCTACCACTTCTTTCTTCCGTCAACCTCCTAAAGGGGCACTTCTAAGCTGTAGCTCTACCTGGGTTGTCCATCCTTGGTTTCTCCTGTGGGAATAATTCTGTTGAACCTGGCTCAAAATATCTGTATCTGAAATCCACATAGCTCTTTTCCAGTAATTTGATCAGAAATGTGCACTCAGCCTTTTTTATGTTTTACGCTCCCTCACTCTGAATACTAAGGCCAAAAGTAGATTTACCACCATCCTAGCTGAGAACTACTCATCTGGTATTAAGATGAGATTCCTGTTCCTATATGTGAGAGAATTTTACTTTTTAACACGCTTGTTAACAGTTGAACAGTTGTCAGTAATGTGTATTATTTGTTACCTTGTTTGACTACTTTTAGTCTTAAATTGTACCTGTAGAGCATTTTGGATTGCATAAAACAAAGGTAAATTTCCAAAATTTGCTGCTCTGCTGATGGTGAAAAGTACAGTTTAAGATAAATAAACTGTGGGACCCATTCAGCAAATTGTTGAAAAATTATTTGTCGCCTTCCCCTTATTGATGATGCTCAATCTTGTTTTTTATAATGTTGCAATTTATTGAGTCTGTCTTCTGTCACTTGTCACCGGGGCGTCTGATTTAAAAACTTGGATTACAGTCTCTTGCAGTATTTTAAGTTCTGTGACTATTGTGAATACTCTTTCCCATGCCTCTGCTGGGATCTTGGGCATCAGGGTTCTGCTTAGTGCTCTAACTGTATAAACCCTATTTCGTTTACTAATTAATGGTCTTTTTAACTTCGGTGCAATGTGAGAAATACTGTTCACTACATGTGATTTTCACATGCATGATACCACTAATGCATGTTGACCTGTACTAACATTGCTTTCCTCTATCTTGCAGGACAGTGAGCATGGTGCAGGATTAGGTAGTAAAGTAGATAGCCTGGGAAGTAATCAATCCATTCCCAGTATGTCGATCAGCACAGGCAGCCAGAATAGCAGTGTTAACAGTCTGCATGAAGTCTTTGATGATAGTTCAGAGATCGCAATGATGCATGATGGTGATAACACCATGCAATCCAATGTCTCCGTCATCCACAAGAAGGTAAGTTTTCAGTATAGTCTGAAAAATTTATCTCATTAAAGTGTTCTGCGCTGCATAAAATTGTTAAATTATTACCAGAAACATTTAGACAAGTGAAACTTCGTGGAAATCTAGAAGACAATTAATTGTTTGGAAGTAACCTCAGATCAGCAAAACACCATCATCCACTGTCTAGTTTTCTAAATTCATATGGATTTTAATCCCTTAGCACAATTGTTTATTAAAGCTTTGGTATAAGCACTCCAAGATCTCTTCAGAAACTCAGCAGATACAGTGGTGTAAGTAAAGAGTCCAATGTGTTGACTCATGGGAAACATGGAATATGTCAATTAATTTTTTTTTTGAAAACTGGTAAAATTGCACTGATTGGCAAGTTTTATGTTTGGCACTCAGCAGGAAATCCCAAGGAAGAGCTTTTCGAAGTGGACCCAAATTTTACCCAGTTGTTTATTGCCCCCAGATTGGAAAATCTGCCCACTAATTTGAGAAGGATGGTGTTATGCATCTGTTCTTAAAAACTATTTATTTCACGTGTATATGATTAATTAGAATTAGGGTTTAGTGGACTAACTAGCTTTTCTTATTTTTATTCTTCAGTTCCTTCATTCAAATTAGTGACTTGTAATTAATCCAAAGTCCATTCTCAATCCACAGGAAGATTGCAATAAAGCTAAAAAAAAATTGAGATGAATGATGTACTGTGGTGAAGAATTAAATGATTGTGAAATGCCTTTCACTTTTGTTGAAATGCCTTTCTAAGATGAAAATTGATTACCTGATACTTAAAAGTATTTAGTGTTATGGTCTGAGCTGATAGTATTACTGGATTGAAATCTAACTTGATAAGAGTTAGATTTAACAAGGTGTTCTTTCGCTAAAATGCAAGAATGCAATACTGGTTTTAACAGATGTTTATTATGCACAAGAAAAAAGATAAAGTTAGCTATCTACATACAATACAATTTGAAAGGTTTTCTAAACACTCTAAAATAGCATCTGATCTATTCTAACAGCATCACATTAAGTACTTGCACACTAAAGAGAATGCCCTTCTTGATCGCATCCTATCTGTTTAAATTAACTGTTCTTTGAATTCCCAGTCTTGAAAATTTATTAGTTTTTTGCTTGATTATTCACACAACTGAACTCAGATTACAACTTTGAATAATCCCTTCGGTGTTCCAACCAAGCACTACTTCTGGTCTGGAACTTTCAAACATTAATCTATACACTGAGGTAAGTCATTTCCTCACAGTTCCAAACTATCTTCTTTCTTGGGAAATTGTTTCATAGATTCAAATTCTACCAAGACCTCTGCAAACTGAAATAAGATTTCCAAGCTTAAGGATTTTCCCTTAAGCAAAAAAATCAGCTGTTTATTCTAAACTGAAAACAAGCTCATGCTCCTCAGTATTTAATCTATCCATATGCAAAACTTCCCCAATACAAATTTCTATTATCACCTTGAGAGCTTCCCACTCGGACACTCTCTTTTATAAAGAAAAGTCATGGGTCCAGAAGTATTGAGGTTAATTGTTAAACCCCCTCATGCACGCAGACCAAAATCGAAATACCATTAATTCATTTCCAAACTCTCAAATCAATAGTTTTTTTTTACACAGACATCACAATAGTTATACAGGAAAGTATATTCAGTGGTCTATGTACAAAAGAAACTTCGTTACCAAGAGTTTTAGAGTTCACAGCAAGAATTTCAGAACTCCAAATGTTGATTAAAAACAAGGACGTATAATGTAACTATCATTTGACAAAACATTCTGAAACTTCTAAAATCTATATAAGAGCTGGTGTAGGCGTAAGTCCCACTCTTGCACCTTTTTGTTTAGACCTTTTCCAATCAACCTGTAACAATAGGCAGCTGGGGTGACTTTTTTCTTAATTTCACAAAACCGTAGTGAAGCACCTCAATGCCATCACATTAAATGGTCAGAAATGAATCCAGCCACTGATTTTAACTAAAATGTTCATTTTCAAGATTATTAGCTTTCCCATGATATTCATTTCTGGAATTCCCATATCTTCAAGTAGCAGTGACACATTTTATTTATTCAGTTGTTCTTCATACACCACTGGTCAGACCAGCATTTCTTGGCCAGAGGACAGTTAAGTGTCCACTACACTGCCGCCTGTCAGAAGTCAGTAGCCAAACAAGGATAGCAGATTTCCATGATTTGTACGACAATTACTGTATTCACATTTCACTGTCTGCCATGGTGGGATTTGAACCCATGATCCCATTAGCCTGAGGTTCTGGATTACTCATCCAGTGACATAACCATCATTAAGTCACTGCTTCCCTTTTTGAAGGGAATATATATCTTAATAATTAATGCCAAATTTAATGGAATTAGTTTGCTTTACAGGAGTCATTTCAGATATGAAGTGTATCATTTTACTTTCAAATACATTCAATAGCTATAATTATGGAATTAAAATTTGTAAATTCAATTACGCAAAACTATTCTGAACTCTGTCGACATTCTGACAATCTTACATAATTGCTGCTGTTTTATACCCCAAATTGGAAATCAGGCTGAATTTACTGTTTTAGAAACAAAGCATAAATTTGTGCAGCGGGTCATTTAATTTCAACCTAATTGTGGCTTTTACCATGTTAGAGTTAAAAATTTCAGCAAACGTTTTTATGTTAAGGCCCTTTTGTATGTTTAGGGAAATATTTCCTTTGTACCTGAAGGCTTTCCTACTGAAGTAAATGTTCATAGTTTTATTTGCTTTTATTATGGTTGTGTTAAATATTTTAAGGAGGGTTGTAGTAAATGTAGTGAGGTGCAGCAGCACTATAATATGTTCTTTAGTATTTTGCACGCAGATAATTGTAGGTATACAATTTAAATTAAAAACTAGTTGTTTGTTTGAAAGTCAGCTATTTTGCATATTTAAATAGAAAGCTTAAGCAACATTTGAGAAATTATACATTTTCAGTTTTTTGATGTGAAAAAGTTGACCAAATATTAAAAATATTAGTTCAAGTAGATTTTCCCCCAACAATCAGCTTGTAAGTGTTGCAAAAAAAATGTGCAGCTGAAGGTCTGCCTGTGATTCAAGAAGCATCCCACTACTGATCAGCTGACTCCTCTCCTGCAATGTGTTGGTTATTCATCTCACTATTCAGCTGCAGTGACTGGTACAGCTAACTATGCATTTCATATAGTTCTTGCAGAAAAGTCGAGGAAATACAAAGCTATCCAGCAGAGAAAGCACACAGTTTGACATTGTATTGTTATATCCCATTTCAGCAGGACCATGTATTCATAAGGGATGAAGCAGGCCAGAAAGACATCAGGCCTGATCTGCGGCCTACAGCATCTCTCCATAGTCAGGCCTCTCTGCTTAAGAACCGAGAGCATTTTGCTACAATCAGAACAGCATCTCTGGTAAGCATACAAAACAAATTTTTTTTTTAGTTTCTTCCAGTGAATGTTTAGGCTGTTAATCACATTTAATGTAAGTCAAAGCATATTTTTCCTTCATTCACTAATTGTAATACATATTTAATCAAAGTCCTAAGAGGTTTTTCTTTATGGAAATATTTTAAAATGCTTAAACGTAGAAGCTTTTCAACATTTTAGACATTGAAAATGTTTTGTGAATTCATGGTTAGAGAGACTTAATTTAATCTCGAATGGATAATTTGTGGAAGCAGTGAGATGGCTGTATCTAATGGAATTAATGTGAGCCTGGCAGCAAATAGACGGTATTTTAATGTAGGCATGTTTTGTATCAATGTCCATTCTATGTCGAAGTGAAGCCCTACAATGCTAATTTTTAGAAAATGGTATTCTAGGTCATAGTTGTAAGCTTTAACAATGTGTAGTTTATTGTAGACTCTGAGATTGCAGTAACATTTTATTTGTTTAATTAAATAGAGTTGAAACAAATTTTACTTCAGGACCTTGATAAACAGGATTTTAGTTTTGAGACCACTGTGGTCCTCTCAATAATCATACTTACCTTGTGAATTTTTGAAAAGAAGTTTAATTTACAGGATCTCTTTTTCAGAGCTCCTATGATGTTTGCAAGCCATGTTAATGTGTATCTTTTTAAAATTAATACATTTTAGCCATTCAACACAAACTAAAAGGGATATCCAATCTGTTCATTGTTTTTAATGCTAATGTTTGTATATACCATGATGCATCTGATTCTAGATTCTGATTTTTGAACTATTTATTAAGCAAAAGTTTTAAAACTTAATTTGTTTCAGGAATGGTATTGCACCTTCTATTCACTGCTGTTGAAGCATTTAATGGTTGTGATTTTTGAATATGCTGTTGAATTAAGGAAATGAATGGTGCTTCAGAAGTGGTTAATTTCAATTTAATCATGTTAAAGCAGTTCAGCTGATCATTGTAAAATGTGTGAACTGAGCATTTGATCTACCTCGGTCCCCATAATGTTGAAGTCTTCCACAGCAGATGGAAATATGTTGCCACTTTGTTAGAAATCCAGACTCTTCATGATGGCAGCACTTTGGAATTGATGGATTTTCCTTTTTACACTGCCAAATGTCAAAGCCCTGCAGAAACCCTTATCGCAGAATTAGAGACTGAGCATTATTATTTTGCCTACAATCCACCAAAGAAATAAAATGACCAATTGATGTTTCAATTTCATAAGGGATTTTACCACAGCAAGCTTTTAGAAGTTGTGTGATACAGAGATCAATCTTTCCCTTGTGTGTGCTAGGAAGCTTTTTGGCTTCACCAGGTTTTAAAACAGTTTTTTCTTTCTTCATCCATATATTCTTGGGATTGCATATCGTTGAGTTTAAGTACTGAGTCTCCCCATTGTTCTAATATTATCAACTTCACTATTTTCTATTTGCTTTTCTACTGGTTGGATTGACTAGCAGAGTTTATAAATGATACTGTTTTATCAGACATATAATGGGAAAATTTTTATCCAGTAGGCTTAACCCTATTAGCGAACGTGTGTATGAGGACAGAATTAGCTCCCACAACTATTGACCCACTTTTTTTTCAACTGTGCTGTTAGATTTTCAGACACTGCATTATACAGTACATTTCTATATAAGATGCACATTATAGTGATAAGATTGAATTTATTTTCAGGTTTTGCTCTTAGATTTACATTTTTATTTTCACTTTTAACTTCCTCTTTATTCACTATACCTTTGTACTATAGTGCACTTCCTCAAAATAGATTAAATTTCAAATCTTGGGTCAGGAGTTTTGCAAGTGCTAGTCTACCAAAGTTATGGGCCAGAACTACAAAGCAATTCCATACAAATTTTATTTGAAGTTTGAGGATGGGTAGAATTTTGCTGAGGACAACATTCTGTCAGTTAAGTTCTTCAAGATTGCTGTCCTTGAATAATATGTCAATTTATTCTTGAAACATGAGGACAGACTTATATTTTTATAGTCACAGGAAGTTCACTTAGCATCACTCTAGTTGCGCTAGTTAAAATTCATCTATGTAAGGAAATTCAATTTGGTTCTCCATTCAGACTGATTTGAACTCCATTTATTCTGAGTAGCAGTCAAGCCTAATACTACAGAAAATAAAATTCATGTTAATCTGTTTCAAATGCCTCTTCAAAATGCACCTTGTTAAAATCTCTTTGGAGTCTTTTCTGTTTTATTTAAATGTGATTGATGCTTTTCAACTCCTGCTTTGCTTGCTTTTATATTAACTAGGCTTGATTTTACCATAATGAATATCGAAGTGCACAATTTGCATGCAACTTTTAGTGGTAAGGGATAAGTAGTAAAATAAAAAAAAAACTAGTGCTTAACTGCCAGAGCAAGTTTTATATGCTTATTTTTAAACTAATACAGCATTTCCTATGCAATGGTGACTGCACTTTTAAAACTCTCTTGTTTTTTTTTCCTAATTTTCCAAACTAATGTCCCACCTGTTGCATGAAAAAAAGTTGAGCTATGGGTGTTGCTGGTGGAGCCAGCATTTATTCATCCCTATTTGCCCTTCATTGCAGTGGTGAGCTGCCTTCTTTGAACTGTGTCCACAAGTCACCCGACACAAGGTTATAGTTCAACAGGTTTATTTGAAATCGCAAGCTGTTGGAGCACTACCACTTCAAGTGGAATGGCTCCACCTGACGAAGGAGCAGCGGTCCGAAAGCTTGTGATTTCAAATAAGCCTGTTGAACCATAACCTGGTGTTGTGTGACTTCTGACCTTGTCCACCTCTGTCCAACACTGGTATTTCCACATTATTTCTTGAAGGGAGTTTCAGGATTTTGGTCCAGTAACAGCGAAGGAATAGTAATACAGGACCAATGTCAGGAGGAGTACAACTTGGAAAGAACTTGCCAGTGACAATGTTCTAATGCTTCTGCTGTCCTTACCATTCTAGGTGGTAGATGTTGTGGGGTTTGGAAAGTGTTGTTGAAGGATCCTTTATAAATTTCTACAGCACATTAATGGTACATACTGCAGCCATGTGCTATGGTGTAGGATGGAATGAATGTTTAAAGTGGGCCATGGTGTTCCAATCAACTGATTTGCTTGTTCTGGATGATGTCAAACTGCTTGTATTGTTGGAGTTGCATTTGTCCTTTGCATTTGTTATACTACTGATTTGCAGATAGTGAACAGATTTTGTGGAGTCCGGAAGTGCTAAGGGATCCAGGCTCTGACCTGCTCTCGTACTCACAGTATTTACATGGCTGATCCAGTTCAGTTTCTGATCAATGGTAACCCTCAGTAATTTTAAAATGTTGCATAAGATTAGTATTCAAGATGCATGAGCTCATCTTGTGTTGTAAATGAATGGGAAACACAATGCATATAGAGATATATAAAATTGGGTTTAGTGATAAAGCTGGAAGTTGGTGCCACCCTGTGGCCTAAGGTAGTTTAACTTGCAATTTAGCAAGTTTGACCAGAATTTTTTGTAGCTATCTTCCACAAAACAGCGTTGATCTGATTTACTAATTAATCTAGGGTGATGTGGTGGTTGATGTGTCTGACATTGTAATATGACACCAGAAAGCTTCGATCCTTGTGGCAGTTTCCTCCAGAGCTATGTGAGGGGATGGATGTGTATATGTGCCAAATTGGCAGGTTGTTTTCTCATAGTTTGAATCAAACTTTGGCATTTCTGTTTAATCAGTCAGTGTGTTCTTAGAGCAAATCAAGCACAAAAACTGCTGATGAGCCAAATTGGGCAACTAATACCCTCTGGCTGAATAAACAATACAGAGGTGTGCAATAACATCTCTGAGCACATTGATTAGAAGGATAGGTTAAATACAATTTAAACAATACATGGAGATATTTGTTTGCACCTTAATTTCTGTTTAACATTGGGTGTGACCCTCTGCTTGTACACGTTAACCTAGGTACGCAAGTTATTGTGGCAGAAAACTTTTAAATGTCTGAATTAGCAAACTGAATTAGCAAAATTGTGTTTGTCAAATCATAGAGTTATGAGCGCCACTAGCTTGGGAACCAAAATGTGATATGTGATACCAGTCCTTAGCAGAATATTATTTAGAATTTGTATTGAGCAAATGTGTATGGAATTTTAGTTTGTTCTGAGCCATGAATATTTTTAAATTCTTTTAATAGATATAATTCTTACCATTGGAAATGCAGCCTTGTTTTTAAGGAGCAAATATCATTTCTTCAACAGGATGCGTTTTTGTTTCTTGTTTAGCCAAAGGTCATGTGATTTCTATCTGGAATATAGAACAAATGTGACAGCAAGGTTTTTGGCATTGTGTTGGAAATCAGTGTCAAATCATTTGTTTGCATAGTCAATGAATAATGTTTTTAATAATGCTGATTTTCATTTTAAATTAGTGGTGCCTTGACAATGATTTACTAAATAATAGATTATAGTGCAAATGTTTGAGCTTGAAGAGGCAGCCACTAAACTTGACATTTTTATCTTAGTTATATCATTGGTTCGTACAGTTGCACTAATTTTAAATGTTTGACATTTAAGGGAAGTAAGGATTCTTCTGTGTTGACCTTCAAGGTAATCCTTGAAACAGTCTCTCTCTTCTTCAGTCAAAATGATTTAGCCTGAACTTTAGTTCACGAGGTGAAACTCTAATGTCTATATAAAAGAACTTAAAGTTTATCTCTCCTCAAATTTAGTGGATTGCAGTGATGCAGAATAGTTGAAATGAATGGGTGGCCTTGATCACTTCATTCAAATTTGATGAGTGACCTGGTAGATTAGTACATATCCAAGTACATGCACATCAAGTACATGCACATCAAGGACATCCTGATTTCTGTGGCTTTCCCAGAGATAGAGATGAAACATCCATGTGCATTTTGAAAAGTTTGCAGAAACAGTTGGCAATTATTTTTACAGGTTTTTTTTTAGATTCTAAGAAAATGCTTTGTACTCATTTCTTCAATTCTTAAAGGTAATTGGCCATCTCATTTTATTTTTGGCACTAGGTTACAAGACAGATCCATGAGCATGAACAGGAAAACGAGTTACGTGAACAGATGTCGGGCTACAAGCGGATGCGAAGACAGCACCAGAAGCAGCTGATGGCTTTAGAGAATAAGTTGAAGGCTGAGATGGATGAACATCGTCTAAAGTTGGAGAAAGAAGTAGAGACTCAATGTAACAATGCATCTATTGAACTGGAGAAGCTGGCGAAAAAACATCAAATATCAATGGAAAAAGAGGTAAGTGGAGGCAGTGAGTGAGCAAAATGTATGTCAGAGTGGCTGATTTTAGGCTTGGAGGGAATAGGAGGAAGTGATTAGAGCTATGTAAACATTGAGACAACTGCAGACTCCATCTGTTATGTTCCATAAATCTATGAGGAGAAAGTGTGGTCTGCAGATGCTGGAGATCAGAGATGGAAATGTGTTGCTGGAAAAGCGCAGCAGGTCAGGCAGCATCTAGGGAACAGGAGAATCGACGTTTCGGGCATTAGCCCTTCTTCAGGAATGAGGAAAGTTGGTCCTGGACCAACTTTCCTCATTCCTGAAGAAGGGCTAATGCCCGAAACGTCGATTCTCCTGTTCCCTAGATGCTGCCTGACCTGCTGCGCTTTTCCAGCAACACATTTCCATCCATAAATCTATGGTCAATCTTGTTAACAGAACTGGAGAACAATGCTTTCCCCATTGCTTTTGTATGTTATGTTGAAAGAGCAAAAAATTTAATGTACAATACTGTTTCTTGTGGTTAACTTGTACAACTGTCTAACGTTTGAATTTTAAATTTCTAGTGCAGAACTTGAATATTGCTAGAAAAAGAAATTTTTACCAAGATTTTTCATTTGCATTCATCATGATAGTTGCAAGGATACCATTGTGAAGCTGAACTAAATTTTCTAATTTGAGAAGAGCATGTTCATTGGCAAGTAGACTGCGGTAATCATGTTGCAATTGGCAAAAGCACCAGTTAGATAATAACTGATCAAATTTCTAGATGGAGTTTTAAATCGGGCAGGATGCTTGTTTTGTCAAGGAATTATACTGAAGGATGAACGAGATAATAGCTCACCTTGAAACAAAAACCGAAATTGCTGAAGAAACTCAGCATGTCTGGCGCATAATTAATTTCTTCTGTACTGTTGAGCTTTGTTAGCATGGTCCAGCTGAATGCGGTTAGCACCTTTCATTGAAGATTACTGAAGGGCTGTGTGGATTTTCAATTAAATAGCACACCTACTGCAAATGGTACAAAGGTACTTCCAAAAGTTAAAGGGACGTACTGTTTGTAACAATAATGTACTAACTGCACCCAACTCGTCCATACTGCAAAACTCAAAACACTGTCCAAAGTTGCATATGACTCTAATTGTACTAGATTTGCTGTATAATCCTGTGCGTACTAAGAATTAGCTGGACAATCAAATTATGATTGTCAGTTGGGCGCTCAGTATGGCACACTTCATACTGGCACATACATAAATTTATATTTGGTCCTGTTATTTGCTAACAAAGTGAATGCAGATACACGTTGTGCCTATTTCAACTTTGCAAAACAGATGACAGTTACTTGCTGGTTCAATGTTGTTTATACTATATCTGTCAACATTGAAGACCATATTTAACTCCTCCTCCAAACTGTAGGGTTGAGCAGTCAAATGTCGAAATGAAAGATGCAGTTAATTTTCTGGCTAATGGATTAGTTTACTTTCTGGCTATCAGTTAAGTTTAGTCAGGGGGGACTTTAATTGATATGCTATTTATAACACAGCCAGATACTCAAGTGTTAGAGGAGGAGGAATAAGTCTGTCAGTCAGAAGCACATCTAAGACAAATTATAACGAGAAAGTAAGATACACGTGAAGGAAAATAACTAGGTGGAAGGAGAAATTAATTACATTTTTACCTAATAACCATTCAGAAATGAAATACAGGGCGATAAATTGGCTGGTTTATTGTCTTTTTGTTTTTACAGCCATGAGTCAAACTTCTAAAGCCCTAAAAAGACAGTACAGAGTTAGTCTATTCTTTCAGCTGCATTAGATGAAGACCACTAATAAGATGCTCTTTATCTTCAGGTGGCCAGGATTTAAACAGTTTGCCATTGTAAGTAAGGGGACCAACCTAATGCTTTCTTTAGTCTCCTGTTTGCAACTCTGGCTTGCTGTGTGAGGACCAAGCTTAAATCATCTTTCTAAAAAGATGTCACACTCCAAGTAAACACCACACCTCATGCGAAAATGTGACTTCCAAGCTTTCAAAACAGGAATTCCTGAATGGTAAATGGGATCCAAATCAATGTGTTTGTTGATAGAGTTGCGGTTGGAATGCCATGCTTCTAGGATTTCTCGTGCGCATCTCGGTTTGACTTGTCCTAGGATTGATGTGTTGTCTCAGTTGAAGTGGTGTCCTTCCTCATCTGTATGTACTCTACATTGGACAAACAGGCAGAAATCTAGCCACCAGGATACATGAACATCAACTTGCCACAAAACGACATGACCCATTCTCACTAGTATCCTTATATATGGACAAGGACGGACACCACTTCGACTGGGACAACACATCCGTCCTAGGACGAGGCATTCAGACACTCACGAGAATTCCTAGAAGCATGGCATTGCAACCAGAACTATATCAACAAACACATTGACTTGGATCCCATTTACCATCCCCTGAGAAAAAGAACAGGAAATGAATCACCATAGAAAATGATGTCACCACAGGAAATGACACTACCAACCCTAGGAAACTCAAACGTGTAAATGAAAGCGGGCTCCACCACCAGGGCTTCATTTGGAGGCTCACTGAAGATGTTACATCCAGAACAGTTTTCTACTACTTTATAACACCTCCGGAAAGGAGAGGATCCTCTTTCACGATATACTCTTTTTTTTTTGTGAATCGGCACACCCTTCCTTTTGACTGCCTTTTAATGTTTTCAAGAAGGATGTTACATTCACTTAGGTTACCTGTTAACGTATTACTATTCAGTATCGTGACACCTCCTTATTTAGTCCTCCTTCAGTTTGGTACACTTTCTTGTATTTACCTTGGTCCTCCACTGAGTGATAACAGTGTATCTATTGCAAAACTTATTGCCTTGCATTTGGATTTCCAACTTTTGATCAAGATTTTGCCAGTCAACTGAGCACACTGTGTCTTTTCTGGTACTTTACCCTGGAACTCCACTTATCAAATTAAAAACATACTTTCACTAGTCATGGTTACACTGGGATTCCTACAGATTGAAGTGCTTCAAAATCAGCCTTTATTGCCAATCTCATAAGTTGAGGCAAAGCCATTTGTTAACTGTAAATTTGATGCTATTGTAGAACACATCAATGCCATTTTGTTATCTATTGGGATACACATTATACTAATTCTTGTGGTAAATTGCACAAACTCAAGAAAAGCACAAAGATAATCACTCTAGATCTGAAAAGTGCCCAGCCTATCTCAGATTATCCTGAAGATAATTCATCTTAAAAGTTTGAGGAATAGGTGAAGCTAGGTGTCTCATGCTTCCGTAATACAGTAGCAACACAAGTGGTGTTCACCACAAGCAGGATACTGTTATCACACGAGTCGTGCTCTGAATTTTGGCGCTGGTGTGATGCCAAGTATATAGGCTGTGTCTTCCAAAGACTGGCAGATCAAATCAAACAGAATATCCCTTCAGTTAACTTTGCTCACTGTATCCAATCAGCTTCCTCCTGAAAAACATGTAACAGAGTTTCCTCCACCATAACTGAAAGTCTGCAATGGAACAATCTTTGTTGGGTAATCTGAATGTGTGAAGAATTATGCTAGCAACCAACTTAAGATTGTTCTGGGCCTGGGTCTGGATGGGATGGTCTTCAGAGGGTCAAAATGTGCGAAGCTTTAACAAAATGTACTTTCCCCTCAGCAATACCAAAGTTCTATGCTCGAAAACCCAATTAAAAAGCTAATTTAAAATACAAAAATAGAAATACTCCATACTCAGTTATTATTTATATGATTTTAAAGAGACTGTTAGACATATTGAAGAAATAGTATGCCCTTGTTTCTTTGCGTATTCCATAGTGCTGTTTAACTGAGCACATCGCAATTATGGAACAGTCTGACAGCAGCTTAAATTCTTTTCTTAATTTTATATGGGCCACAAATAATTGTTCCTTCACATTGGAAAACCAATGAGAAATTCTTCAGCATAGTCTACCTATGACTGGTTTAAATGCTGAAGTCTCTTCTCTGCAACTAAATAGTTTTGTTTTGGTTCTTTTCAGATGAAGGTAGCAGCACAAGATGAGAAGAAAATCCAGCAGCAAATTACAGCACAACAGAAAAAGGAACTGACCACCTTCCTAGAAAACCAAAAGCGCCAGTATAAACTTTGTAAAGAAAAGATTAAAGAGGTAATGATGAACTGAGGGACAGTCTTCAATTACAGATGGGATGTTGATCACCATTTGTGCACAACTGAACTGGCTGGCTGTTAGTATTTTGTAAAAATACTAGAAATATTCAGGTCTGCTAGCATCTATCGAGAAACATGTCTCTGTCCTTTGCTCAAAACTAATGAAAAGTCATAGACATGAAACATTAACTCCTTCTCTCCCATCCCCTCCAGCTCCTTTTTTCCCTCCCATCTCCTCCAGTTCCTTTTTCCCTTTCCCTCCTCCCCCCTCATGCATTTTATTCCCCCCACCCACCCCACCCCCAGAGTCCAAATGCTGCAAATGAAATGCTTTTGCAGAGGCATTGGGTCTTCAATGCAACAACATATTAATGAAGTGATTCACAGAAATGAATTAGGACTCTCAGTTTTTATCGCCTGTACAGGAGATGAATGAAGATCACAGTACGCCGAAGAAGGAAAAGCAAGAAAGATTATCTAGACATAAAGAAAACCTTCAACACACGCAGGCAGAAGAGGAATCTCAACTTCTTGGCCGTCAACGATTGCAGTACGATCGAAATTGTCGTGAGCTTAAGCGCAAATTGATGATTATACGACATAATTTGGAGCAAGAGCATCTACGTGAGGTAAATGTTTGTTAGCAGGCAAGATTTCTTTATACTAAACTTCATTTAATAGCATCCATTTTAAATATGAAAACAGCATATATATATAACTTTTTGTTACATAAAACAAAAATACATGTGCTGTTTTGTTAAAGAGCATTGACACCCTCATGTTATAAGTACGACAATAAACGTCTAAGCTATCAAGCTAGGTTTTACTCTGGGATATGATTTGTGCAATGTTACCATCAGTGGGGATTATAACAAAGATCACAACTAAGGCAGTTCAGCCATTTCTGTAGGTGGTCAATCAGGAAGGTTTTTTTGTATGCAAAGGGGGCTTACCAGAATGATTGTGTGGTTAAATTTTCGATACAACATTAGATTGCGCAATTCTCTTTAGAGCAAAGGAGGTTGAACAGAAGTGCACAGATTTAGATTAGTTTCCATACATGTGGAAACACCGACGCTCTGAAAAGTAACCCACCCAGACCCATTTCCCTCTGACTAATGCACCTAACACTATGGGCAATTTAGCATGGCCAATCCACCTGACTTGCACATCTTTGGACTGTGGGAGGGAACTGGAGCACCCAGAGGAAACCCACACAGACACTGGGTGAATGTGCAAACTCCACGCAGACAGTCGCCGGAGGCTGGAATCGAACCTGGGACCCTGGCACTGCGAGGCATCAATGCTAACCACTGAGCCACCGTGCCACCTGGTGTTGAGACAAAGTAAGTTGGCTGATGGTACAAGGATTAAGGAGTATGTATAATATTTTGGTCAGGAGGTGCCTAGTTTATGTGAGCATGTACGGTTTTAAAATATATCAAGTGGTGATGACCAGGAACTTGCTGCTGTGATAGTGCTGGGCATGCAGATGATGAATAATTTTAAAAGGAAACTGAATAGATACTTGAGTAAAATAAACTTAAGGCTTTGGAATAGAATGATTCTAGATTAGAATGGTGCTGGAAAAGCTCAGCAGTTCAGGCAGCATCTGAGGAGCAGGAAAATCGATGTTTTGGGCAAAAGCCCTTCATCCTCTATTCCTGATGAAGGTCTTTTGCCCAAAACGTCGGTTTTCCTGCTCCTCGAATGCTGCCTGAACTGCTGTGCTTTTCCAGCACCACTTTCATCTAGAATCTGGTTTCCAGCATCTGCAGTCCTTGTTATTACCTAGTTGATTTTAACCCTACTGCGAATCCTCTTGCAAGGATGCTTGCCTTGAAGAAGTTTTCCTCCTCTGTCTACAAGAATCTCAGGGAGTCCCTCTCCCACTGCAACTCCCAGGTCATTTCCTCTGCCCTGAAGCTCTTCAACGATGTCACTACCACAGCCGCATTTGCTTCCTTAGTGTCTGCCTCCATAACCAACTCATCCCACACGGACTCTGGACCATCTTTAAACCAGCAGAGTTCAGATCTGAACAGGACAAACAGTACAGACTAGATTCAAAAACGTCAGCAATGGTTCTCCTTCAACATCCTCTGCTCTACGCTCGCAGCAATGCGCCGGCACCTAATCTCTCTACAGTCAACCCTGCCTCAGCTGAGGGCCGCACTCTCTCAGAATTGCAAAGGACCCCTCCTTTACTATATTCTCAGGAGAACTCATACTCAACAAACAGTATTTCAACACCGTCTCAAACATCAAAAATTGTAAAGTGCTATTTCTGATGAAGGGCTTTTGCCCAAAACGTTGATTTTCCTGCTCCTTGGATGCTGCCTGAACTGCTGTGCTTTTCCAGCACCACTCTAATCTAGAATCTGGTTTCCAGTATCTGCAGTCCTTGTTTTTACCTTTGGAATAGAATGACAATTGTGAGGGGGGGAAGATTTAATAGGGACCTAAGGAGCAACTTTTTCACGCAGAAGGTGATGTGTGTATGGAATGAACTGCCAGAGGAAGTGGTGGGTGCTGGTACAATTATAGCATTTACAAGGCATTTGGATGGGTATATGAATAGGAAAGGTTGAGAGGGATATGGGCCAGGTAGTGACAAATGGGACTAGATTATCTGAATATCAGGTCAGCATGGTCGAGTTGGACTGAAGGGTCTGTTTCCGTGCTGTATATCTCTTCTATGACTCTGAGTACATGTTGGCTCTCTGTAAGGTAGTCCATTGGGTTTAATGGCCTTCTGTGTCACAATGGCTGTCCCTATTTATGTTACATGCTCAGAAGTTAACTTCATAGCCCATTATTCAGAATCTCAATTTTTAATGTCTCCAATGATTAAAGCAAATGTATTTATTGTGCTGGTGACAAGTATTAAACTAAATTCATTATCAAATGAGTTTGAGTTTTTTAAAGACTAAAGATTATTTAACTTAAGAACAATGTTTAGCTGCTGAACCTTTTTGAATTACTTCTTATTGCATACATATTTGAATATTTAATGACTGTCTAACAGGAAGTGAATAAGAAGCAAACTCAAAAGGAGATGGAACATGCCATGTTAATTCGTCATGATGAGTCCACACAAGAACTGGAATTCCGACAGCTTAATATGTTGCAAAAACTTAGGATTGATTTAATCCGTTTACAGCATCAGACTGAGCTGGAGAATCAAACAGAATATAATACCCGCCGAGAGCGGGAACTACACAGAAAACATGTCCTGGAACTCCGACAACAGCCAAAGAGCCTAAAGGTATGAAGTGTCACTTTCCAAACTCTGCATGTCGTGAAATATCTGAGAGTCTTCAGATAGAATGAATTAATGGTGCTCGCTCCACTATACAACCAAAATGTTTAAGTGGCTGTAATTTTACAACTTCGGCAACAAAAGAATTAATGATTTCATGCTTGTATATTACTGTTCCTTTGTCTGTCACACGTTATTCCAATGGGTTCTTTATTCTTCAAGGGGCTACATGTTCAGTGAGTGATAAGAATTATTTCTTTAAATGGTCTCCAATGCTTTATCTACTTTTCTTAGATCTAATTTCCCATTCTACTTCAGCCATTCTTCCCTATAATTTGCTTTGTTTAAAAATAATGTCCTTGGGCTACATCATTGTCAAGCTAAACATGAAATGTTGTCATATTATCATTTCTTTCCTCAAACTCTTTATCATAGGAGTCCTGATTAACCATGTCTCATTTTACAATGTTCCCCACTTAATTTTTAAAAAGTCATGCGGTTTTATGAACTTGTCCTCTAACTGACCGTTACAGTTTGGTTTGGCCAGCCATATATGAAGAGTAAAGTCAGCCCAAAAATTGTATAATATTTTTAAGGTCTGGGGTTTAGTTGAGACAGTCAAGAGTGTGGTGCTGGAAAAACGCAGCAGATCGGGCAGCATTCAAGGAGTAGGAGTACAAAGTTTGTGAGAAGATTTGTAGCTAGGGTGCTCGTTGTTGTGATTCTGTTCGCTAAGCTGGAAGTTTTTGTTGCAAATGTTTCGTCCCCTGGCTAGGCGACATCATCAGTGCTTGGGAGCCTCCTGCGAAGCGCTTCTTTGATGTTTCCTCCGGTGTTTATAGCGGTCTGTCCCTGCCGCTTCCGGTTGTCAGTTTCAGCAATCCGCTGTAGTGGTTGGTATATTGGGTCCAGGTCGATGTGTTTGTTGATGGAGTTTGTGGATGTATGCCATGCCTCTAGGAATTCCCTGGCTGTTCTCTGTCTGGCTTGCCCTATGATAGTAATGTTGTCCCAGTCGAATTCATGTTGCTTGTTGTCTGCGTGTGTGGCTACTAAGGATAGCTGGTCGTGTCGTTTCGTGGCTAGTTGATGTTCATGTATGTGGATAGTTAGCTGTCTTCCTGTTTGTCCTATATAGTGTTTTGTGCAGTCCTTGCATGGTATTTTGTACACTACATTAGTTTTGCTCATGTTGGGTATCGGGTCCTTCGTTCTGGTGAGTTGTTGTCTGAGTGTGGCTGTTGGTTTGTGTGCCGTTATGAGTCCTAGGGGTCGCAGTAGTCTGGCTGTCAGTTCCGAGATGCTCCTGATGTATGGTAGTGTGGCTAGTCCTTTTGGTTGTGGTATGTCCTCGTTCCGTGGTCTTTCTCTTAGGCATCTGTTGATGAAGTTGCGCGGGTATCTGTTTTTGGCGAATACCTTGTATAGGTGTTCCTCTTCTTCTTTTTGCAGTTCTGGTGTACTGCAGTGTGTTGTGGCCCTTTTGAATAGTGTCCTGATGCAGCTTCGTTTGTGTGTGTTGGGGTGGTTACTTTCATACCAAAAGGACTACATTTCTGATTTATTGAACTTGGATCCTTTCTCATTACTTAACCTGGATAATTTATGATCCATCTCCTAGTTTTCCTTTTGCTTACTAAACTCAAATGCCCCAAATATATTTGTTTATATCTCTTCATGCTGTTAATTCATATTTCTTGTTACAATGCCTATTTATAGTCAGGTTTTTAAGATATGATTTTAAGATTAATTATTTTGTTGCTTTTAGATTTGCAATTTTAATTTTGTTTTTCTGCTATTGTCTTGGAGGCTAAATAATCTTTTATCATTAAGCTCTGGCTCTGAATTATTTAAAAATTTGTGAAATTTTTAAAAACTAATTTCTATTCAAAACAGTTGTCTGCTTGTAATACACAATTTTACTTGAGCATATAGTGATGTATCATAAGTTATTTTTCAACAACCAAAGTTAAAATTATTTCTCATTGTGACTCTGATCTTGCTTACACCTTTATGCAGGCCATGGAGCTACAGATAAAGAAGCAATTCCAAGACACATGTAAAGTCCAAACAAAACAGTACAAAGCATTGAGGAACCACCAGCTGGAGGTAACTCCAAAAAGTGACCACAAAATGGTCCTGAAAGCACTTAAAGAGGAACAGACAAGGAAATTAGCCATTTTGGCAGAACAGTATGAACAAAGTATCAATGAGATGATGGCCTCACAGGCGGTATGTAATATATTAACTCTGGATACTGAAGTGTATCTTTTTTTTATTTAAAGACCGTTGATGTTTCCTAAGGCAAGATTGTTTTGTACAAGAATTGTTTAGAATCTATGCCCTTAATCTGATGCTTTTAGTTTGATTTATTGCATTTGAATGAATCTGAAGAAGACTTCAAACAATTCATTCACCTCAATGTCTTCCACGTGCTACCTTGTTCTCAGGTTTGCCTTGGTTCAGCAGTAGCAGTCAAGTGATTTCTGGCTCCTTCTTAAAATGTCAATTTCAGTGGAGCACATTGGTGGATGACCCTTTTTATGCTCTTTGCCTTTGTGTATGCTGTTCCAGTTGGTCCAGTGGAAACTCTGCAATCAAGAGTTAATATTCTAGTATACCATGGCAACTAATGAGTGGCCAATTTAATGCTGATTTCACTACATTTTGCCATCTCCTAGAAATGGCACTTTTGTATCAAAATGTGCAATGAAATCTTTGAATTGTTTTAGACTAAAGATGAATTGAAAATTGGTATTTTCGTATGTTCTTTTTTCCTGTGGAATACTGAAGTTTGATTATGCTTTTACCATAAAGTGGAAAGCATGAACTATTAAAACATAGCAACTTTTCCATGATTGTTCATGCATCTTCATACTTGAAATGTGAGATCTTTTTAAGTATTTCAAGAGAATGGTGGATAGATTTATTGAAATATCAGGGAGTAGAGGGTAGTGAGGAGCTGATATGAAAGGTGAGTTGAGCCCTAGGACACATTGGCAATGATCTTGTAGAATAGCAGGGCAAACTTGAGAGGGGAAAGTTCCACTCCTATCGTATTTCTAACATTCTTATGTTCTTGTAATCCCCAGATTCCAAGATAGTTAATTTATTAAATATTACAGTTAGATTCTCTACTTGAAATGCCTATATTTGTACAACTACCTTGGGAACCCTAACAATCTGAACGGAGATTTGAAATTTTTCAGAACGACATGAAAAAGATCTTTCCACAAAATTTGTAGCTGTCGAAACTCATTAAAAGCAAAATTACTAGGATTAAGAACATTTGGATTGTGCTTGTGATCTGAGTTAAAACTTTCTTTGTATATCTTTTATTGTTTAAAGAAAGGACCTTTCTCTAAATCAGCTGTGAGGGGGACAGAGGTAGACCATAATTAATATGAATTGCGTTTTATGGAAGAGATTTCTAAACTTGTAACATCACTCTGTTTCGTGGTGTTGCTTAATTTTGCACATGTAATTTGTAAATTAATACTTATCATATCTTAAGCTAAAATTTCGGTGTATATTTTGGGAATTCTGACCTCTGCTAATGTACTAACAACTCATTTTTAGGATTTCTTTTGAAATCCTCTGACTATTGCACTTCGAGTCATAGAGATTGGGAAGTAATATGTTGTTTGGCTCAATTCTAAGTAGGATCATAAACCATTTGTAACGTTACATAAAATATGATCTTTTCTATTATTATTCCTTTATATAAAAGGAGGCAACGTATTTTAGAATAAAAGCAAAATACTCAGGGTGTTGGTAATAGAAATTAAAAAAAACAATTTACGGAAACTCAACAGGTCTGGCAGCATCTGTGAAGAATAAAATTGTTCATGTTTTGAGTCTAATATGACTCTTCAGATCTGGAAATGGCTAGAAAATGGTTAATGCTGCAGACAGAGGGGTAGGAAGAGAAAGGAAAACCGATTGAGGGTGCCCAGATTAAAAGGGATACTAGTGGTGAGAAAGGAGAGATCAGGATGTAAAATGGATATAAATGAAAGTGTGAATAAGAGAATGCAAAGTCAACGAGACGCAGTTGGGGGTTTGGTAGGGGGGTGTAAAATAAACTGAGGTCAGGTCATGCTCAAGTTGTGGATCTCCATGTTGAGTCCTAGAGGCTATAAAGTACCTCAGCAAAAATGTGTTGTTCCTACATATTCCAATTTTGATTGGAACGCTGTGGCAGAACTATTGGAAATGTTAGCGTAGGAAAAAGGCAGTTTATTGAAATGACAAGCAACTGTAAGGTCCAAGTTGTTCCTTCAGATGGAGTGCAAATGTTCCATGAAGCAGTCACCAAGTCTGTAAAGGAGACCATGTTGGTTGCCAATACAATAGACTAGATTGAAAGAGGTGCAAGTAAAACACAACTTCATTTGGAACATATTTGGGATCCTACACAGAAGTGAGGGGTGAATGGGCAAGTATTGCATGTTCTGCAATTGCCTAGGAAGAGGACATGATGAGTCAGAGCAAGAGTTAGCAGTGATGCAGAGGGAACAGATGACAAGTTCAGTACAATATGGCTAAATGTGAAGTTACACTCTTCAATTTGAATAACAAAGGATATTATCTAATGGTAATAGACTAGAAAATGTGGATGTACAATGAAAGTAAGACAGGCAGCTGCCATAAACAATTAGGATGGCAAATGGTATGTTGGATTGCAAGAGGATTTAAGTTCAGATGTAGGGATTTCTTACTGCAGTTATACAGGGCCATGGTGAGTCTGCACCTGGAGTAGGTGTGCAGTTTTGGTCTCCCTAACATAAAAAATGATGCACTTGCCTTAGAGGGAGTGTAACAAAGGTATACTAAGCTGATTGCTGGGATGACAGGACTGACTTAAGAGGAGAGATTGGTTCGGGTGGGCCTGTATTTGCTAGAGTTTAGAAGGTTGGGAGGGGATCTGATTGAAACATACATAAAATTCCAAATGGGTTGAACAAATTAGATGCAGGGAAGATCTTTCCCCTGACCAGGGAATCTAGAACCAGAAGAGAAGACAGTCTCAAGGGAGACTTGGATACAGGGGAGACCATTTTCGGACTAAGATGAGAAAATCTCTTTATTCAAAGAATAGTGAACTAGTGGAATTCTCTACCACAGAAGGCTATGGACGTCATGTCACTGATATATTCAAGAAAGAGATAAATGTTTAGATTTTAGGCATCAAGGGATAGGCAGAGAAAGCAGAAAAACGGCATTGAGATTGAGGGTCAGCCATGAAATACTCGAGGGGTCAATTGGCTGCCATCACCACATTTTCTAGGCAACAGTCCCTACAGAATGCTAAGTATGAAGGGCGAGATGATTTTGGTGATATCCTTTGAATGTGGAGCGTGGTAGGGTGGGAAGAGAATATAATGAAACCTATTATCCTTCGAGAGATGGGAAGGAGTCAGAGCAGACATGTGGGAGATGGGTCAGACATAGTTGAAGACCTTGTCAACCCCAGTGAGGGAAATCCTCAGTAGAGGGAAAAGGAGAATATATCAGTCACCTTGGTGGAAACAAATGTGACAGATAAACTGGCAGAATGGAATGGAATCCTTGCAGGAGGCAGGGTGTGAGTATGTGTAGTTAAGATAACTGTGGATATTGGTGTATTGCCTATACCCAGAAGTAGAAACTTTAAAATCAAGTAAGGGAAGAAAGGAATCTGAAATGGACCATGTGGTGAAAAGAGAAGGAAATAAATTGGAAGGAAAACTGATTTTTTCTGATTCTGGAAAAAAGCAGGAAGCAGCACCAACAACGCTATGAATGTGTTGAAGGAAGTGTTGTGGGGCCAAGTAGAACAGGGACTGTTTCATTTAACTCACAAGATGGGCATAACTGGAACCATGCAAGTATCTTTAGCTGCAATTTTGACTTGGAGAAAGTATGTATTGAAGCAAAACACTGAATGCTGGAAATCTGAAATAAAACAAAGTGCTATCAAAACTCTGCAGGTCTACAGCATCTGTAGAGAAATGCGTGAAAGGTTTGTGTCCAATACGACACTCCAGAACCGAAAGGGATTGGAAAATGATGCTTTTTATGCAATATACAGAGAGACGAAGAGTGATTGGGACAGATTTTGGGTGTCTACAGCAAAAGATCAAAAAGTGCTAATGGTGGCCATGATGAAAAATAGGTATAAGTGATAGGTTGAAAAGGGGAAAATGTCTACTCTGAAAATGTGTTATTCCTTCAGCCTACATTGAGCTTTATTGGAATGCAGAACAGAAGTGGGAGCAAGGTTGTTTATTTAAATGGTTAAAAACTGGGTGATCCAAGTCATTCTTACAGATCATAAGAGATGGGGAAGAAAACCAAGTCAGGTGCTTTAATATCTATTAATTTTTTAAAAATGTTTGTTTAATGTTGATGCAATTGGGAAAACCTGTCTGTGTCCACTAGTCATGTTTTGGTTTCCTCAGTCATAACTCAGTGATTTCATGAACTTTAGTTACCTTCACAGTCAAAAACTACTCCAAAATAAAATAAGAATTGATTACACCCGAATGATATCTATTCTTTTGAGTATTGTGATCAAATTTTCTAGATGAGTGCAATTGAATTGATAATATTTTTAAAATTTAGCTGCGGCTAGATGAGGCTCAGGAAGCAGAGTGCCAAGGTCTGAAACATCAACTTCAGCAAGAAATGGAGCTACTCAATGCCTACCAGAGTAAAATTAAGATGCAGACTGAAGCACAGCATGAGAGAGAGTTCCAAAAACTTGAGCAGCTGGTGTCAATGCGTAGAGCACGTCTTGAACAAAAGGTTAGTTCAATTTAAAACTGCATCTGCAGTAGTTGGTGTATTTTCTCAAAAACTTCTGTAAGACGTGGAAAGCTGTGATATCATTTCACTTTATAAAATAGGAAATAATTTTGTTTACACTCAACATCACAAGATCATCCAAGTTTTCACTGTGTCGAAATCTGGCACAGCATTTTGAATGCCATGCTTGGATCTTCTGTTAACCATCTTGATGTTTTAGCGTTAGTAATCCATGTATGTTTATGAAATTGCCTCTTCCTTGTTGACCACAAGGATCCAGCAAAATTTAGCTTGAGTCCAGTTTGCACTGGGAATAATCGCACCTTGTTGAGGCTGAACCATAAAGATGTAATATTGAAAGGCAATGGGACATTCACTTGACCATTGAGGCTAGTATTATGACAACATGTGAAGTATATATGGAGGCAGCACAGTGAACTCTGGTGAGCAATGCTGCCTCACAGCGCCAGGGACCTGTAGTCAATTCTACCTGGGGCATCTATCTGTGGAGTTTGCACATCTACCCTGTGTCTTCCTCCCACAGTCCAAAGATGTGCAGGTTAGGTGGATTGGCCATGCTAAATTGCCCTGAGTATCCAGCACTACACTTTTCGACTCTGATCTCCAGCATCTGCAGTCATCACTTTCTCCTATATAAGTCAATCTTTAAACTGCTAAAAACAATCCCCACAGAAGTGGGTTGATTTCTATGTTAAGTATAAAAGTGAATCCTCCATTTGTCAGATGAAAATCTGAGGCAGACTACTAATTTAAATATAGCATGTTGTGGTTGAAAGGAAAATTGACTTGTGTAGACTATATGTTGAAAATATTTTTAGGGCTTTTGAAATGGGGATATCTTGTGCATTTCAAATTATTATGTTGCAGACTGAAGCATTTTGTCAATTTTGAGTTCATGCTCAAGGCTAAAAATGTGTAATTTGTTAAACACCTACATCTGTAATATTTCAGCTCTTCGTGCAAAGAACCTTTTGCAATGCAATTATGTAGGCAAATGATTAGCTAATTCAATTACAATCCCACCTACAGAAGATTACTAATCTGAATTTGCACATTATCTTGATTAGTTAAGAATGTAGGAATCTTTAAAGAAAGTGCCTGTTTTGTTTTTCAAACATTAAAATGGGGAATAGAAAGAAGCAGAACTTGATGAAATATTCTAGAATATGTTAATCAACCTATTTTAGGAGTCTTATGTTGCAGTTCATGAAGCAGGTGTGATTTGAACCCAGGTCACCTGATTGAAAGAGGTGTCTCAAAAGTTTCGACAGGTGAAGCTAGCTTTCACGATCTGTTACAATGCAGTAAGTCCAAAGTGGTATCTTCCAATAACAGGATACTGCTATCGAGGCAAAAAAAAATTCTTTCCACGAGACAACTGGGTAAAGTGATGTGTTTCAGTGCGGGTGTGACACCAAGTATGATGGATGTCCCAACAACTGGCAAACCATATTAAATGGCGCATCCTATTGCCCATTTACAGTGCGTAGCATGTTGATCCTGCTTAATTATCCCCCATACTGGCAGTACTGAGCTTTATTCACCATTTAGGTGTGATTCTGTTATTAGGAATCATTCATTAAATGATCCAGACTGTGCCACGAGTTGCATAACACAGCTTTATGCATTTCTATATGCTCAGAGCTAGATATAAAAGCACAGGATCTTTATCCCATGTAGGCAAAAAGGAATATGCATACACAGGACTTCCATGCGGGCGTTATGGCACCTGCCAATCCTTGCCACATCCCTATGACAACATCTTACCGATCAGAATCTACTTGTCTAGTTTGAGAATTAAGATCATGAATTAAGGTTAACTTTTTCAACTACATCTTCATGCCAGTGGTGACCCAATCAATCAGCATCCTCTTTTTTTTCACAGTATGAAATAACTTTTTTTTCAAGTCTGTTTCTGGACTCCAAGTTCTGGTGAATGCAAGATGAAAAGATTCTATTTGCTTCCTTTTAGCAACGTTAAAAGAATTAATGCATAGTTAATTTTATTGCTAGAAAGTACCAGGCTGGAAATTTCTTTGGAGCTGCTCCCATGATATAACTGAAAGAGCAATTAGTTACTCATGTTAAACAAAGTTTTGTCAAATACTAAATGAGGTTACAGCTGCAGAGCAGGAACATAAAGGAATGTTCCAGCCTGCGTATGGAAATAAAGGTCAAACCTGGGTGTGATTTTGCCCTGTAAATTGCTATTATTCATTGAATTTACACACGCAGAAATGCTATTTGAATGATATACCACAGGAAAAGGTGCAGTTACTTTCCATTTTCAGAATCCAAGCTGAATCAATGTTTCTAGCAGTACTGCATTTCAGAGCACGAAAAATGTTGCTGGACAATTTTCCGAGCTAATTCCCCACTGTTTCTTTGTTTTTGTTTAAGATTGAAGAGGAACTGGCCGCACTTCAGAAAGAACGCACTGAGAGAATACGAAATTTATTAGAAAGACAAGGACGGGAAGCTGAAAGCTTTGACATGGAAAGCCTCAGACTTGGGTTTGGAAATTTGCTCACATTGGACTATCCCAAGGAAGACTATAGATGAAAAACATTGCCATAACTTTGCCCAGATTCTAATCCTGGGCTCACTTCTTGAGGGCAGACATCACCTCTGGACTAGTGCCTGTACAGTCCTTAATTTCCTTATCAGGGCCCCATTGTTAATGTTAACAAGAACGCTGACCATTTGTTGGTCATCTTTTAAAATGAGACAGTATTGATATATGTGCAATCATACCTTTTGTGAAATTGGAAAGCAGGATGTACATCGCTTATGATCATGCATTACAACTAATTTGTAAATCTGTGCAGAAAGACAAATGTTATATCTGCAGCCTTATCTTAACTCGCTGCTAGCTTTCTTTCGGTATTTATTCATCAGGAAATTTTATTAAGATTGAATAATTTGATACTAAAGATTTGATGTACATGTCAATCATACAGAGTTTTAAAAAGCAATGCTGGCAAGGGTTTCCTAGTCCAGTGTTAATCATATATGTAAAAAAAATCATTTTCTGCTGTGGCAGATGTGCGTACTGTATGTGAATCCTGGGACCCAAGTAGCACAATAGGGCCAAGGCACTATCACATATATTGTATAGATGGAATTCAGGAGAGCTTTTACTTATTTTCATAAAGTATTTTAATGGTTCCTCAAATTAATTTTATAATAATTTTTGTTCAGTCTGAGGTAAACCTGCCTGTAAGTGGGATCTTCTAATAGAATTTTCTGTCTAGACCATAAATGTTGCTTAATCATACTCCAAGCTGTGTATTTTCTTACAAAACAAACCAGTAAGTTGCTTTACTATTGCATGCACTCCAGTTTTTTCAGGTAAAATAGCATGACTGTCCAGGCAGACATAAGCTTTTAATCATATTTGTAAATAAAAATGCTCACCATGCTGTGTTGAGAGTTATTTTAGCAGTTTGTATCTTAAAATCAGCAGTCATATTTTTCCTTTCAGATGTAGTTTCAAAAGTGCTGAATGAGAATCTTTTGCAGCCTAAAATGACTTCAAGTATTTGAGTTTAATTTTGCATAAGCAGCTGTTATTCAAATTAGGATAATTTTGCAGCAGTCTGTCCAAAGGGAACATTTTAATAACTTGTGGATCCCAAAATTGAGACACATTGATTTATAGTTACCTTGGGGGGTTCAGCCAGGAAAAGTGTAATAGTCTATGATTAAAATATACCTCTGGCTTATTTTGAAAAACATGGTTTTGGTATGAACATTTTAGCTTATTGAAAGGAAAAACATTCTCAACAATTTTTTTCAATGCAAAAAGTTTATTTAATTTTTATGAAGCATATGTCACTAAATGTCTTCAAATAAAAAGCACAATTTAATAAATTGAACACTAATGATGAAATTTAAAACAAGACAGTTGGGTACAAGCCAGTGATAATCCATTAATCAACATGTGCAGACTACATTTCCAAACAAAAAGAACTTTACCTATGCCAGCAGTTGCACTGTTGTCACTGAAAACTCAAATTACTGAAAGGTGGTTTCTTGATATTGTACACCTCAAACCTTTTAAGGTATTAAGAGTTTGAGTCTTGAGGCACTTTATTTTCCTAAACCACTTTGCTTGAATGTGAAAGTGACTACACCAAGATAACCATTATTTTCTATAACTTCCCACAAGTCATTTTGTGACCTCTAAGTTTCCACTTATTCCCAATTTTACATTACAGGGTAGAAATAGTAATTTAATTCTTAATCACTGCTCCTGTAAATCTGGATTATGTGGCTCCAGTTTTTCTTGGTTCATCTCCATCTTAAATGTATTTTAATAAAGAGGGGCCTATGCAGGCCTCAATTTGGGCAGATGTATGCTGAACTTGATTTAAGAGCAGTAATTTAGTGGCTAACTAGATTTGTCTTATCTTTAATTTCTTCAAATTAGCAAAATTAGAAGTTTGCACTCTTATCTTGAGCCTTTAACTGAAAATTCATGATTTTAATCACAACTAATTTTGAATTACTGGAAAGATAGTGTAGATGAAATATACTGGATTTTTGAAAATCCAGTAACGTTCTTCCCCTTCAGATGTGCAGAGTCTGCAGATCATTAACAACTTAGTGAGTGATGAGAGTTGGTATATTTAGCCTTTTGTCATCTGAGCTTTTAGTTTAACTCAAATTTTGCAATTTGGGTCATGGATAATACTGAACAGACAAAATGAATTTCTAAAATTTTATTGAAATATTCTCTTCAATATAGATAGTATCATTTACAAGAGGGGGGGGGGGAAGAGAAATACAAGAAACAGCCCACACTTAAAAGTCACATACCAGTTAATCTTATTGCAGCCATTATCTATTGATGATTTCAAAAAACAAACTGTGCTAAGTTCGATGTGTTAACCATGAATCAGTTAATATTCCACTTTGCTTTGCAGATTTGGTTGTTGCACTAGTGACAGCTGTGAATCTCTCTCGTTCAAATCATTTAAAGCTTTTGAGACTTGCTACTTCGATTAAGTATCAACCTACTTCAGGATACTGTCTTGAAGGAAACAAATCAATGTATACTTAGTCATTTTCTAATGTCTGCAACAAATTAAACTAGCAGCTGTACTTTGACTAACTCAAAGAAGAAGAAACAAATGCAAACTTTTAAAGTGGATATTTATTAAAGGAATATAGAGCATCAATAATACCAGTTTTCAGGCTCTGTACACCCAATTGTCACTTTTTTGACAATCCATTTTTCTAGAAGTATCAAGAATTTATACTTATTTTCCAGACAGTTGTTCATATAGTTTTGGTACATAGTTATCCCATTCAGCCTGGTAGCACGTCCCAGCAACTGGTGCACCCATGCTGTACTTCTTGCGGAATGCTACAGTTTTGAATGTTCCACGTTTATCACCTGAACGGTTGGTCAAACACTGCTCATCACATGTCAGCACCCCAGGTTGTTCGTAAACTAGCCAGACATAGCGGTGAAGACCTAAAGTAAACTTTGTTAAAGAAACTTGCAAAAACAAAAATCACGTAGAAAAAAGTAAAAATATATAGTTAATCCCATGCAAGAATGATGGTTGTTCCCATGGTCCACAGGAAATTTACTGGCTAGAATCAGGAATGGATCCATGAAGATTGCCGCCATTGTGAAATAGTCAACAAGCCAATATACACTTCAATACCAATAGATAATAGCAGAGCCAGCTCCAAATTAGCTAGTCCAACCTTGTAGGTAGCAAATGGAAAAATTATGACAAGGGTTTCTAGTGCCACTCCAGGTTGTCCTGGTATGTTTCATGTTACTGAAAAATTGTGGATGGTTTGGATAATGCAAACTTTCTGCTCAATGGAAAATAGTTATTTTCTCTAGCAGTTTTCCAGTGAGGTTGCAACTGTCACATTATATCATAACCTGTACCTGTAAATGCCTACGTGAACAGCATACTGCATTAGTTAGAGGACATTTTCTGGTCATACTGGTCAAGTCTATAATTTGTGTAAATAAAACATTGACACCAACAGTACTTGCTACTTAGATGTTATAGCCCCTTTAAATGGGTTAAGTATACCTGAAACTCGCTCACTATTGATTCATATGTTTTTCAAGCATCTGTTCCATAGATTTATCATTTGAATTTAATTGCTTGGCTGAGATATGACTGCAAGTTACTGTCGAGTTGATGAAGGCTGGAACTGAAAGTGATAGTTGCTAGTACAATTAAGATTGCCCAAGGTTTGGACATTCAATGTTAAGGTAAAAATGAACAGCTATATCCTGATTTTCATAATATGCAAATTCCCATCATGGACATACTGCCTAAAACTAATCCATGTGGAGCTTTGTAATCAACAGAAGCAATTAAAATTTACAGGATGATGAGGTTTTGTATGACTGGCAGGTCCATGATTTTTGTATTTTTCAGTATAATTTTTTCATTCTGTTGCTTAATTTGTGCTCTTCAATATCTATCAGGCTAAGACTGATATCTGGCTGAGATAAGACACTACCTGACTCTAAGATCGTCTGCAGTCTGCGACAACCTGCTATCCAGAATCATCCTAAAATGCAAAGATAACATGTGACAAAACAAACCTAGTCTTTACCTTGCCCTAAACCCCACCCAAAAGCTACAAGAGTATTGAGTTTGGTCTTAATTCTACTCACTACAATCAGCTGCATTTCTCCCTTCTACAGTCTACTTCGTCCAGCTTTCTAATACTTCCCTTGACCTAGCCTGAAAAGTCCAATGTGACTTAAGTGTTAAATTGCAAAACAGTAACTTTGGCTCCAGGTGCTGGCAGGTCTGCTTAGCTTCTCTCCAAACCACTCACCATTGATTTGAAAGTACATTATTGACCAATTGGCAGTGAAGGAACAGGAAAGGAGAGAATTCCCTCCTTAAAATGTAGGTCAACACAGCTTGTGGACTGCAGCAGCTCAACACCACCACTTTCAAGGGCAACTTGGGATGGGGAAATAAAAGTGCTGACCAGCCAGTGATGGCCAAATGAATTAAAAAAAAAAAAAAAATTGTCCATGCCACCCACTTCCTATTCCTTCTAAACAGCAGAAGAATGAACTTTTAATGCCTGTTACACAGTTGAGAAACATTTCTAATGTTAGTTTCTACCTCACTCCAAGTCTATATTCACATTTTATTCCAAAATAAAACCCATCACCTTTGTAAATTGCTGATCTCACTAACCAGTTTTCCCAAGTCTTAATATTGTCACTCACTGATGCCATCCAATTTCTGTCCTTGTCAGAGTACAGAAACTGCTCTAATGGCTGTGATCAAATTAAATTGCCCTGCTCATTCTGTCTACAGACTTTGACATTATTGATAATAGAGATGGTGGGAGGCAGTTTTCATCCACATCATTAATTCCTTCACCTGCACTCTTCCCTCCGATGTTCCTCAGATTTGTCCCTGCCCCTCCATCCTACTTCTCATGCATATGCTGCCCCTTCAGCAACCTCTTGAAGCAGAAATGTTAGGTTTCACACACACAGAACATCTTGTATTGACACCTAAATTAATCACTTGTGGCATAACCAGTTAGTTAATTTAAGGAAACTACTAAAGCCTAAAAGCCATTCATTTTTAGTACCCACTCCAAACTTAATCTGACTTTTGGAAATAGGGATAAAGTTCAAACTTGTCATGTGACAGTGATAGCTAAGGTGTGAAGTCAGAAGCTCTAAGACCAGCTTTGTCCACTTTTAACTTCAGAAAAAGTTTGCAAGAATTATTCCAGGGATAGAAAATTTCGAGATTGGATAAGTTAGGTCTAAATTTTCTTTATAGAAGGCTGAGGGGGAAAAGCTAATAGAAGTAATGGAACATAATGAAGTGCCTCAACAGACTAGACAAATGTTTAGGCGAAAGTGTGTACTGCAGATGCTGGAGATAGAGTCAAAATTAGAGTGGTGCTGGAAAAGCACAGCAAGTCAGGCAGCATCCTGATGAAGGGCTTTTGTCACAAAGATTTTCCTGCTCCTCTGATGCTGCCTGATCTACTGTGCTTTTCCAGCACCACTAATGTATATAGAAACATTCCCAAATACAAGGGTCAACAATAAAAGAGGCACAGATTTAAACTAACAAACTGAGCAATAAAAAAGTTAATGTGGCTATTGTCTAAAATATATTGCCCAAGAGTTTACTTGAGACTGGTTTAATCAAGGCTTTCAAAAGGAAATTAAAAATTTGATATATGAAAAGGAATAAACATTCAGGGTTACAAGGGGAAAAAAAGCAAATGAATCGAGAACCAGTTTGTTGCACAGGTGTTTCTCATGCTGAAATCTAAAAGCCTCACATTTATTATTCCAATGCTGTTCTTACTGATCTATCCTCTATAAACACAAGATCATCCAAATCACTATCCATGTCTCAACTCCCCACCAAATCCAATTTACCAATCACCCAAGCTTACTGATCTGTATTAGACCCCTTCCATCCTTTGATTTTAAAACTTTACAACCTTGGTTTCCAAATCAGTCCTTGGCCTTGCCCTTCCCTAGGTCTATAAATTTCTTCCAGGAGATATCCGTGCACCTGAGTAAAGGATTTTGATAAGTTATGCTTGTACAGAATGGTGGTGAGGCCTCTTCTAGATTACAGTATCCAGTTCTGGTGTTTTACAAGTGACATTATTAACCCATGATTCAGAACAGATTTACCAGGATATTATTTGCAAAAGGATTCCAGTTATAAGGGAGGCTAGATAGAATGGGATTTTTTTTTTCCTCTCACTGGAGCATAGAAGATTGAGGTAACTTTTAGACATCTGTAAGGTCATGAGATGTATAGATAAAAGGAGAATGGTGGGAGATTTCTAGAATAGGGTGTATATTATGGTGAAGAAAGGAAAAAATTTTAAAAAGTAGGTGAAGGGTATTTTTTTTTTCCAAAACAGTGCTTTTCTTTTGAATGAACTTCCAAAGTAGTAGAGACACTTACGTGAATTAGTGGTGTTTGGAGGGCCATGGCCAAGCACAGGCAGGTGGGACTGGTTGAATTTTGAATTAGTCATCATGCCAAGTCTGACTATGACACTCCCATTTTAACTACTCCATCTTTATTGGCAGCCCAATGTTACATGCCTAGGCTGGAATATTGTCCGACAGCTCTCCATCTCATTATCCTCCCTCAGGATTGCGAACAAGTTTTTACTCTCTCTATGCATATCTCAGTACTATGTTACTTTCAAGTTTCCATGGATAACTTAAGTGTTTTAAAGAATTGCAAGTTATTAATTGAATGTCCAGTCAAATAAAGAGACTTCAGTTCAAGATGTAGTGAATTGTTAGAGCTGTCTTTACATCCACGCTCCAACAAGAAAATTTGGATGTAAGTTTGCTCACTGAGGTGGAAGGTTCTTTTTCAGATGTTTTATCACCATACTAGGCAACATCAGTGAGCATCCAGATGAAGCACTGGTGGTATGGCCTGCTTTCTACTGGTGTTTAGGTTTCCTTGGGTTGTCGTCATCTGTTTATTTTTAAGGGGGTGTGGGTGATTGACTTGGATCCCATTTATTATGGGTTTGTTAATAGAAGCATGGCAATCTAACTGGAATGCTAAAGAATTCTCGTGCGTGTCTCTGTTTGGCTTGTCCCAGTCAAAGTGGTGTCCTTCCTCATCTCAGAGGATACTAGTGGTTTGAAGTTCCCATGGACAAAGACAAAACCAGGACATATTAACATCCACTAGCCACAAAAAGACATGACCTACTCAGAATCCTTACATACAGATAAGGTAGGACATCACATCCATCCTAGAACAAGGCAAACAGAAAAATGCATGAGAATTCCTAGAAGCATGGTATTGCAACTAGAACTATTAACAAACACTGACTTGGATCCCTTTTACCACACCTTGAGAACAGGAAGTGACATCACAGCAAGTGATGTCACCAAGCTAAGGAAACCTAAAGAAATAGAAAGCAGGCCATACCACCATCTGGAGTCCCACTGATGAAGTTACTAGTATGGTGATGAAACATCTGAAAACTTACCTGCCAACTTACAAACCTACTCCTAGAACCTCAACCTGAGCTACAAATCTCCTCCAAACTCGCTAAAATTATTTAGAGTCTGGGGAAGTAGCACACTAAATTTAATTTTTCTTCCATTTGAAGGACAAAAAAAAGTTTGTGTTGTCGGGTGCAGTGCATTGCAGAAAGTTTGGGAATACTTCGACTGAAATTTGCAACAAGATGTCAATACCAATGAACGTAGCTCATTAAATTATATTGACAAATGAATGGACTCACCAGTTCCTTTAGGAGGACCTGAGCCAACATAGTCAGACTGAATCTCTCCACTTTTCATGTCATTTCCTTTCATGTTGATTAAAATGAAATGGTGCCACTCCCTAAAACAAAAGAACAAGTTTAATTGGGAACCATGTCAGTTTCTTTACATTTCAACATCTACTGTAGAAAGTATTGCAAACAATAAGTGGGTGTGGAGAGCACATAACCACAAGGACATGGATAGAAAAAGGACTTCCTAGCATTACTGGAATGCACCCTGAAAGACAGGACCTAAAGAAACCCAGCAGGCCATCAGACAGACAGTAGCGAATACATTAAACAGAAAGAGAGGGAACACCTTCTACACAATGGAAAGGAAAACCCTGGAAGTACTCAAGACAGAAAAATCAATCCTAGCTGCAGACAAATAGCACGTGACCAGCCTGACCAGAACAATACTTTATTTCAAAAATATACTTTATTCATAAAATACTTTAATGGTCTGTACAGTTGGACACGCCATACATATGTAAACATTCCATTTGTTTGCATACTGAAACAGAGTAATCATTCCTATTTACAGGTCTGTATAATTACATTTTTAGCTGAGGCGTCAGCAGAGCCCAAATGACTGCATGAGCCCCCTGTTCTTCTGGAGGCAGGCAGATGTTACATGGTGGTCTTTCCCCACTGCGCCTTGGTGGCAGCTGCCCCAAGCTTCAGCACGCCCCTCAACATGTAGTCCTGGACTTTGGAATGTGCCAGTCTGCAACACTTGGTCGGGGTCAACTCCTTCAGCTGGAAGATCAACACGTTTCGGACTGCCCAGAGAGAGAGTGTCCAAACACGTGTAGATACTGATATCTATCAACAGGTGGCAACAGACCCAGATCCACAGCTAAAAAACCACATTTCAGTACCCCCGAGGAAACTACACAAGACAGGCTAAGTTAAAACAGACCTCCAAAAGAATCCAACATATCCAGTTTCTACGGATTGTCAAAAAGGTACATAAACAAGTACCCCCACCATCCTGCCCCACAGACCCATAGTCTCACTTCCCAGTATACACTTGCATACAGATTAATAAAGAAACTGCAACACAAACTGAAACACCTAGAAGACTACTCAAGCCACTCAACCCAGGAATTCCTTAACATCAAAGGCACCAAGATAGAGGATGATGAGATCATGATTTCCTTCAATGTTTTAGCCCTATTCACAGCAATAAACATCACCCTAGCCAAAGGAACACTAGCCTCACCGCTAAACGAACTAAGGACACAAACACCTGACAGCATCCTCAAATAGTAGACCTGTGCCTCACAACCCACTTTACCTTCAAGTGACAAGATCTACAAATAAAATCAACAGGACATCTGTGTTCACCAATATCAGGACTTTTGGCAGAAGCAGCCACGCAGTGGTTAGAACAAACAGTCCTCCCCATGATCCAGTCCAAGCTTTGGGTCCGCTATGTGGATGACACCTTTGTCATCATGAAATGCAACAAATTACAAGAAACAAAACATCCTTACTGGTATAAAGTTTGCCAAAGAGGAAGACAGTAACAGACTCCCTTTCCTGGATGTCACAGTAGAATGAAAAGCCAATGGAGAGCTGCAGACCAGCTTTTACAGGAAAGCAACACACACTGACCAGATACTCAACTTCAGGAGCAATCATCCAAACAAATTGAGATGCATCAGGACTTTTAAAAACGAGCAACGCACTGCAGCACCCAGGAACTACGAGAAGCAGAGGAAAAACACCAATACAACGTATTCAGGAATGACAGGCACCTGATAAGCACAGTCCAGATAGTCCTGCAGAACAGACATAAACAACACCACATGCCCAGAGACCCTCGCCACACTACCAGACAAAGACATCCCAGATGACAGCCGGACTACTCCAGCCCCTAAGCATTATGGTAGACAAACCTACCACCACACTGAAATAGGTACTGATGCATTTAAACAACGCTAAGAACAACCAGCAGAATGACCGTCATATGCAAAATACTCTGCAACAAACATTATAAATGGACAGATGGGCAGGAAGCTAGCCACCAGGATACGTGAGCACCAACTAGCTACCAAAAGACATTACCAACTATCACTAGTGCAAATGAAGAGGGACACCAATTCGCATGAGACAATACATCCATCCTGGGACAGGCTAAACAAAGGCACATATGGGAACTCCTAGAGGCCTGGCATTCAAACTGGAACTCCATTAACAAACAGGTTTGGACCCCATTTACCAATCTCAGAAACAGAGCTGGAAATGATATCACTCATCACAACAAACTGAGAAAAATAGCAAACAGGACAGAGCTTCACTGGAGGCTCATTGATGACGTTACCTAGCATGGTGACGAAATGTCCGAGAACAAATCTACCAGCTCAGACAGCAAATTTACAGTCTGACAACTACCAGTTAGAATATCAGGTCATTTCTTATTCAAAAAGTACACATACAGTAGGCAACCTGCTCCCTAAAATATTCCACTGCTACTTTCAAATCTTAGAAGTGAATCCTTACACAACACAAGGTTGACTGTACAATGCATTTCTAATAAGCACTTCAATTTGTTCTCCTTATAAGTGATAGCTGTTACATGTAATCCAAGCCTTAACATAGTAATTTATATAAAATAAACTGCTCTGGAGCCAATAGCGAGAAGCAAGCTGGAGAAGAGTGGTTATATAACTGAAGTGAAAATACCCCATTCCTTTATAAGCAAATACATATAGTTAATACTATAAGAGTGTTAAAGTACCTATTCGAGACAGCTCAGGGAACCCCTGATGGGCTCAACCTGTAAGCACCTCTCTGTTCATCCCAGATATCGCACTCTGTGGTAGTTTGGAATATAAAACAGTTTAGTTTAAGTTATTACATTTATTTATCAATGGCATTAATGTTACACTACAAGCCAGGCTTGTGCTAAGGTTCTAAAACCATTAATAGAGTAGCAGTGCCAGCTCTTACCCCCAAGAGCTCTCTCAGGCTACTCCCCTTATTGCTGCAAACAAGCTGTCTTTATACAGAATTTGGGATTAAAACTGCAAAAAAAACCACATCCTTAATCAGATCAGCAGCAATAAAATGGCAAAAGTTTGCCGAGGAAGAGAAACTCATCGACAGGTCTGAGTACACTTGACTAATTAAGCTAAATGCACAAAGTGAAAACCCTAGATCAAGCAGGCCAGATGGTCAATTGCTTTGGCTCGTACATAACAAGATTCATCTAAACTGTAGAAAACGTCATGACTGCTACCACGCCCAGTAGCATTATCCTGCAAAATGCCTATTTAAATCATCTTTCTTGAATGCAAAGTAAATTCATAACATTCACGGATCTCAAGCTTCCAGGAACACACAAACATTCAATCCATGACAAGCCGGTGTTCATTCAAATCAGACCACAGAGTTAATCTTTCCGCCAGCTTCCGTCCTGTCTGTGTCCCTTGAACCCTTCAAGTCGGTGAATGTAATTTACAAAAGAATGTTTTCTCACTCACATGAGCATCTTTCAACTTCCTTACTATGTCACTTTTAGCCTTTGTTTTCTCCTCCTGCAAGGATAGTGAGACATTCATATTCCAGAACAGTCAAGACGAGAGGAACGGAGCTTCAAATTCTAATCTGCTCAATTTGGTATACATGAAAATATATCAGGATTGTTCTATTACGTGCATATGCCACTCAACTTGTTAAATTACAAGTTCTTTTCCTATTGAATGAGTTTTAAGAGTCTTCTATATAACCATAATTTGTTTCTGACATCCAATTGCAAAATATATGCACCTCCAGCCCCAAGCATGAGAAAGAAGTACTGCCACACATTCCACAAAGGTTATCACCTTATTTACACTGATCCACTGACACTTAGAACAGATGTCCTTAATTCTTCTGAACATCTTGCAAACAATATGTCCACTGGAACTTTATTTTATTTAAGTGACCAAATGAGTCACACTTAAATTCAATCTATTTTAGTAATTCAACATAAGGAGTGAAACTTTTCACACGAGATGAATTATGAAAATGTTTCACCCTCAACCCTTTCACTGTAGGCAAAGAATAATGATCAAGAATGTCCCTTATGCTACCTACCTAAACTTTGGCGCTTTCCTGCTCGGAGCATCTGGGTCAGTTAAAATCAGAGTGTAAAGCTTGGCTGGATCACATCCAGACCAGTTAATGCTGACTGGGCGGTTCTGTACCTGCCAAGAACAATTTAAATGCACTTATGATCAGACATACAAAGACACTGGAAAAGTAAACTTACATTAGACTTCGACTCAAGTTATTTAAAAGGAAGCCTTTGAACTCATTGCAGAATTATTTGCACTAGAAATTAGATTAGCACTATTGAATGGATGCATATTTTAGCATCATACAACATGGAAACAGACCCTTTGGTCCAACCAGAGATCCTAATCTGACCTAGTCCCATTTGCCAGCATTTTGCCCATATCCCTCTAAACCCACCTGTTAATATACTGTCCGGATGCCTTTGAAATATTGCAAAAGCACCCACATCCACTACTTCCTCTGGCAGCTGGTTCTATACATGGACAGTTGCCTACATGACTAAGTTACTCCTCAGGTCCTTCTTTAATTTTTTCCCCCTCTGCCCTCTCGTTGTGGACTTCCCCACATAGGGTGAATTGCCAAGGGCTTTTTACCCTATCTATGCCACTTATGATTTTATAAGCCTTTTAAAGGTCACCCCTCAGCCTCCCAATGCTCCAGCCTATTCAGCCTCTCCCTGTAACTCAAATCCCCTAGTCCCATCAACTTCTTTGTAAATCTTTTCTGCACCTTCTCAAATCTAATATCTTACTTTTAGAAGGGTAACCAGAAATGTACAGTTTTGTAAGTCACCAATGTCTTGTACAACTGGAACACAGCATCCCAATTGTTATATTGTCCTGAACAGCTTATGCTCAAAATGTCAACTCTCCTGCACCTCCGATACAGCCTGACCAGCTGTGCTTTTCCACTGCTATATTCAATGGTTGGGCCAACAAAAGCAAGCATGCCAGACACCTTCACGATCCAGTCTGTGACACTACTTTCAGTGAACTATGGAACTATGCACCTACACCCCTAGATTTTTGTTCAGCAACACTTAGGGCCCCAACTATTAACTGGGAAAGTCCTCCTGTGGTTTGCCTTATTAAAATGCAAGACCTTATAATGGACAAGAAAATTCAGCAATCAAAAAAAATGGGGAACATTGTACAGTTATAGGATTCGTTAAAGGTGGCCAAACAACCTAAATCATTAGCAGTTGTCATGATCCTATGTAAAGGCCTTGGAAGCACATTGTTTTAGCTCTAAATAAGTGGTCAGAATTTTTTTTTTTTTAAAAAAGCTGGTTTGATACTATTGAATGGAAAGGTTACACAGCCATTCTCGTTCAGAGTTTTGTAAAAAAACAATCACAGCACCGGGTTATAGTCCAACAGGTTTAACTGGAAGCACACTAGCTTTCGAAGCACTGCTCCTTCATTGGGCGGCACGGTGGCACAGTGGTTAACACTGCTGCCTCACAGCGCCAGAGACCCGGGTTCAATTCCCGCCTCAGGCGACTGACTGTGTGGAGTTTGCACGTTCTCCCCGTGTCTGCGTGGGTTTCCTCCGGGTGCTCCGGTTTCCTCCCACAGTCCAAAGATGTGCAGGTCAGGTGAATTGGCCATGCTAAATTGCCCGTAGTGTTAGGTAAGGGGTACATGTAGGGGTATGGGTGGGTTGTGCTTCGGCGGGGCGGTGTGGACTTGTTGGGCCGAAGGGCCTGTTTCCACACTGTAATCTAATCTAATCTAATCAGCTGGTTGTGGTTCATCAGCACAACCACCTGTTGAAGGAACAGCGCTCTGAAAGCTAGCACTTCCAATTAAACCTGTTGGACCATAACCTGGTATTGATTTTTTTTGTACACCGTAGCCCAACACCGGAATGCCCAAATCATTCTCGTTCAGGGTAACAGTCTCTGAACTTGTGCTGGGTCAGGGAGAATTAAGAGTGAAATCTGACCCAACTTCCACTCTTACGAATGACCAATAATTGTAAACTTATAAAGTCATCCGGCAGATCCACGAGCCGAGAAATAATACATGGATTTTCCTCTCCGCCACCCCCTGACGCAGCGGGGAAGGGGACAGGCTGCAAAATGGCAGACAGCTGCAGCAAAACATACGCAGTTTGTACTGCAGCCAACTGTGCTGGGAAACTGAACCAGCTGACCGTCAAACACCCACCTTTTGTTAATAAAAACACAGAAATGCGGTGTTAATGCAGCCGAGTGTGAGAGAGAAGCTCTCTCTGCACATAACGGTCAGATCTCTCTCTCTCTCCTCCTTCCCCATCCCCCCGTGAAGTCTGCAGTCACCCTGACCCCTTTCTCCTCCCTCCCTGAACAGTAACTTCCAGAAGCTGCTCCCACCCCGAACGAGCGGAGCTCTGCGCCAACGCCGCCCGGACTCCCACCGCGTCCGGTTACCTGCGTCGGAGTCAGCACTTTGCCCAGAGCATCGATCTCCACCGCGCCATAGCTGACGTGCAGCGGCTGGCCAGGCTTCTCCTCCACTTCATGCAGGGCCAGCGGGCCCGACCACTCGTGCAGGTCGACAGACATCTCGCGGCAAATAACGGCATACGCGTGCACGCTCCACCCGCGCCTCCTTCACCACCTCAACGGCACGGGAGACCACGTGCTTCCACGGGTTCCGCCATTCCTATTGGCTGAGCGCCGCCCCGCCCTCTGGCGCCTCCTGCCCCGCCTCCTGTCAACCCGCATCCCTCCAGCGCCTGCACATTGCTGCCCAGATTTCAGCATGACCCCCCTGGAGTGATGATGTAAAGGTGCCGAAATTGGATTGGGGTTGATAAAGTTAAAAATACCAGGTAATGGTCTTGACCCCGACAGGTCGACTTTCCTTTTCCAGCTCCACATTTTTTTAGCCTCCAATGGTAGATTCCCTACCTCTGAGTCAGAGGAACTGAAATCAATAAATACTGGAGATCACAGTGGGAAGGGCTTTTGCCAGGAAAGGGCTTTTGCCCAAGACACCAATTCCTGATGAAGGCCTTTTGCCCAAGACATTGATTTTCCTGCTCCTCAGATGTTGCCTGGCCTGCTGTGCTTTTCCATACCACTCTAATCTAAGTGAGAAATAGGCAGATGGTATACAATTCTGAAATTATGTATTTGATTTTTTCTTGATGTAATTCCTTGGTGCAATATGACATTCGCACATTCTATCCCTTCCTTTTTATTTTCAGGTAACAATCAGCCCCATCACTGACCTGTAAGCCTACCTCCTTCTTAACCTTTGATTTGCAAATTTTTCATTGAACTGAACTCACCCTTGCCCCCACTGCTTAGTTTAAAAGCCCTGTCTACAGCCCTTGTTGTCCAATTCAGCAACACTCTGGTCCCAGCATGATTCAGTTGTTGCCTGTCCCATCGGAACAGCTCCCTCCATCCCCAGTACTGGTGCCAGTGTCCCAGGAATTCAAACCTATTTCTTACACGCCAATCTTTGAATCACATGTTTACCTCTTTATTGACTCTGTGCCACTAGCTCATGGCTTGTGTAGTAATCTAGATTATTACATTTTTGGTTCTGCTTTTTAATCATAGAATCCCTACAGTGTGAAAACAGGCCATTAGGCCCAACAAGTCCACACCAACCCTCAGAGCTGAAAATGTGTTGCTGGAAAAGCGCAGCAGGTCAGGCAGCATCCAGGGAACAGGAGAATCGACGTTTCGGGCATAAGCCCTTCTTCAGAGTTGATGGGCTAGAGTCTGAGCTTCAAACACAGGGCTACATCATGGTGAGGGAAAGTTATCTGGATGCTGTGTTTTAGCAGGTTGTCACAACCCTTAGATTAACTATCTCTAATTCAGTCAGGGATAGGAGGGTGTGTCTATGAGTGAGGCATATAGAGGGCTCCAGGAGATGTGCTGTAGGAGCCTTAGCCCTTGAGCCCTGAAGAAGGGCTTATGCCCTGACATGCAGCGGCTGGCCCGGCTTCTCCTCCACTTCATGCAGTTCCTCAATAAAGAGCCCTGAAGAAGGGCTTATGCCCGAAACGTCGATTCTCCTGTTCCCTGGATGCTGCCTGACTTGCTGCGCTTTTCCAGCAACACATTTTCAGCTCTGATCTCCAGCATCTGCAGACCTCACTTTCTCCACACCAACCCTCAGAAGAGTAACCCAGACCCATTCCCTGACTATTTACCCATGACTAATGCACCTAACCTATACATCCCTGAACACTATAGGCAATGTAGCTTGATCAAATCACCTAACCTGCACATCTTTGGATTGTGGGAGGAAACTGGAGCACCCAGAGGAAACCCACGCAGACACCGTGTGAATGTGCAAATTCCACACAGACAATTGCCTAAGACTAGAATCAAACTCGGGTCCGTGGTGCTGTGAGGCAGCAGTGCTAACCACTTAGCCACCATGCGGAGGTTTAATTTAATTTAACCTCTAGATCCTCATATTTCCTCAGCAGAATTTCTTTCCTTGTTCTATCTATATTGTTGGTACCTATCTAGCCACAACAACTGGATCTTTCCCCTCCCACACCAAGTTCTTTTGTAGCCCAGTTGAGATACCCTGAACTGGACACCAGGCAGGCAGCACAGTCTTCAAGACTCTTGATCCTGGCCACAGATCCTGCCCTGACTATGCCATCCCCGATTACAATGTCATTTTTCTTTTTTGCACCATTTTGAATGGTCTCTGGACCACGGAGCTATTGTAAGTTTGCTCACCTCCCATAGCTCCTGCTGTCATCCACATGGAGTGAAAATCTCAAACCTGATGCCAAGCTCAAGGGCTAAGGCTCCTACAGCGCATCTCCTGGAGCCCTCTATATGCCTCACTCATAGACACACCCTCCTATCCCTGAATGAATTAGAGATAGTTAATCTAAGGGTTGTGACAACCTGCTAAAACACAGCATCCAGATAACTTTCCCTCACCATGATGTAGCCCTGTGTTTGAAGCTCAGACTCTAGCCCATCAACTCTGAGCCTGAGTTTTTCACGTAACCAACTCTTGCTACAGATGTGGTCTTTATGAACCATAATGGGGTCCACCTGCTCCCTCCACCAGCCAGGCACAATACATTGTTTCTCTAGTTTATTTACTTAATTTTAATTTTTTAAAATACTGTTCCTTTAGTTTTTATACCATAAAATATTTATCTTATTTGCCTTTATTCTGAAAGTAACTTTCTAATAATCAATTGGGCAGCATGGTGGCTCAGTGGTTAGCACTGCTGCGTCACAACACTAGGGACCCTGGTTTGATTCCTGCCTTGGGCCACTGTCTGTGTGGAGTTTGCATGTTCTCCCCATATCTGCATGGGTTTCATCTGGGTGCTCCAGTTTCCTCCCACAGTCCAAAGATGTGCAGATCAGGTGAATTGGCCAGGCTAAATTGCCCATAGTGTTGGGTCCATTGGTCATGGGAAAATGTAGGGGAATGGGTCTGGGTGGGTTATTCTTTGGAAGGTTGGCATGGACTTGTTGGGCCAAATGGCTTGTTTCCACACTGTAGGGAATATATATACATATATAATCTAAAGATTAGCAGCAATTACAAACTGATGAACACATAGTTCTGTGATGTCACACTTTGTGCTGGGTCCCTGTTCCTCAGCTTTAATTTATCCTGTGAAAAGACTTTTAAAACTATGGACCACAAAAGAAAGCAAAAAGTACTTCTTCCCTGTGCAACGAATTCCTACACTGCTCCAAAATCCTAAAGATATATACTTGCTCAGGTTGTGCCTCACACTAAGGAATGTGATCTCTCCTTCCTGACCTTGCTGAGTTTCCAAGGAAAACAGTGTTAACTTCTCGATCTTCATAACTGCTGTTCTTCAACCCTGGAAACCTTCTTTTAAATCTTTTCTGTAGTGTACGTCATGCCTTCACATCCTTCCTAAATTTATTTGCTCAGAATTGAGCTACTGCATTCCTCCTCCATAGCACCATGAACTTTCCATAACTTCTCAAATGTCTCATGCCTCCTCCCCTCTTTATACTGAATCACCCAGAATCCACTTTGATATTGCTTTAAGAGCTGGATGCACTAATGAGCCAATGAACAGGAAGAAACCATCTATCTTATTTCCTTGCAGTTTAACAGAAACATGCTAGAGTCTGGATGCATAGATGGTTATATGTCCGTATTCAAATGCAACAAGATCTAGACCAAATCCAGTGTTCAGCTGACAAGCGGCAAGCAACATTTGCACCACACAAATGCTAGTCAATGACCATCTCTGTTAACATTCAACATTGCTATCATCACTGAATCCCCACAACAATTTGGGGGTTACCATTGACCAGAAATCTAAGTAGGAATACTGCAGCAAGTAACTCACCTCCTGACCCCGTAAAGCCTGTCCACAATCTAGACACAAGTTGTATAGTTGTTTAGAATTGTTGCATGACCTTGATTAAGTCCTGCACTGGGCAACTCACATTCAACTTGTTTTTCCGTACTTGTTGTTTGTTACACTGCAGGAGAAAGTGAGGTCTGCAGATGCTGGAGATCAGAGCTGAAAATGTGTTGCTGGAAAAGCGCAGCAGGTCAGGCAGCATCCAGGGAACAGGAGAATTGACGTTTCGGGCATAAGCCCTTCTTCAGGAATTCGTGAAGAAGGGCTTATGCCCGAAACGTCGATTCTCCTGTTCCCTGGATGCTGCCTGACCTGCTGTGCTTTTCCAGCAACACATTTTCAGCTTTGTTACACTGCATAAGAGAGAGAGTTTTGTTCCGAGTTGTTGGACTTCAACGGGATCGAACCGGGATCATAAACGGTGCCAGGAGTGAACCTAAGTCTCCAGACCAGCTGTTGACTGAGGAGTCCCTGACAGGCAGAAGGGCGTGAGACTTATTGCTTTTTTCCCTTTTTTTTCCATTTTTCTTATTGCTACTTAATAAATGTCCGTATTTGGGCTGTTGTCAAGTCTTCACTTAACTACATTTAACCAAATCCAAAGAACATATTAGATACACTTTGTAATTGAAGACAAGGTCAGGAGTGTGATGGGAAACTCCCCACTTCTTTGGATAGGTGCAGCTTCAACAACACTCAAGGAGCTTGACTCAATCCAGAAAAAAGCAGTCCATTTGATTGGCATCACATCCACAAGCATCTACTCCCTCCACCATCGACGCTCAGTTGCAGCAGTGTGTACTATCTAGAAGATGCACTGCAGAAATTCATCAAAGATGCAGCACCTTCCAAACGCAAGACCACTTCCATCTAGAAAGACAAGGGCAGCAGATACATTGGAACACCATCACCTGCAAGTTCCCCTCCAAACCACTCACCAATCTGACTTGGAAATATATCATCATTCCTTCACTGTCACTATACCTAAGGGCAGATTGACGGCAGCAGTCCAAGAAGGCAGCTTGCCACCACCTTCTCTGGGGTACACAGGGACAAGCAACAACGTTGGCCAGCCAGTGACACTCACATCCCATGAGTGAATTAAAAAAATACAAGTTGCATGTTGAATTGTCAATAAACCTGTTTTGGATTTTTAAATCAACAGAATCCATGCCACCTAATTTGCATCAGTTTTCAATAAGACAAGGTACACAATATTTATTATGGAAAGAACCTGTGAAACCTTTAATAACACTAGAAAGTCTTGGGAATTAGAAAAACTTATTTATTCAAGCTCCACTTGTTGAGTTTGGTGGATTCCAAGATGCCAAATGGAAAGATGAAATGCTAATTCTCTTGTCAAGAGGAAGAAGACGGCTTACGTTCGGATGACATGTGATGGCTCAGTTAGGGAGCTTAAGAGTTATAACTCAGCCAGGAAATACCTAAAGAGAGAGCTAAGAAGAGCCAGAAGGATTCATGAGAAGTTGTTAGCAGATAGGATCAAGGAAAACTCTAAGGCTTTCTATAGGTATATCAGGAATTAAAGAATGACAAGAGTAAGATGAGGGCCAATCAAAGATAGTAGTAGGAAGTTGTGCATGGAATCAGAGGAGATAAGGGAAAACGCTAAATGAATATCTTTCGTCAGTATTGTCGAGGAGAATACCAAGGTACAGGTTACTAGTCTAGATGGGATTGAGGTTCACAAGGAGGAGGTGATAGCAGTTCAGGAAAGTGTAAAAATAGATAAGTCCCCTGGGCTGGATAGAATTTATCCTAGGATTCTCTGGGAAGCCAGGGAGGAGATTGCTGAGCTTTTGGCTTTGATCTTTATGTTGTCATTGTCTACAAGAATAGTGCCAGAAGACGGGAGGATAGCAAATGTTGTTCCCTTGTTCAAGAAGGGAAGAAGATTCAACCCTGGTAATTATAGACCAGTGAGCCTTACTTCGATTGTGGGTAAAGTGTAGGAAAGATTTATAAGAGATAGGATTTGTAATCATCTAGAGAAGAATAAGTTGATTAGAGATAGTCAACATGGTTTTGTGAAGGATAGGTCATGCTTCACAAACCTTCTTGAGTTCTTTGAGAAGGTGACCAAACAGGTGGATGAGGGTAAAGCGGATTTCATTAAGGTGTTTAATAAGGTTCCCCACAGTAGGCTATTGCACAAAATATGGAGGCATGGGATTGAGGGTGATTTAGAGTTTGGATCAGAAATTGGCTAGCTGAAGTATTGGTTATGTAGATGTGTAGAGAGATTTCGGTGTCCCTGAAAATTGTCACCCAGCCAGATGGGGTTGTTAAAAAGACATATAGTGTGTTAGCTTTTAATGGTAGAGAGATTGAGTTTCGGAGTCATGAGGTCATGCTGCAGCTGTACCAAACTTTGGTGTGGCTGCACTTGGATTATTGTGAATGGTTCTGGTCACCACATTATAGGACGGGTATGGAAGTCTTGGAAAGGGTTTAAAGGAGATTTATTAGGACGTTGCCTGGTATGGAGGGGAGGTCTTACGAGGAAAGGCTGAGAGACTTGAGGCTGTTTTCATTAGAGAGAAGGAGGTTGAGAGGTGACTTAATTGAGACATGTAAAATAATCAGAGGGTTAGATATGGTGGACAGTGAGAGCCGTTTTCCTCGGGTGGCGATGGCTAGCACGAGGGGACATAGCTTTAAATTGAAGGGTAGTAGATATAGGACAGATGTCAGAGGTAGTTTCTTTACTCAGAGTAGTAGGGGCATGGAATGCGCTGCTTCTAACGTTAGTAGACTCACCAACTTTAAGGGCATTTAAATGGTCATTGGTTAGGCATATGGACAAGAATGGAATAGTATAGGCTAGATGGGCTTCAGATTGGTTCCACGGGTCGGCACAACATTGAGGGCTGAAGGGCCTGTACTGCGCTGTAATGTTCTATGTTCTAATCTTTAAGATTTGGCTGAGTTTCATCAGAGCAGTGTAACAGGCTGAAGCAGAATTGTCAGAGTGAAAGCATGATGGAGAATTAAAATAACTGGCAATCAGAAGCTCAGTGTTGTGCTTGCAAACTTCGTGTTGAGCAAAGTGATTGTCCAGCATAGTGGATACTGTGTTGTGAACAGTAAATACAGAGCATAAATTAAAATAACTACATATAAATCAATGTTTTATCCAGTTAAAGAGTGTGTTTGGGTTCTAGATGGTTGGAAGGGAAAGGTGAAAAGACAGATTTTGCATCTCCTAAATTCATGGGAAGATGCTGTGAGAGGAAGATGGAGTGCTGGGGACAATGGAGGAGTGATCAGAGTGTGGTACAGGATGGTCTTTTCAGAGCAATGTCTAGGCTCTGTTGAGTCCAGAGATGATCTATTGAATTTGAAAGCTAGTCAGTGCAAATTGAGAAGAGGAAACAAGCCATGCTTCTAGAAGAGAGTTGACACAGATGACATATTTGTGAAAAATGGAATAGATAGTCAAGGTCTCCATCAACCATGGTTAGGTACCTTAATAACCAGAGTGGACAGGAATTCTCAGCTATCGAAAAAAGGAATCCATATCGAGGTGTGGAATGTTCATTAATTGTGAAGCCAATTGGTGAAGTAGAAAACAAGATTCCTGTCTTCTCCTTAATGTTAGATTTAATTACAGAATAAAGGATTACCTCCAACAACTTCATCCCTGACTGACATTCAGTAGCCCAGAAATCTCTCCATATCTATGCTCAAGGATACTTGTAATCAACCTGATGAGACATTTATTACACACCTCTGGAGTAGGTGGGACTTGAACCCAGGCTTCCTGATCCAGTGATAGGGACACGACCACTGTGCCAAAAGAGCCCTTCTCTGTGCTCAAGTACTGAATCAATCAATATTCTTCACCTGTGTGTCCGTAACTTGCATAATAAACTTAACATGACAGGTAATATTTCCAGAGGAAATGAGGTAGGGATGCTGCACAAATTGAATAAAGTCTTTACAGGAAGGGATGGCAGTAAATGTGATTAAGGGAACTGGAGGTCAGCTGGAGAACTTGGGGAAATAAATAGTGGCATCTTGAAAAATGTCCATATTATGGAAGAGGGGGTGGTGCTGGACATCTTAAAACGCATGAAGTATCTGGGACCTATCAGGTGGATCCTAGAAATTTGTGGGAAGTTAGGGAGGTGATTGCTGGGCTCCTTGCTGAGATATTTGTATCATTGATAGCCATAAGTGAGGTGCCGGAAGACGGGAGGTTGGCTAATGTAGTACCACAATTTAAGAAAGATGATAAGAAAAAGCCAGGAAACTATAGACTGGTAAGGCCTGACATCAGTGGCAGGCAAGTTATTGGAGGAGATCCTGAGGGACAGGATTTACATGTATTTGGAAAGGCAAGAACTGATTAGAGATAGCCAAAATGTCTTTGTGTGTGGGAATTCATGTTTCATTAATTTGATTAAGCGCTTTGAAGAAGTAACAAAGAGGATTGATGAAGGCAGAGGGGTGGATGTGATTTATATGGACTTCACTAAGGCATTCGATAAGGTTCATCATGGTGGACTGGTTAGCAAGGTTAGCTCACATGGAATACAGGGAGAAGTAGCTATTTGGATACAGAAATGACTTGAAAGTAGGAGACAGAGGGTGGTGATGGAGGGTTGCTTTTCAGACCGGAGTGGAGTGTGACCAGTGGAGTGCCACATGGATTGCTGCTGGGTCCATTACATTTTGTCATTTATATAAAGAGTTGGATGTGAACAGAAGGTATGGTTAATTAGTTTGCAGATGACACCAAAATTGATGGTGTAGTGGACAGCCAAGAATGTTACCTCAGAGTACAACAAGATTTGGATCAGATGAGCCAATGGGCTGAGGAGTGGCAGATGGGGTTTAATTTAGGTAAATGTGAGGTTCTACATTTTGGAAAGACAAATCAGGGCAGGACTTATACACTTAATGGTAAGGTTGTGGGGAGTATTGCTAAACAAAGAGACCTTGGAGTACAGGTTCATAGTCCTTTGAAAGTGGAGTCACAGGTAGATACAGGCCATAGGTTTAAGGTGAGAGAGGAACCATTTAAAAGGAATCTAAGGGGCAATGTTTGCATGCAAAGCATTGTGTGTATATGGAATGAACTGCCAGAGGAAGTGGTGGAGACTGTTACAATTACAACATTTAAAAGGCATCTGGATGGGTATATGAATAGGAAGGTTTTGGAGGGATATGGGCTAAATTTTGGCAAATGGGACTAGATTAATTTAGGATATCTGATTGGCATGTACGAGTTAGACTGAAGGGTCCTTGCTGTATATCTCTATGACCCTTGCAGTGGGCTTGTTTTCAGAAATGGAGTTAGAGAAGTCAAAAAATCAGGTAAATGATGTGAAAGTGAGGCAGGGCAAGAAATTTGAAGCAAAATTGACCAAATTAATCAGCTTGGGATGAGAACAGAATAAAGCAACATTACAGAGAGATCAAAATAGGTGAGGAAAAGCCCAGCTACCTCAGACACAATGATGCATTTTATTTGAAGGACTCAAAGGAGAATAGAGAGTAAGTCAATCTGGACAGATATTCATGATGGTATTGTGGAATGATGATTGCTTAGGCCCTTTAGTTATAGAATGACGGAATGATAAAGTGGAAGAAGGCCATTTATTTGAAATAAATAGTCTCATTTAAATTATGAATTATGAAATATGATAAACAACATAGATCTTCTTTGTAAATTAAAACTGCAAAAGCATCCCAGGAAAATAAAACATGATAATCAATCGAAGGAAAACACAGAAGAAGAACATACTTTGGAAGTGTGAATGACTCCAACTTTTTTTTCTGCAATTGATTTTGGAGTGGATGATGTACAGGAGAATGATGAGCAAGCAAGCCATTTCATGCTTTTATTCAGTTCAATTTAGTGTACATCATTGATTAAACCTTAATTGAATGGCTCATTTCAACCCATTCCTTTTCAAAATAAAATGTTTCTAAATTTTATATGATTCTTTACTTGGTTAATGTGGAACTGGAAGCACAAGGTCTCAGTAGTCATGAAGCTCCTGCTGATACATCCATCAGAATAGGGTACAATGTCATGGGACCATGTAGATGCAGTCATGGCCCTCCTTGTCAGTGTTCCATGTCCCATTGTAATGGAGCATTATGTTACACTATCATTTGTGAATAATGTGAATGCTGATTGTTCACATTACTAAGAACATGTTCTGTTCCTTATATTCCCAATACCGGTTCAATAGATAATAATAGACAATAGGTGCAGGAGTAGGCCATTCTGTCCTTCAAGCCTGCACCACCATTCATTATGATCATGGCTGATCATCCTCAATCAGTATCCTGTTCCTGCCTTATCCCCATAACCCTTGATTCCACTATCCTTGAGAGCTCTATCCAGTTCTTTCTTGAAAGTATTCAGAGACTTGGCCCCCACAGCCTTCTGGGGCAGAGCATTCCATACACCCACCACTCTCTGGGTGAAGAAGTTTCGCTTCAACTCTGTTCTAAGTGGCCTATCCCTTATTTTTAAACTGTGTCCTCTGGTTCAGGACTCACCCATCAGCGGAAACATGCTTCCTGCCTCCAGAGTGTCCAATCTTTTAATAATCTTATACGTCTCAATCAGATCCCTCTCAGCCTTCAAACTCAAGTGTATACAAGCCCAGTTGCTCCAATCCTTCAGAGTAAGATAGTCCCGCCATTCCGGGAATTGACCTCGTGAACCTACGCTGCACTCCCTCAATAGCCAGAATGTCTTTCCTCAAATTTGAAGACCAAAACTGCGCACAATATTCCAGGTGCAGTCTCACCAGGACCCTGTACAGCTGCATAAGGACCTTTTTGCTTCTATACTCAATTCCTGCAAGTGTAACTGGTGGATCCAGCCACAGCAGGGTTTATTGCCGCTGTTGCTATGGTGCAAGAAAGGCACCAAGAAATGCTGGAGCAACAGATAAGTGAGAAAGCCGAGGAACTGCAGCAACTTTAGTGGGTGTCAAAAAGCTTGCACGTGAATGGGGTCACAGATAAAGGCCCCTTCAGGGTATGCAGAAGGACCAGAGACTTTCATCCGCAATACCATTTCCTCAAGATGAGCTAGGTGTAAAGTTGGCATACACTGCAGATGTTTTAGGACACTTTTAAAACTATGCCAACTACTGGAGTGGGATCTTTAACATGAAGGAGTTCTTAGAAATTGCCTTATCCCTATGACCATGGAGATGATGCTGCATTGATCTCTTATGCAAGTTGCTCCTTCCTTTGTCTTTACTGTGAATCACTATAAAGTTGTTGCTCGCCATAACAATCACAAGAGAACATCCCAGCTGTAATAAAGCAAATTTTAGCCCAGTTGCCGACCAATGTGAAGAAACTCTAGACCCTGGCACATATCTGATAGTTCGCAATAACTTTCTCCAGGTCCCCAGGAATCCCAGGCTGCCACATTGCTAATTGAGTCCTCATCCTGCTCTTGGTAGCTACCAAATGTCCTTGGTGCAGCTACCCCAAGATATCCCCATGAAGAGAACATGAAATGACCCATCATTCATCATCCAAAATTGATATTTTGATGGCCACATTGATTAGCTTTTGATTTGAACTCTCAATTCAATTTCAGTGAATGCTGAGACATTCCTGGTCTCTCTTTTATTCTTCTGAATCTGGTTAAGCAGAATGCAATTTGCAGGCCAATATGCCACCATGCGTGAGGTGTATGCTTTGCTTTCTTGGAAGAAATCTACATAACGACTGGTAAGGCTGTGAACAATCACTCTGATGAGCTTATTTGTCATCATCTGTAACATCTGAATTATTGATCTGAAGATAGTTATGTATGTACCCATATCTCTGTAAGCCTTAGGAGAAAGGGGCCTGATGATGTAAGGGAACGTTAGTGGCATAAAAAAACCCATAAAGCAACCTTATGGCGATGTCACAAAGTTGTTTCCCACAGAGCATAAATAGCACAATGTGTGTGGAGTTAGTCAGACAGACAGGTCAGATCATTAGAATGGAGTTAACAGTCTCTTAACAAGATAACAATGAGGTCAGTACCTGGTATATGGTTCTTGTTTTTGATTACTCCTTGATCAGTCTGTCTTGAACACAGATTCAGAGGTATGGCCTCAAAATCACATAAAGTCCTGGAGTCATCAGTATGTCAATCAGGTTTCCCAAACTAAATTAGTCCCATTTGCCTGCGTTTGGCCCATTACCCTCTAATACATGACGCACTCTACTTTACCACCTCATTCATAAAAGGAATGGATTGGGTAAATAGACAAGATCTTTCCCTGAGGGTGTGGGTGTCCAGAACTAGAGGGCATAGGTTTAGGGTGAGATGGGAAAGATTGCATTTTCATTCATTTGTGTTGCCTGTTTCAGGGAGCTATGGACTTGCAGTCCAAGATCCATCTGTATATCTCCCAAGGGTTCTGCCATTTACTGTATACTTTCCCCTTGTATTTGACCTCCCAAGTTGCATCATCTCAGATATGTCCAGATTGAACTCCATCTGCCATTTCTCCACTCAACTTTCCAACTGATCTATATTGTGCTATACCCTTTGACAGCCTTCCTCACTTTCCACAGCTCTGCCACTTTCGTGTCATCTGCAAACTTACTAATCAGATCACCTACACATTCATCCAAATCATTTACAAATATTACAAAGGCAGATCAGAGTAGGACTTATACACTTAATGGTAAGATCCTGGAGAGTGTTGCTGAACAAAGAGACCTTGGAGTGCAGGTTCACAGTTTCTTGAAAGTGGAACCACAGATAGATAGGATAGTGTAGAAGGTGTTTGGTATGCTTTCCTCTATTGGTCAGAGCATCGAGTATAGAAGTTGGGAGGTCATGTTGTGGCTGTACAGGACATTGGTTGGGCTCACTTTGCTAGGATTGGAGGGTTTGAGCTATAGGGAGAAAGCAGTATAGGTTGGGACTGTTTTACCTGGTGTGTCGGAGACTGATAAACCTTGTAGACATTTATAAAATCATAAAAGGCATGGATAGAGTAAATAGACAAGATCTTTCCCTGAGGGTAGGGGTGTCCAGAACTAGAGGGCATGGGTTTCGGGTGAGACGGAAAGATTTAAAAGGGACCCAAGGGACAACATTTTCATGCAGAGGGTGGTGTGTGTATGAAATGAGCTGCCAGAGGAAGTAGTGGAGGCTGGTACAATTACAATATTTAAAAGGCATCTGGATGAGTATATGAATAAGAAGGATTTAGAGGGATATGGGCCAAATGCTGGCAAATGGGACTAGAGTAATTTAGGGTATCTGGTTGGCATGGACGAGTTGGACCAAAGAGTCTGTTTTTGTGCTGTTCATCTCTATGACTCTATGACAAAAATGAAATGCATTTGTTCAAAAATACAACTAAGGAATAGTTCAGTTCTGCATGAGAGATGTTTATTGATTATATAAAGCATATCATAGAACATGTCTATTAAGTTATTCACAACAATTCTTGCACTGGTGAGTTATTGATCAAACCATATTGAAACGGAAAACTTCATTTCTCAGTGACACTTGTATTGTAAATGACAGTTGTATTGACATTCGTAAATGTATTATATATAATGCAAAATTAATGATGCAGATAAAAGGTACATTCACAAAGTGCAGTTTTTGTGATCAGAAACAGTAAAAGGTTCAGAGTCATTTTGAAATAATTGGAATTACACAAGAATGAACACCTTGGTTGCACTGACAAGACAAATACATTTCAGGAGGTTCAGTAAAGCAATTTTTTTAAAAAGGTTTTGCTAAAGCACTAATGTCATGAAGACCATTACAACATCAGGTTATATAGTTATGTCAATATCATTTGATATATTTCACCTTTATTATGGACCAAGCCAGACCCCCTCAAAACACTTCAAGAGGGTAACCCAGATCCTAACTTTGCTAGTTGTTTTAAGCAGGTGTAGAGTGGATATTCCAGGAGAGATCAGCTGGTCAAACCACTTAGTTTTAAACCAAACAGAATTTATTTACAGGATTACTGAATGAAACACAAACAACAGAGAACAAAATACAGAATAACTTAATCTCTCTGAAAACCCAACAACTCATCCCAACTTAATGATGCTGTTCCAAATACTTGCAACAATCCCCATGAACACTACTTGGCACAAAAGGTTAAATCAAACACAAGTTCTTACAGGATAGAAGGCAGAGAGAGACAGTACCAACTTGGACCTACTTCTGTGAGTCCAGCAGCCTTTTTTTTCACACTACTACAAAAAAAATACTAACCAGAGAAAAGCTGAGCTGGGAGAACTGGCAACTCCCCATTCATTGCACAAGTGTTCCTTTTTAACTTGAAAACTTCTTCCTGGGGCAGTATCTGTTTTCTATTATCAAATTGGCCCTAAAACCTTTCGGAGTCTGTATCATTTATGACCTCTCTGAAAAAAAAGCCAAGGATTTCATAATCTTGTTAAAGGAGCAGCTTCGTCACACCTTGCACGGTACACACATTAACATGCAATGCCATTTTTAGTCACAGTTCAATAGTCAGCTTTAAGGGCCGTAACTACCCATTTATCCTACGTTGGTGCTCTTTGGGATATGGAGTAGTTTCTTCATGAAGACTGTGCCCTTTTTAAAAATACTGTGCTACAGAATCTGTCACATTCCTCACCTCAAAATACCTATGAGGGAGATTATGGAAATCTAAGTGTTTAATTTCAGAAAGAAACCAATTAAGAAAGAACTTAAAATGTGTTAAATATCTGGTTGGACCTGAATTTTTTAAAAATCTCAGGAGAACATCCTTCCTCATAAGTGCAATGTTTTGGAACAATCTGCCAGCGAGGATATCAGAAACAAAGCAATTGAAATTGTTCAAATTTGGGTTGGAAGATGGACTGCGTAATCCTTCTCTCGCCCCACTTATTTTTTAGCATTTTGCTAAAATTGTTACATGCCTTTATTTTCATCACAAAGCATTGTGGGAAAATCTTTACACTAAACATAATAAAATTATTAAAATCTTATAAAAGAATATGGAAAGAAAATTTTCTTCAATCATTGTCCTTAGTGAACACATCATAATTGATGAGCAGGGCCTTAGATGAAATGAAGGCAGTTATCATGTCTCCAGTTTCAAATAAAACAAGAAATTACAACATACAAATGAAGTTAGGGATGTGGGAGTAGCACAGCAGAATTCAGTGGTTGTTTCATTGATTACTTGTGACTCAGCTCTAACCTCTGCACAAATTCCATAAATTATTCTATATGTATCTCCACAGCACATCTGTCCTCAGTTATGCTCTTGGAACAAATTTTCTGAGAAAAATCTTTGTAAATTAGGTAGATCACAGGCAATGTGTCTGCAATGTGTCTAACAACAGCAAGCACATTGAAATTACAGACATACATAAGTGTTGGGAACAGGAAGAGACCATTTGGCCTTGAGAGCCTGCTCTACATTTGGTAAGTCCATGGTTGACCTGATTGTGGTCTCAACCAACTTTCCTGGCTATCTGCAATATCTTTATATTCCCTTTTAGTAAAGAAGCTAACTAACTCTGTCTCAAGACTATTCAATGATCCTGTCTCCACTACTCTCTAGGGAAGAGAATTCCGTTGATGGCCCTTTGAGAGAAAAGAAATATCTTCTTCCCTCGGTCTTAAATGGGAGACCACATATTTCTAAAGTGTGTTCTTCAGTTCTGCTGTGCCTAACAGGTGGAAACTCCCTTTCAGCATTGGCTTGTTCCCTTGTAATTTTCTGTAATCTAATAAGATCACCTCTCATTCTTCTTCACTTGAATGAATACATACCCAGCCTTATTACATAAGATAATTCCCATATCTCATGAGTGTCTTCTGCTTCTAATGCAGTTAAGTAATTTCTTAAGTAAGAAGACCAACACCTCAGTGTGGTCTTACCAGTGCCCTGTACAATTGTAGTAAAATATCCCTATTTAATATTTCATTCCCCTCATGATAAATGACAACACTCCACTTGTTTTCCCAATCACTTTGTAACTGTATACTAATCTTTTTATGATTCAAATACTAGAACACCCAGGATTGCTCCATTCAATAATAGACCAAAGTTAATCCTGTCATTGGTGATGTCCCTAGGGCCTTTTGATATGTTGTTATCTTGTAACATCCTATAAATTGTGTGTTATTCTAGAAGTGATAGATTATTTAATGCAATCGTTTTTCAGGCTTCCAGTCAACATTAATTTCACCAAAAGTCATTGGCTACTTAGTCATAGAGTTATAGAGATGTACAGCACGAAAATAGACTCTTCGGTCCTACTCGTCCATACCGACCAGGTATTCCAACCCAATTTAGTCCCATCTGCCAGCACCCGACCCATATCCCTCTAAACCTTTCTATTCATATACCCATTCAGATGACTTTTAAATATTGCAATCGTACTAGCCTCCACCACTTCCTCTAGCAGCTCATTCCATATACGTACCACCCTCTGCATGAAAAAGTTACCCCTTGGGTCTCTTTTATATCTTTCCCCTCTCACTCTAAACCTATGCCCTCTAGTTCTGGACTTCCCTACCCCAGGGAAGAGACTTTGTCTATTTATCTTATCCATGCCCCTCATGATTTTATAGACCTCTACAAGGTCACCCCTCAGCCTCCGACGCTCCAGGGAAAACAGCCCTAACCTATTCAACCTCTCCCTATAGCTCAAATCCTCCAACTCTGGCAACATCCTTGTAAATCTTTTCTGAACCCTTTCAAGTTTCACAACATCCTTCTGATAGGAAGAAAACCAGAATTGCATGCAATATTCCAACAATGGCCTAACCAATGTCCTATACAACCGCAACATGACCTCCCAACTTCTGTGCTCCGTACTCTGACCAATAAAGGAAAACATACCAAACGCCTTCTTCACTATCCTACCTACCTGCGACTCCACTTTCAAGGAGTTATGAACCTGCACTCCAAGGTCTCTTTGTTCAGCAACGCTCTCTAGGACCTTACCATTAAGTGTATAAATCCTGCTAAGATTTGCAGCACATAACAAGATAAATGCAGCATCTAACATTTGTCTAAATTAAAATCCATCTGCCACGTCTCAGCCCATTGGCCCATCTGATCAAGATGTCGTTATAATGTGAGGTAACCTTCTTCACTGTCCAATTTTAGTGTCATCTGCAAACTTACTAATTCTACCTCTTATGCTCACATCCAAATCATTTATATAAATGATGAAAAGTAGTGGATCCAGCACCGATCCTTGCGGCAATCCACTGGTCACAAGCCTCCAGTCTGAAAAAAACCTTCCTCCATCACCTTCTGTCTTCTACTTTGCTTCAATTCAACTACTATTCATAACTTAACTTAATAAATGCAATCAAGTACTGTATAAACCAAAGCAGTCTGTAGGTTAATGTGAAATAATGAGAAAAGGATCATGAGTTTCAATTTCCACAAATATCAATGACCTGTTCATTAAAGAATTTTTACAGCAACCTTTTCTCTTGATAATATGGTGCTAATAAAATACACCACCATTTCCTTTATTTACCAACTCTTTGGTAAGATGTTTAATTATGAGCCTGTTTATCTAGATAACTAGTTTTGATTTGGAGAAGGATTTCACTTTTTTTAATTTAGCATTTAGCAATCTTCTTTACAACTGTTGTACGCTATATTTAATATTCAAAGGGTGAATTATCTAATGTGATCAACAATAATTGTCACAGGGTTAATATTATATTTTGAAATTGCCTAAATCCTGGTTTTCTCTGAATATCCAATACTAATTAGTTTTAAAGGTAAAAGGGCTTCACACTCATTAGAGAGAGGTAACTAGTGGTGGCTTAATCTGAGGGTCACTATACCTCAGGTAAGGCGAGAGATTGAGAAGGAGAATCTTTCATGGTGATTTCAGCTGGTACAGGAATCAAACTCACAATGTTGCTGTCACTCTGACTCACAAACCAGTCTTCTAACTAATTGACCCCCTTTACAATAAGTTTTGTGTCTACCCTAAATGTCAATTAGATATTTGATATCTAATCTAATGTGAATTAGATATTCTTGTGCTCGTCCATAAATCTTACTACTTTCCACCTTTTATCTCCCTAGTGTTCCTTAGGATTTCTCTCTTGAGTTGCTCACTAAATATAAAATATATTTCAGTCTTCAACCCATTTTTTTTTAGAATTATTCCCAGTCTTTAGCAGTGTCTTGCCTTTATTTGTTATATCCAAGAATGTCTAGGCCAGGTTTTCATGAATGGGATGGGATTGGAAATGTTATTAATGGAAAATAAAGTTATTGGCCATTTGTTCAGCCAATTTATTTATACTCTTGCCAGAAGGCCTCATTTGAATACTTGGCTAAGCTTCAATGCACTCAGGCCTATAGGCAACGTTGACACAATTTGCAAACAGAAATAGCTTGTTTCATTGACATCTTTATTATCTTGAAATAACCTGATCTTTGAGGAGTGTTTTTCAATGAATATATGTATATTTACTTCTATAAGATGAAGTGATGTGAAGTACACAGAACTATTTTAGTCATTAATTACTGAGATTGATTGATAGCTTTATGAGAAGATATGGGGAACAATGTAATACAAAAGGAAAGTTGAATGGATGTTTTGTCTTTGGATTCTGACTTGGGACAACTCTCTTGCTTGTTTCAAGACTACTTTGATGTGCCCCACAACTAACGGAGCAGAACCAGTTCTATAAGCAATGCAGGGAAAGAGAGTTGAAATTCCCATCCCCTTAGTGGAACCAGCAATGATAGGAGTGCTGCATGTGGGTTGGCTATCTGTACCCTTATTCCAAGTTGCACAAAATAACTAGAGCAAATATGGTGCAGGAATCCCAGAATCAGTTCTTCCTGTCATTTTCAAAGGCTTCCTTCCAGACACCATGAAAATCGGGCCTCTGGCTGAGATCGAAACCTCTCCATTAATCAAAATACTGGGGAAGCCTCATCAATACACAGAACAAAACACACATTTATGCTGCACCAGCAGTCCACTTAGTACCTTGCCATCATGAGTAAGTGATTGCATGTGACTGCATTCTGAAAAAAATCTCAACTAATTTCCATTTGCCACATAATCTGAGCATTACCACATTTGCTATCTTCAAAGCATGCAGACAACAGGACTAGACTTTCACAAAGAGGAAACACATAATTATTTGTTACACCTGCAAACTTGTAGGAGACACAAAAAGCAAGTTAGTGTCCCGCATCTGTCACTTGTTGATTGAAAATCAAGAAGGTAACACGTAAATCTTTAAAATATATTTTTACTGATAACTGTATTGGTATTTAAAAATGAAATCTACTTATACTGAATTTGTAGTTAAGGAAGTGATGAAGTTGCTTTTGTTTCATGCAACATTTTTTGTTTGTCATTGAACAGCTAAAAAAAAAGGCCTTTTGTTTGCTTGCAGCTGATGTTGCAGTTACTTTGAAGCGACACGATGGGAAAACAAAGTACAACAGCTCACACCATTTAACATATTACTGAACAATCTTCTTATGTAAAAATATAAAAGTTTAAATAAGCTTTCTTTCTCATTTTTTTTGTCAGCATCAGCAATCATATGGACTTTACTGCTCAACAAAGTTCAATCTTCAGGACTGAACAAAACTTCTTGCAGAGGCCATGAATAAAGGTTTCTTTGTGATGTAAACTTCTAAATCAAGCACAGAATACTCTGCAGAAAACAAAAGGGACAAAGGAAATTGCAAAATTAGTGGAACTACTCTTAAGGATATTCTTTAGAATGTAATAGACAGATAGAGGTGATAGGATAGCTTTCCCTGTATTTTTGAGGAGTATTTTAACTCAGTTTTGATTGCTGTGATCTTAAAAGAACTGACACAAATTGGCTTCCTTGTAAGGTTAAATCAAAAAGATTGTCATTTAGTTTCATGATGCCCTAAATATATACAACAAACAACCACTACCTAGACACACACACGCACAGAGGTTGCACAAGAAAAGATGAGTTACAGTTATATTATGCTCTATCATAGAATAGAATCCATACAGTGTGCAAACAGGCCCTTCGGCCCAACAAATTCACATCGACCCTCCAAACAGCAACCCACTCAGACCCACTACATTTACCCCTGACTAATGCGCCCAACCGAACACTATGGGCAATTTAGCATGGCCAATTCATCTAACCCGCACATCTCCCCACGCAGACATGGGGAGAATGTGCAAACCTCCAACCCACCAACCTCCATGTACATCACATCATCCTTTGTCATTTCCGCCACCTACAAACGGACCCCAACACCACAGATATATTTCCCTCCCCACCCCATCTGCTTTCCGTAAAGACTGTTCCCTCCACGACTACCTCATTAGATCCATGCCCCCCAACAACCCACCCTCCCCTCCCAGCACCTTCCCCTGCCACTGCAGGAATTGCAAAACCTGCGCCCACACCTCTGTCCAAGGCCCCAAAGGAGCCTTTCACATCCATCAAAGTTTCACCTGCACTTCCGCACATGTCATTTATTGTATCCGTTGCTCCCAATGTGGTGTCCTCTACACTGGGGAGACAGGACACCTACTCGCAGAGCACTTCAGAGAACATCTCCTGGACACCCGCACCAACCAACTCCCATGGCCGAATACTTCAATTCCCCCTCTGTTGAGGACATGCAGGTCCTGGACCTCCTCCATCGCCACTCCCTTACCACCCGACGCCTGGAGAAAGAATGCCTTATCTTCTGCCTTGAGACCCTCCAGTCCCACAGCATCAATGTGGATTTCACCAGTTTCCTCATTTCCTCTCCCCCAACTTTAACCCATTTCCAACCTTCCAGCTCAGCACCGCCTCATGACCTTTCCATTTTCCTTCCCACCTATCCACTCCACCCTATCATCTTTACCCCCAATTCCATCCACCTATTGCACTCTCTGCTACTTTCTCCCCAGCCCCACCCCCCTCCCATTTATCTTTCCACCCCAAGGCACCCAGCCTCATTCCTGATGAAGAGATTTTGTCTGAAACATCGATTTTCCTGCTACTCAGTTGCTGCCTGACCTGCTGTGCTTTTCCAGCACCACACTCTTGACTACAAACTCCACACAGACAGGCACCTGAGGCTGGAATTGAACCCAGGTCCCTGGCGCTATGAGACAGCAGTGCTAACCACTGAGCTATCGTGCCGCCCAAGATTACTAACATAGTAATGCAAAACAAATGGCTTGTTTAAAAAGTTTTGAAGATTATAGTGAAATTAATTTCCTGCATTCTGTGAGAATATAAACGTCACAGTACACTTAGTTCCAAAGGTTCTATGTTTGACTGTACCAAAATGTTAGTAAAATTCAATTCTGTTCAGCAATAGGGGAGTGGCTGACTACAAATTCTTTGATAGGTCATTCAGGACAACTGGAAGGCGATCACTGAACAGGAGTTCAAAGGTTACAGTTATTTGGAGAAGGAGACAGAGATAGATGCCATGTTATGACTGCTGCAGTTAACTGTGCAGCTGGGAAAGTCCACAATTCCTGTGTATGGGCCTCAGTAAGGAGCCAAGAGCAATTGGATAGCCTGTGCTATTTCAACTCAGCAGGAACTTCTAGGAATTGGTAAGTGGCTAGGTATTAGTGTCAGGTCTCAGGGAAAGTTCTGGAGCTGCAAAACTGGGAAAATTGCTAGGCCTTTTTGGAGGAAAACTGTGAGGTGCTTGTAAAAAGTTTATGAGTATTAACACAGTTGCTGAGAGGGTGGGATTTGAAAACTTCTCAAGCAGTAAGCTGTTGCATTTTGGTAAGGCAAACCAGGGCAGTACTTATACACTTAATGGTATGATCCTGGGCAGTGTTGCTGATTAAAGAGATCTAGGGTTGCAGGTCCACCGGTGTCTTCATTGGTCAGAACACTGAGTATAGGAATTGGGGCACAACATTGTGGCTGCACATGACATTAGTGAGACCACTTTTGGAATACTGTGCACAATTCTGGTCACCCTTCAAAAGGAAGGATGTTGTTAAACTTGAGAGGGTACAGAAAAGATTGACAAGGATGTTGCCAGGACAGGAGGGTTTGTGGTATAGGGAGAGGCTTAATAGGCTGGGGCTGTTTTCCCTGCATTGTCAAGGCTGAGGGATGACCTTATAGAGGTTTATAAAATCATGAAGGGCATTAATAGGGTGAATAGCCAAGTGTTTTTTCATAGGGTGGAGGAGTCAAAAACTAGAGGGCATAGGTTTAAGGTGCGAGGGGAAAGATTTAAAAGGGACGTGAGGGGCAAGTTTTTCACGCAGAGAGTGGTGTGTGTTTGGAGGCAGCTGCCAGAGGAAGTGGTGGAAGTGGGTACAATTACAACATGGATGGTATATGAATAGGAAGAGTTTAGGGGGAGATTGGCCAAATGCTGTCAAATGGAATTAGGTCAGATTGGGATATCTGGCCAGCCTGGATGAGTTGAACCAAATGGTCTGTTTCTGTGCTGTATGACTCTATGACAGTATTTACTAGATGCAACTAGCAAGATCAGAACTTAGGACAAAGGAAACAGAGTTTGGTGATTCTAGCAGTCTGTGAAGAAGTATACTTATGAATAAATACTTGAATGTGGTTTTTGAATACAGAGGAAATGTAAATCCAGGAAAGGAGTGTGATTGGCCATGACATTCCAGGTTTTAGGAGAGAATTTCGAAACTAATTTGGCAAGCATGAAACATTGTTGTACCCTGTGGGATTTTATGACCCACTCTGTCACTAATATAGAGGGAGAATTGCTGATAAATCCACAAGTTACATCTTTATTTTATTTGCAATAGAGAATGTTTGATCATTGTCAAATTACCCATATTAAGCACATCAAATTTGTGTGTTAGAAATAGATTGTGCATGTCATATCGATTGCATTATTGTTCCAATGTGTAGTAAAAGTTTTCAATTGTGTAGTAAAATTTATTGTTGTTTGTTTAAAACTGTGGAATCATGTGGCGTTATTCATTCTGTAAATCCCCTGCGACCCATACTTTGCCTACTTTTAAAAAAAAGTTAATGCTCCCCAGCAAGATTAGAACATGGAGCATATAAAAAATTGTGATGTTACATACCTATGTCAGTGCTCACTGAACCTTCCAACTTTTACCTTCCTTAACAATGACTCATTACTTTCTATAGATGACCAGTGCCAAACATTATAAAGTAGGCATTATAGCCAAGAGTATTCTACATGATGAGATGTGAGAAATAAGATGTAGTTTTTCATTTTGGCATTGAAATATTACTGCTGTCCGTATACAAAGAATGTACACAAGGAATAACTATGAGGTTGATTAGTTCATGTAGGTTGATTTGATTGGGGTTGGTTTTTAACTTGCTGGCTAGGGAACTGTAAAACTGGCAACACTGTTTTTTCAGCAACTACCCAATTCAGAACCTACCCCTTAGTCTCAGTTCACACACTGTGCATTGCAATCAGGCAATAATTTTACAATAATGGCCCAAATATTCTGATCAATGTCAGAAGCCCTATTTCCATCCCCAATTGGACACTTTAGACAGTGCTTGCACTGAAGATTTTTGTACTTATTTGTAGGACATGGGAATTGCTGGGTGGGCCAGCATTCTAGTTGCCCTTGAGAAGGTGATGGTGAACTGCCTTCTTGAACCATTGCAGTCCATGTGCTGTTTTTATGCTCACAACATTGTGAGGGAAGGAATTCCAGGATTTTGACCCAGTAATGGTGAACAAACAGTGTATAATTTCCAAGTCACAATGGCAAGTGACTTGGTTAGGAATTTGCGGGTGGTGTTCCCATGTATCTGCTACTTTCGTCCTTCTTAGTGGGAGTGGTGGTGGACTTGAATGGTGCTGTCTAAGGATCCATGGCAAATTCCTGCAGTGCATCTTGCAGGTAGTAAGTACATGTTGCTGCTACTAAGCATTGGTGGTGAAGTGTTTGTGGATGGAGTATAAATTATGTGGATTGTTTGTCCTGCATGCTGTCAAGATTCTTCAGTGTTATTGGAGTTTCACTCATCCAGACAAGTGGGAAGTATTCCAACACACTCCTTTCTTTGTGCCTTGTAGTTGGTAGACAGGCTTTCGGGAGTCAAGAGATGAATTACTCACTGCAGTATTCCTAGCCTCTGACTTGCTGTTGCAGCAACAGTATTTATATGGTGATTCCAATCATTTTCTGGTCAATGGTAACCCACCCTGGATAATGATAGTGGTGGATTCAATGATGTCAACACCATTAAATATCAAGGGACAGTGGTTAGATTCACTCTTATCGGAGATGGTCATTGCATGGCATTTGTGTGGCAGATTGTTACTTGCCACTTTTCAGCCTAAGACTGGACTTTTCCAGGTCTTGACACATTTGGACACAGACTGCTTCAGTATCAGAGGAGTTGCCAGTGATGCCAAACATTGTGCAATTACCGGTGAACATCCCCAGTTCTGACCATTGATGTTGGAAAGGTCATTGACGTAGCAGCTGAAGATGGCTGGACTTAGAAGACTACCCTGAGAAACTCCTGCAGAGATGTCCTGAAGATAAGATGACAGACCTCCAACAACCGCAATCATCTTCCTATGTGCTAGATATGACTCCAACCAGCAGAGAGCTTGCTCCTCTCCCCAATTCGAAATGAGGAAGTGGACAAGTTTACATTTTGCCACATTATACACCACCTTTTTTATCCATGCAAAATGTTGAGGGGTCTAGACAGTAGACTGGGAATATTGTTCTCATCGATGGAAAGACTGAGAATCAGAGAACACTGACTTAAGGTAATTGGAAAAAAGAATAATGTCAACAGAAGGAGAAAACGTTTTCCTGTATTGGGTCTTTCAGATCAGGAATGTGTCATGTCAAAATCTGCTAAAGGCAAAGCAAATTATAGCTTTTAAAAGGGAATTGGATCATTATCTGAAAAGGAAAAAAATGTTGTAGGGCAATGGGGGGGGGGGGAAGGACAAAGAAAATTGCTCTTTCGGAGCAATAGCCAAGGCAAGTTAGGCTGAATGGTCTCCTTCGGTGTTGTAATCAATCTAAATAGCATCATAAAAGTACTAAAAGAAACCAAGGCAGTTCATGAAGTAAAAATGAAATTTGATACTGTGTTGTGTAATCATACATTAGGGAGAAGGTTCAGACTTAAAGGAGGAAAGTGATATGGAGCGGACAAGTGGTATATAGTGTGAGTTGCATATCTTAAGATGTGGTGTTGGAAAGCATAACTACCAATGTTGGAGTGATTAAAATTGAGAATATTCAAGAGGTTTGATTTGAAGGAGTACAGAAAAACCAGACTGTAATAGAATCAGAGAAAATCATTGAGAGAGGGAGGGTGATGCCATGCAGCGATTTGAAAGCAAGGAGAATTTTAATATCAAAGCATTAATTAACTAGATCTAGTGCAGGTCAGCAAACACAGGTGATCAGTAGCCAGGATATTGTATGGGCTAGGGAATTGGTAGAGTTTTCAGAAGGTAGAACAGAGGAGGACAGTTGGAAATGAATTGGTTTAGGTCAAATCCAGAGGTTACAAAGGTGTGGATTGGGGTTTCAGCAGAAAAGCTGAGGTTTGAATGGAGTTTTTTTCATTAACTTGTCGCTCCTGGCCAGACTCCTTCTGTTACAAAGCTCTCCATAAATCCACAATTTCAGCAATGAAGAAATTGGCATGGCAAGTGTACCCTTCTTTGCAGCAGTCACAGCTGCTTTGAAAAGCTAAGTATGTGTGATAACGATTAAGGTGGCAATTGGGTAAGAGGTTAGGGTGCCAGATGGGTAGGGTGCCCTGTAAATAGGGTGCCAGGTAAACAATGGAGTGCTTGAGGAAGATTGTGGGGGGTGTGTTGCATCTGTTGAATGGGTTTGGTGGGTGGGGGCAGGGTGCAGTTAAGGTAGGGGATTAAGTTCAGTAATGCAGGTTTGCCAGATGTAACTATGTGGTGTCATTGGGACCGGGGGGAGTTGATGTCAAGGGTCAGGATAGCAACCAAGGGTGTCAAATCCCCAGGGTGGGGTGGGCAGTGGAGGAAGAGTTTAAGGTTGGGAGTGGTCAGGTCAGCAACAAGAGTTATAAATCTATCCCATCTTCCACTCTCTGATAGGCCTTTCTCGTTCAAGCCACTCTAGCTTAAGACCTATTAAATCTCTAACTTCTCTTAGTTTTGATAAAGGGACTGATAGTTAAATCATAATCACAGATGCTTTCGAATCTGCTAAGCTTTCTCCTACTTTTTTCTTGCTTTTTTTTCAAATTTCAAATTTCAATTCATCTGCAGTATTCAGCTTTTTGAAAAGCAATTTGACTTTTGACTCCTGATTGGGTAGAAGTTCGCTACAGCAATAGCTCATCCATCACCAGTTTTGAAGTCTCCATTGCACCAAGTTCAACAGATCTACCAACATTTTGTTTTTGGTCTAATCTTCTACTTTACGTTATACTTACCTGCCTGAGGACTCTATTGTTACAAAGTCAAAAGAGTGTATGTTCGCTTTAAGATAGAAAGTGTTTTCTGAATTTTAAAGTAAATTTAAAATACAGCCAGCTGCTAGCACACAGAAGAGACAGGCTGTTCCAAAATATGTAACATTTAGCTATTAAATGGATACCTGAGTTTTGTTTGCTGTTTTGACAACCAATCAAATTTAATCAATTAATTGAAATAATGCCCAGATTACTAAAACGCAATTGAGTTTGAATTTATTGTATTGACAACATCAGACCAATGATAGGGGATAAAGCTGGGGGCATAAAAAAACGGGTACTTGGAAAATTGTCAGAGCAACTGCCATTGATCTGAAGAGCTAACTGCCCATGTATCACCTTGCTCTGAAGGAAATTTCAGAAGGCACTATCTATCAAAAGGTATCTTTGCCTGTATAAGCAGTAAAAAGAAGGAAGTCAACCCAAGGAGAAAATAGCAGAGTCAGGAAGAAGACGAAGGAAGGCTGAAGGGAGAGGAGAAGACCATTTGTATGGACTTTGAGAAATTAAGTTAATGTAATGTTTAATAACTGTGTTATTGAAGCAACATTTTTATAGAGTTGGGGTCAGATAGGAATTAGTTAAGAAAACGGAGCTTAGATTTGCTAATAGTTTTGTTTAGTGTTCACTATTAGAGATAGAATTTTATTTAAATAGTGGAAAGTAGGAGTTCTCTTTCACTCACACACACTTTTAATAGATTATGAGGTGAGGTGAGCCTTTCTGGGCTCAACCTCCGCATCATAACACTATCAAATATTTAAAACTGATTCTCATGAGTTTTGTTTCATTGATCAACTTCAAATGACTGACTATTTCCACACTATATGCTCTCCATTCCTGTATTTGAATAATTGGAATCTTAATTCCAAAGGATGATTACATAAATATTTAACTGAAACCCAATTTGTGGATGTTTCAAAACAGCATGCTAAATATTCAAGAGATTCTGTTAGCAGTTCAAACATTTCTGCTACATGTGGAATCCCTACAGTGTGGAAGCAGGCCATTCAGCCCATCGTGTCCATGCCAACTCTCCAAAGAGCATCCCACTCAAACCCACCCTATCCCTGTAACAATTCATTTCCCATGGCTAATCCATCTAGCCTGCACATCTTTGGACTGTGGGAAGAAACAGAAACCCACGCAGACACAGGGAGAATGTGCAAAATTCCACACAGACAGTCACCTGAGGCTGGAACCAAACCTTGGATCACTGGTGCTGTGAGGCAGCAGTGCTAACCACTGAGCCACCATACTGCCCATTTTCTCACTTCTTTAACTCCATACTTACTCATCTGAGTCCTTCTTGTTTTCTTCAATAAAAGCAATAGATTCCGATCGAAGGCGATTTGTAACTTCATATGTACGAAGTGTAACACCAAATATATCTTCATGGTAACGGTTTTCATCCTGAAATATTAAAGAAGACATTGGTAAGACTTAAACCTCGCAAGACATTTTGACAAGTGCCGGGGAAAGGAATCTTCATATTAATACTTTATTTTACAAATAACTTTCACTGTTGTGATCTAAACTATGGAACATAGAACAAAAACAAGGCTTTATTTTGTTAATGAAACATCTTACTTTACTTATTAATTTTTTGTTTTATACGACATTTGGAGCCATGAAATCTTAAATATATTCTAAGATTTGGAAGTGTACACCTAACCTGTCAGAATGTGTAATGCATTTTTGATTCTAAGTGTCTAAGCACAGCATGTGGAAAAGAAAAGAAATGTTTGTAAACATCTGAAATGCAAGATATTAGGGATGCCAGCTGTCAATCCTTCAGCTCAATTACGATTTTGTCTTTGTCTACTGTTGTTGTTTAAGACTCATTTTGAGCAATAGTCAATTTGTATGAAAAACTGCAGGAGAGAATTAGAAGGGAGAACATTGTGACTTACAGTGGCCCAAGGCATTTATTGAAAATTTAAAGTTTAAGACCAATTCAGGAACAATTTACCAGCTGTTGAAATGAGATTTGTGAAATTAATTGGTCCTTTTCTGGCGTGAAGATCTTGAGTTACATGTCAGGACCATACCTGAAGTGTCAGAGTCCTTAAGACATAAAATATCAGCCCTAAATTACTGTGATGACATCTATTTATTTATAGTTTAAATCCCACTACTCCTTCAAACTCATGGGGAGGCTGACAGCAATCTTATATTTTAATTACACTAATTATTCAGCAACTCGTGGTGATTCGCAACTCATGGCATATTTCCACTTGCTGCAAATTGCTGTTTCCTTTATGCATTAATACAATTATGCAATAAACCTGCTGGTAGTTTCCCAGCAATTTCTTACCATTGCACTGAAAAACATGGAACACATTATCTTGCATTATTTTCGGAGCAAAACCACCCAAAAGCTGCTAAATGGGAGATTTCAGAATATTCTCCAAAATGTTGGCCAAAATATGCCCTTTTCAAATGTCAAATTCAATGTCAGTTTCTCATATAAAGTGCTTTGATTTCATTTTTGCTTCTCATGTTTTCAGATCCTGAGTTTTCCATAGTGCAAATTCTGCACCATTTGTAACAAACGTTTCATAAGTTGTTTCCACACCTGAAACGTGGCTAGAAGCAGAAAGAGATTCATTACATGATCATGATATGACTTGGAGGTGCCGGTGTTGACTGAGGTGGACAAAGTTAAACATCACACAATACCAGGTTATAGTTCAACAGGTTTATTTGGAAGCACGGGCTATCAGAACGGCGCTCCTTCATCAGGTGGTTGTCCACCTGCTGAAGGAGTGGCACCCCGAAAGCTAGTGCTTCCAAATAAACCTGTTGGACTATAACCTGTTGTTGTGTGATTATGATAACACTTTTTCCACAAAAACACAATTGGATAGGAAACATTTTGAGCTTTCCTGTGGATATGAATGGCAATTTATAAATCTTACTCTCAGCTTGCTGATGAAGACCCCAGCATCTTCCAATGACATCTTTCCATGCTGTTTCAAGATGTGCTGAATAGTTTTCAGTACATCGCCTGCCATGGTAACATCGCCACAAACGTATATGTGTCCAGTTTGCTCTTGAAGGACTTTGAATATTTGGTTAGAAAGCTGTTCATTTAAAATATCTTGTACGTATTTCTGAAACCAGACAGATACTTCAGCACAGTTATTGCAAATAAATTCTAGTTTGAAACTTCAAATTTGGAACAGAATTAAATGGACCTCAAAATATTGGAAAACGTGATCAATGGTGATTTCATACACAAAACACCCTCATATCATTTGCTTAACCGTTACATCTCAGTGAAAATGTATTTCCAAAGTTTATTAAAATGCCTTTAAGTAACCCCATTGTCCAAATCTTGTACAAGAACGAAAACTACATTTACTGAATTACAAACTTAATCAATGGCCAACGCAGGTGAATTGTGGAGCATTTGGAATTTTTGGCTGTTCCATAAACTCAATATGCTTCCCAGAAATCCCATAGAGATGGCAATAGTCTTTTTTTTAAAAAGAGCTGTATTTTGGGTGATAAATAGACTAAGTATTTTGATCAACAAGGATTTGTCATTTATAGCATTGAAAATTCCCAATGTTCCCAAAGTTCTACATTTGCATTTTAAATTAATTTTACATGTGTAAGTTGACATATATTTTTTAAAAATTGCAAACAACAAAGCTGTAATTAAATAAAATGTTTTCATGTAAAGAAAATACATTAAACCATATTATATTAAACAACTACCTTTGGTTTTGTTGGTTCACGTGAGTAAGCTGTATAGAGTTCCTCAAAGACACCTTTACTTTTTACGTGAATGGTTTCCTCTCGGTAGATGTGGTCAATTTTTGATTGACGACAGCCAAACACAAGTGTCATGGGACATACTTTTACACCTGAAATATAGAAGCGTGATATCACAAATGTTCACAAGGTGCTGTCATTAATGTATATATAAGACATACAGGGGAGCATATTTCCTGCCACATTTGACTTCAATGGAAAATATTCTTTTTGATATCATGTCAAACAGATTGCAATTTACTCTGACTCATTTTGCAACCAGCAAATTTCATCCTCTGTGCTGCTAAGCAATTGAAATAAATATATTCCATTGCCACTGAAGGTCATGAAGGTGATTTATGCACTACAAAAAATTGAGGTGGAGGCTGTGAACACTGTAAGCCCATATCTTCTGAAAGAAGTTGATTAATCTAAAGTTAAATATGGAATGAAGAGCAAGACAAAATTGATTATGTTTGGAGGGATTCATTGAATCGATATGAAGAGGAAAGAAGTGTTTCCATGGACTCTGTTTCTTTCAACTGAATCTTCCCAGCTCCTGAACAAAATGGGCCACTGTAAGAATGTTGGAAAAATGGGATGAAATATCCAGCACGGAGCTTCCAAACATCATGAGCAAAAAAATCCCATTTTCCAACCAAGCATTGAACAGCAAAATAAGATTCTTGCTAGTGAAACATCTCACTGTTACTTAATCTTGTTTCATTGCTATGTAGTTTTCCATTCTCCAACACACCAGATAGAAAGTAGGAGCCAAGAATTCCTGACAGAAAAATTAGAGTGGTGACTTCAGCTCATTGCTTGCTCCTACGGACCTCTACCTTGGACTCTCAGGAACATCATCTCAGGGCACACTCTGCACAAACCCCAAGTCTACGGATATTGGCAACAGACACAAATCAGTTTCATGACACAGCTCTGATCCACTTGCACTTAAGTGTTACACTTTGGAACACACTGGGATCTCTCTTTGCAATGCTACTGCAGGAACACTTTGCATGCAGTGAGGGGTATCCAGGGGTCCGCACTCAGTCTCTGAACATTGCTGACTTTGTATCTACTTTGATGCTCACAACATCCATGCCTTGCCTTACCTTACCTTTTGACACACTGCATCCATTGTCACACTCTAAGGGCTCTTATTATTTCTGTCTTGCCTTGCTGCTAAGAGCGGCTTCAGGCAGGCAGCTTGTCATGGTCATCAAGAGGGGTGGACATGTTGCTGTATAGCATGGTCTGTGTTAATCTCATACCTGCAGCATGTGATAGCAACCTATGTGACAAACACACTGCATGTCCCTCAATCAAATGGCCATGTCTAGAAATTAATGGTGAGTATTCATCAGTCATGCCAAGGGCAACTGTTGTCAGTCAGGAGTTTTTGGTACAGTCAGTCAAATACATAGTCCAATCATAGTCCAGGGGCTCGAACACAGTCAATCACCCTCTTGAGCAGTCAGGATCAGGGCCTAGATTTCAGTACAGTGTGAGGACTGGACCGCATTTAGGACTGCAGGTCCTGCACAAGCAGTTGGGAGATTTGTGGAGTGCCTGTTGGCAAGGTGCATGGAGATCAGTCAGGGGTCTAGCTAATCAGTTGGGGCTGTCTTGGTCAGTCCTTGGGATACAAGTCAAGAGGCATTATCAGGGCCCACTGCAGTGGTAAGGAATTGGGTGGAATTCAATACTGAGGCAGCAACCTGGGATGCAGAGAGTCTAGGGAAAAGGTCAAGAAGAGGAAAGATTTGACCCAGTTGTGAGGGGGTGGTGAGACGCTAATACATGGGAGGACTGCAGGAGAGGTATTAATCACCAGAACCGTGGACACAGTGTGGGTCTGTGGAGCTCAATGATGGGGCAAAAGTGAGGACTGCAGATGCTGGGAACCAGAATTTAGATCAGAGTGGTGCTGGAAAAGCACAACAGGTCAGGCAGCATCCAAGGAGCAGGAAAATTGACGTTTCAGGCAAAAGCCCTTTATCAGTTCAATGATGGGCAGGTCTAAGCTGTAGCGATTCGTCCCAGAGAGGGTGGTGTGCGGGGGCAGTGGGGTGGGGATAGTAATGATGCAAGATGAAGATGTAATTCCAGGTGAGGGCTCAATGAATAGTGCCAGGAAGAAAGGAGTGTGTAAATTTGGGAGGTGTTGGGGGGGGGCGGAGCCTTGATTACCAGGCTGTGCCTGAGACTCATAATCTACAGCACCTTCCAGATTCAGTCAACTCTGAAATGCAAACAATGACTGCAAAATAGTTGCAACCACTCTCAGAGTCGGTGGAGTCAGTGTGTTTTTTTAACTGTCCTAAAGTCAGGCTCCACTCCTGAGTGACGGAAGGTTGATCCAGAGACTATTGCATTAACCAGGCACTTTGACATAACGTCATGCATGTGAAACACAGGCAGTGTTTAACTATAAGGGGTACAAATCCTGGTCACAAGGAAACTTGACTGTGCCATCGGTTATTGCTGATTGAAGATAGTTATCTCTGTGATGCAAAAATAATCACAGGCCACTAAAAAAGTGGCCCTCAAAGTGCAAAGTTAATGAAAGATCTCATAAGTTGCACAGGGGCATATATTGATCTTTTATCACCCTGAACAGTAAGTATTCTGCAACATGTTTCTATGTGTAATGGCAGATCTTTTGTAATGGTGACCTGAGGCTTGGAGCTCAAGGTCTGAGTGCTAATGCAGCATAGACAACTTCCTACAGTTTCTCTGTGACATGACTAATGTTGCATTCAATGGAAAAAGGTTGAATGTCAAAATATCATGTAAAGAATGCCCCCTGTCCCACTGTGTAGAGGAGTAGTGGTAAATCATCATTGTGAGTAATTTGAATGCTGACTGCTCACAATACTAACGACATGTTCAGTTTCTGATGCTTCCCCATATGGGTTAATTTCCAAGTCTGTCTGTTGGGTCCAGCTCAAGCAGACGTTATCATCACTGTTACTGCAATGCAACAAAGGCACAGACAAATGGAAAAGGTATGAAAGTGTCAGCAAGCTCAGGAGCAGCAACAAGCTCCAAGGGCCTTTGTACACCATGCACATGATGAATCCACAGCTGAAGGTCACTTCCACATGCTCCGGAAGACCATAGCCTTTTGCTCTCAAGCTATTTTCTCGAGATAAGTAAGGTATAGTGTCGGCACAGTGTGGATATCCATTGACACTGAATCATGCCAACTGCAGGAGTGGATCATGCCATCTGATGGAATGGGTGGCCATCCTTTCCCTGTGGCCATTGAGGTAACAGTTGCATTGAACATTTTTGGTACTTGTTACCTTCTGGGAGCCACTTTGTGAGTTCTTCTCAATCCTCCCCGCCACAAATGTATCAAGATTGATACCAGGCCATTTGTGCCAGATCACATTGTTTCATTTTATGATTGGTTTGGATTAGATTAGATTAGATTACTTACAGTGTGGAAACAGGCCCTTCGGCCCAACAAGTCCACACCGACCCGCCGAAGCGCACCCACCCAGACCCATTCCCCTACATTTACCCCTGCACCTAACACTACAGGCAATTTAGTGTTTTTGAAGGCTTTCCACTGTGTGATGGTCCCACATTGAATAAGGAGGAAATGCTGGTTACATTGGGCAATGGATAAAGACTAGCGCTGATTTAGACAAGTTATAAGATGGGATGTGGTGAAGGTCAAGCAATCTGTGTAGCTTGGTGCTTTAGATATAGGAATGTACACAAGTATGTGCAAGAAAGTCAACCATTCCATTTATGTGCCCTGAGAAGAGTTGGTTGTGAATGTCATCCTATTGCATTCACAGAGAAGGGCAACTTCAGACTGCCAACACTTGACCAGGTGTTTGGCAGAGGTTCACCAACATTGCTGGCACCAAGGATCCTGGGTTAACCCAGCAGTTGCCAGGAGAATCAGATGAGATGGGTGCCATAGGGGCTTGGTACATGGTTAATGGGATGTGTTGGGGACAAAAGTGTAAGAATCCTCAGCTGGCCTCATGGAGAGAAACCCTCAGTGAAACTTGACCATCATGACACTTTTTGGTAAGGTACAGCCTTTTCCTCTTTCATACCAATGACCTCATCCAGTACAGCAGTGCTAATCAGTATATGTCTTAACGTTTGTGAAATCGAACATTGATGCTTAGTCCTACAGAAGGAATTACTTTGTAACTACTGGCATGCTTTAAATTCTTCTTTGCCATGCTTTATACTGACAACCTACCTTTATGCTCAATATCATGCAACCGCTGCTGCCAGAAACTTCGGAAAGGAGCAATTCCAGTTCCCGGTCCAATTAAAATACACGGAACCATTGGATCTTTTGGCAATCTGAAAGAAGGAGCTCTGCATACAAATACATAACATAACTTAAATAGGTCTCTATCATTGTATCCTATTTCTGATTAATTATTTTTGATTGTTGAATGAAATTTTGATAAATGACTTGAAATTTATTATTTCTACATGTTCCGTTGACTTAAGTCTGATTCTCTGTAAAGCCAACAGTGTAAACGAGAGCTGCAGTTATTCCCCAGCAACTATAGTTACTGCTCCCTTCTCAGCAAATCCTTTTATTGAGTGTAGAAATGCTAGTAATTACTTTCCTGTTATATCTCGTACTGTGACAATGAGATAAAAGCAGTGCTATAAATGAGTATTCTGGGAATCAGCATGAGTAGAGTACAGGCAGTGAATCCCAGGCCACATTGGGTCTGCGAGACCAGACTTGATGAATTGTAGGGGAACACCCAGAATTGTAGGATATCCTCCAAAATGTATAAAACAACAATTTCCTTAGTGCAGTTTCATGTAAATAGAGTAATGGTGGGCCTTGGAGTATGGGTGAATAAAGATGTACTGATTTCAATGTGAAGTGGAAGTTTTCACTTGTATCCTCAAGAAGTCATTAAATGGCCACCCTTTGCCATTATTAAAAAAAAAATCACATAAGCCCCATTATTAGATTGCTACTACTTTGCAATTTGGATCTGTGTGCCTATCTTCTTGATCAGTATGTCTTACCTCTTTTTACAGGAAAAAAAAACTGAAGTTGCTACATGAATTTCTGTTCCGATTGTTGTAAATGAGATGTGAAATATTTAGAACATAGAACATAGAACATAGAACAATACAGCACAGAACAGGCCCTTCGGCCCACGATGTTGTGCCGAACTTCTAACCTAGATTAAGTACCCATCCATGTACCTATCCAAATGCCGCTTAAAGGTCGCCAATGATTCCGACTCTACCACTCCCACGGGCAGTGCATTCCATGCCCCCACTACTCTCTGGGTAAAGAACCCACCCCTGACATCTCCCCTATACCTTCCACCCTTCACCTTAAATTTATGTCCCCTTGTAACACTCTGTTGTACCCGGGGAAAAAGTTTCTGACTGTCTACTCTATCTATTCCTCTGATCATCTTATAAACCTCTATCAAGTCACCCCTCACCCTTCGCCGTTCCAACGAGAAAAGGCCGAGAACTCTCAACCTATCCTCGTACGACTTCCTCTCCATTCCAGGCAACATCCTGGTAAATCTTCTCTGCACCCTCTCCAAAGCTTCCACATTTTTCCTAAAGTGAGGCGACCAGAACTGCACACAGTACTCGAACTGTGGCCTAACCAAAGTCCTGTACAGCTGCAACATCACTTCACGACTCTTGAATTCAGTCCCTCTGCTAATGAACGATAATACTCCATAGGCCTTCTTACAAACTCTATCCACCTGAGTGGCAACCTTCAAAGATCTATGTACATAGACCCCCAAGATCCCTCTGTTCCTCCACCTGACTAAGAACCCTACCATTAACCCTGTATTCCGCATTCTTATTTGTTCTTCCAAAATGGACAACCTCACACTTGGCAGGGTTGAACTCCATCTGCCACTCCTCAGCCCAGCTCTGCATCATATCTAAGTCCCTCTGCAGCCGACAACAGCCCTCCTCACTGTCCACAACTCCACCTATCTTCGTATCATCTGCAAATTTACTGACCCACCCTTCGACTCCCTCATCTAAGTCATTAATAAAAATTACAAACAGCAGAGGACCCAGAACTGATCCCTGCGGAACTCCACTTGTAACTGGGCTCCAGGCTGAATATTTACCATCTACCACCACTCTCTGCCTTCGACCGGTTAGCCAGTTTTCTATCCAATTGGCCAAATTTCCCTCTATCCCATGCCTCCTGACTTTCCGCATAAGCCTACCATGGGGAACCTTATCAAATGCCTTACTAAAATCCATGTACACTACATCCACTGCTCTACCCTCATCCACATGCTTGGTCACCTCCTCGAAGAATTCAATAAGACTTGTAAGGCAAGATCTACCCTTCACAAATCCGTGCTGGCTGTCCCTAATCAAGCAGTGTCTTTCCAGATACTCATAAATCCTATCCCTCAGTACCCTTTCCATTACTTTGCCTACCACAGAAGTAAGACTAACAGGCCTGTAATTCCCGGGGTTATCCCTATTCCCTTTTTTGAACAGGGGCACAACATTCGCTACTCTCCAGTCCCCTGGTACCACCCCCGTTGCCAGTGAAGACGAGAAGATCATTGCCAACGGTACTGCAATTTCCTCTCTTGCTTCCCACATAATCCTAGGATATATCCCGTCAGGCCCGGGGGACTTGTCTATCCTCAAGTTGTTCAAAATGTCCAACACATCTTCCTTCCTAACAGGTATCTCTTCTAGCTTACCAGTCCATTTCACACTCTCCTCTTCCACAATACGGTCCCTCTCGTTCGTAAATACTGAAGAGAAGTACTTGTTCAAGACCTCTCTTATCTCTTCCGACTCAATACACAGTCTCCCACTACTGTCCTTGATCGGACCTACCCTCGTTCTCGTCATTCTCAGGTTTCTCACATACGCATAAAATGCCTTGGGGTTATCCTTGATCCTATCCGCCAACGATTTTTCATGCCCTCGCTTAGCTCTCCTAATCCCTTTCTTCAGGTCCCTTCTGGCTATCCTGTATCCCTCCACTGCTCTGTCTGAATCCTGTTTCCTCAACCTTACATAAGCCTCCTTCTTCCTCTTTACCAGACATTCAACCTCTCTCGTCAACCAAGGCTCCCTCACACGACCATTTCTTTCCTGCCTGATAGGTACATACATATCATGGACACGTCGTATCTGCTCTTTGAAAAAGTTCCACCTTTCCACCACATCCTTCCCTGACAGCCTATGCTCCCAACGTATGCTCCTCAAATCCTGCCTTACAGCATCGTAATTTCCCTTCCCCCAATTATAAAATCTACCTTGTTGTGCGCACCTATCTCTCTCCATAACCAAGGTGAAAGTCACAGAATTGTGGTCACCATCACCAAAATGTTCACCCACTAACAAGCCCACCACTTGTCCCGGTTCATTACCGAGTACCAAATCCAATATGGCCTCCCCTCTGGTTGGACAATCTACATACTGCGTTAGAAAAGCTTCCTGGACACACTGCACAAACACCGCCCCATCCAATCTACTTGACCTAAAGAGCTTCCAATCAATATTTGGGAAGTTGAAGTCGCCCATGACTACGACCCTGTGGCTTCTGGACCTTTCCAAAATCTGTTTCCCAATCTGTTTCTCCACATCTCTGCTGCTATTGGGGGGCCTATAGTAAACACCCAACAAGGTGACTGCACTTTTCCTATTTCTGACTTCAGCCCATACTACCTCCAGAGGCAGATCCCCCTCAAACTTCCTTTCTGCAGCCGTTATACCATTTCTAATTAGCAATGCCACCCCCCCTCCTTTTTTCCCACCCTCCCTAATCTTACTGAAACACCTGTAACCAGGAACCTCCAACAGCCATTCCTGTCCCTCATCTATCCACGTTTCCGTGATGGCCACAACATCGTAGTCCCAGGTACCGATCCACGCCTTAAGTTCACCCACCTTATTTCTGATACTCAATACTTATTTATTTATCAATACTTATTTATCAATACTTATTTATCAATACTTATTTATTGATGTTTAAGTGCCAATGGCTTCCTCCCTCTTTTGCTGCTCCAACCAATGATTAGTTTAGGCTCTGACTCCTACTAATATTTCTGACGTGCATTGAATCCACAATAGAAATAAGCACATGTGCATTTTACAACAAACACTGTACTTGCAGTGTTCTGGAGAAGAAGAAATCATTACAGTTTCTCTAATTAATCAAGAATTCTGATATTTAATGAGTGAAATTCACCAAGGAATAATTGTGTGGCTAAGATGGCCCATTAAACACAGGCACAGGTAAATATCAGATATCTTCTTTCTCAAAGTACATTTCAAACTTCAAGGACCTAGGTATGTGTCAGAATTTGCAGTACTGTATGCAGTTACACAGTCTGTACAGCATTAAATTTCAAACTTCAATGAAAACCTGATTACCCTCTGACAAAGCATGGCACTATTTCATCTGTGTCTATCCGGTTAAACCAGGAAGAGCAGACTCCATGATGTAGTGACCCTTCACCATCTGTAAATATAAAGACGTTGGCTCATTATCAATGATGACCACAATATATTTAATTTAAACAGCTGGTTATTCTCCATTCTCTTTTAGTTTTCATCCATACTTGATACACAGCATTTCATCAGTCAAGCCAAGCTCTCTAGACTCTGAAACTAGTCCCTAGGATGGGGCAAGAAGTGGTCATCACTGAGTTATCCTTTGAAATAATGAATATATTGCTACAAAATCAAATCATGTGATTCTGAATGTAAAACAAATACCAAACAGGTGCTAGACAATGTACTTTAAGATACAAATGGGGGAGTCCAAGATTAGAGGGCATAGATTTAAGGTGAGAGGAGAAAGATTTATGAAGGACCTAAGACTTTTTCACACAGATGGTGGTGCATGTATGGAATGAGCTGCCAGAGGAAGTGGTGGAGGTGGATACAATTACATTTGAAAGGGATGTGGATAGGTAAATGATAGGAAGAGTTTAGAGGGATACAGGCCAAATGCTGGCAAATGGGACTAGGTCAGATTGGGATGTTTGGTCCACGCAGATGGGTGGATTGAAGGATCTGTATCCGTGCTGTGTAACTCTGTGACTTTACAAAAGTAAATGTTCCTCCAAGGTTCTTCCTGAGCTCCTGATCACCTTTCCTCTTGTTACTTTGCTGTGTTGAAATTCTGAATCATTATGCTAAGTCCATTTAACTTATTCTTCCTGAAACCAAAAAACTGCCCAACCTGGTAGTAACTTCTCTCATCTTCTGCTTTACCTGAAGTTAAAAATCCAAAATTGGTACTACCCAATCACTACAACTTGATTTATCTTGTCATCTCTCCTGTTCTATTCAATGTCCATTATGATCCATACAATGAATTTTGAACCTTTGAGGAAGAGGTGGGGCTATTTCCTGATAAGGCAGAGAATACCTCGTGCAAGAGGTGGATATTGCATTGCATTATTAGGGCATTATTTTGGATTTATTCCTGTTTCCCAGAGGAATAAAGAAATTTTTCTCATTTTTTTCTTTCAGTTAGCCCTGGATTTTACCTTTCTCAACCTTTCCCAGGAGACCACATAGTTTTGGTTATGGTGCAGAGTCTTTAGTTGGCGAGAACTGGAATATTGTTGACAGACTGGATGAACCAGAGGGTCTCTCCCCAGCTGTCATTGCCCATATGTTAGTCTCTGTTTCATACTGGATAAATGCATGAGGTGAAGCCTGTAGCACCCAACAGCTGTCAAGTTATGGTCTTGAAACACATGCCACATTACAACTTAATGGCGTCATTGAATATAGCTTCATTTTTTTATCCTGGCACTTGGGTGCTGATATATACATTTACATAAGAACTCCTAAACATTTCTAATATTCAAAATATAAATAATTAAAAACAATGTAGTAGCAATGAGAATATCTCATTTTTTAATGCACGTACCTCGTGTGCGATACGAAACAACAGCCACTGTAAGGTGAATCTCATCTGGGTACATGTCCAGGGATGAACTGATTGAGTAATATCGAGGCTGCAGCAGAGGAAGCTGGGTAAGTAGCAGAGTTGTTGGCACCCGAACCGAAGGAAACTCCTCCAGTACTTCCACTACTGTTGGGTTATTGTACCACTTCCATTCCTCGTACTCCTGTAATCCCTGCCAATTAAATGCATGGTCTTTATTAAATCACCACTGCAGGCATGGCATTTAAAGTTAGAGTTTTTTAATGTTCCAAATGTGAACATTTTCCTTACATCACAGAGGACTGTTTCAAACAGAAGTTGTTGATGTTGGAAGAGAAGGGGTTATTCCTGGACCAAGCAAGAATTCATACTATTAGCTGACATCAGTCCTGAAAAAGTGTCACTGGACCTGAAATGTTAATTCCCCTTCCCCCATCGGATGCTGCCAGACCTGCTGAGATCTTCCAGCAATTTCTGTTTTTGTTTCAGTTTTCCAGCTTCAGCAGTTCTTTTTTTCCTCATATTATTAGTGACAGTAATAGCACACAGTGTAAAATTACTGCTTTGAGGTGGGGTGATCGCTGGTTGGATACATTGTCCAGATATGTGGCCCTTCCTTGACAAAAAGATGGTAGTCATGATTAAAGTTAAAAATCACACAACACCGGTTTATAGTCCAACAGGTTTACTTGGAAGCATTAGCTTTTGGAGCGCTGTTCCTTCATCGGGTGGTTGTGGAGTATAAGATCGTAAGACAGAATTTATAGCAAAAGTTTATAGTGTAATGTAACTGAAATTATATATTGAAAAAAACCTGGATTGTTTTGTTAGTCTATCATCTTTTAGAATGAACATATTGGTTTCAGTACTTTTATATGTAAATCGCAGAGCATTTAAAAGTTAGATTATCAAGTGTACTTCAACAATTGGTGTCATGTCGGCCCAGATAATGCATTGAAGGTGTGAGGTGCCCTGTGTGATACTGTCTGTGCCATAATGGTCAGACTGATTCTAATCTAAAAAATGCATTTACAGAATCATACCTGGTGTTGAGTGAGTTTTAACTTTGTACACCTCAGTCCAACACCGGCATCTCCGAATCATCTCCAAATCATGGTAGCCATGATGTGGAGATGCCGGTGTTGAATTCGGGTGGACAAAGTCAGAAATCACACGACACCAGGTTATAGTCCAACAAGTTTACTTAAAATCCTGAAGGAGCAGTGTTCAGAAAGCTTGGGTTTTTAAAACAACCTGTTGGACTATAACCTGGTGTTGTATGACTTCTGACTTTGACAAAATATGCTTTTTACAAGCCGCTGACTAAACAAAGATATAGATCTCGTAGATTTGTGATAAGGAATGATCTGAAAATTTACAGCCACAGCATCTACAGCTAAAATGGATTAAACAAATGTAGCTATGCAGAAATCCTCTGACAAGTTTTGAACAACATTTGGACTCAAGAACATGTGTTTATGTGCAGGATTAGAGGCCATCCCTTTAATACATGTTTTAACATGCTCAATAACCAAGTACTTTATAATTAAAAAAGGTTATTTAGCTGTGCAAACTATCTTGCCTGTGAGAATTTAGAAGTGTGGTGTATTGCAATTCATAGCTGACATCCAATGTTGGGTGCATTTTGATTGTGAGGTAAGCTTTATGGGAAAGAGATCTTTATAGGACATGGGTGTGACAGACAACAGGCGAGAGGTGTACGCTCCTATTTGTCAAAATATAAGCAAAGTTAAAACTTTTAAAGGACTTCAAACAAAAGAGTGATGAGAGACTTACCTTGCTGAGAACTTCAAGTCTTTTCTTATGCTCTTCATTTCTTGCCAAGAGAGCAAACTGCTGCAGTAAGAGTGGGCTTGGAGGAGTTGTGATATCCAGATAGTACTTAAAAACTTGAAAGATGGTGCAAGGTGGAATGCGATTCTCATCACTCCAGCTGTTAATAATGCCTGAGGGGACAAAAGACAAGCTGCAACCAAGAATGAAGCAACTCTTAAGTGCTGAATTCCCTTACAGGCCACGTATGTAAGCGGAACCTGTCCGGATTCCCTTACAACTGGAATTAGGATAGGGATGCGGGAGGGATGTGTTTTGGGAAGTAAGAATGTCACCTTTATTATTATTTATTTAGTAAATGCAAATTTCTGAAGTAAAGCAATAGCTTCCTCACTTGCTGAGTTAAAGGTGATGAGTCTCTAGAGACAACACTCCTCAGTAGAGTGCTGCATTGTTTGTACCTCACCTGAACATGTACAGAAGAGGCAGTATGCTGAGGTTCCAATGGAGGAGATTGGCTCTACAGGAGACTCAACATGTCCCAAAGCTGCTTAGTTTTATGGTGGGCCAGAGAGCCAGTTCTTGTGCTGTACTATTCAATGAGTTGAAAAGCTAAAAGAGGATTTTATAATTTCCTTTTCTTTGTGAACCGGCTGTAGCTCCAGCAATGGTCTGTTCAAATCTGCTGTTGCCGGGACTCCAGAGCTCAGTCAGATTGGTCAGCAGCTCTCTACTGCAGGGCTGCTTCCCAGTTGAAGACGGACATCATTTCCTGAGGCAATTAACATCCCACTGAGCACAACATGGTGGCTTTTCCATGGACAGGGTGCTAACTAACCTTTTATTCAGGAGGATGGGGAGCACCGTGCCCTGTAAAACCCAGTCCAATACTTTTGACTCTCTCAGGGGCAGTCACCTCCTCATTCAGCATGGGTATCCATTAGGCTATCACATTAGTGAAATATGAATCTCTACAGTGGCACTTATTAAGGTAATTGGATGGTATGAAAATCTGCACTGTCTAACTTTGCTTTCAATAAACTTCAAATACATTAGGTAGCTGAGTATCATTTTGCCTGACAAGCTTCATAAAGCTTTAGCCCAGGTGTGTAGGTATTTTTCTTTGAAAATTCAAAAGATTTGTTCTTTAATTACCTAAAGCTGTGTTTCTCTCTTCCAAAAGCTCAACTTTTATGATCTGATTTACAGGAGGTGCATCTTCTAACCGCTCAATCAAGGCATTGACCAAATCTTCATGGTTACCGGGAAAGACACCAAGATGATCACCAGGCTGGTACTGTAACTCTTCCTGCTTGTTTGTGTGTATCCGGAGCAAAATTGTGGAACGGCTAAGTGGAAACAGAAGACCATGCTTCAAATACTCAGATTAAAGATTTAAGGTTAAAGTAAAAAAAAATCTATGTTCCTTTTTTTTCATCTGGCCTCAAAAGTCTTTCAATATCTTATGATAATTGTGACTCTTACTGAGAAATGATCTTACAGACCCAGCAAGCAATGACTCTTCAGCAAGCTATTCAGACATGAAGGGCATCAACACTCAGCCAGTCCTGACCTTAGCCATTGTTGATGGAACCCTAATATCCAACAAAAGTATTGAACTACAAAGAGCGCTGGAACAGTTGCTGGTCATCCAGAGGTGGTGATTATCTTTGGGCTACTTGACTATGAAGGCCAACAGAATAAAGTTCAGTTCTGCTCTGACTGATAACTATCTATACGTACTTTCCAACCGGCGTCTCTCTGTACATATTGACCAGGAACTAGAATTATGATAGGTTGCTCCTGGTTCCATCACCATAAAATCACTGAACTGGAGCCTCAGCTGAGATAATCTCTTTCAGCACAGTATTTGAATCAAGACTGAGATCCACTGGTCCATTTGTCTCTGTATCACCTTGGACTGTGCAAAATGTAACCTGCTCAGCCAAATAACCAAACCAACTCACAGTTCACTTCAGCTCTGATGAAGAGTCACCTACATTCGAAACATTAGCTTGCTTTCTCTCCATGGATGCTGCCTGACTGGCTGTGATCTACAGCATTTTTTGTTTTCAGTACAGATTCCAGTACCTGCAGTAATTTGCCTCTAATTCAAAGCAAGGTCTGTCATTATAGTACAATGTAGGAAAAATGTAACAGAGCTGCAATTGAAGAATTTAGCACAGGTTATGTGTTAAGTGAAAAATAAATTAAACTTTCTCTCCTCAATTCTTTTGAAGAGTAACAGTTCAACTGGAAAATGATAGTGATAAATGTGTATTATTTTACCACCATAATTAAGTAAAATAAATTATTTCTGAGTATACTATTTGATTTTAGACATCAGCTGGTAGAGCCCTTACTACAAGTATTGAATTTAACATATTGTTATCAAGGTTAGAACTTCTTGTCTATTCAGATGAAAATTCCTGTTTGATGATAGCAACTATTCAATCCTAGGTAATGGTAAAATGCTCAATTTCAACTGGTCGTTTTCTAATTTATTTGTACTCATTTGTAATATAGATCAGAGAATATAATCAAAGGCACACAGCATTTTAAATAAGGTAAAGTAGAATTTCTGCAGGGGCTTTTCTGGTAACTGTAAATTTATGGTGGTTGATTAGGAGATCACAACAGCTTAATTACAGCAACAGCTTGTTAGTTGGAATTAAGAAACATCCATTACATATTGCGTAAGTACATTGTAGTTATCTGCAATCACACTAATGCACAACTGATTCAATTTCAGCAACTTTATGAACTGTTGAGTAACTGGTGCTCTCACAAGTGTTTTATTTTGCATCTTAAGCTAGTTATTTAGTTTCTACAGACAGATGAAAAAATAAATTTCTTTCTCGAGCTTAAGGGCACCAGGCCATCCTCATGCCTTTTTCCCTTTAAATACTTATTTTTACTTTTATTATCCTTTTCCCTCCACTGATGACACTTCACTGGGAGAAGACTCTGTGGGCACCAGTCACCAAGTTCTCCAACCTAGTCTATCAGCAAGCTATTCAGACATGAAGGGCATCAACACTCAGCCAGTCCTGACCTTAGCCATTGTTGATGGAACCCTAATATCCAACAAAAGTATTGAACTACAAAGAGAGCTGGAACAGTTGCTGGTCACTTTCACCCAGTTTAGAAAGAGTGATGAACACAAAGGTTCTCTATCATTACCTTAGCTGAGGTAAGATCATTCATCAGAAATTAAATTGGTATAATTTAAGTTTGAATTCTACACAGGACGGTATCTTTGCAGTGGAATGCTAAAATTATCAAAATGCCATGATTTCCAAAACATTTCTGATCATGTCTGTACTGAGCCATCTCTCCCTTCTCAGTATATTTTAGGGAGGCATGTTCTCATTATGCTAATGCTACAATTTTAATAGTGAGATCCTTTCCTGATGCCTCCTCTTCTGATGGTATCTTAGTCCTTCTGACTACTGGATCGGCATGGTGGCTCAGTGGTTAGCACTGCTACTTTATAACACCAGGTATCCAGGTTCAATTCCACCCTCGGGTGACTGTCTGCATGGAGGTTGCATATTCTCACCATGTCTGTGCGAATTTTCTCTGGGTGCTGTGGCTTCCTCCCACAGTCCAAAGATGTGCAGGTTAGGTAGATTGGCCATAGAAATTTTGCAGGCTAGGTGAATTAGAATGGGGAATGCAGGGATAGGGTAAGGGGGTGGGTCTGTGGCAGGATGCTGTTTTGGAGGGTCGGTGTGGACTCAATGGACCAAATGCTCTGCCTCTACATGTGAGGATTCTATGATATTGCAACTGGTCTCTGATCAATGGAGAACAATGTTAATTTCTTAATAGTATTTTATGTCTAACCTTTCTCCTGTATTACACTGGTATCCTTCTGTTTGTTCTCTAAATCTATTACAACCTCCAACTCCAGATTTTCTATTCCTCCAATTTCCTAGTGGATTTCCATATGACCATGTTTGTATCTGTAATTGTCTGTGCTAGATACCATAAGTATCTGCCAGAACTACTGCTGCTCTGATCTTTAATACTTGAGGCTCATCTCCTCCTCCTCGGATGCTGCCTGACCTGCTGTGCTTTTCCAACATGCTCATCGACGCTCATCTAAATATGTTTTTAAGTTTGTAAGAATTCTATTTCTGAATTTTTCAATTTTTTTTTATATAGATATTTTTATTAGAAATTTAACATTTTTACAAGTTTACAAAAATAAACAAAACTCTCAGATATAAACATTGATATACAATTAGCTCAAATATACAATAACCATAATTTGACAAAAATAGAAAATAAAAAACAAAAAAAACGAAAAAAAAAAACACAAACAAACAAAACTCAACTATCTACTAATCTAACCTACAACTAACCAGGGTGTATATTTAAGTCTCTTACATGCTCGGGATGTGTTAACATCAGATATGATAAAACCCGTATTCGTGCGGGATTCCTCCCCCGAGGGGCCGCGGACCAGCCAGGTCTGTAGTCTCAATTAAATAAAAGCCCTTGTTAGGATAGCCGAAATATCTGTATTTATGTAATTCAAAAAGGGCTGCCATATTTTATAAAATAATTCGGTCTTTCGGTGCACCATATTTGTAAGGAAGTCAAGGGGAATACATTCCATAATTAGTCTGTGCCAATTTGAAAGTCCAGGGGGGCCCTCCGCCACCCAGTTCATCAAAATATTTTTCCTTGCACAGAAAGAAAGAATAGAAAATAGTCTCTTCCCGTACGTGTCCAGGGAGGGAAAGTTCGAAAAGCCCAAGAGGAGAGATACGGGGTCCACTTTTATTTCCGTTCCTAAAATTTCTGTCAGGGTGCTTGCTACTTTAGTCCAATATCTACGGATCTTATGACAGGTCCATAAGCAATGTACAAGAGTGCCCACCTCTATTTTGCATTTAGGACACATTGGAGATGCTCCTGCCTTAAATTTTGCCAATCGAACCGGTGCTATATGGGCCCTATGAAGTATCTTCAGCTGGATAGCCTGGGTTCTGTTGCAAATAGTAATTCTTCTAGCATTTTCCCAGATATCATTCCACGTTTCTGTGGAGATTTCTAGTCCCAGATCCTGATCCCATGTTTTAAGCAGATTATCCATATCTCCCGATACTTCATCATGTAGCAAATGATAAATATTACTGACGGAAGATACCCACACTGGTCGTAGGACACTACATTCTCTATCGGATTTATAAAGACTATCTAATAACGTAGTCTTCTTCTGTATAAAATCTCGAATTTGGAAGTATCGAAAGAGGTCTCCATTGGGTAGTCCGAATTTCTGACGCAGCTGTCCGAAAGACATCAGGACCCCATCCTTAAATAAATCCCCGAGACATGAGATACCCCTGGATCTCCAGAGTTTAAAAGTGGCATCTGTTAACCCCGGTTTGAATCCCCATGCTCCCACTATCGGTGCATAGGGGGATGTTTTATGTGAATTACCCTCATTTTGCCGCATTATATTCCAAGCCTTGATTGTATTCAGTATTATAGGGTTTTTACAGTGATCTGTAATGATTTTCCTCTTGTCTGAGAATAAAAGGTTAATAAGTGGGTATTTTACTTGAGAAGCCTCGATGTCCAACCAGATTGATTGTGGATCAGACAAGACCCAATCAGCTATATAACTTAATAGGGAACTTAATTGATATTTCCTAAAATCTGGGAAGTCCAATCCACCCCTTGCCTGTGGAAGCTGTAGCTTCTTCAGCTTAATAAGGGGCCGCCTATGGTTCCAGATAAAGGAACTCAGCCAGCCGTATAGTTTACATAAAGCTGTCCTCGGCAGCATCACCGGAAGCATTCTCATAGGATATAGGAGACGGGGCAGGATATTCATTTTGATTAATGCTATTCTACCCAACCAGGAAATTGGCAGGTCTCCCCATCGCTGGAGGTCCTGCCTTATCCTTTCCAATAAATACACAAAATTAGCCTTATACAACTGACCAAATACTGGGGTAATAAAAATGCCTAAATATAAGAAACCCTCCAGGGACCAGCGAAAGGGAAAAAGGGAACTGTCCGCTAAGCGGGGTATCACAGCAAGGCCACCCATTGGCATTGCCTCCGATTTTGAAAAGTTAATTTTATAACCTGAGAATGCACTAAATGTATTAATAACTTGGATTAAGCGGGGTATGGACGTCAAAGGGTTACTGAGGAATAGAAGAACATCATCTGCATAAAGGGTAATTTTATGTTTACCTGTACCAATCCTTGGGGCCACTATATTAGGATCAGCTCGTATAGCTTCTGCTAGTGGTTCAATTATTAGCGTGAATAACAATGGCGAGAGGGGACATCCCTGACGGCAGCCCCTACCCACACTGAAGCTATCCGAGCCTAATCCATTGGTAACCACAACTGCTTTGGGATCACTATACAATGTTGAGATCCATTTGGTAAACACCTGTCCAACACCAAACCTCTCCAATGTGTAAAACAAATATGACCATTCGACCCTATCAAATGCCTTTTCCGCGTCCAATGAAACCACTACTCCTGGTATCTTTCCCTGATGACAAGCTTGAATCATATTCAGAGCCCTTCTAACATTATTGGATGATCTTCGGCCCTTAATAAACCCCGTCTGATCCTCCTTTATAATATGTGGCAGTATCCTTTCTAATCTCAGTGCTAACGTTTTAGAGAGGATTTTAAAATCTACATTTAGCAAGGATATTGGTCTGTATGATGTACAATCTTCTGGGTCTTTTCCTTTTTTAAGGATAAGAGAGATATTTGCCTCTTTCAACGAAGGCGGGAGACAGCCCTGACTATATGCATAGTTATACATATCCATAAGTGGACCAACCAGTATTTCTGTAAATTCTTTATAGAATTCAGCTTGAAAGCCATCTGGGCCCAGCGTCTTACCATTTTGAAGGTGCCTAATTGCATCAACTATTTCTTGGGGTGTAAGAGGAGCATTTAGGACCGATACTTGTTCCGGAGTTAGGTCTGGAAAAGTCAAATTTTTAAAAAATGACTGCATCCTCTTCGTCCTATCTTCACAATCCTGTGATTTATATAACTCAGAATAGAATTTTCTAAAGGTCGCATTAATATTTTTATGATCATGAGTCAAAATACCCGTACTTTCCTTGATAGACATAATAGTCTGAGGGGCCTTTTTTTTCTTTGCAAGAAATGCTAAGTATCTACCCGGTTTGTCGCCATATTCATATAACCTTTGCTTTGCAAATAATATTTCCCTCTTAGCCGTTTGAGTAAGTGTAGTATTTAGAGCTGTCCTAAGAGCTGTAATCCTTTGCAATTTAATAATAGAGGGTCTATCAGTGTATGCTGTTTCAGCCGCTTTTAAGCGGGCTTCAAGCAGACGCTGTTGTTCTCCCTTTAATTTCTTCTGGGTCGCAGAGTAGGAGATGATCAAGCCTCGCGTGTAAGCTTTGATGGTCTCCCACATCATTGACGGGTTGCTAGCTGTACCTGAATTAATTTCTAAAAAAGTTTTAAATTCTTGCGAGAAGTACTTTACAAATTTACTATCTTTCATTAAGAAGGGGTCCATACGCCAATGCCGAGGGGATGTCCCACTGTTCCTCGCCTTAGTTTCCATATATACAGCAGCGTGGTCAGAAATTGCTATATTACCTATTTTACAGGATGATATGGAATTTAAAAAAATTGAGGGGGCAAAAAACATATCAATTCTGGTGTGACATTTATGTGGATTAGAGTAGAAAGAAAAATCTCTACCCTGTGGATGAAGACATCTCCATACATCTACTAATCCTAATTCTTTGTTCAGATCCATCAATTGTCTAGATCTGGGAGATACTCCTGCAGTACTCTTGGGAATCCTGTCTATTTCCGGATCCATAATACAGTTAAAGTCTCCCCCTATAATTATATGACGGGCATCAAAAGCCATCAATTTTGAAAAGGCTTCCGTTATAAATTTAAAGGGGTGTGCCGGGGGGCAGTACAAATTTAAAATCCCATATTCCTCTCCATTTATGAGAGCTTTAATCAAGATATATCGTCCAGATTCGTCTTTTATCTGCTTTAGGATTTTGAAAGGGAAATTCTTCCGAACAAGAATAACAACTCCCCTGCTTTTTGAGCTAAAAGAAGAATAAAAGGCCTGATCAAATCCGCCCTGTTGTAATTTCAAGTGTTCTTTATCTGACAGGTGTGTCTCCTGTAGGAGAGCTATATCAACTCTTTCCTTCTTAAGATTTGATAATATTTTCTTCCTTTTAAGTGGCGAATTACTCCCCTTGACATTCCAGGTGCACCACTTAACCGATTGATCAACCATAATCCTCTGGGCCAATCCGAGACCCCTCGGGAGGGGGAACCCTATCCAGAACATCCCGAGCATGGAACATGTAAAATTTACAAAAATAAACCCTCTTTAATACACCCACAACAATACAGTAAAAAACTATTTCTAAATAAAAAAAATATAAAACGTATCTAAGTGGAGACTTTCCCCCTTGTTCCCAGGGGGCATCACTTCCTCTCCAAAAATCCCTCATATCCTCTCCCAACCGATGCCCCACCCTTGACCTAGGCACTCCTCAATCAAATGAGGAAAATTCAAATATAATACAAAGCTAGAGTTAACAGTGAGCACCCCACCCCCACCCCTACCAACACCTGGGTATATTTGGTAATGTTAATACCATATATAAACATATAACTATAAAATTACCAGTTCAACAAATAATAATTAAATATGATAATACAAAATAACGAAGGGAAAAACAACCCCGCTCCTAAAGACAGAGGTAAAATCGAATAAGGTAACCACCTCCCCCCACCAACATTAACCAAACCCCCCAGCTTATATATACATATATATACATACACATACATATATATATATATATATATACACACACACATATACATACACCTCTCATATATACATAAAATAATAACAGAAAACAACTCCAAGGCGGGGGGGGGGGGGGGGGGGGAGAAAATCAAATCCCTCTCCCCACCCCCCATAATAATATTAAGCAATAAGGTAAGAAAAAAAAAGGGAGGGGATATAAACCAAAACGGGGGGGGGGGAAGGCAGACCAACATCCATTATGTCCTACAGTTTATCTAAGAGAGTCCAAGAATTCCTTAGCTTTTTCTGGTGATCCAAAGTTATATACAGATCCTTCATGGTTAAAGCGTAACATCGCTGGGTAGCGTAAGGAGTACTGTACATTTAAGTCCCTTAAACGCTTCTTCGCCTCATCGAATGCCTTCCTCTTTCGAACCAGAGCCGGGGAAAAGTCCTGAAATAGCATGATCTTGGATCCTTTGTAGATCATAGCTTGGGGGTCTTTTCCGAGATTTCTAGAGGCTTCTAGGAGTATCTGCCTCTCCTTGTAGCTCTGCAGCCGGAACAGGACCGGGCGTGGGCGCTGGTTCGAGCCGGGCCCGCGTATTGCTACCCGGTAGGCCCATTCCACCCTTACCCGGCCTGATCCAGCTTGCAGATTTAAAAGTTGTGGCAGCCACTGCTCCAGGAATGCTGTAAGCTGGCCTTCCTCTTCCTGCTCGGGAAGGCCCAGCAAACAAATATTTTTTCGACGACCTCGATTATCGAGGTCGTCAATATGATTTTCCAAGGTCCGGACTCGCTGCTCGAGAGTCCGGACCTGATCCACGGCCGACTGAGCGGTTGTCTCCGAGGTCGCGGCCTTTAGCTCCGCCCTCCGACTCGGCGTTGAATTTCTTCAATTTCACGGTCGTGCTTCTTCAGCGCGGCCGACAGCGACTCCCAACGGTTCCTGGATTCGACGATAAAGGCATCGATCTTCGAGTCAAGCTTGGAAAGCATTTCTGCAAGACTTGCTACTGTAGGTAAGTCCCCCGGGGTGGCTGTGGACGCCTCTGCTGCAGCTGGAGAGTGTGGGGGAGGGGTTCCTGCTTGCTGAGAGCTGCGGGCTCCCTTCCCTTTAGTCATTTTAACTTAGGATAAAGTTGCTTAAATATAATATTGCACAACTAATTGAGTTACTAAACTGTTAAAAATGATTTATAAATGATTTGGTGAGCTTGGTAGGGGGTAGGTGACCCACTGTGCCCAGGTCTTGGGAGGAGCACTATAGACTCAGTCTTACTGGGTCGCCGCCATCTTGGATCCCCCGAATTTTTCAATTTTTAATCTTCTTTACATTCTAATTTTTTTTCCCTCTAATTTTAGCGATTTAACAACTGATCCCACTGCATTTCTTGCTCCCTTGCACATTCTACAAATGTCTGCTTAGGTTTCTTTCATGTAATCCAATTTTTTATTGATTAGCTTCAGGCTTGACTCCAAAGCATTGTGACAATACCATACTCTTCAGATCGTTCTTCTGACACATTAGTGTACACAGTCACAACTGTACCTATTGAAATACTCTGTATTATGAAAATTCAAACCTGTTTTGACCACTTCATCTGTCCTGCTTCATTCTTAAATGAGGCTAAAGGCCTTTTCATTCCATCCTCTGTAAATGTAGGCACTAAATGTTGAATTCGTAATTTTTAATTAATTTAAATCCCCTTTTGGAATCATATTTACTTCTAAGTTATTATCTTCTTCCTTTTTTATTCGAAGCTTTCCTTTGGCCACTCATATTGTCCAAGATCCTTATCTTTTTGAAGTTTAGTATTTTTTAAAAATTCCATCTCTTTCTGTTTTACTATTAATTACTTTGCTTTTGTTTCAGTTTTTCTCTCTCCTCAATTTCCACCTTCTGTTATTTTACTTAATTCTCAATTTCTGTTATTCATTTCCTTTTATTTATGCCCACTTTCCATTTCAATGTCTTAAAACATTCTCTGTCCATTTCCATTGTTCTTTTTTTCCTCTCTCTTCCCACTTAAATCATTCCATCTCTAATTGAATGTCAACTAATTCCAGCCGACATCTCAATTTCAGCTTCCTTTCTTCCAATCTAAATGTTAGGTAATCACTTGAAACCTTTCGTCCCTACAAAATCCTGATTTACTTCTAACTTTAATTTATCTGCTAATTTTCTCAGTTTATCTTAAGTTAAAGATTTCAAATAATCCCATGTTATTTATTCCACTTCCAGAAAACTCTTAGCAATATCCAAAGCCATCTTCAAACTAAAAGCACTGAAGTTCAATGCAATGTAGCCTCGTCCAGAACCACGAGGTACCAATTATTTTATGAAAGAAAGCCACAGATCACTCTTGAATCCAGTGTATGCAAAACTTGACCAACCCACTAGTCATGACCCTAGCTCATTGCTGAACAAGTCAGATAAGTCAGACCAAAACCTGGCTGGATTGATTATATTTCATTTTATTTTGATTTTCTGAGGTTGTCTTTCACTGAAACAGAAGCACACAATGCTGCAGATGTGCTTTTAGCAATAAAACAAAGATAATAGAGAATAAACCAAACTAGTTACATATAATACAATTTGGAAGATTTAAAACACATGGCATAATACAGTCCCATCTATGCCAAGGCTATCACTTTACCATACTCAAATACAGAAAATATTCCCTTCTCTAAGTTATAATCTATTCAGTCATAGACTTATACAGTGTGAAAACAGACCCTTTGGTCCAACTCATCCATGCCGACCAGATGTCCTAAATCAATTTAGTCCCATTTGCCAGCACATGGCCCATATCCCTCTAAACCCTTTCTATTCTTGTACCCATCCAGATACCTTTTAAATGTTGTAATTGTACATGTCTCCAGCACCTCCTCTGGCAGCTCATTCCATACGTGCATCACCTTGTGCTTGAAAAAGTTGCCCCTTAGATCCCTTTTAAATCTTTCTCTTCTCACCTTAAACCTATGCTGTCTAGTTTTGAACTCCCCCGCTCTGGGGAAAATATCTTGTTTATTCAAAATATCCATGTGCCTCATGATTTCATAAACTTCTATAACGTCCTCAGCCTCCAACATTCTAGGGAAAACAGCCCCAACCTATTCAGCCTCTCCTTCTAGCTCAAACTCTCTAACTCTGGCAATATCCTTGTAAATCCATTTAAGTTTCACAACATCTTTCCTACATAGATCCTTTGTTTTTAGAAATGATCATTGCCTGACACTTTTGTGGTGTGAATATTGCTTACTACTCATCACATCAAGCCTGAAAGTTGTCCAGATCTGCTGCATGTAGGCACAGACTGCTTCAGTCTCTGAAAAGTCACAAATAGTCCTGAACATTGCCAATCACAAATGTTTATTCTTCTGACTTGACAATGGAAGGAAGTTCATGAAAGAAGGAGCTAAAGATGGTTAGGCCTAGAACACTGTCCTGAGGAACCCCTAAAGAGATGTCCCAGACTCAAATGAATGACCACCCACAGCCTCAACCAACTTCCATTGCAATGGAACCAGTGGAGAGTTCTCCTTGTAATTCCCATTGGCAAAAGTTTTGTTTGGGTTCCTTGATGCAAAACTCAATTATACACTGTTCAGGGTGGAAACACTTCACCCTCAGTCCAGTTCTTTTGTCTGGGATTGGACCAAATCTGTAATGAGGTTAGGAGCTGAGTAGAACTGGTGGAAGCCAAACTGAGCCTGAGTAGGGTATTGCTCTGGAAGTGCTGCTTTACAGAACTATTGATTATACTTTCCATCATTTTGTTGTTGAACAAGAATAGAGTGATAAGATCTATTGGCCAGATTGGATTTTCCTTGATTTTGGAAACAAGACATACCTGGACAATGTTTCCAGGTAGATGCTAGTGCTTTAACTGTATGGGAGCCACTTGGTTAGGGGTGCCACCAGTTCTGGAGCACATTATTGAAGCTACTGGCAGAATGTTGTCATAGTTATTAGCCTTTACTGTCCAGTGCCTTCAGTTGTTACTGGGATACAAAAGTGGATGAGTAATAGGACATAGCGAGTAATTGTCAATAGATATTTTTTGTGCTGGAGAATAGCTTTTAGTGAAGTTCCCCAAGTATTGGTATTAGGATTTGCTGATACATGTAAATGATCCAGAGCATAAGAGATACAGTTTGTAAGTTTGCAGATGACACCAAAATTGGAGGTGTAGTGGACAGCGAAGAGGGTTACCTCAGATTACAACAGGATCTGGACCAGATGGGCCAATGGGCTGAGAAGTGGCAGATGGAGTTTAATTCAGATAAATGCAAGGTGCTGCATTTTGGGAAAGCAAATCTTAGCAGGACTTAATGGTAAGGTCCTAGGGAGTGTTGCTGAACAAAGAGACCTTGGAGTGCAGATTCATAGCTCCTTGAAAGTGGAGTCGCAGGTAGATAGGATAGTGAAGAAGGCGTTTGGTACGCTTTCCTTTATTGGTCAGAGTATTGAGTACAGGAGTTGGGAGGTCATGTTGCAGCTGTACAGGACATTGGTTAGGCCACTGTTGGAATATTGCGTGTAATTCTGGTCTCCTTCCTTTCGGAAAGATGTTGTGAAACTTGAAAGTGTTCAGAAAAGATTTACAAGGATGTTGCCAGCATTTGAGCTACAGGGAGAGGCTGAACAGGCTGGGGCTGTTTTCCCTGGAGACTCGGAGACGGAGAGGTGACCTTGTAGAGGTTTTACAAAATTATGAGGGGCATGGATAGGGTAAATAGGCAAAGTCTTTTCCCTGGGGTCGGGGAGTCCAGAACTAGAGGGCATAGATTTAGGGTGAGAGGGGAAAGATATAAAAGAGACCTAAGGGGCAATGTTTTCACGCAGAGGGTGGTACGTGTATGGAATGAGCTGCCAGAGGAAGTGGTGGAGGCTGGTACAATTGCAACATTTAAGAGGCATTTGGGTGGGTATATGAATAGGAAGGGTTTGGAGGGATATAGGCCGGGTGCTGGCAGGTGGGACTAGATTGGGTTGGGATATCTGGTTGGCATGGATGGGTTGGACCAAAGGGTCTGTTTCCATGCTGTACACCTCTATGACTCTATGACTCTATGTGTAGGGGACAATTTCAAAGTTTACAGATGATACAAAATTTAAAGGCATTTTATACTATGAGGAGGACAGTGTAGAACTCCATAGACAAGTTGGTAAAATGGGCAGATACGTAGCAGATTAAGTTCAATGGGGAGAAACATGAAGCAATTTGTTTTGGTATGAAGAATTTGGAAGACAATATAAAATAGGGGTGCAATTCTAAAGGGGGTGCAGAAGCAGAAGGACTTGGGTATACATAAATGATTAAAATTGGCAGGGTAGGTGGAGAGAGAAGTTAATAAAGCATGCAGTATCCTGGATTTTGTTAATAGTGGCATTGAGTACAAAAACAAGGAGTTTATGCTGAACTTGCAGGAGTCATTTATTATACTTCATGATATACATTTCTGGGTGCCACATTTTGGAAAGGTTTTGAATGCATTGGAGTGTGTGCAGAAGAGGTTTACAAGAATGGTTCCACAGATGAAAAACTTCACTGTGAAGATAGATCGAAGAGGTTGGTATTTTTCCCCTTGGAGAGGAAAGGGTAAGTGATTTTATAGACATTTTCAAAATCATAAGAGGGATGGACAGAGTAAATTAGGAGAAACTGCTTGTAAAAGGATCAAGAACAAGAGGGCACAGGTTAAAGTACTTTATAAAAAAAGTAAATACAATGTGTAATCAAAACCTTTCTCACAACAAATTGCTCCAGTCTGGAATGCACTGTCTGAAGTGTTTTTGAGGCATGTTTAATTGAGTCGAAGAATCTGGTGCTGTAAAAGCAAAGCTGGTCAGGCAACATCCGAGGAGCAGGAGAATCGACGTTTCGGGTATAAACTCTTTATCAGGAATGAGGCTAGTGGCCCAAGGGGGCTGAGAGATAAATGGGAGGAGTGGTGGGGCTGGGGGGGGGGGGTGGGGAAGGTAACTGGGAATGCGATAGGTAGGTGAAGGTGGGGTGAAGGTGATAGGTCGGAGAGGAGGGTGGAGCGGTTACATGAGAAGGATTCCCAGCTACCTTCCCCCCAGCCCCACCCTCTCCTTCCATTTATCTTTCTGCCCCCTTGGGCCACAAGCCTCATCCCTGAAGGGCTTATGCTCGAAACGTTTATTCTCCTGCTCCTTGGATGCTGCCTGACCGGCTGTGCTTTCCCAGCGCCACACTGTTTACTCTGATCTCCAGCATCTGCAATCCTCACTTTCTCCTACTACATGTTCAATTGAAGCATCCAAGAGGGCTTTAGATGATTATTTGAACAAAATCAAAGCAAAAGGGCATGGGAAAATGGCATAATACACATTTGGTTAACCAGTTCCAACAAGATGGGCTGACTGGCTTCCTTCTGTGATACAACAAGTCTGTGATTTCATGATTGACCAATTGGTCTGGACTGGCTGCCCCAGTTTTTTTTATGTTAACTAGTTTAACTTTCTGCTATTTGAAAAAGATGAGGCCAAGAGATGCATACTCAAGCTTGAATATGGTTCATATGTTTTTTCTAATATTTGGCATTCCTGTATGGGCTATGCCCTTTGTTATGGATGCTCCATCAAAATACTTTAAGAATGTAACACAGACCTTAACTTTTTCTTGTTTTAAAAGGAGATGTGAAGTGCATGTTCCAGATGTGATGCGACTGGTCAAACCACTGGACATTAAGCAAAACACAACTTATTTAACCATTATTGTTAAAACACAAACAAAAGAAAGAGGAATTTAGAATAACTTTACTATTGGAAAACATAACTGAATAATAGATACAGTAACTATTATTAATTAATTGTTCTAATATAGTAACATCCCATAACACACCCCTTGGCAAAAAGGCAAATTCAGATACAAATTCTCAGATGTAGTTCTCCAATCCAGGAGGGAAAAAAAACATTAAGAGAAAATTCATAAAGAGTAGCAGCCAAGCGACATTCATGGAAGCTTCCAATTATTTTGAGACCCCCAACAGCTGCTGAGTTACTGATAAAAACCAAAACCCAGAGATCTGGATCTGTGAGACCTGGCCACATCTATTCAGGCTGTTTCCAATGTTCCAACTTAAAAAAAAACTTAGGTTGTTAACTTAGGTTGTCTTTAAGTAGCCAGTTCTGCACCTCTGTGTTATAACATCGCTTTAAAAATAAAGGACAAAATAAGCTTTTAAAGTGATAGCATCATCACACTTCTGGACTATGTATGTGCATTGTCATCAGCTGTAGACATTGTTTTCTTGACTATGGTTCATTATCTGATCATATAGTGAAACTTGACCTGGTGTCCTTCTACAAATTCATGAGCTGACCATTGGCAAAAGTAGTAGTTTGCCAAAATGTAAAGTCTGGATTACCTATTTCCCCTTGGAATACTTTAAGGTTTACTTCTATTGTAGACTGTTCATCTTCATTAACTTCTTTAAGTGGGCATGATATTTGATTTCTTGGGTTTTCCATGCAAATGACATTTTCTGAAAATGGCCTATTGTATTATAGATGAAACATTCATTTTTAATAGCTGGGCACTGTCTGTGAGATATCTTTCCTTAACAGCAGTGACAAGGATTATTAGTATCTGATGCCTGTTAACACATTCAGACTCACATACAACATCCATCACCTTTCACAGCTGGATGTGGCAGGTTTGCAGATCATATATCTGTTCAGTTGGTTGTGGGCTCACTTAGAACTTTTCATTTGCTGCTTCTTCTCTTTGACATGCAAGTAAACAATTCAGATTCACTGAATTGACCTCGTGTTTTAAGGTATGGTATGGACTGTGCCAGCCCTGCCCTTCAATCCTCTTCATTGTTGGTGTGGAACATTGCTATGAGAAGATTGGCTGCCCCTTTATAACAAGGACTACATTCCAAAAGTATTTAATTGGCTGCAAAGCTCTTGAGAAATCCTGAGGTCTGGAAAGATACTACATAAATGCCCAACTCTTCCATTTCACAATGGAGACTTTGTAGCTAAGATAAATTCCCATAAGCTCAGCGTAACAGGAAAGCAACAATTACTTAATATTTTGCCATAAAGTGCAAGCTTTCCTTACTCCTAAAGTCATATTAATGAACCAAAGAGGTTTTCTACCTGGATTTTGGGTTTTGCAAGTTGTGTCGAGATAACAATCTTGCAGCATAGACTTTCTTTTTGTGAATGCTGTAGAGAGCTTCAGCGAAAGAAAAAAAAGCAAACAATTACTGACAATAATCAACAAAATCTTAAACATGCATCAAAGTATTTGTCGCATCACATACCTCCTGTAAGGTCAGGTGCTGTAGTCTGGCAGGTCAGGCGAAATTTTGCTCTCTTCCAGCTGCGATCGTTATTTATTAAGGAGTTGTTCGCTTTTTCAATATTAACGTCATCCCCCACACAGAACACGTCACAAGCTGCCTAAAAACAGTGTAGTTATATGTTAACGCACTAACACGCGCAACTGATTGGGCTCATGGTAACCCAAGAAACTGTTGATTAACCGGTCTTCGAGGGTAAAGGTTGCTCATTCCTCTTTACTAAACCTATCCACCCCCCACCTCCCTCTTCTCTATTTTAAGCAGTCTATAAAATCCACCAAACTTTTAACATCCATAACATTGTTGTGTGGCTTGATGTCAATTTTTTTTATTTGGCACAAGATAAATGCAAGTTACATGTGTTTATTCAGACAGGGAAAGATATAACTTCCCTGCTTTGGGATCACATTTGGTTTTGTGAAATCATGTTTGTAATCCCGTTTATTTGTTACATGTTTTGATATCGTGTCTCATTAGGATTATTCCATAAACAGAGTTTTGAAGTACATGAGCGCCTCTGGGCAACTGACCTTCCTGTTTTCCTTTCTTTGACTGTGAATAGCATTTGACAATTTATTTCTGCTGCCAATGTAGATTTCTAGCTAAAACTGGGACACTCTGGTGGGAGCAGGGAGTTGAAGAATTCTCTGGAAAGGTTCCCACTATGCTGAACACTCCTATCACATGAACTTGAATGCTACGCTACCCATTCTTTAACACTGCCTTCTTTAGCAACTCCAATATGTATTAAATTTTTGTTTTAATATTTGCCTTTCTGTTAGTTGCAGGATGTGAGCATTGCTGGCTAGGGCAAAAGTATTGCCCATCCCCAATTGCTCTTGAGACAGCAGTGGTCTACTAAACCTCACATGCTCTTATGCACTCTTAATGCTTTTCAATACTCTGCTGTATACTTTTATATTTCCTGCTGCTACGTTTTTATATTCTCATAAGAATATTCATTTTGCTGTATTATTGCATGCTCTGTTAATGCTATAACATACTTCAGTACTAATGCAAGCAATACTTTGCTATAATACTAAAGCTTCATGAGTGTCCCTGAAAAATAAAGAATGTTAATTTTGATTTTGACTGATTAGTTGAAAAATGGGTTATATTGATTTAACTGCCCTTTATATATCTCTCCTGATTTTCATTTCACTGGAATCTGATATTGTCTGATTTACACAATTGATCACATAGAAAAAAATATCCCTAAGGAATCTGGTCACCGCACAGCATCTGGCAAATGTTATAAAGTCAGAAGTATTTTCCTAAACATCAATAACCTTAAAAACTTTCTTAGCCCAAGTCCTGAATGATTCCTCTTGTCCGCAGAGTTCATCCCCCTCTCCCATCCTCATAATCCGTTCTCCTCCCAATTCCTCGAGTAATGTGTCAACAGCTCTAGCAAAAGCACAGAAATGTGGATAGGCTCGAGAGCCAAGGCCAAAAGCAGAAAATCTGCAAAACAATGTATTCAAACTTAATATTCACAGTGCAGCAGAGATCACTTTCTTTATAATTTACCAATACTTCAGACAAAATAAAGTGGGTTTTCTTTAGGCACATTTGTTTTTAAAAAGGATATTCCCAGTAGATTTTACAACCCATGATGATATAGACCATTAAAAAAAATTGGCTTATTTAATTTTCCATGCTCTAATTACGGAAAACCAATTAAATAATTGTCAACCATTTCATTTTAAATGAAATACTAGGGTCTCAAAGTCCAGTACAATTACTGGTGGCCATTGTGTTTACCAGTGTTGGCACTTTCTCTCCAGTGTCAGGGGGTGAGCCACCATTTAAGTTGGGCCTCCGTCATGCTAGAATCCATTTGAAATGACTGCACAGAGACCGGTATCCTGTCACCTTGTCACTCTTTATTTACTTGTGAACAGTACAGTAGCTGTGGCCAGCCAGCTCAAATACAGTCACCTGAACTGAGGAGACTTGCATCTCTAGGCTATATTTTTTTTTCTTTTTTTTAACCCCCCAGACTACCGCCTAACTGCGGTAGGGCTTATTTTTCCCCAGCACCCATGGTGTTTGTGCAGGTGTGAGATACAGTGAGAGACACAAGGTGCACGAATCTTTATTCAAATTTCTACCACCAGGAAGCAAAAAAACACCCGAGTGGCCATCGACAAGCAGTGCCCTTCACATCAAAGGGCAATGCTGTGTAATCAAACAGTGAAGGGGAGGGCAGGGATTAAATCAAAATAGAGTTGGAGGGGGAAATAATGCACTCCACTCCCTGAGGCGCCCACCTCTCCCTGAACAACTCCAGGGTGTCAGTGGACACCGCGTGCTCCTTTTCCAGAGACACCCGGCCTCCAAATCTCCTGGTTATATTAGTCAGTCAGGGTTTTCTTGTTTGGCCTAGGTTAACAAGCCCAATCAATGGCCTCATAGTCAATGAGGTCAACCTGATTCCAATCACTACTTTTGCAGGGTTGTAAAACCAATGCAAGTTGAATAAGTGTTATTTTATTGTTGAATTATTAGTTGAAAAGCACTTACCTAACATTAGCTAAAGGGCCAGTACTCTCAAATTTATCTCTGAGTTCTGGTTCATCACTTGAAGATTTACGAGCATCTGAGTTTGAGGATACGCTGTTGAAACGAACCTTGTAACTCCTGGACAGAGATTTGGCATATTACATACAATGAAAACAAGCCCTGTAATGGCTGACAGGTAAGAGAATGCTTCAGAGTGTAGCATTCTATCAATATTAATTATCAGCAATGGCATTTCAAACTCACTTACTTCCTTTCTGCTGAATTTGAATTAGGGTGTCTCATTTCCATCAGGGCAGACCCAAATTTCTAGAAGAGTGAGATGAGGAAAAGTTTCATGATGAAAAACTATTTGTCTAACCTGCATTTACTTACAATGACTCAACACAACGCTTACATCAGATGGCCTGATTATACACAGTTGCATTACAAAGAGCATGATTGCACTTTCTATAAAGTTTCTATAAACTTTCAAGACTCCAGCTCAGTTAATTCTGATTCAATCAATGAGATTTGTCTGGTGTGTTCTTCATAGCTTTAATGCATATTCCATTGCATATGGAATTGGGCAATGATGTACATTTTCAAAAATCCAAAACTCTGTGATACTAATCTCAGAAGTAAGAAGAGGCATTTAATCACCTTTCGAAAGGTGGTTGTGACAATTTTTCCATACGAAATTAACACAATTGTCACAACTCATGTTGGTATTCAGAACATTTAAACTAGAATGGATGTCTACATATAGTCATTTAGAAACGGACTGAAATAATATTTATTTATTTTCATACTTCTCCATTCTCAGGTGGGTCACCATTGCCGAAAGTGCTTGTAACCACCAGCACCAATGCTTCGTGCTCGAGATGCACAATATCATATTCATCCATGGACATCTCCTGTAAACCAAATAAAATTCAGGCAGTCACACCAAACTTTATCTCCATTCTTTTCCAGATAGAAATTTTATCTCTAAATCCCATATATAAATCTGTACCTTATTTATAGAACACATATATCAAAATCAGAACTAAGTTATAACACTGAAAATCCTTGCTGCCATCTTTTCTAAAGTGTTCAAAATTAACAATTAGTAAGTTAAGCACACAGGTTGAATATTTGAGGACATGTTATGAATCTTCATGAAGAAAAATTAGTATGAGATGTATTATTCAACTTATGGAATCTGTATAACTTCCAATGAAATGGTCATTTCTTGACAATGCTGTGTAAGAGGCATCTCTTATTAATAGTTAGCTGTAACCCGTTTCACTTCCATTTTCACCAATAATTAAATATAATGTTCTTAGGTTAAGGAATTCTCAATGACATTACGTGTTTTGAGAGCAGTCTGGTCTATTTTAATAGCATTGGATGACAGTGAGTTAACAACCTATTTTTCTGCCAGTGTTTCATTCTGTTGACTTTACTGGACATATGTCCATAAGAGGTGTAGAACCAGATGCTGACCCACTAAGATATGTTTTCTACTTTCAGCCAAACCCATGAAAGCTGGAACTCCAACTGACCTCGGCACTATCACACAACACCCCATCCCCATGCACCCCAGCTCTTTGTCCTTCTACTGCATCTCAGTGAAATAATTGCAAGCACATCTCTTCACTGTAGAGCACAGAGTCTACCACCTCCATATCAATGTATTGATCGAACTATAACGCATCTAATGCATTCTACTTTAACCTTTCAAGAATATTAGTTATTCACTGCTTCAGATTTTTATTTGTAATGTGGGCCAAGGGTCAAATGACCCAGGGAGCTTTCTCTGACATCTCAAGTGTTTCCAGCAATGAGATATTACAAAGCCATGTCCATATATTCTGGGACTCTGCTTTCTACTGTGCAGTGAGTGGAAATGAACCAGCTAATATTTGGTGTTGTCCACTAGAGTCATATAGTCATAGAGATGTACAGCATGGAAACAGACTCTTCGGTCCAACTCATCCATGCCAACCAGATATCCTAACTGAACCCAGACCAACTTGTACTACCCAAACACAGGTACTTTTCTCAGATAATATTTGTATCACTGTGAAATAAGCAGGGTTCTGTATGTATCAAGACAACTCAAAGTGGATGGTTGGACCACAAATGAAGTCACAAGTTGAGGTTTTGTTGTCACAAGCATCAAATGACCACCAAGAAGCTTCAACTGAATTGTCACAGTTGTACTCCTGGTCGAACAGGTCCCCACTTTAACAGCACCCTGCCCCACCTTATTCCTGTTGGTCTGTTTTCTGTAAGATCAGAACAAACAGGAACAGTAGTAGGTATTCGGTCTCTCAAGCCTGCTCTACTTTTCATGCCCACATTCCTGCCCTTTTTCCTTATCTCTTGATTCCCCAACTGATCAAGAATCTATCTTGGCCTTAAATATACACAAGGACTTTGGCCCCACAGATCTCTGTGACAAGGAGTTCTAAAGATTCTCAACCTTCTGAGAGAAGACATCCCTCCTCATCTCAGCCTTAAGTTGGTGCCCATTTATTCTGAGACAATGATATCTGGTTCTAGACTCTCCCAAGAAGAGAAACATCCTCTCAGTATTTACCCTGTTAATTCCCTTAAGAAGGGAAATAGATGGTGACATCTTTCAAAGTGTCCAGATTACAGAGGAGGAAGTGCTGAATGTCTTGAAACGAAGGTGGATAAATCCCGAGGACCTGATCAGGTGCACCTGAGAACTCTATGGAAAGCTAGAGAAGTAATTGCTGGGCCTCTTGCTGAGACATTTGAATCATCGAAAGTCACAGGTGAGGTGCTGGAAGACTGGAGGTTGGCAAACGTGGTGCCACTGCTTAAGAAGGGTGGTAAGGACAAGCCAGGGAACTATAGACCAGTGAGCCTGACCTCGGTGTTGGGCAAGTTGTTGGAGGAAATCCTGAGGGACAGGATGTACATGTATTCGGAAAGACAAGGACTGATTAGGGATAGTCAACATGGCTTTGTGTGTGAGAAATCATGTCTCACAAATTTGATTGAGTTTTTTGAAGAAATAACAAAGAGGATTGATGAGGACAGAGCAGTAGATGTGATCCATATGGACTTCAGTAAGGTTTTCAACAAGGTTCCCCATGGGAGACTGATTAGCAAGGTTAGATCTCATGGAATACAGGAAGAGCTAGCCATTTGGATACAGAACTGGCTCAAAAGTAGAAGACAGAGGGTGGTGGTGGAGGGTAGTTTTTCAGACTGGAGGCCTGTGACCAGTGGAGTGCCACAAGGATCGGTGCTGGGCCCTCTACTTTTTGTCATTTACATAAATGATTTGGATGCGAGCATAAGAGGTACAGTTAGTAAGTTTGCAGATGACACCAAAATTGGAGGTGTAGTGGACAGCGATGAGGGTTACCTCAGATTACAACAGGATCTGGACCAGATGGGCCAATGCGCTGAGAAGTGGCAGATGGTGTTTAATTTAGATAAGTGTGAGGTGCTGCATTTTGGGAAAGCAAATCTTAGCAAGACATATACACTTAATGGTAAGGTCCTAGGGAGTGTTGGTGAACAAAGAGACCTTGGAGTGCAGGTTCATAGCTCCTTGAAAGTGGAGTCGCAGGTAAATAGGATAGTGAAGAAGGAGTTTGGTATGCTTTCCTTTATTAGTCAGAGTATTGAGTACAGGAGTTGGAGGTCATGTTGCAGCTGTACTGGACATTGGTTAGGCCACTGTTGGAATATTGTGTGCAATCCTGGTCTCCTTCCTATCGGAAAGATGTTGTGAAACTTGAGAGGGTTCAGAAAAGATTTACAAGGATGTTGCCAGGGTTGGAGCATTTGAGCTATAGGGAGAGGCTGAACAGTCTGGGGATGTTATCCCTGCAGTGTCGGAGGCTGAGGGGTGACCTTATAGAGGTTTACAAAATTATGAGGGGCATGGATAGGGTAAATAGGCAAAGTCTTTTCCCTGGGGTTGGGGAGTCCAGAACTAGAGGGCATAGGTTTAGGGTGAGAGGGGGAAGATATAAAAGAGACCTAAGGGGCAACGTTTTCATGCAGAGGTTGGTACATGTATGGAATGAGCTGCCTGAGGATGTGGTAGAGGCTGGTACAATTGCAACATTTAAAAGGCATTGGATGGGTATATGAATAGGAAGGGTTTGGAGGGATATGGGCCGGGTGCTGGCAGGTGGGACTAGATTGGGTTGGGATATCTGGTCGGCATGGACGGTTGGACCGAAGGGTCTGTTTCCATGCTGTACATCTCTATGACTCTATAAGCCTCCTGTTTCCTCTTGACAAGAGATTCATCCTCCTTAGTAAACTACTGCTCCTGCGCTCAACAACCTCCTCCCTGTCTGACAGATACATATTTATCAAAGACACACGGTAGCATTCCTTGAATAAGCTCCACATTTCTATTGTGCCCTTCCACTGCATCCTAAATCTTGTCTAATCACATCATAATTGCCTTTCCCCCAGCTGTAGATATTGCCCTCTAGTGTATACCTATCCCTTTTCCATTGCTAAAGTAAATATAATTGAATTGTAGTCACTATCACTAAAGTGTTAACCTACCTCCAAATCTTACACTGGCCGGGTTCATTACTCAGTACCAAATCTAAAGTGGACTCGCCCCTTGTTGGCCTGTCTACATACTGTATCAGAAAAGCCTCCTGCACACAACGGACAAAAGCTGACCCAGCTAAAGTACTTAAATGATAGTATTTCTAGTCAATATTAAGGAAGTTGAAGTCCCTCATAACAACTACCCTGTCAATCTCGCTCCTATTGAGAATCATCTTTGCAATCTCTTCCTCTACATCTCTGGAACTATTTGGAGGCCGATAGAAAACTCCCAACAGGGTGACCTCTCCTTTCCTGTTTCTAATCTCAGCCCATACTACCTCAGTCAACAAGTCCTCAAACATCCTTTCTGCAGCCATAATACTGTTCTTGACTAACAATGCCACACCTCCAGCTCTTTTACTATCTCCTCTGTTCTTACTGAAACATCTAAATCCCGGAACCTGCAACAACCATTCTGTCCCTGTTCTACCCACGTCTCTGAAATGGCCACAAGATCGAAATCTCAGGTATCTACCCACGCTGCAAGTTCACTCACCTTATTCTGGATGCTCTTGGCATTGAAATAGACAGACGTCAAACCAACTTTTTGCCTGCCGGTTCCCTCTTGTGGCCCTGAAACCTTATTTCGGATATCCCTATGATCACTAATTCTTAGTGGATCTTTTACTCTGAAGTCATTTATTACCTATTGCCTCATTACCTATTATCATATCCAAGACAGCCTGCTCCCTCATTAGGTCCATAACATTTTGATCTTAGAAATTATTCCAAATTTATGAATTTGTCCTTTCCATTCTGATTAACCCAATCAATCAACATGAAGATTAAAGTCACCCAGAATGATTGCTCTATTCTTTTCACATGCTCTTATTATTTGTTGATTTATAGCCTTTCCAAAATAGTGGATACTATTTAGGGATCTGTCCACTATTCCTACCAAGGTCTTATTTCCCTTTCTGTTTTTTTTACCTCCACCCAATGGACTTTATATCATCTAAGCCTAGATCATCTCTCACAACTGTTTTCATTTCATCTTCTATTAACAGTGCTGCCCCACAACCTATTGCATCCCTCATGTCTTTCCTAAAAGGTCTAATATCCCTGAGTGTTAAGTTTCCAGTTTTGATCTCCTTCTAACCATGTTTCTGTAATGGCTATGAGATCATACTCATTTACTTTGATTTGCACCATCAGTTTGTCTACCTTATCCCAAATGCAAATCATTTAATTTTGTTCTAATATCAAATTTCCCTCTACTTTTATGTTTTCTTGGTGCAACATGACAGTCACACATTCTGTCCTTTCCTTTTATTTTGTGGTAACAATCAGCCCCATCACTGACCTGCAATCCTATTTCTCCATGTGATTGAATGCACCTCCCCCACCCCAACTATTTAATTTAAAGCCCTATACTTTATAGTTCTCACTTAGGGGTTGCAACAATTTTCAAGCATCCAAGTGGCGTGACCATGGGATAAGCTTTGGAGAGAGCCAGTGTATATAATTATCATTGCTAAAGTGGGGACGACACTAAGTTCGCTGGACGCAGTGTTGAGAATAATAGAAAACTGGGCAGTGCAGAGCACAGACCACTGATACAATCCTCCTGATTTGCCTTCTCTTCTTTTAAACAGAGGAAAATGTTTGGGAGATTCTATTGCAATTTGTTCAGTCCACCTTGCTATTCACTGTACCAACGAATGTGAACACAAACCCAGAAAAGCTTGCCCATAGAATGAGAGACATAATTATTGTAGCAGAGAGTCAGAGAGTCATAGAGATGTACAACACGAAAACAGACCCTTCGGTCCAACCCGTCCATGCCAACCAGATATCCTAAATCAACCTAGTCCCATTTGCCAGCACCCGGCCCATATCTCTCTATACCCTTCCTATTCATGTACCATTCAGATGCCTTTTAAATGTTGGAATTATACCAGCCTCCACCACTTCCTCTGGCAGCTCATTCCATACATGCACCACCCTTTGTGTGAAGAAGTTACCCCTTAGGTCCCTTTTAAATCTTTCCCCAACCCAGGGAAAAGACCTTGTCTATTTGCCTTATCCATGTCCCTTGTGATTTTATAAACTTCTATAAGGTCACCACCACCCAGCCTCTGACGATCCTGAGAAAACACTCCCAGCCTATTCAGCCTCTCCCAATAGCTCAAACCCTCCAACCCTGGCAACATCCTTGTCAATCTTTTCTGAACACTTTCAAGTTTCACAAATCCTTCCTATAGGAGGGAGACCAGAACTGCACGCAATATTCCAACAGTGGCCTAACCAATGTCCTGTACAGCCACAACATGACCTCCCAACTTCTGTACTCAATACTCTGACCAATAAAGGAAAGCATACCAAATGCCTTCATCACTATCCTATCTACCTGAGACTTCACTTTCAAGGAACTATCAACTTGTACTTCAAGGTCTCTTTGTTCAGCAACACTCCCCAGGACCTTACCATTAAGTGTATAAATCGTGTCCTGATTTGCCTTTCCAAAATGCAGCACCTCACATTTATCTAAATTAAACTCCATTTGCCACGCCTTGGCCCATCTGGTCAAGATCCTGCTGTGCTCTGAGGTAATCATTTTCGCTGTTCACTACACCTCCAATTTTGGTGTCATCCTCAAACTTACTAACTATAGCTCCTATATTCACATCCAAATCATTTATATAAATGACGAAAAGCAATGGACGCACCATTGACCCTTGTGGCATACTGCTGGTCACTGTGTCCATTCTGAAAAGCAACCCTCCCCACCACCTTCCATCTTCTACTTCAAGCCAGTTCTGTATCCAAATGGCTAGCTCTCCCTGTATTCCATGTGATCTAACTTGCTAACCAGTCTACCATAAGGAACCTTGTCAAACACCTTACCAAAATCAATATAGATCACATCTACCACTCTGTCCTCATCAATCCTCTTTGCTAATTCTTCGAAAATCTCAATCAAGTTAGTGAGACATGATTTCCCACACACAAAGCCATGTTGACTATCCCTAATCAGTCCTTGCCTTTCCAAATACATGTAAATCCTGTCCTCAGCATTCTCTCCAACAACTTGCCCACCACCAACATCAGGTTCTCATTGTGAAATACCTTAAATGCAATCAATTAAAACGAATTTGTTTCTCACCTTTGCATCAAAGGCATGCTTGAAGATTTCACATAATGTTTTTGCATAGACTTGGGACTTGCCAGTTTCTGTGGCATATAAGATGGTGGCTTTTACTCTTTTGGCCATTGCTTGTCCCATCAACTTTGTAGAGAATTTCACTGCCCTTTTCAAAAGAAAACACTGAATTATTAGAACTGGATGTCTTCAAATTTTAAATAATGACAGCATATAACAACATTTTTTTTGCAGGATCATGCTTGAAGCCCACAGCCACAAATTTCCTTCAGCTACAGATTATAACTTAGTTTTGTATGATGTGAATTCTGTACTTTGTTATGTATCATGATGCGAGGGGGCATTGCTTAACTGTTTCCAACTGTCGCACTATGTAACTCTGCTCCTCAGAGGCCAAATCAGAGTTTACCTCATGCACACAGATGGTGAGAAGACAATTCCTGGCTTCAATGGTTTGTTTTTCCAAAAGGTGCTGGGGTTATAAATATGTGAAAAACATTTAAGGTGGTTCAGAGGAAGGCATACTCATTGAATTGGAGACATGAAAGTGTGATGAGTGAAAAGAAAAATCATACCAAACCTTTTTTCAAATTCCCATTCAAAGTATACAAATACGCCACTAAATGTCTTTAAGTACAGTAACACCACATCCTTCCTTTTTCAGTGGACACTACTTTACTGGCACATAACTTCGATTGCATTAATAGGTCAGCCCATTTCCCCATTCATACAACTGAGTCTATCCTCATCTAATTAGGTAAGGCTTTGTTAATGCACCAAGGATACAAAAGTCTTCTCTTATTGTAAACTACTGGACTTTTAGTATTGCTCTCAACGTTCAATAAGTGAATAAAACCATCAAAGGTTGTTTCTAAATTTAAAATCACTGAGCAAATGTATTTAACAAAAGGCAAACAGGCATACAATAATTACATATAGTTAAATGGAAAAATAATGAAAAGACTTGGCAACCAAACAAAACTCAATGATCCTTTAGAAATAAGTTAAATTTCTCCTTATATTTCTCACTACCTGAAGAGCTTTACCACAGAAGCCTCACTTGCAAGTTGGAAACCAATTCCATTTCTTCCCGAAAATTTCAACCTGACTGCTTTCTTCTCGGATTTGTTCAAATTAACTCTCCGATTCAAAGAGTTTGTTCCCGGAGAAAGTGCACAGAACTTCCCGGATTTTGAATAATCACTAACTAAATTTAAAAGGAGGTCTTAATCATCACTTCATGCATTATTTTAAATTTCAATTATTTCTCTATCAAACCTGTAGTTAATGAAATTTGCAAACATTGTCATGGTTCAAACCCTGGCCAAGACTCTGGTTCTCACTGTCTTTCTCAGACTGAATTTAAATGAACAGCCACCAAGCAAGAACTAAAGAAAGTTATTTTTGACAGTCACAACTATAGAAAATATAACTGATCTATTGAGCAACGCAGTTTGATGGCTTTTACAGTGAAAGGCTCTAATAAATACTTACTTTGCCAATTTTTTAAATCCAATGGCTCTCTTTTTGGTGGGAGTCCCATTAACTCCTTTCCACACATGATTCAGCCAGGGGTCTGCCTGCATTGGGAAAACTAGTTAATCTAGTTGATCTATGAACATGAAATGATGCATATGTTATGTTATAGGTAGGAATACATTGATTCTGAGATTATTGCACAGGGCTAGAATTGACAAGCAACAAGTTTTAAGCTCTTGAGGGACATTTCAATTAGTTTTCACTCTAACAGCATATCAAATCTACACACATCATTGACAGGTAACATCTGGTCTAGGAGTTTTAAATCAGGTCACATGCCTTTGAGGGGGCAATGTGTCTGAACAATATTTAATGTAATGCCTTCTTGCTCTGTACTTAGGTTGTTGTATGATGCATGTTGATATCAAATGCATGCAAAATCTCAACTATTACTGATTTATCAAAAGTGCAGTATTACTTACTTTGCATTATGCTTACTTACTAATGATATTTTTCATAATGCCACCAAAACAAATTTGAATCACAGGTGAGAGGGTGAGTTTGTAGGAATCATATAACCTGACTGACTACAGGAGGTAAAGAGCCCTTTGGGCAGAAAGCATAAAGCACAGAAAATATTGAAGGATGCCAGATTCTAGAAGTCCTTGCATGAATTAAACAAACATTGAATAACTTATATCCAATTAATTAAAATGTCAAAAGGACAAAAAGTCAGAATTGCTTCTTAAGGGGGATACAGTTGTCTGCAAACTGGGAGAATAACTAAGCGCAACAAATTTTAAGGAACAATTTTATAGTTCTGAAGAAGAGTCATATCGGATTCGAACTGTTAACTCTGTTTCTCTCTTCAAGGATGCAGCCAGATCTGCTGAGTTCCTCCAGCATTTTCTGTGTTTGCTTCAAATTTGCAGGAAAATTAAGTTTATTTAAGAATCCCTGCTTTATCGCTCATGTTATAATGGGATATTATTAAATGCCCTCAAACATTGCCAGGCATGCCACTTGGTTCCAGGACATTTTGGGATTGACAACAAATATATGACTTGGATATGACTTCTACATCCATGAAAGAATACATTTTAAAAAGATACATGAAAAACAACTTCTGAAGGTATGGGAAAGGAAGTTTAGTATTGAAATGTTACCGAAGATTGCTTGATAGACTGGAAATAGAAGAGAACACAATACTAATTCAGTTTAGAAATCATGAACTTTTATTAGTAAAATATAATCTTGTTTCATATATTTCTGAGTAGAGGTTTCAACTGCAGCTGCTGGAGTTGTTTGAGTCACATGTTGCATGTGAAATCCATGACTGACTGCTCAGTGAGATGGTTTGTATTCATAATCTTTCAATCAAATAATTCCTGGTCTATCCACCCAAACTTTGGAATGTCAGGATTCTTATGATGAATGTATTGCAATGTCCCACTGTTTTCCATATCTGCTCAAGCTCTTTCTATCCATTTGTGCACTGAGCTAATTATCTACAGCATTGAACATAGGACATAGAATACCAAGTGATATTTTGCCAAGCTCTGCCTGTTTTGTTACTTGTAGAGTAATTTCATGCAATGTGCCCTCATTTTAGATTATATCTTGGTGTTCTGGAGCTTCTTAAGTGTCTTCCGCCTACATGAGCAAAGATTAGCTGTTTATTTAACAATCACCATTTGTGGGACCTAACCATACACATTCATTGACAAAATAAGAGTAACTACATTACAAAAATGCCTCATTGGCAATTTGTAAACACGAAATTCTATTTATAACTCATATCATACCATTTAAAAAGAAAGTCTAACCAATAAATTGGTTACAATTTTTAGAAGAAAATTATTCAGCTTTGGACATCACTTTGTAATTTGTGTAATCATGCTTTTGTTGGTTCTGTCCTGGATGACCTCATGTGTAACTTTACTGTTAACTGAGTCATACTATTGTAAATTTCTCAAAGCACTTTTATTCAATGATATAAATTATTGAACTATGTTGTAGTATGTTCTGCCTCTGTCTTCAGCACAGTTTACAGAATTAAAAAAATGTTATCCAGAGGAGACTGCCTCTAAGCAACAACTAATATAAACTGGACAACAGCTCCAACATGAAAACTGCTCATGACACTTCTCCAAATATTTCAATTGTCTATGTTTTTCTTTTCTTTGGGATTGAACAATAGTAACTGAAAACCTTTGAACAAGTTCCATTCACTGTGGTTAGTATCTTCAAGTCCAACACTTCTTTGTCAGTTCCCTAGTTTTATCCCTGGAATTACATTTCTGCAATTTAGTACCAGATGTCCCAATTTTCATGGATTAGATTTTCATGCTTACATGAAGAATTCGGGATGCATCGAGTAGTGAATATCTGAGGTGTGCTTGTCCTGACAACAGTAAAATGTTTCCATGTCTTATGGACGTGTGTTAGTAATGCATTGGTCATGCATAATATTTACTATAAATCACAAAGCATCAAGAAGTATTGATAAAGAACTAGGATGTTAAAAAGAAGGCTTAATCAGCTGGTTAGTAGCAAAGCTGAAAAAGGCAAGCAATTGTTCGCATCCTGAGGTTTACCTGATATTCAAATGATGGACTTAGCTGATAGTTTAGCATCTCTTGATGGAACACAGGTGTGATGCTTCCTGACATTGGTGGAACAATCCACACCCAGTCTGCAGGACACCCTCCTCGACATCTATACTCATTTTCCATGTGTTTCATGAATGATTCCGTAGCAGAATGGTGATCCACTATTGTCACTTTATCTGACTAAAGAGGGGGGAGAATGTTGAACAATGAACTCACAATATGTATTTGTTGGAACAAAATGGCATTACTTGAAGCTTATACTTGCCTGAAAGCTGTAAAGGACTGCAATATTTATTTCAACTAATGCTTGATCTTTCCAAAGGGAAGATGTCTTTCTAGTATCAAGGCCCATTTGTTTTGCTACATTCTGCAAAAAGGTTACATACAAATAATTTAACAGTGGTAATATCTATGAAATAAAATCCTTTTGCTAAACATTAGTACACCCTATTAAATGCTAGCAATTAGAATAGGGAGCCTATAACATTTCATTGCCAAATGGTTGAGGTAAAAATTGTCCAACAGTCCTTTTTCATCTTTCTATCTGTTTATAAGTAAACATTCAATGATGTTATTTTAAGATCATAGCCAAATATTAGTCCAAATTAAACCCTTGACTAATTTGGCTATGATATTCTCTTTGAATATATGCAGATTAATGTGTGGGATTGATTTGCGTGGACACCATAGATTTATGATGGTCAGATTTTCATTATGGTGAGTAAGATTTATCTGTACTTGCCTGAAAATATCTAAGATATGGTTCTTGAAAACCTTGGTCATTTGTCAAACATTGCACAAAATGGAGTTTGGTATCTAACTGTGGATATGACTTGAGCAGTGAACCATCGAAGAACAGAAAGGAAACAAAATTGAGCAAAGGAAACATAAGCAACAGAGTAAGGAAAGTTGGATGAGCTGAAAAGATGAAGGCATTAAGGAGAAAACCTTGGAAACTGTGAGTACAAACAAGGCCTAACAGCAGGAATTAAATATAGTAACTTATTTGTAATAGTTGATAATTTTAAATTTTTTCAGTATATATGAATGAGAAAAACAGAGCAAGATTCCATATTTCTATCTTTTGTTTGGCTTATTAATGTTGGATACAGAGGAGAACTGAGAGCACAGTTATGAATACCAGCTGGTATGAAATTCACATGGGAATAGAAGAGGCCTATGTTTCAATTGTGCCAAGTCTATTGTATTCAGGGTGGACATCTGCAAAAGTGCCATAGGTGGTCTATGTCCTGGACCAGAGGAGGGATTTGAAAATCAGTCAGCTTTCTGATCCCAGTTACTGTCTGAATCCTCTTGCTGAAAGCATGCTTATATTGGCACTGGCTTAGGTTGGGGTTGTGTTTAGTTTTGATGCATCCACAGTTAAACCAAATGCAACTGTCCTCTGACTTGTTTCTTTTAAATAAAAAGTGTTTAATTCACTCATGGGATGTGGGCAGCATTGGTTAGACCAGCATTTGATTCAATTTGATTTTCTTTTGTCACATGTACCTACATATAGTGAGAAGTTTTGTTTTTCATGCAGTACAGCAGATCATAACATTCAGAGACACAAAGATCATGCAGTGAACAGAGTGAGGAATACAAAGTTATGGCTGCAAAGAAGGTGTACTAAAAGGAAGATCAACATTAGATTTGAAAATTGAGAAAATTCAGAAGTCTAATAACAGCGGGGAGGAAGCTGCTCTTGAATCTGTTGGTACGAGTGCTTAAGCTTTTGTATCTTCTGCCTGCTGGAAGAGATTGGAAGAGATTTAACCGCAGTGGAGGGGTCTTTGATGCTGTTGGCTGCCTTTCCACAGCAATGAGAAGTGTATACGGAGTCAATGGATGGAAGGTTAGCTTGCTTGGTGGTCTTGGCTGTGTTCAGAATTTTCTGTATTTTCTTACGGTCCTGGGCAGAGTACGTGCCATACCAAGCCACATTCATTGCCCATCCTTAGTTACCCTTGAGAAGTTAGTGATGAGCTGCCGACTTAAACTGCCTCAGTCCATGACATGTAGGTAGAGCCAAAATGCTGTTCAAGAGGGAATTCCATGATTTTGTTGCAACGACACTGAATGAACAGCAAAATAGTCATGAAGATTTCCTAGTTGAATAAGGAGGATAGTTAATGTGGTCAAGCTAATTTCCAGCATTAGGCAAAACATTCAAAAGAGAAAGGAAGGGAAGAAATTTGAAAAGACCAGCAAATTATATTTTTCTAAAGTCTATTAATGACGGGATGGGGGTGACATAATTCCAAGAAAACTTTAAACCACAGAACTTAGCAGCATACAAATATCAGGCACTGCTTTTAAAGCAAATTACATATTCGGCAGTATGTAATCATATACCAGCAGTGAGCATCCTATCACTGCAGATATATTTTAACGATGCAAGTGTTTTTCTAATGTTCTTTTGGCCAGGCATCCCACTTTAGACTCCCTATATATTTGTATTCAACCAGACCCTGCTAAACATATTCTAATTCAGTTGACAGGCAAGACTGCAGGATGCAAACACAAACTGCTGCAGATACTGGAAATTTAAAGTAAAACCTGAAAATGCTGGAAATACTCAATAAGTAAGGCAGCATTCATGGAGAGAAAAACAGGGTTAATGGTCCAGATTTTTGCCAGGTTAGGAGCCCTTTAAAAATAGAGAGCAAGTTCCAATACTGGGATGCTCATCCCTGTTCTGTTTCCAGGAAGTTTCATTCTTGCGATATAGGGATATGGGCAGCACTCCTGGCCTTGTCAGGTCCATCTGGGATAATAGTTCAACCCCCATAACATTTTAGTGGAGGAGGGGACAATTCTGTAAGAATTTGGTTCATGGAACCTCAGAGATATTGTGAACCACAGAAACTGGACCAAGTGGTAGAACCAAAAATAACAGCTACCTGCTACTGATATTCTTTCATTGACAGACTCTGAAATATGAAAAATAATTATTTCAGTTAGATTCTGTAATATAAGTTAGATGTGTTTTTACTGCAATCATTGATTTTAGGGCTTTTCCTACTAAGGTAAGTTTACCATTACATTGTGTAAGTGTTGGGAGGTATTTGGGTACTTTTCTGAGCTGGAAATGTGCGAACATGCATTAAAAATTAAAGAAAATACTGCTTGGGATTGCTGGCCTAATAATTAGATTTATATATCCAAAGTCCTTTTAAATGAAAAAAAAAATTCAGCAGCTGGCAGAGAAAGAATGTTCTTGGACTGCTTTGATTGACAGCACATCTGATGGAGCTCAAAATAAAGGGCCATCTGGTTTTTCAATTTCAATAAACTCAATTACTTAAACATCCCAGTGTTTGGTTTTACAACTGAGTTCATTATGAATGTCTGGGTGAATTTCAAAAGCCATTGAACCACTTATCTCAGCATAGGGATGTGTTCACATTTGTGTTGACAGTATTAAGTGTTTAATAAAGGTTTATCTGTCTTTGATGAGGTACGTGAATAAGCTCTTTTTTTAGCAGTAGATCGAAAGGGTCTAATTTATTCTTGAATAGCTTCACTAATGAGAGGTTTTACAGTACAAAGTGCTTTTGAATGATAGTTATGTTAGCTTTTAATAAATATTTGTTCATGGGCAGTGGGTGGGATGCACCAGCCAGTCATTCTCTCTCTCTCTCGAGATGCACTTATATTAGAACAACTGCTGGATTTTGAGCGATACACTGCACCCTGGACCTTCAGGCACCCGTTGCCTCCCCTGGGATATTTCGCATGCCCCTGCCCCTGCCCCTGACTTTATATTCCCCAAGCATATCTATCAGCAGCTCCAATGCTACATACCAAAGTGACTGATTCATTTTGGGATTAAGTCTGCAATACAGCTTACATTTTTATCTTACATTTTTACATCATTCCTGATGAAGGGCTTTTGCCCGAAATGTCAATTCTCCTGCTCCTTCGATGACCCCTGCTGTGCTTTTCCAGCACCACACTCTAATCTCCAGCATCTGCAGCCCTCATTTTCGCCTACATTTTTATCTGTTCCCGTCACTTTTAAAGAAAATGAAAAGGCCAGAAGATACTCTGCTTCTGTTTGTAATTTCAAATTGAATTCACACCACATCCATTTGAAATGCAGCATGTAAAGCTCAGTCTGCAACTAGTAATTCAGTATTGCCTCAAGCTGCAACCTCATTTTGATCTGCTGGAAGTGGTTGTTTGGCTGTGAATCAGGATTAGTATAACATAGCATGATGTAGGTGCAAAAAGACAAGGACTTAATATGGAAATGTCCACAGTGGGAGGAAAATTGAGCAGGATGTATAAGTGGCAACTGAACTGCTATTGCTCATTTGATGCCAGACATTACAAATTCCAGCCAATTTTTGTGGAATCTACAACAAAGATTGAAAAGCATGAATGCAATAGTCACAGAGATTACTGTGTCAAGATTACTTTAGATACTTGAGAAAATGAATATGTATATATGTAGCAGTGCATACATAATAAGCTGGTTTCAAGCCAGGATGATAGATATTATTTGTGACAAAACAGTGTTTAGAAAGAAGCTACAGGATCCCACAGCCATTGTGAAACTAGCTTCATTGATTTTAAGCAGATCTTTAGTACTGAATGCTGAAGTGAGCAATTTATGTTTGTGAGGCAACAGATAATAAACCTATTGATTGATGTCACTTTCAGATTCACTGACTGTCTGTGTTTACCTGACACAGTTAACATTGCAACTCTTGTGCCAGCTTGTTAGTGATGTTCTCTTTATGAACAATCTGCTAACTTCAGCATGATTGAAGGTTGTCAGTGTTGGTCTATTATATCAAGTGAAAGATGGAACTGTAGGCTGTTAGATCCAATCAGATCAATTGGATGGTGGAACTGGAGCTGTCAGAATCAATTAGGTATTCGGTTTTCCCATGCTGCATAAAGGAGGAACATCTTACCAGAGGCTAGAATTAGTTGACAGTTGCCGTACCAGATGTTTGCCCCAAAATAATTTGCCTAAAGTAAATCAGCTGCTAAAGGTAATCTTTCGAGGCCTTTAACATTCAAAAATAAGGAGAGTGTATTCCAGCAAGAATGACTTAAACTTCATTGTATCAGCATTAGAAAATGGCATTTCCAGAATTATCCATATTCAATTAAAAAAGAGTAAAGTTGGAGAAATGATGACTTTGTTTGCTTTCTGAAAATGATAGTTATTCCCCTGTTTAGGTTCGTACAACAGTGTAATACTGAGATGTATGATGTGCCCCATAGGTCCCTTGTGGGCGAACAATCATGTTCCTTGACAGTGAAGGAGTTATTTATTACATTGTTTATATATTGTAGGTGGCAATCCTTTGTTACCAAGCAGTTACGGTGGAGATAACCTCCGCCATTGCTATGAATGAAAAATGTAAGTCGTTCGATTAATAATTAATAAGTTGGCTGCAATGCCGAGACAGGAAGTATCTTTGATATATTTGTATTCAAAATCGAAGCAATGCTGCAGGGGCATGTTCACTGACCACTGCATGGGATATTCAGTAGTGAGCAGCTTATATCATAAACATTGAAAGACCAAACAGCTAAATTGTAAAGTGTGTTTGAATATTTGCAAGAGGGTGGCTGCAACAATATTGAAGTAACTTGGGACAATTCAGAAAACAAAAAGGTTCACTCAATACTTGTACTCGCCATTGCGAGGAACATCAATACTCATCCCTTCCACCACCTACAGAATCAGCTACAGCAGCTGACCAAGATAATTTCAAAAATTCTCCCTTACACCTTTTATAATTAAAAGGACAGGAACAGTCGTGTGGGAACATCAAGTCAAACATCATCTTAACCTGAACATCATAGAATCAGAGGATCACAATGTTCTGCAGCAGAAAGAGACTATTCAGCCATTATGTTTTCCTAGGCTGTCCAATTGAGTTTTATGACTTAGTGCCATTCTCCTGCTTTATCCCCATACCCTTACACATTGTTTCTATTCAACTAATTATCTAATTTCTCCCTGAATGCTTCTATTGAATGTGACTCCACAGCTCTTCCAGCAGTTCATTTCTGACCCAAACCATTCATATTAAAATCTGTTTCTCAGATCACATTTATTATTGTTGCAAATTGCAATATATCTGTGTTGTCTTGTTCTCAATCTACTTTTGAGCAGGAACAGGTTCATAGAATCCTAAAGTCATAGAGATGTACAGCATGGAAACAGACCCTTAGGTCCAACTCATCCATGCTGACCAGATATCCTAAATTAATCTAGCCCCATTTGTCAGAACTTGGCCCATATCCCTTTAAACCATTCCTTTTCATATGCCCATCCAGATGTCTTTTAAATGTAATTGTACCAGCCTCCACCACTTCCTCTAGCAGCTCATTCCATACAGGCACCACCTCTTGCGTGAAACCTTGTCTACTTTATCCAGGCCTCCCATGATTTTGCTTTCCAAGCAACCTCTCCAATCATTGTTCAACCCAAAATTGCTCATTCCTGGAACCATTCTTCTAAACTCCTTTTGTACTCTCTCTTATACCTCCTCATCCTTCCCATTATGGAGCACTTAGAATTGTACACAATATTTTAGTTGATAGTTAACAGGTGTCTTGCATAAGTTCAATGTACTCTCCTTGCTTTTGTACTCTACATCCCTATTAATAAAGTCTGGGATACTCTATACTTTATTAATTAGAGTCATAGAGATGTACAGCATAGAAACAGACCTTTTGGTCCAACCCTTCCATGCCGACCAGATATCCCAACCTAATCTAGTTCCACCTGTCAGCACCTGGCCCATATCCCTCCAAACCCTTCCTATTCACATACCCATCCAAATGTTTCTTAAATGTCGCAATTGTACCAGCCTCCACCACTTCCTGTGGCAGCTCATTCCATACACGTACCACCTTCAGTGAAAAGGTTGTCCCTTAGGTCTTGCTTGCTCCAACTGTCCCGCTACTTTCAATGATATATGCACACCTTTAAGAGTTGTAACCCTGAGTTTATATTGTTTCTCCATATTTTTCCTTGCAAATGCATCACATAATTGATTTGATTTAATTTATTATTGTCACATGTATCTAGGTACGGGGAAAAGTTTAGTTTAGTGTGCAGTACAGGCAGATCATGAGATACAAAGGTCACGGGGTAGTTGAACAAAGTGAGGAATACAAAGTTACAGCTGCAAAGAAGGAGCACAAAAAGCAAGACCAACATTAGATTTAGGATTATAGAGGCCCATTCAGATGTCTAAAAACAGGGAAGAAGCTGTTCTTGAATCTGTTGGTATGTGTGTCCAAATTTTTGTTTGTGTGCATCTTTTGCCTGATGGAAAATGTTGGAAGAAATTATAACCAGGGTGGGAGGATCTTTGGTGATATTGGCTGACTTTCTGAAGTGTAGATGGATTTCTCCATACAAACATTATCCATTCACTTGTTTATGTCCTCTTGAGGCCCTTCACAGTCCTTCTCACAGTTACAATATATTCAAGCTTCGCATCATTGACAAACTTGGAAATTGTTGCTAACACACCAAGATCTGGATCATTAATGGACTGTAGCAGTTCAAGAAGGTAGCTCACACCACCTTCTCAAGGAAGATTAGGAATGGGCAATAAATGTTGGCCCAGTCAGTGATGTCCACATTCTGTGAACGAATTAATTTTAAACAAATTTATGAGCATTGGAAAAAGCTAAGTAACAAAACCAGCCACTGGAATCTCCAGGACAAACCTTCCTGTCTTTGAACCTTCCGTGACATAAAGAAGTTGAAGTTCATGGGGTGCAGGATGTTCTAGCTAGGTAGATAGGGAACTGGTGGGGCAACAGGAGACAGAGAGTATCGTGGAAGGGAGCTTCTTAAAACGGAGACCTGTGACCAGTGGTGTTCCACAGGGATCTGTGCTGGGACCACTGGTGTTTGTGATATAAATAAATGACTTGGAGGAAGGTGTAGGTTACCTCATTAACAAGTATGCAGATGGCACTAAGATTGGTGGAGTAGCAGATAGTGAAGGGGACTGTCAGAGAATACGGCAGAATATAGATGGATTGGAAAATTGGGCAGAGAAATAGCAGATGGAGTTCAATCTTGACAAATGCAAGGTGATGCATTTTGTAAGATTCAATTCAAGAGCAAATTATACAGTAAATGGAAAAGTCCTGGAGAAAATTGATGTACAGAGAGATCTGGGTGTTCAGGTCCATTGTTCCTTGAAGGTGGCAACTCAGGTCAGTAGAGTGGTCAAGAAGGCATGCGGCATGCTTTCCTTCATTGGATGGGATATTGAGTACAAGAGTTGGCAGGTCATGTTACAATTGTATGAAACTTTGGTTTGGCCACATTTGGAATACTGTGTACAATTCTAGTCACCACATTACCAAAAGGATGCTTTGGAGTGGGTGCAGAGGAGGTTCACCAGAATGTTGCCTGGTGTGGAGAGTGCTAGCTATGAGGAGAGGTTGAGTAGATTAGGATTATTTTCATTGGAAAGAAGGAGGTTGAGGGGGGACCTGATTGGGGCCTACAAAATCATGACAGGTGTAGACAGGGTGGATAGCAAGAAACTTTTTCCAGAATGGAGGACTTAATTACTAGGGATCAAAGTTCAAAATGAAAGGGAAAAGTTTAAAGGAGAAATGCGTGGAAAGTTCTTTACGCAGAGCGTGGTAGGTGCCTGGAATGCATTGCCAGCGGAGGTGATAGGGGCGGGAACGATGGCGTCATTTAAGATGTATCTAGGGCGACATGGTGGCTCAGTGGTTAGCACTGCTGCCTCACAGCACAAGGGTCCCAGGTTCGATTCCAGCCTTTGGCAACTGTCTGTGTGGAGTTTGCACATTCTTCCCGTGTCTGCGTGGGTTTCCCTGGGTACTCCAGTTTCCTCCCACAGTCCAAAGATGTGCAGGTCAGGTGAATTGGTCATGCTAAATTGCCCATAGTGTTAGGCACATCATTCGGAGGGAAATGGGTCTGGCTGGGTTACTCTTCGGAGGGTCGGTGTGGACTTCTTGGGCTGAAGAACCTGTTTCCATATTGTAGAGAGTCTAATCTAATCTGGACAGACACATCAATGGGCAGGGAGCAAAGGGATACAGATCCTTAGAAAATAGGCGGAAGGTTTAGAAAGAGGATCTGTATCGGCATAGGCTTGAAGGGCTGAAGGGCCTGTTCCTTACTGTATTGTTCTTTGTACTTTTTCTCCAGCACAGCATAGTTTTCCTTAGCCAATATCAACACCCATCCCACCACTACCCCTTACCTTCCTTTCTAACTTTCTGTTTCTGTTATTGCCACAACATCACTTTTCCCCATGGCAACCTGCATCTGTAACTCCCCAATCTTATTTACAGAGGAACCTTGATTATTTGAAGGACATGGACAGGCAGTATCTTGTTCGGTTAATCGAATTCCGGATAATCGAATGCCAGATAACATAGTTTAGCTGAGCATTGGGACATTGCAATCTTGCCAGATAATGAGATATTCGCACAATCAAAAGCCAGATAATCGAGGTTCCTCTTAAACTCCATGCGTTCACACACATGGATAGTGATCCTGATTTAGACTAAACTACTTTCTCCTTACTCCAACCTCACCTATTGACTTTACTACAGCTGCATCACTGTTTCTTCATTGTTATTATGAAAATGAACTGGGATTCCCTACCTAACACCATTGTGGGAGCAGATCATTGCCACAAGGACTACAGCGCTTCAAGGAGACTGCACTCCATTGCTTTCTGAAGGCAATTAAGGATGGAAGATAAATGCTCATATCCAAGAACAGCATTTTTAAGAACAGCTTTGCTTTGATAAATTATTTAAGCCTTGTCAAAATGTCACCAGATGAGTGATAAACAGAAAGAGAAAGCAGTTTTTTAATAGTTCCAAAGTTACAAGGAGAAACTTCTAAAAATAGGGCTGTAAAAGATTTAGACAAGTTCAAAATATCAACAATTTGGATTAATAGTTAGCAAGCATTTTACCTAAAAAGATAGATTTGCATTTCATGACTTCAGAATTTCACAGCCAATAACATGTTTTTGAATTGTAGTCACTGAAACATTGTTAGAAAGTCTACAACAATATTGATCCAGTAGTGCTTTTTACTTTGCATCTTCATGTGAGAGTAGGTTGTACTAATTAAACTAAAGGTTTTGACATTAGATGTTGCTCTCAATGATCACTCACTGGAAAATAGGTTCAAGGGTTAGGCTTAATGATTTGTAATAAGTCTTATCTCACCAAATGTTTGGTAAGCATTCTTTAAGAGAAACTAACAATAGTACATGTGCAAAAAATACCATTACCTGCCCAAGGCTTAAACAGCAAGAAAATACTCCTAGAAAGGTTGTTTTGACTATTTACAGCAATAAATGACACCACTGAATCTGTAAAATATCTGTGGAATATTAGTATCTGTAACAATGTGTAAATCACTTTTATATTCACTGATATTTTTGGGCTGTCAGATTATTTTTTAACTGCAGCTAGTAGTTGACTTTTACTACTTTGCCAGGTTGCATAAATGAAGTTCAAATTATGTTGTGTTGGCATCATTTGAAATTCACTGCATCAACCTGCATTCAGAAGCATGTCAAATCTGTGTCAATAGTTCTCATATTCCCTGAATGAGATATGGAATTTAAAACAATTCATCCTGCCCAACATCTGGGAAGAGTAGAAATTGACTGGCATTGAGCAATGTCACACTCAGGGGTAAAAATTGAACCATTTCACTCACAGAGGTAATATTATAGACATTTTTAATCAACTTGTTCAGACACGTTTCAACATATCTTCAGAGCAGCTAGAATTTGAACCCAGGCCTACCCGGCTCTAAGGTACCTTTGCACTTACCAGTTAATGGTATAATATGAGACAATATGGAACCAAGTTAAGGTCAATTCTTCAATTAGAGGGCATAATTATATTTCAACAAGTGAATCAATTTGAAATGTTCTAAGTAAGGATTATATCCAGAAGAAATCAAATAATCTCTGTTGCTGAACACTTGCTCTGAAATGAAAGACATCCCCAAATACAATATAATTAAATAGTTGTATATAAATAATACTACAAAGCAGAATATCAACATCAATCACATATAGGTTGGGTGCTTACTAAACAATAGCAGGACTGTATCTTCAAACATAGATCATTAGCTGCAGAGTACTTTAGGATGTTTTGAAAGGCATCACATAAATGCAAGTAATTTCTTCTTTTCTGTCATGAATTTTGTTTCCAAACAAGTCATTCATTTCTCCTTGTGGCAAAGATAAAGATCAACAGAAACATACCGATGTTATTCTAAAAAGGAAATAATAGTTACCTCAAGCACATTGTACCGGGAGGCATCACAGAAGTCTCGGACTCCGATTTCTGTTCCCATATACCAACCACTAAAAGGACAGGCTGTAAACTTGAGACCTCCAATATCTAGAAGCATGTTTGAGACAGCTGGCAGGCCATACCACTTCAAGTTCAGATCTTTGAACCATGTGAACCTAAAGGACATTTTGGAGGTTACAGAAATGCAAACTTAAGATGCAAGACTCCATTTTGTTTTTAGCTGTTGTTTTATGATTCCAGCTTGTGATGACCTCAATCTTTGAGAGAAATACCTCAATCTTTATACTCATCAAACCCATTCTTGACCAGTACTTTGAACCATGTGAACCAGAGACGTAGCTGGTTCTTGACAGGCTGCAAAAGGCTCTTGTAAAACTGAAAGAAATAGGAACAGAAATAGGCCATTTGGCCCCTTGAGACTGCTCTGCCATTCAATAGATGATCTGTATCTTTCCTGCCCTTTCCTCATGACCTTGGATTGTCCAACTGATCAAGAATTTATCTATCTCAGCCTTAAATATACACAATGACTCTGCCCCCACAGCTCTCTATGGCAAAGAGTTCCAAAGACTCACAACCCTCTGAGAGAAGAAATTCCTCCTTAGCTCAATATTAAATTGGCACCCTTTAGTTCTGAGACTATGCCCTCTGGCCCTAGACTCTCTCAATAAGGGAAACATCTTCTCAGTATTTACTGTCGAGCCCATTAAGTACTTGATATGTTTCAAAGAGATCACCTGTCATGCTTCTAAATTCTAATGAGTGCCAACCTGTTTAATCTTTTCTCTTAAGACAATCTCTCTCCACCTGGCATCATCTGAGTGAACTGCCTCCAATTAAATAATATTTTTTTTAAAATAAGGGGACCAAAAATGCTCACATTACTCCAGATGTGGTCTTACCAGCACATTGTCTTGTTGCAGAAAAATTTTCCTTACTCTTATACTCCAATCCCTTTGAAATAAAGCCCAAAATTATTCTATGTAACTAAATGCTCAGAGCCAGCAGAGACTACTGACTCTATCCCTCACTTCTTCCTTCCAAAGCTGAGAGGCACAGCAATCAATATCAAATTTGTGCTCTTTTCCATTTAACATTTGCCCTTATTTGGGTTTCCATCTAGAAACAGCAAGTGCGGAAAAAATAAATCATTACAGCCAAATGTACATACCTTGCTACTTTTAAATATAAAGCCTAGCAAAATCAATACACCTGGCAAACAGACATAAGTGGAATGTACTGTAGCATTAATCAAAAATGTTAATTCTGAGCATTTAAAGCACCTCTTGAGATAAGAATAATTTACTGTCTCATAATGGAAGCTAATGTTGGAATTCTACAATAAAATGTTTCCATACAACTATTTGCAACAAAACTGTACATACTTGGGGTGCCTGAGGGGTACTTCCAGGATTAGTTCTGGGGGAATCTCAAACAGTTCAGGATCATTTCCATTGGCTTGAAGCAAAAGGGGGAGGACATCAAATCGACCCTTAGGTCCTTTCCAACCTTGTTGCATACAAACCTGTGTCAATAATAATCCACAAAGAAAATATAACATTCAGTTAAGCAATATGGAAACATCTATAAATAAGACCAAATACTGTAGGGTGAAACAAACTGTTATTTGATATACTGAACCTCAGTTAGCTCCACGGAAGCTGGGTCTCCAATAACAGAGCCATCAGGTTGTTTATACCCAGCATATCGTATCAACTGACTGTTCCAGATTCTGAAATCATGCTTGCCATCTATTCGTTGTGGGAATATTGTGATGGCAGACCTGTAAAATCATCAGTCTTATCATTGTTGAATTATGTTACACCAACATCTATTGCCATTAATTAAAAATGTTTGTTTCTAAAATAAAATATTCTGAACTCTCAGTTAAATCTGTGAAATTTGTTTCTATACAAAATAGTTACAAGCTACTTAAAATAAACATGACTCTGAGCTTCAGAAGGAGATATAAGGGTAATGATTAAAAGTTTGGTCAAAGACATAGGTTTCAACAGTATCTTTTAAATAAGCAACGTGAGATAAAGTAGTAGGGTATTTTATGGAGAAAATTCCTGAGCTTAGAGCTCAAGCTGCTGAAAGCGTGGCCATTAAAGATGAAGATGTTAAAACTGAACATCCTCAAGAGACTAGAATTACAGGAGTTACAGAGATGGGAACGGAGTAGGGAGGAGTGGAAAAGCCTTGGATGGATTTCAAAGCAAGGATAAGAGTTCTAAAATTGAGATACTATCCAGAGCCAGTGTAGGTCAACTGATAGGTGCAATGGGTGAAAGGAATTGGGTGCAAGTTAGAATGTAAATGGAAGAGATTTGGATGGCCTCAAGTTTTCTGAGCACAGAAACATGGGGGGCTCGTGAGAATGTGTTAGAAAAATCAAATCTATAAGTATAAATGACATAGACAAGAATTTCAGCAGTAGATAAAATGAGACAAGGCAAAGTTGGGCAATGGAGTGGAGTCAATTATTGACCAAAAAGAGGGTTAATCAAAGGAGGCAAAAGACATGGCTGAAGTATTGAATGAATACTTGCATCTATCTTTATCAAGGGTGGCCTGTGATGATACCATGGCTTTAAGGGCTATACTTTGTCCTGGATTTTTTTTCATGAGAGAGGTGACAAGTGGTCTGTTCAAATCCAATCAAGTAAACAGCTTGTGAGGCCTTGAGTTTTTTTAAAGTTGGAACAATAGAAGCAGCCTGAATGAGTGGAGGCAGGCTCCCACAGAATCAGGGTTTTAGTTTAGCTTTCAGTAATTGTTGCGGTTTTGAAGCCATCATAAATCTCTCCTTGCTACCGCAAAATACTTGAGTTCTCTCTCTGTGCCAGAATTTCCTCTTGATATTCTTTACTTCGAGATTGGAAATACATTATATGTGAGATGATCTATTTTACAGAATTTGCCTTTGCCAAGGGTGTGTTTATGTGATGTTACTGTACTGGAACAGTTCCTATTTAGTAATTAAATAACCTATTATTCTGTTAAATTTTCCAATAGAGTTAAAGTTAGAGCAATTCTTTTTTTGTATGTATTTTTAATGTGCTTTGATGAAAGCAGAGTTGTATAACCAATCAAATTACATCTAGAGCATTCCACCTTACACTTGCCATTAAATAAGGAAACATTAGGGTCTAGGCTATCTCCTTGACATATTTGAAGGTGTTTGGTCTGGTCCATCAGAGCTATGGTCTTTAACACCAGGCTATAAGATCGTAAGAAATAGAGACAGGAGAAAGCCCTCAGAACTGCCTCGCCATTTCCAGTTGATCATAGCTGATCTGCCCTATGCCTTAACCCCTCCTTTATGCCAGCTTCTTATTGTCCTCAATTTCTTGATTTTCAAAATCTATCTCATTCTTCTTTAAGTACTTATAATGGTCTAACCTCGATTGTTCAAGACATTGACTACCTTCTGAGAAGAAATTCCTTTGCAGCTCATTTTAATTGAGTGTTCCCTTATTCTGTAACTATGTCCACCAGTCTGAGATTTCTTCTCAACATATACCCAATTAAGCCCCGTTAGAATCTTTGATGTTTCAATATGGTCACACTACAATCTTTTAGACTCTAATGAATAAAAGACCAACTTAGCCATTCTTGATAAGTCAACCCTTTCATCCCAAGAATCAGCCAAGCGAATCACTTTTGAACTGCCTCAATGCCAGTATATCCTTCCTTAAAATTGTATACAGTACTCCAAGCCTCATCAATGCCTGGTACCATTGTAACAAGACTTTCTTATTTTTAAAAGAACAATTCCTTTGAAAATTCTACTTGCTTTCTTAATTACTTGGTGCACCTGCATGCTACCTTTTTGTGTTTCATGCCCAAGGACACCCAGATGGCTTTGTGCAGCACTTCTTTGACTCTCTCCATTTAAGTAGCAGTCTGCCTTTCATTCCTCCTAGCTAAACCTCACACATTCTTATATCAAACTCTACCTATCAAGCTTTTTATCACTCACTCAACCTATCCATATCCCCAACAGATTCCTTATGTCCTTATCACAAAATATTCTACCACCTATTTTTGTATCATCAACAAATTTGGATACAATCTAGCTCATTCTCATAGTCATTAGTATAGATGATAAATAATTGCAATCCTAGGCCTAAATCTCCACCAATTACATCTTTCCATTCTGCAAAAGATCCATTCATCCTAGCTCTTTATCTTCTGTGAGCTCCTATTTGGTGCAATAACCTTTTATGCATCCTGATGAATACCTTCTGGAACCCCAAATACACCACATCTACCAGTTCCCTTTTATTAACTCTGTTCATTCAACACTGAAAGAACTCCATCAAATTCATTAAACATGATTTCCCTTTCACAAAACCATGTTGATTCTACTTGATCGCACTAAAATTTTCTAAATGTTATATTATTTCTGTTCCTGTTGAACTTTAATAATGAACTCTAACGTTTTCCCAGTGACAAATGTTAAGCCAATTGGCTTAGAGTTCCCTGGTTTCTGACCCCTTTCCTTCTTGAACAACGGTGTCAGTTTAGCAGTTTTCCAATCTACTGCAATCTTCCAGGAAGCCAGTGGCTTCCTTAATATTTTGACCAATGCCTCTACTAGAAGACTTACTTTAAAACCCTTGATTACACACTCAATCAGGTCCTCTTGACTTGATGTCTTCAGTCCCATTAGTTTGTCAAATATTTGACTGTTGACTAGAGACTGTTAGAAGACTTTTTCTCCCATTAACATCATGTCATGGTGAAAGATTAGGGGATTCTGTTATAGAAGTGTTTATAATTGATGAGGAGGTATTAGATCCTCAGTATTTAAAGTTGACAAGGCATTGGGACCAGCAGAGATGCATTCAATGATATAAGAGGAAGTGAGAATGGAAGTTATAGATGGACAGATTATTGTCCAAGAGCCAAAGTTTGTAGATGATGTACAGTGCAGAGCAATGTGAAGAGATACATTTTGATAAGAAGAGGCAATATAAAATAAAGGGTGAAAATCTAAAGGGCTTCAGGAGCAGAGGGTATAAACGCATGATTCATTAATGGTGGCAGGATAAGTTAAGAAAGCTTGCAGTATCCTATCCTTTATTAACCAGACATGGAATACAAGAGCAAGGAGATGGTATTGAGTTTATATAAGAATGGATTCTGAGGAAGGGTGACTAGAGCCGAAACGTTAATTTTGATTTCTCTTCCCAGATACTGCCAGACCTGCTGAGCTTTTCCAGCAACTTCTGTTTTTGTTTCTGATTTACAGCATCCACAGTTCTTTCAGTTTTTGTCATGTTTAAGCACTTTGGAGAGGAAAGGAGTTTGGAGATCTATTGATACTTGTCAAGTTTAGAGTAGTGTAGAGATGTCTTTTGAGGGAGAAGGGTATTTATGACAGATTTGAAGGAAAGGGAGAATGAAAGGGAAGTTGGACAACTATTAAAAATATCACTGAATGTGGGAATGAAGAGAGAAGTATAATTATTGTTTAACTAACTATACTAAACAAATTTAAAGAGCATGTTCATATTTAATAAGGTAAAATATAGGTGCTTTGAATGCCAAAATTCACATCTTAAACTCTACAGGTCAGCCCAAAATGATGAAAACTTTTATACATCATAACAGTATTATGAATTTGTGTCATCTTCATGGCATACTTTTCAATTCAGTTCATACTTCACCTTCAAGTTAATATCTTTGATGGAAGACAATATGCTCTCCCATTTACCAACATGGGACTGATCATTGGTCAAGGACTTTTTAAAAGTCCAAGCCTTGGATTTTATATTAATTTGGATCTCGCTGGGAACCTTAGCAAAAGACAGAGCTTTGTGCTAAAAGGTAAAAATTGGTTGAGTTAAAGAATTTGGCAAAACTTCTATAAAACTAACTGCTCAGTTGGTTGAACCCTGAACTAGAAGACACAGGACACTGACTACAAATCTGTTTTTCATCTATCTTATGATGTGGAGGAGATCAGCAGATTGCAAGAACTGTGCACAATGCTTGGTGCTTTCATTACCCTTGCCACATACAGTAGGAGTGGTTCTCAGCACCTCCAAATGCCATAAACATGACTAAGATAATAGGGAAATCTAAATAGAATGGTGCAAACTGTCTACATGGTAATGCCAAAAAGAATTCCTACTTCTACAGTAGTTATGCATGGTGCAATTCCCTGATCAATCATCTAGACTCACATATGAGGTAGAGTATTTAAGAATGATATACAACATTGAAAAATGATATACAGTTCTGAAGAATGAAATATTCCACTGCCGTATGTCATGATATCTTTAGCTGATCAGAACAGTAAATTACAGGATTAGAAAAATACTCAACCAGACCTAGTACAATTTATTTTGAATTGTTGAAGGCCTCTGTTAAACTATTGGCAAATTCATAGTGACTAAGCAACTTTGCACGGTAATATTTAACAATGTAATTTATATTCCAATGGTTATTGGCTCTGACTAATTTTCTCTCTAAGCCCAAACCAGAAGATCAACTTGATCAATAAAATGAGCTCCCATGGCACTAACCTGAGATTCCCCTTGTTGGTTGCATATTTGATGTGATTACAAACATAGTTGAACATTCCATGAGCACTGGAGCAGTCACGTGCATCAAAGACCTGCAAACATTGCAGCAATTAAGAAACTATCATAGAGACAATCTATCAGATCCTATTGTTTCTTGTAAATGTTATGTTCGCTTGATTCACAATTTTCCTTTTTTCTTCTATAATATTACTCACCACTACTGCACCAACACAATACTTGGTACATGCTACAGAATATTATAAAACCAATGCTTCTGAATGATAGAGAAATCCCACTAAATTAACTTTGATACAATTTCAGAACCTTATAGTTATGCCAGTTAAAATCTAGAGTGCTTGAATTGAAAAGATTATGCAGAATATCCAAGAATACCCATGTCCTATTGAATAGATTTCTGACACAAAGTCTATGGATTATGAACATTTATCAGAGTAAGATAACTAATATCTTGGATGGCAATCCCGTCTGGACATATTAAAAAATTCTACTTAAAGATCTTTCTCTTTTCAATGCTGTACATTTGCAATATCGTTGTTTTTTAAAAAAGATAATATTTCCAACATTCACAAATGTTCTTTGGACTTCTACATAGTCTCAGTTCTTTGTTCAGTAATTGTGTTTTATTGATTAATTGGTGGAAGCATGTCAGGACAGATCTCAATTTAATGACATCGTAAAATAGCAGATCACAAGTAGGCAACATGCTCAATATATCTAAAAATCAACAGAGAGGCAAAGATGCTGTTAATTCACAATCAGCTATTACACACTATTGAATAGCAACCTTGTTTATTCATTGTCTCTTATTATTAATATTTATTCATAGCAATCCATTCACAATCATGCCACATCTTTGGAGTGGACAATTGAATTTTTACCACCATTTTTCTGGGTAAAATTGTTCAATATATATTGGTTGGGATTTTGATTAATTAGAAACTACTACAAATATAGTGAAAAATATTTAGGGGTAGATGTACCATATCTCAGGGGAAACTGCCAGGTTTGAGAATCAGTGCTACAGGATGATAGGTATGTTTCTACCTTACATTCCATATGAGCACAGTTCTCTACTAACAGCCTCAGCATTTACTCTTGGCAGCTTACATTTGTCAGCTAACACCTGACAAAGTTGTTACTTATGCAATTCTTTTTATGAAAAGTTCATTGCAGAACCATTATTTTCATGATGTACATTTTACAGACTAAAGTCATATCGGTAACTATATATCACTGTATATAAGTGATTAAAGGACACTTATCTTATGAAAATTTATAATATGACAATTACATGCTTGCTAAAAATTGAAAAACAATTGGGTTATTTTTCTATTGTATTTGCCTTTTTTCCTGCTTCATCTACCTAATGTGCTATTCACTTCCCATTATAATTGCCCCATATTAGTACATTCTCAAACAATCTGTGGTAAACCCCAACCTGTAACTTAGACCACTGGATCCTCCCAATGCAGCGGGTAGCATTTCTCCAGGCATGTTTGGCCCCATAAATGAGCTCAGTGTCTTTAAGTTGGTAAGTGCCAGTCATTTCAATCTCCTTTGTCACCTGCTCAATCCTCTGAAGATGGGCCTTGGACCCATGCCTATCGTTGAAAACAAAGAAATTAATGTTTATAATAAACAGGGCCCAATGTAACTGAATGTTTAATTGGGAGACAAAAGTTTAATTCACCAAGATCTGTGCCAGTCTTTGCATTTTTAGTATGCTTTTTCTTTTAGTTTGATATTGTCCTTTACCTTATTTGACAAAAGCTTTATTTTTTGCAAGGGGTATAAATATATTCTGCATCATTAAATTATTTTTAAAACATCCACTGATATTTTACCCAGTTACACATTTATCCAATTTACTGAGGTCAGTAAACCGACGAGTTACCCATCATATATCAGTATATTCTTGGACTTCACAAGAGGATTTTACTGAAGTAAATTGATGAAATTTGAATCAGATAAGACATAACAGCTCCACATTTTAAAGTTGTATAATTTAAATAACTACCATCTGTCTCAGGCGGTATACTGATTAGTAAGCTCTACTTCTCTATATACCAGTGTCGTAGTTAGAATTAGAATTATAATTAGGTTCATTGTCACATGTACTCAGGTTACAAAATGACAGGAGTACAGTGAAAAGTGTTGTCAGTACATGGCACCATCTTAGGTACAAAGTACCTAGGTATAAATCTTAGGTACAAAAAATGGAGAAAATAAAGAGAAAAGTTATACTGCATTACATAAACACATAATATAAGTTAGGAAAGTAAGAAATAAAGCTAAAAATATAGACATTGCTATAAGGGTTTCCAAATGGTCTGAGCAGGTGCCACCAGCTCCGAACCAGTAATCATAACTCCCATATAACATAGGCCGATTAACTTTGAGCAAAAGCATAAACAATCTGCAGTTTAGTGCTGTGAACTTCAAGGAAATGGGTTGATAAATCTCAATTTCATTTCATGAAACTCTTGTGTAACTCACAGTATGGCTTAATACTTCTCATGAGGATTTTCCTTAATCAAATTACTGAAATTTGGATCAGGTCGGACATAATAGTTCCATTATGACCTTTCTTTAGAAGGTCAGGTAGAAAGGTGATCGTCTCCATTTTTGAAAAAAGTGGGCAGAGTGAGGGACAAGTGAAACAAAAGGCAAGATCAGGGAACACTTAAGGGATGAGGGAGAATGTCTACAAAACAGAGGCCAGAGTTCATAGTCTGAAGTTATTGAACTCAGCGTTGAATCCTGAAGAGTGTAAGCAGAAAATGAAATGCTAGTCTTCCAGCTTGTAATCAGCTTCAATGAACCACTATAACATGCGGAGGATAAAAATGTGTGCATTAAAGCAAAAAATACCATTCAAATGGAAAAAGACTGGAAGATCAGGGTCATGTCATGTTTTCCCTCCCAGTGTCTGTATTTTTAAAAATTTTATCCATTTTTCTAATCAATCTGGTCAGACATGCTTTTACACACCTCTGAAACAGGTTGGACTTGAACTCCAGTCTCCTTGTCCGGGAGGAGGAACAACACTTCTGCACTACAAGTGGGCCCTCTCTTCTTTTTATGTTTTTGCTTTCATTCAGAGCTGCTTTTATTCTGCTATTAACACCTACTCTAGATCAATGCTCTGTCCCCTCTGCATAAATATTACCACATCCTTTGCTCTTTTCTCTAATTTCTCTTTCTCTCTATGCTTTTCTAACCTTCCATTTTGCTCCATTCATGCACCTTCGCTTTTATACAGCATAAAACTCATCACTTTTCCATCTCCCCTCAGTCCCAAAGAGTCATTTTGATGTCAAACATGAACTGTACTTTTCATCGTCACAGATGCTGATAAATCTGTTGAGTTTCACTTGCACTCTTTGTTTTTATAGATACAGAAGTTCCCCACTTCAAATAAGCATAAATCAAATAATTGCCTTTTGATAGATGTATAGTACTGGTTAATAAAGTCTTCTGCCAGTGGAAGTAACTTCTCCTTTGTTCGGGCTTCATTTGGTTTCCTCACTTGCTGGTTTGGCATCATAACTGATCCCAAGCAAATCTGCTCTGTACACCCAGCTCCCTGTAAACACAAAATGCATTAGATATTTTCTGGACCTGTAATGCATTTCTTTATGTTAAAAAGTTGAAAGATTGTCAGAGAATTTCAAATATTTGAATCTGACCTTTATCTTTCCAGAACTCAGATGTAGTGTATCATTTAAAACAGCACCTGTTTCCCAGTTCTTTATCTGAATAAAACAGGGACATTTCGTTGGACTGCCATTTGACAAATCTTTTACAGGCGACTCTTCCTGGAATGAGATGATTTGAAATAAATGAATTATTCACCTTCGTTCACAAAAAATAACTGAAACCGGTATATTTAAGTGGAAAGCATAGGAAAAATATTGATCCTTAAAAGGGATGGATTAACATCTAAGTACTTGTCAGGCTGCATACTTAGCAAAAATAACTCAGTACTTTCTGTTGTAGGCAATTTACTTCTGGATTACACTAGTGAAACAGAAGTTTCAGTTCTAATATTTGTAAGTGGTTAAGATCTAGAGAACCAATGTGTCAAGCATGCAAGAGATATCAGAATAGTAATTGGCAAATTAGGAAACAAATGATCTCTGATTCATTAAGATTATTTAGGATAGGTGCAGAATGATTGAGTCCCAACAGTGTGGGAGCAGGCCATTTGACCTCCAAAGTGAATCCCACTCAGACCCAACCCCCTACCCTATACCTGTACCCCTGCATGCCCCATGGCTAATCTACCTAGCCTGCGCATCCCTGCACATCTTTGGACTTCGGGAGGGAACCAGAGTACCCAGGGGAAACTCACACAGACAGAGGGAGAATACGCAAGTCCCTGCCGTTGTGAGGCAGTGATGCAAATGGGAAAGTGTTTTCAGAAGCTAGTATTTGCAGTGGCCTTATCATCCACCATTATTAAGATGGCTGGTGGATAATGGTAAAGAAAACAACAAGCAAGTACAGTGTAAGAATGAAAAGATATCTGATTTACTTTTGATAACTCATGCTCCAATCCCTGAAAACATTCTGGCAGATAATTTACATAAAAATAATAGAAGCTGCAACTGTGTTTAGTTTATATTGTTACACAGGTGTTCAGAAGTGGGATAATTACATGAGAAACTAACGGAATTTAACTCTCTTGAAGCAGGGACAATGAGTAACAGTTTACATTGGCATTGATTTGAAATTTTGTGTTTGTATAATTTCTGCAAAGAAATAGTAATAACCTGAGACTAAATTGAAACTAAGAAAAATGTCCTTTTGAGAAGACTGATTACATTGACAAGTGTACTATTCAGCTGAAAGGTACTTTTCTTGGATGTGTATTGAAGAACCAGCTGTTATAACAATATTTCAGCCAAATGTTATTGTTTGGGGTTTTCAAATGTTTCTTCGCATGTTTGGTCAAGGCACTCAAGAAAGGGAACTTCTAGTCCATAACTCCTCTTGCACATCCCTGATTTTCATTGTTCCATCTGTGGTGGGTTGGACCTTCACTGACTCGGCCCTAAACTCTGAAATTCGCTTCTGACATCTCTCTGCTTATCTATTGCGCCCTCCTCCAATTTAACTTATGCTCTTGGACCAAGTTGATCACTAATCATAGTCGCTTTTCATGTGGTTTAGTGTCATTTTTTTTCTCGTAATGGTCCCTGGAAGTGGCTTGAGATGTTTTTCATTTGACAAATCCAACTCTACATCAGGAATGTTTCTAAAGAAGACAGTCCAGTGGAGAAAGGACAGACAATGATGGCATTACTGGACATTACCAGATGTGCAATACGGAAGCACTAATCCTTACAGATGGGAAACTCCAGAATTTCACTAAAAGCAGCACGGCAAACCAGTATATTGTCAAATAAAACAATCTTCCAACTTTGCATTGTTGCTGGAATTTCAACAGCCACTGAGAGGAAGGGTGGTGCTAGAAGGGGCCATGCTGGATATTTCCCTGCCACCAGACCATTTTTCACATGGTGAGAGAACTAAATTATTGGCTGTTCCCACCTCAGTGGCCCATGGAAGGGCAGCTCTTGCTGTGGGCATGGTTGTGAAATCCCAGCCCACCCCACCAATCACACTACAAGCACTATGCAGTCTCCAACCCCCATATTGCTAAGGTCTGCTCATCCTGCTGCCATGTCCTCTACTCCAAAATACCTGCCTTCAAAGCTGATAGTCTTTGAGATGCTCTTTCCTCAGCTTCAGCCTCAACAGCAGCCATCATTAGCATGGGTGCTGCTGGGCTACCAATCCTTTGATTAAACCTGACTACTCTTGTGAGTGGGTAGTCATGCCACGTAATTAGGCACCACTGGGACTAGACCACTCTAAATCCTGTCAGCAGCTGAAGCAGGATCACTTGGCACTTTCAGGACTGGCAGCAGCACTTCAGGAGTCATGGCAAGTCCTTACCCAGAATAAAATGTCTGGAAATATTTCAAAATCCTATTTTGCACTGAGTAAACAATTATTTAAAATGCCTGTATTTTGTCTCAATGTATATCTTTTCTCCCATCTTCTGAAGACATCACTGAACTGTATTTGAATGAATACTGGCTATGCTCAGTTATCTCACTTTTTTCCCATTATAAGTGTGTGAGTTAAGACAGAATGGCAATAAACCACTCCACCATGAGGGATGTAGAAATTGAATCCAATCCTAGCATCAAGAAGCATACACTGTTCATATATGTATTTTCAACCTTGGTTATTCAGTCATGATCAGAATCAAGGGATCTAGCTGGCTGATTTTATATCTCCCTCTTCAGCCCATGAAGACCGAAAAGAATTTTAATACCTTTTAGCTGAGATCAGTTTATTCTGCTTGAGGTGTTTGTTGCACATAACTATCAAATGAATGGGAGAAAGTGAAGCCTGCAGATGCTGGAGTATCAGAGTCGGAAAGTGTGGTGCTGAAAAAGCACAGCAGGTCAGGTCTGAGGAGCAGGAGAGTCGACGTTTTGGGCATAAGCCTTTCATCAGGAATGAAGAAAGGCTTATGCACAAAACGCCAACTCTCCTGCTCCTTGGGTGCTGTCCGACCTGCTGTGCTTTTCCAGCACCACACTTTTCGAATATTAACTGAATGGGGAATGTTAAAATTATTAAATACTTTTCCTCTATTAATATTATTTCAATGCCGCTAAAACCTCGATCAAATGCTCTCAAATTCATGCTTCCAATTTTTAACATTTCATGTTTATAAAATGTATTAATGAAATTGATAATTAATCAGGTATGATAGAAACAGTTACTTAATACCATTTTTGTTAGCAGTTACACATTCATTCTTTGACATTTCATTTTTCTGTGATGTTAATGATAAATTATCTTACCTGTTCGGAATAAGAACTAGGAAGTACTGTCAGCATATTTTTGTTTCTCCACAAATCATGAAACACTCTGTCGTTCTTGGATTGAAGATGCAAATACTGCTGGCCTTTGTCTGCCTCTCCCCTAAATGTGAACAATATTTTTTTGGATTATAAGTGGATAATAAGTCTTTTACTCATTTTCTGTTCCTTATGCTTTAGAGTAGAATTTCAATGCAATTTTGAACAATCATATAATTTTGAGCATGTGTTCCACACTACCTATGCACAAACCTGGAAAAATTTAATCTGGCATTAACTACCCTTTTTACTGCATTCCTGATGTCAATCACAGTCTTAAATTCTAACAATCGACACTGTGTTCATTACAGTAGCACCTATTACATATCATTCCCATGCAGTAGCCCTATTATGCATGCAGCCTTAACCGAAAAATTCCACATTCATTTTCAAGGAATTTATTACCTCAGTGATTTATATTTTCTTATCTAAGTATTTCTTATAGTTCTTATCTAAGTATTCTGATCGACTTCTGATAGATTTAAAAATATTGTCTCTCCTTTGCAGCCTCCTTCTGCTACTCCAGCAATGCAGCCTCCTTCTCCCTCCACAGCCCACTTCATTTCCATTTAGTGGGCCCCTATTTCTCTACAGTTTTGCAGTCCCTTCTGTTCTTCTCCAAAGTCCCTTTCTTCTAATACCAGAGAGAACTTTTTCCCTCTCCTCCGACAACCCCTTTCTATCCCAACTCAACTTACAATTCAGCTCTTCTCTCCCTCACGCTGCTTTTACCAGCCTATTTGTATCCCCTTTCTTCTGCCCCCTTCCACCCCTTTCAACTCCCTTTCTCCCCTCACAGCAGCACCCTTTGTCCTCCTGCCTCAGACTCTTACCCCCCGCACAGCCCAGAACTGGCCAAAGGCAACCACCTCTCCCTACTACCCAGTGTAGACGAAGTAAGCTTGATTACTCCAGCACCTTTTCCTGAAGTAGACATGGAGACATTAGAAGACAGATAGACATAAAGAAAAAAAAACACAATACAACATAAAAAAGCCAAATAAATGCACAATCATGATGGCAACAAGTTGAAAGGAGGTGAACACTAATTGCACAATTATACTTACCACATGACTTCAATTTAAACAACAGAAATGATCCTTAGGCAGTGATTACTGTCAATATCTTATATTTCCATCATCAGAATATTTTTTGTGATATATTAATGCCATTCAACAATGTACATTTTGCTAAGTACATTAAAAGCAACATTTTAAATAGGTCAATGTTGGAAGCATATATTTGCCACCTCACCCAGCTGGAGCCATAACCCTCTATATCACGAAATTGCTTCATTATAACGGGAAAAAAGTCTACTTGCAGTGCGTTTATCAACAAGTCTGGATCTTAATTAGACTTGAAAATTCATAAATTATGCTTCACTGTTTGAGCTCCTGCCTGACGTTTTGGATTAAGTTAAGAAAGGTTTAATTATAGAATGTTTGACAGTGTATTGATGGTGTATTGTCATTGGTCATGGATAATAACAAAAACCATGACAAAAATAATTCATTTTCCAATTAAAATACAGCATTATACTTGTATTGCTAACATGCTAGCAACCCCATCCATTGAATTGTCCATTTCCTTATACTATTATTCTTAAATCATCTTCATGTTCAACGTGTCTTGTGATCGATTTTATTTTGTCAGCTATATAGGCTGTGTCAGAAATATTGATGATAATCACTAATAAAAGATGGGAATGTTCATTTAAGAATGTGGATAATGAAGAATATGCAATGAAGAGTCAGTTAATGACAGACGTAGATCAAGAATTTTCCACAAATAGTTAGTCAAAGGAAAAGAAATGGATCTTAGACAACATACACAAAATAATGACAAGTAGAGATGAGGTAAACCTTGGAATCCTCCTGATATTCTTATGAAAAATTCAATTATACTCCAGTGTGAATAACTTCATTCACCAACTGTGCTCACTGCTGGGACCTCACGCTGTTAAACTGTCCACAGTTTTCCAGTAACAAAATCTCCTTTATCAGTCAGACAGTCTTTAATTGTTTATCTACCTCAATAAAATGGGGGGCATGTATAACCATGGAAGCACAAATTTGATTGCTGCTTTGAATGCTAAATCCTGGGAACATTATGTTCAAATTATCATGGCAACAGTCATAACCTGGGATCACCTATGCACATATTGAACTTCTTTAATTGAAAGAAAAAAAATGTAGCAAAAAAAGACTGAATGTAAATTCTGAGCAATAGAATTCAGTGATTGTCTGCAAAGCCTGAATGAATTATTCTCAATTTACCGTGAGACCATGGGATCAAGAAAGTTTCAAAGGGATGGACTTCAAACGGAGAAATGTGCTCCAAACTGAATTGTAATCCACTGTGATAATCTCAGACTGTGAACATGATGGGATCAAAGAGCAGGCTGGCTGAGAGATATGTATGCGTTCCCTTTTGAGGATTATTCAAGATCAGATGGTAAAAGGTAGTTTCAATCCTGGACTGTGTATGTTGTGGACGAAGGTGTGTGCTGTGAGGGTCACAACTGAGGAAACGCATAGTCATCTCTGTGCTGCAGGTAAAAAGAAAGAAAGTCTCTCACTCCTTTAGTTTTTGAAGCCAGAAAGCAATGAAAACCTTAGTCAAAAGAAAACATGATTAAAAACCTAACATAATGGTAAGATATCCATGTTAACTCTTCATAGAATCCAAAGACTGATCCTTCTTCCTTTTCTAACTTTTCTCTTTATTGGACTCACCTCTTATTTCAAATTTGTGTGTGTATTAATTCTTCTCATGCTTCCTAACTAATAAACTTACACTTTCATTAATTCAAAAAAGGCTGGTTAAATTGGCTCCTTTAAAAACATAAGTTCATTTCGTCTGGAAGAAAGTTTTTCCACCAGTAAAGGAATACTTTTAATATTAACCTTGTTCTGACCAAATGAGGGGATGGATGAGCGAAGACATTGATCCAGTTCAACCCTTCTCAGCTAGGAGGTTGATGATTTGTGATATCCAATTGTGATAACTTGGGAAATTTTGGCAATGCACTGGTCATAAAAGATTCAAGAATGCAAATTAAGGTTTATGATTTACAATCATGTATTACCTCCAACTAAAGTAGGCATTGGTCTTTAATTTATAATTCCAATGTTTCTCACACTTTTTTGCTTTCTCAATAATTGAAATACCCACAACAAAGACAACAAAAAGTGTGTACTCAGAATAGTCTCACATTTTTTCTTTTGAATACTCATCTACACAGAAAAGCATTTCTGATTTTAAAAATAAACCTATTAAATGTGTCTTCAAGTTTATTTTTGGAGGAAGTGCAAAAAACTGAAGAGAAGAATATTTTCATTGATTGAACAGTATTGAAAGATTCTGGAAAATTAGATGCACTGCACATGTTCAGAGATTATAGTCACAATCCAATCTGTTCTAATAATAAACATTACGTCTCAACTCAGACTTTTGAGAGTTGTTGAGGTGTTCAAGTAAACATTTCATTGGAGTCATCAAAAAGCATAAAAGACATTCATTTTTTTTGTGAAATGTGCACATGTAGTTATTTTTAGTTTTGAATCCTTATTTTAGACATTAGATATTTCAATTTCTGAAAAAATGCTAGACTTATTCTTTGGAGATTTCAAAAAGCACTGAGATATTTGCCAAAACCCACTGCCAGGTTCTTAAACTTGGTGGCCATTTTGTATGGAGTGATAAGTAAGTTTATATATTCATTTTTTTTTAGAATAAATGTCCTCCTAAAGATTCATGAAGGGATACAAAAATGCAATAGTAACAAATCAAATGATACAATAGATAGTATGTGCAGCTGTATAATATTTTGAATATCAGTCCAGTCTACGTTAAAACCTTTCTGCAGAGGTCAAAGACTAATAGTCCATTTTGATAATGGCTGTGCTTTCTGACATCAAGTCACTTGCACATTAGCAGTGATGTCTGTTATAAATGTAGGAATAAATACTTACCAAAAACAATTAATGCTACAATTTTAAGAAAAGAATGTATAAGGTCACAGACTTAAACCATTAAACAAGGAAGAAGATTTTAATGTTTAAATATCGGCTTAATATTGTGCTCTACACAGTCAGCAATTATTAGTGTGTTGATGCCAGTAACAGTTCCTTCAATGATTTGGGATTCTATTAGTTGAAGCAACAGTCATTGAACACGTGATGAGATATATTTGAAACCAACTGAAAAAATAATTTACATTGGCTGTTTAAAAAAACACATGTCACTATATATTAAAGCACATAAATACAATTAGAATGTTAACTTCAAAGCCGACATTTTTTTATTGGATCTTTCTGATTCTAAGGTTCCATCACATTTTTCTTAATTTATACCCCCTCAATGAGGACAGAGATTATCAAGTACTTTCCATGGACAGCCAAAAGGCTATAAAAATGGTGTTATATCAGTTGAGGTAAGAAGCAAGATCATGACAAAGAATGAAATGAAATAACAGACTTGAATTCTTATAAAAATAAACAAAAAAATAACAAAGGTAATGGTAATCCAGAGTTCCACTTCAAAATGCTGGTTAGGATGCAGTGAATGTACAATGTTGGACAGCACATTTAATTAAGACTCTGGAATGGATTAAGGTTTATTAGGATGACACCGGGGATGTGCAATGTGAGATTGGAGAAGTTGGGATTATTCCACTTACCGCAGGAAGGTTTAAGTTATAGCAATTAGGAAAAATAGTGCTTCTTCTGGCAGGTGAGCTGGTAACCATGCATGATAGATGTAAAATCATTAGCAAGTGATCAAAAGGAGATTTGTTTTCACCACAGGGGATTTTTAAGGTGTGGAGAGTACTATGTGAAAGAGCAGTGGAATCAGATTTGAAAATGAACTTTCAAAAAGCAATTTGACGTGCTTGAACAGAACTAAATTACAAGGCTGAGAGTAAGAATCTGGGTATGGGATTAGTTTGGGTTGCTGATCCAGACTGCATTCACAGACACAGTGATCTAAACAGCTTCCTTCTATGCTGTAAGATTTTATGATTCTTTAAAGTAGTTCAGGAAACCCCAGATTAAAACTGGTGATGTCAGAATGAACCTCCGACACTGTAATAACAGTAATATCAGTAATAACACTTGGAATGATACCTCAGAACTACAGTGGCCCAAATCTTTGATTTACTTAACTGAACAGCCCCTAACAAAAAGTGCTCATGCCTCTGATTGGTAGCTGTACATCACTCCAAATACATTAGCCTTATGCGCAGGGTTAGCTGTTATGGAGCCACAGGCCTGACCTTGACTCAGTCAGTAGAATCTCTGCCCCTATCACCAAGATCACCCTGACCAGAAACCTGACTGTGGCCAACCCCCTGCACTAGTATGGGAGGCTGTCCTTGCCTTACTCTGTAGGACCTCCTGACTGATGGTGCCTCCATAGACTTTAGTGAGGACTATCCTCCTGAGAATTTGAGACAAAGCTGCTTGCTTGCTGCATATGCAATGTATTTGCTATGCAAACTGCTAGCATGTGGTGTAGGTATGAGATTGATGTAGAACATCGTCAAACAGCAAGATGTACACACCCCCTACACTGAGGACTGCTGGCCATCATGGCATGCTGCTTGGTCATGTGACTTCACTAATTGGCAGGGCAAGGCATGGATGCTGCAAGCAAGCTGTTAGGAACTAACTGTTTGAGTGCTAAAGAGCAAGCAGCCCTGAGAGGCAGCCTGGTCCAATCCCTGATCTGGTTACTCAGCCATGTGTGCTGCAGCCTCTCAATAATAGTTGCTGGTGTGTCTTGCAAGTCTGTGCTTCCTATGTGCCCTTTAAATTTATTAGAGATGTGCTATAGTGGTTGTAAGGGGTTTGCAATTTCAGATGCCAATGTCCGTGGACAAGGGGTGCATGTGGCTGGTGCCCTTGGGTTGTGCTACTCGATTCTGTTCAGTAATGCACAATGTGGAGGTGACTTGGAGCAAGCCACCAACTAAATCTGTCAGGTAACTGTTTTGACGTCATGTTGAGTTTTCTTGTTCGCCATGTTTGATAAGATAGGAAGCTGAATATTAATGATGTGAGTTGGGTCATTAACAAGGCATTTAACAAGAAATAATTCCCCTTAATTGGCAATTTGCTGCTGCCTCACCAGAAATTTGCCCATGCTGTTGGTCAAAAGCAAAAAAGGTGGAGTAAGATGCTCCCAGTGTTGAGATGGGTCTTGCTGAGCTTCTTGTCCCATTTTGCCTCAAATCTCAGCTTAGCCCACGTTGCTCAGAGCTCTGTAAAATTCTGCCCAAAATATGCACAAAAATGAAGCATGGGAAATCTATCAAACACTATAGAATGCTGCAGAATGTGAAACAAAGATGCTGTACATGCTGTTCCTTGCTTGGGCTGAGATAAGAGAATTGCTCCCTATCCCTAATGGATACAGTCTCTTGCTGAGACCCTCTTCTTTTTTCTCCTCTTGTGTTCCTTTTCTATCATGTTGCAGACCAAGGGTCATAGAAGTGGGGCATTCAAAACTGGGAGCAAGCAGTTCCAAGTGGAACCATGGAAATCAGGACAAAATCCTTCAACAGATACTACACAACTCACTGAAGATATGACCAACTTTAAGCAGCAGTACAATCCTCCAAAAGTTTCTACTAAGACAGCAAAGGTCAGTTGAAATAAAGCAAAAACTAACTAAGCTGTCAGTGTTTCATGTTCCTTAAAGTAGCATGGAGTTCTTTCCAAGATTAAAGGATGGAATACCATTGAGGCCAAAAATGACACAGTACCCAATTTCACTGCTCATATTAATATCAACTCCAAAGTGGAACATGGTGCAGCCCACAACAGAAGTGCTTTGGATATGAAATGGTATCTGTAACATTAAAATATAGGCATTATCCAACAGTATGATGCAAACATAGACTCCTGAGGTTCATTAATTATTTCAGAGAACAAATCTTTACAATATTTTAAGGACTTCACTTCTCACCTCGTGAGTATTCTCCTGTGTTCTCTATAAAAGGCAATAAGACAATGCCTGTCAACAGGGTAGATAATTATTTGCCCCATTTGTGGCCAATTCCTTCACAACTGGAATATTTCTAGCATTGGAAAAGATTGCTAATGTACGAGGGACCCACTGGATAAACCCAGGAGGTTCCAGAAGAGTGGGGGAGGGGGGGCGGGGAGAAGGTGGCAGTCTATCATGGGGCCCAAGACAGTAGCCAACATCTCTGTGGTCAACATCACATGTCCAGGGCATGTCTAGCACCAGATTCCTCATGGTGACTTACTGAGTGGTAATGTTTGCAGCTCTAAGTGAGTGTGACATGTTCACCAATTGGATGACAGTACCAGCGACTTTCTATTAATTATCTACCACTGACAAAGGCCGACATCACTATCTGCTGGCGTGGGTTTGGATTCCACTTTGGGTCCCAACAAGAGGATTTGCTGCTTCTCTTAAATATTCAGCTCTAGCAATGTGAATAACTTCCTACATCTCCACTGTACACCCTGCAGTGACCTCACACTGATAAACTACCCACTGTTTTCCATTATCCACATTTCCTTTCTCAGTCAGGCTGCCTTAGAACTCTAACTGAAACAATGAGTAACTATGGTAGCACAAATCTGAACACTGAATTTAAAGGCCATATCCCAGGAACACACAAACAAAGTAATTCAAAAATATGTATCTCTTTGAATTGGCCTTCTATTTATAATTTCAGTCTTTATCTCTCTCTTTTGCTTTCTAATGTTTCTAAACCACAAAACCCAAGACTACAATAAATGTGCACTCAGAATGTTCTAATATTTTCTCTCTTGTAGACACAATCCACACAATAACAGCTTGTCTGATTTAAAATTAAACCTTTTTACTTTATCTTCCGCTTTGTTGGCAGAAACATTATGGAACATAATAGAAAAGTATTTAGCATTATAATGCATTGAACAACACTGATGAGTTCTAGAAGGTTAGGTACACTGCACACGTTCACATATAGTCAGAATTCAACTAACTGTTACAGCTGTCTCCTGAAATATTCTTAAGCACTAGCTTTTGAGAGCTTCTGAAGTAAGTTCTTTAATGTTAGCATTAAAAGACACAAACAATTCCAACAATTCAAGATAGATTTAATCACATTATTGTAAAGCATGAGACTTTCAATTTTTTAGCCCTTAATTTAGACATTATGTATTCAAATCACTGAAGAAAATATAGAATTGATCTTTGAGAACTTTCAAAAACATTTTCAGAGATTTATCAGAATTCAATTATCCATCCTTGGCAACTATCTGTGTGGAGTCTGCATATTCTCCCAATGTTTTTGTGGGTTTTCTCCAGGTGCTCCAGTTTCCTCTCAGAGTCCAAAGATGTGCAAGTTAGGTAGATTGGCCATGCTAAATTGCCCATGGTGTACAGGGATGTGCAGGCTCGGTGGATCAGCCACGAGAAATGCAGGGTTACAGAGATAGGGTGAGGGGGGATGCTTTTCAAAGAGTCAGTGTGAACTGGATGGGGTAAAAACCTGCTTCCATACTGTACAGATTCTATGATTGTATGATTCATTGGTCAGATTGTTGAAACTGATGGCCAGATTATGCAAAATGATCAGTACATTTACACATTCATTTTGATTATGAACGTGCTCCTAGGGATTCATGAAGGGTATTGTTGGCAAAGAAATTTGATCAAACTATTACAGTAGAAAGTCAGATGACACAATTAGAAATGCATACAGATATAAGCTTTCTAATATCAGTCCACTCTATAAGAATCTACATCGCAGAGGTGAAAGGCCAACTGTCTCTTTCAATGAATCAAATATTCTATTGTTTAAGCACCAGACATTGGGTAAATGTGGACAATGTGCTGAAATGCATTTGAAAACAATTAAATAAAATGCTACATTAATATGTCACAATTAGTTATTTGCTGATTAAGACACATATTGTAAAAGTTGTACAGTACAATTGTACAGTACAATTTAAAAACATTCAAATAATTTGTTAATTAAAATGTTTTAGTTTTAGTTTTTATGTTCCAAGATTCTGTCATGTATTTCTTAATATACATCAATTCAACCATGAAGCAAAATATTTTGCTACAACATACTTTATCTACATTTTTGCTATTTCACTTTCTATTATCAGTTGGAACTCCTTATATCAATGGTATGTATCATGAGATGTTGTCATTTTCTTCTGTGTATAATGCACTGATAAGCAGTCTTTAGTTAACCACTGTCTTTCTCAGTTTTTAATAACAGCTCACCAACAATATTGAGCTTACTATTCTACAAAACATAATACTCTGGAAGATATTCTTCTACCCCTTATTTGATGGAATTGATAACACCTTTGATAACATAGTGAGAAAGGAATTTGGGACAAATATTAAGTGTTAAATTAGCATAGTGCTTTTTTTTCATTTATTCCACATTATAGACCATTCACTAAAATGAAAGCTTATGGAATTGGAGGACCTGCTTACCAGGCTGGTTAGATGGTAGAAGACAAAGAGTGTAAAGTAGGGATCCTGCGTTTGCACTTTATTGAAAGGAATTTATAAGTGGGATCTCACAAGAAGCGATGTTGAATTCTTATCTATTTGTTTTATTTATTAATAGCCTAAGCAACTCACTGAAGAGCCACACACTCAAGTCTGATGATGACACAGTGGTTGGTGTCATAGTCAGCATCTTTTTTAAGTGACAAAATGCGTGTGGCAGTAGAGGTTCAAAAAGTCTTGTATGTTTATCTACACAGATCAAAATGTAATAGTAAGGTGCAAAAATACTCAAAAAGGCATATGAAATGTTAGCTTTGTACCTAGAGGGCTAGAATATAATGGGGTGCAAGTTTTTCGACAGCTTTATAAAGTCTTTGTCGGGTTACATGTCTAGTAAGTTCTGTGCACTATGCCTTAAAAAGGAAATATTGTCTTTAGAAGGCAGACAAGCTGTTCAGATACATTATAATGTTACCATGGTACTTAAAGTGAGATTTCAAGGAGGGATAAATTAGACTTTTATTCTCTGCTGTATAGAAAGTTAAGGAATTAATTATAACTTAGCAGATTTTGAAAAGTATTCATTGGTTAAAAAGTAACTTTTGTCCTGGTGAAGGAATCTAAGGCGTGGCATCATTAAATTGCATAATGATAAAACGATTACAGCATAGAGGGAAACCGATGGTTTATTGTGTCAGCAACTGCAGTTTGATAAGTATCACTCCCCCGTCCCCATGCCCTATAACCCTGCAAACCTTTATCTTCAGATTATTATGCAATTCCATTTCTAGAACAACACTGTATCATTTGCAATTTTCCCTATCCTCTGGACACCATTTATGCACATCAGGAAGATTTGGAGATTAAAACCACTTCCTCTGCAACTTTCACATGAAAGTTAAAATCAAGGCCAGGTCTTTCAGGAAAGAAGTTAAGAAAACATGGAGGGACTCTCTTCCACAAAAAATGATAAAAGGTATCCCAATTTATAATTTCAAACCAGAGGTTGATGCTTATTTTGTAGCAAGTGCTTAAACTGGGTGAATTAGGTTAGAATACAGATTTACATTGATTTTATTGAACAGTTAAGGTTTCAAGGTTTAATTGAGGTGCTGAAATGTCTTCTCCAGTTCCTGTATTCTGTAGAGTTCTTAAAATGAACTTGTTGGGACTCACTTAGAGAAATTTCATTCAGTTCACTAATTGTGGAAAATCTTGAATATGTTTTGCTTTATAAAGATGGTGTGACATTATGGCTTTTCCCTTTCTCTTTCATTAGCATACGGAAAATCCTTTTTACCATCCCTGCCCATTTTCACACCCAATCACAAATTAACAAAGAATGTGATAAAATAATTGGATCAAGTTGTAAGGCTTGCCTACCTGTCCACTTGGACTTCAGCATCACACTTCCCTTGTTTTCTATTGTTCTTTAATAGATTTAGTACAGGTTCAATTTCTTTAAGGAGTTCATCATTATCAGTTGTTCCATCATTCATCAAGTTGTCTGTGTTGGTAAAACAGGCATCTGATCCCTCTAAAGAGTTTTCATTAATCAAAGACATCATTCCCTTGACCTGAATTACGGAATTGGATTCTTGTGGGATCTCACTGTCCCATGTCTCTAATGCTGGATTACAGATGTTCCTCAACTTTTTATCTTCAGCTTTGAGGTTGTCTTTGCCATAGGGGCCTTGAATGGGAGAATCACTCGTTTTAGTGACAGGAACTAAAGGCTTTGTAACACGCATTGTTCTTTGTGCCCCATCACCAGTGAAGGTGGTCTCCAGGTGAGTGGAAAACCCTTCTGGACCTCTCAAAATCAACACAACGAAAGTCTCTGGAGGTATGTTCTTCAGCATCTCCAGAGCATATTCATAAGTTACATCGACCAGAGGCTTGCCATTAGCTGCAACAATGATATCGCCAACCTGCACCAAACCACTCTCTTCTGCTGTCCCACCATGGATAATGTCAGAGATGATCACAGGGGGATTACACACCCGTTGCTTCACTAAGAATCCCAGACCACCCACCTTACGCTTAAATAGTCGGACTGATATGATGTTTGGTTGCAACTGCTGGACTTGGAACTCATTCTCCTCCATGATTCAGGCGTTTCTCAGGAGATAAGCTACTTGACTTTGCTGAATCTTCAGGTACTCAGCCTTTTATCCAACATAATTAATCTGTGATCACATTGGGGTTCTTCCAGTCTTCATAAAGCCCCTTTTTGTTCATTTAAAGATGCACTCTAGTATAGTAATAGTTGAGGAAGCCAACGAATAACTGTTCTTGCTGTAATAAAATAAGAATATTTTTGTTCGTAATATTTATTTTTAAGAAACTTCACTGAATACATTACTGGAATAACTTTAACAATAACATTTTTCAATTCCAATTATAAAACTAAATGGTTATCTCGAGACAGGTAAACACCTATGAATCAAATATTTGTTTGTGTCCTAGGAGTTGGAGAGGACCCTTTACAGTTAACTCCATTCTGCTGATGGAATTGCCACTGAAGCGACGCAGTGGAAAGTGAAAACAACAAAATTCTCATCAAAATGGTCCCCAGACAAATTCTTAGCATTGACAACATAGACTGGTTAGTTGTTTTTGAAACTTACATAAAAAATACAAAAGGTCTAACATGACTTTGAAAATGGACACCAATTGCCAGATTTATACTCTCACTGGGAAAGGTGTTGCTATCATGAAATAAATTAACAATGATGAAAAAACCTTGATTCACATTAAAGTGCTGAACATCACCCAAAATGTGGTACCAATCAGTGCCAAAGCTCAAGTTGCAGTCCCTGTGTCCAGATTTGTGCAGTCAAATCTTTAAGCTTGTATCTTCTTTCTACCCATTTTGAAGTTTAGGAATTTATTGTGGTTGTCCTGTCCAAGTTTATTTTCCTAAAACTTCTCCTGAAATAAAAGCATGTCACAGAAAGGCTAATTCTGCTGTACAGCTGCATGTGGTCACTCCTACTGAAATGTTTTTGTTTGCTCCTACAAAATAAGGTATTGGGATATCAAAAGGTAATCACAGTTTCCAACATTTGTTCATACAGTTAATGAACCTAAAGGAATATTCCATGTCATCTATTAAAGAAACAAACTGTACTGATAGTCTTTTAGAATCAATACAGTGAATAAATTACGGATAATATAAAGAATCTTGTGAGCATTTCTGAAACTGCAAAATAACATCATTTTAGTATCAGGATTTTAAATATAAAGTCATAAGAATGACAATATTCTATGTATTTTTAAGGCACATCAAGAGCTTCACAAATTACACATCAGTATACTAAATACTTTGCTATGCAGTTTATCCTCCCACTCTTCTCCTCACCCACATAGCTTATTGTTTCTGATAACTTGGATCAATCTCGTTTGCCTCAGTGGTTTTGTATCTTTTCAAAATCATTGAAAAATCTTCTCGCTGTAAAGAAGGAAAGTAGGCTTCTCAGTAAAACATATCCTTGTTATTCATCGTCAAGTACTGAAAGGACTTACTGAATCTTTGTGGTATAATTAAAGGACATGGAAATGCACAAGTATTCGTTTGTAATTTATTTGAAAGACATACAACTCTTCAGAAAATGATCTTGCTTCATAGCAAGTTGTACAAATACCTGACAGTCTAACAATGAATCAAAAGCAAACGATCATGGATGCTGGGAATTTGAAATTAGAAGAGAAAGATTAGATTAGATTCCCTACAATGTGGAAACAGGCCCTTCAGCTCAACAAGTCCACACCGACCCTCCAAAGAGTAACCCACCCAGGCCCATTTCCCTCTGACTAATGCACCTAATACTATGGGCAATTGAGCATGGCCAATTCACCTGACCTGCACATCTTTGTGACTGTGGGTGGAAACCCACGCAGACATGGGGAGAATGTGCAAACTCCACACGGACAGTTGTCCAAGGCTGGAACCGAACCTGGGACCCTGGTGCTATGAGGCAGCAGTACTAACCACTGAGCCACCCAAAATGCCAGCAATGCTGAGCAGATCAGGTAGCATTTGTGGTGCAAGAAGCATAGTTAATGTTTCAAATTGTCAGGGTATCTGACTTCTGGTTTCTATTTGCCTCTTTTGCTCCTATTTGTGATAATTGAGAATTGTGTGAATTTTTAATTATCAGATCGTGATTGATAAAAAGCTGTCAGCTACGAACATGGTATTAATCCTTTTTATGACCTGACCAACTTTGAAGTGTTTAAGAGGGCAAATTCTATTGTATTGTATTTAAGAGGGCAACTTTTATTTACATTACTGCTTAAAGATTTTGCCTTTCATGTTAGTTTCACATACATTATGTACAGAAAAGTGTATGACCTAGTTACACAAATCAATTGACCAGAACCATAACAGTTGCAAAGAACCAATATGAATTGTCTAAAATAAGAATAAGATGCATTGCCTAAGAAGTCACATTGGTTGTGGTACCAAACCCAAGTTGATAGGGTTGTTAAGAAGGCATATGAGTTTCATCAGCAGAGGGATTGAGTTTAAGAGCCGCAAGGTTATGCTGCAGCTCTATAGAGTCCTGGTTAGATCACACTTGGAATATTGTGTTCAGTTCTGGTCATCTCATTATAGGAAAGATGTGGAAGCTTTAGAGAGGGTGCAGAGGAGATTTACCAGGATGCTGCCTGGACTGGAGGGCATGCCTTATGAAGAAAGGTTGAGGGAGCTAGGGCTTTTCCCATTGGAGCAAAGAAGGATGAGAGGTGACTTGATAGAGGTGTACAAGATGTTGAGGGGCATTCATAGAGTGGATAGCCAGGGATTTTTTCCCATGGTGGAAATGTCTATTACGAGGGGCCATAATTTTAAGGGAATTGGAGTAAGGTTTGGGGGAGAGGTCAGAGGTAGGTTCTTTACACAGAGAGTGATTGGTGCATGAAATGCACTGCCAGTAGTGGTAGTAGAGTCAGATACGTTAGGGACACTTAAGTGACTCTTGGATAGCTACGTGGAAGATAGTACAATGGAGGGTATGTAGGTTGGTCTGATCTTAGAGTAGGATAAAAGGGTGGCACAGCATTGCGGGCTGAAGGGCCCATACTGTGCTGTACTGTTCTATGTTTTATGTAAACAATACTTATGTACCACATCTTAACCAATTAACACCCAGTCATCTGTCCCTCATCAAAGTCTGAACATGGGAGAATGCAACAGCAGGAAAACATAAGATATATTGTCCAAGTTATCAATTAGACAGAGCAGAACAGTAAAGCCAAATCTTCAAAAAAAGCTGAGATGGAAAGTAAGAGAGTAGACGTGAGTGAACGCTTAATGCACTGATTTTTGTGGCTGTCACAAAACACTTCAACATTGCTCCTGTTGGGTTGAGCGGTGGGATGGAAACAAAGCAACAACTTGACTTCTTTTTGATGCTGAAGGAATGCGGCTGTGCCAGAAGTGTTGCAAATCCTTTTTGGTTTCATCCTGATTTTCTGACTAATATTTATCCCTCATCCAACATTCCTTAAAGTTAATACATTATCTGCTCATTCTTTCATCACTGTTTATTGGAGCTTGCTGTGTGCAAATTGGCTGCAGTGTTTCGTACATTACATCACTTCTGAAAAATACTTCATTAGCTGTGAAGTGCTTTGAGGGCAATTTGAGGATGTGACCATTGCTATAAAAATGCAAGCTTTTCCTTTTTTCTTATTTCCAGAATATAACAGACATGATCTGATGTGATGCCAGAACCTTGGTTAATACACATCCATCAAAAGTATGGATCTATCTCAAATATCTATTCCTTACTATGGTATTGCTTAATAAAATGATATTATTTCTGTCTATACCAGAGGCAGGAATTCTGCTTTAGAAAAACAAGAGGCAATTTTATCAAGATAAAGAGTAATTGAGTCATACAGCAGGGTAATAGATTCTTGGGTCCAACTTGTCCATGCCAACCAGACATTCCAAGCTGACCTAGTCCTGTTTGCCAGCATTTGGCCCAAATTGCTCTAAACCCTTCACGAGTTTTGAGAAGATTTGTAGCTTAGGTTGAGGTTCTGGATGTAGCTTCTGGAACCTTCCAGCTCAGCGAGCAAACCTAAATCCAGCTCTAAATCCTTTTTATTCATATAGCAATTCAGATGCCTTTTAAACGTTGTAATTGTACCCTGCTCCACCATTTCCTCTGGCAGCTCATTCCTTACATGCACCACCCTCTGCATGAAAAAGTTACCCCTCGAGTCCTTTTCAAACCTTTCCCCTCTCATTTAAACTAATGTTATCTAGGTTTGGACTGCCCCATCCTTGGCTATTCACCTTATCCGTGCCCATCATGATTTGCAGATTCTAAGTTTTACTTATTCATGTGCCTTTCTAGATGACTTTGAAATGTTGTAATTGTACCAGCCTCTATCACCTCCCCAGCAGCTCATTCCATACATGCACGATTCTCTGTGTGTAAAAGTTGCACCTTAGCTCCCTTTTATATCTTACCTCTCTCACCCTAAACCTATGCCCTCTAGTTTTGGGAAAAAAGATCTTGGCTATTCACCCAATCCATGCCCCTCATGACTTTACAAACCTCTATAAGGTCATCCCTCAGTCTATGATGCTCCAGACTGAATATCCCCAGCCTATTCAGCCTCTCCCTATAACTCAAACGCTCCAACCCTGGCAAAACCTTGCATATTTTTTCTGAAACTCCCAAGTTTCGCAACATCTTTCTGATAGCAGGGAGACCAGAATTGAATGCAGTTTTCCAAAAGTGGCCTAACCAATATCCTGTACAACCACAACATGATATTCCAACTCTTATACTCAATGCACTGAACAATAACGTTTTCTTTAGCACCCTGTCCAGCTGCGATTCCACTTTCAATGAATTATGAATCTGCACCTCAGGTCCATTTGTTTGGGAACACCTCCTAAGACTCTACCATTAATTGTATAGTTCTGCCCTGATTTGCCCTAACAACACATTTATCTAAATTCAATTCCATCTGCCACTGCTCAACCCATTAGCCCACCTGATTAAGGTTCATCGATCTGCTCACTTGCTATAGCCCTGAGAAATATTCATTTCCATTGATATGGATAGAACTGAACATCACACATGACATATAATGGTCAGCAAATGTGATTCCTTCCTTTTGACCTGGCTACTCCCATCTAATTTCACCCCCAAAATCTAGAGTTAGGCCCAACTGCTTGTTTTCCTTTTGAAATCCCCTTCTGGTTATATATCAATTGACCGTTCAAGGGGATGTTTAATTATTAGTTTGCCTTTTAAAGATTAAAACATAGTTACATACATTTTATATCGTGATAGCAGCCCAGTTGATCCAACTAAGCTGCACAAGCATTTCATTCTCTCTTCTTTTATCCAACTTTACCAACAAAATACAACCATTTACATGGCAAGTACTCATGTGACTTGGCCAACATTGTCTATCTCATATGCTGCAGGCAAGGATGCCTTGAGGCATGGTACATTGGCGAGACTAAGCAGATGCTATGACAACAGATGAAAGGACACTGCACAACAATCACCAGGCAGGAGTGTTCCCTCCCTCAGTCAAGGAACCCTTCAGAGTTCAGAGTCATTCAGCCTCAGGCTTTCGGGTGGCCATGCTCCAAGGGGGACTTCAGGACAAGCAATAACGCAGAGTAGCTGAGCAGATGCTGATAGCAAAGTTTGATACTCTTGGGAATTGCCTCAATCGGGACCTTGGGTTCAAGTCACACTAGGGGTGACCCCACTGCACAATCTATACACACACACACACACACACACACACACACACACACACACACACACACACACACACACACACACACACACACACACACACACACACACACACACTCTCTGATATGCATACACATACACCCCCTGCAATCACACTGACACACGCAATTTCTCGCACATACCCCATCACACCCACACCCACACTTAACCAAGTTTACATACACACACATATGTACACAGACACTATATCACATGCACTCACATCCAAATACACACACTCACATGCACACTCAACTTGTTGCTCCCACATGCGAACATATATAAGCTTATGGGGTGAATTTGTTTTTGCAAAATTACATTTTATTTTGCTGCATGAATCCATGTAAAACTCTGTAAAATTTTACAGAGGGTTTCTCAGTCTGACATAGCATTGGGACACAGACAGACTTCACACCTATTGTTTAAAAGCCTGAGCTACCTTGAGAATGTAATTTAAAAGAACTTCTGGGATTTACATATCAAAGGACAGAAACCAATATATCCCATTATAAAAGATGAAAATGTTATTCTCAGATTGTTTACTACCATCACATCTCCATGGCACTGGACTCCTTTGGCTATAAATTCTGTGAGCATGAACTTAACCTCCACAACCACCTGATGAAGGAGCAGCGCTCCAAAAGCTAGTGCTTCCAAATAAACTTGTTGGTCTATAATCTGGGTGTTGTGTGATTTTTAACAAAATACTGAGTTTATTTAAACTTCCTCTTAAGTGTCATTCATCTCAATAGCTCCATACGGCAGTAAATTCCACAATGGAGAATCATAAAGACCCAAAATACAGAAAGAGGTATTTCAGCCGATCATATTCTCTGAAAGAGCTATCCAAGTGGCCCTACAATTGTGTCCCTTTGCACAATTCCTGCTGAAGGTTCCTGATGAATTTGCCTCTCTGCCATTTCAGACAGTAGGTTCTGGATCAATAACAATGTGCTGACTAAAATTCTGCTGCTTTTTGTCAGCTTCGCTTTAGACAAATACTTTAAATTAGTGTACTCTGGTTTACTTACTCTCTACCAGTGGAAACAGTTTATCAACATGAATTTACATATGGCTCCTAAGAACAAAGAACAAAGAAAATTACAGCACAGGAACAGACCCTTCAGCCCTCCAAGCCTGCGCTGACCCAGATCCTCTATCTAAACCTGGCACCTATTTTCTAAGGATCTGTATCTCTCTGCTCCCTGTCCATTCATCTATCTGTCTAGATACATCTTAAATGATGCTATCGTGCCCGCCAAGTTTCAGCCTCCCCCATTAATCAAAGGATATTCTCTTTCACCTTATCAATTCCTTTAGAATTTTAAAGACATTTACGTTCCTCAGTGTTTTCTAGAGAAATAAAAGCCTAGTCTGTCTTCTTAATCCTTTTTTAAAAAGTGATTTTAATTAAATCACAGTGGGAGTGGCATCATGCCATATGAACTGAACAGTTTTTCATTACTGTGTTCATTAATGGTTTCCTCAGGGCTATCACTGACTGCCCAGGAAGCTTTACTGCACATTCACTTATTGCAAACTTCACAGTGGTACATAAAACCGCAGTGGAACATACCCCTGAAATGGAGAATACCAATTTGTTCGAAAGAGGACGGGCAGAGAGACATGGAGCCATAGAGCACTGAAGCAGACTGTTTGGTCTAACCAGTCTATGTTGAACATAATCCCAAACTAAACTAGTCCCTGCTCCTGGCCCACATCCCTCTAAACTTTTCCTATTCATGTATCTATCCAAATGTCTTTTAAGCGTTGTAACTGTATCCGTATCTACCACTTCCTCATAAATTTCATTCCACAAGGAAACCACTCTCTGAGTAAAACAAAAACGCCTCTCGTGTCTTTTTAAAATCTCTCTCCTCTCACCTGTAACATCTTTTAAAATGTTAAGAATGTACACTTTCCACGTAACCTATGGTTAGAAAAAAATGCTACTACACTGAGAAACTATCGAACAACATCAGTTGCAATTTGTATCACTCACACAAAAATATAAGACGTTCGACAACAAGGTTTCCCTATTAGTATCTTATATCCTGACATGAGCTCTGTACCCCTCAGTCTGAAAGTAGCTTGTGAAGGCGACCCTGAGGGTTGTCTGAGCTTCTACCCGCCACCAGGGCGCGCTCTTACGGTTGGGGTGAAATGTGCATCTTTCCAACACATTTTAACGACTTTTGCAGCAAAAATGACTAATTTGTTTGTTAACCGCCCTTTCTGTATTGGCGTGAAATAAAGGTGAAGAATGCAGAATCTTTTTTGTTGTTTTAACTGTTCGAAAGTAAAGCTAGATACCGGCCCCGCTTGTATTTTGGGGAAAGCAATTGGAGCTCTGTAACTATGACAATGCAGGTCCGCCCCGCTCCCTCACCGCGAAATCCCAGCACTTCTTCCGCCAGTTTTGCCCCGGATCGAACATTTTACTGACCGCTCCCAGCAGTGTCACTGGACTGGAAACGTGAACTCTGTTTCTCTCTCCACAGATGCTGTCAGGCCTGCCAAGCTTCTCCAGCAATTTCTGTTCTAGGTTCTGTCCGAGAAGAACCATTCCGCCTCCAATAAAAGCCATTTATCTAATCACTACATTTATTTACCAGTGCATCCAATATTGGAGCATTCAGAAAGAGATTCGTGATTTTATCTGCCGATCTTCAACCAGACAGGAAAGAAAACCAAAGTGGCCAACTTAGCGCTAACCAAAGTGTAAGAAAAAGTATCCTATGGAATGACACAAGCAAATATTACGAGTCAAAAACTTGAATTGACATTTGAGAGTGGGGCAGGATTGGTAGCCTCTGTTCAGCCGGCGTCACACTGAATGTGACAAAAATGTACATCTGAACGCGAGCGGGCGTTGGACTTAGACAAGGACAGGAGGATTTTGGATGAGAGATGGTGGGTCATCTTTTCAGAATAAGCGAAGGTCGTCTGACCCGAACAATAACTTCTCTTCAGAAGTCAGCCTCATCTCTTGTTAGAGATGTTAAACCAGCCTTCCAGCCTTCTCTCGCCCTCCAGTCTTCATTAGGCCTGGGGATTGTGAACCGGCGCTTGATATCGGGAACTTCAGTACCTTCCACTTGAGTCAGAGAGTCATATAGCACGGAAACAGACCCCCAGGTCCAAATCGTCCCATGCCGATCAGATTTCCCAAACCAAACTAGTCCCACTGCTTGCTTTTGGTCCATATCCCGCAAAACCTTTTCTATTCATGTAACTGGTCAAATGTCTTTTAAATTGTAACTGTGTCTGACCTTTCCACTTCCTATCGCAGCTCATTTCATATTCGCACCAGCCTCTATATGAACTAGTTGCCCAATTGATTTGGAGATACTGGTGTTGGACTGGGGTGTACAAAATTAAAAATCACACAATACCAGGTTATAGTACAATAGGTTCATTTTGAAGCACTAACTTTCGGAGCGCTGCTTCTTCAGGTGATTGTGGAGGAGCGGCGCTCAGAAAGGTGGTGCTTCCAATTAAACCTGTTGGACTATAACCTGGTGTTGTGTGATTTTTAACTAGTTGCCCAATGACACCAGCCATTCACTGCATGGCTCAGCAGTTGCTTGGAGTCGTTAAAGCTTTGCGTTAAAAAAAAAATCAATCCAGCCTAACAATTTTGCTTTTGGAATAGGATAATCAACGGTACTAGGAATAAATAATTTGAAAACACCTCACATTGTTCAATAAGTCTTTCCTAGATTCACTCCAAGCCTCGAATTTACAATTGCCATCCTCCTATTTAGATCTATCGGTGGACCCCCACCACCTCCACTCCTTTTTGTAATCTCCAGCACCACAGATTTTCTCTCACTCTGCTCTGTCATGTATTATTGATTCCTCAGCCTTCTCCCCAGTACTAACAAGATCTTCAGCAGCCGCCGCCTTATACTCTGGAGTCCGCTCTGCCAGCTTCTCTCCCCTTTCCCTCACAAACTCACTCCTTCAAAAACGACCTCCTGAGCCAAACCATTGCTCCCTTTGTGCTGTCGTCGGAAGCGCCATTTGGCTGGTAACGTTCCTTTGGAGCCAAACGCGCGACGAAAAGAAACTTGCGTTAACGTTTCAGGCTCAGAGACAATGAGAGTGATCTCTTTTTGCGCGTGGCGGCCAAACCAGTTCCCCACCTGCACTAACTATAATGGAAAATAAATGTTCTGGTTCTTCACAATAGTCGGGCAATGCCAGAAAGTTTGGGCTGCACCAAAAGAAATTGGTGCGTTTAGGACCCAGCTCTTTTGCAAACTGCCATTAGTTTCCCTTGGTAGGAACCTCTCAGAGTGACATCAAAGCTTGAGTTTACGACGATGGATCGCTGCGGGCTGTGGAAGGCAACTCCACGCACCCTTGCGTCTTATGGTCCTGTTCCACAACCACCTGATGAAGGAGCAGCGCCCTGAAAGCCAGTGCTTCCAAATAAACCTGTTGGACTATAATCAAAGCGTGATCAAATCTTAATTTTAACAGGCTGTGACTTTGATTACTATTCATTCTTGCAATAACCCTGCATATTCAACTACTGTACACAGTTTAAGGTTTGTTGACAAACTACAGTATGCCTTTTTAATTTTTAATCTTGGTATGTGATTTTTAACTTTGTCCACCCCAGTCCAACACCGGCACCTCCACATCTTGTCTAATTATTTTTGACTTTCCCTGGTTGAAGAGAACTCTTGCGTTTCTGAGATCAGCTCAAGAGGCGACATTTCACTGCCCAGGTCTATGCTGTCTGTGTGGAGCACCTTCTCTAGATTAGGCGCTCGTGTGGAACAGGACTGAGAAGCTATCGAACAAAGGCAATCGGGACCCACTGTTTGAAGAGCTGTAATCATGCAAGTCTCCTGGTCTACAATGCTGTGATAGACTCAGCATGTTTACGCAGCCCTTTCAAAATATAACCGTTCACAACGCCAACCCCAACAAAAGTCACATTCTCAAACAGAAACAGAAATTGCTGGAAAACAACTGTGGAGAGAAATCTGAGTTAACCTTTCGGGTCCAGTGACCCTTCTCACACTTTCCGCTGTACGGTAGCAAAGGCACACATCAAACTTTTAACATTGGGGACACTCAGGTGTATGTAAACGAACCTGGCTGCCTGATGTATTACACCTTATTTCTTCCGCCCTGGTGAACAGGGGATCCAATGCATCAACTTTAGCCCCTTCCTCAAACAGAACTAGCGCTTCCGTTCCGAATGCACTCCAAAGGTGAGAGTCTGAACGCGCGATTACCAATCCAGAAGGACACATTGACCCACAGTCAGTGCCCACTTCGGTATCGCCCTCCTCGCTCACTAGTGACGGAAGCTAAAAACCTGGGAAGAAAGCTCATTATTGTATATATAGTCTCTGCTTTGCAAGAAAAGCGGCCAGATGCAGATACCTACCTGCTTCCGCGATTATGGGATCTGAAATTTCGCTGCCTTGTCCCGCCAGCGTTCAATGTCTGGAGCAGATGCACTTGCCTCTCCTTTTGCACTCTGTCGACTCCCTCCCTTCCCCGTGCCTTTCTCTATCTACTCTGAGATCTTGGAAGCAGCATAAATATGCAGCGATTCCATCCTCTGCCCAGGGTCGTGAGGCAGCATTAGTTAGTGTGCCTCTCTCCCTTGTCATCACCAAACGAATTAACTTTGACGTCCAACCAGTTTCTTTTATGGCTTATGTAGAACAATATAACCCTCATTAAGAAAGCAGCGCGGTCAGAAAGTCACAGATCGTTGACAGCCAACGACGTGATAAATAATATCAGATTACATCAACGCGCTGTTTTATTTCGCTACAAGAGGAGCAATTGGCTGAAGATGAGAGAATCTGCTGTTATGGAACTGGGTGCTTTGTGTTGGAAACAAATCAAGTCCTAATGCACTGGCATAGCCTAATGATACCTTTAAATTTTCCAATTTTATAGCATTCGGGTACTGTTACACAGTCCTACAGAACAGGGCCACATTGTTTTAGGATGCAACGTGTATTTATTACGGCATCAAGTGACTGTTCCTTATTGCAACAATAGATTGCACTAAAACAAGTCATGTCTTACGAGTCGAAACTGCATTTTTAAAAAAATAATCAATATTCTCCGGTGGAATTCTCGATTTTTTTCTACCAGCTGCAGTCGATTTCAAATGTGCAAACTGTAGCTTTCGCTCCACCAATAAGCTGTACAACTCTAGTTGGAAGGGGGACACAGGGAATGTGCAAATGGATATATAAATAGAGTGAGCACTGGAGGAGGAAGTCTGAAGTTACTCACTTAGGTAGGAAGAATAGGAATACAATTTTTTAAAAAGACAAATTGTGTTCAGAGGGATCCTGGGGAAGTCATCCCGGACCCAAAACGCTAACTTTGTATTTTGTTCTCTCTCTATAGATGCTGCCAGATCTGCTGTCTTCCTCCAGCATCCTCCATGTTTGCTTCAGATTGCCAGCATCCATTGTATTCTTTTCTAAATGGCACTGTGTAGTGGTCTTTATTGCAATCTGACTGCAAGCGTAAAGAAACATCCAGCAATTTGTAAAGGGCATGGGCAAGACTGCACCTGCAATAAAGCGAAAGTGAGGACTGCAGATGCTGGAGATTAGAGTCAGGAATGTGGTGCTGGAAAAGCACAGCAAGCCAGGCAGCGTCCGATGAGCAGGAGATTCGAAGTTTCGGGCAAAAGCCCATCCTCAGGAATAAGTATTGGAGTTTTTGATCTTTCTCCTTAAGGGATGACATACTTAGCTCAGGAAATGGTACAATGAAGGTCCGCCAGGTTGATTCCTGGGTCCAGGGGGTATCCTAAGGGAATCGGTTCATAAAGTTCTGCAATTCACTAGCTTAAGCTTATTGAAACATGAACACAGTGAAAGGGTTTGACGGAACTGATTCTGAATGACTGCTTGCCCCAGGACAAAAGGGCAGTCGTTAGAACTGTGAGTATGTGATGGCCCACTGGTCTCATCACCAAACTACTAATCTAGAAACTCAGGTAATATTCTGAAGACCAAGTGTTTGGATCCTCTCATGTGGAATTTGAATTCAGTTCTTTTATTTAAAAAAATGACTGAAATTAATGATGACCATGTTTGCAAGGGGAAACCCATCTAGTTCACTAATGTCCTTTAGGGAACATAATTGCTGTCCTAACCTGGTCTGGCCCACATGTGGCTCCACGCCTCAGTGATGTGGTTGACTCTTACCTGCCCTTTGAGCAATTCTAGGCATAAAGGCTGGCCCAGCGATATCTCCATCCCGTATGTAAATATGAAAGATGAAGAGAACGTCCTCCCTTCAAAGTGGAATTCTTTCCCACAGGGGGATCCCAGATGTGCAGAGGTTGAGTTATAGATATCCTCTAATCAATCATTGCTGAATTTGGATTAAAGACAGGATTCTTGGCAGTGTGGAGGAACAAAGATCTTGCCGTGCAAGTACATAGATCTCTCAAAGTTGCCACCCAAGTGGATAGGGCTGTTAAGAAAGCATATGGTGTTTTGGCTTTCATTAACAGAGGGATCAAGTTTAAGAGCTGTGAGGTTTTGCTGCAGCTCTACAAGTCCCTGGTGAGACCATACTTGGAATATTGTGTTCAGGTCTGGTCGCCCTACTATAGGAAATATACAGAGGCTTTGGAGAGGGTGCAAAGAAGGTTTACCAGGGTTTGCCTTATGAAGAAAGGTTGAACAAGCTCGGACTTTTCTGTCTGGAGAGAAGGAGGAAGAGGGGAGACCTGATGGAGATATACAAGATAATGAGGGGAATGGATAGAGTCAATAGCCAAAGACTTTTCCCCAGGGCAGGATTGATTGGTACCGGGGTCATAGTTTTAAGATATTAGAAGAAAGGTATAGAGGGGAGGACGGAGGAAGCAGAGAGTTGTGAATGCATGGAATGCATTGCCAGCGGTGGTAGTGGAAGCAGAGTCATTGGGGACATTTAAGCGACTGTTGGACATGCACAAGGATAGCAGTGAATTGAGGGGTGCGTAGGTTGTTATTTTATTTTACATTAGAATAAACCCTGGGCACAACATCGTGGGCCAAAGGGCCTGTTCTTTGCTGACTTTTCTACGTTCTAATCGTTCAGAAATTTTATTAGACACTGCCGGAGCAGGTGAGACTCAGAGGAAGGGACATTACCACTGCCAAAAGACCCCTCAGGTCTTAATGCTTTTAATCAAGTGGGAGATCAGTCGATTATTAAAAAGTTGTCAATTGGCGGGAAAATGGAGCAGGAGTTGGACGACCAGGCTTGAGGGAAGTTGGCACTACTCCAGTTCACATTCCTTATGTTCTTATGAAATAATTTTAACAATCAAAAATCGTAGCGCTCATACAATCAGTTGTGGGAAACTAGTAACTTTGCAACGCTACATTTCAGAGTCGGGAGTATGGTGCTGGAAAAGCGCAGAAGGTCAGGCAGCATCCGATGAGCAGGAGAATCGACGTTTCGGGCATAAGCCCTTCGTCAGGATGAAAGATTCATCAGGGTTCCTAATGAAGGCCTTAGGACCGAAACGTCAATTCTCCTGCTCCTCGGATGCTGCCGGACCTGCTGCGCTTTTCCAGCACCACACTCTCGACTCTGATCTCCAGCATCTGCAGTCCTCACTTTCTCAACGTTACATTTCAGCACCCCACCAGAGTCAATGTGACCCTATCAATTTGGAAAGGATCAGGATATCAGCAGGGCTCGCTGCCAGCCGAATGGGGACTGGTAAAATTGACGAGGACGTCAGACTCAGAGAGATCAGCCACTGGGCATTTCCAGGCACTTTAGTTCTTATCACAAAGACGAAACTATGACTCGTCACTGTAACTCCGCACAGACTCAAAACCAAGCTGGACAGTAAATAGGTGTAGCTTGGCAGTGGGCAGATTTAATGTGGCGCCACACAGAGAGTGACCATCTTGCCAGATTTCGGCAAGAAACTGCGGCTTGATAAGGTATACGTCCCTCCTGCTTGAAATGCTCCATTGATCAACCTCCAAGCCTAACAACATTGAGTATGACACGAACAAATCACGCTCCACTATCTCGTGGCTGTCCCCAGGGGTTTGAAGAGGTGACGGATTGGCTGATGTGCCACATTATCGTGGAGAGACTCCACTTCCATTGCTAAAATATCGATTATCAAATCACTTGTGAAGTGGATCTGCTGTTGTTAAACCGCTACAGCGGTTTAATGTTGGCGAGACAGCGATGAATCATGTTCTGTTTGCATGTAGCGTCTGGTTTGCTTCAACAAAGAGCGCAGAGGTTGGAATTGAACGCAGAGAGGGGGCGCTTTGCTTTAACGTTGCATCGTTAATCTACAGAATGGGCACTGACAATATTTAAACATCAGCTACAGAACCTGAGAAGAGTCTTTACAAAACCATGAATGGGTTTGAAACCCAACGAATCCAGCCGTCCCGGAGTCCAAAACAGGGATAACTACAGAATAGTGACTGGGAAGTACTTACAGGATAGTGACTGGGAATGGCCGACAGGACAGTAGAAGGAAGTACTTACAGGATAGTGACTGGGAACTGCCTACAGGATACTGACTGGGAACTGCCTACAGGATAGTGACTGGGAACTGCCAAAAGGATAGTGACTGGGAACTGCCCACAGGATAGTGACTGGGATCTGACGACAGGACAGTGACTGAGAGCTGCCTATAGGATACTGGCTGGGAACTGCCTACAGAATAGTGACTGGGAGTTGCCGACAGGTTAGTAAAAGGGAACTGCCCACAGGATAGTGACTGGGAGCTGACGACAGGATAGTGACTGGGAGCTGCCTACAGGATGGTAACTGGGAACTGCCTACACGTTAGTGACTGGGAACTGCCCACAGGATAGTGACTGATAACTGCCTACAGGATAGTGACTGGGAATGGCCTACAGGATAGTGAGTAGCAAGTACTTACAGGAATAGTGATTGGGAACTGACGACAGGATAGTGACTGGGAGCTGCCTACAGGACAGTGAGTGGGAACTGCCCACAAGGTAGTGACTGGGAACTGCTTACAGGATATTGACTGGGAGCTGCCCACAGGAGAGTGACTGAGAAATGCCTACAGGTTAGTGACTGGGAATTACCCACAGGATAGTGACAGGGAGCTGCCTACAGGACAGTGAATGGGAACTGCCCACAAGGTAGTGACTGGGAACTGCTTACAGGATAGTGACTGGGAACTACCCACAGGATAGTGACTGGGAACTGCCTACAGGAGAGTGACTGGGAATGGTCTACAGGATAGTGACAGGGAACCGACGTACAGGATAGGGACTGGAAACTGCTTATACGATAGTGACTGGGAACTGCCCACAGGATAGTGACTGGGAGCTGCCCACAGGACAGTGAGTGGGAACTGACTACAAGGTAGTGACTGGGAACTGCTGACAAGATAGTGACTGCGAACTGCCTACAGGACAGTGACTGGGAGCTGATAAAAGGATAGTGACTGGGAACTTCCTACAGGATAGTGACTGGGAACTGCTTACAGGATATTGACTGGAAACTGCCCACAGGAGAGTGACTGGGAACTGCCTACAGGATAGTGACTGGGAACTACCCCCAGGATAGTGATTGGGTGCTGCCGACAGGACAGTGACTGGGAACTGCCCACAAGGTAGTGACTGGGTACTGCCCACAAGACAGTGACTGGGAACTGCCTACAGGAGAGTGAATGGGAACTCCTGAAAGGATAGTGACTGGGAGCTGCCTACAGGATAATGACTGGGAACTGCTGATAGGATAGTGACTGGGAACTGCGTACAGGATCGTGACTGGGAACTACCCACAGGAGGGTGACTGTGAACTGCCTTCAAGATAGTGACTGGGAACTCCTTAAAGGATAGTGACTGGGAACCGACGACAGGATAGTGACTAGGAATAGTTTACAGGATATTGACTGGGAAGTGCCCACAGGATAGTGACTGGGAACTGACTACAGGATAGTAATTGGGAACTGATGACAGGATAGTGACTGGGAAGTGCTTACAGGATAGTGACTGGGGACTGCCTGCAGGACACTGACTGGGAACTGCGTACAGGATCGTGACTGGGAACTCCAGAAAGGATAGTGACTGGGAGCTGCCTACAGGATAATGACTGGAAACTGCTGATAGGATAGTGACTGGGAACTGCGTACAGGATCGTGACTGGGAACTACCCACAGGAGGGTGACTGTGAACTGCCTTCAAGATAGTGACTGGGAACCGCATAAAGGATAGTGACTGGGAGCGGATGACAGGATAGTGACTGGGAACCGACGACAGGATAGTGACTGGAAACTGCTTTAAGGATAGTGACTGGGAACTGCCCACAGGATAGTGACTGGGAACTGCCCACAGGATATTGTTTGCGTGCTGCCGACAGGACAGTGACTGGGAACTGCCTACAGGATAGTGACTGGGAATGGACTACAGGGCAGTGACTGGGAACTGCTTACAGGATAGTGACTGGGAACTGCCTACAGGATACTGACTGGGAATTGCCCACAGGATAGTGACTGGGAACTGACTACAGGTTAGTGACTGGGAGCTGCCTACAGGATAGTGACTGGGAACTGCCTACAGGATAGTGACTGGGAACTGCCCACAGGATAGTGACTGGGAGCTGCCTACAGGATAGTGACTGGGAGCTGCCTACAGGATAGTGACTGGGAACTGCCTACAGGATAGTGACTAGGAGCTGCCTACAGGATAGTGACTAGGAGCTGCCTACAGGATAGTGACTGGGAACTGCCTACAGGATAGTGACTGGGAACTGCCTACAGGATAGTGACTAGGAGCTGCCTACAGGATAGTGACTAGGAGCTGCCTACAGGATAGTGACTGGGAACTGCCTACAGGATAGTGATTGGGAACTGCCTACAGGATAGTAACCGGGAACTGCCTACAGGATCATGACTGGGCGCTGAGGACAGGATAGTCACTGGGTGCTGCCTACAGGATAGTGACTGGGAACTGACTACAGGATAGTGACTGGAAACCGCCCATAGGATAGTGACTGGGAACTGCTTACAGGATAGTGACTGGGAGCTGCCGACAGGACAGTGACTGGGAACTGCCTACAAGATAGTGACTGGGAACTGCCTACAGGCTAGTGACTGGGAATGGGCTACAGGGCAGTGACTGTGAACTGCCTACAGGATAGTGACTGGGAACTGCTTAAATGATAGTGACTGGGTGCTGCCTATAGGATCGTGACTGGGAAGTACCGATAGGATAGTGACTGGGAACTGCTTACAGGATAGTGACTGGGAATTGCCGAAACGATAGTGACTGAGAAGTGCTTCCAGGATAGTGACTGGGAACTGCCTAAAGGATAGTGACTGGGAACTGCCTACAGGAGAGTGACTGGGAACTGACTACAGGATAGTGGCTGGGAACTGCCTACAGGATAGTGACTAGGAGCTGACGACAGGATAGTGACTGGGTGCTGCCTACAGCAAGTGACTGGGAACTGCCTACAGGATAGTGACTGGGCGCTGCCGACAGGATCGTGACTGGGAACTGCCTATAGGATAGTGACAGGGAAATACGTACAGGATCGTGACTGGGAACTGCCGACAGGATAGTGACTGGAAAGTACTTACAGGATAGTGACTGGGAGCTGCCTACGCGATATAGACTGGGAATTGACTACACGATACCAACTGGGAACTGCCTACCGGATACTTACTGGGAAATGCCTATGGGATAGTGACTGGGAGCTGACTACAGTATAGTGACAGGGAAATGACGACAGGATAGTGACTGGGAACTGCTTACAGGATATTGACTGGGAACTGTTACAGGATGGAGACTGGGAACTGCCTACAGGATACTGACTGGGAAATGCTTACAGGATAGTGTCTGCGAACTGACGATAGGATCGTGACTCGGAGCTGCCTACAAGATCGTGCCTGGGAACTGCCGACAGGATCGTGACTGGGTGCTGCCTACAGGATAGTGACTGGGAGCTGCCTACAGGATCGTGACTGGGAACTACCGACAGGAAAGTGACTGGGAACTGCCTACAGGATACTGACTGGAAATTGCCCACAGGATAGTGACTGGGAGCTGCCTACACGATAGTTACTGGGAACTGACTACACGATACCAACTGGGAACTGCCTACAGGATACTTACTGGGAAATGCCTACGGGATAGTGACTGGGAGCTGCCTACAGTATAGTGACTGGGTGCTGATTACAGGATAGTGACTGGGAACTGCCTACAGGATAGTGACAGGGAAATGACTACAGGATAGTTACTGCGAGCTGCCTACAGGATAGTGACTGGGAACTGCCCACAGGATAGTGACTGGGAAGCGCCTACAGGATAGTGACTGGGAGCTGACGACAGGATAGTGACTGGGAAATGCCTACAGGATAGTGACTGGGAGCTGCCTACACGACAGTGACTGGGAACTGACTACACGATACCAACTGGGAACTGCCTACAGGATGGTTACTGGGATATGCCTACGGGGTAGTGACTGGGAGCTGACTATAGTATAGTGACAGGGTGCTGCTTACAGGATAGTGTCTGGGAACTGCATACAGGATAGTGTCTGGGAACTGCTTACAGGATAGTGACTGGGATCTGCCTACAGGATAGTGACTGGGAAATAACTACAGGATAGTGACTGCGAACTGCGTACAGGATAGTGACTGGGAACTGCCTACAGGAGAGTGACTGGGAACTGCTTGCAGGATAGTGACTAGGAACTGACTACAGGATAGTGGCTGGAAACTGCCTGCCGGATAATGACTGGGAGCTGCCTACGGGAGAGTGAGTGGGACTTGCCTACAGGATAGTGACCAGGAACCTCCTGCAGGATCGTGACTAGGAACTGATGACAGGATAGTGACTGGGAACTGCCTCCAGGATAGTGACTGGGAACTGCCTCCAGGATAGTGACTGGGAACTGCCTACAGGATAGTGACTGGGTACAGCTTCCAGAATAGTTACTGGGAGCTGCCAACAGGATAGTGACTGCGAACTGCTTACAGGATAGTGACTGGAAATTGCTTAGAGGATAGTGACTGTGAGCTGCGTACAGGATACTGACTGGGAACTGCTTACAGGATAGTGACTGCGAACTGACGATAGGATCGTGACTGGGAACTGTCTGCAGGATAGTGAGTGGGAGCGGCCTACAGGGTAGTGACTGGGTACTGCCTGCAGGGTAGTGACCGGGAACTGCCTGCATGGTAGTGACTGGGAAGTACTTACAAGATTGTGACTGGAAACTGCTTACAGGATAGTGACTGGGAACGGCAATAGGATAGTGACTGGAAACTGCTTACAGGATAGTGACTGGGAACTGCCGACAGGATCGTGACTGTGTGCTGCCTACAGGATAGTGACTGGGAACTGCCTACAGGATCGTGACTGGGAACTACCGATAGGAAAGTGACTGGGAACTGCTTACAGGATAGTGACTGGGAGCTGCCTACAGGATAGTGACTGGGAATTGCCTAAACGATAGTGACTGAGAAGTGCTTCCAGGATAGTGACTGGGAACTGCCTACAGGATTGTGACTGGGAACTGCCTACAGGAGAGTGACTGGGAACTGACTACAGGATAGTGGCTGGGAACTGCCTACAGGATAGTGACTGGGAGCTGACGACAGGATAGTGACTGGGTGCTGCCTACAGCAAGTGACTGGGAACTGTCCACAGGATAATGACTGGGCGCTGCCTACAGGATCGTGACTGGGAATTGCCAATAGGATAGTGACTGTGAAATACGTACAGGATCGTGATTGGGAACTGCCGACAGGATAGTGACTGGGAAGTACTTACAGGATAGTGACTGGGAGCTGCCTACACGATAGGGACTGGGAATTGACTACATGATACCAACTGGGAACTGCCTACCGGATACTTACTGGGAAATGCCTATGGGATAGTGACTGGGAGCTGACTACAGTATAGTGAAAGGGAAATGACAACAGGATAGTGACTGGGAGCTGCCCACAGGAGAGTGACTGGGAACTGCCTAAAGGATAGTGACTGGGAGCTGCCTACAGGAGAGTGACTGGGAGCTGCCTACAGGATAGTGAAAGCGAAATGACTACAGGATAGTGACTGGGAACTGCGTACAGGATAGTGACTGGGAACTGCCTATAGGATAGTGACTGGGAGCTGCCTAGAGGATAGTGACAGGGAAGTGACTACAGGATAGTGACTGGGAACTGCGTACAGGATAGTGACTGGGAACTGCCTACAGGATAGTGACTGGGAACTTCTTGCAGGATAGTGACTGGGAGCTGCCTGCATGTTAGTGAGTGGGAGCTGCCTTCAGGATAGTGACTGGGAAATGCCTGCAGGATAGTGACTGGGAACTGCCCACAGGATAGTGACTGGGAAGCTCCTACAGGATAGTGACGGGGAGCTGACGACAGGATAGTGACTGGGAACTGCCTATCGGATAGTGACTGGGAAATACATACAGGATCGTGACTGGGAACTGCCAACAGGATTGTGACTGGGAAGTACTTACAGGATAGTGACTGAGAGCTGCCTACACGACAGTGGCCGGGAAATGCCTACAGGATAGTTACTGAGATATGCCTACGGGATAGTGACTGGGAGCTGACTATAGTATAGTGACAGGGTGCTGCTTACAGGATAGTGACTGGGAACCGCTTACAGGATATTGTCTGGGAACTGCGTACAGGATAGTGACTGGGAACTGCTTGCAGGATAGTGACTGGGAACTGACTACAGGGTAGTGACTGGGAGCTGCCAGCATGTTAGTGACGGGGAAATACATACAGGATCGTGACTGGGAACTGCCGACAGGATTGTGACTGGGAGCTGCCTACGGGAGAGTGAGTGGGAACTGCCTACAGGATAGTGACCGCGAACTGTGTACAGGATAGTGACCGGGAACTGCCTACAGAATCGTGACTGGGACCTGATGACAGGATAGTGACTGGGAACTAACTACAGGATAGTGACTTGGAACTGCCTATATGATAGTGACTGGGAGCTGCCTCCAGGAGAGTAACTGGGAACTGCCTACAGGATAGTGACTGGGAACTGCCTGCAGGATCGTGACTGGGTACAACTTACAGGATAGTGTCTGGGATCTGCTTTCAGGATAGTGACTGGAAAGTGCTTAGAGGATAGTGACTGGGAACTGCGTACAGGATACTGACTGGGAACTGCTTACAGGATAGTGTCTGCGAACTGACGATAGGATCGTGACTGGGAACTGTCTGCAGGATAGTGAGTGGGAGTTGCCTACAGGGTAGTGACTGGGAACTGCCTGCAGGGTAGTGACTGGGAACTGCCTATAGGATAGTGACTGGAAACTGCTTACAGGATAGTGACTGGGAACTGCTTTCAGATTAATGGCTGGGAAGTACTTACAGGATAGTGACTGGGAACTGCCTACAAGATAGTGACTGGGAACTGCCTGCAGAGTATTGACTTGGAACTGCTTTCAGGTTAGTGGCTGGGAAGTACTTACAGGATATTGGCTGGGAACCGCTAACAGGACAGTGAGTGGGAACTGCCTACAGGGTAATGACTGGGAGCTGCCTACAGGATTGTGACTGGGAAATGTGTATAGGATCGTGACTGGGAACTGCCAACAGGATCATGACTGGGAAGCACTTACAGGACAGTGACTGGGAGTTGCCTACACAATAGCGGCTGGGAACTGCCTACAGGATAGTGACTGGGAGCTGACTAAAGGATAGTGACTGGGAGCTGACTACAGGATAGTGACTGGGAACTGCTTACAGGATGGAGACTGGGAACTGCCTACAGGATACTGACTGGGAACTGCTGACAAGATAGTGACTGGGAACTGCATTCAGGTTAATGGCATTGAAGTACTTACAGGTTCGTGACTGGGTGCTGCTTACAGGATAGTGACTGGGAACTGCTTACAATGACTGGGAGCTGCCTACGGGAGAGTGAGTGGGAATTGCCTACAGGATAGTGACCGGGAACCTCCTACAGGATCGTGACTGGGAGCTGATGACAGGATAGTGACTGGAAACTCACTACAGGATAGTGACTGGGAACTGCCTCCAGGATAGTGACTGGGAACTGCCTACAGGATAGTGACTGGGAACTGCCTGCAGGATCGTGACTGGGTACAGCTTCCAGGATAGTGACTGGGAACTGCTTACAGGATAGTGACTGGAAATTGCTTAGAGGATAGTGACTGGGAGCTGCCTACAGGATACTGACTGGGAACTGCTTACAGGATAGTGACTGCGAACTGACTATAGGATCGTGACTGGGAACTGTCTGCAGTGAGTGGGAGCTGCCTACAGGGTAGTGACTGGGTACTGCCTGCAGGGTAGTGACCGGGAACTGCCTGCATGGGAGTGACTGGGAAGTACTTACAGGATAGTGACTGGAAACTGCTCACAGGATAGTGACTGGGAACTGCCTATAGGATAGTGACTGGAAACTGCTTACAGGATAGTGACTGGGAACTACTTTCAGATTAATGGCTGGGAAGTACGTACAGGATAGTGACTGGGAACTGCCGACAGGATCGTGACTGGGTGCTGCCTACAGGATAGTGACTGGGAACTGCCTACAGGATCGTGACTGGGAACTACCGATAGGATAGTGACTGGGAACTGCTTACATGATAGTGACTGGGAGCTGCCTACAGGATAGTGACTGGGAACTGGCTACAGGATAGTGACTGGGAACTGCCCACAGGATAGTGACTGGGAGCTGCCTACAGGATAGTGACTGGGAACTGCCTACAGGATAGTGACTGGGAACTGCCCACAGGATAGTGACTGGGAACTGCCTACAGGATAGTGACTGGGAACTGCCTACAGGATATTGACTGGGAACTGCCTACACGATAGTGACTGGGAACTGACTACACGATACCAACTGGGAACTGCCTACAGGATAGTTACTGGGATATGCCTATGGGATAGTGACTGGGAGCTGACTACAGTATAGTGACTGGGAACTGCTTACAGGATAGTGACTGGGAGCTGCCTACAGGATATTGACAGGGAAATGACTACAGGATAGTGACTGCGAACTGCGTACAGGATAGTGACTGGGAACTGCCTACAGGAGAGTGACTGGGAACTGCTTGCAGGATAGTGACTGGGAACTGACTACAGGATAGTGGCTGGAAACTGCCCGCCGGATAATGACTGGGAGCTGCCTACGGGAGAGTGAGTGGGAACTGCCTACAGGATAGTGACTGGGAACTGCGTACAGGATACTGACTGGGAACTGCTTACAGGATAGTGACTGGGAGCTGCCTACAGGATAGTGACTGGGAGCTGCCTACAGGATAGTGACTGGGAACTACTTTCAGATTAATGGCTGGGAAGTACGTACAGGATAGTGACTGGGAACTGCCTACAGGATCGTGACTGGGAACTACCGATAGGATAGTGACTGGGAACTGCTTACAGGATAGTGACTGGGAGCTGCCTACAGGATAGTGACTGGGAACTGGCTACAGGATAGTGACTGGGAACTGCCCACAGGATAGTGACTGGGAGCTGCCTACAGGATAGTGACTGGGAACTGCCTACAGGATAGTGACTGGGAACTGCCCACAGGATAGTGACTGGGAACTGCCTACAGGATAGTGACTGGGAACTGCCTACAGGATATTGACTGGGAACTGCCTACACGATAGTGACTGGGAACTGACTACACGATACCAACTGGGAACTGCCTACAGGATAGTTACTGGGATATGCCTATGGGATAGTGACTGGGAGCTGACTACAGTATAGTGACTGGGAACTGCTTACAGGATAGTGACTGGGAGCTGCCTACAGGATATTGACAGGGAAATGACTACAGGATAGTGACTGCGAACTGCGTACAGGATAGTGACTGGGAACTGCCTACAGGAGAGTGACTAGGAACTGCTTGCAGGATAGTGACTGGGAACTGACTACAGGATAGTGGCTGGAAACTGCCCGCCGGATAATGACTGGGAGCTGCCTACGGGAGAGTGAGTGGGAACTGCCTACAGGATAGTGACCGGGAACTGCGTACAGGATACTGACTGGGAACTGCTTACAGGATAGTGACTGGGAGCTGCCTACAGGAAAGTGACTGGGAACTGCCTGCAGGGTAGTGACTGGGAACTGCCTATAGGATAGTGACTGGAAACTGCTTACAGGATAGTGACTGGGAACTGCTTTCAGATTAATGGCTGGGAAGTACTTACAGGATAGTGACTGGGAACTGCTTTCAGATTAATGGCTGGGAAGTACTTACAGGATAGTGACTGGGAACTGCCTACAAGATAGTGACTGGGAACTGCCTGCAGAATATTGACTTGGAACTGCTTTCAGGTTAGTGGCTGTGAAGTACTTACAGGATATTGGCTGGGAACCGCTAACAGGACAGTGAGTGGGAACTGCCGACAGGGTAATGACTGGGAGCTGCCTACAGGATTGTGACTGGGAAATGTGTATAGGATCGTGACAGGGAACTGCCAACAGGATCGTGACTGGGAAGTACTTACAGGACAGTGACTGGGAGTTGCTTACACGATAGTGACTGGGAACTGACTATACGATAGCGGCTGGGAACTGACTACACAATAGCGGCTGGGAACTGCCTACAGGATAGTGACTGGGAAATGCCGATGGGATAGTGACTGGGAGCTGACTACAGGATAGTGACTGGGTGCTGCTTACAGGCTAGTGACTGGGAACTGCTTACAGGATAGTGACTGGGAACTGCCTGCAGAATGTTGACTTGGAACTGCTCTCAGGTTAATGGCTGGGAAGTACTTACAGGTTCGTGACTGGGAGCTGCCTACAGGATAGTGACTGGGAAATGCCTATGGATAGTGACTTGAACTGACTACAGGGTAGTGACTGGGAAGTGCCTATATGATAGTGACTGGGAACTGCTTATAGGATAGTGACTGGGAGCTGCCGACAAGAGAGCGATTGGGAACTGCCTTTAGGAGAGTTACTGGGAACTGCTTACAGGATAGTGACTGGGAGCTGCCTACAGGATAGTGACTGGGAACTGACGACAGGATAGTGGCTGGAAACTGCCCGCAGGATAATGACTGGGAGCTGCCTACGGGAGAGTGAGTGGGAATTGCCTACAGGATAGTGACCGGGAACCTCCTACAGGATCGTGACAGGGAGCTGATGACAGGATAGTGACTGGGAACTCACTACAGGATAGTGACTGGGAACTGCCTCCAGGATAGTGACTGGGAACTGCGTACAGGATAGTGACCGGGAACTGCCTACAGGAGAGTGACTGGGAACTGCTTGCAGGGTAGTGACTGGAAATTGCTTAGAGGATAGTGACTGGGAACTGACTACAGGATAGTGACTGGAAACTGCCCGCCGGATAATGACTGGGAGCTGCCTACGGGAGAGTGAGTGGGAACTGCCTACAGGATAGTGACCGGGAACTGCGTACAGGATAGTGACCGGGAACTGCCTACAGGATCGTGACTGGGACCTGATGACAGGATAGTGACTGGGAACTAACTACAGGATAGTGACTTGGAACTGCCTATATGATAGTGACTGGGAGCTGCCTCCAGGAGAGTAACTGGGAACTGCCTACAGGATAGTGACTGGGTACTGCCTGCAGGATCGTGACTGGGTACAGCTTACAGGATAGTTACTGGGAGCTGCCTAGTGACTGGGAACTGCTTTCAGGATAGTGACTGGAAACTGCTCAGAGGATAGTGACTGGGAACTGCGTACAGGATACTGACTGGGAACTGCTTACAGGATAGTGTCTGCGAAGTGACGATAGGATCGTGACTGGGAACTGTCTGCAGGATAGTGAGTGGGAGCTGCCTACAGGGTAGTGACTGAGTACTGCCTGCATGGTAGTGACTGGGAAGTACTTACAGGATAGTGACTGGGAACTGCTTTCAGATTAATGGCTGGGAAGTACGTACAGGATAGTGACTGGGAACTGCCGACAGGATAGTGACTGGGAACTGCCTACAGGATCGTGACTGGGAACTACCGATAGGATAGTGACTGGGAACTGCTTACAGGATAGTGACTGGGAGCTGCCTACAGGATAGTGACTGGGAACAGGCTACAGGATAGTGACTGGGAACTGCCCACAGGATAGTGACTGGGAGCTGCCTGCAGGATAGTGACTGGGAACTGCCTACAGGATAGTGACTGGGAACTGCCCACAGGATAGTGACTGGGAACTGCCTACAGGATAGTGACTGGGAACTGTCTACAGGATACTGACTGGGAACTGCCTACACGATAGTGACTGGGAACTGACTACACGATACCAACTGGGAACTGCCTACAGGATAGTGACTGGGAACTACCGATAGGATAGTGACTGGGAACTGCTTACAGGATAGTGACTGGGAACTACTTTCAGATTAATGGCTGGGAAGTACGTACAGGATAGTGACTGGGAACTGCCGACAGGATCGTGACTGGGTGCTGCCTACAGGATAGTGACTGGGAACTGCCTACAGGATCGTGACTGGGAACTACCGATAGGATAGTGACTGGGAACTGCTTACAGGATAGTGACTGGGAGCTGCCTACAGGATAGTGACTGGGAACTGGCTACAGGATAGTGACTGGGAACTGCCCACAGGATAGTGACTGGGAGCTGCCTACAGGATAGTGACTGGGAACTGCCTACAGGATAGTGACTGGGAACTGCCCACAGGATAGTGACTGGGAACTGCCTACAGGATAGTGACTGGGAACTGCCTACAGGATATTGACTGGGAACTGCCTACACGATAGTGACTGGGAACTGACTACACGATACCAACTGGGAACTGCCTACAGGATAGTTACTGGGATATGCCTATGGGATAGTGACTGGGAGCTGACTACAGTATAGTGACTGGGAACTGCTTACAGGATAGTGACTGGGAGCTGCCTACAGGATAGTGACAGGGAAATGACTACAGGATAGTGACTGCGAACTGCGTACAGGATAGTGACTCGGAACTGCCTACAGGAGAGTGACTGGGAACTGCTTGCAGGATAGTGACTGGGAACTGACTACAGGATAGTGGCTGGAAACTGCCCGCCGGATAATGACTGGGAACTGCCTACGGGAGAGTGAGTGGGAACTGCCTACAGGATAGTGACTGGGAACTGCGTACAGGATACTGACTGGGAACTGCTTACAGGATAGTGACTGGGAGCTGCCTACAGGAAAGTGACTGGGAACTGCCTGCAGGGTAGTGACTGGGAACTGCCTATAGGATAGTGACTGGAAACTGCTTACAGGATAGTGACTGGGAACTGCTTTCAGATTAATGGCTGGGAAGTACTTACAGGATAGTGACTGGGAACTGCCTACAAGATAGTGACTGGGAACTGCCTGCAGAATATTGACTTGGAACTGCTTTCAGGTTAGTGGCTGTGAAGTACTTACAGGATATTGGCTGGGAACCGCTAACAGGACAGTGAGTGGGAACTGCCGACAGGGTAATGACTGGGAGCTGCCTACAGGATTGTGACTGGGAAATGTGTATAGGATCGTGACAGGGAACTGCCAACAGGATCGTGACTGGGAAGTACTTACAGGACAGTGACTGGGAGTTGCCTACACGATAGTGACTGGGAACTGACTATACGATAGCGGCTGGGAACTGACTACACAATAGCGGCTGGGAACTGCCTACAGGATAGTGACTGGGAAATGCCGATGGGATAGTGACTGGGAGCTGACTACAGGATAGTGACTGGGTGCTGCTTACAGGCTAGTGACTGGGAACTGCTTACAGGATAGTGACTGGTAACTGCCTGCAGAATGTTGACTTGGAACTGCTCTCAGGTTAATGGCTGGGAAGTACTTACAGGTTCGTGACTGGGAGCTGCCTACAGGATAGTGACTGGGAAATGCCTATGGATAGTGACTTGAACTGACTACAGGGTAGTGACTGGGAAGTGCCTATATGATAGTGACTGGGAACTGCTTATAGGATAGTGACTGGGAGCTGCCGACAAGAGAGCGATTGGGAACTGCCTTTAGGAGAGTTACTGGGAACTGCTTACAGGATAGTGACTGGGAGCTGCCTACAGGATAGTGACTGGGAACTGACGACAGGATAGTGGCTGGAAACTGCCCGCAGGATAATGACTGGGAGCTGCCTACGGGAGAGTGAGTGGGAATTGCCTACAGGATAGTGACCGGGAACCTCCTACAGGATCGTGACAGGGAGCTGATGACAGGATAGTGACTGGGAACTCACTACAGGATAGTGACTGGGAACTGCCTCCAGGATAGTGACTGGGAACTGCGTACAGGATAGTGACCGGGAACTGCCTACAGGAGAGTGACTGGGAACTGCTTGCAGGATAGTGACTGGAAATTGCTTAGAGGATAGTGACTGGGAACTGACTACAGGATAGTGACTGGAAACTGCCCGCCGGATAATGACTGGGAACTGCCTACAGGATAGTGACCGGGAACTGCGTACAGGATAGTGACCGGGAACTGCCTACAGGATCGTGACTGGGACCTGATGACAGGATAGTGACTGGGAACTAACTACAGGATAGTGACTTGGAACTGCCTATATGATAGTGACTGGGAGCTGCCTCCAGGAGAGTAACTGGGAACTGCCTACAGGATAGTGACTGGGTACTGCCTGCAGGATCGTGACTGGGTACAGCTTACAGGATAGTTACTGGGAGCTGCCTACAGGATAGTGACTGGGTACTGCCTGCAGGATCGTGACTGGGTACAGCTTACAGGATAGTTACTGGGAGCTGCCTAGTGACTGGGAACTGCTTTCAGGATAGTGACTGGAAACTGCTCAGAGGATAGTGACTGGGAACTGCGTACAGGATACTGACTGGGAACTGCTTACAGGATAGTGTCTGCGAACTGACGATAGGATCGTGACTGGGAACTGTCTGCAGGATAGTGAGTGGGAGCTGCCTACAGGGTAGTGACTGAGTACTGCCTGCATGGTAGTGACTGGGAAGTACTTACAGGATAGTGACTGGGAACTGCTTTCAGATTAATGGCTGGGAAGTACGTACAGGATAGTGACTGGGAACTGGCTACAGGATAGTGACTGGGAACTGCCCACAGGATAGTGACTGGGAGCTGCCTACAGGATAGTGACTGGGAACTGCCTACAGGATAGTGACTGGGAACTGCCCACAGGATAGTGACTGGGAACTGCCTACAGGATAGTGACTGGGAACTGCCTACAGGGTATTGACTGGGAACTGCCTACACGATAGTGACTGGGAACTGACTACACGATACCAACTGGGAACTGCCTACAGGATAGTTACTGGGATATGCCTATGGGATAGTGACTGGGAGCTGACTACAGTATAGTGACTGGGAACTGCTTACAGGATAGTGACTGGGAGCTGCCTACAGGATAGTGACAGGGAAATGACTACAGGATAGTGACTGCGAACTGCGTACAGGATAGTGACTGGGAACTGCCTACAGGAGAGTGACTGGGAACTGCTTGCAGGATAGTGACTGGGAACTGACTACAGGATAGTGGCTGGAAACTGCCCGCCGGATAATGACTGGGAGCTGCCTACGGGAGAGTGAGTGGGAACTGCCTACCGGATAGTGACTGGGAACTGCGTACAGGATACTGACTGGGAACTGCTTACAGGATAGTGACTGGGAGCTGCCTACAGGAAAGTGACTGGGAACTGCCTGCAGGGTAGTGACTGGGAACTGATTATAGGATAGTGATTGGAAACTGCTTACAGGATAGTGACTGGGAACTGCTTTCAGATTAATGGCTGGGAAGTACTTACAGGATAGTGACTGGGAACTGCCTACAAGATAGTGACTGGGAACTGCCTGCAGAATATTGACTTGGAACTGCTTTCAGGTTAGTGGCTGTGAAGTACTTACAGGATATTGGCTGGGAACCGCTAACAGGACAGTGAGTGGGAACTGCCGACAGGGTAATGACTGGGAGCTGCCTACAGGATTGTGACTGGGAAATGTGTATAGGATCGTGACAGGGAACTGCCAACAGGATCGTGACTGGGAAGTACTTACAGGACAGTGACTGGGAGTTGCCTACACGATAGTGACTGGGAACTGACTATACGATAGCGGCTGGGAACTGACTACACAATAGCGGCTGGGAACTGCCTACAGGATAGTGACTGGGAAATGCCGATGGGATAGTGACTGGGAGCTGACTACAGGATAGTGACTGGGTGCTGCTTACAGGCTAGTGACTGGGAACTGCTTACAGGATAGTGACTGGGAACTGCCTGCAGAATGTTGACTTGGAACTGCTCTCAGGTTAATGGCTGGGAAGTACTTACAGGTTCGTGACTGGGAGCTGCCTACAGGATAGTGACTGGGAAATGCCTATGGATAGTGACTTGAACTGACTACAGGGTAGTGACTGGGAAGTGCCTATATGATAGTGACTGGGAACTGCTTATAGGATAGTGACTGGGAGCTGCCGACAAGAGAGCGATTGGGAACTGCCTTTAGGAGAGTTACTGGGAACTGCTTACAGGATAGTGACTGGGAGCTGCCTACAGGATAGTGACTGGGAACTGACGACAGGATAGTGGCTGGAAACTGCCCGCAGGATAATGACTGGGAGCTGCCTACGGGAGAGTGAGTGGGAATTGCCTACAGGATAGTGACCGGGAACCTCCTACAGGATCGTGACAGGGAGCTGATGACAGGATAGTGACTGGGAACTCACTACAGGATAGTGACTGGGAACTGCCTCCAGGATAGTGACTGGGAACTGCGTACAGGATAGTGACCGGGAACTGCCTACAGGAGAGTGACTGGGAACTGCTTGCAGGGTAGTGACTGGAAATTGCTTAGAGGATAGTGACTGGGAACTGACTACAGGATAGTGACTGGAAACTGCCCGCCGGATAATGACTGGGAGCTGCCTACGGGAGAGTGAGTGGGAACTGCCTACAGGATAGTGACCGGGAACTGCGTACAGGATAGTGACCGGGAACTGCCTACAGGATCGTGACTGGGACCTGATGACAGGATAGTGACTGGGAACTAACTACAGGATAGTGACTTGGAACTGCCTATATGATAGTGACTGGGAGCTGCCTCCAGGAGAGTAACTGGGAACTGCCTACAGGATAGTGACTGGGTACTGCCTGCAGGATCGTGACTGGGTACAGCTTACAGGATAGTTACTGGGAGCTGCCTAGTGACTGGGAACTGCTTTCAGGATAGTGACTGGAAACTGCTCAGAGGATAGTGACTGGGAACTGCGTACAGGATACTGACTGGGAACTGCTTACAGGATAGTGTCTGCGAAGTGACGATAGGATCGTGACTGGGAACTGTCTGCAGGATAGTGAGTGGGAGCTGCCTACAGGGTAGTGACTGAGTACTGCCTGCATGGTAGTGACTGGGAAGTACTTACAGGATAGTGACTGGGAACTGCTTTCAGATTAATGGCTGGGAAGTACGTACAGGATAGTGACTGGGAACTGCCGACAGGATAGTGACTGGGAACTGCCTACAGGATCGTGACTGGGAACTACCGATAGGATAGTGACTGGGAACTGCTTACAGGATAGTGACTGGGAGCTGCCTACAGGATAGTGACTGGGAACAGGCTACAGGATAGTGACTGGGAACTGCCCACAGGATAGTGACTGGGAGCTGCCTGCAGGATAGTGACTGGGAACTGCCTACAGGATAGTGACTGGGAACTGCCCACAGGATAGTGACTGGGAACTGCCTACAGGATAGTGACTGGGAACTGTCTACAGGATACTGACTGGGAACTGCCTACACGATAGTGACTGGGAACTGACTACACGATACCAACTGGGAACTGCCTACAGGATAGTGACTGGGAACTACCGATAGGATAGTGACTGGGAACTGCTTACAGGATAGTGACTGGGAACTACTTTCAGATTAATGGCTGGGAAGTACGTACAGGATAGTGACTGGGAACTGCCGACAGGATCGTGACTGGGTGCTGCCTACAGGATAGTGACTGGGAACTGCCTACAGGATCGTGACTGGGAACTACCGATAGGATAGTGACTGGGAACTGCTTACAGGATAGTGACTGGGAGCTGCCTACAGGATAGTGACTGGGAACTGGCTACAGGATAGTGACTGGGAACTGCCCACAGGATAGTGACTGGGAGCTGCCTACAGGATAGTGACTGGGAACTGCCTACAGGATAGTGACTGGGAACTGCCCACAGGATAGTGACTGGGAACTGCCTACAGGATAGTGACTGGGAACTGCCTACAGGATATTGACTGGGAACTGCCTACACGATAGTGACTGGGAACTGACTACACGATACCAACTGGGAACTGCCTACAGGATAGTTACTGGGATATGCCTATGGGATAGTGACTGGGAGCTGACTACAGTATAGTGACTGGGAACTGCTTACAGGATAGTGACTGGGAGCTGCCTACAGGATAGTGACAGGGAAATGACTACAGGATAGTGACTGCGAACTGCGTACAGGATAGTGACTCGGAACTGCCTACAGGAGAGTGACTGGGAACTGCTTGCAGGATAGTGACTGGGAACTGACTACAGGATAGTGGCTGGAAACTGCCCGCCGGATAATGACTGGGAGCTGCCTACGGGAGAGTGAGTGGGAACTGCCTACAGGATAGTGACTGGGAACTGCGTACAGGATACTGACTGGGAACTGCTTACAGGATAGTGACTGGGAGCTGCCTACAGGAAAGTGACTGGGAACTGCCTGCAGGGTAGTGACTGGGAACTGCCTATAGGATAGTGACTGGAAACTGCTTACAGGATAGTGACTGGGAACTGCTTTCAGATTAATGGCTGGGAAGTACTTACAGGATAGTGACTGGGAACTGCCTACAAGATAGTGACTGGGAACTGCCTGCAGAATATTGACTTGGAACTGCTTTCAGGTTAGTGGCTGTGAAGTACTTACAGGATATTGGCTGGGAACCGCTAACAGGACAGTGAGTGGGAACTGCCGACAGGGTAATGACTGGGAGCTGCCTACAGGATTGTGACTGGGAAATGTGTATAGGATCGTGACAGGGAACTGCCAACAGGATCGTGACTGGGAAGTACTTACAGGACAGTGACTGGGAGTTGCCTACACGATAGTGACTGGGAACTGACTATACGATAGCGGCTGGGAACTGACTACACAATAGCGGCTGGGAACTGCCTACAGGATAGTGACTGGGAAATGCCGATGGGATAGTGACTGGGAGCTGACTACAGGATAGTGACTGGGTGCTGCTTACAGGCTAGTGACTGGGAACTGCTTACAGGATAGTGACTGGTAACTGCCTGCAGAATGTTGACTTGGAACTGCTCTCAGGTTAATGGCTGGGAAGTACTTACAGGTTCGTGACTGGGAGCTGCCTACAGGATAGTGACTGGGAAATGCCTATGGATAGTGACTTGAACTGACTACAGGGTAGTGACTGGGAAGTGCCTATATGATAGTGACTGGGAACTGCTTATAGGATAGTGACTGGGAGCTGCCGACAAGAGAGCGATTGGGAACTGCCTTTAGGAGAGTTACTGGGAACTGCTTACAGGATAGTGACTGGGAGCTGCCTACAGGATAGTGACTGGGAACTGACGACAGGATAGTGGCTGGAAACTGCCCGCAGGATAATGACTGGGAGCTGCCTACGGGAGAGTGAGTGGGAATTGCCTACAGGATAGTGACCGGGAACCTCCTACAGGATCGTGACAGGGAGCTGATGACAGGATAGTGACTGGGAACTCACTACAGGATAGTGACTGGGAACTGCCTCCAGGATAGTGACTGGGAACTGCGTACAGGATAGTGACCGGGAACTGCCTACAGGAGAGTGACTGGGAACTGCTTGCAGGATAGTGACTGGAAATTGCTTAGAGGATAGTGACTGGGAACTGACTACAGGATAGTGACTGGAAACTGCCCGCCGGATAATGACTGGGAACTGCCTACAGGATAGTGACCGGGAACTGCGTACAGGATAGTGACCGGGAACTGCCTACAGGATCGTGACTGGGACCTGATGACAGGATAGTGACTGGGAACTAACTACAGGATAGTGACTTGGAACTGCCTATATGATAGTGACTGGGAGCTGCCTCCAGGAGAGTAACTGGGAACTGCCTACAGGATAGTGACTGGGTACTGCCTGCAGGATCGTGACTGGGTACAGCTTACAGGATAGTTACTGGGAGCTGCCTACAGGATAGTGACTGGGTACTGCCTGCAGGATCGTGACTGGGTACAGCTTACAGGATAGTTACTGGGAGCTGCCTAGTGACTGGGAACTGCTTTCAGGATAGTGACTGGAAACTGCTCAGAGGATAGTGACTGGGAACTGCGTACAGGATACTGACTGGGAACTGCTTACAGGATAGTGTCTGCGAACTGACGATAGGATCGTGACTGGGAACTGTCTGCAGGATAGTGAGTGGGAGCTGCCTACAGGGTAGTGACTGAGTACTGCCTGCATGGTAGTGACTGGGAAGTACTTACAGGATAGTGACTGGGAACTGCTTTCAGATTAATGGCTGGGAAGTACGTACAGGATAGTGACTGGGAACTGGCTACAGGATAGTGACTGGGAACTGCCCACAGGATAGTGACTGGGAGCTGCCTACAGGATAGTGACTGGGAACTGCCTACAGGATAGTGACTGGGAACTGCCCACAGGATAGTGACTGGGAACTGCCTACAGGATAGTGACTGGGAACTGCCTACAGGGTATTGACTGGGAACTGCCTACACGATAGTGACTGGGAACTGACTACACGATACCAACTGGGAACTGCCTACAGGATAGTTACTGGGATATGCCTATGGGATAGTGACTGGGAGCTGACTACAGTATAGTGACTGGGAACTGCTTACAGGATAGTGACTGGGAGCTGCCTACAGGATAGTGACAGGGAAATGACTACAGGATAGTGACTGCGAACTGCGTACAGGATAGTGACTGGGAACTGCCTACAGGAGAGTGACTGGGAACTGCTTGCAGGATAGTGACTGGGAACTGACTACAGGATAGTGGCTGGAAACTGCCCGCCGGATAATGACTGGGAGCTGCCTACGGGAGAGTGAGTGGGAACTGCCTACCGGATAGTGACTGGGAACTGCGTACAGGATACTGACTGGGAACTGCTTACAGGATAGTGACTGGGAGCTGCCTACAGGAAAGTGACTGGGAACTGCCTGCAGGGTAGTGACTGGGAACTGATTATAGGATAGTGACTGGAAACTGCTTACAGGATAGTGACTGGGAACTGCTTTCAGATTAATGGCTGGGAAGTACTTACAGGATAGTGACTGGGAACTGCCTACAAGATAGTGACTGGGAACTGCCTGCAGAATATTGACTTGGAACTGCTTTCAGGTTAGTGGCTGTGAAGTACTTACAGGATATTGGCTGGGAACCGCTAACAGGACAGTGAGTGGGAACTGCCGACAGGGTAATGACTGGGAGCTGCCTACAGGATTGTGACTGGGAAATGTGTATAGGATCGTGACAGGGAACTGCCAACAGGATCGTGACTGGGAAGTACTTACAGGACAGTGACTGGGAGTTGCCTACACGATAGTGACTGGGAACTGACTATACGATAGCGGCTGGGAACTGACTACACAATAGCGGCTGGGAACTGCCTACAGGATAGTGACTGGGAAATGCCGATGGGATAGTGACTGGGAGCTGACTACAGGATAGTGACTGGGTGCTGCTTACAGGCTAGTGACTGGGAACTGCTTACAGGATAGTGACTGGGAACTGCCTGCAGAATGTTGACTTGGAACTGCTCTCAGGTTAATGGCTGGGAAGTACTTACAGGTTCGTGACTGGGAGCTGCCTACAGGATAGTGACTGGGAAATGCCTATGGATAGTGACTTGAACTGACTACAGGGTAGTGACTGGGAAGTGCCTATATGATAGTGACTGGGAACTGCTTATAGGATAGTGACTGGGAGCTGCCGACAAGAGAGCGATTGGGAACTGCCTTTAGGAGAGTTACTGGGAACTGCTTACAGGATAGTGACTGGGAGCTGCCTACAGGATAGTGACTGGGAACTGACGACAGGATAGTGGCTGGAAACTGCCCGCAGGATAATGACTGGGAGCTGCCTACAGGAGAGTGAGTGGGAATTGCCTACAGGATAGTGACCGGGAACCTCCTACAGGATCGTGACAGGGAGCTGATGACAGGATAGTGACTGGGAACTCACTACAGGATAGTGACTGGGAACTGCCTCCAGGATAGTGACTGGGAACTGCGTACAGGATAGTGACCGGGAACTGCCTACAGGAGAGTGACTGGGAACTGCTTGCAGGATAGTGACTGGAAATTGCTTAGAGGATAGTGACTGGGAACTGACTACAGGATAGTGACTGGAAACTGCCCGCCGGATAATGACTGGGAACTGCCTACAGGATAGTGACCGGGAACTGCGTACAGGATAGTGACCGGGAACTGCCTACAGGATCGTGACTGGGACCTGATGACAGGATAGTGACTGGGAACTAACTACAGGATAGTGACTTGGAACTGCCTATATGATAGTGACTGGGAGCTGCCTCCAGGAGAGTAACTGGGAACTGCCTACAGGATAGTGACTGGGTACTGCCTGCAGGATCGTGACTGGGTACAGCTTACAGGATAGTTACTGGGAGCTGCCTAGTGACTGGGAACTGCTTTCAGGATAGTGACTGGAAACTGCTCAGAGGATAGTGACTGGGAACTGCGTACAGGATACTGACTGGGAACTGCTTACAGGATAGTGTCTGCGAAGTGACGATAGGATCGTGACTGGGAACTGTCTGCAGGATAGTGAGTGGGAGCTGCCTACAGGGTAGTGACTGAGTACTGCCTGCATGGTAGTGACTGGGAAGTACTTACAGGATAGTGACTGGGAACTGCTTTCAGATTAATGGCTGGGAAGTACGTACAGGATAGTGACTGGGAACTGCCGACAGGATAGTGACTGGGAACTGCCTACAGGATCGTGACTGGGAACTACCGATAGGATAGTGACTGGGAACTGCTTACAGGATAGTGACTGGGAGCTGCCTACAGGATAGTGACTGGGAACAGGCTACAGGATAGTGACTGGGAACTGCCCACAGGATAGTGACTGGGAGCTGCCTGCAGGATAGTGACTGGGAACTGCCTACAGGATAGTGACTGGGAACTGCCCACAGGATAGTGACTGGGAACTGCCTACAGGATAGTGACTGGGAACTGTCTACAGGATACTGACTGGGAACTGCCTACACGATAGTGACTGGGAACTGACTACACGATACCAACTGGGAACTGCCTACAGGATAGTTACTGGGATATGCCTATGGGATAGTGACTGGGAGCTGACTACAGTATAGTGACTGGGAACTGCTTACAGGATAGTGACTGGGAGCTGCCTACAGGATAGTGACAGGGAAATGACTACAGGATAGTGACTGCGAACTGCGTACAGGATAGTGACTGGGAACTGCCTACAGGAGAGTGACTGGGAACTGCTTGCAGGATAGTGACTGGGAACTGACTACAGGATAGTGGCTGGAAACTGCCCGCCGGATAATGACTGGGAGCTGCCTACGGGAGAGTGAGTGGGAACTGCCTACAGGATAGTGACCGGGAACTGCGTACTGGATAGTGACCGGGAACTGCCTACAGGATTGTGACTGGGACCTGATGACAGGATAGTGACTGGGATCTAACTACAGGATAGTGACTTGGAACTGCCTATATGATAGTAACTGGGAGCTGCCTCCAGGAGAGTAACTGGGAACTGCCTACAGGATAGTGACTGGGTACTGCCTGCAGGATCGTGACTGGGTACAGCTTACAGGATAGTTACTGGGAGCTGCCTACAGGATAGTGACTGGGAACTGCTTTCAGGATAGTGACTGGAAACTGCTCAGAGGATAGTGACTGGGAACTGCGTACAGGATACTGACTGGGAACTGCTTACAGGATAGTGTCTGCGAACTGACGATAGGATCGTGACTGGGAACTGTCTGCAGGATAGTGAGTGGGAGCTGCCTACAGGGTAGTGACTGGGAACTGCCTGCAGGATAGTGACTGGGAACTGCCTATAGGATAGTGACTGGAAACTGCTTACAGGATAGTGACTGGGAACTGCTTTCAGATTAATGGCTGGGAAGAACTTACAGGATAGTGACTGGGAACTGCCTACAAGATAGTGACTGGGAACTGCCTGCAGAGTATTGACTTGGAACTGCTTTCAGGTTAGTGGCTGGGAAGTACTTACAGGATATTGGCTGGGAACCGCTAACAGGACAGTGAGTGGGAACTGCCTACAGGGTAATGACTGGGAGCTGCCTACAGGATTGTGACTGGGAAATGTGTATAGGATCGTGACTGGGAACTGCCAACAGGATCGTGACTGGGAAGTACGTACAGGACAGTGACTGGGAGTTGCCTACACGATAGTGACTGGGAACTGACTATACGATAGCGGCTGGGAACTGACTACACAATAGCGGCTGGGAACTGCCTACAGGATAGTGACTGGGAAATGCCGATGGGATAGTGACTGGGAGCTGACTACAGGATAGTGACTGGGTGCTGCTTACAGGATAGTGACTGGGAACTGCTTACAGGATAGTGACTGGGAACTGATTACAGGATGGACACTGGGAACTGCCTACAGGACACTGACTGGGAACTGCTGACAAGATAGTGACTGGGAACTGCATTCAGGTTAATGGCGTTGAAGTACTTACAGGTTTGTGACTGGGAGCTGCTTACAGGATAGTGACTGGGAACTGCTTACAGGATAGTGACAGGGAGCTGCCTACAGGATAGTGACTGGGAGCTGCTTACAGGATAGTGACTGGGAACTGCCGACAGGATACTGACTGGGAGCTGCCTACAGGAAGGTGACTGGGAACTGCTTACAGGATAGTGACTGGGAACTGCCTACAGGATAGTGATTGGGAACTGCCTACACGATAGTGACTGGGAACTCACTACAGGATAGTGACTGGGAGCTGCCTACAGGAAAGTGACTGGGAACTGCTTACAGGATAGCGGCTGGGAACTGCCTACAGGATAGTGATTGGGAACTGCTTGCAGGATAGTGACTGGGAACTGCCTGCAGGATCGTGACTGGGTACAGCTTACAGGATAGTTACTGGGAGCTGCCTACAGGATAGTGACTGGGAACTGCTTTCAGGATAGTGACTGGAAACTGCTCAGAGGATAGTGACTGGGAACTGCGTACAGGATACTGACTGGGAACTGCTTACAGGATAGTGTCTGCGAACTGACGATAGGATCGTGACTGGGAACTGTCTGCAGGATAGTGAGTGGGAGCTGCCTACAGGGTAGTGACTGGGAACTGCCTGCAGGGTAGTGACTGGGAACTGCCTATAGGATAGTGACTGGAAACTGCTTACAGGATAGTGACTGGGAACTGCTTTCAGATTAATGGCTGGGAAGTACTTACAGGATAGTGACTGGGAACTGCCTACAAGATAGTGACTGGGAACTGCCTGCAGAGTATTGACTTGGAACTGCTTTCAGGTTAGTGGCTAGGAAGTACTTACAGGATATTGGCTGGGAACCGCTAACAGGACAGTGAGTGGGAACTGCCTACAGGGTAATGACTGGGAGCTGCCTACAGGATTGTGACTGGGAAATGTGTATAGGATCGTGACTGGGAACTGCCAACAGGATCGTGACTGGGAAGTACGTACAGGACAGTGACTGGGAGTTGCCTACACGATAGTGACTGGGAACTGACTATACGATAGCGGCTGGGAACTGACTACACAATAGCGGCTGGGAACTGCCTACAGGATAGTGACTGGGAAATGCCGATGGGATAGTGACTGGGAGCTGACTACAGGATAGTGACTGGGTGCTGCTTACAGGATAGTGACTGGGAACTGCTTACAGGATAGTGACTGGGAACTGATTACAGGATGGACACTGGGAACTGCCTACAGGACACTGACTGAGAACTGCTGACAAGATAGTGACTGGGAACTGCATTCAGGTTAATGGCGTTGAAGTACTTACAGGTTTGTGACTGGGAGCTGCTTACAGGATAGTGACTGGGAACTGCTTACAGGATAGTGACAGGGAGCTGCCTACAGGATAGTGACTGGGAGCTGCTTACAGGATTGTGACTGGGAACTGCCGACAGGATACTGACTGGGAGCTGCCTACAGGAAGGTGACTGGGAACTGCTTACAGGATAGTGACTGGGAACTGCCTACAGGATAGTGATTGGGAACTGCCTACACGATAGTGACTGGGAACTCACTACAGGATAGTGACTGGGAGCTGCCTACAGGAAAGTGACTGGGAACTGCTTACAGGATAGCGGCTGGGAACTGCCTACAGGATAGTGATTGGGAACTGCTTGCAGGATAGTGACTGGGAACTGACTACAGGATAGTGGCTGGAAACTGCCCGCCGGATAATGACTGGGAGCTGCCTACGGGAGAGTGAGTGGGAACTGCCTACAGGATAGTGACCAGGAACTGCGTACAGGATAGTGACCGGGAACTGCCTACAGGATCGTGACTGGGACCTGATGACAGGATAGTGACTGGGAACTAACTACAGGATAGTGACTTGGAACTGCCTATATGATAGTGACTGGGAGCTGCCTCCAGGAGAGTAACTGGGAACTGCCTACAGGATAGTGACTGGGAACTGCTTTCAGGATAGTGACTGGAAACTGCTTAGAGGATAGTGACTGGGAACTGCGTACAGGATACTGACTGGGAACTGCTTACAGGATAGTGACTGCGAGCTGCCTACAGGATAGTGACTGGAAACTGCTTACAGGATAGTGACTGGGAACTGCTTTCAGATTAATGGCTGGGAAGTACTTACAGGATAGTGACTGGGAACTGCCTACAAGATAGTGACTGGGAACTGCCTGCAGAGTATTGACTTGGAACTGCTTTCAGGTTAGTGGCTGGGAAGTACTTACAGGATATTGGCTGGGAACCGCTAACAGGACAGTGAGTGGGAACTGCCTACAGGGTAATGACTGGGAGCTGCCTACAGGATTGTGACTGGGAAATGTGTATAGGATCGTGACTGGGAACTGCCAACAGGATCGTGACTGGGAAGTACGTACAGGACAGTGACTGGGAGTTGCCTACACGATAGTGACTGGGAACTGACTATACGATAGCGGCTGGGAACTGACTACACAATAGCGGCTGGGAACTGCCTACAGGATAGTGACTGGGAAATGCCGATGGGATAGTGACTGGGAGCTGACTACAGGATAGTGACTGGGTGCTGCTTACAGGATAGTGACTGGGAACTGCTTACAGGATAGTGACTGGGAACTGATTACAGGATGGACACTGGGAACTGCCTACAGGACACTGACTGGGAACTGCTGACAAGATAGTGACTGGGAACTGCATTCAGGTTAATGGCGTTGAAGTACTTACAGGTTTGTGACTGGGAGCTGCTTACAGGATAGTGACTGGGAACTGCTTACAGGATAGTGACAGGGAGCTGCCTACAGGATAGTGACTGGGAGCTGCTTACAGGATTGTGACTGGGAACTGCCGACAGGATACTGACTGGGAGCTGCCTACAGGAAGGTGACTGGGAACTGCTTACAGGATAGTGACTGGGAACTGCCTACAGGATAGTGATTGGGAACTGCCTACACGATAGTGACTGGGAACTCACTACAGGATAGTGACTGGGAGCTGCCTACAGGAAAGTGACTGGGAACTGCTTACAGGATAGCGGCTGGGAACTGCCTACAGGATAGTGATTGGGAACTGCTTGCAGGATAGTGACTGGGAACTGACTACAGGATAGTGGCTGGAAACTGCCCGCCGGATAATGACTGGGAGCTGCCTACGGGAGAGTGAGTGGGAACTGCCTACAGGATAGTGACTGGGAACTGCGTACAGGATAGTGACCGGGAACTGCCTACAGGATCGTGACTGGGACCTGATGACAGGATAGTGACTGGGAACTAACTACAGGATAGTGACTTGGAACTGCCTATATGATAGTGACTGGGAGCTGCCTCCAGGAGAGTAACTGGGAACTGCCTACAGGATAGTGACTGGGAACTGCTTTCAGGATAGTGACTGGGAACTGACTACAGGATAGTGGCTGGAAACTGCCCGCCGGATAATGACTGGGAGCTGCCTACGGGAGAGTGAGTGGGAACTGCCTACAGGATAGTGACTGGGAACTGCGTACAGGATAGTGACCGGGAACTGCCTACAGGATCGTGACTGGGACCTGATGACAGGATAGTGACTGGGAACTAACTACAGGATAGTGACTTGGAACTGCCTATATGATAGTGACTGGGAGCTGCCTCCAGGAGAGTAACTGGGAACTGCCTACAGGATAGTGACTGGGAACTGCTTTCAGGATAGTGACTGGAAACTGCTTAGAGGATAGTGACTGGGAACTGCGTACAGGATACTGACTGGGAACTGCTTACAGGATAGTGACTGCGAGCTGCCTACAGGAAAGTGACTGGGAACTGCCTGCAGGGTAGTGACTGGGAACTGCCTATAGGATAGTGACTGGAAACTGCTTACAGGATAGTGACTGGGAACTGCTTTCAGATTAATGGCTGGGAAGTACTTACAGGATAGTGACTGGGAACTGCCTACAAGATAGTGACTGGGAACTGCCTGCAGAATATTGACTTGGAACTGCTTTCAGGTTAGTGGCTGTAAAGTACTTACAGGATATTGGCTGGGAACCGCTAACAGGACAGTGAGTGGGAACTGCCTACAGGGTAATGACTGGGAGCTGCCTACAGGATTGTGACTGGGAAATGTGTATAGGATCGTGACTGGGAACTGCCAACAGGATCGTGACTGGGAAGTACGTACAGGACAGTGACTGGGAGTTGCCTACACGATAGTGACTGGGAACTGACTATACGATAGCGGCTGGGAACTGACTACACAATAGCGGCTGGGAACTGCCTACAGGATAGTGACTGGGAAATGCCGATGGGATAGTGACTGGGAGCTGACTACAGGATAGTGACTGGGTGCTGCTTACAGGATAGTGACTGGGAACTGCTTACAGGATAGTGACTGGGAACTGATTACAGGATGGACACTGGGAACTGCCCACAGGACACTGACTGGGAACTGCTGACAAGATAGTGACTGGGAACTGCATTCAGGTTAATGGCGTTGAAGTACTTACAGGTTTGTGACTGGGAGCTGCTTACAGGATAGTGACTGGGAACTGCTTACAGGATAGTGACAGGGAGCTGCCTACAGGATAGTGACTGGGAGCTGCTTACAGGATAGTGACTGGGAACTGCCGACAGGATACTGACTGGGAGCTGCCTACAGGAAGGTGACTGGGAACTGCTTACAGGATAGTGACTGGGAACTGCCTACAGGATAGTGATTGGGAACTGCCTACACGATAGTGACTGGGAACTGCTTACAGGATAGTGACTGGGAACTGCCTACAGGATAGTGACTGGGAACTGCTTACAGGATAGTGACTAGGAACTCACTACAGGATAGTGACTGGGAGCTGCCTACAGGAAAGTGACTGGGAACTGCTTACAGGATAGCGGCTGGGAACTGCCTACAGGATAGTGATTGGGAACTGCTTGCAGGATAGTGACTGGGAACTGACTACAGGATAGTGGCTGGAAACTGCCCGCCGGATAATGACTGGGAGCTGCCTACGGGAGAGTGAGTGGGAACTGCCTACAGGATAGTGACCGGGAACTGCGTACAGGATAGTGACCGGGAACTGCCTACAGGATCGTGACTGGGACCTGATGACAGGATAGTGACTGGGAACTAACTACAGGATAGTGACTTGGAACTGCCTATATGATAGTGACTGGGAGCTGCCTCCAGGAGAGTAACTGGGAACTGCCTACAGGATAGTGACTGGGAACTGCTTTCAGGATAGTGACTGGAAACTGCTTAGAGGATAGTGACTGGGAACTGCGTACAGGATACTGACTGGGAACTGCTTACAGGATAGTGACTGCGAGCTGCCTACAGGAAAGTGACTGGGAACTGCCTGCAGGGTAGTGACTGGGAACTGCCTATAGGATAGTGACTGGAAACTGCTTACAGGATAGTGACTGGGAACTGCTTTCAGATTAATGGCTGGGAAGTACTTACAGGATAGTGACTGGGAACTGCCTACAAGATAGTGACTGGGAACTGCCTGCAGAATATTGACTTGGAACTGCTTTCAGGTTAGTGGCTGTGAAGTACTTACAGGATATTGGCTGGGAACCGCTAACAGGACAGTGAGTGGGAACTGCCTACAGGGTAATGACTGGGAGCTGCCTACAGGATTGTGACTGGGAAATGTGTATAGGATCGTGACTGGGAACTGCCAACAGGATCGTGACTGGGAAGTACTTACAGGACAGTGACTGGGAGTTGCCTACACGATAGTGACTGGGAACTGACTACACGATAGCGACTGGGAACTGCCTACAGGATAGTGACTGGGAAATGCCTATGGGATAGTGACTGGGAGCTGACTACAGGATAGTGACTGGGTGCTGCTTACAGGATAGTGACTGGGAACTGCTTACAGGATACTGACTGGGAACTGCTTACAGGATGGAGACTGGGAACTGACTATACGATAGCGGCTGGGAACTGACTACACAATAGCGGCTGGGAACTGCCTACAGGATAGTGACTGGGAAATGCCGATGAGATAGTGACTGGGAGCTGACGACAGGATAGTGACTGGGTGCTGCTAACAGGATAGTGACTGGGAAGTACTTACAGGACAGTGACTGGGAACCGCTTACAGGATGGAGACTGGGAACTGCCTCCAGGATACTGACTGGGAACTGCTGACAAGATAGTGCCTGGGAACTGCATTCAGGTTAATGGCGTTGAAGTACTTACAGGTTCGTGACTGGGTGCTGCTTACAGGATAGTGACTGGGAACTGCTTACAGGATAGTGACTGGGAACTGCCTACAGGATAGTGACTGGGAGCTGCTTACAGGATAGTGACTGGGAACTGCCTACAGGATAGTGATTGGGAGCTGCCTACAGGATCGTGACTGGCAACTGCCTATAGGATAGTGACTGGGAAATACGTACAGGATCGTGACTGGGAACTGTCTGCAGGATAGTGAGAGGGAGGTGCCTTCTGGGTAGTGACTGGGAATTGCCTGCAGGGTAGTGACTGGGAGCTGCCTGCATGTTAGTGAGTGGGAGCTGCCTACAGGATAGTGACTGGAAACTGACTACAGGATAGTGGCTTGTAACTGCCTGCTGGATAATGACTGGGAGCTGCCTACAGGAGAGTGACTGGGAGCTGCCTACAGGATAGTGACAGGGAAATGACTACAGGATAGTGACTGGGAACTGCGTACAGGATAGTGACTGGGAACTGCCTACAGGACAGTGACTGGGAACTGCTTGCAGGATAGTGACTGGGAACTGACTACAGGATAGTGGCTGGGAACTGCCCGCTGGATAATGACTGGGAGCTGCCGACAGGAGACTGACCGGGAACTCCCTACAGGATAATGACTGGGAGTTGTCTACACGAGAGTGACTGGGAACTATCAACAGGAGAGTGACTGGGAGCTGACTATCGGATATTGATTGGGAGCTGCCTACAGGATAGTGACTGGGAAATGCCCACAGGATAGTGACTGGGAAGCTCCTACAGGATAGTGACTGGGAGCTGACGACAGGATAGTGAGTGGGAACTGCCTATCGGATAGTGACTGGGAAATACATACAGGATCGTGACTGGGAACTGCCGACAGCATTGTGACTGGGAAGTACTTACAGGATAGTGATTGGGAGCTGCCGACACGACAGTGACCGGGAAATGACGACACGATATCAACTGGGAACTGCCTACAGGATAGTTACTGAGATATGCCTACGGGATAGTGACTGGGAGCTGACTATAGTATAGTGACAGTGTGCTGCTTACAGGATAGTGACTGGGAACTGCTTACAGGATATTGTCTGGGAACTGCGTACTGGATAGTGACTGGGAACTGCTTGCAGGATAGTTACTGGGAACTGACTACAGGGTAGTGAATGGGAGCTGCCAGCATGTTAGTGACTGGGAAGTACTTACAGGATAGTGACTGGAAACTGCTTACAGGATAGTGACTGGGAACTGCCTATAGGATAGTGACTGGAAACTGCTTACAGGATAGTGACTGGGAAATGTGTACAGGATCGTGACTGGGAACTGCCGACAGGATCGTGACTGGGAAATACTTACAGGATAGTGACTGGGAGTTGCCGACACGATAGTTACTGGGTATTGACTATACGATAGTGACTGGGAACTGCCTACAGGATAGTGACTGGGAACTGCCGACGGGATAGTGACTAGGAGCTGACTACAGGATAGTGACTGGGTGCTGCTTACAGGATAGTGACTGGGAACTGCCTCCAGGATACTGACTGGGAACTGCTGACAAGATAGTGACTGGGAACTGCATTCAGGTTAATGGCGTTGAAGTACTTACAGGTTCGTGACTGGGAGCTGCTTACAGGATAGTGACTGGGAACTGCTTACAGGATAGTGACTGGGAACTGACTACAGGGTAGTGAATGGGAACTGCCTATAGGATAGTGACTGGGAACTGCCTATAGGATAGTGACTGGAAACTGCTTACAGGATAGTGACTGGGAAATGTGTACAGGATCGTGACTGGGAACTGCCGACAGGATCGTGACTGGGAAATACTTACAGGATCGTGACTGGGAACTGCTTACAGGATAGTGACTGGGAACTGACTACAGGGTAGTGAATGGGAGCTGCCAGCATGTTAGTGACTGGGAAGTACTTACAGGATAGTGACTGGAAACTGCTTACAGGGTAGTGACTGGAAACTGCTTACAGGATAGTGACTGGGAACTGCCTATAGGATAGTGACTGGAAACTGCTTACAGGATAGTGACTGGGAAATGTGTACAGGATCGTGACTGGGAACTGCCGACAGGATCGTGACTGGGAAATACTTACAGGATAGTGACTGGGAGTTGCCGACACGATAGTTACTGGGTATTGACTATACGATAGTGACTGGGAACTGCCTACAGGATAGTGACTGGGAACTGCCGACGGGATAGTGACTAGGAGCTGACTACAGGATAGTGACTGGGTGCTGCTTACAGGATAGTGACTGGGAACTGCCTCCAGGATACTGACTGGGAACTGCTGACAAGATAGTGACTGGGAACTGCATTCAGGTTAATGGCGTTGAAGTACTTACAGGTTCGTGACTGGGAGCTGCTTACAGGATAGTGACTGGGAACTGCTTACAGGATAGTGACTGGGAGCTGCCTACAGGATAGTGACTGGGAACTGCTTACAGGATAGTGACTGGGAACTGCCTACAGGATAGTGACTGGGAGCTGCCTACAGGAAAGTGACTGGGAACTGCTTACAGGATAGTGACTGGGAACTGCCTACAGGATAGTGACTGGGAACTGCTTACAGGATAGTGACTGGGAACTGCCTACAGGATAGTGACTGGGAACTGCTTACAGGATAGTGACTGGGAACTGCTTACAGGATAGTGACTGGGAGCTGCCTACAGGAAAGTGACTGGGAACTGCTTACAGGATAGTGACTGGGAACTGCCTACAGGATAGTGATTGGGAACTGCTTGCAGGATAGTGACTGGGAACTGCCTACAGGATAGTGACAGGGAACTGCTTGCAGGATAGTGACTGGGAACTGACTACAGGATAGTGGCTGGAAACTGCCCGCCGGATAATGTCTGGGAGCTGCCTACGGGAGAGTGAGTGGGAACTGCCTACAGGATAGTGACCGGGAACTGCGTACAGGATAGTGACGGGAACTGCCTACAGGATCGTGACTGGGACCTGATGACAGGATAGTGACTGGGAACTAACTACAGGATAGTGACTTGGAACTGCCTATATGATAGTGACTGGGAGCTGCCTCCAGGAGAGTAACTGGGAACTGCCTACAGGATAGTGACTGGGTACTGCCTGCGGGATCGTGACTGGGTACAGCTTACAGGATAGTTACTGGGAGCTGCCTACAGGATAGTGACTGGGAACTGCTTTCAGGATAGTGACTGGAGACTGCTTAGAGGATAGTGACTGGGAACTGCGTACAGGATACTGACTGGGAACTGCTTACAGGATAGTGACTGGGAGCTGCCTACAGGAAAGTGACTGGGAACTGCCTGCAGGGTAGTGACTGGGAACTGCCTATAGGATAGTGACTGGAAACTGCTTACAGGATAGTGACTGGGAACTGCTTTCAGATTAATGGCTGGGAAGTACTTACAGGATAGTGACTGGGAACTGCCTACAAGATAGTGACTGGGAACTGCCTGCAGAATATTGACTTGGAACTGCTTTCAGGTTAGTGGCTGTGAAGTACTTACAGGATATTGGCTGGGAACCGCTAACAGGACAGTGAGTGGGAACTGCCTACAGGGTAATGACTGGGAGCTGCCTACAGGATTGTGACTGGGAAATGTGTATAGGATCGTGACTGGGAACTGCCAACAGGATCGTGACTGGGAAGTACTTACAGGACAGTGACTGGGAGTTGCCTACACGATAGTGACTGGGAACTGACTACACGATAGCGACTGGGAACTGCCTACAGGATAGTGACTGGGAAATGCCTATGGGATAGTGACTGGGAGCTGATTACAGGATAGTGACTGGGTGCTGCTTACAGGATAGTGACTGGGAACTGCTTACAGGATACTGACTGGGAACTACAAACAGGATGGAGACTGGGAACTGACTATACGATAGCGGCTGGGAACTGACTACACAATAGCGGCTGGGAACTGCCTACAGGATAGTGACTGGGAAATGCCGATGGGATAGTGACTGGGAGCTGACGACAGGATAGTGACTGGGTGCTGCTTACAGGATAGTGACTGGGAAGTACTTACAGGACAGTGACTGGGAACTGCTTACAGGATGGAGACTGGGAACTGCCTCCAGGATACTGACTGGGAACTGCTGACAAGATAGTGCCTGGGAACTGCATTCAGGTTAATGGCGTTGAAGTACTTACAGGTTCGTGACTGGGTGCTGCTTACAGGATGGTGACTGGGAACTGCTTACAGGATAGTGACTGGGAACTGCCTACAGGATAGTGACTGGGAGCTGCTTACAGGAAAGTGACTGGGAACTGCCTACAGGATAGTGATTGGGAGCTGCCTACAGGATCGTGACTGGCAACTGCCTATAGGATGGTGACTGGGAAATACGTACAGGATCGTGACTGGGAACTGTCTGCAGGATAGTGAGTGGGAGGTGCCTTCTGGGTAGTGACTGGGAACTGCCTGCAGGGTAGTGACTGGGAGCGGCCTGCATGTTAGTGAGTGGGAGCTGCCTACAGGATAGTGACTGGAAACTGACTACAGGATAGTGGCTTGTAACTGCCTGCTGGATAATGACTGGGAGCTGCCTACAGGAGAGTGACTGGGAGCTTCGAGGAGAAAGTGAGGTCTGCAGATGCTGGAGATCAAAGTTGAAACTTTATTGCTGGAACAGCACAGCAGGTCAGGCAGCATCCAGGGAACAGGAGATTCGACGTTTCGGGCACAGGCCCTTCTTCAGTGACTGGGAGCTGCCGACAGGGTAGTGACAGGGAAATGACTACAGGATAGTGACTTGGAACTGCGTACAGGATAGTGACTGGGAACTGCCTATAGGATAGTGACTGGGAGCTGCCTACAGGATAGTGACAGGGAACTGACTACAGGATAGTGACTGGGAACTGCGTACAGGATAGTGACTGGGAACTGCCTACAGGATAGTGACTGGGAACTGCTTGCAGGATAGTGACTGGGAACTGACTACAGGATAGTGGCTGGGAACTGCCCGCTGGATAATGACTGGGAGCTGCCTACAGGAGAGTGACCGGGAACTCCCTACAGGATAATGACTGGGAGCTGTCTACACGAGAGTGACTGGGAACTATCAACAGGAGAGTGACTGGGAACTAACTACAGGATAGTGACTGGGAGCTGACTATCGGATATTGATTGGGAGCTGCCTACAGGATAGTGACTGGGAAATGCCTGCAGGATAGTGACTGGGTACAGCTTACAGGATAGTTACTGCGAGTTGCCTACAGGATAGTGACTGGGAACTGCCCACACGATAGTGACTGGGAAGCTCCTACAGGATAGTGACTGGGAGCTGACGACAGGATAGTGAGTGGGAACTGCCTATCGGATAGTGGCTGGGAAATACATACAGGATCGTGACTGGGAACTGCCAACAGCATTGTGACTGGGAAGTACTTACAGGATAGTGATTGGGAGCTGCCGACACGACAGTGACCGGGAACTGACGACACGATACCAACTGGGAACTGCCTACAGGATAGTTACTGAGATATGCCTCAGTGACCGGGATAGTGACTGGGAGCTGACTATAGTATAGTGACAGGGTGCTGCTTACAGGATAGTGACTGGGAACTGCTTACAGGATATTGTCTGGGAACTGCGTACAGGATCGTGACTGGGAACTGACTACAGGGTAGTGAATGGGAGCTGCCAGCATGTTAGTGACTGGGAAGTACTTACAGGATAGTGACTGGAAACTGCTTACAGGATAGTGACTGGTGACTGGGAACTGCCTATAGGATAGTGACTGGAAACTGCTTACAGGATAGTGACTGGGAAATGTGTACAGGATCGTGACTGGGAACTGCCGACAGGATCGTGACTGGGAAGTACTTACAGGATAGTGACTGGGAGTTGCCGACACGATAGTTACTGGGTACTGACTATACGATAGTGACTGGGAACTGCCTACAGGATAGTGACTGGGAACTGCCGACGGGATAGTGACTAGGAGCTGACTACAGGATAGTGACTGGGAGCTGCTTACAGGATAGTGACTGGGAACTGCCTCCAGGATAGTGACTGGGAACTGCCTGCAGGATAATGACTTGGAACTGCTTTCAGGTTAATGGCTGGGAAGTACTTACAGGATAGTGACTGGGAACCGCTAACAGGACAGTGAGTGCGAACTGCCTACAGGGTAAAGACTGGGAGCTGCCTATGGGATAGTGACTGGGAAATGTGTACAGGATCGTGACTGGGAACTGCCGACAGGATCGTGACTGGGAACTGCCGACAGGATCGTGACTGGGAAGTACTTACAGGATAGTGACTGGGAGTTGCCTACACGATAGTGACTGGGAACTGACTACATGATAGCGACTGGGAACTGCCTACAGGATAGTGACTGGGAAATGCCTACAGGATAGTAACTGTGGGCGGCACGGTGGCACCGTGGTTAGCACTGCTGCCTCACAGCGCCAGAGACCCGGGTTCAATTCCCGCCTCAGGCGACTGACTGTGTGGAGTTTGCACGTTCTCCCCGTGTCTGCGTGGGTTTTTTCCGGGTGCTCCGGTTTCCTCCCACCGTCCAAAGATGTGCAGGGCCAGGTGAATTGGCCATACTAAATTGCCCGTAGGGTTAGGTAAGGGGTAAATGTAGGGGTACAGGTTGGTTTCGCTTCGGCGGGTCGGTGTTGACTTGTTGGGCCGAAGGACCTGTTTCCACACTGTAATGTAATCTAATCTAATCTAATCTAACTGGGAGCTGACTACAGGATAGTGACTGGGTGCTGCTTACAGGATAGTGACTGGGAACTGCGTACAGGATAGTGACTGGGAACTGCTTGCAGGATAGTGACTGGGAACTGACTACAGGGTAGTGACTGGGAGCTGCCAGCATGTTAGTGACTGGGAAGTACTTACAGGATAGTGACTGGGAACTGCCTATAGGATAGTGACTGGAAACTGCTTACAGGATAGTGACTGGGAAATGTGTACAGGATCGTGACTGGGAACTGCCGACAGGATCGTGACTGGGAAGTACTTACAGGATAGTGACTGGGAGTTGCCGACACGATAGTTACTGGGTACTGACTATACGATAGTGACTGGGAACTGCCTACAGGATAGTGACTGGGAACTGCTGACGGGATAGTGACTAGGAGCTGACTACAGGATAGTGACTGGGTGCTGCTTACAGGATAGTGACTGGGAACTGCCTCCAGGATAGTGACTGGGAACTGCCTGCAGGATAATGACTTGGAACTGCTTTCAGGTTAATGGCTGGGAAGTACTTACAGGATAGTGATTGGGAACCGCTAACAGGACAGTGAGTGCGAACTGCCTACAGGGTAAAGACTGGGAGCTGCCTATGGGATAGTGACTGGGAAATGTGTACAGGATCGTGACTGGGAACTGCCGACAGGATCGTGACTGGGAACTGCCGACAGGATCGTGACTGGGAAGTACTTACAGGAAAGTGACTGGGAGTTGCCTACACGATAGTGACTGGGAACTGACTACATGATAGCGACTGGGAACTGCCGACAGGATAGTGACTGGGAAATGCCTACAGGATAGTAACTGTGGGCGGCACGGTGGCACAGTGGTTAGCACTCCCGCCTCAGGCGACTGACTGTGTGGAGTTTGCACGTTCTCCCCGTGTCTGCGTGGGTTTTTTCCGGGTGCTCCGGTTTCCTCCCACCGTCCAAAGATGTGCAGGGCCAGGTGAATTGGCCATACTAAATTGCCCGTAGGGTTAGGTAAGGGGTAAATGTAGGGGTACGGGTTGGTTTCGCTTCGGCGGGTCGGTGTGGACTTGTTGGGCCGAAGGACCTGTTTCCACACTGTAATGTAATGTAATCTAATCTAATCTAACTGGGAGCTGACTACAGGATAGTGACTGGGTGCTGCTTACAGGATAGTGACTGGGAACTGCTTACAGGATAGTGACTGGGAACTGCTTAGGATGGAGACTGGGAACTGTCTACAGGATACTGACTGGGATCTGCCTCCAGGATAGTGACTGGGAACTGCATGCAGTATATTGACTTGGAACTGCTTTCAGGTTAATGGCTGGGAAGTACTTACAGGTTCGTGACTGGGAGCTGCCTACAGGATAGTGACTGGGAAATGCCTACGGGATAGTGACTGGGAAATGCCTACGGACAGTGACTTGAACTGACTACACGGTAGTGACTGGGAAGTGCCTATAGGATAGTGACTGGGAACTGCTTATAGGATAGTGACTGGGAGCTGCCTACAAGAGAGCGATTGGGAACTGCCTTTAGGAGAGTTACTGGGAACAGCTTACAGGATAGTGACTGGGAGCTGCCTACAGGATCGTGACTGGGAACTGACTACAGGATAGTGACTGAGAACTGCCTGTAGGCTAGTGACTGGGAACTGCTTACAGGATAGTGACTGGGTGCTGCCAACAGGATAGTGACTGGGAACTGCGCACAGGATAGTGACTGGGAACTGCCGACAGGATACTGACTGGGAATTGCCCACAGGATAGTAACTGGGAACTGACTACAGGTTAGTGACTGGGTGCTGCCTACAGGATAGTGACTGGGAGCTGCCTGCAGGATAGTGACTGGGAACTGACTACAGGATAGTGACTGGGAAGTGCTTACAGGATAGTGACTGGAAACTGCCTGCAGGACACTGACTGGGAACTGCTTATACGATAGTGACTGGGAACTGCCCACAGGATAGTGACTGGGAGCTGACGACAGGACAGTGATTGGGAACTGCTTACAGGATAGGGACTGGGAGCTGCCTACACGATAGTGACTGGGAACTGCTTATAGGATAGTGACTGGGAGCTGCCAACAAGAGAGCGAATGGGAACTGCCCTTAGGAGAGTTACTGGGAACTGCTTACAGGATAGTGACTGGGAACTGCGCACAGGATAGTGACTGGGAACTGCCGACAGGATACTGACTGGGAATTGCCCACAGGATAGTAACTGGGAACTGACTACAGGATAGTGACTGGGAACTGCCCACAGGATAGTGACTGGGAGCTGACGACAGGACAGTGATTGGGAACTGCTTACAGGATAGTGACTGGGTACTGCTTACAGGGTAGTGACTGGGAACTACCCACAGGATATTGTTTGGGTGTCGCCTACAGGACAGTGACTGGGAACTGCCCACAAGGTAGTGACTGGGAACTGCCTACAGGATAGTGACCGGGAACTGCCTACAGGATAGTGACTGGGAACTGCCTACAGGATCGTGACAGGGAGCTGCCTGCAGGATAGCGACTCTGAGCTGACAACAGGATAGTGACTGGGTGCTGCCTACAGGATATTGACTGGGAACTGCCGACATGATAGTGACAGGGAACTGCCTACATGATAGTGACTGGGGACTGCCTCTCGGATAGTGACTGGAAACTGCCTACAGGATAGTGACTGGGAGCTGCCTACAGGACAGTAGTTGGGAACTGACGACAGGATAGTGACTGGGAACTGCTTGCAAGAGAGTAACTGGGAACTGCCTCCAGGATAGTGACTGGGAACTGCTTACAGGATAGTGACTAGGAACTGCTTACAGTATAGTGACTGGAAAATGCCTACAGGATACTGACTGGGAACTGCTTCCAGGATAGTGACTGGGAAGTGATGACAGGATAGTGACTGGGAACTACCCATAGGATAGTGACTGGGAACTGCCCACGAGATAGTGACTGGGAACTGCCCACAGGATAGTGACTGGGAGCTGCCTACAGAACAGTGGTTGGGAACTGCCTATAGGACAGTTACTGGGAACTGCTCACAGGATTGTGACTGGGAATTGCCTGCAAGATAGTGACTGGGAACTGCTTACGGGATAGTGACTGGGAGCTGCCTTCAGGATCGTGACTAGGAACCGACTGCAGGATAGTGGCTGGGAACTGCCTACAGGATAGTGAGTAGAAAGTACTTACAGGATAATGACTTGGAATTGCCTACAGGATAGTCACTGGGAGCTACCTACAGGATAGTGACTGGGTGCTGCCGACAGGATAGTGACTGGGAACTGCCTGCAGGATATTGACTTGGAACTGCTTTCAGGTTAGTGGCTGGGAAGTACTTACAGGATAGTGACTGGGAACCGCTAACAGGACAGTGAGTGGGAACTGCCTACAGGGTCATGACTGGGAGCTGCCTATAGGATAGTGACTGGGAAATGTGTACAGGATCATGACTGGGAACTGCCGACAGGATCATGACTGGGAAGTACTTACAGGATAGTGACTGGGAGTTGCCTACACAATAGTGACTGGGAACTGACTACACGATAGCAACTGGGGCCTGCCTACAGGATAGTGACTGGGAAATGCCTATGGGATAGTGACTGGGAGCTGACTACAGGATAGTGACTGGGTGCTGTTTACAGGATAGTGACTGGGAACTGATTACAGGATAGTGACTGGGAACTGCTTAGGATGGAGACTGGGAACTGCCTACAGGATACTGACTGGGAACTGCTTTCAGGTTAATGGCTGGGAAGTACTTACAGGTTCGTGACTAGGAGCTGCCTACAGGATAGTGACTGGGAAATGCCTGCAGGATAGTGACTGGGATCTGCTCACAGGATAGTGACTGGGAGCTGATGACGGGATAGTGACTGGGAACTGCCTGCAGGATAGGGACTGGGAGCTGCCTACACGATAGTGACTGGGAACTGCGTATAGGATAGTGACTGGGAGCTGCCTACAGAACAGTGGTTGGGAACTGCCTACAGGACAGTTACTGGGAACTGCTTACAGGATTGTGACTGGGAATTGCCTGCAAGATAGTGACTGGGAACTGCTTACGGGATAGTGACTGGGAGCTGCCTTCAGGATCGTGACTAGGAACCGACTGCAGGATAGTGGCTGGGAACTGCCTACAGGATAGTGAGTAGAAAGTACTTACAGGATAATGACTTGGAATTGCCCACAGGATAGTCACTGGGAGCTGCCTACAGGATAGTGACTGGGAACTGCCTACATGATCGTGAGTAGGAAGTACTTACAGGATAGTGACTGGAAACTGCCTTCAGGTTAGTGACTGGGAACTGCCTACAGGATAGTGACTGGGAACTGCCTACAGTATAGTGTTTGAGAACTGACTACAGGATAGTGACTGGGAGCTGACGACAGGATAGTGAGTAGGAAGTACTTACAGGATAGTGACAGGGAACTGACGACAGGATAATGACTGGGAACTCACTACAGGATACTGATTGGGATCTGCCCACAGGATAGTCACTGCGGACCTCCTACTTGATAGTGACTGGGAACTGTCTACAGTATTGTGACTGGGAACTGCTTACAGGATCGTGACTAGGTGTTGACGACAGGATAGTGACTGGGCCTGCCTACAGGATCGTGACTGGGAACTGCCTACAGGATAGTACCTGGGATCTGCTTACAGAATCGTGACTGGGAACTGCTTACAGGATCGCTACTGGGTGCTGCCTTCAGGATCGTGACTGGGACTGCCTGCAGAATAGTGACTGGTAACTGCCTACAGGATAGTGATTGGTAATGCCTACCTGTTCACTGCATGGAGGATGCAACAAGTAACTCCATTGCTGTGGAGTTAGTTTTCATCCGGTAACTCATTGATATTTTGCCACGTGTTGAACCCCTGGGTAGTAACTGGAGAATGACCCAGAGTGTTCTCTTTGCTAAAATAGTGTGAAATAGAGGAATCCTGCAGCCACCATAAACAATGTATCTGAACACCTTGAGGTGACTGTTTCTAGAAGAGCTGAAGGGGAAGCCACAGGCCAGTTGGATTTCAAGGATGCATCACTCTTCATTATATAACCTATAGTTCCAGATCCATCACCCCACAGCTCCTTCCCATCCCTCGACATTAGCAAAAAGGAAGGTTAAACGAGCAGGCAAGATGGGACATTAACCATTTATATAACAGACTGAATGTGGCGAGAGGGTCAGAGAGCCGGAGAACGTCAGTTTCATTCCAAATGGAAAGTTGGGAAGCGGGAAATTCCAGAGACGGTGAGCTTCAGTGGGCGCAGGCTCGAAGTCCCACTGCCAGGTTGGGATCGGTGTCTTTGCTATCAGACTGCTACACTTATTAGTTCAGAACAATTTCAAGTGAAATGCAACAAACCAAGGGAGCAAGGCACCCAGGGAGGGACACAACAGCCCAGGGGGGAGACACATCAGCAGATCACATAGATATTAGAGGAATATGAGACGAAAACAGCTTTCCTTTCCACGCTCGCGGCTGTTCAATGATGTTCATCACGTTAACTATTCAGAGCTCGGGTGATCTTACTTGCTTACAGGAGACGCCGGCATATGCTGCATCCTGTCTGAACACTTCCTGAACTAATACATCTTCTGAATAGCGACTCCGCCAAGATCCCCTCGCCAGGCAGGTCAAAGGCGAACTCAATGAGGGTACCTGAGATATAACAGAGACAAAGCTGACCTTGTCAATGTGGAAATTGTCCCACAGTAGTTTGGGACAAAAAGGAGTCCTGGTTGTAATGCAGGCATTAGACCAGGTCACCCACCCTGTGCCGCCTCCCCTAGCCAAGCACAGTTATTTGGAAGAGGGTTGGTACTTCGGACTTGGTGATCATTGCCTGCTTACTCCAGGGGTTTTGTTTGTAGAAGCGAATGTGCGCAGCGAAAGAAACTGGAAAGGACGAAAGCTCCCAGGAGAAGCAGCAACTTGCTCTAACGTGATTCTTTCATATTCTTGATTCATATTGTTGCTTAGTAACAAACTCAGCAGAAGAGTTTGCCCTCCTAGTGCAGTTATGACCCTTCTTAAGCCACATGACAATCTGAGTTATCATGTAGCTTGTGTGCTGGCCCATGTTTCATGTTGTAGTGGCCAGCTGTTGCTTTAGTGCAGCATATGGCTCACTCTAAGTCACTGGCATGTATCAGAAGGATTTACAGACTGATACTCAGGTTGAACCTGTTTGACCATGATGAATGCCCCTTTCTTGACTAACATGCCCAGGAATAGGACATGAATCCGCAGCTTCTAGCTCAGTGATTTGAGACAAACGCTAACACCAGCTTATTTTGACATGGATAATATTGAGAAGATTGATTAGTTGTTTTTTTTTACAGAAAGTAGTTCAAAAATGTGAAGAAAGAGAATAGAGAAAAAAGAGGTTCTTTTAAGACCAGATCTAAGAGTTGACGTTCTAAATTGGAAGAAGGATAATTTTGATGGTATTAGGCAAGAACTTTCAAAAGCTGATTGGGGGCAGATGTTTGCAGGTAAAAGGGATGGCTGGAAAGTGGGAAGCCTTCAGAAATGAAATAACAAGAGTCCAGGGATGGTATATTCCTGTTGACTGAAGGGAAAGACTGGTGGGAGCAGGGAATGCTGAATAACTAGAGAAATTGAGGTTTTGGTTAAGAAAAAGAAGGAAGCATATGTCAGGTATAGACAGCAGAGATCGAGTGAATCCTTAGAAGAGTATAAAGGCAGTAGAAGTATACTTAAGAGGGCAAAAATGGGACATGAGTTACTTTTGGCAAATGGGGTTAAGGAGAATCCAAAGTGATTCTATAAATACGTTAAGGACAAAGGGTAACTAGGGAGAGAATACGGTCCCTCAAAGATCAACAAGGCGGCCTATGTGTGGAATCACAGGAGATGGTGAAGATACTAAATGAGTATTTTGCATCAGTGCTTACTGTGGAGAAGGACTTAGAAGAAAAAGAATGCGGGGAAATAGATGGTGACATCTTTAAAAATGTCCATATTACAGACGAGGAGGTGCTCGATGCATGAAAGTGAATAAATCCCCAAGACCTGATCAGGTGTACTCCAGAACTCTGTGGGAAACTAGGAAAGTGTTTGCTGGGCTTCTTGCTGAGATATTTGTATCATCGATACTCATAGATGAGGTGTAGGAAGATTGAAGGTTGGCTAACATGGTACCATTTTTGAGAAAGGTGATAAGGAAAAGCCAGGGAACTATAGTCCAATGAACCTGACATCAGTGGTGGCCAGGTTGTTGAAGGGAATCATGAGGGACAGGATTTACATGTATTTGGAAAGGCAGTGACTGATTAGGGATAGTCAACATGGCTTTGTGTGTGGGAAATCATGTCTCACAAACTTGATTAAGTATTTGAAGTAGTAACAAAGAGGATTGATGAGGGCAGAGCGGTAGGTGTGGTCTATATGGATTTCGGTAAGGTGTTTCAAAAGGTTCCTCATGGTAGACTGGTTAGCAAGGTTAGATCTCATGGAGTACAGGGAGAACTAGCCATTTGGATACAGAACTGGCTCAAAGGTAGAAGACAGAGGGTGGTGATGGAGGGTCGCCTTTCAGACTGGAGGCCTGTGACCAGTGGTGTGCCACAAGGATCGGTGCTGGGTTCACTGCTCTTTTTCATTTACATAAATGATTTGGATGTGAGCATAAGAGGTATAACTAGTAAGTTTGCAGATGACAGCAAAATTGGAGGTGTAGTGGACAACAAAGAAGTTTATCTCAGACTACAATGGGATCTTGACCAGATGGTCCAATGAGAAGTGGCAGGTGGAGTTTAATTTAGATAAATGCGAGGTGCTGCATTTTGGAAAGGCAAATCAGAGCAGGATTTATACACTTAATGGTAAGGTCCTGGGGAGTGTTGCTGAACAAAGAGACCTTGGAGTGCAGGTTCATAGCTCCTTGAAAGTGGAGTCGCAGGTAGGTAGGATAGTGAAGAAGGCATTTGGTATGCTTTCCTTTATTGGTCAGAGTGTTGAGTACAGGAGTTGGGAAGTCATGTTGTGGCTGTCCAGGACATTGGTTAGGCCACTTTTAGAATATTGTGTGCAATTCTGGTCTCCCTCCTATAGGAAGGATGTTGTGAAACTTGAAAGGATGCAGAAAAGATTTACAAGGCTTTTGCCAGGGTTGGACGATTTGAGCTAAAGAGAGAGGCTGAATAGGCTAGGGCTATTTTCCTTGGAGTGTTAGAGGCTGAGGGGTAACCTTATAGAGGCTTATAAAATCACTAAGGGCATGGATAGGGTAAATAGACAATTTTCCCTGAAGTGGGGGTGTTGAGAACTAGAAGGTATAGGTTTAGGATGAGAGGGAAAAATTTAAAAGGAACCTAAGGGGTAACGTTTTCACGCAGAGGGTGGTGGGTGTATGGAATGTACTGCCAGAGAAAGTGGTGGAGCCTGGTACTATCATAACATTTAAAAGGCATCTGGATGGGTATATGAATAGGAAAGGTTGAGAGGGATATGGGCCAAGCGCTGGCAAATGGGATTAGATTAGGTTAGGGTATCTGTTCAGCATGGGCAAGTTGGACTGAAGGGTCTGTTTCTATGCTGTCCACCTTGATGACTCTATGACTTTTGTTGCTAATTATAAACCTTAGTTCTTAATAATTCAGTAATTCAGGATAGCAATTGAGCGTAGGTTCATAGTTCTTTGAAAGGGGAGTTGCAGGTAGATACAATAGTAAAGAAACCATTTAGTATGCTTGCCTTTATTGGTCAGTGCATTGAGCATAGGAGTTGTAAGTTCATGTTGCGGCTGTACAGGACATTGCTTTGGCCACTTGTGGAGAATTGCATGCAATTCTAGTCTCCCTCCTATAGGAAGTGTGTTGTGAAACTCGACAGTGTTCAGAAAAGATTTACAAGGATTGCCAGGGTTTGAACAATAGAGAGAGGCTGTAGAGGCGATAGCTATTTAACCTGGAGCATCAGAAGCTGAGGGGTAACCTTGGAGAGGTTTATAAAATCATGAGTGGCATGGATAGGATAAACAGGCAAGGTCTTTTTTCTTAGGGTGAGGGAGTCCAAAACTAAGGAGCACAGGTTTAAGGTGAGAGGAGAAAGGTACGAAAGGGGACCGAAGGAACAGAGGGTGGTGCATATATAGAATGAGCTGCCCGAGGAAGTGGTGGAGGCTAGTACAATTACAATTTAAAAGGCATCTGGATGGGTATATGAACAGGGAAGGTTTAGAGGGACATGGACCAAATGCTGGCAAATAGGACTCGATTTATAAAGGAAATCTGGTTGGCATGGACAAGTGCTGTATATCTCTATGACTCTATGACATTGGGCTGGCATTTCAGTGTAAGATTCACAGTTATTCATAAGATATATGTCACAGCATTCTCTGCAGGCCATAATATCAACTTCTTGTCTCTTTTGAAATGTAGTCACTGATGTAATGTGAGAAACATGGCAGCCAATTTATACACACAAGGTCCCACAAACAACAATGGGTAATCCATTTTGATTGTAATGATTGAAAGATAGATAAAGACCATGACAACAGGAGAACATTTACCTTTCTTTAAGCAATGCTGCATGTTTCACTGTAATGCCTGGTGAGCTAAGTTTGAGCTCAGTTTAAAATCTCAGCATTGGCTTGGTGCTGCAAGGGAGCATCATTGTTTGTTCAAACCTCTGGAAGGGACCTACACACTACCTCTACATAGGGCAAAAACAGGGGAATGGACCAGCTGTTCTGTCTTTCAGACTGTTAGTGGAGACGCATGGCCTCTTCTGTGCTGTAATCATTCAGTAGTCCAGTGAATCTCTAAAGTTTTGATGAACACATCTTTCACTACTTATTTCAGTCTGATCATGTGCCATGTATCAGGTGTTTGTGACACAGTGGATAGTTCATAATCAACTTTGGAGTTCATTGGCACAATCTTACAAGGGATGAGTGACGTGGACTATGAGAAGATTCGTGATAAATCAGACAAGAAGTTGATATCAATGTTAGGAACATCTTGCTCCATCTTCTATGCTTTTGACAAGTGGTCCAGCACGTTTCTCGTTGGGTAGCAGCAAGTTCGCAAATTATGGGGGTTATTGTCTTGTTAAAGGCTTGACTCACTTCACTCCTATTCAACTTGATATCTTACCAAACTTGCCAAACAAGCTAGACATTGAGAAAACTTGAGGAAATCAGAGTGTATATTTGGTGGTTCAGTTCGCTGCTTGTTCTAATGACCTCCACATTGCAGGCCACCAAACTGCAACAGATCTACAGGCACCAGTCTCACACACACCACGGCATCTGGCATTTGTCAATCCCTAACGTTATCATGGTAGCTCTCTAATCCACTTGCAGGCTGCTCAGGAAGCACACACTTGCATTGCAGGGCACACCAGCAACTAGCATTGAAAGGCCACAGCAGGGACACTTGGCACTCATAGGCAGGGACCCAGGAACGATTGGATTAGCCTGCATCTCAGGGATGCTCATTTGCTCTGTTAATGCCCACTCACTTAGTGATTATCTTCTTGTTCACACCATCAATGCCTTGCCATGCCTTGCCTATTAGCACAGTCATACAATCAGGCAACTTGCCTTGCTGGTCAGCAGTACTCAATCTAGAGGATAGACAACTTGCTGTACGGTAGTGTGCTACATCAATTTCATACCTGTACTATGTGCTAGCAGTTTACACAGCAAACGTACTGCATATGCAGCAAGCAGGCAGCCATGTCTCAAAGTCTTGAGGGAGGAATCCTCAGTGAAGTTCTTGGAGGGACTTGACAGTCAGGAAATCACAGCACAGTAAGTCAAGGTTAGCCTATTATACCAATTCAGGGATTGGCCGTGGTCAAGCGAGTGGACTACAGGTAGTTTTGTAGATCCACAGTGGGTGGCAGGTTAGTGGCGGAGTTGCTGGTGGTGATGGTGATGTGGGATGGGGGTGAGCTAGGCCTAGCAACATCAAGGAGATACACAACCAACTATCAGTGGTCATGGCACTTCTCATCCGGGCCATTCGGACAGGTCACTCAAGGGACTTGGCCACAGTCCGTCCACCAGATACAGCCACAGAAGTTAAGAAGAAGGAGGGTTGTAGGGGATAAAGGGGACCCTGGCACAGGAAGGAAATTCAACAAGCTATTCCTCAGGACTGGGAGCTGCAGGCTAAGAGAAGGGAGTGTGACAATTGTGAAAGGGGTGGGTTAGGGGCGACAATATTAGCAAGGAGGGATATGCTATAGCATGTCTGGGGAGGGGTCATAGAGTAGAGGTGTTCGTCCATGATCAGGAATATCCTGACACAGGGGCTGCAGGTAGGGGAAGGTGGCAGTGGGACAACAGTGTAGTGGTCAGCTCATACACCAAGGGCTGGGTGAGAAATGGGGAGCAGGTGCAGTCCCATGTTGATGGGCCCAGCAGGAACCTGAGGAGCTGCAAAGTTTTTGGAGTTTATGGGAAGAGCTTACAGGAAGGGGGTTTGGAAGTCTGGGACCTCACCAACACATGGAGGGCACTAGCTGAGGAGTGCCCACTGTCACTTTCCATCGTGCAGGAAATGGCAAGTGTGCAATGGGAAAGAAGTTGTTTGTGACCATAATCATAATGGGCGAGGTAAATGATTTGACCAATGGGGAAAGGGGGATGCAGCGGCCACTAGTGTTTAGGCTTTTAAAAATAATAGAACATGACACTTGGACCCATCCACTGCTCAAGACAAATCTGCAGGGTCCAATTTGGCTGTCTGAATACATTGTCCCCTGTTGGTGTTGCACTCCTTGCCCTAATATCACATCCTGACTCATTCACACCAACACTCCTGGTTGCACAGACTGAGAAAGCACAGGATGCTGTCGAGGGCCAAAGGTGTTACCAGCATCCATTGGCCACTATACATGCTCCTCTTGCATCCAGAAGCAGCAGCAGGCTCTGACACAGACATCAATCCATAGTAAACTCTGTGTGGCCATGAAGTTATGTCTTACACTGAAACAATGGCTTCACAAGTACACAAAAAGCCAAACAAGCAGATTTGAGGTGAAAGCAGTGACATTTATAATAAATTGCACAATAACCTGCATTGTCACCTGTGTCACCAATGTGCCCTCAACATGTTTTCTTCATTCTCTCCCTCCCATTAGGTCTCAGTGTAGCCCCTGCCTCTCGGGCCAATGACCCCTCCTGCTGGGCTGGCTCCCTCTGCCCCAGTTGTAGAAATAGGGACTACACTGAGAACCAATGGGAGGGAGAGAATGAAGAAATCATGTTGAGGGTACATTGGTGGCACAGGTGACAATGCAGGTTATTGTGCAATTTATTATAACTGTCATTGCTTTCACCTCAAATCTGCTTGTTTGTCTTTTTGTGCGCCCATGAATGTCATTGTTTAAGCGTAAGGCATGATTTCATGGCCACACAGGATTTACCATGGATTGATCTCTGTAGTGACAGCCTGCTACAGCATCTGGATGCAAGAGGAACATGTAGAGTGGCCAATGGGTGCTGCTGACACATTTGGCCCTTGGTCTACAGCATCCTATTCTTCCCCCAGTCTCTGTAACCAAATGTGTTGGCTCAGATGGGCCTGTGTTATACTTCCACATGCATACAAAGTAAAGTTTTACATTTAATCAGTGCCCAAGTAAGAAGGTGTGCCAAGAGTTTTCACTACATTGAACCCACCACCAACATTCCATCTAGCCATCTCCTGTAAAATATAAGTATGCAATGAAATGCGTTGATGAAAAACAGTCTCTGGCATGGTTACACACAGCACTAATAATAAAGCAAATCATATTACAACACATTATATTTAAATGCTAGCAACCCCATTCCCTTTGGTTCTGAACAGAAAATCTCCCCTGTACCTACCATCATCATTTACATAACTCTAATCTACACAACACAATGTGAAGGTAAAAACAGAGATGTGGTGGTTAGCTATGAAAAGCAGACTGTAGAAACAGTGACAGTACAACAATTCGCCATTTACATATTCTAGCCTTTCCATTTATTCTTTGTAAGAAAGAAATACATTTGCTGGTTGGTTGATTTCACAACAAAGTGTAACAAATTACAGCACTGAGTCATCATGAGGTGATTATAAAGTCAAAATAATAATCATTAGATTTTCAAGTTATACAGAATAAAACATGCTACGACAATTTTAATTCCAAATATTAACCAAACTATGACAGTCACATGAATTGATGTTAAATGTATGACAAATGATGACTGTAGTAAGAGCATCCTTCTAAAATGAAGGAAAGAACAAAAATAAATGACACGTTACTATATGAAATAATCTCAAACTCATATTCATGAAGACAATGGGACGAGGAAGCCAACATAGACTAACAAAGTCAGGATGATGGGTAGCTGAGACTTGGTAGAATTAAAGGGGAGAAAGTGAGGGCTGCAGATGCTGGAGATCAGAGCTGAAAATATGTTGCTGGAAAATCGCAGCAGGTCAGGCAGCATCCAAGGAACAGGAGAATCGACGTTTCGGGCATAAGCCCTTCTTCAGGAATGAGGAAAGTGTGTCCAGCAGGCTAAGATAAAAGGTAGGGAGGAGGGACTTGGGGGAGGGGCTTTGGAAATGCGATAGGTGGAGGGAGGTCAAGGTGAGGGTGATAGGCCGGAGTGGGGTGGGGGCGGAGAGGTCAGGAAGAAGATTGCAGGTGAGGAAGGCGGTGCTGAGTTCGAGGGATTTGACTGAGACAAGGTGGGGGGAGGGGAAATGAGGAAACTGGAGAAATCTGAGTTCATCCCTTGTGGTTGGAGGGTAGCATCCAAGGAATTAAAGGGGAGGAAAGTTATGGATGAACTGAGGTTTACAGTAGGTAGAGAATGGGAGATGGAAGTAGGCAGTCTTGATGATGTTAAGGAAACTCAAGTGGTAGTTAGGCAAAAGTGAGGACTGCAGACACTGGAGATTAGAGTCGAGAGGATGTTACATGACCTGCTGTGCTTTTCCAGCACCACACTCTCAACTCAAGTGCTAGTTACCCTACCTCTGAGCCAGAAGGCCTGGATTCAAGTCCCACCTACTTCAGAGGTGTGTCATAACATGTCTAAACAAGTTGATTAAAAACAGATACGGTGAGGGTCTTACAATGCAGTGGTAATGTCCCTACCATTGAGTCAGAAACCCAGGTTCAAGTTCCACCTGCACCAGATGGGTGTTATAACAGGCTGATTAAAAAAAATTCTTATACATAGGTAATGGAGTTAATAGTGGTAGTGACCCTATATTTAGATGAGAAGGGACAGGTTCAAATCTCACCTCATGATCTGGTATGCATGGAGCTGCATCATAACACAAGGGTATTGGATAGGTAGGGACTAGGGCGGTGGCTGAATGAGAGGGTAGGGTGGCAGTTAAGTGGAAGATTGGGGTTGGCTGGAGTTGGATATGTCAGGGAAAGGCCAGTCGCTTGCTGAGAAGGCTGGTTTGAGTTCTAGGCCTCAGTGGGGAGGTGGATTGAGTTGAGTCCATAGGGAGTCAAGGGGCTTGTCTACATTCTCCTCATTAATTAAATCATAGAGGTTTCATTCTGGTATATCAATGCCACACTCTTTCTGAGAGTGTGGTCCCCAGGATTGAATTTGATATTCTAGGTGTGGTCTAACCAGAGCTTTATGTTTTAAACAGTGGAAGCACAAGAAATCAAAGTCGGAGGAAAACTAAATTGTGGGGGTATAGGCAATCACAAAGATAGGGAGAAGTGAGGTCATAGAGGGGTTTGAAGGGAGGCCTTTTCTATTATCTTTTTTAAAGTTCAACTGCTGTAATATCTTCTTAAGGTTTATCTGTTGTGGTGTCATGCACTGTTGTAATCAACCTCACTGCAGAGTAATTACTACTCTTTGATTGTGAGTATCTTCCCAACTAAAATTGATTTAATGTTGAAATCTAATATTTTTTGTTTTACTTTATATAACTCGATACTAATTACTTTCAGCTTATTGAAAATGTACATTATCATAGAAGCAGCAGATATTAACTGCTTGCAAATTACATTGCAGCATTGTTCAAAGTCTATTGCAAGATTTAACTGAGCCACATTTGCAAATTTCTGTTCGGCATAGATTTTTCAAATGCATGATGCATCTTGGAAATAAAGCAATGCATAAATACTTAAAACAATATAGAATTATACTGAAGCTAAAGTAAAATCTAGAAATTACCTTATGGAATTGATATAATCCTTAATTGTCTGTTAATTTGTTGGAGATAGCTGTTTAGAATAAATAGATCGAGCTAGTAAACTATTTATTGTCTTGTTCTCAACAATTTCTGTGATTGAATCTTTTGATATTAAAGCTAATGAAATGTTAAAAAAAACTGGTAATCATGGTTTGTCATTCATTTCCATGATTAGATGAAACTTTTCATAGGCATAATGTTTAACAAACGATGTTTAATTTTTTAACTTATTGCTGCAGACATGATCTATCACTGATGTATTTGATTGACAGCAGAACAAATAGTCTATTTTTCATTGTTCACAGCCAGCTTCTTAAGAAAAGCCTGTGGAATCAAGCTTTTCTGGAATGGATGGAATTGGAATGACCTGAAGAATGCTTGATTTTAAAATACCAAATGTGTTTTTGTTGCATCGCTCCAGAAGGTTACATTACAAGAGATAATTCTGTCTTCTACCTTTAAGATAGTTCTGTATCCAAATGGCTAGTTCTCCATGTATTCCATGAGATCTAACCTTGCTAACCAGTTTCCCATGGGGAACCTTGTCGAACACCTTACTGAGGTCCATATAGATCATGTCCACCACTCTGCCCTCATCAATCCTCTTTGTAACATCTTCAAAAAACTCAATCAAGTTTGTGAGACATGATTTCCCACCCACAAAACCATGTTGACTATCCCTAATCAGTTCTTGCTTTTCCAAATACATGTGCATCCTGTCCCTAGGATTCCCTCCAACAACTTGGCCACCACTGACATCAGGCTCACTGGTTTATAGTTCCCTGGCTTGTCCTTACCACCTTCTTAAACAGTGGCATCACATCAGCCAACGTCCAGTCTTCCGGTACCTCACCTGTGATTATTGATGATACAAATATCTCAGCAAGGGGCCCAGCAATCACTTCCCTAGCTTCCCACAGAGTTCTAGGGTACACCTCATCAGGTCCTGGGGATTTATCCACTTTTATGTGTTTCAAGACATTCAGTACTTCCTTCTCTGTAATATGAACATTTTTCAAGAGGTCACCATCTATTTCCTGACATTATATACCTTCCATGTCTTTTTCCACAGTAAATACTGATACAAAATACTCATTTAGTATCTCCCCCATCTCCTGTGATTCCACATATAGGCCGCCTTGCTGATCTTTGAGGGACCCTATTCTCTCCCTAGTTACCCTTTTGTCTTTAATGTATTTATAGAATCGCTTTGGATTCTCCTTAACCCTATTTGCCCAAACTAACTCATGTCCCGGTTTTAGAACATAGAACATAGAACAATACAATGCATAACAGGCCCTAGTTTTGCCTTCCTGATTTCCCTCTTAAGTATACTCCTACTTTCTTTATACTCTTCTAAGGATTCATTTGATCTATCTTGTCTATACCTGACATATGCTTCTTTCTTTTTCTTAACCAAACTCTCAATTTCTTTAGTCATCCAGCATTCCCTTTACCTACCAGCCTTTCCTTTCACCCTGACAGGAATACACTTTCTCTGGACTCTCATTATCTCATTTCTGAAGGCTTCCCATTTTCCAGCCATCCCTTTACCTGCGAACATCTGCCCCCAATCAGCTTTTGAAAGTTCTTGCTTAATACCATTAAAATTGGCCTTTCTCCAATTTAGAACTTCAACATTTAGACCTGGTCCATTTTTTATTCACCACCATTTAAAAACTAATAGAATTATGGTCGCTGACCCCAAAGTGCTCCACCGCTGACATCTCAGTCATCTGCCCAATCTTATTTCCCAAGAGTAGGTCAAGTTTTGCTCCTTCTCTAATAGGTACATCCACATATTGAATCAGAAAATTGTCTTGTACACACTTAACAAATTCTTCTCCATCTAAACCTTCAGTCCCAGTCTATGTTTGGAAAGTTAAAGTCCCCGACCGTAACCACCCTATTATTCTTATAGATAACTGAGATCTCCTTACAAACTTGTTTCTCAATTTCTCTTTGACTATTAGGGGTCTATAATACAATCCCAATAAAGTGATCATCCCTTTCTTATTTCTCGGTTTAAGACAGATAACTTCTCTGGATGTGTTTCCGGGAATATCCTCCCTCAGTCCAGCTGCAATGCAATCCCTTATCAAAAATGCCACTTTCCCTCTTCTCTTGCCTCCCTTTCTGTCCCTCCTGTAGCATTTGCATCCTGGAACATTAAGCTGCTGGTCCTGTCCATCCCTGAGCCACGTTTCAGTAATTGCTATGATATCCCAGTCCCATGTTCCTAACCATGCTCTGAGTTCATCTGCCTTCCCCGTTAGGCCTCTTGCATTGAAATAAATGCAGTTTAATTTTCCAGTCCTACCTTGTTCTCTGCTTTGTCCCTGCCTGCTCTGACTGTTTCATTCGCCTTTGTTCTCAGCTGTACCAGTCTCAGATTGTTCTCTTTTCTCACTACCTCCCTGGGCCCCAGCACCCACCTTACTATTTTAAATCCTCCTGAGCACCTCTAGCAAATCTCCCCGCCACTATATTAGTCCCCCTCCAATTCAGGAACAATCCATCCTTCTTGCACAGGTCACTTCTACCCCAGGAGAGATTCCAATGATCCAAAAATGTGAATCCTTCTCCCATACACCACCTCCTCAGCCATGCATTCATCTGCTCCATCCTCATATTCCTGCCCTCACTAGCTCGTAGCACCGGGAGTAATCCAGATATTACTACTCTCGAGGATCTCTTTTTTAAATTCCTGCTTAACTTTCTATATTCTCCCTTCAGAATCTCATCCTTTTCCCTTTCTATGTCATGGGTTCCAATGTGTACAATGACCTCCTGCTGGCCCCTCTCCCCCTTGAGAACATTCTGCACCTTCTCTGAGATATCCTTGATCCTGGCAGCAGGGAGGCAATACACCATTCTGATTTTTTGCTGCTGGCCACAGAAACGTCAGACTAGAGAGTCCCCGAACACAATTGATCTCTTGGAACCTGATGTACCCCTCATTGTATTAGAGCCAGTCTCGATCCCAGAAACTTGGCTGTTCTTGCTGCATTCCCCTGAGAATCAATCACCTCCTACATTTTCCAAAATAGCATACTTTGACTCCTCTCTTACCTTTCCTGGAGTTAACCCATCTATGTGACTGTATCTGCAACTTTTCTCCCTTCCTATAACTGCCATCCATCACATCCCCTTGCTCTTGTAAATTCCCAATTGCCTCTAACTGTGTCTCCAACTGATCTATCCGATCTGATAGGATTCACAACCAATGGTATTTATTGCAGATATAATCCTCAGTAACACGTAAACTCTTTCTGAAATTCCACATCCAACAAGAAGAGCATATCACTCTCCTAAAGGCCATTTTTGCTTCTTCCAATCTACAGATCCAGAAAATAGCACTATCTTATTCCTCTACAAAACACTGCTCCAGGCTAACTTGATACTTATGGTTTATATTTTTAAGTTTAATGAAGAGACATATCTCAATATAACATATAATCAAGAAAGAACCCATTCTACTCACTACTGCAGACTTTCTGTATGGCCACACTTAAAAATATTGACTTATCTGTTTCTGTGCTATGACTTCTCCTAAACAGGCTTCTCCAAGATTAGTTGTGAATTTCATTGTTTGTTAATTTTCCCAATTACAATCTGATGTCCAGCTATATATGAATTCAAACAGTAAAGGCAGTAACTGCACAGGTTCACTGCTGTGTCATTTAGCAGTGTGGGTTTCTTTCTCTTTCTCTGCTGCACTGACTTCACCATATGCTGCCTTTGTCTGTTCCTCTCCCTTTTAAAAGTGCTGTTGTTTTGATTTTTTTTTCTCCAACGTGCTAAAACAATGCAACAGCATATAAAACAGTAACTGCTGCTCCAGGAATTTGAGGAAATCACCTCCAACACCTAAAATACCGCAAAAAAGAAGTAGCCTGTTACAGCCAGAAATCCATATCCCTATATTCCTTTCCTTTTTATGTATTCTCCAGGTATTTCTTGAATCTTGCTCTTGTGTCTGCTTCCATCTCCTCCTCTGGCAGTACGTTCCAGGCACTCACCACCCTTTGTGTGCACATGTCTCTTAAACATCCCCTCCCCCCGCACCTTGAACCTGTGTCCCTTGGTAATTTTCCCCTCCACCCTGGGAAAAAGCCTCATACATTCTGCTCTACTCAAGCCACCAATCTTATAAATAAGGGTGGGAACCCCCAACTGGGCGTCTGACCTTAAAGAACAAAGAACAATGTAGCCTGACATGATTGCTGACCATCTTAAAAATCCCTTCAATGGGAAGTACAGAATGCTATCCACATGACATTCTCAGTCTCTGGTAATGCTTGTTCGCCAAATAAATCAGAATTTGCCTGAATACATATTCCATAAGGCCAGCGAAGGCAGAAACATAACTAAGCTCTATGGTCAACAAACTGCTTTGATTCCATGCAGAAAGTTACTTTGCTGGAATTTTACAAGTTCAACAATGACCATAGTTGAGAGGACAAAATCTACTTTCAACTTAATTGCATGGCAAATTGAAAATCTACCCCTGTGATTCGCAGCAGCTGGCAACACCGCTGTAGTTCTAATGGTTGTGTTCAAGTGATTTAGTCACTGTTTAAAGAAACTAAGACTTTACCAATATTGAGTTAATGAAGCACTCAATATTCACATGTGAAAGCTCCTAATAAGATTAGCTTCAGTAATACCATGATAAGGGTGAAAACAACATTAGTATAGTTTGCAGTGTCATTATGCTGTTAATAATTATGTTTTATCCACTGAGCTGGGTAATAGTGTTAACCTGTTGACTGCTGCTTGACCTTTGTTAAGCTGATTTGGAGGTTGTTGGTCCCCAGATGATTCAACCCTATATGTGTTTAAACATATGCAAAACCATCTACCAATGACACTCAAGTACTGTAAAATACTTGGAAGTGATAACAAAAATGAAATGCTCCAGCAGCTGCTTACTACCAATAATCCAGAAGAGCTCTGGACATCTTTGAAATTTTATATTTTTAAATATGGCACTCATTCTACAGTATGGCTGGAGAAATTGGGATGAATGCTACAGCAATTCCCAATGAAATTAGTCAGGCACAGACTCAAATATAAAATCACAGCACTAAACCACCCCTGATTCAGCACCAACTGCTCCTAAACTGCCACTATGTATGAGAAACCATGAATAAATCTGGTGAGATAGCTGGATTTGCTCAGTGATCACTTGATGCCGGAGTTGACACATTGTTTATGTGAAGTGGGGAACCATCCAGAGCTCTGATCAAAATTATGTTCATGTAACTCCTGAAGCTGACAGTAGATGGCAGGAGAATTGATTCACATGGTGACCCATCACTGGTTTCTTCTCGTAAAGCACAAAATCAGGATCGATGGACTGCTTTTAAAATAAAAAAAAATAATTGGATAAATCTACTTTGATGGGAGGATAATTCTGAATAATTGCTGCAGTTAAAAACTGTGCTCGTCATCATAGATTTGAAAATCTTATGAAGATTGATGTGATTTTCTGGGACATTCAAAGATCAATGTATATTAGTCTCAGTTCCGTCCAACCCAGTAAAGCTTTCTACAGCTGTGTGATGTGTGACATGTCAAAGTGCTGTGCTGCAATATGACCACAACGACATTTACATTCAGGAAACACCTTTCATATCAAAAGTCTAAAATACTAAATTTCACAAAATTAATTTTCTATTTTGATGTACAAGTATTGCTACATTGATAAATATAGGAACCAATCTGCACCAACAATGTGTTCATTTACTTACTAGTGGTTTTATTTGTAAATAAAATATTTAACAGGACCTTTCTAAATGCAATACTTTAATTTGGTCTTTTACATCTCAAATTGCCAGAGCAGGCAGATAAAACTCCTCACCTGGAAGTTCACTTGCAATGAAATGTCACTTTTCAACAGGATACTTGTGTAATAAGCCCGATAATGAGCTCATAGCTCATAACTAGTGCTAAGTTAATGGCCAGAGAACAGACACTTTGCAAGATAATAGATTTTTCAGGCCAGATGACACATCATCAGATTCAAATATGTCCACATGTACTCACATGCCAGCTTGCATTTTATCTTTGAGGACTTATCTTTCAGTCTATCAAAAATATGTCAAGTTTCTCAGCTGCCAATCTGGTGGATTCAGTATTTTACTGCCTCCTGTCCCTGAGCAAATTTATTTATCACTGAGATTTAACAAAATAAATATCATGGCAAGCATTTAATATTTTAATATCCACTGTTACATCAACAATTCTTATGCTTCAGCTAAAGTAGTTAGAAATTATATTACTAACATTATTCAGTAAAATCATGAACAATACTCAAATATTAATGGAAAAAACTAAAATGCTGCCTTGCAATCATACTCTTATGCATCGTTTTGGTCACGGTCTGTACATGTAATCACACTTTTAACAGGTCGGTATCACCTGAGATCATTCTGGTCAAAGTCAGCAGTCTGGGGAAACAGCAATGTCTCCTCATGTTCCTAAACACATTCTCCGTGTTTAATGTCATCAAACATTCTATCTTCCTTAACCTTCTCTCCTGCACTGTCTTCCTCATGATATTGCTGTCTTGTTGTTGAAATTCTACCTATCACATCATAGACATTCTGCGTGGACTTTCAATTTGCTAGTCAGGCATGAAGCTGGCACTGCAGATCTCCATTTTAGTAACTGTTTGATTGTCATCTGTGGTCATTAAAATCTGTCTTTCAAAAATGAGTGCCAGAGCCACAACATCAGCTTTATGCCTAGGCTGCAAATTGAAATCGACCACTTCTTGTTGTCCAATATAAGACATTGATCATCTGTGGCACACCCCAGGGTTCAGTCCCAGCCAAGTCTTCTGTCATTTATGTTGTAAACATTTTGTAGGTTAGTAAAATATAGAATTGCTTATGTTTGTACAGGTAAGCTCTATTAATCACAATATGTACATCATGTCTGATATTTCAATCAATTCACATTTTCCTGTTCTAAACCAGACACAATTCTCACTGTAAATAGTGTAATCAACCCAATTCACTAGTGTTTGCAAATACTTCAATCAAATGTTTTAGTTCAAACAAGATTTTTGATCTATAAGGTAAGATGAGACTTTTTCTAAAATATTTGATCATGGGATGTGGGCATCCAACATTTATTGCCTATTCTTAATTGTCCTTGAGAAGAAGGTGGTGATCAGTCCTTTTTAACAGCTGTAATCCATGGGCTGAATATACCCACAGTACCATGAGGGAGGGAGTTGCAGGATTTTGATTCAGCAATTCTGAAGGAATAGTGACATATTTCCAAGTCAGGATGGTGAGTGGTTTGGAGGGATACTTGCAGGTAGTGGTATTCCCATGTATCTGTTGTTCTTGTCCTTTGAAGAGGTAGGAATCATGGCAAATTAAATTAATTTATAAGAATTTATCAGTACAAAATAAATAATAAAAAAGTATATTTAATAATACAGGACAGACTCTTTTGGTCAGGCTGCAAATGTATAACTTTCAGATGCCCTGGATGATAATATTGCCTTGGACCTTCCAGCATTCTGCATGAACAGCATTACCTTTATTAAGTTTTTCGGTTTCCTCTTCATAAAATGAGTTAATCATGATCTACCTCTGAAAAATCTGCACTAACTTTTCTCAATGAAGCCACTTTTGACCAAGTGGCTATTAATTTTGTTCTGAAGAATTGTTTCTAGAGGTTTACCCACCATCAAAGTTCAAGTGACTGGTTTCTGGTTGCTCAGCTTTTTCAAATAGGGGTGTAGTATTTGCAATTCTCCAGGCCTTTGACATGACCCGTGAGCCTAAGGAAGACTTGAAAATTATCTCTTGTTTCTTTTTGAGTTTTTTAACCTTCCCTTCAATTGAACACTACTAACTAGTTCAAAGCCCTGTCTACAGTCCTGATTATACAGCTCACCAGGTCCCAGCATGGTTCAAATGAAGCTATTCCCAACGCCAACAGATTCCTCCTTCCCAAGTACTGGTGCCAGTGCCCCATGAATCAGAATCCATTTCTCCCATCCCCGCCACTCTCTAAGCCATGCAGATACCTCTCTGATCTTATTTACTCTATATCACTTCACACATGGCTCAGGATTAAATCCTGAGATAACTTTATGGTTATGCTATTATCCTGAGATAACTTTATGGTTCTGCTATTTAATTTAGCTGCTCACAATTCCTGAGCAAATCCCCTTTCCTAGTCCTGCCCATGTTGTTGGTACCCATGTGGACTACGGCAACAGGATTCCTCCTCCCATCAATCCCACTCTTCTCTCCAGTAAACCTTGGTAACTTAACCTTCCATACTCTATTGATGCTGCACAGAACAGTATCTATTCCCCTAACCATGCTATCCCTTATTACTGCTACATTTGTTTTTTCTCCCCCCACTTAAATGCCACTCTGTGCTGTGGTCAGTTCACTCATCCTCTCTGCAGTTTGTACCCAAGTCCATACCTGGAACAAGAACCTCAGACATATAGGAGAAGGGCGCTGGCTGAGACTTATCCAAAGCTAAATTCGAGATCCCAATATCTGCTTCACTCCTAGTTGATGTCCATCAGCTCCTACATACTACAGCTGCAACACACTGCCCCAGTCATGGAAAGTCCATTTATTTCATTAATTTGGATGGTAAATATTTTAAAAGTGAATTACCTAACTGTTCACTTCAGCAATAATAACATCTCCTGATTCAAACCACGTGGCTAATCAAAAGACAAAATGGAAGAAATAACCAGCAATTACCTACCCTGCTTTCCTGTGGCTTCACATTTTCACTCTTAAATAGGTCACAGGGGCTCTTTGCCATTGGTTTTTATCCAGCAACGCAACTGCCCTTCTCACATAGGTCCACTTTCCCCACCTGCTTCACAGCAATGATGTAGTGGTAGTATCGCTAGACTATTAATCCAGAAACTCAGCTAATACTCTGGGGATCCAGGTTCAAATCTCATCATGACAGATTTTGGAATTTGAATTCAATTAACAAAATGAAAAATCTGGAATTAAGATCTACTGCGCACCGTGAAAGTATTGCCGATTATCAGAAAAACCTAACTGGCTTGCTGATGTCCTTCAGGGAAGGAAATCTGTTCTCCTCATTAGCTGTGGCCTACATGAGTTACTCCAGACCCACAGCAATGTGATTTACTCTCAACTCTGAAATAACCCAGCAAGGCCACTGAGTACAAGGGATGTTTGGATGGGTGATAAAAGCTGACCGGCCTGCAATGACCACCTCCCACAAGTGAATAAAAAAATCTTGCTGTACAATCTCCCAGTCTGAAAGTTCACCTTATCCTCACTTTCCAACCACTAACCTTTGTATACAAAGCATCATCATTTGCCATTTCTGCCATCTCTAGTAGGATACCATAGCAAGATACATCTTCCCCTCTCTTCCCTTGGCAGCATTCTGTAGGGACTATTCTCTCTACAATGTCATTGTCCATTCCTCCATCCCTCCTAACCATAAGACCATAAGACTAGAAGAAATAGGAGTGGAAGTAAGGCCATTTGGCCCATGGAGTCCACTCCACCATTCTATGACTGCTGATGGGCATTTCCTCTTCCACCCCCATGGCACCATTCCATGCAGATGAAGTAACAATTGCCATTTATTCCTCCTCCCTCCTAACTGTCCAAGGTCTCAAACACACCTTTCAGAAGAAACAGCATTTTGCTTGTACTTTTCCAATCTAATCTACTGCAAATAACTGCTCACACTGTGGTCTCCTTTATATTGGCGCGATCAAAAGCCGACCTGATAACTGCTTTGCAGAACACGACTGCTTTGATTATAAAAATGACCCTGACTTCCAGTTGCTTGTTATTTCAATAAGTATCTTGTTCTCATGCTAAAATTTCAGATCAGGTCTTCCTGCATTGCTCTAGGGAAGCCCAGTGCAAACTGGAGGAACAGCACCTCAATTCCTGCTTAGGTACTTTATAACTTTCAGGACTCAACATTGAGTTCTCTAACTTTCAACCATGAACATTGTACTCAATATTGATTACACACCCTCCTTCTGCTATTAATGGTATTAATAAAAGCAAAATACTACAGATACTGGAAATCCAAAAGAAAATAAGTAAGTGCTAGAGAAACGCAGCAGATCCGGCAGCATCTGTGGAAAGAGAAACACAGTTAATTTTTGAGTTCAATATGACTTCTTCAGAACAGGAGTCATGCTAGACTTGAAGTGATCAATTGTACTTTCCATTTTTATTTCTGATATCTTGCATCTCCAACAATTTTTCATTTTCTTGGGTTACTTCTGACATTTAAAAACCCTGACATTAAAAGATTGACATTGTATGTGAAACAATGAAATGCTCAGATTGAAAAGGGAATGGCTACCTCTCAGATTCATAGCTGGTGGGAAACAGATGAGAGACCTGAGCTCCCTCCAATGGGGAACTCCATAAGATCTAAAAATTCCAAAATCAGGGACATGACCTTGAATGGTAAAATATGAACAGACAAACCTTATCAAGGTATGAAGGAGTTAATTATAACCTCACAGAGGTGTGATCCAGCTGATGCTCTGGTGCATGAAAAGGTTAGGTGAATTGGCCATGCTAAATTGTCCATAGTGTTAGGTGCATTAGTCAGAGGGAAATGTCTCTGGGTAGGTAACTCGTCGGTGTGGAACTGTTGGGCCAGATGGCCTGTTTCCACACTGTAGGGAATCTAATCTAATCTAATCTAAAGCCATTATCACAAACAACGCTGTAAGGTACCTGCCATTGCCTAACACAGTTAAGACACTGGAAGACACCTTATCATAAGCAATGTTACAGAAGGAGTGTTCACACGTGCATCACTCTGGGAGCCAGGTATCCTTCACAACTGGATGGGTATTATATTGTTTTCTATTACGGAAGCAACATCATACCTGTCCAGTCTAGTCTGGACCAGGGCATGGAAAAAAACTAAAGATAAAAATGGTGTTATAAATACTGGAAAATTCAGCAGGATGGCTACAGAAGGTGCCTTTTTGATATCATATGTCTGATCAAAAACAGTGGATAACACTGGAGTGTGGTTACTGCAGTAAGGAGAGAGACAGAGACAGGTCACTTCTGGAAGCAGGCTTACCATCAATATGTGCCTATCTGTGTGTGTCTTTGTAATTTTCAGTCAAATTGTAGAAGTGGTTGTACCAAAATAACTTTGTAACTCACAATCAAATTTGTTTAGGAGTCTTGTATGCAGTTTACGTGTAAATTCTGAACAAATCACGGGAAGATCTGCACTGGGAAGGGAATCTTATGAAACCAATAATAAAAAAAATAATCTGAGGTTGAGCCAAACTCTTGTGCTATTTCATCTTGTTCTTATAATTGCTAAAGTCCAGGAATTATCACAAATGGAAATCTTTGCACAAATTACAATATTAGCCAGCATTCCTGAACTGGAATAGTTCTGGGTATGCAGTTCTCCTCACTCGATGAAAATACGGAAGGAAAAACCCATGGTGGATATGCTGGATATATTGCAGTTAGGACTTAAGAAGTGAACAAAGCTGTTACTGTGCAGTAGACCAGTAGGTTGCCTGGGAAACAGAGAGACAGAACATGGATTACAAACAACTAAGTTTGGTTCCTCTCCAGATGCCGTTTATTAACTGCTGGAGTGGCAGGCTAAGGAGATTATTGAAGAAGTTTAGATAATTGTGCAGATCTAATTGAATAAAAGAACAATGTGGTCTTCAGTGGTGAGGTTCCTATAAAAAATTCATAAGTAGATGATCTGAAGGTCCATAATATGATTTTGTTGCAAACTGATGTATAGAGCAGGGTGAATTGCAGTAGTGTCAGGTTGGCCATTTCCTACGTTCTGAGGAAGATTCACATTGGGCTCAAAACTTTAACCCTGGTCTTTCTTCTGCAGATGTTGCCAGGCCTCCTGAAGTTCCCCAACACTTTCCGTTCTTATTGATGCCTATTTCCTTGCTGGGCTTGCACACTTTGATGAGCAGGCAGATTGCAACAGAGGCGGAATTTTCCCAGCACCTGAATGACATGGGTCATTGCGAGGAAGGTTTGAAAATCACGTGGGATGGTTGTCAAGGAGCTGCTCGATGTTGAGAGCTGAAAATCCCATTTTCAACCAAGTATTGAAGGGCGAGACAAGATTCTCACTAGTGCAGCTGATTTGCATGTATTAGCATGGATTAAACATTATTACTTAGTCTTGCTCTATCAGCAGGCAATATCTTATCCTCCTACCCGACAGAAACTAAACACTGACAATTCCGACGGGAAAGTCAGAGTGGTTACCTGGAGACACCAACTGATTGCTTCGAACTTCTACCCAGCACCAACATCCCAGGGCACACTCCATGGGGAATCCAAATTGGGCATATACCAACCTCACTGCTTCATCATGGCTCAACTCTGATCCACTTACAGTACAGTTCTGCACGTCAATGCTACTCTTCCAGAGTTCATCTACACCTTTCATTGCAATGCAACTGCAAGGACACTTTGCGCTCCCTCATCTTATTGATTTAACAAGGGAATTTCTCAATGTTGTTTGATACTTTAACAGACTTTTACATTGAACAGCTTCTCAGGGCTCAGGGAATTCAGTAGCTGAAGTGATAAATAAATAGTTGGATGGCAGTATCACTTGTGGACCAAGTGTAGTGGGATTGACTCCAGCTCCTCAACTAGATCTACTAGGAAATCCATTCCTCTCTCTGTAACCTGATATACGTTTTACCTCTTGCAGGGTATCTCACCCAATGAACCCACTCCAGCAATCTCCTGCTATTCCGGTCTCTTTACCCAGGATGCCTTCTTTCCACACCATCCTCAACATGGTGACATTTGCCTTTTTCAAAACATTAATAAATACTGTAAATAATTATGACATGAGTAGGGGAAACTATTGGAAGCGATTTTGAAGGACAGTATTAATCTGCACATGGAGAGACAGGGATTGATGAAGAACAGTCAGCATGGTTTTGTGGTCATGTTTGGCCAACTTGATTGAAATTTTCGAAGAGGACATTAGCAAGGTTTTTGTGTTGGAGACTGACAGTGGAGGTGAGAGCCCATGGAATTCAAGTAAATTTGGTTTGCTGGATTCAGAATTGGTTGAGTGCAGGAAGCAGTGAGTGATGTCAGGGTTTTTTTGTGATTGGGGTGTCCAGTGGGATACTGCACAGATTGGAGTTGGGGCCCGTGTTATTTGTGGTGTATATAAATGATCTGGCCTTGAATGTCAGAGGTTTGATCAGTAAGTGAATGCTATAAAAATTTGGTGGTTGGTAAATAATGAAGAGGATAGCTTTAGATTACAGGAGAATGTTGACGAGCTGGTCAAATGGGCTGATCAGTAGAAATGGAGCTAATGTGTCTGAGTGTGGGTAATGCACTTTGGCAGGACAAACAAGGTAAACAAATACATTGTGAACAACAGGACCCTGGGATGCACCGAGGATCAGAGGGACCTTGGTGTGTATGTTCACTGGTCCCTTACAGTCAGGGGATGATAGATAAAATAATTAAGAATGCATATGGGATATTTGCCTTGATTAGCTGAGGTATAGGGTTTAAGAGCAGGGAGGTTATGCTGGAACTGTATAAGACATTGCTTAGGCCACAGCTACAGTACTGTATTGTCACACAGCTGGTCCTTTTTTTTCTAAAAGCTGTTCCTTTTCTCACGAGACTTGATTTTTTTCAGAGATGTTATAAACAGCTCCCGACTCCAGGCTGACTAGTTTGGTACAAAGATGAAAAAGGATGTTGAGAAGCCTTTTGTTTAAATGCAAACAGATGAGATTTCAGGCCAAAGTGGTCATGTTTTAGAAGTGACCTGTAGAATGAAAAGGGAGTAGTCAGCTCTCTAGCTGAACAGTTCAGCCTCGAACTAGTTAGGAGCTCAGCTGTGTGGAAACAGGCTCTCTCTCTCCTTCTGCCCTTCTAACTTCAACCTGTAAGCATTTATTCCATTTTTACTGTTTTTTAAAAGGGGACTTGCTTATGGGACTGTTGTGTATATTCAGAACAGCATAATTAAGTTTAGTTTGGATAGACTGAGTTCTGTGGAGGTTCTTTATTCAGTTCTTTATGTTTCATTGTGCAATTTTGTGAATAAATTTTTGCCTGTTTTAAAATCTGGTAGTCAACCTAGCTAACTTACTCTGGGCAATTTTCACTGTACACTTACCAAAACAAATTACAAAGTTATGGTCTGGGCTGCCTGCTTAAGAATATTTTGAGTGGATGCTTTTTGTGGGATTTTAAACAGAGAGTGGTAGGTGCTAGTGTCTTTAATTGGGGTGTTGGTTTGGTTGGGTAGACAAAGCTTGGGATAGTAGTGGCTCTTTCAGTCGCCAGAAGTTTTCTGGATGTGGATGCGTTGACTTTGGAAGTTTTGTAAAAGGTTAATAAAACCAAGTTGCAATAATTAGCAGAGAAGCTGGAATTGGAACTGCCTGCTTCTGTGAGGAAAGGAGAGATAATTACAGCAGCAGCTCAGCATTTAAACTTACTGGAGAAACCATCAGAATCTATAGAGATGGCAAGAATTCAATTGCAAATGAAGCAGCTTGAGTTAGAGGCAAGAGATAAGGAAAGGGCAGCAGAAATGACAATTAAAAGCAGAAGAGAGGGAAAAAGAGAGAGAGAGCAGCGGAAGAGAAAGAAAAAGAGAGAGCTTTTGGACTTCAAAAAGGAAAGTCAGCTTAATAGGCTGGAGATACAGGCTGAAGATAATTGTAGCAAGGAGGCAATGCGAACTCATGTGGAAGAGCAGACAGGTAAAACAGCAAGGTTAGCAGCTGAATTCGCTGGTGATTATGAGCTGGTCCGTAAAACATGGTTTGGCTTCCAGAATCAATTTCAGTTCATGAGGGAAAGAAATTGGGGCAAAGAGAAATCCTCAGATGGAAAGGGAAAGGTAGATCTCAGTGATGAACATAAAGATAACTTAACACAGGGTAAGGGACAAAGAAGTTAAAAATCTCCGGTGTTTTCATTGTAATAAAATGGGCCACACAAAATCACAGTGTTGGTGGGCTAGGAGAAAGCCAGATGTAGGAAATCCGAACAAGCCTGGGAGTTTTGTTAGACTAGTAATAAAAAATATAAGGGATGTCAGACAATTGCCTCAGAGTGTACAAGATGATCAGAGGTTGATTAAGGAGGAAGTGCCAGATCTGCTTAAAAAATATACACGCAAGGATAAAGTTTATTTACATAGGCCAGGAGTATCAGGTAAAGAAGTTACAATATTAAGGGCCACAGGATCCTCTCAGTCTGTAATGCTGAAGGATGAGGAGCTATGTACTCCTGAGGGACTATTGCCAGAAAAGGTACTGGTAACAGGAATTCATCATGAGACAAAAAGTGCTCAATTATGTAAAATGAGGTTAGCGAGTCCAGAGAAGAGTGGAGAATTTGTGGTAGAAGTACTGGACAAACTCTCAGCTGCAGGAATACAATTTGTCCTTGCAAATGATATCGCTGATTCAACAGTAGGCGTGCTGTCTACTCTAGTTCAAAGACCAGTGGAGACACAGGCCAATGAAGAAATGAAGGATGTTTATCCAGGAATTTTCCCAGATTATGTGACCACAAGATCACAGAAGCACACGTTGAAGCAGGAGAGATCAAAAGGCACAGATAAGGAAGCTCACGTAGCTTTATCCAAGAATGTTTTTGATTAGATAAGTGGGGCAAAGCCAGAGCAAATAGGTAAACATGCAAGTATCTTTAGCTCTGCTAAGCTGATCAAATTAAAGCAGAAAGCTGAGAATTTAAAACAGTTATATCAAAAGGCGTATACAGAGAAGGAGAGTAATGCATCCTTGTGTGTTATTACTTAACAAATAATGTCTTAATGAGGGAATGGAGACCATCAAACATTCAAGCAGATGAGAAATGGGCAGAAGTTCATCAAATTGTTTTGCCAGTAGGGTATAGAAAGGAGGTGCTGCGAGGGGCGTATGAGCTACCACATGGCGGTCATTTAGGGATAGAAAACACAGGATAAAATACAAAGACATTTTTACTGGCCTGCACTACACAAGGATATAGTTGAGTTTTGCCAGATTTGTCATACACGTCAGTTAAGCAAAAAACCACAGACAGTAATAAAACCTACAACTTTAATACCTATTCCAGTATTTGAGGAACCTTTCACAAGAGTCTTGATTATTTGCATACGTCCCCTACCTCAAACAAAAAGTGGGAATAAGTATTTATTAATAATAATGTATGTGTCGACTAGATTTCCAAAGGCAATCTCATTATGCAACATCACAGCTAAAAGGAATGTAGAAGAATTACTTACATTTTTTTACTAGATACGGACTGCCAAAAGAAAGCCAGTCAGATCAAGGATCAGACTTCACATTCAAACTGTTCAAGGAGGTTATGGATAACTTGGGAATAAAGCAATTCAAATCTGCTGTGTACCATCTGGAATCACAGGGAGCAGTAGAGAGATGGCATCAAACAGTAAAGACCCTATTGAGAGCTTATGGTCAAGATTGTCCAGATGATTGGGATAGGGGAGTTCTATTTGTACTTTATGCGATCAGAGAACTACCAAATGAATCGACCAAATTCAGTCCACTTGAATTAATTTTTGGGCATGAAGTAAGAGGACTGTTAAAACTGATTAAGGAGAAATTAATAAGTCAGAATGTAGAGATCATCCATTTGGACTATGTGTCAAATTTTAGAGAACGATTAATAGAGCTAGAGAGTTGGCTAGACAGCATTTAAAACTATAACAGCATACCATGAAACAGGAAGCAGATAAGAAATCACAAGTTTGCAATTTTGCAATTGGGGATAAGGTATTGATGTTACTTCCAGTAACAGGTGAGCCTTTAAAAGCCAGGTTTAGTGGACCTTATCAAATTGAGATGAAATTGAGTGGAGTGAACTAGTTGATAAAGACTCCAGACAGGAAGAAATCTCACAGAGTGTGTCATATGAATATGCTTAAAAAGTGTTTTGACAGGGAAGGAAAGCAAGAGGAGAAGGAAGAACCAAGTTCAGAGGATTCTGAATTGGACATTCCTCCATTAAATTGGACAATGAGGAAGTTGTCAAAAATTGGGATAAATTATTGAGTTACCTTCCATAAGAATATTGAAATGAACTGAAAGAGTTATTACTATCACATGGGGAGATATGCGGAAATAAACTGGGAAGTAATAAACTTGATGTAGTTATAGGAGATGCTGCTCTGATTAAGCAATAATCTCATATGCATAACCCTCTAAAGTTGGCACAGGTTCAGAAGGAGATAGAATGCATGCTCCAAGATGGCATAATCAAAGTGAGTTACATTGACTGGAGTGCACCCATAGTCATGGTGCCAAAGCCAGATGGTACCCAACGGTAACGTGTGGACTATCACAAAGTCAACGCCATTACAAAGACTGATGCATATCCAATTCCATGGTTGGAGAATTGTGTTGAAAAAGTGGGACAAGTAATTTACATTTTTAAGTTGAACTTGGTCAGAGGCTACTGGCAAATACCTCTGTCAGAGAGAGCAAACGCAATTTCGGCTTTCATATTGCCAAATGGACTATATCAGTTCAAATCATGCCATTTGGTATGAAAAATACTCCAGCCACATTTCAGAGACTGACTAATAAGGTCATTGCCGGATTACCCAACTGTGTGGTGTATATTGATGACCTAGTGATGTTTAGTCACTCATGGGAGGAACATTTACAGCATTTATCGGACTTGTCCAATCAACTTTGGAAGGCAGGCTTGGTGGCAAACGTAGCTAAAAGTGAAATTGCCAAAGCCCAAGTCACCTTCCTGGGCCATGTTATTGTACATGGACAAATGGCCCCATGAAATGCAAAAACAAAGTAATTGGGGAATTTTTCACATCATTGACAAAAATAGAAGTACTACAGTTCCTGGAATTGAATGGATTTTACCGAAAGCTTGTGCCGAACTTTAGCAGTGTGGCTGCTCCACTCATTGAATTGTTAAAAAAGGGCAAGTTTCAGTGGACAGTGAACTGTCAAAAAGCATTTGACAGCCTAAAAACTATGTTAACCACTGCCTCAGTATTAGCTACACCTGATTACACAAAGTCTTTCAAGGTGGCTATCGATGCCAGTAATGCTCCCACAGGAGGATGATGAGGGGATAGAAAGACCCATCAGGTATTTTACCCGGAAGTTGAACATTCATCAACAAAATATTCAACTGTGGAGAAAGAGACTTTAAGCTTGGTGCTGACATTACAACATTTCAATGTTTATATTACCAGCAATGCATCTGAGACAATCGTATACATTGATCATAAACCGTTGACATTTGTGGAAAATTTTAAGGACAAAAATGCCAACCTGTTTAGATGGAGCTTGTTGTTGCAGCCAATCAGTTTGACAATTGTGCAGGTGGCAGGTCATGGAAATGTGATTGCTAACGTGTTATCGAGACTTGAATGAGATACAGAGGTGTTCAGTGGTGAGTGTGCCACAGCCTGAATTTGCATGCAGTTATGTATGCTTGCATGTTTATAGTTAATATAGTGTATATGTGTGTTTCGACTACTAACCAGGTTTTTGAAGGGTTTTAAAAATGAAGCCATCTTTTGATATTGCTGGTTCATTTTTTTAAGGGAGGAGGTGTCACAAAGCTGGTCCTTTTTTTCTAAAAGCTGTTTCTTTTCTCAAGGAGACTGTGTCCTTGGTTTATTCAGATGGGTCATAAACAGCTGCCAGCTTCAGAGTGACTAGTTTGGTACAGAGATGAAAAAGGATGTTGAGAGGCCTTTTGTTTATATGCAAACAGACGAGATTTCAGGCCAAAGTGGTCATGTTTTAGAAGTGACCTGGAGAATGAAAAGGGAATAGTCAGCTCTCTAGCTGAGCAGTTCAGTCCAGAATGAGTTTGGAGTTCAGCTGTGTGGAAACAGACTCTCTCTCTCTCCTTCTACTCTTCTAACTTCAACCTAATTTCAACCTGTAAGCATTTGTTCCATTTTTGCTGTTTTTTAAGGGGGTTTGCTCATTGGGGCTGTTGTGTATAATCAGAACAGCATAATTAAGTCTAGTTTGGATAGACTGAGTTCTGTAGGGGTTCTTTATTCCGTTGTATTTCATTGTGTAATTTTGTGAATAAAGTTTTGTCTGTTTCAAAACCTGGTAGTCAACCTAGCTAACTTACGCTGGGTAATTTTCACTGAACACTTACTGAAACAAATTGCAAAGTTATGCTCTGGACTGCCTGTTTAAGATTGTTTTGAGTGGTCTGGCCTAGTCCATTACAGTAGGCACTTCTGGAAACTGCATTTTAGCAATGATGTTATTGCACTGGAGAGGATGCAGATGTGATTAACCAGGATATTGCCTGGGCTGGAGAGATTCAGCTATGAAGAGAGCTTGGATAGATTGGGGTTATTTTTCCAGGAGCAGAGAAGACAAAGGGGGAATATAATTGAGGTTTATAAAATTAAGGGGCATAAACAGGGCAGAGGGGATGCAATGTTTCCCCTTGGTGGAGGAATTAATGGCACGGGGCATTGATTTAATGTAAGGGACAGAAGGTTTAGAGAGATGGGAGGCAAAATATTTTCACCCAGATGGTGCTGAGAATCTGGAACTCACCATCTGCACTGACCCTCACAAGTTTAGAAATATTAAGATGCGCACTCATGATGCGAAAGCATACAAAGATATCAGCCAAGTTCTAGAAAATGGGTAACAGTTAGATGCTTGTTTTGACTGATGTAAACTTGATGGGCTGAAGGACTTTTTCAGTGCTGTCGACCTCTACGCGACTCTTTGAGCCCTGATCCTTGTGGTACCCTACTAGTTTCAGGTTACCATCTTGAAAATGCCACTCTTTATTCCAACACTTGGGAGAGTCAAGGACCAGAGTCAGTACCAGAGGAATGTCAGAGCTAGGGGATCAGCCATTTAAGACAAAGATGAGGAGGAATTTCTTCCTCAGAGTGTAGTGAATCTGTAGAATTTTTTAACACAAATAGCTGTTGATGGAGGGTTAAGAAAATTCGAGACTGGGATAGATGGTTATTTAACCATTAAGTGAGACAAGACTAATGGAGAAAAGGCAGAAAAGTGGTGGAACAGACCCAATGAGCTGAATGGCCTACTTCTGCTCCTTTGTCTTATGGTCTCTACCCCATTCCCACCTCTCTGTAAACATTGGCGCAGTGTGTAATCTGCCTGGCTGAGCTATGTGTCTGGGCCTATCTGCAATTAGTCAGTGAGAGGAGAATCTTCCAACCTAGAGAGTTGAAAGCCGTGTTCTCCCTCTACCCAATCTTTGGTACTGTGCCCAATTTTGTTCACATCTAGAACCTGAGAGTAATATCAATTTGCGATATTTGAGAAGATTTGTAGCTCAGGTTGAGGTTCAGTTTGCTCGCTGAGCTGGAAGGTTTGTTTTCAGACGTTTCGACACCATATTAGGTAATATCATCAGTGAGCCTCCAGTGAAGCACTGGTGTTCTGTCCCACTTTCTATTTATGTGTCTTGGTCTGTTAAGGTGGGTGATATCATTTCCAGTTTTTTTTTCTCAGCGGTTGGTAAGTGGGGTCCAAATTGATGTGTTCATTGATGGAGTTCTGGTTTGAATGCCAGGCCTCTAAGAATTCCCATGTATGTCTCTGTTTAGCCTGTCCTAGGATGAATGTGTTGTCCCAGTTTAAGTGGTGTCCTTATTCGTCTGTCTGTAAGGATACTAGGGATAGTGGGTCATTTCTTTTGGTGGTTAGTTGGTGTTCGTGTATCCTGGTGGCTAGTTTCCTGCCTGTCTTTCTGATGTAGTGTTTGTAACAGTCCTTGCCTAGTATTTTGTAAATTACATTTGTTTTGCTGGTACAGGGTCCTTTAGGTTCATCATTAGCTATTTCAGTGTGTTGGTAGGTTTGTGGGCTACCATGATGTCAAGGGGTTGGAGCAGTCTGGTAGTCATCTCTGAGATGTCTTTGATGCATGGTAGTGTGATTAGAGTTTCTAGGCGTGTTGTGTCTACTTGTTTGGGTTTGTTGTTTAAGAATCAGCAGACTGTGTTTATTGGGTACCCGTTCTTCTTGAAAACTCTGTATAAGTATTTTTCTTCTGTCGCTTGTAGCTCCTGGGTGCAGCAGTGTGTTGTGGCCCATTTAAATAATGTCCTGATGCAGCATCTTTTGTGGGTGCTGGGATGATTGCTTTTATAGTTAAGTATCTGCCTATGTGTGTTGCTTTCCTGTAGACACTGGTCTGCAGTTCTCCATTAAAGATGATGTTATTTAGCATGGTGATGAAATGTCTGAAACCAAACTTTCCAGCTCAGCGAACAAACTTACAACCTAAGTAATATCAGTTTCAGAGCTATTTCCACTTTGATTTTAAAATTACATTCTTTAATCGTTTCCTTAATCCCCAAAAGCTACAGTATTACAGAAAAAAATGAAAAACTCCAACAAACTTTAGAAGCGCACAGTCTTTTTTTTTAAGCCAAGAGTGAAAGAGTGTGGAAAAAGTGTGAAAACTCGGATCAATACCATTTGAATTAATAATTATACGAGGGAGAGGGGTGTTGCTTGAGTGCACTGAATTGTTAATTGTTGAGTACAGTATTCTCTGCATAGTAAAAACACATTCTGAATTCTGATGAAGTTATACTGGATTCTAAATGTTAACTTTTTCCCCCAAGATACTAACAGACCTGCAGAGTTTTTCTAGCATTCTCTGTTTTATTTTAGATTTCCAGCATCCACAGTATTTTGATTTTATTCTCGGTCTAATTTTGTTTTACCATCATCAGTAAATTCAGATAGTAAGCCAGCTGGTAACTTCAATCAAGATGGGCCAATGGGCTGAGAAGTAGCAGATGGAGTTTAATTCAGATAAATGCGAGGTGCTGCATTTTGGGAAAGCAAATCTTAGCAGTACTTATACACTTAATGGTAAGGTCCTAGGGAGTGTTGCTGAACAAAGAGACCTTGGAGTGCAGGTTCATAGCTCCTTGAAAGTGGAGTCACAGGTAGACAGGATAGTGAAGAAGGCGTTTGATATGCTTTCCTATATTGGTCAGAGTATTGACTACAGGAGCTGGGAGGTCATGTTACGGCTGTACAGGACATTGGTTAGACCACTGTTGGAATATTGCGTGCAATTCTGGTCTCCTTCCTATCGGAAAGATGTTGTGAAACTTGAAGTGTTCAGAAAAGATTTACAAGGATGTTGCCAGGGTTGGAAGATTTGAGCTATAGGGAGAGGCTGAACAGGCTGGGGCTGTTTTCTCTGGAGCGTCAGAAGCTGAGGTTTACAAAATTATAAGGGGCATGGAGAGGGGAGTCCAGAACTAAAGGGCATAGGTTTAGGGTGAGAGGGGAAAGATATAAAAGAGACCTAAGGGGCAACTTTTTCACACAGAGGGTGGTACGTGTATGGAATGAGCTGCCAGAAGAAGTGATGGAGGCTGGTACAATTGCAACATTTAAGAGGCATTTGGATGGGTATATGAATAGGAAGAGTTTGGAGGGATATGGGCCGGGTGCTGGCAGATGAGACTAGATTGGGTTGGGATATCTGGTCGGCATGGACGGGTTGGACCGAAGGGTCTGTTTCCATGCTGTACATCTCTATGATTCTATGATTATTTGAATTGTTTTAAGAAGCTGGAACTTTATGCCCTAAAATTTGAGTTGCAGGCATGGGATCAACGCTTAGCCAGTGCAGAAAGTGGTTATTCAAAGGAAGAGTGTTATTCCTTCGATGGATCTTCCTGTGGTCCACGAGATCATGAAGAGAATTTTAGCCTTGTTGATAATGCTATCAACCCCCTTTGCCATTAAATTCTAGTGCAAAGTGAGACATAGAATCCCTACTGTGTGCAAGCAAGCCATTCAGCCCATCGAGTCCACACCCAGACACACCCCTTTAGCCCATATTTCCCATGGGCAGCCCATCCAGTCTGCATACCCCTGGACACCCTAACATGGCCAATCTTCCTAACATGCACATCTTTGGACTATGGGATAAAACTGAAGCTCCAGGAGGAAACGCACACAGACACAGGGAGAATGTGCAAACTTCACACAGATAGTCAGCTGATGGTGGAATCTAACCTGGGTCCCTGGTGCTGTCAGGCAGCAGTGCTAACCACTGAGCCACCATGCCTTGGGGAAGAAGCTGCTGAATAGAATCACCACTAGAAGAGAAACCTGGGTGAATGCACATAAATAATTCAGTGATAAATTTAAAAACTAATCAAGGCATATTACTCTGAACTTTCGAAAAAAAAACTGGCAGCTATAGGGGAGGAATTGGATATGTCGGAGCTATGATGTTAAATGATAAAGAGCATATTTAGGCTTTTTCCCTCATTCATGGTATGTGGCATCCCTGGCTAGGCCAGTGGCCAAACCTAATTGCCCAGAGGACAGTTAAGAGTTAACCACATCATTGTGAGTCTGTAGTCACATATAGGTCAGACCACGTAAGGACAGCAGTTTCCTACCCTAAAGGACATCAGTAAAGCAGAAGATTGTTTTCCCCCAGGTGTCATTAAACTCTTAATTCGAGATTCCAGCATCTGTTGTAGCAGGATTCAAACAGATGTAACTAGATGAGAACTCTGTGGGGAGCTTGGGAAGTAATTGCTGGGCCCCTTACTAAGATATTTGTATCATCAACAGCCACAGGTGAGGTGCCTGAAGACTGCAGATTGCCTAATGTGATGTCATTGTTTAAGAAAGTTTGCAAGGAAAAGTCTGGAAACTATAGACTGGTTAGCCTGATGTCAGTGGTGGGTGCATTGTTGGAGGGGATTCTGAGGGACAGGATTTACATGCATTTGGAAAGGTAAGGACTGATTAGGGATAGTCAGCATGGCTTTGTGCATGGGAAATCATGTTTCACTAACTCAATTTAGTTTTTGAAGAGGTGACAAAGAAGATTGATGAAGGCAGACCGATTGACGTTGTCAATATGGACTTCAGCAAAGCATTTGATAAGGGTCTGCATGGTAGACTGGTTAATAAGGTTAGATCACATGGGATCCAGGGGAGCTAGTCAACTGGATACAAAATTGGCTTCAAGGTAGGAGACAGAGGATGGTAGTAAAGGGATGTTTTTCAAACTGGAGGCCTGTGACCAGCGGTATGCCACAGGGATAATGCTGGGTCTACTGTTTTTCATCTTATATGTAAATGCTTTGGATGTGGATATAGGCGATATGGTTAGTAAGTTTGCAGATAACACCAAAATCAGTGGTGTAGTGGACAGTGAAGAAGATTACCTCGGTACAATGGAACCTTAATCAGATGGGCCAATGGGCCGAGGTACAGTAGATGGAGTGTAATTCAGATAAATGTGAGGTGTTGTATTTTGGTAAGAGAAATCGTTACAATTAATGATAGGGCTCTGGGGAGTGCTGCCGAACAAAGAGACCTAGGGGTGCAGGTGCATAGTGGCTTGAAAGTGAAATTGCAGGTAGACAGGGTGGTGAAGAAGCCATTTAGCATGCTTGCCCTCATTGGTCGTAACATTTGACTATAGGGTTTGGGATGTTGTGGCTGTACAGGATGAAGGTGAAGCCACTTTTGGAATACTGGTCACCCTCCTATAGAAAGGATGTCGGTAAATTTGAGGGCATGAATAAAAGATTGACAAGGATGTTGCCAGGACTGGAGCGGTTGAGTTATGGAGAGACGCTGAAAAGGTTGGGGCTATTCTCCCTAATGTGATGCCATTGTTTAACAAAGTTTGCAAGGAAAAGCCTGGAAATTATAGACTGGTGAGCCTGACGCCAGTGGTGGGTACGTTGTTGGAGGAGATGCTGAGGGACAGGATTTACATGCATTTGGAAAGGCAAGAACTGATTAGGGATAGTCAGCATGGCTTTGTGCATAGGAAATCATGTCTCACTAACTCAATTTAGTTTTTGAAGAGGTGACAAAGAAGATTGATGAAGGCAGACTGATTGACATTGTCAAAATGAACTTCAGCAAAGCATTTGATAAGGGTCCGCATGGCAGACCGGTTAATGAGGTTAGATCGCATGGGATCCAGGGGAGCTAGTCAACTGGATACAAAATTGGCTTCAAGGTAGGAGACAGAGGGCAGTGGTAAAGGGATGTTTTTCGAACTGGAGCTCTGTGACCAGTGGTCTTTTCTGCATGCCTTCAAATTTACCAATATCCCTTCTACATGAGGGTGACCAGAATTGTATGCAGTATTCCAAACGTGGCCTCACCTACGTCCTGTACAGCCACAACATCTCAAACCCTATTGTCACATGTTATGACCAATGAAGACAAACATGCGAAATGGCTTCTTCACCACCCTGTCTACCTGCAATTTCACTTTCAAGCCACTATGCATCTGCACCCCTAGGTCTCTTTGTGTGGCAAAACTCCCCAGGGGCCTATCATTAATTGTTGGAGCGTCGGAGGTTTAGGTGTGACCTTCTAGAGGTTTATAAAGTCATGAGGGACATGGATAGGGTGAATAGTCACAGTCTTTTTCCCAAGGCAGGAGAGTCCAAAACTGGAGGGCATAGGTTTAAGATGAGAGGGGAAAAATATAAAAACGATCTGAGGGTAACGTTTTCACACAGAGGGTCGTGCATGTCCGGTATGAGCTGCCAGATGCAGTGGTGGAGACGAGTACAATTGCAACATCTAAAAGGCATCTGGATGGGTATATGAGCAGGAAGCGTTTACAGCGATATGGGTCAAGTGCTGGCAAATGGAACTAGGTCAGATTGGGATATCTGGTCGGTGCGGATGAGTTGGACTGAAGGGTTTGTTTCTGTGCTGCATGATTCTATGACAATGACCTGGGTTTCCTGATTAATCATCTTGTCACAATACCACTAAGCCACTGCCTCCCCATGTCCATTGTTACATCTTATGAATATTTTTTACTTTCTGTGACAAGATGGATAATAGCTACAACAAGATGAAGGAGCAAGTAATTAAGATATATAACAGAATATGATCATTTATTGCCGGGGCAATTGAATACAAAACGTTTGTATCTCATTTGTATAGGATATTGGTGACACCACATTAAAAATACAATTTGGTCTTTGTCCTTAAGAAAGAGTATAAACATGTTGGAAGGTTGACCAATCTGATACCTGCAATGGGTGGGTTGTCTTATAAAGCACAGTTGGACTATCAAGGTCTGTATCTGCTAGAGTTTAGAAGACTGAAAATCAACTTAATTGAAGCATATAAAGTCCAGAGAGGTCTTTGATAATAAAGTCAAATTAGCTCATTTGTCTGATTAAGTCTGCTCCACCACTCAATCATGACTGATGGCACAGGTACATAGTTTCTTGAAAGTGGCATTAAAGGTAGACAGGGTGGTGAAGAAGGCATTTGGCATGCTTGCCTTCATTGATCAGAGCTCTGAGTACAGGATATCATGTTACGGCTGTACAAGACATTGGTAAGGCCACATTTGGAGTACTGTGTACAGTTCTGGTTTCCCTGCTTTGGAAGCATGTTATTAAACTGGAGAGGTTGCAAAAATTTACAAGGATGTTCCTGAAACTGGAGGGTTTGAGTTATAAGGATCGGGTGGGACTTTCTTCTCTTGAGCCTAGGACGTAAGGGGGTGACCTTATAGATGTTTATGTGCTCAATGCTTTCTTTACTTGTTTCAAGTAGAATTCCAGTAGAATTCTGCAGTGGTGTCACCTGCCCTGACACCACTGCAGACATCTGATCTGTCTTCCTGGGAGTCAACCCAAGGAAAACGACAGACCAGGCGGCGTCCCCAGCTGAGCACTTAGATCCTGTGTGGACCAGCTGGTGGAGGTATTCACTGACATCTTCAACCTCTCCCTCCTACAAGCCAAATTCCTACATGCTTCATGAATACCACCATCATCCCAGTATCTTAGAAAGCACATGCAATTGCCTTAATGACTACCATCCAGTGTCTTTGAGCTCCATAATCATGAAGTTTCCTCCCTCAGTCCAATGTTGTGCAGGTTAGGTGAATTGGCCATGCTAAATTGCCCATACTGTTAGATGCATTAGCCAGAGGGAAATGGGTTTGGGTGGGTTACTCTTCAGAGGGTCGGTGTGGACTTGTTGGGCCGAAGAGCCTGTTTCCACACTGTAGGGCATTTAATCTAATCTAATCAAGTGCTTTGAGAGGCTGGTCATGGCCCACATCAACAGGTCTCCCAGTATGCCTCGATCATCTACAATTTGCCTACCAACGTAACAGGTCCACAGAGGACATCATTTCTCTAGCCCTGCACTCATCCCTGGAACATCTGGACAACAAGGACACCTACATTAGACACCTGCTCATCGACAGCAGCTTTGCCTTCAACACCATTATCCTCTCCAGACTGATCTCAAAACTCAGAGACCTGGGTCTCAGCTCCGCTTTCAGAAAATGGATCCTCAGCTTAATGACCCACAGACTGCAATCAGTGAAGGTGGACAACTGCATCTCCTCCCCGATAACACTCAACACTGGAGCCACCCAAGGATGCGTTCTTAGCTCCCTACTGTATTCCCTGTAAATCAATTAATGTGTTACCAAATTCTGAATGAATGCCACCTATAAATTTGCTGATGACACCACTGTGGTAGGACGGTTGTCAAACAATGATGAGTCCGAATACAGAAAGGAGATAGAGGGCTTGGCAATGTAATGCAATGATAACAACTTCTGTCTCAATGTCAACAAAACTAAAGAACTGATTATTGATTTCAGAAAGAAAGGAGGTGAACACGCCCACATTGACATCAATGAAGTGGAGGTTGAGAGGGTTGAGAACGTCAAGTTTCTAGGAATGATGATAAACGACAACCTGTCCTGGACTTTCTAGGTAAATGTGACGACCAAGAAGGCACAACAACACCTCTTCTGCCTCAGGCAGCTTAGGAAATTCTGTATGTCCATAAGAACCCTCACCAACCTTTACAGATGCACCATAGAAAACATACTGCCCAGGTGCATAATGGCCTGGTATGATAACTGCTCTGCACAGGACCGTAAGAAACTACAGAAGTTTGTGTGCACAGCCCGACCATCACGGAAGCCAATCTCCCATCCTTGGACTCCATTTACAGGACTCATTGCCACAGAAAGGCTACCAACTTTACCAAAGACCCATCCTAACCCAATAATGCTCTTTTACAACCTCTTCAGTCCCTCTTCCGTCAGACAGAAGACACAGAAGCTTGAATATATGCGCCAACAGATTCAAGAACTGTTCCAAAATAGTCAAATGAATAATCAAGACTGCCTTCACATTTGTATGAAGTTACAGAGGTAGAAAACTATTTGGTGATGATTTACAATTAGAGAAATTACAATAAAGTTTCATATCCAAAGTAGTTATTTATATTGAGAAACCTAAGTAGAAAGAACCATAGCGTTGGAGACCATGAAGGTTGTAAACAGTATGTGATAGAACAACATAAATCAGGTACCAATGTTTAGTTGATGTTCTGCTTTGGGATTTAAATCCTTGATACTGTGCAGAGAAGAGAAAACTAAGGCTTTAATGTAAGGACATTAACTATTAATGGTCATTAATGAAAGAATGAGCAATCGTTTTAAAAAAAAACACAGCATGTGATGCAATGGTTCTCAAAATTTTTTATTGGCATAAATAATTTGAACATGATAACCTCACCAAACTTTGCACAAAACACAAATTAATATTTGCAGTTCAAAGAGCTGATATCGAATAGAACAGATGAAATTATAAATACTTTCTTAAAGTGTAGAAAACTTTATAAACGTTACTGTACAAATGTACACAAGAGACCGACTGTATCTTTGCACCAGAAACAATTGTTCTTTCAGATGAAGTAGCAAAAACAAATCATTCCTGCCCGTTTTGCAAAGGCATTGTCACTAACACTGAAATTACATGATATCCATTAATTCTGCTTCATACTATACAGGCTCGAAGAGTTTAAAAAGGAGAGAGAAATAAAACTAGCTTTGTTTACCAAAGTAGGCTTTTGCATTTTTTCTGACAAAGCTGCTGAGGTCACTATTCACAAAATAACATGCTAAGTACTAACACTCCTGACTTTAAACAGTGACTTGCAAGCAAATTGGAGCTAATAGAACATCTTAGCAATTCCTTACAGACACAAGACAGTTGGCCATGCAGAGTCATGGTTTTTGTACAATGTGTCTTATTTGTGATAATCTCAAGAGAGAATGATTTCTCACTGACCACTGGTGGTAATGTTCCATCCTCTCCTGCTGCGGACTGCTACATGCTCCCAAGTCTTTTTGTTTTGGACTTTAACAAAAATGCTGATGGCTGCCATTTGGAGTTGTGTCCTGGCAGAAATTTAAAAACCTGATGAAAATGATATGTTTCAAGGTAAAGACTGGCAAATGGAATTTAAAATAAAAATCCATTCTTGAGGATTTGCTGGCAATGCTGTTTGGTTTTGACACTTGATTAAAATACAAACCCAGCTGAAGCATTGCAGTGACTGCCTCCCTAACTCCTTGCCACCACAAAGTAGGGAGACAAACAAAACCTCTTGTTTCATTGTTTACAAGCTTCTCCAGCAAGAACATTCAAATTGTCATAGTGTTAACAGTTAAAACTTGATTTTTGAAGATGTAATCTTTTTAATATATACATAGCTATCTTTCAAAAATTCTCATGAAATAATTTCAATTATAAATCCCAATGACACATTTCGATTACAATTCATTGAAAACATATTTAACAGTAGATTTATAGCTATTTTTCAGCAGATTGGCAGTAGGACAGTAAATTACTGTAAAGTGTACTGTCATTTCACTTCTTGATCCTGAATTAAAATCAAATCCAGGTTTATGGGATAAAAGTATTCTCTTATTTTATAAAGATCAATAACCTTTGTGTAAGAATCCCACATAAAATTAGTTTGCTCAGTCTCAATCTGGACTAAACCATTTATAATTCAACAATAATTTGCCAATGTTGTGCTAAGCAGATGTAAGGATGATTGGTGAGTGACGTATTACCCTACAGTGGAGTTGACAAGACGTTTGTATAAGGTTGGAGCTAAGGCACATAGTTAGGCTTGAGTGAAAGAAGACTATTTTGCATCAGTCCAGCAGTTAGCTGACCCAGGAAATGGTTATTCAGAGACAAGGGATTCCTAATATAGAAATGGGTTTCTCAGCTCAGAATACTGATATCTCACAACTTAAAGATGACAAACATATGAATGTAGACACAATTACATAGCAAACATACAATGAAATATTTGTAGTATACGTCAAGTGAAAAAAGCTATTCACGTTTTTAATGCAACACAATTAATGCATGACTTAATGTCAAATCCTGAAATGTTCAGTACATTTAAATTGTAAACAGACTGTGCTGGTGGTAGTAGAACAGAGCCTATGTTTGAGATTGTTAGGGTACGAAGTTGCGTTTGAGTATGTGACATGATATTTTGGCTGTACAGTAACTCGTATTTCACAGTAAAAATTCACTACATAATGGTGATGGAGAAGTTCAAGCATATTTGTTTAATAATTACATTGATGCCTTTCGTGCTGTGATGCAAACACTGTTTCTTTCTAAATGCTGAAAGGTATTGTTAGCCTATGTTAAACCCTTGTATTTAACCCTTTTGCTCTATTTAAAGGAAGCAGAATTACACACATGCTCAAAACAATATACTGTTATATTCAGAATCATTCCACACATAATTGGTGCCACTAATGAATCGTCCCCAGGGGTGTTTATAACAAATTTCTTCTAATTACCATTCCAGTACGTTCATTGTATCAACATCTGATGGTCTTGTTTGGATAAGCACATTTACAATAAAGCACATTGATTGCAAGCAAAATTAAATATTTATTAATTAAGTATGATTGAAATCCAGATATGTCATGTTGTGGTAAGTTCAAAGTAGGCTTTTTTCTTACCAGGTCTCCATTTCAAATGTTACAGATGAAAAATGGAATTATGCTTACATAAATTTCTAATCATTGGAACAAAGTAAAAGTGTCTGGCTTTTGATGGATCTGGAATTTGTGTGATAATGTAAAATGGCTAATAATGAGACAACAGCCCTAAATGTACCTGACTAAGCCATAATTGTAATTGGCCCAAATTGCAGGTCATCTGCAAAAACATTCAGTAAAGTTTTCATTTCTATTGATAAAGTACACATGTCTAAAGAGTTGGCATCTTGTTAGTTTATGAAATCACATATTTCTAAATGCCAGTCTGATATTATAAGGAGAAATGAACAAATACCCACTATAAGAATAGTGGTTTGAATGCTTGTATTTCCATTAAACTTTTCAGTCCAACACAATAAATAAGGTAGATTTCACAGCAACAGAATGTCAAGATACACTATCATTTGTCTGACCTATGGTGATACGATTCATCTCTCCCAGTATTATCATTGGACTGTAATTCCAGGGTCCCAGGTAATGTTCTGGGGATCTGGGTTTAAATCCTGTCACAGCAAATGGTGAAATTTGAATACAATTTAAAAATTCTGAAGAGTTTAATGATGACTATTGTTGATTGGTGGGAAAACCCATCTGGTTCACTCAAGACTTTTAGAGAAGCAAATTACCCATCCTTACCTGGTCTGGGCTACATGTGACACGAGATCCACCATAATGTGGTTTACTTTTAACAATTAGGGGTCAGGTAATAAATGCTGTTCTACCCAGTGATACCCACATCCATGAATGAATTTTAAAAAGTGCCAAACACTGAGACTAGTTTTGTGTTGGAGAATGACAGCCACTGAAAACTGCATCTCAGCTGTCAAAACATATTTTGCCAAGAGCTCTTAGGTTCATTAAGGATGCAGTAGGCTTTTATCCCATCTGTGATGGATTTCAACCAAAGCTGCAGTGAGATAACCCATTTGCCACCCAATATTTCTTCCGATATCTATTATTAGTACACAAAATCTAATTCAAAAACTAAGCATTTTTGATGTTTAATCAGTTAATATTCAAGCAATAATAAATACTAGTGATATTTTCTAAATTTGCTCTGATCTATAGCGGAGTGTGACTCCACTAGCTAAAGGAATGAGATGCGTAATACATCTGTTGAGTGAGGCTTGTTCTGCGATTACCCTTAGCAACATTACACAGCCAAATGCTTAAAATAGCAGCAACTACTTATTCTATTTTTGCTCATTAATTATGGCGTACTTTACATGATTACAAATGGAAAGTTGGGGGCTGGGGAGAGTGGAGGTGGCAAGAAAGGAGGAGAAAAGTGGCAAATGGTTATTGAATTGCAATCTTGTTGGAATAATTGGGAGACAATATTTCACAAACAATTTTTTAAAAGACACATGTAGGCAAGTGAATAGGTATTTCATATTCCATATTCTATGCAAATCTATTTTAACGTATGTAATGGTGCAAAGGCAAAAGACATAACATTGAAAAGCCACTTCATGACCACAACTGAATGCCACTAAAACCTTTCTACAATCTCTTCAATAAACCTTTTAGCTTTGAAAGCAAGGGAAAGTATGCAAAAACGAGTGCCTTTCCATTAAATGAACACATTTTGCTCACCTTGGAGTTTTTAAATCATTAGGGATTTGGGAAAAAAAGCTTTTATTAAAAGAGTATTGAGAATGTGGCACTTTCAACCTCAAGGAGTCGATACAGTGATATATTTAAGAGGAGGCTAGTCAATGAACAAGATTAGGACATATTGATAGGCTTAGATGAAGACAGACAGAAGGATAAAACCAGAAAGCACTTTAGAAATTCTGTAGTTCTGGCAGCATTAGTGGAGAGTTAACATTTTAGCCCAATGTAACTCTTTTTTTGAGAGAGATAAGAAGACATTTGTAACAAGTATTAGAACTATAATTGACTTGTGCTGAAAGGTTTGTTTCTGGTCAATAAATCCTATGTAAATCTTCAATTTAGAGTGTTAAGTATTTAATTCATATTTACTGTGTGAGGAAACTGATTTGATGGTAACAAGAGGACAAAGTGATGTTGATGTCTGTTACGTTCTGTACAATGTGAGAAAATTGTATTGACAACCAGCTTTATCAGTTGTTTTTGTAAAGTGGGTCACCAATTCAATGTCAATGTGATAGTCGGTAATGTTTTGCATTTACCTGGATGTCATGCAGAATGGCAGCAACAGTGGCCTATCTGAAGTCATAAATGTATATTTTATGAAGGCAAATATTTATAGTCGCGTCTGTTTGAAGCACAGAGATTTCACAATAAAGATACCTAATAGTAGAAATTACTAAGGTTCAGATAGCATCTGTGGAGGAGAAAAGCAGAGGCTAATATTTCTAGCCAATGATCAAAACTGCTCTTCTCCAACTGCTATGAATGTTAGAACAGTGCTCACTACACACACAGACACTCAGGCATGGAGGGTTCAGAAAATGAAAAATGTTTACATATAAACATGTGGAGTGGGAGAATAAAGAGGGAACTCAGGAAAATTAAACCAGAAAGATATGTATTTTAGGCACAAGGACAGCACTAAAGGAGCAAGTACATCCCAAGAAGACCAAAGAGCTAACTACTAAATGCCAATGAATTACTCCAAGATGGCAGCAAAATAGCAGCACAAATTGAGGACTCCAGCCCAGAGATCATCTGCTCTTTTTGCTTTTACACTTTTTTCCTTCTTTTACTGATTCTTTTCTTACTTTAACCTCCTTACCTTCTGTGGAGAGTGAGTTTGTGCAGTGTGGAAGAAACATTTATACTTTTCACTATACTCAGGTACTTCTGTACACATGACAATAAAATCTAACTGAGTCAATAATAGCTCCCTCTGGCTATTTCTAAATACTGAATCTAGCTGAGATCTGGACTTGGAAATGCATCACATAAGAAAGTAAGGCAGTCCTCTCATTCTACCTGTTACAGCTTGAAATAATTCAGAAAAAGAGTACACATACAATCAACAGTCAGTACAGCATAAAGAACAGGAATAATGCGATGGGAGCTGTATTGATTTCACCGTCAAAAACTACCAACTGAAATTCATGAACAAAATGAGAAATTTATAATTAAAGATACAGCCATCTCAGATATCACTTTACCAGACATTAACAACTTAGTCAGTTACCTATTTTTATCAAATAAAGGTGATAAACTTGGCTAATGTTTTACTCATTTTCACATTGAATTTTATTTTTGTTATTTGTTAAACTGGGAGATTAAGCTGGCTTGCTTTTGATCTGATAACATTAATCCACAAGTTTGTAATAATGGCAAAACTACACCGACATCTCTGAAGAGTTAACTTTCGCCGTTTGTTTGTCCTACTGACAAGAAACTGATAATATGATTGGTCAGCCTATTTTGATCCTTTTGACAAAACAAGTCACTTCTCCAATCAGTCTCAAGCCTCTGTCCCACTGCCTATGCTCAACACCTTTCATTATCTTTTGTAACAATACACACATGACAATAAATAAATGAAATCAAATATCTGATTGATGCTCTGGTAATCAATGATGATTCAAGGCAATTATTTAACAAAAGCTTCTGACCAAATAACAGAGACCAACAAAGTCACAGTTCACCCAACTAATGAATGTGATCCCTGCCATTGATAATTTAGCCAGAAACCTGGCATGTGAATAAAGTTGTATCCTCTCCTTGATAAATATATCACCCTTTTCACCAAGGGTGATAACTCTCAGGTTTTTAAACTGCAATGAATTGGAAGTGAAGTTGTTTTGCTTATGATACTGAATGTAGCTGAGGGCTGTCCCATGGCATTCAGATCTCTAGTATGCCTATTTCTCAATGTACTGAGAAACTACTGGCATGAGAATCTGTTAAAAAATCCATCTGCTGGACATTTTATTTATGTGGACAAGATTATTGTTTAATGTTTAGTTAAATCACACTAAACTAACCTCTTGAAACTTTTCAATTTAGCAGCTGTGGTCACAGGAATTGTATGGATACTGCTGCAGTATTGTATGCGTCTTCTAACACAGGTTAAGTTTTAAAATGTGTCACAACAGTGATGTCAAAAATCATATTAAAGGTAAAAAGTAAAGTGCCAAAGTCTTGCCAAACCATAGGGCTACTGTCTCATTAAAGAGAGAGAGATAGATGATCGGTGGTGGTTTAACCTGAGGGTCATCATGACTCAGATGAGGGGAGACATTAGAAAGAAGAATCCTTTGTGGTAACCTCAGTTGGTGTTAGAATTTGACCCATGCTCTTGGCATCACGCTGCATAGCAAAATCATATTCAGTAGCAAATCTGAAGACTTCAGCAATGGAATTAACTGATGTATATGAGACAGCTGATTATGAATTTTTATTTATGCTGATAATGGTACAAATTTCCATACAACATTAAATATTCAAGTACTGAATGTTCTTTGTTCAATACATACAGGGTCTGCCATTGAGTAGTTGCTGTTGGCAGGAGAGTGCAGGATATATTCTCCTGGTGTTCTGATAAATGCTGCCAGTGATTCTTCAATTATATTGCTAATATAAAATTACTAACTCCACTTTCTAGTATCCACAATGATTGTCAACAATTTGTAATGTTGGTAACATTTAAATAGAACTAACATCTGCTATGAACCAAGCATCTTGCATCTCGGAATCTTAACCCTATGTATGGACAACTTGTTTTTGAAACAGAAGTGGTAGCATGTACTCAAACTCATTGTATCTTGAATGAGCAGAAGGGAGGATAATGACACTATTATGAGGTATGACAGCCTTTCATTCAGTGCAAAGATTAGACAAACTTGGCAGAGAAAGGTAAAGGAAGATTTAATAGATGTGTTCAAAATCATGAAGAACTTTAAAAGGAGCAAATAAGGAAAAATTTCCATTGGTAGGAGAATTAGTGACCAAAGGACACAGATTAAAGATAACTAGCAGAAGACCTAAAAATAGATGAGGAAAATTTTATTTGAGTGGAGGAAGTTGCTCCCATCTAGAATGTACTATCTAATCCAATAGTAACTTTCAGTAGAAAAGCTGTATACATATTTAGAGTCATAGAGATTACAGCACAGAAACAAACCCTTTGGTCCAACTTGTCCATGCCAACCAGATATCCTAATCTAATTTAGTCCCATTTGCCAACACTTGGCCCTATAAACCCTTCCTATTCATATACCCATCCAGATGCCTTTTAAGTGTTGTAATTGTACCAGCCTCCACCACGTCCTCTGGCAACGTATTCCATACACGCACTACCCTCTGAGTGAAAAAGTTGGCCCTTAGGTGCCTTTTAAATCTTTCCCCACTCACTGTACACCTATGCCCTCTAGTTCTCGACTCCCCCAACCCAGGGAAAAGGCCTTCTCTATTTACCTATCCATGCCCCCTTTGATTTTATAACTTCTATAAGGTCACCCCTCAGCCTCAGATGATCCAGGGAAAACAGCCCAGCCTATTCTGTCTCTCCCTATACTCAAAGCCTCCAACCCTGGCAACATCCTTGTCAATCTTTTCTGAACCCTTTCAAGTTTCAAAACATCCTTCCTATAGGAGAGAGATCAGACTTGCATACAATATTCCAAAAGTGGCCTAACCGATGTCCTGTACAGCTGCAACATGACCTCCCAACTCCTATACTCAATGCTCTGACCAATAACGGAAAGCACACTAAGCATCTTCTTCACTATCCTAACTACCTGAGACTCCAATTTCAAGGAACTATGAACTTACACTCCAAGGTCTCTTTGTTCAGCAACACTTCCCAGGATCTTATCATTAAGTGTATAAGTCCTGTCCTGATTTGCCTTTCCAAAATGCAGCACCTCACTAAACTCCATCTGCCACCCTTGGCCCATATTATAAGATTCCGTTGTGCCCTGAGTTAATCTTTTTTGCTGTCCACTACACCTCCAATTTTGGTGTTGAAAAGAATAGAATTCTAGGGCTATAATGGAAAGCAATGGGGTCTGACTAATTGTATAATTCTTTCAAATAGGAGTCTTGTGGCACAGCGGTAATGTTCCTACTTGTGTATCAAGAAGCCCAGATTCAAATCCCACTTACTCCAAAGATGTGTAATAACATCTCTGAACAGGCTGTTTAGAAAATATCTACAGTTCAGTCACAGAATTGGCAAAGGCATAATGGGCTAAAAACCATTCTGTGCTGGGTTATAAGGTTCTTAGGAAATAAATAAACTTAAATAGACAGTACTGTGATATTGAGAGAAAGTACCAATTTTTTGATTTGATCTGAGGGGACAGCATTGCAAATCCTCGTGATAACTAATGGAACAGATCAGCTAGATGATTACAGATATGTGGATGTAGTAAGCTTAATATGTTAAGGTTTAGGGATCAAAGAGAAAGGTTAAAAACAAGGCCATGTGGTTGAACTAGGCAGATTTCAGACAGATAAGGAGTGCGCTAGCTGAGGCAAAGTGTGCAGAGAGATTTATGCATAGAATACTTGAAATTGTGAGTAATGTTTAAGGTCTTTACAAGAATTCTTGAAAAAGAAGTGAGGAGGAGGTAAAGCTTGAGTTGGTTAAACATTAATTGTGAAATACTTTTAAAAAATGAAAAGGAAGTAGATAAGTTAGTTAAACTAAAGGATGTGAAAGGGCAGAATCTTTCATGGGGCTGGCATATGTGGGCGATAGTGAGATATGTGGCAGATTTGGGCAACAAGTGCTGTAAGGCCCATCTTGGTGTTCAGATCATTTTGTTCCATCTTTTCTGCTTTTCAGAAGCAACAGAGTAAGATTCTTGCTAGGCAGGGGTAAGACACCAATTGACCAGGTTTTACGCTTGTCAAGCGACTTGTTAATGCCACAGCTTACCTCATTAATATTCAGATTCCCACGTTATCAAACTCACGAAAGAAGTTAGACATTATGAAACTCGACAAGGAAACCAGAGCAAGTACAGGACAGATTCAACTTATCACTTGCCCCTAAAGACCTCTATGCTGGAAATGGGACCAAAACCTCAGAACACTCTCTATGGGCACCAGTCTCACACACACCCCATGTTCACGAACACTGGCATTTAAATAGCACCCTTGTAGCGCAGTTCCAATTCTCCACCCCAAGGTTACCTTGGCACTTCAATGCTTGCATCAGAAACGATCATTGTAGATCAAGGGGGCTAGCACTCGCTCAGGGGTTCCTGGCACAGTAAGTCAAGGGCAGCCTCTGATACCACTTCAGGTCCTGCTCGAGGTGGTCACAGCTAGGATCATCTTCTCATAAGGAGTGAGGAGCTGAATGGTGGGCAGCTCACCAATTGCCCTAAGTCTTTTTGCCATATTGCACACTGTTTTCTTCCTGGAATGAGACAGGCAAGTTTTACAGGAGATGGAAGTAGTGGCACAGCTGTTGGTACAAGTAGGGACATATCCCAAGCAAGTGAGTAAGCAGCACAGAGGGGATGTAGGGTTAGTGACAGCAAGTGAGAAAATATTGCAGACAACAGGCAGAGTGGTAGAGCATGAGTCTTTGTGGGAGGTAGGTATTGTAGCAGAGAGAGAGTTAGTGTGAGGTGTCAGGGACAAGATGGTAGATCTTACTCTGGCAGAGTGGGGAAGGACATTGACCTTCTTCTTATATTGCTGGGCATTCCTCTAGATGACTCAGACCACTTTATACAGTATTGCAACCTCGGACCAGGCTGGCATGATCTTGTGTCATGCCCTCCATTCTTGGTCCTGGGGCAAGAAGAAGCTCCAGAGTCCTGCCTGCACAGCCAGGCACTGGTTTCTCACTGTTTCCCATATCGGGGCAAATATCATAAACCATGCAATCCAGCTGCAGACTGGCTGTGCTTGTCCTGATGCACAATGGGCTTTTAAATATGGTGTGGAGGGAAGGGGTGCCTTCAAATTCTGGATTATTTGCTGATTGGTGAGTGGTTCTGGGAATGTCATGTAGAAAGATGGGGTGGAAATCAGCCATGAGAAGTGCCATAAGATGTGGTAGGTAATTTATAAAACATATATTTATAAAATATGAAAAGACAACTCATTAGGCCTTGGGGTGAGAAATCCTCCTCAAAAACTCAATATGAATTGGACTTAGCCAAAAGAATCTAACAGCCGGCCCATTGTATTGAGGATCTGAAGCAATACATCCAAAAACAGCACAGGCATCGGAAGAGACCTTTCAGGTTTCTGAAGGAATTGGATACATGCTAGAAAAGTAGCCATCGTACTATGTTTTTCTAGAAAGAGAATCAGAGCTAGCCTATTGCCACCCTTTGGTTGAATATCTGCAGTTGGCAAAACGTAGGAGAATGCAGTTAATAATGAAATTACTATATATCCAGATGAAACAAAAATAATTGGACTCATTCAATAATGCTGAGGATCAGCGGAGGCCACAGACAAATCGATGGGGTGGTGGAATTAGCAAATAAAGTGAAGATGGAATTCAATGTGTATAAGATGGGTATATCTTGAAGAATTGGGGGAATGTTCATTGACGTGAAACAGTCAAGGTATTTGGGGGCTCAGGGGCACAAGACACTAAGAGTTGCACTTCAAGTGAATTGGATCATAAAATGCTCATGGAAATCTTAGTTTAATAGCAATAAGTAAGGAATATAACGTATGTAATGTTGAACCTTTATAAACATCATAGTATTACCACAGTTGGAATACTGTGTGCAGTTTTGAGTTCCACACTAATAAAGGTTCATATGGCAATAGAAAGGGAACAAAACATTGGAACACTGCCCGATAGAAAAATTGAAATACTAGACCTGTTCTCAACTCTGCTGTAACAATCATAGACTGATTTGATAGACGTGATGTAACCCATGAGGTGATCGGACAGAATAGATTAGAATGAGCTACTAAAAAGATCACGAGTGAGGGGACACAGAATTAAGATTTAGTATAGAGAGCAGGAGAATGTTTATTAGCAGATGGTTGAGAGATTGTGGAATGCATTTGTAGAACTAATGTTGAAGGACAGTCAATAAAATTACTTGCAGAAGGGGGAGAGCGTATCAGCAGAAAGGAAAATGAGGTACAATAACTGGGTGCAACATGATGGCAGATAAGATTTGTTCTAGACATTATTCTGTGCGCACATCAGTGTTGGCAGCTGGGGATGCTGAGTTATGTAGTGCTCTTTGGATGCCCCTGGAGGCCTGTTGGGCTCACCTTTTCTGTGGACACAGCAGATATTATAAAATGAGGGTAACTTAAATCTATATGTTGAGAAAACGACGGGTTCAGTTGCAGCACTGATTTAGTCAGCGGTGACCATTTACCACCAGGTCATATGGGTTTCCAGCTCAGTGAGATGAATTAAAATTACCTATTATGAGTCTTGCTGTGTGGGTACGTTAATGAAACATATATGCATCACTCAATAACTGATTCATATAGTATATGAATGTTTGTTTGTCTGCACTGCCCTTCAACTTCCTCCCAATTAATCGATTGACATTTTACCCTAGCTAAGTGCTGCTTCCAGTCTCACAGATCATAAGCTCTCCTAGACATAAAAAAAAAACTCCTCATAAGCCAATATCAGTTTGTCATGTTTTTCACAGGTCTAACAATTTTGAGCAGTTAAGTTGTTTCTCTGTCTTGTTGAATGCATGGATTTGGCTCTCCAAAACTATTTGCTTCTGCCATGCCAAAGAGGTCACAGCAACAATGCTCAGTGTCAATTGCTTGGCTCCTCATGTCATGATGCAAAATTGCAGTAGAATGTGTGTATGGGACACTCTTTGAATCAGACTCCAAAACTCTACAGGAAAATGCCAGCAGACTAAGCAGAGACAGGAGATTGATACAGGAAGGACTTTTAGATATTCTTTTCTACAAGAAGCTGACTCTCTCCTTAGGACATACAAAAGATGATATGGGAACAGTTCTGTTATGGGAAAGGGAGATATGAAGTCACAAAATATTTCATGATGTGGCAAAACAGTTTGAAAGACAATGGGAAACTGCAGCACAAATAGCACTTATGTGACAACAACAAAAGTCACAAACCAAGAGTGTTAATGGAAAGTTACCTCACAGTGTGACCGACAGGCATCGTTCAGACTACTGAGTGCCCGTTTGGAATAGATCCTTCAGCGAAGGTGCTAGAACATGCTTCATTGGAAAAGCAGTTTTTATACATCCATCAGCATTTCCATTCATAAAGGTCAGTAAATCATCAATAATTACAGAATAGAAAATGATGCAATGTTGAGGCAACCACTCGCCTTTTGTTACCTGTTGCTGCACATGTGGCGTGCCCATTGAGTGTTTTGTACTATGTGCTGGCAGTGATAGTCAGTGAGCTGAACCTGAGTTATATAAAGCTGACTCCCTGCTAGGTAGCTGCCTAGGTAGCTGCTTTATTGGGAGTGCCACCTCAGTGTTATATCGTTGAAACCATTATGTAACTTGCACAACCCCAGTTATTTTCAATGTTTAAACATTCCTTATCGCAATTTAAAATTTCTGCATGTGACGTATTATAAACACATTTAATGAGAATATTCCTTCAGTCCCATAATTGTTCTGTCCTGCAACTTGCTTTGTCTTTTATGCCATTGAGATGGTGAAGCTAAAATAAAACAGCAAACCAGAAATTCTGAAGGTCTGAAATATAGACAAAAAGTGTTGGTGACACATGCATGGGCCAACAACAGTTAAAAGGAGAAGCAATAGGCTAAGGATTTGGGTGTAGGTTCTTCAATCAAACTGGGTGCTTGGAGATAAACTGGATCATTGAAAGAACTATTGAGTATAGGATTTGGGATGTTATTTGTGGTCGTACATGCATTGGTGAGGCCACTTTTCGAGTATGTGTACAGTTCTGGTCACCCTGCTTTAGGAAGGATGATATTAAATTGGAGAGGGTGTAGAAAACATTTACAAGAATGCTATCTGGACTTGAGGGTTTGCGTTATAAGGAGAGGCTGGACAAACTGGGTCTTGTTTTCACTAGATCATAGGAAGTTGAGGGGTAACCTTATAGAGGTTTATAAAATCATGTGGGGCATAGATAAAGTGAATAGCAAAGGTCCTTTCCCTAGGGTAAAGGAATTAAAAATTAGAGTACATAATTTTACGGTGAGAGGAGGAAGATTTAAAAGGGATCTGAGAGGAAACTTTTTCCACACAGAGGTTCATATTTAGAATGAACTGCTCGAGGATGCAGTAGAAACAAGTACAATTACAACATTTAGAAGGTATTTAGACAGGTACATTGATAGGTAAGTTTTAGAGGAATATAGGCTGAACACAGGCAACTGGGACTAGTTTAGTTTGGGAAACTTGGTCAGCGTAGATGAATTGGACTGCAGGGCTGTTTCTATGCTGTATGACTCGATGTCTGTATGTTGGCAGACAACAGATTCAGTTCCAATTGGAGTGCTATTTGACTCAAAACACTAACTCTGTTTTTCTCTCTTGACAAATGCTGCTGGTGAAGTTGAATTTCTCTAGCACACTCTGTTTTTAATTGATGTTACAATAGGGCTGGGTGATTTTCCTTTAACTGCTCTCAAGAGGTTGACAGTAGTGATACAGGTAATAATTTTTTTTTACCTGTGGTCCATTCCTCCTTATACCTCACCCACACTTCAGTTCAGACCAATCATTAGCCTAACCTTTAGGACAGACAATACTTTTTTCAACAGTATCTGTTTTTATTTTTCTGTCAGTGACACATTCGTACAGATGGTGTCCTTTTTGTGTACTGGGGGCTGCCTTTTCTTATCAAAACAAAAACACAGTACTCTTCATTACAGTGATTTCCAGCATTGACAAATACTTAACATCTAATTGCATCTTTATGTTTGTCTTTCAAATGTTGTGCACTCTACAGATGGATGAATGAACTTTGACATTAGGTTGAGGGATTGTTAGCTGCTTGAACAGCATGAAATAATCATTAAGGCAAGATAATTATAGCTGATGGTTATTTACTTTTCATTGCCACCAAAAATAATTGCATTCACAGAAACCAGTGTTTGAAAGATGAAAGTTTCAACAATTTCACGCAGGATTCCTCCTTTAGGGTAAAACTACGCACAGACCCAAACACTGTGTTTAAATGGAAATAGCAGTGATTTGACTAATCAAGTAAAATGACATCTGATGTCAGCCCAAGAGCAAAGATGTTTGGACAGAATTCTTACTAATAAATTGAAGTTTAAGAAATTAGGCCACCAGTGTGAGAAGACATGCCACCTAGTAATCATGAAGGAAAATAAACATGTTATATGCAGTAACAGGGTATTCACAGGAGGAGTAAATCAAATGCCAACCATTTGTCCTTTTCTTTATTTTAAAAGTTCAACTGTCTCTTAATTTTTATAGCTCACTTTGTCCTAACTTGAGTTGATTTTGTTGTACTTCATGTGTAATGAAACAGAAACCAAAAGCAACCCATTTAATATGTACGGATAACACAGCTTTTGGAGCAATTTTAACACTACATGTATTTAAAACTGTAAACTAAAACAATAGAATGACACAGAAAATACACAATTACTTTAGTAACGGCTGCCAGCTCCAATCCTAAAAGACAACAATAATGGATTGCTTACGTTAGAAAAGCAGAACTGTTGTTAATTAATCATATTTGAATAATGATAGATCTTTCAAAAGAGTAGCCTGAGTTTGGAGTTCTTAGCAACATGTCAAAGGAAAGAAATTATGCATGAAATTAACTTTGATTGGAATGTCAAGTATTTAAATATTGCAGGAAAAGATGGAATTTGCACACTGGTGTTTAGTACATGTTTACAGAATTTTATGTCACTGTAATAATTACAGATTATCATTTCGAACCTGCACTCTAGTTCAGCACAATCTATTGGCATGTTGCTATGAGTTAAATACTTCCTTACTAACAGATTCAACTGCTAATAATCACCCAGAAATACACAACTATCCTTTCAGTGCAATGGTTTCCTTAATCAAATCTCCTTAAATAATAATTAATAACAATAAAGAGTACCAGGAATAAAATCATGTTCTGTGAATCTGTTGACTTCTGCAATTGTATTTTATGATATTCTGAAGGCAATTGGCATTGAACCAAACATGTTCCAGGCAACACTAGTTAAGATGTATCAACGATGGTTAATCAAGAGGCATCTTGAATGTCTTGCACAAATTAGGCAAGAGACACAATATCAACTGGGTAATTACATCTACATGTTTCTATGGATACTGCACACAAACATGTTTTTCAAGTTGGATCAGTAGCTGCATAAGGGGATCCGTGCAGCACCTATGTGCTACCAGCTACACAGAGTCATAAGAAAGATTGGGGCACATAAGTCAGAGTAACAGGATAGCTAAAATCAGGCTCTTCAGCCCTACCCTTTGTTTCCTTGCCACTGATTTGTAGAGTCATACAGCCCGGGAACAGACCATTCAGCCCAACTCGTCCATGTCAACCTGGTTTCCTAAACTGAACTAGTCCCATATGCCTGCATTTAGTCCATATCCCTTTAAACCTTTCCTATCCATGTATCTGTCAAAATGTCTTTTAAATGTAGTAATTGTACTTGCCTCTACCATTTCCTCTGACAGCTCATTTCATATTTGCACTAGCCTCTGTGAGAAAATGTTGCCCCTCAGGTCCCTTTTAAACTTTTTCCCACTCACCTTAAACCCTCTCGTTTTGGATTCCTCTATCCTGGGGAAATGACTTTGGCTATTCACCGTATCTATGGCCCTCATGATTTTATAAACTTCTACAAGGTCACTCCTCAGCCTCCGAGACTGCAGGGAAAAAGGAATTCCCAGACTATCCAGCCACGCTTTATAACTCAAACCCTCCAGTCTCAGTAACATCCCCGTAAATCTTTTTTGCACCCTTTCCAGTTTAATAATATTGTTCCTATAGCAGGCTGATCAGAATTATATACTGTACTCCAAATGTGGCCCTACCGGTATCTTGTACAGCTATAACATGATGTCCCAACTCCTGTACTCAATGCTCTGACCAATGAAGATTAGCATGACAAATGCCTTCTTCACCACCTGCGACACTACTTTCAAGAAACTATGTACCTGCACTCCTAGATGTCTCTGATCCACAACATTCCCCAGGACCCTTTCATTAACTGTGTAAATTCTGTCCTGGTTTATCTTACCAAAATGCAACACTCACATTTATTTAAATTAAACCTCATCTGCCATTCCTCAGCTCACTGTCCCACTTGATCAAGATCCTGATGTACTCATAGATAACCTTCTTCAATGTCCACTACACCTTATTTTGGTGTCATCCAACTTACAAACTATGCCTCCTATATTCTAATCCAAATATATAATTGACAAACAATGGTAGACTGAGCATACCACAAAGCCTCCATTCTGAATAACAACTCTCTATCATCTGCTGTCTCCTATCATCAAGCCAATTTGAACCCAATTGGTTATCTCTCTCTGGATACCATGTGTTCTAACCTTAGTAACCAGATTACTTATGGAACATTGGTGAGGGCTTTGCTAAAGTCCATGTAGACAATGGCTAACACTCCGCTTTCACAGTCACCCCTTCAAAAAACTCAATCAAGTTTGAGAGACACAATTTCCTATGCACAAGGGCGTGCTGACTATCCCTAATCGGTCCTTGCCTTTTTAAATGATTGTCGAGTCAAAAGTGTGGCACTGGAAAAGCACAGTCTGGTGATTAACTCAACACGGAATCTCCAGCGACTGACTCAACACGGACCTCTCTGTCTCCATCTCCAGCGACCGACTCAACATGGACCTCTCTGTCTCCATCTCCAGCGACCGACTCAACACGGACCTCTCTGTCTCCATCTCCAGCGACCGACTCAACACAGACCTCTCTGTCTCTATCCCCAGCGACCGACTCAACACGGACCTCTATGTCTCCATCTCCAGCAACCGATTCAACACGGACCTCTCTGTCTCCATCTCCGGCGACTGACTCAACACAGACATCTATTTCATACACACCGACTCCCACATCTACTTGGATTACACCTCCTCCTATCCCCCTCCTTGTAAAAACACAATCCCTTCCTCCCAATTCCTCCACCTCTGCTGTATCTGCTCCCAGGAAAAGCAATTCCACTCTTGGACATCCCAGATGGCCTCCTATTTCCAGGAACACAATTTCACCTCCCACGTGATCAACAATGCCTTCCAGCGCATCTCCTCCACTTTCTGCACCTCCGCCCTTGAACCCCACCCCTCCTATCACAACAAGGATAGAACCCTCCGGTTCTCACCTTCCACCCCACTAATATCAGGATACACCACATTTTCTTCTGCCATTTCCGCCACCTACAGTCAGACCGTGCCACCAGAGACACATTTCCCTCCCCACCCCTATCTGCATTCTGCAGAGAATAGTCCCTCCATGATTCTCTCGTTAGGTCCATGCCACCCACCAACACACCCTCCACACTCATCACCTTCCCTTGCTGCCACAAGAGGTATAAAACTTGTGCCCACACCTCCCTCCCTCACCTCCATCCAAGGCCCCAAAGGATCTTTTCACATCCGGCAGAGATTTTCCTGCACATCCATTACCTCATCTACTGTGTCCGTTGCTCTTGATGTGGTCTCCTCTCCATCAGGGAGACAGAACGCTAAATCATAGATCATTTCAGGGAACATCCCTGGGACACGCGCATTCATCAATCCCACTGCCCCGTGGCTGACCATTTCAACTCCCCTTCCCACTCCACCAAGGACATGCTGGCCCTGGGCCTCCTCCACCACCAAACGATTGCAGGAAGAACGCCTCATCTTCCAACTTGGGTATCTCAACCACACGGCATCAACATTGGCTTCACTAGTTTCCAAATCCAACCTCCTCCCACTTCATCTCAGATCCAAACCTCCAACTCTGTACCGCCCTCTTGAACTGTCCTACTTGTCCATCTTCCTTCCCATCTATCCACTTAACTTGCCCCAGTGATCTATCACAATCACCCCCCACCATCACCTGCATCAACCTATTGCCTTTCCAGCTACCTTCCCCACAGCCCCACCCCCACCATTCTATTTATCTCTCAGCCCCTCTTCCCCACTCCCCTCCCCCACACATTCCTGATGAAAGGCGTATGCCCAAAACGTCGACTATCCTGCTCCTTGGATGCTGCCTGACCTGCTGTGTTTTTCCAGCACCACACTTTTTGACTCTCATTCTCCTGCATCTGCAGTCCTCACTTTCTCTCATATGCACGTAGATCTTGTTTCTCAGAATCCTCTCCAACAACGTACCACCATTGACATTAGACTCACCGGTCTGTAATTCCCTGGCTTTTCCTTGCAGCCTTTCTTAAATAATGGCACCACATGAGCTACCCACCAGTCATCCTCCTTTGTCCATTGACTACACATTTAACCTGAATGCTTATATCCTTGATGTCTTACCTGATCTTGAGCTGAGCTTGATCACAAAGACTGCCTACTTTAGTAACATTGCCCATCTCTGTCCTTATTTCAGTAAATCTGCTACTGAAACCTTCATCTAAGCTTTTGTTACCACCAGATTCAACAACTGTATTTAAATGCTCTCCTGCCTGGTCTTCCACCTTCTATTCTCCATAAACTTGAGCTCATCTGAAACACTGCTGCATGTACAGTAATTCCTCATTTAATGTCTTTGTCATATTCTGAGCAATTGCAACTTTGATTGAAATGACTCTAAGCAAATCATAAATTCCTATAGGAGCTAATGTTAAAATTGGAAAGTATCATAAAGTTATAAAGTATCATAAATAATTAAATAAAAATACTGCATAAATTTAAATTAACATTAGATGATTTTTCTCTCATCCAAAATAAACTTCTTTATATCTGTTATGACTTACAGAAAGAACATTTGTTCTTTCAGTCATTCTTAGTCTGTCAAGTGAAGCAATAATCTGCATGTCTTTCTACTTTTATTGAAAATAGCAGGGATGAAATGTTTTTTAAGATGCCCCCTCCCCATGACAGCAATCGCATGAGTTGCGTCTTGATTGTTCACTTTCACTTCCTTCTGAAAGCAAGAACTTCAAGTTGCCTTGGATCAAAGCTGTCACCGCACTATCTAACAATGGATAATGCTTCTTGAAAGTAGAGGGTATTCTTCTACCGTAATCTGCTGCCGGAGAAATTTTACCTTAGCTAAAATGCCAATGTTCTCCTCATAAATGACCATTTGTATAGATGGCTCTCTTCTGTGGAATAACAAGTGTTATTCTCCTTTCACTCCCCTACCCAACTGTCTGAAAATCTTCTACAGTTGAGCAGTACTGGAATGTGTGATGATCATCAAAGGACCACACAAACAAGGCTATATCTTGACTTTAAAGAGGGAGATAATTATTCTTATTGTCTTCATGGTGTAAACATGAAACAACGTCAACAGTTTCAACGTGGAGAATTACTTTATACTAATCAAATAAAGCCAACACACTCATTTACACCATGTTCACTGACTGACAATGGCATTCAGTCCATTCCACCAAGCTTTATAAAATTCTCATCCTCGTTTTCAAATCCCTTCACAGGGTTGTGCCTCCCTATCTCTGTAATGTCTTCCAATTTTACAACCATCCAAAAACTCTGTTCTTTCAAATCTGGTCATTTCCTTTGCCTATCATTGGTAGCTGTGCCTTAAACTGCTTATTACCTCAACTTTGGTATTCCCTCTGGAACTATTTTACCTCATTCTCCTCCTTGAAGATCATTCTTGAAACCTATATATTTAATGAATCTTTTTTTCAGCCATCCTAATATCTCGCTCCTCGGTTTAATGTTTGACTTGCGATACTTCTGCGGAGTATCTTGAGATATATCCTACACTGAAGATGTTACATCATCTGTATTTCAATACAATTTCATTCATATTTCAATAACCTGGAATCCCACATGGAAATCATAATAAATTACTATAAAAAAACTAATAAATTCTAATATAATAAAATGTAATAAATTAATATGATCGAACTGGATCAAAGTGCCACAGCCTCCAGATACTGGCACTGGGCTCTGCATAGAATTGGGATTTAGAAGTGTTGTATAACCAAGCATGAGTTTTATAACTAGGCTGGAAAAAAAGAAAAAGCCTGTGTGCCAGCTTATTGAATGCTATGATACATAGGACTCAGATGGGGATCTGGATGGAGCATTATACAGGAGATCACTGACAAACATGTGGAGGCTAGATGGACTAGCCATGGGAAATGTGGATAGGGTGGGGGGGGGTTGATCTGGGTGTGATGCTCTTCAGAGGGGCGATGTGCACTCGATGGGCTGAATGGCCTGCTTCCACACTTTAGGGGTTCTATGGAGATGCTGGGTGTAATTAACAGTCCTGCAATAGGGTTATAGTCTATTGACATTGTTGAGAATGGGCTTCATACTGAGATTGGGTCCTATCATCCCTAGTATGCAAATGATGCCAAACTCCATAATATTTGCTTGCAATGCTTGACACAGTGTCTACACCAGTGCCTTAGCTTCCACTCCAGCACTGATGAAAGCTCTCTAAAGGTCCCTGGTGTCACGAAAGCTCAGACTGCTGCAGATATAGCTACATGTTCCAATGATCAAGAGAACATGCAGTCCTCCAACAGATAAATGGGATTGCTGAGGCATCACATTGGTGGGGCCAGTAATTGCACGGTGCATGAACCTGTTGTCCTCTGTTGAGATGAATGTGTTCACAGCTCCATAACTGCCATTCTGCCAGTTCCCTTTCAGCGCACAAGCCCAGACTGCTGCCATTCATGTTGATGTGGCGCTGTCTAAAGCTAGTCTACGCACAGAGCTGCGCAAGGAGATCTGCAATCTCCTGTCACTAAACATTAACAGCTTCCCACCAAACATGCAGCAAACACTGGGTTAGTACAGCATAGGAATATTAGTACAGCCAAGACACCTATTATATAGTCATGAAGGGAAAGATCAGGGGAAGAAGAAGAGAGGAAGAGCAATTGCAAGAGGGGATTCCATTGTAACAGGATCAGACAGGCATTTCTGTGTCATTAAATGTGACTCCAGGATGATGTATTGTCTCTCCGGTACCAAGGTCAAGGATATCATAGAATGGCTTGCAGGACATCCTTCTGGGGGAGGGTGAACAGCAAGAGTTCATTGGTATCAACAACATAGGTAGACAGAGAGATGTGGTCCTGAAGACATATTTTAGGGAGTTAAGAAGGAAAGTAAAAGTAGGACACCAAGAACATTAATCTTGGGATTGCTAGTACCACAAATTAGTGAATACAGGAATGGGAATATTGACTAAGTGATTTGAGAATTGAAGGAGACTGGAGGCCATCAGAACTTTGAAGCATTGGGACTAGTTCTAGGACCAGGACTAAAACCCTTGCAGGATTTGCTTGTTTTATTGATGGGTATGGTCTTTAAGGTTGTTTCTCAGGGGAATTGGATCCTGAGGGGTAGCTCATTATTCTAAGGAAGCAAAACTGGTAACTGGAAGTAGAAAAAGTTGCATTTGAATTGAGGATGCAGGTATTTTTGTGGCATTAACATGACTCTAAGATGGTGTATTGCCTCACTGGTGCTTAAGGCAAGCAGCAATTAAATTTAGAATGTGGAATAATGTCCAAAAGACAAAGTCAAGAATGGGTGAATTGGGACAAAACATTTAAAAATGTGATGGCACATAGACATTTGGATTATCTTTAAATAATTATGGCATAGCTCATAGCAACTGAACATTCTTTCAAGACACAAAACCCCCAAAAATGTATTCAACCATGGCTAACAAAGGAACTTAAGGATTATAGAAGATTGGAAGAAAAGGTCTATGCTGCCAGAAATAGTATTATCATGAGATAGTTACATGAGGATTATGAAGATTTTAGAATACAGCAAAGGAAAGCCAATAAAAATGATCAAAGAGAATAAAATATTCATGCAAACCATCACAAATTATAAAAATGATATTTAAAAGCTGGTTTAGAATCCCTACAGTGTAAGGGAAGGCCATTCAGCCCATCAAGTCCACATCAACCCTCCGAAGAGCATCCAATCCAGACCCACCCCATCCATTTAACCCTGCATTTTGCATGCTAAACCACCAAGCCTGCACATCCCTGTGATACCATGGGAAATTTAATATGGCTAATCCACTAACTTGAACATCTTTGGTCTGTGGGAGGAATTATGGTGAATATTGCAGCGAGAAAGATATCACCAAAAGTTCAGTAACATTACAAGTGTCTTTTTTTTAACAAATTGTGAGAGCCGAAACATACAAATTCAATTTGCCTATTAAACAGTAATGTTCCTGGACTTGTTGGCAAGCTAAAGGTTGAAACTGTACAGAGCTATGAGTTATTTTCTTTTGCCACAAAACATGAAGTTTAAGTGTATAACATCAAATGAAGTTCAGAAAAAAATCCAATTTAACATGTAACAATGAACAGCTTTATCTAATTAATTTAAAACAAATCATGTTTTATTTGTAGATTTAAATGGATTTTTTTTTCCTTAGGTGTTTTATTTTTACTCCATATTATGTTAATTTTCATTTATCACAAAATCCCACACCAATTTTTTGCATTAGTTACATGAGATAATTAAACTTCAATTATTTATCATCTCCAATGTTCCAAAATGGACCTTCATATAATAATACTTCCAACATTTGAAATGTTTAGTTTATTTTCAGTTTGGATTGATTACTTAAACTCTGAAACTAAACTGGACTTAAATGCTTTCCTTTCGTGAACACAGGTTGAAAGGTGTAAAAAGCACATTATGAAATAGGACAAGTTCCTATCATTTGGGTCTTGCGATTTTCTTGAGAGTAAAAGCTTTGAGAACACTGAGATAATTCAGGAACAAAGGCAACAGAGCTAAACTAGCATTAAAACACAAACCAAAACTCAATCAAAATTAGCCTTATATCTGTGTTTAACATTTACCACTACCCGTAAGAGGATGGCGCAATGACCAGATTGCAACTGCCCATCACAACCAACAGCCGCTCCACCACGTCCTATCTTTGTTTGTCAAGAATAGTCTTTTAGAATTTTTGCAAAGATTTGTAGCTCGGGTCGTGGATGGGTTGTAGATTCATTCGCTGAGCTGGTGTGGTTTTCTGCAGACATTTCATCGCCTTGCTAGGTGACATTGTCAGGTGCGTCTTTTATACAGTGGTGGTCTGTCCTGCCTGCAATTTAAGTGTCTCTGTTTTTTGGTACTTCTGGTTTTAACATCATATTGAAGTTGCACTGACGATGTCGCCTAGCGAGGCGATGAAACGTCTGCAGAAAACCACATCAGCTCAGCGAATGAATCTACGACCTCAAGAACAGTCTTTGTTGAAGCTATTGCCCTGAGTAACTAAGTGCTGTATAGCTGAGGATGTGTGGGCCAAACTTACTATCTCATGATGAGTCAGCTGAGTTCACAACTCACTTTTGTGAATATATTATGATCAATACCTTCAATGGCACAAACCCAAATAACTTTTGAATATGTTTTTATGCCAAAAATTAGAAATGAAACTTGTAAAACAGCGGAAAAGTATCTATTGAGTTTGGCACAATATTACTTTATGCAATGACTTAGTGTAGATAGATCTACTGAAAGTACTATCTAATTGACCACTCTATTCAGACTGTGCATCTTCCCCTTTAGAACAAATTTCCAAAATAAAAATAAATTTAAATATTCAGGATGCAATGATATAATCTTCATGAACTGTGGGAAATAACTAACGGAAATGGTATAATCTAACATACAGAATGATTTTCAGAACATGTTGTCAATACATGCTTCCATATCTTTGAATACTCCTGCCACTGAATCAAAGGTGGTGGGTTTATGCCTATTACAGTTAGAGAATATAATCTAAAATAGCACTAGAAAGCAGCATTGTTGAAAGGTCTGTCTTCCAGATGAGATGTTCAATCAAGGCTTTAGTTGCGTCTAAGCAATTATTCAACTGAATGCAAAACTCCCACAACACTTTGCAAAGAAAAGTAAGAATTCCCTAGTGTGCAGGCCAAGAGCCCTCCCTCAACACTGAATGGTCATTTAGTTTGCTGTTTTAATTTTGAACTTGCTGTGTGCCCTGTCTCCAAATTCTGTAATTCTATTTCAAAAGTAACCACTGATTATATTATATTTTGTGCTGTACTGAGAACATTATAAGAAGCTATACAATTGTAAATTCCCTCTTTATTCACACAGGCTTCACAGATAAATGTGAACTTCTATCATGGGAAAGGATTAATAAAATTGCAGTGCTGGATAATATCACTTTTTAATGGAACTACAACTTAAACTTGTGGACTACATTTAACAATATCAGTAAACACAGATGAACATTGAACAATCAGCCCAGGAATAGGTCCTTTGGCTGACCATGTCTATTCCAACCATGATGCCATTCTAAACTAATTCCCATCTGTCTGCACATGATCTGTATTGGGGCCACAAGGATACAGATTGTATCAGTCAGTTATACAGCCAAGATTCAATTTTCAGATGATATGAATCAATTAAACTGCAAAAAATTCAAACATTATGATGTTTTAAAAAGGTAAAGCATGGAGAAAAATTACACAAAAATGCCTCAGAACTAAAGACAGACCTGTGCCCTGAGATGCTACGTAATACAATAATATGATTTGCTATTATACTGAATGAATTATGTATCCATAGTAAAGATTTAAGGTTAAAATATTATTTAACTATATGAAAAGGTTTGTGCATTGTTTTGTTTGCATTGAAATGATATTTTAAACAGTTTATTTATTTCAGAGCAACAGTTGGCACAATCAGTTGGCAGTGAGAGTGTGCAGAACTAGGTGGGGCAACAGTTGCCAGGGAGCAGCAGAAGATGGGGCATGAGACTGTATTCATTGGGATACAAAAGAATGTGGATAAAGGTATCACTGACCAATATCAGATGTTTGTTTATAATTTCTTGTCCAGAGATTGGCAACAAAACAGATTCAGCACAGGATAATCCTATTACAGGTGATAGGCCAAAATAGACACAAAAGTAGCTGATAAAAAAATCCCCATTGAAGTGGTAGCAATAAGACCATCCAGCCCACTATTGGATTCATGCTCAGGGTCTGCCGTGACCTTTTTCAACTGCTGCCTTGGCATCAGATCCAATTATAACAGGATTTAAATTAGAGACCAAACAAGGAGCCCGGTGTTCAATTTTGTTGCAACTTTTGACTATTAGGATTGCATGTATTATCAAACTCTGATATAATTGTTTATATAAATAATTTGATATTACATGACTTAAACGGTGTGATCTTATTCACCGTGCTAAAGTAGAGGACATTACTCATGGTCACACATTTTTCTAGGTCACAACAGCACCCTGTTTCACGGAGGTGGTCTCAGCAAGTTTCCACACTTTACGCAATATTATCCTTTTGATAAATCATCTGAGCAGTTAGAACTTTCCTCATTTGCAGGTAGATACAAAACAGTCACAGTATCATGCAAGAGTTAGGTTTTGGCAACAATGTCACTGAATTCATGTATAAGAATTTTTGTTTTGTACTCAGTTGGTCTTTTCTCCAAGTGACTGCCTTTATACTCAACTCAAAGTTAGAACAGACCACTCAATTAAACCAAATGCTATTTCCACACTCTACTGCCTTCATCATGGAGTTGTGGTGAACAAAACAGTGTGCTAAACTGTGCCTGCTACTGCTCCAGAAGATTTTATTAGGCTATGACTGAGGTTTAAAACACTCACTTGGGGTTCCAGCTTCTGATTCCCAACTTGTGTGCCCTTGAAGGATTGATCTGGTTTGCCCACCAATCGTTTGAAACAGTAAAGCAATGTAATGCATGAAATGCAAGAGTGCATCTGAGATCCATCAATTTGTATCTGGACTTTCACACATTGGAACTAAGGGAAACATATTCGGCTGACTTCCAAAAATGTCCAGGGTGGGAGAGGCGGCGGTTTCGCTTGGGAAGTTTCTCAAGTAGCTCCATGATTTTCGAGAAACTGGGACGCTCTTCCTGTTCATAGGCCCAGCATAAAAGCAAGATATCCTGGAATCAATTGGAAATAGGTAAAAGGTGCACTATTTATTTTTTTAAAAATCACTTGCTCCACCATGTATTTATTTATTTTCACCTGCTCACAGACTGAAAGCTAACACATTGAATAATAGGTTTTAAAAATGGAATATAGCTAAATTTCCATAATAGGAATTATAGCAAGAAGCAGATGAATTAATATCAATACAATAATGACATTGCTGGAGGTTCAACATTTGGATTTATAAACAACACCATGAAAACAAAATTACGTTGTCAAACGGTATAAATGTAATAAAATTATTATTGACATTGGTTTGTGAAATATTTTTCATTGTATTTAACAAGTTGTACAAAACTGACATTGTATAAAAGAGAGGTAAAGGTTATTTGAGGTTACCATATATCCCTGTTCTAAAAAAGTGCTTCACTGAATGGAAAAGACTATACAGTGATAACAAGCTTTACCAAAAGAACTATGGGTGTGAAAGCTCACCAAACTGTTCTCAAAAACACAGTTATAGCAAGATAGTCATGAAGATCAGAAGGAATTGCTCATATCAAATCAATGTGCTTGCAACTTTTGAGCCTCTTAAATCATCAGGGAACATTGATAGGAAGAGATAGAAGTTTGCAATCCGGAGAGGGCAGATGGAGGAGGAGTAAACTTGGAATCAAGCAGCATTGCTTTAACAGCATCTAGGTTCAATGAAAACATTGACTGCATGAATTAACAACTACAAAACAAGCTTTGGAAAAAGATCCTCCTTTAACTTTATATACAGCTATATACAGCTATAACCAGCAAACACTGAGGAAGAATGGTATTAATCCAGATATGAACACTGATTCTTTAGATGTATCTAGTTTACTAGTTGTTAGGCTTATTCTGTAATGTCTTTACATAAGATTGATTAGATCGATCATCTCAGCACTATTTTCAAATATAAATCATATAAAATAAGAGTCATTCAATAGAAAATAGAAGTGTCCTGCAGTTTTTGAATATTGCCTATATGTTTAATCTTTCTCTTTTGTTTAGTTCTCTAACCATAAACTAAGTGGGGAGGGAGATGGCCTATTTCAAAGCTTTGCTGTTGTAGTTTTGAATCAATAATAAGGAGAATGGAAGGAGGAGATTCAATTTTCTTAGCTCTTTTCAACACCTTCCCGTGATAGCCTGGCTGAGATTGGAAACTCAGCATGTGAAGAAAATGAGAAGGGAAACACCACCTTTTACTGTTAGCTATATAATGTATTAATGTACTGGCACCAATTTATAAAAGACATTGTCTAATTACATGTAAGTTAGAGATATGTGGTAAAATTGCTTTGCACTGAAGGTATTTAATAATTTGATTTCTACATACCGAAATCTCCTTTCCCACGCCAATTTGACTTAGATTAGGCTTCATGCCTTTTCCAGCTTGCCATATTATCGCATCTGTTGGCTGATTCTTGAAAGGCCACTCACGTGCATGCAACTCGTACCATATAGTTCTGGCATAAAAATTAATAAATGTATGTAACCCATTAGTATAGTGTTTCCAAAAAAATTGTACTGATGTAGAACTGTAACAGAAACCAAAAGAACTGCGGATGCTGTAAATCAAAAACAAAACCAGAAGTTGCTGGAAAAGCTCAGCAGGTCTGGCAGCAATTTTTTTAGATTAGATTTTCTTCGGCCCAACAAGTCCTCACCAACCCTCTGAAAAGTAACCCATCCAGAACCATTCCCATCTGACTAAGGCACCTAACACGATGGGCAATTTAGAATGGCTAACTCACCTGACCTGCATTTCTTGGGACTGTGGGAGAAAACCGGAGCATCTGGAGGAAACCCACATTGAGAATGTGCAAACTCCACACAGACACACCCAAGGCTAGAATTGATCCTGGTGCCGAGAGGCAGCAGTGCTAACCACTAAGCCACCGTTAACTGAGCCAAAGTTACCATGCCTGGTCCAGTGACCCTTCCTCAGAAATGATTGAATTTCATTGGAATATGAGAGGGAACTATAATTTAAACTTTTCATTTCTATTGCAACCTTCATCACTTTAATACATTACATATTGTGTTAATAAATATTGCTATATTGCTTTTTATGGGTACTTGAATAATATTGAAACCTGCCATTGAAACCATGCTAGGAAATTTTCAGTTTATTTTGGGTTTATTAAAATAAAGAGCTTCAACTGAAAGTCAAATTATAAAGTTTACCTCACATTAATAATAGAAAATCATGAGAAAATAAAAGCTGAATCAGCTAAAGTATGGAATAACCAACTCATAGAAAAGTCTAGTTCAATCAATCTCATTAAATGCACTGGTATACTCTTAGCATTTTTATAGATTAATAGCTTGTCATATAAAATATTTGTTTCAAAGAGGACAACATTCATTCTAGTCTCACCCCTTTACTTAATTTCTTGCACTTTATGCTGTCTGCACAGTGGTAGTACCTAAAATGATGCATACAGTGATTACTGATATCAGGATATGCTGTAACATGTCCTTTCCTACGTACGCATTCATTAATCTGTTTTGATGGAGTATTGGAGTAAGGAGAAAATGCCTTCGGCAAATTTCACAAGCTCCAAAGGGTAATCATTGGATAGGCAAAGAACAAAGATTCCATTTCAATATATTTAACACAACCTCATTTAAATAGCAGTCATTAATCATCTCACCCAATCCTTTTAAAATAACCTACCCAAAAAATATTTATGCTCTGTCATAGAGTCATTCAATCATACAGCAACTCTGTGTTTAGGACTAGCTTGTGGTTACTCTTGATTGACTTTTATAACAATATTAATTATTGTATATCACCAAAAGTGGTGTCACAAAGTTTAAGGGAAATTGTACAGGTTATTGAAGTAGAAGAGAACTTGGTATGACACCTGGAACAGCAAATGAAAGCAGAAAACTGTGTGATTGACAAATACAAATGGCTTTGTATGTACTTTTTAGAAACAGACTTTGGACAAACAATTCATGATAAAAGACATGAATTTTTAGGTCTTCCCAGCTCATTATTAAAAAAAATAATGATAGTGAAAATTGCTTGTAATTGATCCATAGTTTCAACTGGGTTGCTTCCCCAACTCCCAGTAAGACTAGTCATAAGGGGTGGAATCTCTGCTCGTAGTTCTCAAACTGGGGCCTGTAGAGATTTTCTAGAGCTCAAAGGAATAATGTGAAAGTGTTCACATGTCCTAAGGGGTGACTTGTTGGCATGGTGGCATGAGTAGTCACCCAAGTTGTCCATCCATACAGTTAGACCTACTTTACACCACTTTCATGTGATTTTACAGACCCTCTGGAAGCTATTTTATGGACTCTAAGTAAGACCTAAGATTCAGAAACTGTAGCAAAAACCACAACATTGATGAGCCTGATGGTGGGAGGGTTAACAGGCAACACAATATATGTAATAAGTAATTGACTAATATCAAAGCATTACCAGTGTTAAAGTTATAGGATGTTGAGAATTTATACCTATCTCTCTCTGTAATGTTTTGTTTAATGTATTATTTTTTTCTACACCAGACATACAGTTCTTGTTTTATGATAACAGTGAACTAACCCAAATGCAAATACATCTGATTGCTTGGAGAATGGGAGTTTGTCTTCATCTGTAGAGGGAGAAAGTTGTTGAATAATTTCAGGAGCCAGATGACACAGCCAACCATTAGGGATCCGCATTTCACTCTCTCTCCTACAAAGTAAATCAGATGAAAAATTCATACAATTAGTGATAGGGAAAAAGAATCATCTGTTTTGGTTGTTCTTCTTTTTGCATTTACTAACTAATCACAAATTGTCAGCATAAAATAGCTATGCAATTAGGAAGAAGCACGGAAGTAATGATTTTGGCAGTTAAGACATGAACTGAGTGATTTGTAAGTAGATTTGTATTGCAACTTTATGTGTTTCTGCAACACAGGTGTACATGAATCTTATTGCTGCTTAATATTAAAACTGCATCAAAAATCAAGTTAACTGAACCTGTCGACAGACATTTCTGGGAACTTGTCTGAAACATTTCTAGGCACAAGAGATTCTGGCTGCAACTTTTCAACCCCTCCAATTCCTCTGCCTCCATCCAAATTGAAGTTTCTCAGCTGAATAGATAGGGATGAGCCTTCATTCTAGCTGAGAAGGCATAAACAGAGTTAATGGTTGTCAGACACACATCTCTTTCTGGAACGTGCCTTTGCAAAGAAAGTCTGGAAAAAGCAGCTCCATGATGCAGATTCTGTGCTCTACAGTCTGTTCCCCAGGACGCACACCAAGACAAACAGTGAATGCGCCTAGAGGACCATCAACTCTGTGTAAGACAATCTTTGCTCTGCCCAAAACTTATTGGTCTTCCATAGCAAGGAGTTAGCCTCGACCTTGTGTTGCAGACTGGCACTTTCCCAGATCCAGGACTATGTGCTGAGGCTCACACTAAAGCTTGGGGCAGCTGCTGCCAAAGTACAGTGTGGAAAGACCATCATCTGAGGTCTTTCTGCTGAAGGTAAAGGATCGTCTGTTTAGTTATTGGACCCTCCTAGTGCCTCAATGCACATAAATATGGTATGTATGTGTAAGAGATATCTTGAGTTTGTTTGGATAGTCAAACTCCAATGTTGGTTTGTTTCCTTAATAGGCTACTGTACAGAACCAAACTGCATTTGTGACTCTATATATGCAAAGATATTTTTATGAATAAAGTACATTTTTGAAATACAGAAAAGTTAAATGCCTGAGGTAGTGGTTTCTGTTCCCTCACATGTAGCAGGACGTCTTGTTTCTGAGAGTTCCTGGATGACAGATGGTCCCAGTAACATCTCCAGGAGCTACCCATAAGGAGCCACAGAGGAGGCAGGACTGAAAGGGAAATTGGGGTCACTTCATTGGCACCAGTCAACCAGGTCTCACCAAACGTTGGGTGGGGAGGACTGTGATAAAGAAAACATGGGTTGGGTGAACAAATGGGAGTCCCCATAGGATGCCCCCTAATGATATATCCATATAATGCTGTTGCCATATTACATAATGCTGTGGGACGAAGGTGTTAAGTGGCCCATACATGCCATTAACTGACTGCTCAATTCATCCAAGGATGGTGGGTCACTTAATACCCATTCTGCTGCTCATAAATCCCCAGCAGAGATGGGTAAGTGAACAGGCATTGGCAGTCCACCTGCCACTCTATTTCCTGCTCTGTACTTGAAATTGTAGTTGCTGATTTACAGAGAATCATCGATTATCCGAATGACACTGGAGGGGAGTATTTTGTTTGGATAATCGAATGCTGGATAACACAGTTTAGCCAAGCATCGGGACCTCATGATCTTGTCCAGACAATCCGAAATTTGGATAATCAAAATTTGGATAATCGAGGTTCCTCTGTACTGAGTCAGTACAGCCCCATATTACAGAATAATGCAAGGGACAGTGATGGCTTTAACAAAGAATTTCATGCTATAGACTATCTGTTTAACTAATTTGATGGCAGTGAGTTAGCACACTAACACAGCATTTGTTACATGTTATTGAGTAACTTCAAAGCATTAAAATGTAGTTTTGAAGATAAGGTTCAAAGATTTTCCATTGCTTTGATTGAAAAAGATTGCTTATATGTAATAAATATTGCATTGATTCGGGTTAGATATAAATATATCAACATGGAAAAAATCTGTACAAATCAAGAAGTGACATTTCAACACTGTGTTTGTTATGGATTATACTCTCCTGTGTTTAAACTGCTGCTTAAAATGTAGCTTTTTGGCCAAGCATTGGCAATCCCAATATTTCCTTATTACGTTCCATGTTAAATTACATTTGATATTGCTTCTGTGATATATAAATTGATAATTTTCACTATGTTAATGATATGGAATATGGGCCAAACACAGGCAGGCAGGACTAGTTTAGTTTGGAATTATAGTTGGCATGGGCTGGTTGGACCAAAGGGTCTGTTTCCACTCTGTATAACTCTATAACATTCATACATGATCACACAACCAAACAATTTGCAGCTCCATCAGTCACAATCGTGTTGGATGGTAGGGCAGGATCAATGGGCTGTATAAATCAATTTCTACAACCTCTGTTCCTATTTCTTGTCTTTCTGTGTTCAGAAATAAAGCATTTCCCATCCTTGTGCTAATGCACTAGATCCTTATCAGCCTGGAATCTGATTTTTTTTGTGTATGATGGAAGTACAGTCATCAAAGTACAGTGGATCAGAGAATACTTCATACAATGACCTGGATGATGTTGGAAGAACTCCCAATACTTTCAATCTCCTGAAGGCAGTGTAAACTGAATTTTGCATCCAGTATTCTATTGTGTGCTTAGTTCACATCTACTGCCCAGCTGCCAAATGCTGCATTCACAACATTCAATGCATTTCAATAGTACAGCAGAAAGAGGAACACTATCTTCCAAATCTCAGAAAGGATGTATATAACACAATCAATAACTACTGAATTATGTTTAATCTCGCATTTGTCCCTCACCTAAAATTGCATTTCTGCCATTAGCTTCACTGTTATTTTGTGAACAAAAATAAAATTGCAGTGTTAGTGTACTGATATTATTGCCAATTATTATCAGACACTTGCAATGATCCCAACTGATTGTATTACGGATCAATCCCAGAATCAAACTTAGCTTCACAGATCATAAGTTTTACTTTTGCAGTTTGGTTACCATGGTGATTAGTCACTGTACATATTCACATGATTTGTTTTTAACAACAAAACACAAGTTTATTACACAAGGGAGAAAAAGGGTACACAGAATTGGCAGAGAAGTTAAATGAGTACTGTGTATTTGTTTTCACTAGGAAGGGACAAGACATCTATCAAAATTAGAGATCTAAGTAACAAGGGAGAATGAGGAGTTGAAGGAAATTATTATTAGTAATCAGGTTGTACTTGAGAAATTAATAGAGCTGAAGGTTACTACGCCTCTGGAACCTTATCAATAACATAAAAGGTTCATAGAATCATACAGTAGAGGCCCTTCAGCCTGTTGAATACATACCACCAAAAAATACACTACAATCCACACTAGTCACATTTTCCTGCACTAGACGCAAATCTTTGAATGTTATAACATTTTAAGGGCATATTGAAGCACTTTTTAACTTTGCCCGAGATTACCTGCCTGAATTATTATCCCAGGCAATGCATTGTGGACCTCTGGATGAAAACATTTTTCCTAAAATCCCCTCTAAATGCCTTTCTCTTTATAAGTGTGCCTCCTTGCTCTTGATCCTTTGACTAAAGGCAACAGCTAATATCTATCCAACCTGTCTATGCTTCTATTTATAGAATCAGCACCCTCTAAACCTTTTATGCTGTGAAAATCCCAATTAGTTGGGTTAGTTGAAATCCCTAATAAATAACCCTATTATTACTTTTATATATTTTAATGAATTGATTATGTATCTGCTCCTCAATTGCCCACTGACTATTTGGGAGTCTATGATACACTCCGAACAATGTGACTGCCCCTTTTTATTCCTAAACTCTAACCATAAAGCCTCATCATCTATGCAGTAGTTACTCCTTCACTAATAATACAAAATCACCTCCACTTTTGCAGGTTATGGGAACAGTGTGGGTTAAGGTGTAAACCATGATCAGCCATGATTGCATTAAATGACAGATCTGGTTCAATGGGCTGAATGGTCTACTCCTGTTACTATGTTCTTATTACCCCATATTGTAACCATTTAGAAAGACCTGAACATAAACAGCAGAAACAATGATTCAACCGTTTTCCCAACAATATCTTTTACTGATACTCAAATCCAATAAAGTACCCATTTCCTATCATAACTTTAAGATTTCTTACTCAACTGACTCTTTCCACTTTTGATGTCCCAGAGACTTTTTTCCAGCATTGTTGGCTTAGATTTATTTTTCAATTCTGACAGCCTCGGCTTCATTCCAGTTCCTGCAACCTGAAGGCTTCTATAATATTCTCACAGGGAGAACATGAGGACTGCAGATGGTGGAGATCAGAGTCAAGAGTGTGGTGCTGGAAAAACACAGCACGTCAGGCAGCATCTGCGGAGCAGGAGAATTGAGGTTTCGGGCATAAATCCTTCATAAGGGCTTATGCCTGAAATGTTGATTGTCATAATATTCTCACAACTAACATAAAATCTTAGTCATAGAGTCATAGAGATGTACAGCATGGAAACAGACCCTTCGGTCCCACCTGTCCATGCTGACCAGACATCCCAACCCAATCTAGTCCCACCTGCCCAGCACCCGGCCCATATCCCTCCAAACCCTTCCTATTCATATATCCATCCAAATGCCTCTTAAATGTTGCAATTGTACTAGCCTCCACCACATCCTCTGGCAGCTCATTCCATACACGTACTACCCTCTGTGTGAAAACGTTGTCCCTTAGGTCTCTTATACATCTTTCCCCTCTCACCCTAAACCTATGCCCTCTAGTTCTGGACTCCCCCACCCCAGGGAAAAGACTTTGTCTATTTATCCTATCCATGCCCCTCATAATTTTGTAAACCTCTATAAGGTCACCCCTCAGCCTCCAACGCTCCAGGGAAAACAGCCCCAGCCTGTTCAGCCTCTCCCTATAGCTCAAATCGTCCAACCCTGGCAACATCCTTGTAAATCTTTTCTGAACCCTTTCAAGTTTCACAACACCTTTCCGATAGGAAGGAGACCAGAATTGCACGCAATATTCCAACAAATTAACCTGCCCTCCTTCTGATGTGAAACTGCTCTGCTTAGGCAAACTCTGATCCTGGTCTCTGACCACCTTTTCTTCTATAGTTGTAAAACTGCACTTCATAAACATACCAAGGCATCTGACTGAGAAAATTACGTACTTAGTTTACTGCTCCAAATCTTTTTTCGATCTAAAAATCACAAGTTGTCACTGTCACAGAACTTGAAACAAAATCTATTCTATCGCTGCTTTAAAACCTAATCTTCCAAATAATAATGCTTTATTATAATCCATTATCAAACACTTTCAAAGCAAACAGTGGAATTGAAATAATATCCAGAGAAAATGGATTTCGCAGTTTAAATATTTTTTTTGATACCACGGTAAATAAGAACTCTCAGTTCATACCTTCAAGAACAGCCATAAAATACCAAATGGCACAAATTAAGCACTTTCTTGATTCGGACTTTTAAAGAGTTAATCACTTATCTGTGAAAAATGGTGTTTAATACCCAAAGTTTATAATTATAATAATATAAAACATAACTATATCTTCCTTTACTAAAAACTGGATTTCTCATTCTTTCAAAGAGACCATTGGATTGATGTCCATTTAAACTGTTTCTTCTTCAACATTGGAATGAATTTTGATTCATTCATGGGATGTAGGTATTGCTGACTGACACAGCAGTTATTGACCAGCAGTTGTTGCCCTTGAGAAGGTGGTGATGAGCTGTCTTTTTGAAGTCCATTTGGTGTTGGCAGATCCACAATGCAGGAGGAAGATCTGGGATTTTGACCCAGCGACATTGAAAGAACTCTTGTTCACCAGGTTTGTTTACAATATGATCCTTTTTTTCCCTTTTGCTCCACTTCCAATCAAGGCAAATATCAAGCCCAATAACAATATGATTCAAACCTTGTGAACAAAAATCCCATGCTTGGACAATAAAAATAAAGAGTGGAATCTTCTGGTTTCTCAGCTGGCAAGGTTGGAGGCAGGAAGGGCAATTAATTAGGAGGGATGATGGTGTACCTGAACCCCACTGCCATCCAACCTCTGCCAGTGTTAAGTGGTGGTTGGGAAGGCTCATGGTTGAACTTCACACCCAGCCACCAAGTGAGGCCATTAAATGGCCAATTAATAACCACTTAAACATCACATCCCCCTGTCTCTCGGATAAACCCAGCTACAGTGGGCCTGTCATCATGCAGTGTGCTCAGCAGCTGAAACTGAAATGAGGGCAACACAGTGGGTCAGTGGTTAGCACTGCTGCCTCATGTTTGATTCCACCCTTGGCTGACTGTCTGTGTGGAGTTTGCACATTTTCTCTGTATCTGTGTGGACTTTTGCCAGATGATCAGGTTTCCTCCCACTGTCCAAACATGTGCAGGTTAGGTGGATTGGCTATGCTTAATAGCCCATAGTGTCCATGGAGGTGCTGGCTAGATGGATTAGCCACAGGAAATACAGGGATAGAATAAGGGCTGGGAAAGGGGGCGTTGGTCTGGGTGCGAAGCTGTTTGAAGGGTTGGTGTAGACTTGATGGGCTGAATGGCTTGCTTCCACACCATCGGGATTTTATGATCTGTGTGTGGCCTTCTCAAAGGCACACTGTGACTGACTGAGAAGGTCACCATTGGGAAATGGATAAACCTGCTGAGAACTACAACACCTACTCATGCTGTCGATCTCCCCATGCCCTCTTCCACCATGAAACCATCCCCCTGACATTAATTACCTGTGGCCTGAGTTCCTCCACAATCCTGGGACCACAGAGACTGTCCCTCTGGCAGCAGCCGCAGCCTCCACAATGGTGCAGAACAGCAGCTGGCCTCTTATTGGCTAGCAGCTCTCAGTAGGCAAAATGTTCCTCATGGGTCCCGATTTTACAGGAAAGCACAATGGTGGCCTCACCACCTTCTCATTGGTTTGTGGTTCAGTAGATCTTCATAAAAAGAAGCATCATGGATCTCTAGTCACCTCTCAGCCAACAGACAAGATCAATGCTTCAACAAGACACCACCTATAATTGCTGGTTTGTTATTTGCCCTAGCATGATTTGTGGACAGAAACCTCCAGGGAAAAGCAGTGAGCAACAGTCCTTTTAAAATTACTTTGAAGACATTAATCGTCACAGGCACTCGGCCTTAGCTTCAGTTCGGAATTTATAACAGGTGGAACAACAGAAATTCTCCAAAATCATGTTCAGCTTTTCAAAAGTACAATTAACCTAGTTTTCTAATCAACTTGTTCAGAAATTTAATTACACACCACTAGAGTTTGTGGGACTTGAATGTCGGCTTCTCCATCTCGCGGTAGGGATACTATCATTGCACCACAAGAAGGCCTCCCCATGCTCAGCTATTGGCAACATTTTGTGATTTTGAACACCCTTGTCCAATTTATGCAGTAATTTGTTGGAAGTTTTAATTGTAACACAAGCTTCTAAAGATTAAAGTAATTGCACAATGAGCTAATGTCATTATTGTTCAATTCATTTTTTTTCTGGAACAACATCTGAAGGTGATTTAATTTCTGTTTTAATTTCAATTGCAAACTAAGTACTGTGATTTGCAAATTCATAAAGGGAGAACCTAATAAAGTTGTATTGGTTTAAAAGATTGTCAGTCAAAATATCAGACCTCGAACATCTTCCTGAATGATCATCACTCATCCTCCCTCATATCTGAATGTTAGCATTCCTGCCCCTGAGCCAGAATGTTCAGAACTCATGTCCTATTCTAGAACACTAAACACAAAATATTCCCTGAAACTTCAATGATATTGAATGAGTGTTATACTGCCAGAGTTGCTGTCTTTTGATGACAAGATTAACCCATTCCTTTCAGCTCTCACATGAACATAAAAGATCCCATGACAGGATTCAAGCATTGCCAGTTCTCCACAGTAACTTTGCTTATTTAATGCAAAATTACCACAACCATTAAAACTGATTATCAGGACATTTATCTCTGCACAAATTGGTTACCACATTTCTTACATTACAGCATTGAATACATTTGAAAGTACTTAGTCGACTGGAAAGCTAGCACTCCAGAGATCATGGAAGGCACTCTATTAAGTGCAGTTTTTTTTGAAGGTATGAAGTTCACAAAACATTTGTAAGTGTTAAACTTTTATAGAAAAATAGAATCCCTTCAGTGGAAAAAGAAGCCATTCGGCCCATTTTGAATTCCTTTTAAACCTTTCTATCTTTTAAGACCTTTATTAAATCAACTGCATTGATCAAGCTTTGGGGCATTATCCTCTTTGCTTGGCTTAACTTTTAGCTAATTAATTTTTACTTGTTAAAAATCTGAGAATGTTTTAATAAAGATGAATACTGTTATTTAATGATACATTAATGTTATTCTTTAAGAGGAGGTACATTATGTAGTTCAACAACTACCAAATGTTAAAGGCATTGATCAAACTTTGAGCAGGGCCTATTGCTTATTGTACTTGATATGGCAATCACAATTCAAGAGGTGTTTTTATCAATATGAATAATTCAGATCAATAGCATCTATGATAAGGATTTCTTTATTTAAAAATCACATTCCACTTTCTAATTTTGACATCCTACAGTCTTCAATTTGGTCCATAGGTCACAAATCTCAGACCAACAGTTCTCGCACTTTTTCAAAGACTAGGCTTATATTGCCTTGAAAGTAGACGATTATGGGATGATGCAATTAGATTCAGACATTTGGTCTGTTGTGTTTGTGCTGGTCAACAAAGATCTAACTACACTAATCCCAATTTCAAGCACATAGTCCATAGCTTTGGAGGCTATCACACATCAAATGAACATTGTAAATGTTAGAAAAAAAAACGGACTTAACCAGCTTTTGTGAGTTCTAGACACCGAGCACCTTCTGGATGAAAATACTTCTTCTCAACTCCCTTCTTAGCCTTTTACCTCCTATCTTAAACATCTGCCTCTGGTTATTGGCTCCTTTACTAACAGAAAAGGTGCCCACTCATCCATATCCCTCAATATTTTACACCTCTAGCAGGTCCCCTCACAATCTTCACAGTTTCAAGGAAACCATTTCCAGCCTGTGCAATATTTCCTCATAGCTCAAATCTCCAGCCCAGGCAGCATCCTGGTAAATCTCTGCTGCAGCCTCAATACAAAAAAAACTCAGGACTCTTGTTGTGCCCTAATAAGATATAGATGGACTGGTCAGACGGGTTGAACAGTGGTAAATTGAATTTAATCTTGAAAAGTGTTAAATGATGCATTTTGGGATGACTAATTAGCAAGTCAAGAGAGATATGTTGGATGTAGGACCCGAGGATGTAGAGGGAATCAGAGGGTTTTTGTGTACATGTCCTTGGCTTCTTGAAGGCAGCAGGGCAGGTAGACAAGGTGGTTAAGGCAGCATATGGGGAGTTGCCTTCCTACTGCTCTGTCCACTGGACCAGTCCATTGATATCCTTCTGCAGGTTACAGCTATCCTCCTCATTACTTACCATACTACCAATTTTTGTGTCATCCATGGATTTCTTGGTTATAACCTCTACAATTAAGTCTTCTTCATCTCCCTCCCTAACTTGCAGATGAAGCTATCCTAGTTAGTATTTGCATAGTAAAATCCTTCACCACTACTACTATTCCTACACTTCTCTGAAATTTGATTACATATTTGAACCTCTACCTCTTCCTGACTGTCTAGCAGCTACACATCCTGATGGCTTTTGCCCAAAACGTCAATTTTGCCTGTCCTCGGATGCTGCCTGAATTGCTGTGCTCTTCCAGTACCATTGATCCAGAATCTGGTTTCCAGCATCTGCAGTCATTGTTTTTACTTAGCAGCTACACACACCCAGCACCACGTTTCCCCACTTTTGTGTTTCTTTAGTTCTATCCGTAGGGCCTCATTTGATGATCCTTTCAAGATATCATCCCCCTTCACTGCTATAATTGATTCCTTTATTAATATTGCAAAAAAACCCCTCCTTTTCTAAACCCTCTCTTTCTTGTCTGCATACCCAAGGACCAGGAATCCTGCCCATCTTTCAACCGTCTCCATTACAGCTACATCATTCTTCCATGTGCCTCTCTGAGCTCTCAGCTCACCTGTATTTTTCCTCAGACACTTTACAGTAATATATACACCAACTAACTTTTCTAAGCCCACTATTGAGGTGTTTAAGATATTTGATTGAATAAAGAGTTACAAGATAGAGAGAAATAACAATTAAGGAATTTACGCATTTAGGACTGAAAATTATGATTAGATTAGATTCTCTACAGTGTGGAAACAGGCCCACACCACCCATCCGAAGAGAAACCCACCCAAACCCATTCCCCTACCCTATATTTACCCCTGACTAACACACCTAACACTGGGCAATTTAGCATGGCCAATTCACCTAGCCTGCACATCTTTGGATTGTGGGAGGAAACCAGAGCACCCAGAGGAAACCCACGCAGACACAGGGAGAATGTGCAAACTCTGCACAGACAGGCGGGAATCGAACCCAGGACCCTGGTGCTGTGAGACAGCAGTGCGAACCACTGAGCCACCGTGCCACCCACAGATTCAGAATGATTTAACAGCAGATCAGCCCTCATGATCAAAAACATCCAAATATTTTGGCATTTTGGATGTCCATAATAAGGGAGCATAACATTGACATCAGAGGTAGGGGTCTTGTATTGCAGTGCTAGGCCAGAAGCGCTTGTGGAGGTGTGTCATAACATGTCTAGATGGGCTAACTGAGTGCAATTAAAATTAGAGCTCAGCCATTCATGGGGGTGGTCAGAAAGTATTTCTTCACACAGAAGGTGTGCTCTCCTGCAAAAAGCTGTTGAGCTTTGGGAGCAGTTAGAAATTTTAGAACTGTGATTGGTAGTTTTTGGTTAAGTAAGGAAAAATGGGGTATGTAAGCAATGCCAGTAAATTGAATTATGATACAGAGAGCCACAATCTAAATGAGTGATGGGTCAGATTTCAGTGGCTAAAGGGGCCTCCTCCTGTTCATATGTTGCTAGTGACTACTGGCTAAAATCTCTAGAAACTAGTAACTATTGGTTGAAGTAAATACTGTTCCACAGATCCTAATCTGCAGGTAAACTGATTGAGTCAAATGTCTCTCACATCACAAAGACTGTTTTTAGGAACCGTTTTTCATGACATAGCTCACTTAAATCGCTGAGTTGTTACTATTATTCAAATAAACTCCCATGCTACATTAAATATATGAACTGGATAATTTATTACAATAAAAATAGCTTACTATGAAAATAATCCAATAACAAGTAATATTTAAAAGTGGCATCATTTTAAACACTTAATACAATATCATTATTCTATATTTTTTATTGAAAAATGGGAATTTTTTGAGTATTACAACAAACACAAAACATAACAATTGAAAACAATACAAAAAACCCACTAATTACATAAATAAATAATAACTAATAACTAACTAATAAATCATGTCAGTAATAATGATAATACAGCTCAGCGAAACAAAGAAATAGCCCTTGACCATTGAGAACATAAATTTATACATATTCATGTGTTCGTAATTTTTCCTCTCTGGATACCAGTTTCAGAATCATCTTGGCTCTATAAAGGCCCTTATTAGTATGGCAGACAAATCTGCATCCAAGTAATCCAAAAAGGGCTGCCACGTCTAATAAAAATTCTCAGTGCACCATACTGGTAAGATAATCCAAAGGGATGTGTTCAATAACTAGCTTATGCCAGCCTGACAATCCCAGGGGGATTTTAGACACCCACCCTAACAGAATGTTCTTTCTTGCATAATAAGTGAGGATACTAAAAAAATTTTTTTTGTGCGTGTCTAATGAAAGTAGATTAGCTAGGCCAAGAAGAGGAGATACTGGATCCACCTCCGCCTCTGTCACCAAGACCCTCTCTATTTCGCCTACCACAGCGCTCCAGTATGCCTGCAGCCTGTGGTATGACCAGAGACAATGATAGAGCGTACCTGTACTCATTTTGCATTTAGGACACATTGGATACACTCCCACTTTAAATTTTGAGAGACGGTCTGGAGCCAAGTGGACCCTGTTAAGAATCTTCAATTGCAAGGCGTGGGTCTTATTGCAAATCGAGATCCTTCTTGCATTTTCCCAGATATCCTCCCATACTTCAGAAGAGATCTCAACGCTCACCTCCCTTTCCCAAACCTTACAGAGCCGCTTGCACTCGTCCGAGAGCCCTCTGCCAATAGGTGATAGACATTACTGACAGAAAATATATTCTCAGTATTCTATATTCTCTTCTCCATGTCAGATCTACAAGAGTCAGTTAAAAGTGTGGTCTCTTTTTGTATGAAATTTCTAATTTGAAAAAAACGAAAAGGTCCCTACTGGGCAACTCGTATTTCTGAGCCAACTGGTCAAAAGACATCAGTATATCCCCCTCGAAAAAGTCACCCAGGCAACTGCCCACAGTTTAAACCCCAAGTCCATCATCCCTGGCTGAAAACCCGGCATACCAACTATGGGTGTAAAAAAATGATGTTTTGGCAATATTGCCCTCACTTCATGGTTTAACAGTGTTAATAATTATTGGGCTATGGCAATATTCGTTAACTGTCCTCATTGTGTCCAAGAACAGCAAGCTAGTAAGGGGGCATTTTGTCTGAGATGCTTCAGTGTCTAACCATAGTGAGTGAGGGTCTCCCCAGGCCCAGTCATTCGCATAAGATAGCAGTTTTTAACATCTTTGATGTCCATTCCTCCCGGTCCGTGGGGTAGTTGTAATTTAGTTAATTTAATAAGTAGTCGCTTGTGATGTCAGACGAAAGAACTGAACCAGCCGTTCAGTCTCCTAAATGTTTGCTTAGTAAAGATTAAAGGAAGCATTCGCACAAGATACAGCAGGCGGGGGAGAATGTTCATTTTAATAAGGGCTATCCGACTTAACCAAGAGATCGGAAGTGCCTCCTATCTTTGAGGTTCTTGTTTGATTCTTTCGATTAAATGGGCAAAATGGGTTTTAAATAATTGATCAAAGACGGGAGTATTGAATATACCTAAGTAGAGAAAGCCCTCCTGTGACCAAAGGGAATTCGAGATTTGCCCTCAGGACCAGTCATTTTTGGGAGACAACCTATGGGCATGGTCTCAAATTTCGCAAAATTGATCTTGTAACCTGAAAAGCTGCTAAACGAATGAATGTATTGTATCAGATGAGGCTCTGAAACTGTTGGGTTTAATAAAAAGCTCAGGTAATGAAGGAGCGGTACTCGGAAAGCTAGTGCTTCCAATTAAACCTGTTGGACTATAACCTGGTGTTGTGTGATTTTTAATCTTATGTGAGTTTGTTTCCACTCCTGGAGCAGATATGTTGGGATACATATGTATTGCCTCCGCCAGCGGTTCAATTATCAATGTAAAATGCAACAGTGATCAGGACAGCCTTGTCAACTGCCTCTAAGAACATTAACATAGCTTGACTGCACACCATTGGTGAGAACCATGACAAGAAGATCACTATAAAGAACTTTTACCCACCTGATTAAAAACCTCACCAAAGCTAAACCACTTTAAAGTAAAAAAAAAAGGTACGACCACTCAACCTAGTCAAATGTTTTCTTCACGTCTAGAGAGAGCACTAATCCCTGTACCAATTGTTGTTGACATACTTGGGTCATACTAAGTAACTTCCTGACATTATTAGACGATCTGCTACCTTTATAAAACCCATTTGATCCTCCTTAATGATGGAGGGAAACACAGTTTTTAGTCTTAGTGCAAGTCTTAGATAGGATTTTGAAATCAACACTAAGGAGTGAAATGGGCCTATAGGAAGCACAGTTCTCCGGGGCCTTCCTTTTTTAAGGATAAGAGAAATGTTTACCTCCCTTAAAGATGGTGGGAGGAGGCCACAACTGTGTGAATCATTAAACATACTAAGCATCGGTCCTGACAGTACATTTATAAATTTCTTATAAAATTCACTGGGAAGTCCAGCAGGACTAGATGCCTTTCCATTCTGGAGCTGCCTCACAACCTCCTGCACCTCTTCATTGACAGTGGGGCATTAAGAAAAGACTCTTACTCAGGGGTCACTCCTGGGAGGTCCAAATTCTTAAAAAAAAACTTCATCCTAGCCTGCCCATCCTCCCAACTTTCAGACTGGTATAGTTGGAGTAAAACTTCCACAATACCATGTTAATTATTTAGAACCATGGGTTAAATTTCCAGTACCTTCCCTAATCGAGGTACTGGCTTCGGAGCCCTCCTCTTCCAGGCAAGGCAGGCTAAGTACTTGCCTGGTTTATCTTCAAGCTCAAACAACCTTTATTTTTCAAATGTTAGCTCCTTCTTAGCTGTCTGTGAGAGCATGGAGTTCAGTGTTGTCTGAAGCAGCGTGATCCTCTGTAATTTAGTCAGCAATGGCCTATCAAAGTCTTGGCTGCCTTCAGCCGTGTTTCAAGCAAGCATTGCTGCTCACCCTTCTGCCAGTTTTTACTGGCAGAATAGGAAATAACTAACTCTTAGCATAGGCTTTAGCAGTTTCCCAGAGAATGGATGGATTACTGGCTAAGCATGAATTAATGTATAACAAATCCTGAATTCAGTGGAAAAGAATTCAATAAACGTGCTATCCACAAGGATGAAGGGGTCCAGTCACCAATGCCTCGAACCTACCATTGTATCCTTACTCTTTACCATTAGATGCACTAGAGTCTGATCAGAAATAGTGATATTGCCAATTGTACATGACACCACCGAGCCCAAATGCACTGCGGGAGTCAAAAAAAATCAATCCAGATTTAGCATTTGTGCGGATTGGAAAAAAACTTAAAATCCCTGCTGGTAGGGTGAAGGCGCCTCCAAATGTCTACCAATCCTAGTTCAACACACAAATCTCTTAATTGCTTAGACCATGAAGAAGATATTGAGGGGCCTTTGGGCAATCTGTCTATCACAAGATCTATTAGACAAGTAAAATCACCCCCCAGGATAATATACTGAGATGCAAGGCTAACCACTTTAGAAAGTGCATCCACCAGGAGGTTGAGGAGGTAGGTCGGGAGACAGTAGACATTTAAGATCCCCTATTCTTCCCCATTTATCAAAGCTTTAAGGATTACTAATCTCCCGTGTATGTCTTAAACAGATGCTAACAACTTAAATGGGAGATTCTTCCGAACAAGTATGGCCACACTCCTACTTCGGCGGCATGGTGGCTCAGTGGTTAGCACTGCTGCCTCACAGTACTAGGGACCTAGGTTCGATTCCGGCCTCGGGCAACTATTTGTGTGGAGTTTGCACATTCTCCCCGTGTCTGCGTGGGTTTCCTTTGGGTGATCCGGTTTCCTCTCACAATCGAAAGATGTGCAGGTCAGGTGAATTGGCCATTCTAAATTGCCCATTTGTGCATTAGTCAGAGGGAAATGGGTCTGGGTGGGTTACTCTTTAGAGGGACGGTGTGGACTTGTTGGGCCGAAGGGCCTGTTTCCACGCTGTAGGAAATCTAATCCTAGTATTGAAAGATGAGAAATAATGATGAATTAAGTTAATCAAACTCAGCTCATCGAGTCCATACTGACCCTCCGAAGAACATCCCACCCAGATGCAATTCCCTATCCTATCCCTGTAACCCTACATATCCCATGGCTATTCCATCTAAACTATATGTCTTTGGATTGTGGGAGGAAACAGGAGCACCAGGAGGAAACTCATGCTGACACAGGGAGTAGGTGCACGCTCCACACAGACAGTCACTTGAACCTGGCTCCCTGGCACTGTGAAGTAACAATGTTCACCACTGAGTCACTATGTTGTCCTTTTACAATTATATTTTTAATTTTTGAAAGATTTATTAATTTTTAATGTGGGAAGAGTTAGAATTTTTTTTAGCAGAAGCATGAAATTTATAAACATTTGGAATCACATCATCAAGTTACTCAACATGAAGGAATCTGTATTTAGGAGAGAAAATTAAAAGTAATAAAACAGCAGATTAAAAAAAAACACTCAATTAAAGAAATCCAAAAATACTGGCAATCAAAACTGCACAATTCTGATTTAGCATTATTGGTTTTGTCCATTGTTATCTAGTCCCACTTCATACCAAGCTGTGGCCAAAGCAGGATTTCACCTGCTTTTATATATTTAGGTGATTAGCAGTTCACAATTAAATTTCTCATCAGCATTCAAGTGTCCAATCACAATGACTAGTTTTCTGCAAGATTATTGGGATAAATAAATAAATCATGCACACGATCTTTAGACAACATTATGAGAAAAAACAAGTTAATTAAGCCAGCCAGAAACCCAGAGGTAGGGGACCGATTTAATAAATGTTTAATCAGAATATTGAGTGTCCTTGTCTGCTGACAACTGTTAATTGCCCTGCATTTGATTGTGTATGGGACACAAAGGAAATCACTCTGGAAGGGTATGCTGCCTCTTATTCCACTTTTGTACAAATACAAATTCAAAGGAACACTTTCTCGTTCAATCAGACGGGCAATAAAAGCATTTTATCACATCACATTCTAGGCAATTAAGCACATGCTTGGAAACCAAACATTTTAAATCTATACCCTTTAAATACTTCATTATAGGTATTTTCAGTCCTGTGATTAATGCTAAGCAGAAAATGTAACTTTTCATATCTGTTTATTTAATTAAGGGAAATAATAAATATGAAAAGAATGACTTTCTGAAACATGCAGGTTTTGTTCGGGTGATCTGCAAAGATGTAAAACAAAATCTGAAACACAGCCCAACCTATCACACAGGCTAAAGGAAGCAAGGCTATCAGTGGAGCGGGGGGGGGGGGGGGGCGGAGAATGTAATCTGCTTGCAGGTCTAAGGTTGGTTGTTTCAAGGTTATAACGAGGCAACATAACCATCAACTGAAACTCAAACTGGACCGATTGGGTTTCCCAGGTCTCAGAAATCTTGCCACGAAAGAAAAGTGAGGACTGATGGATCCAGGCGGTCAGTATTTTTCTACTTAGCTGCAGGATCTAGTTTATCTGCCTCAGCCACATCACATGCCCTCCTCACTGATCTTTCTTCTCTCCTGATCCTTCTTATCTTGTCACCCTGACCTCACTAGTATTTCCAATATTCTCACAGTCCCCTTCATTCATGATTCCTCTGGTTTCATTCTCTGGCCCTCTGAACTCTTCTGCTATACTTTTCCAATTCCATCCATCTACTCTGGGCCCTTCCAATCATCTCTCAATCTTTCTGATCTCCCTTGGAAACTCTGATCTCTCTTTTCCCTTCACATACCAACTGTGACTTGGTGTCCAAGGTCTATCCAATCCACGACTTCTCAAAATAGCTGCAAACTGCGCTGGGAAACTGCGACTGAAGTGTCATTTCACCCTGCCACTAAAATTCGGCAGGACATGTAGATAAGCTGCATTTTTTTTGGTTTTCCTGACATCAAAACAACTGTCCTCCCTGCCCAGCACCCCCACCCTGGCCTTCAGGCTAATATCCAGCACAATGCTGTCTGATCTAGTGATGAAATGCAGGAAACTAAAATGATTAAAAGGTAATGCATTCATTCAGCATCATTCACCACTGCAGGATGTCGCAAAATGCTTTGCAACCATTGAAGTATGTCATTATTATGTAGGAAATGTGGCACAGAAGAGTCCACGAACAACAGTTTATAAATAAACAAGATAATGAACATTTTGTTTCAGGAGTAAATGTGGACTACGACATCTGGAAGAGTCCCCTGCTAATCTTTGAAATATTGTCATTGGGACCTTAAATGTTAACCTGAGAGGGCAGCTGGACCCGTAGTTAAACATGCACTCAAAAGACAACATCTCCAAAAAAGAAATGGATAGTTCCCTCCTTAGAGATGGTGGGAAGGGCAAACAATCAGGCAGATTGACACCTCAGCAACGATGTTCTGGGCAAGAAAATGCATGGGTGACTTTCCTGACTTGCCACAAATTAAGGTAACTTAAGGACCTCAACATCCTCCCAGCAGGCAACAAAAGTAGTTTGTTCCCAACAGGGAAACCAGGACAGCCTGCCTGCTATGTTTGAGTTGACCTCTGTTTCTAATCTGGAAGTAATTGGGAAATGATTAGGAACATGGCTCAGAAGCAGGACAGCCACTGAAATCCACCCTCGCCTCTGATCCTCTGGTTGCTGTAGACTACTAAATAAAAACTGATTCTGCTAGCACTGACAGCATTGAGTCTCAGTTAATTAATGAGGAGGTCTGTCACACAGAGAAGTCCAAAAACCTCTGATGTTCGTCAGAATTTGCAGATGTCAGAGTCTGACTAAAACATATAATCTTGATATTCAGCATTGTCATCTGCCATTAGCATGTAGGAAATGGTGTGTTTTATGACAAAACAAATCGCTCCGTGACTGACAATAATCAGAGAGAATGCAGCAATTTGTATTTGTTGAAATAGTCAAGTCAAAAAAGTTGGTAAAAGGTGTGTGGATGATAAGCTTGGCCAAAGAAGCAGGTTTTAACAGGAAAATTAAAGCAGCAATGACGTAAAGGTGGGATGAACATGAGACTGGTTGGAAGAACACCAAGTACTTGAAGGGTTGTAGGGTCAGGATTGGTTTACAAAGATTTGGAGGTGGTGATGGTAGAGATTGGTGGGGTTGAAGGACAATGGAAAGATGAAGTTTTAAATTTGGCAAGTTGGTGGGCCTAGAGCTAATTCATGCTGGTGAACACAGGCAGAAGAAGTCAAGCTATGGAGAGTGGAGAGGAGATAGCATTGGAACAGTTGAGTTGGACAAAACCACCACTGAACGTTAAAACAACAGATGGCTTATTAATAAAATTGATGCCCATGGGATAGAATGTAGAGTTGCAACTTAGTTTAAAAAATGGCTAAGAGATAGAAAATTAAGTTGTGATGAATGAATGTTTTTCAGACTGTGAGGAAATATTTACAGTCTTCAACCTTCATTATTTGGATCATTGCTTTTTTTGAGATATATTAGTTACTTGGATTTGGGATTAAAGGGCACAATTTTCAAATTTGCAAGTGACATGAAACTTGGAAGCTGAGAGGAATATGATAATAGGCTTTAAGAGGGTGAGACAAGCTGGTGGCGTTGACAAGCAAACAACAGATTATATTCAACACAGAAAAATGTGAGGGAGTATGTTTGAATAAGAAGAATGAGGAGAGACAATATATACTGTCAGTACAATTATAAAAGGAAGCTGAATGGAAATGTTTGTGCATAAATCTTTGACAGTGGCAGGAAAAGCCAAAAAAAACAAAGTTACTAAAGTATACTAGATCCTGGGATTAATATATAGAGAGAAAGGATATAGAAGACTTGAAATTAACCAATAACTACACAAAACACTGGTTTTGTTGAAGTGCGACTACTGTTTCCATTCTGGGTACAACGTTTTGGGAAAAACATGAGAGCAAAAGAGATTGGTTGAGGATTTAAAATGCATTGTTGACAGTCTGCTGAATAAATATTTCGGTTTTGATCAGAAATTGTGAAACACTTGAAGGACAAAAATTGCAGTGACATGGGGAAAGAGCCAGAGAGTTGGATTAACTCTTTGGAAGAGTTGATTCTGACATGATTGGCCAAATCATTGGCAGGAGCATGTGCAATTCCATGAGAATGGGTAGCATCACCTTCAACTACATGCGGAAATGGGAAGAGACAAAATCAGAAATTGGCAAACAATCTCACTCCTGAATGCAAATTACAACATCCTGTCCAAGATCATCGCCAACTGGGTCAGGTCTGTCTTGGAATCAGTGATTCACTCTGAACAACTTAGTCCTGTACCAGGCATGACAATCTCTGAGGGCCTTGTGCTCCTCAGGGATACCATTGCCCATGCACAGGACAGGGCGATGGACACCTCCTTCAACAGCCTGGGCCTGGAGAAGGCCTTTGACAGGATATTTCACACCTACATGTGGGACATGCTCTCCAAAATCGGGAGATCCCTGTGGTGGGTCTCAAAGAGCATTGAGATCATGTTGAGTTCACAGTAACAGGCCCCTTCAGGATGCCTGAGGTGTCTGCTAGGCCCAGCAGTCCTAAGCCCAGATTCCTGATGATGAGCAAGGTGCAGATGCAGGCTCTGTATGTCTCAGGATATAGTAATGCTGGATGCTGGGGTGGGATCTGAGGGGCTGCAGGAATGGGAGGCGATCCCCTCCCAGTGGCTGTGAAGGTGACAGTTGTTCTGAACATCTAGGGAATGATAGACGATCTATGTGGGATCTCACAGTTGTGATTCTACAAATGAATCAGTACATTAACTGAATCAAATTGGCTGAAGATTGGGATCTCTAATGCTTCTGACCTCAGGATGAGACTGGGATAGTAATCTACTCAGCATTTCTGACTAAGGTGGTTGCAAATGCTTCAGCCTTGTCTTTTGCATTGATATCCTGGGCTCTCCATTCATTGAGCAAGGTGATATCTGCATAGCTTCCTCCTCTTGTCAGTTATTTACCTGCCCACCACCATTCACCACTGAATGTGGCAGAACCTAGAACTTGCTTTACCTTGTCTATATCATGTTGTATCCCTATTAATGGTATGCTCCCCTGCATGCCTCAGGTTGATTCCAAATCTTTACAGTGACGGTATTGCAAAGGATATGCTGGGCCATGAGGTTACATAATGTGAGAAAACACAATTTTGCTGGGCCTCATGAGTGTTCAGTTTTGAGCTGTTAGCTTTGTTCTGAATCGATCCTGTTAAGACAATGGTAATGCCTCACAAAGCATTGGTAGTGCTTAAGTCAAACTTCTGTTTCATAAGATCTGTCTAGTGGCTAATCCTGTATCTCTCAACTCAACCAAGGAATTATTACACTAAGGCATTTAAAAGGTGCCTTAGTGGAATATAAAATCCCAAGGCACTTCACAGGAGTGTTAAGAAACAGTAATTGAGCATATAATCAGACTTGATAGGTTAAAACTTTGTCGAGAGGTAGATTTGAAGGATTAGAGTGAGCTAGAGATGCAAAGAGTATTACGGGAGGAATTACATAGTTTTGAACCTAGGACCTAAAGATAGTCATTAATGCTGGGTTGATGGAAATTGGAGCAAGAAGCCAGAATAGGAGGAATGTAGAGATCTTGGAGTGTTGTTGCATTGGAGGAAGTAACAAAGTTAGGAGGGATTGAGGCTATGAAGGGATTTGAAAAATAAGATGAGAATTTTAAAAATCTGCAACACTAATGTGACCATCAGTTTTCACCTCCATAACATCAACAACGTTGTCCCTGCCTCATCTATGCCATTGTGACCTCTAGTCTTAACAATATCAATGTGTTCCAAGCAGGTGAAGTGGGAGTTAACGGGGGCATGTTGACACAGGGCACACAGACACAAGATGGCCGCTGAGTCATCAGTCGATCACTTACCATACAAGATGGCCGCTGCGCCATTACATGGAAAAGTACAGTGAAGCATTAACAGATACTGCCTGAGGCCAACAGAAAACCAGCACAATAGACACAGAACATAGATAATTAGTTTAAAGGTGGGTGTGGGACAGAAGACACATCAATAACATTTGAAGTGCCTGATCCAGCTACAACTTTCAATAGAAATGTTAACTACCTGAGACTGCTTGTATATAAGTGTTAATATGCTAGATTTGCAGTAATGGAAAACGATCTCCCTTCTCAGGAAGAATGATCATGATCAATTGCTACAGCAATGGACTTCTGCATAGCTGCTGAAATTGACAACGACTCTGTACCATCCTCTGAAATTGACAATGACTCTGTAATGTTTTCTGTAAACAAACCATGTTGTACAAACAAAGATTCAATATTTGTTCCATTATACCATAAAATGTATAAAATATCGTGACATGTGCTCTGAGGGTGAGAGAGCTGTGCTGATAGATGTCTCTCTCTCTCTCCCCAGAGCTCTGGTTTCTTTGTACAATAAACTCTGTCATTAAATCCTGATGCTGACTCTGAGACTGGTGATTTTCCCCATAACCACTGGTGCTGCAAGCAGGGTCTCCTATTCCTGGTGATCTGGTCAAAGGCCACGAGAGCCAGGGGAAGAGATACTTTGAATCTACAAATGGGAAGAGTCAGACCGGGCCAAAGACACAGTTTAAAGGGGTATACCATTGTAATGTGTTAAGTGTAAGTGCATGCCTGTGAACCATAAGTGGGAAAGTATACTAACTGATGTGATAACCAGCTTCTTGTGCTGAAACGACCAGAGGACAAGGTAGCGCCTGCCTAAAAAACCATGCCCCAAACCAGTTGTTAAGAGGAGTAGCCCCCCCACGCGATGGTTAGTCCAGTTAGAGCCGGGTCGAAGGTTGGATGCTGTATGTTATTGTGTTTCAAATTGAAGTAGTGAGGAAAATGAGCTGATCACTCTGACCAACAGCCAAACTCCAGTGGAGCAGCACGTTACCGAGGTGGGAAGCGTGGTCACTGAGTAACAGTGATACCCTGTCAGTCCGTAGTAGAGCGATAGAGCTTGAATAGTGGCAGTGGCTGGGAGGGTAAAAGGTCCCCCCCGATAGAGAGCACACCAGCTAGAGGTCGGTTTCTGGGTTTATCAGTCAGTGTTGGAACAGTAGAGGTGGCCGGGAGGGTAGAGGAGCCCCAGTACAGAGCACATCCTATTGAACCAACATCCCAGCCGACCAATAGGTACCGACTAGTAGTGGTGGCGGGAAGGGAGAGAAGTCCCACCCATAGAGAGCACACCTTGCCAGGAGGCTGCCACGGCCGCATGATGGTGCTAGGACAATATTAGTGGCCGGGGGTAGAGAAGTCCACTGGTTAAGGACATTTACCGTTGGTGGTATCCAGGGTACACAATCTGCGAGATGGCAGATCAGGATTTTTATTTATTGAGAAATACAAGACAGACAGACTAGCGCTGACACAACAGATGAAGAAAGGTGGTTGGGACCCATCCCAAACATTAGTAGCTAAAAAGGTAGAGGTAATGTTAATGTACCTCTTAGCAGGCCTGATTGAACAAATAAGTGCCTCCACTAGCAGGTGGAGAAAAGGCCAAGAATGAATTGAGGAGCTGGAGGATAGGATACAGGAGCCAGAACAAAGATTAGAAAAAGTATAGGAGGGTAGGGAGACTGACTCTTTCCCCTCCTACGAAACTGTACAGCAGGGACCAACTGCACCCGCAGCAGAGCAGGAGGTGCAAGAATATAATCTAGCGCTAGTCGCTAGAGGGGGGAGCAGAGTTGCAGCCAAAAGCAAACTATAAACCCTTTACCCCGGGGCAACAGATCACAGCCTTCCTGGGCAAATTACAGCCCCAAATTGCAAACACGAGGTTCTGGGAAGAGCTAGATAGTATACAGGTAGGGCACCAACTGTACTTGAGGGATATACACCAGCTGGTCTGGGCAGCCTGCCAAGCGGACAAATGGGGATAGGTAGCCGGTGGACCCAAAGCCATAGCAGCCCAAGACTATGGGGGGGACAATGGACACATGCCGTTGCCCTTACAGCTGAGATAGATGCCCAGTAGGCCCCCTTCACCCATTTTAAAGAAGAGATCCAGCTGGCATTAGGAAATGCTCCCACAAACTGGAGCAAAATCACGACCACTAAACAGCATAAAGGGGAAGGGGCCTCTGAGTATGGGGAACGATTATTTAGGGTTTACCAGGAATGTTCAGGATAAGCAAACCCAGATCGTGGGGACCAGGCATTCATTCAGGCTTTTAGAGGCCGTCTCTCTAGAGCCCTTCAATCCATCCTAAAAATGGGAGTGATAATGTCCCAAACTTATGCGACCTGGTACAGTGGCCTAGCGGGGTGCAGGAGGCAGAAGCTCCCACAATAAAAACAAGACGCAACAGAACAGCCTATCGGAACTATCCTACCACAACTGTGGCCAACAGGGAGATTTTGCCAGATACTGTAAGGCCCCACAGGCAGGGAATAGGACAAGGAACAGCATGAAGTGTTGCAGCCACTGCAATAGAGCAGGTCATACAGTGGCAATGTGCTGGAAAAGCATGGGGGACCCCCAAAAACTGAGCTGACAACGGTATGGGAGAGGGGAGGATTTACGTGCCCGCAGTACTTGGAGGCAGCAAGTGTGAGATGTTGGAATGGCTGTGTCTTTCACCAACTTACCCTTACCCCCCACAAATAAAATGATCCACCTTACCAGGTTAGGAAGGGTTAAGACACCCATTTATGTAAACGAGACTACCCTCATGGAAGTCAATAACATATATATTCCTACGAGATTTTATGCGTGCCAAAGTAATGAAGGCACCATAATAGGTAATGATCTCATGAAAGAATATGAAGTCTTGATTGACTGTGCAAAAGGAAAATTGATCTGGCCAAAACAGGACGGTCGAAAGACCGAGATTGGGAAACTTACAAGTCACCTTGAGACTATTAAAGTAGCTATAGCCACCAGTCAGGAGTGAAACCTTGAAAAGGGGGGATTTGGAGCCATCTGTGCCCCTATCCACTAGGCATGGGCAGAGACAAAGCTAGATACAGGTTTTGTCGAGATAGATCTTATAATGGCGCCCAGATCGGAGCATAAGCCCCACCAGTAGTACCCAATCAAGCCTGAAGCAGAGAAAGCAGTCGTGGAGATAGTTAAAGGACGAGTAAAACAGGGAATCCTGAAAGAAACCACAAGTACAACCAATTCCCCAATATAGCGAGTGAAAAAGCCTGATGGGAGCTACAGACTCATCATTGACTATACGGGGCTAAACAAAGTCACCGCCAAATTGCATCCCGTTGTAGCAGACCCTTCCACAATTCTAAATGGATTGGCCCCCGAGCAAAACATTTTCATTGTATTAGAACAATTCAACGGATTCTGGTCCATCCCACTATACCCTGGATCCCAGAATAAATTCGCCTTCACAGTAAGGGACGGGCGGTACACTTGGACTCGCCTGCCACAGGGGTTCCACAACAGCCCCACTATTTTTCACCAAGCGATGAGTCACATCCTCAACAAAATAGATTTACCAGAAGGAAGCACTGCCCTACAGTATGTGGACGATATCCTGATTGTTTCGGAGTTTGAATCAGGACACCAGGAAGCTTTATTCATTGTGCTGCACAAACTGGCAGCCACAGGGTTAAAAGTCAGCCCAACAAAAGTATAGACTGGACAAGCACAAATCCTATACCTGGGACACCTTACATCCCAGGGACTCAAGGAAATGCCAAGCAACCAAAAGAAGACAATTCAGCAAATGCCACGACCCACTACTGTAAGGGGAGTCAGAAAGGTCTTGGGGCTATTCAATTATAGCCAGAGCTTTATACCTGAGTTTGCAAAAATGGCCGAACTGATTCAAAAACTAATCAATGGGGGAAAACCCACCTTGGAACCTGCAACCTGGGGACCAGAACAGGAAGAACTAAAAACTCGGTTAATATTTGCTCCCGGGCTAGGGCTGCCAGAACCCAGTAAAGACTTCCACATACATTGCAATAATGAGGGAGGATTTTACTTCGCAATGGTCACACAGGACCACAACGACAGGAGAAGACTCGTATTACTCTACCATGGAAGGGCCAGTAGTCACTGGACTGCCCAGATGCATAAGCAACCTTAGACTGTGCTGCTTGGCCCGTGAGGGTCAGCGAACCCATAGTAATGGCAGGGAATGTCATCCTCCACGCCAAATACACCCTAGTGGAAATATAAAACACCGGGAAACTGAGGGCCATCTCCAATATGAGTTGGGCAAAGTGGGAGGCAGTTCTCCTCCCACCAAGTCAGTCCGTACTAATAGTTAGGGATACGGGAGAAAACCCAGCCAGGGGAGTTCTGAACACAGGGAAACCACACAATTGCGGAGACATAGATGGAGATGAAGATAGGAGTAGGGTAAAGTAGGGTAAAGGATACTAATTCCCCCTTCGTCAATGTGTCACGGAAATATATAGTGGGGTCACCCCACACAAGATGGGCTATGGTAAACAATAAACTAGAGACTGTTATGTCAGGAAGGATTGACAGAAGTCAGCCTACATAAGTAGCAGATATTGTAGTGGTAACCAAAGCATTTGAGCTGTTAAAGGGGAGAATTGTGAACATTTATACAAACAGCCAGTATGCCTTCGGAGTTGTACATGACTACATGGTTGCATGAGGGAGAAGAGGGTTCACCACAGCTGGGGAAACCCCCATCAAATACCAGCTAAGAATCCAAGCACTGCTGAATGCCAGCGAACTGCCAAAAGAAGCTGCAGCAATAAAAATCAAAGCACACCAAAAGAAGCCATGGAAAGATAGTCCAGGCTGGCTGAAATTTAAAGGGAACCAAGCCACAGGCCGAGCAGCCCAGCAAACCTTAGAGCAAGAAATCATTGATGAGGTTCCAATAACAAGTGAACTAGCGGAAGATGCCATTCACACACAGCAGCTGAAGGAGAACACCCTGCAGGAAGAGAGCGAGAGAGGGAAAATGCAGGGAGCACGTAAAAGGGAGGGTGTCTGGAGGCAAGCGGACAAGGTGGTAGCTCCAGCGTGCGTACAAAACACCTTGCTCGAGCTGCACCACAGGCTCCCGCATACAGGCAAGTCGAGGAAGAAAGTGGTGGTGGAAGGGAATGGGAAGAGATATAGCCAAACTTTGCTGCAGATACATGGTTTGCGCACAGCACAACCCAGGTAGACCCATAAATGTTAGGATGGGACACCAATCAAGGCCAAGGGGACCCTGGGAACACCTCCAAATGAATTTCACAGGGTCACTACCACCTTCCCGTGGGAAAACGTGCTGCCTGGTCACCATAGACCCATTCACCTGGTGGGTAGAGGCATTCTTTAGTGCTGGAACAGCACAGCAGGTCAGGCAGCATCCAGGGAACAGGAGATTCGACGTTTCGGGCACAGGCCCTTCTTCAGGAATCCTGAAGAAGGGCCTGTGCCCGAAACGTCGAATCTCCTGTTCCCTGGATGCTGCCTGACCTGCTGTGCTGTTCCAGCAATAAAGTTTCAACTTTGATCTCCAGCATCTGCAGACCTCACTTTCTCCTCTGGGTAGAGGCATTCCCACCAAGAACTGTACCGCTACCACTGTAGCCAGGATTCTAGCAGAGGAGGTAATCCTGAGATGGGGGGATACCCCGACAGATCAACTCCGACCAAGGGACACATTTCACAGGCAAAGTTATTAAAACGGTACACCAGCTACTAGGGATAAAACAAAAATTTCATATCCCCTATCACCTCCGGAGCTCAGGGATGGTAGAGAGAATGAACAGAACCCTTAAAATGCTTTAGCTAAGGCCATACAGACATCAGAGAGGATATGGGCCGAAGTGCTGCCAGCCATATTAATGAAATTAAAAGCCACCATCAGGCAACCGTACTAACACCTCATGAATTAATGACGGGGCAAGTTATGCAATTACCAGAGACCATTATAAAAGATGGGACCGATGAAGGTCTGCTAAAAGACAAAATTCGGAGATATGTACTGGAATTAAGCACCCAACTAAAAGGGATGTGTAAATTAGTAACTGACAGACAAGAGCAAAAGGATAAGGCAGGTGAACTCGAGACCTTCCCTGAGGTCCCAGCAGCCGGGAGCTGAGTCGTCGTACGAACCCTGCCTGACAAACCAGGTTTTGCCCCAAAATGGAATGGACTGTACAAAGTTATCATCAGTGGTGACACCTGCGCCTGTATTGACATTAGGGGAAAAGGCACATGGAAACACTGGACACAACTCAAACCGTATAAGGACTCCTATGAATGAACTAATATGATTGACCAGCCCCCAGGCACAGACAGGAACTGCGAGCAAGACAGTGACCAAGGGGAGAGCCCAACCAAGCAAACCACCCACACGCACAGATAAAACTGCTGATGAGACACAGAAATCACCTACTGTTGCCGACTTCTGAGTACCATTGTTTAAAAAAAAGGGACACTGACTATTAACCTCATTTAACTTTAATCATGTACGAACTCGAGTATATGTTACTGTTGCTAAATGTTGCGATAGCCGGAAGCCTGTTGGGATTTGAGGATAACTACTTTTACAAAACTCACCTAAATTTACATGGGAACCGAACTGTCTGTTACCCACTGGTGTGATTGGTCTAATCCCTATTTGTGGCCATCTCGTGTGATCCCCTCGTGACATATACACCATAGATACCTTGGGCGTACCATGTAAGGGACAGCTAGGAAAATACAAAAAGGGACTGCAGGGTGGGTGTGTGGAATTTGTCAAGCCCACCGGCCCATGCGGTTGGGTGCCCCATCAGAGGGAGGGAAAGATCTATTTAAACATCGCTGATTATCCACGCTGTTTCACAGAGCAGGGATGGGGATGTGTTTATGCCCTGATATCTAGAAACAGTTCATGCATGCAGACACAATGTACCCACCAGCACTATACAATCACCCGGGGACAACTTACCTGTACCTACAGTGACCGTGACCGTGGAAAAGCAGTTTAAATACGGACAGTAAATGGCACTCATGTCAGCTCTGCCACATGGACATAACCATTTGATACCTACCAGCTGGGGGGAGCAAACAAGGAGCCAGAGGCGAGATGGGGAGACAAACAGGCCCAGGAACAGGACACTATGCTATCGGGCAGTGAAGGGATTCGTTTTCTTATTTAAGGGGATTTATGCTACTGACACACCAAAACTCCTGAACCTTTTCGCATTAGGAACGACATGTTCGGAGAAGGATGGTGACCCATTCCATCAGCCTGGAGTTCTTGCTGATTGGCAGATCCCCACCACGCTGGGATCATCATTGGAGTATGGGTTTTTGGGAACTCTGTCTCTGGTGGGGGGCAGCAGAGGTCGTCAGTGCTAAAAGCCAGAACTATGTTGTACGTGGATTGACAATCTTAGGGAACAATACATCAAAGGCTCCAGAAGCAATCAAAGGTGAATTGGCTGAACTCAGACTTTACGCACAGCAGACATATTACATGGTGGATTATCAGTTAGCCCAGCAAGGGGGAGTATGTACAATCATTGGGGACAAGTATATAACCCATGTCATTGATGATTCTAACAATATTACACAGGCAATCAAAACATTCACGACCAGCTAGATGACTTCAGACAAGGAGCCACAGGAGGAATAGCTGGCTAGAATGGTTGATAGGTAAGTCCTTGGGAACCTATTTGGCACATGGAATTGTTCTCCTTATTTCACTCATACTGGTATTCTGCCTAGGCCTCGGGCGTTTAAAGCTTTGCTGTGAGGTGCTACTGACGTGAGACATGCCAGGAGCGAGTGTCACCACAGAAGAGCCCCCAATGAAACTCGCACTCCTTGACACCCCTCGGGATGGGGAGACTTTAGAAAAGGCCTACCTCTATATATGAGTTGGGTGGTCTGCGGGAGATCACCGAAGTTGCCTTCTTGACCATAAAGGGGGAAGTGAAGTGGGAGTTGACACGGGGCATGTTAGGCAAAAATGAGGACTGCGGATGCTGGAAACCAGAGTTTAGATCAGAGTGGTGCTGGAAAAGCACAGCAGGTCAGGCAGCATCCGAGGAGCAGGAAAATCGATGTTTCGGGCAAAAGCCCTTCATCAAGAAATGCTGACATGGGGCACACAGACACAAGATGGTCGCTGAGCCATCAGTTGGTCACTTAGCATACAAGATGGCCACTGCACCAATACATGGAAAAGTACAGCGAAGCATACACAGGTACTGCCTGAGGCCAACAGAATATCAGCACAATAGACACAGAACACAGGTAATTAGTTTAAGGTGGATGGGAGAGAGAATATGCATCAGTAATGTCTTCTGCCCGCTGAAATGTCTGAGTCCAGCTACCACCTTCAATCGAAATGTTAACTACTTGAGACTGCTTGTATGAAAGTGTTAATACCCTGGATTTGCAGCAATGGAAAACGATCTTCCTTCTCAGGAAGAATGATCACGACCGATTACTGGAGCAATGGACTTCTGCGTAGCTGCTGAAACTGACAATGACTCTGTAACATTCCTTTGAACCTGACAACGACTCTATAATGTCATCTGTAAACAAACCATGCTGTACAAAGACTTGATATTTGGACCATTATACCATGAAATGTATAAAATATTGTGACATGTCCTCAGAGGATGAGAGAAAGCTCACAGCTGACAGCCGTGCTGGCAGACGTCTCTCTCTCTCCCCTCTGTTCCGGTTTCTTTGTACAATAAAATCTGTCATTGGATCCCGATTCTGACTCTGAGACTGGTGATTTTCCCACAACACAGGCTTTGTATGTTTTATTCTATTTTTAAACTTGAAGTCATCTAAAGGTCTATTGCTTATGTCCTAACTTTAATCAAATTCCATTCAGGCATCACCTCTGAGCATTCCTGATGAAGGGCTTTGCCTGAAACATCGATTCTCCCGCTCCTTGGATGCTGCCTGACCTGCTATGCTTTTCCAGCACCACACTCTCGACACTATCACCTCTGAGCGCACTGGCTCCTGGTTAAGCCTTGATTCTAAAATTTCACCTTTGTTTTCAGTTCATTCCAAGGTCACATGTCACCTTACCTCTGAAACCTTCTTCAGCCCTACAACACTGAATTATCTGCATTCTTCCAAAGTTTCCTCTTGAGTATTGCCTCTAATTTAATAGCCTCACAACTGACGGTCATGCTGTCAGCTGTCCATGCTATAAGTTGTGGGATTCCTTCTCTACACCTTTCCATTTCTTTTCCTAACATTCTTCTTGTACAACACTCCTTAAAGCATACCTCTATGACCAAACCTTTGATCATATGGCCGAATATCTCCTTATGTGGCTGAGTGTCATGTTTTGTTTTATCTTGTGAATCATCTTTGGGCATTTATTATATTAAGGGGTATGGGCAATTGTTTTATCTGACATTACTCAATTTTTATTCCTTGCTGTCAAAGGAGACACCACCAAACTAATCCCCTACCTCACAACTGAAATGTAGCGTAAATACTGAACAAATTGAGTTCAATTCTTTATTCTTTTACTTCCTGACTGAATACATGATCCTTATCACTACCCACTACAATTACTTCTAATTCCACCGATTTAGGCAAGCCTGACTAATATGACATTCAATTGCATTAGGACGCTGGTAAATCAGTGATCTATAATGAGATAATTCATTAATCATACTTCATGATCATGTTCCATAAAAATATACAAAAAAACATGCTAATTTGAAAAACCAAAAATTCACTTTGGTTGGCCATTCCAAATGTTTCAAGAAACACACAGTTAATCAGCTTGCACATAATGTCAGAGGTTCACAGCCCACATTCAATATCAGAGGAAATGTGCAATCATTTTCATATAATACATCAGTAAAAGAATTAAGCACTAATTCAATAACAGATGCTAAGTAATGATGCACTAACATTTGTAAAGTTCATTCAGCCTGTTAGTCATGGTCATCGTTTAAAAAACTGATTAGCAATTTTAATTGGACAATTATTGTACATTCCCTTTTCATCTGCTGCTCTCACACACTTTTTAAACTAACTTTAACACTTATTTCAATATAACTAACATAGTTGATTTGTGCCAAGCTCTTCAGTTTTATTTAATCTATCAATTTATTATATATTAAGTTTAGTATATTGGGTGAGCAAATCATCTCAAAATTACTTGATGACCATGCCTCTAGCAAACCTATTATGATTCCTGCAGTACTGGTTGTGTCTATAGATGGCATGACATGGAAGTTTTCAATGTCAAAAGTCTCACACCTTATCTGTCATGGACTCATGCAGACTGAATTCCACATACAGTATTTAAGAGTAATGCATACAACTCCAAATTGTCTTATATACCTTAAAATGAAGCTTCACTATGACCAGAACATTTATTTCCAACTTTTACAAGGCTTTTTCCCCCTGGGTAGTGAGCCTGCAATCAATAATTTTGCCACTTCCCCTCCCTGCTCTGCTGGCACAGAAAGTTGAATCATTGAAGTGGTTATGAACAGAACTCTTCTCTCATCTAGATATAGAAGATTGGACAACACGGCACAAAGCAATTGTGGCATTACTTTTAACTAAACGTAACTGAAATAAAGTTTCATGGTTTCAGATCAAACAATAGCAAAGATACCTCCTACGATTTGTATTCCACCCCGGTGACATCTTGACCAATGTCTATATTACAGAGGAGGAAGTGCAGGATATCATGAAATGCATAAAGGTGGATAAATCCCCAGGACCTGATCAGGTGTACCCTAGAACCCTGTGGGAAGCTAATGAAGTGATTGCTGGGCCTCTTGCTGAGATATTTGTATCATTGATAGTCACAGGTGAGCTGCTGGAAGACTGGAGATTGGCTAACGTGGTGCCACTGTATAAGAAAGGTGGTAAGGACAAGCCAGGGAAATATAGACCAGTGACCCTGATGTCGGTGGTGGGCAAGTTGTTGGAGGGAATCCTGAGGGACAGGATGTACGTGTATTTGGAAAGGCAAGGACTGATTAGGAAAGTCAATATGGCTTTGTGGGTGGGAAATCATGTCTCACAAACTTGATTGAATTTTTTGAAGAAGTAACAAAGAGGATTGATGAGGGCAACGTGGTAGATGTGATCTATATGGACTTCAGTAAGGTGTTTGACAAGACTCCCCATGGGAGACAGTTTAGCAAGGTTAGATCTCACAGAATACAGGGAGAACTAGCCATTTGGATACAGAACTGGCTCAAAGGTAGAAGACAGAGGGTGGTGGTGGAGGGTTGTTTTTCAGACTGGAGGCCTGTGCCCAGTGGAGTGCCACAAGGATCGGTGCTGGGTCCTCTACTTTTCGTCATTTATATAAATGATTTGGATGCGAGCATAAGAGGTATAGTTAGTAAATTTGCAGATGACACCAAAATTGGAGGTGTAGTGGACAGCAAAGAAGATTATCTCAGATTACAACAGGATCTTGATCAGATGGGCCAATGGGCTGAGAAGTGGCAGACCCCTCTAAACCCTTCCTATTCATAGACCCATCCAGATGTCTTTTAAGTGTTGCAATTGCACCAGCCTCCACCACATCCTCAGGCAGCTCCAGAGAAAACAGCCCCAGCCTATTCAGCCCCTCCCTATAGCTCAAAGTTTCCAACTTTGGCAACATCCTTGTAAATCTTTTCTGACCCCTTTCAAGTTTCACAACACCTTTCCGATAGGAAGGAGACCAGAGTTGCACGTAATACTCCAACAGTGGCCTAACCAATGTCCTGTACAGCCGCAACATGACCTCCCAACTCCTGAACTCAATATTCTGACCAATAAAGGAAAGCATATCAAACGCCGCCTTCACTATCCTATCTACCTGCGACTCCACTTTCAAGGAGCTATGAACCTGCACTCCAAGGTCTCTTTGTTCAGCAACACTCCCTAGGACCTTACCATTAAGTGTATAAGTCCTGCTAAGATTTGCTTTCCCAAAATGCAGCACCCCGCATTCATCTGAATTAAACTCCATCTGCCACTTCTCAGCCCATTGGTCCATCTGATCAAGATCCCGTTGTAATCTAAGGTAAACTTACTAACTATGCTCACATCCAAATCATTTAATATCATTTAATCATTTCGTCAGATATAAATGACGAAAAATAGTGGACCCAGCGCCGATCCTTGGACTCCACTGGTCAAGGCCTCTAATCCGAAAACAACCCTGTCTTCTACCTTTGAGCCAGTTCTGTATCCAAATGGCTGATTCTCCCTGTATTCCATGAGATCTAAACTTTGCTAACCAGTCTCCCATGGGGAACCTTGTCGAACGCCTTACTGAAGTCCATATAGATCACATCTACCGCTCTCATCAATCCTCTTTGTTACTTCTTCAAAAAACTCAATCAAGTTTAGGAATGGAACTGAACACCCATGAGGCACTGTGGGACATCAGCATCAGAACTGTATGCCAGCACAATCTCTAACCTGTGGCCCAGCATGACCCCATGTTACCATTGCCTTCAAGCCAAGGAACTCACCCTGGTTGAAAGGATTGTAGGAGACCATGCCAAGAGCAGGCCATGTATACCTAAAAGCAAGGTTCCAACATAAGGGTAAAGGAATGCTAAACCGCAGAAGCAGCATGTTGAAGATGAAACAAAATGATCCCACAATCAGCAGATCATTCTCCAGTGCTGTTGTCATATGTAGTCATATGTTGGTGGATAATTGAATGGTTAAAAAGTATGGAATGGATGAAAAGTGGCAAGTGGAATTTAGTAGTAGTAAATACAGGATGGTAAGCTTCAGTATGAGCACAGAAACGAGGTTGGTCCTCCAGCCTGGTTTTGAGGGCTTGCTGCACTGTCAAAGGTGCTGTCTTTTGATGGAGACATTAAACAGAACCCCAACTGCAGTTTTAGGTGGAAGTGAAAGATTGCACTGCACTTTTCAAAGGAAGTCAGGGATAGTTTCCTTTCTCCTGGTCAGTATTTATTTCTCAACCAACACAATCAGTTGGTGGGTGGCATGGAAACAGCCATGGAGGTACCATCAACTTAAAAAAAAATTAAGATTTAATGATAAAGTAAACTGTTCACCTCTTTTGCTTGCATACCACCACTGGCATGCTGCTCAATAAGCCCAGTATTTCAGAGAAACAGACTGTAGCATAGTGACACTAAGTGGTTAAAGTTTGCAACTGTTTGCAAACTGTTTTATTAAACTACGAACTATTAAACTGCTTGTTGGATATTGGGCACGATAAATATTTTTAATCAACCTAGCCAGAAATGTTATCGTAGTCTTCTGGAGTAAGGTGGGACTTGAAACTGGGCCTTTTGGGACACTACCACTGTTCCACAAGAGTGCTCAAAACATCTCAGACTGCTCTGAGCCAAAATCGAACAAGTGATCTAAGGATGTCTTCTGCTCTACAGTTGAGCTATCGAAGGAGAACCATAAGATGCGTGATCGGCAGGTTACAAACATGCTCAAGGATTTCAAATTCAACATCTTAACTGCTCAGCCATGACTATGTTATGGGAGTGAACAGGTGGTAGCAGTTTGATCACTTGCTATACCTATTTATTTTTGCTTTTGATTAGCTTCAACAGAAAAGCAAATTAGTTGGTAAAATAGGCAGCCCATCACTGTTTATGTCTCCACCTTAGAGGGGTCACACAACTGCTGATCACTTCCTTGGCTACTTCATTCCATTCCTGCATTGTTGGAGAGGTTATCCTCGTCCTACTAATCTTACAAGGACTCCCATCACTGCAGCCCATTGGTTGAACTATCAAGTAAGAGTAAGATATTGGGGGAACAGCTTTGTGAGTTCTGCTCTCCATTTCTGTGGTTGCTATAGCCTCAGAACTGCGTGCCCTGATGAGCTCCTCTGAAGCATGTAGACTTTCCTCTTAAGCAGAAATAGTTTATCAAATCACCCACGCCATCTTCCCTGCATTCCCTAACTGGTCAGGGTACCCAAAGGCAGAGTCTTAATTGGTTTGCCATGGGAAAACACATCTCAGAGGTCTGCTACTTGTACAAATGGGTCATTGACCCAAGACTGGTCTCAAGGAATCAGAAGAAAATGAAGATGGAAACATTCAGCCCAATGATTCCATTCCTCGATCAATGCACAGAACACAATGCGATCCTCTCCTCTTCTCAAAGTGCTGAATGTTGCTGGATTCACTTTCACTAACACTGGCTACTCACTGTGACTCCTGCAATAGTCTCCATAGTCTGTTTAGAATGAGTTTTCAAACTATTCGATCATGAGATAGAGCAGGACATAAAACACTTAAGGAAATGCATCACAAATAAAAGATAGGGTTCATTTCTCATGAAACTCTTCCATAAAATCTCTATGCTAATTTTCCTTTGTAGCTTTGAAGCATATAAGTATTTTTAATTACGTAAATGCTTTAAAAATGAAACCCAGATAGAAAATTGCTTCAAAATAGTAACAATTTATGAAAGCTTCTGTAAAATACTAAATCCAGTGTGGAGCTGAGAGGTCCAGATAAAAGCAACACATTTCTCTTGTCTCATGAAAAATTACCACATTTTAAAGTCACAATTACCTTAATGTTCAGTCTTTCAGCACAAGCAATTTGCAGTCATTATGCCCCTATTTAAATGTATGCTTTACATTGTAGAGGAATAAATAATAGGTTATATGACATTGAATTATCTAATGAATGCAACTTAATTTAATATGAAGAAGAAAGCAATGATTTGTTTGACATTTCAGTAGGTTGTAATTTTTAAATTGCGTGCTATATCAAATATCGTGAAATGCATTTTCCCCTTCTAGAAATAGTAAAAGCCACAGGTTCATGGTGTAGAACATTATTTTTTCACTCAAAAGATAAATTAATCTGTTGTTGAAACTCTCAATCATGCCTTTGCTACCTCAATACTTGATTCTGCTTTAAGAAACACTATTGAACAAATTTCTTTGATTAATCTTTTAGTAACCTTTTTGAACATCTTCTTATGTACTTTAGTAACAGTCTTAGTTTGATAATGCTCCTGTAAGGCTCCCTGCAATGCTTTACAGTGTTTAAAGTTGTATATCAAAAAAATTCATCGTTGCTGTGCTTTATAATTTTGCCTGCAAAAACAAGACAATTTCACTGAATTGACGGTCATTTGGCACACCTTCCTAACATCTAATGATTCGTTAATCACTGTTTTACTTTGGCTACAGGTCCATAATATGGCTGTGCAAGAGAGGACATCCTACATTGTTTGGAAAACAGTATTCTGACTGCTATGTAATTTTAATTTCCCAGGTAACATGAAATGCACAATGACCTTTATCGATCTATTTTAGGCTAGCTTGATTTGTCACTGTAGACTTAGCAGATAATGGTACTGCTCTCTCATCAGAGAGAGAGGTGACTAGCGGTTTAAGCTGAAGGGCACCACACCTCAGGCAAGGGGAAAGGTTGAGAATGAGAATCCTTCATGGTAATCCCAGCTGGCGCAGGAATTGACCCAGACTGTTGGCATCACTCTGCTATGCTAACCGGCTATCCAGTCAACTGATGGGACCAGCACTCATTCAAAATCCCACTAATCACCACGCATTGTCGGAGTGCATTAGTGACAAAAGGGAAGAGAATAGGAAAGATATACAAAACTTTACTAAGGCAAAAAGAGCAAGAATGCATCATATTTTAATATGGATTGCAGTTGCATACTCAAAAACGTTACTGAAGGAATTTCACACAGCTATATTCAAAGTCTTTGTTCAGTAATCAGAAAGGAATATAATTTTGCATTATATTTTGGATGCCTTCAGATTGCAAGAAAACATCTGATTTCAGTGATTTTCTCCTGCCCTGATCCTTCCCTGTTTCTGGATTAGTGGTGCTGGAAGAGCACAGCAGTTCAGGCAGCATCCAAGGAGCTTCGAAATTGATGTTTCGGGCAAAAGCCCTTCATCAGGAATACAGGCAGTGAGCCTGAAGCGTGGAGAGATAAGCTAGAGGAGGGTGGGGGTGGGGAGAAAGTAGCATAGAGTACAATGGGTGAGTGGGGGAGGGGATGAAGGTGATAGGTCAGGGATGAGAGGGTGGAGTGGATAGGTGGAAAAGGAGATAGGCAGGTAGGACAAGTCCGGACAAGTCATGGGGACAGTACTGAGCTGGAAGTTTAGAACGAGGGTGAGGTGGGGGAAGGGGAAATGAGGAAACTGTTGAAATCCACATTGATGCCCTGGGGTTGAAGTGTTCCAAGGCGGAAGATGAGGCATTCTTCCTCCAGGTGTCTGGTGGTGAGGGAGCGGCGGTGAAGGAGGCCCAGGACCTCCATGTCCTCGGCAGAGTGAGAGGGGGAGTTGGAATGTTGGGCCACGGGGCGGTGTGGTTGATTGGTGCGGGTATCCTGGAGATGTTCCCTAAAGCGCTCTGCTAGGAGGCGCCCAGTCTCCCCAATGTAGAGGAGACCGCATCGGAAGCAACAGATACAATAAATGATATTAGTGGAAGTGCAAGAAAGACTTTGATGGATGTGGAAGGCTCCTTTAGGGCCTTGGATAGAGGTGAGGGAGGAGGTGTGGGTGCAGGTTTTACAGTTCCTGCGGTGGCAGGGGAAAGTGCCAGGATGGGAGGGTGGGTTGTAGGGGACATGGACCTGACCAGGTAGTCACGGAGGGAAAGGGGTGGGGAGGGAAATATATCCGTGGTAGTGGGGTCTGTTTGGAGGTGGCGGAAATGTCGGCAGATGATTTGGTTTATGCGAAGGTTGGTAGGGTGGAAGGTGAGCACCAGGGGCATTCTGTCCTTGTTACGGTTGGAGGGGTGGGGTCTGAGGGCGGAGGTGTGGGATGTGGACGAGATGCGTTGGAGGGCATCTTTAACCACGTGGGAAGTGAAATTGTGGTCTCTAAAGAAGGAGGCCATCTTGTGTGTTCTGTGGTGGAACTGGTCCTCCTGGGAGCAGATCCGGCGGAGGCGGAGGAATTGGGAATACGGGATGGCATTTTTTCAAGAGGTAGGGTGGGAAGAGGTGTAATCCATGTAGCTGTGGGAGTCGGTGGGTTTGTAAAAAATGTCAGTGTCAAGTCGGTCGTCATTAATGGAGATGGAGAGGTCCATGAAGGGGAGGGAGGTGTCAGAGATGGTCCAGGTAAATTTAAGGTCAGGGAGGAATGTGTTGGTGAAGTTGATGAATTGCTCAACCTCCTCGCGGGAGCACGAGGTGGCGCCAATGCAGTCATCAATGTAGCGGAGGAAGAGGTGGGGAGTGGTGTTGGTGTAATTACGGAAGATCAACTGCTCTACGTAGCCAACAAAGAGACAGGCATAGCTGGGGCCCATACATGTGCCCATGGCTACCCCTTTGGTCTGGAGGAAGTGGGAGGATTCAAAGGAGAAATTATTAAGGGTGAGGATCAGTTCGGCCAAACGAATGAGAGTGTTGGTGGAAGGATACTGTTGGGGACGTCTGGAGAGGAAAAACTGGAGGGCTTGGAGGCCCTGGTCATGGCGGATGGAGGTGTTGAGGGATTGGATATCCATGGTGAAGATGAGGAGTTGGGGGCCGGGGAAACGTAAGTCTTGGCGGAGGTGGAGGGCGTGGGTGGTGTCTCGAACGTATGTGGGGAGTTCCTGGACTAGTGGGGATAGGACAGTGTCGAGGTAGGTCGAGATGAGTTCAGTGGGGCAGGAGTATTCTGAGACAATGGGTCGGCCAGGGTGGTCAGGCTTGTGGATCTTGGGAAGGAGGTAGAACCGGGCAGTGCGGGGTTCCCGGACTATGAGATTGGAAGCTGTGGGTGGGAGATCTCCTGAGGTGATGAGGTTCTGTATGGTCTGGGAGATGATGGTTTGGTGATGGGGGGTGGGGTCATGGTCGAGGGGGCAGTAGGAAGAGGTGTCCTCGAGTTGACGTTTGGCTTCAGCGGTGTCCTTCCCTGCTCAAACACTGAACTTTTCTTTGTCATCACTCTGCTATGATCCTGTTGTCTGGAATTTTCCACCTAGAATACTATCTCTATCCACTCTCAGTTAGAGAAGGATGCCTAGCTCAACTCAACCTTTAGCAAAGAAAACAAATACTGTTTCATCTGTTGAAATACATTTTTAAAATTACACTTCTCCTAAATAAAAGTGTAAATGCTATTGCTATCAACATACTCAGTGGGTTAGTACATAGTTGCAAATAATTACTTCTAATGTTACAACAGGATGATGGATCTGAAGAAGGGTCATTGGACCCAAAATGTTAACTCTGCTTTCTCTCCACAGAAGTTGCCATCCCTGCTAAGTTTCTCCAGTAATTTCTGCTTTGTTTCAACAAATGTTCTCCTTGCTTCCTATTTAATTACATATTTGCAAAGTCACAGTTAAAGATAATTTAAAATAGTATTTTTAACTGAAATAATGAATGTTTATTCTGTCTACAATTGCAATTTCAAGAAAATGGGCAGCTATTCTAAAACGGAAATAAAATCTATTTTGAAAAGTAAATTAGAAGCAAACTTATAAGAGAAAAAACAACAGTTGCATATTATCTCAGCTTACAGCAATGATTTAAATGCACTGCTATACTGTACCTGCCCTCTTGTAAAGCTCCGGAGATGCTGAAGAGACCAAAGTCAGTAATTATTATCTTTCCATTGTCATAGAAAATATTCTTTGACTTCAAATCTTTGTGAATAATTCCTTTAGCATGTAGGTAACCCATTCCCTTGAAAATAAAAACAACAGTTTTAAGTATGTGTGTAGAGTTAATTGCAGAGAAGACCACAGAGCAAGTATTATGTTTTCCCATGGTAAAAATATTATGCAAATTAATCACCAAAACAAGTAACATTGTATTCATTTTTTAAGGAACAGTGGACAATATTAAATGATTTAACACTTAAAATAATAAAATTCACCATTTTGTTGCAATGATTTCAAGTACTTTTATATTATTGTGTCCTTCTTATTACAAATACTAAGTTTATGTTTTAGGATTGTTGCTCATTTTTCAGGTAAAATGGGAGAATGAGCAGCTCAGCATTCTTCCTGACAACAATGTTGGGTGGTGAGGTTGCAATGGGGACAAGAGGGGCCCAAACCAAGTGCTTTACAGAGAAGGTGCAAGGTCCTCACACCGGTGGATAATGGCAAGACCATCTGTGCTGACGTTAGGCCCAGACTGTCTGCCCAACAGAGACCCTCCAGGGTAAAAATGGCAGAAGAGATAAGAAATACTAAGTGCCACCTCTGACACATCCTATTTTCAGAATAGCCCGTTTTGGTTGGGATGTGGTATTCATGGAGACTCGCTGGCCATTTAAATGATTAGCTGGCCCCACTTAATTCAGATTTTGGAATTAGGTGTCCGGAACCTGATGAGTGGAGATGAAACTTGATAAGAGTGGATCTGTTCTTAGTGTATTTGTTTTGGATTGTCAACGTACCCCTTTGGAGAGCTGACTGACCTCTCTGGATATGGTCCTAGTATACTTGAAGGTTGGGGTCAAGGATTCTTTGAGAGCAGCATCAAGTATCCTTTGGATAGGAGGGTCATGGATCTTTGGGGGAGGGGGTTAGTACTGCGTAGGATTGTTAACTGCGGAGAAGATTGTGTGTAAAAGGTGCATAAACCCCTTGGAAATTTAAACTTGTCAACCTGTGTCAAGATGCATCAAAGCAATCATAACCTGTTAAAATGTGTTTTTAGGAATCAGAGTGCACTTCTTGATAAAGTGTAGAACAAATGATTACAGCCATGGATGAGGCTTTTTTAAAGACATAGTTTGCAGCATATAACTTAGTTTAAGGTGTAAGTTGTTTTCTAAATAGTGGTTAATCAATATTGCTTTGAGTTTTCTTCTTTGAATAAAGCTCTTAAAACATGAAATATTTTTATGTGATCCTTTCAGTCACTGGAAATTTAAATATCTTTCAAAATTTGGATGTGAACATAGGAGGTATGGTTAGTAAGTTTGCAGATGACACCAACATTGGAGGTGTAGTTACCTCACGGCACAATGGGATCTTGATCAGATGGACCAACGGGCCAAGCAGAGGAAGATGGACTTTAATTTAGATCAATGCGAGGTGCGAGATTTTGGAAAGGCGAATCAGGGCAGAACTTGTACACTTAATGGTAAGGTCCTGGGGAGTGTTGCTGAGCAAAGAGACCTTGGAGTGAAAGTTCATTGTTCTTTAAAAGTGGAGTCACAGATAGAGAGGATAGTCAAGAAAGCATTTGGTATGCTTGCCTTTATTGGTCAGAACACTGAGTATAGGAGTTGGGAGGTCATGTTGCAGCTGTACAGAACATTGGTTCGGCCACTTTTGGAGTACTGTGTGCAATTCTGGTCTCCCTCCTTAGGAAGGATGTTATGAAACCTGAAAGGGTTCAGAAAAGATTTGCAAGAATGTTGTCAGGGTTGGAGGGTTTGAGCTTTAGGGAAAGGCTGAATAGGCCGGGGCTATTTTCGCTGGAGCATTGGAGGCTGAGGGGTGACAATGTAGAGGTTTATAAAATCATGAAGGGCATGGATAGGATAAATAAACAAGGCCTTTTCCCCGAGGTGGGGGAGTCCAAAACTAGGTTTAAGGTGAGAGGGGAAAAATACAAGAGAGACCTAAGGGTAACTTCTTCACACAGAGGGTGATGTGTTTATGGAATGAGCTGCAAGAGGAAGTGATGGAGGCTGGCACAATTACAAAGTATCTAGTTGGTATATGAATAGGAAGGGTTTAGAGGGATATGGGCGAAATATTGGTAAATAGGACTAGATTTATACAGGATATTCATGGACGAGTTGGATTGAAAGGTCTGTTTCTGTACTGTACATCTCTATGACTTTAAGTCATAGTTTCAATAGATATCATAACACTTGGCACACCTTCACAATCTCCTGAGCAATCTGTCTGGTCTTGTTCACATCCAGCACCATTTTAGCATCTCTAACAACAGAGTACAGAGTTCTTCCCTTGCAGAGGCTGGAAAATAAAAAACATGCAAATACTAAATGGCTGTAAGCCTTAATGGACACAATGGAGATTTAAAATAATTGGTGACACCTATCAACGTATAAACTACTAAAAGTTAAATTATAATTTTATTTTTGTTTCATAAAAATCATATTTTAAAATTTTAATAGGCTCAGCAATATGTTAAAAATGTGAAAATCTATTAATCCTGAGATCATAAAATTTGGTCAATAAGAATTTAATAAGAACTAATGATTACTATATTGTCCTCTTGAAATATATTTACACAGAACAATCTCATGTATTAATTTATTTATCAAAATGTATTTGTTTATCAAGAAATAGACGTCTGATGAGGGGGTGATACTATTCTCTCAGGTACTTCAAAAGATATGAATATAAAGCATTTCATCTTTTACTTTCTCAAAGGCCCAACTGCAGCATGTAAGATATTGATCTTTGAAGATTCCCATTAATGTTTCCTTTGGAGACTGCAGATCTCAATCAAATTAGCTTCAAACCATGCCCATCTGTTGTATGTAATTGTACAAGGGTGTTTGATATCATATCAACAGCAAACCATTTGAACTAGTAGCTTAACACCTGTGCCTAAAGAGAATCTAGCCTCCTAAAAGCAACTCAGGCAACGGGTTTCAAGTAACGTATTTAATTAATTTTGACACATAAATTCTGAAGAGCCATTGTTAGTTTTAAAACATTTGACTACTTCAACAATCTTGATTCCTTGAACATTTTGCAGGGTTCATACCTTACAATGTGACAGTTGAGTAATAGAATATTTATGAAGTAGGTGAAACAACCTTCACTACGAAGGCTAAATGAGTCCTTATAATTTCATAACGGAAAAGGATGCAAGCTAAGGTAAAAATCCCATGTCTAGTAGAGTTTCCATGTAGTCACATTAAGGTAATGTGATTTTTCATTTATTAACCCAGCTTTTCTGTCTGTAATGCTTTTGGAAGGATGGGATGCTGTTTGAATCTGAATATTGATTTGTTGTCTTTAGTCATGGATTAAAACAACTGACAAATTTTTGTACTGAGTTTTGATGAATTTCTGCATGCAATTGGGTAATAATGGGATTCCGGTATTAATATCCACCAAAGTACTCATTGAAATGGCTGTCATGAAAAGTGGTTGAATGCAGGTAAAAATCCTTATTTCTTGTTTGGAAACCCTTGTAGCATAAAATTCTGAATGACAGTGGCTGCAATGCTGCTCTGATAAATACAGTCACTGCAAGAGTATATTATTACTAAAATCCTTATTTTTCAATTTCAGAAGGTCTACAATCATGTTCCAAACAGAATGTGTTTGTGCAACTCCCATGGATTTGTCAAAAGAAAGTTCAATAACTTGCTATTTCATAGAAATATATCAGAATTTATTTCGCTGTAATAGTGGAAGTATCCCCAAAAGGTTAAAAAAATCCTTTTTGCAGTGAACATACCTAATGATTGCATCGTTTTCGCTGGAAATTGAGTCAGGATCAGGTTGTCAGCAAGCCTGGTGTCATATTTGACCCAGGGGTTAACCTGAACTACATACTGCGCCATCAGTAGGACTAGCTACTTCCACCTCTGCATCATCAATTTCCTTCTCAGCTGCTGAAATCCTCATCCATGACTTTTGTACCAGCAGGTTTGACTATTCCAGCATCCTCCTGGCAGAGTTAGCTACATTCAACTGACTTTAAACCTGAAATCATCGAAAACATTTCTTGTACCAAGTTCCGTTCACCCATCACCCTTATGCTTGCTGATCTATACTATTTTCCAGTCCAGAAAAACATGGATTTTAAAATTCTCAGAGATATTTCCAAATTCCTCCATGACCTCTCCTCAACTCTGTAGCTTTCTCAATCCCTATAACTTTTTGATAAATCTGCACTCACCTAGTTTAACCCTCTTCAGTAACCCTAATTTTTGACTGCTCCATATTAGTGTCTGCAGTTTCAACTGCCTAGGTTTTAACCTCTGGAATTACCTTCTGACACTCCCTCTTCCTTGCTCTTCCCTTATATTTCCTTATATAACTTGGTGTCTTAGTTTGCTTTATGAGATCTGAACATACAAATTAACAGCAGAAAGAGGCCACTTAGCCCCTGAAGCCTGTTCTACTATTAATTAGGATCATGACCAATCTGATTACTTCACATACCATCAATAACCTTTCAACTTCTTACTAACTAAGATTTTCTCTACTTCTGCCTTTAAAATATTCAAAGACTCTGCTTTCACTGCCTTTTGAAGAAAAGTTCCAAAGACTCAGCAGCCTCTCAGAAAATATTTTGCCTCAACTCTGTCTAAAACAGGCAGCCCTTTAGTTTTAAATATTGATCCCGAGTTTGAGATTCTCCACAAAGGAAGCATCTATCCACATCAAACCTGTCAGGACCTTGTTTCGATCAAGCTACTTCTTACCCTTCTAAACTCTGGCAGATACAAGCCTAGTCTAGATTAGAGTGGTGCTGGAAAAGCACAGCAGGTCCGGCAGCATCTGAAGAGCAGGAAAATCGATGTTTTGGGTAAAAGCCCTTCATCAGGATACAAGCCTAGATTGATGATGCAGAGGTGGAAGTAGCTAGTCCTACTGATGGCGCAGTATGTAGTTCAAGTTAACCCCTGGGTCAAGTTAACCCCTGGGTCAAACCCCAGGTTTGCTGAAGGGTTTTTGCCCGAAATGTCAATTTTACTGCTCCTTGGATGCTGTCTGAACTGCTGTGCTTTTCCAGCACCACTCTACTCCAGAATCTGGTTTCCATCATCTGCAGTCATTGTTTTTACCTAGGATACAAGCCTAGCCTAACCAACTTATCCTCATATGCAAACAAACCTGTTCTTGGTGTTCGTCCTGAAAATCTTCTCTGAACTGCTTCCAACCCATTGCTGCAGGTCTGGAGTGACATGTAAGCCAGACTAGATGAGGATGGTGGGCCGGGTGCTGGCAGGTGGGACTAGATTGGGTTGGGATATCTGGTCGGCATGGACGGGTTGGACCGAAGGGTCTGTTTCCATGCTGTACATCTCTATGACTATGACTCTATGGTAGGGTTCCTTTCCTTAAGGACGTTAGTGAGCTCAATGTTTTTTCCAACAATCAGCAACGGTGTAGATTCTTATATCCAATTTTTTTTTCAAACTCAAATTCCACCATCTGCTGTAGTGGAATTTGAACCTAGGTTCCCAGAACATTGGCTGAGTTTCTGGATTAATAAATCCACCAATAATACCATTAGGCCATCACCACCTCGCAACTCTTCATAATTTATGTTTCCACCTACCTTTGTGTCATCAGCATATTTAGCAACCATACTTTCAGTCCCTTTATCCAAGAAATTGTATAAATTGGAAGGAGTTGAGGCCCTAGCACTGTTCTCTGTGACACACCACACGTTACATCTTACCATCCAGAAAATGACTTGTTATGACTCTTCTCTGTTTACTGCCAGCCTGCCCAGCTTCTATCCATGCCAATATCTTACCCCTTCATGACACTGTCATTTTCCACAATAATTTTTGATGTAGCATTTTATCAAATGCCTTCTGGAAAGCTAAATATAGTACATCCTCAATCCCCTTTGTCCAAGGCATATGTTGCTTCCTCAAAGAACTCCAAAAGGGTGTTTTCCATTTCACAAAACAATGTTGACTCTGGCTAATAACGTGAATTTATCTAAGTATCCAGCTACAATTAATTTCATCTCACATCTCCCTTATGCGACAAACGTTACATCAACTAGCTGGTAGTTTCCTGTTTTTTGTGTCCTTCTCATTTTGAATAAAGAAGCTACATTTGCCATTTCCTTTCTAAGGGCTCTGTCTACAAATCAAGGGAGCTTTGGGAAAATTAAAACCAACACACAAACTATCTCACCAAACACTTCTTTTCAGATCATGGGATGAAGTCCATCTGGTCAGTTCCAACAATTTGCTCAGTACCATTTCACTGGAACTTCTGAAGAAGTGTTATACTGGACTCAAAATGTTCAATCAGTTTTTCTCTCCACAGGTGATGCCAGAACTCTTGCATTTCTCCAGTACTGTGTGTTGGTTCAGACTTCCAGCATCTTCAGTATTTTGTTTTTATTGGATGCGAATGCCTGCTTAACGCATGTGCCTTATTTTCCATTATTAATTCCCCAGACTCATTTTCTTTAGACTAACACTTATTCATTCTTTTTCTGAATATCTATATCTATACACTCATGATTTGTTTTCATATTTCTAGCTCACTTGCTCTCTATTTTTTCTTCCTTACTCAACTTTTAGACTCCATTTAAGTACTTTGGGGTGTATTATTTCATTTAAAGGGGCTAATTCAAATACAAGTTATTGTTGTTGAGGTCAAGTAAAGACTAACTTCTGTTGCCAGGAGCCAGCTACTTGTAAGTCCTCAGCTCCTCTCCTGGCAACAGACCTTGCTTGCAGAATCAGAGGAAATTATCTAAACACGGACTAGCTTTCTCTCAATTTTTCTATTAAATTATTTGTTCGTGGGTACCTTCCCGTTCTGTTGCTGTTTTATGAATACATTTAATTTCAACACTGCTATGAAATTAATTTGCATTAAGATAGTTAAAACTGACAATAAACAGCAGACCTGCCAGCAGGATTGGGAAGTGACAAAGCAGGGGCCTAAAAAAATTGATTTGCAAAGAGGGGCTGAACTCCACTATCTGCTTCAATGGCATCTTTATAATTTTGCCAATGGGAAAGCGAAATTCCTTTGTTAAGATGGATGCCTCCATTGTGTTCCAATAGCTGGCTGTCACACAATCAAAACCCCCACCTGGGAAGAACTAACAAGGTTGTCCACTTGTTAGAAAAGGGCTGATACATCAAAATAGCTTACAAGATTGAGTTCTCTCTCAACAGCTTTTATACAGGATCAGACCCAGAAATAACTGCACAGAGGCCAGTATCCTGCCACCAAATCAGCCTTTATTCACATGTGCATGGTACATGACCAGCCAGCTCAGAGCCGGTTCCTAGAATGAGGAGATTCTCTGAGTTTGTTTATATCTGTCAGTCAGGACTCCCTGCTTAGCCCAGGTTAACAATCCAAATCAACGATCTCATAGACAATGAAATCCACCTGGCACTCGTTCCAATTACTACAGACACCATGTGTTACATCACTGAATACAGAATTTAAATTTAAAAGGAACTTCAAACATCATAGCACTGACTCTGGGAAAAAGATTGATTCCAGTTAAAAAGAAAAATGCCACACTTACTTTGGTTGACATACCATTGGACCTTCAGACTATGAAAGGAACATCAGAGTATAATTATCTTTCTTATGGGAATTTAACATTTTCTTTAAACATTACACGTTTGGGGGGAGAGAGAGAGAGTGAGAGTGTGTGTGTGTGTGTTTGTGGCGGGGGGGAGGGAAATGTGGTTTCAACTTCTAATAATGTTTACCTGAGTCAGTATTTTAAAATAATAAAACTATCTGTTCTCTTGCTCACTCAAAAGTTGTAGCTGGCTTGTACACATTGAATTGAAAAAGAAACACACTTTTTAAAAATTAAAATTGATGTACCAATCTCAAAAATGGACTGCAAAAATGAATTTATTCACCCTTCGAGACCTAAGTTGTAAGAAGCGCAAATGTAAATACTTAGCTTAGACTGCTGTTCCCATTGCACCCATTGTGGTCTTACCTTAATGTAGGTGTTCAGTAGGTGTTTATATATTTTGTTTCAGCATAATCAAATGAGGCATTCACCTCATCTTTTTTCTGAGATGATTCTTTAACTTAAATTATACTCAAACCAGTAAAAAAAACACATGTAAAGGTAAGAGTTTTGTTTTCATAGAAAGAATCAATAACTCATTTTTTGCCAGACAAGAGGAAAAATCAGGATATTGCCAGCTAATGCTGAGGGAGAATCCGATTTAAGGGTATGAGGGGTATGGATAGAATGTCAAGGAAGGAACTTTTTTCATTAGTATTGGGGCCAATAACCAGGGACATAGATTTAAGATAAGAAGTATAAGGCCAAGAGGAGATGAGTACAATAGAAATGCTTTCTCTCAAAGGATTGTGGGAGTCTGAAACTCACTACTTGAAAGGTAGTTGAGTTGAAAACTCTTGTAACATTTAAGCAATTTGTACATATTCATTTGCACAGCGTTAGCCTCTAGTACCATAGGGCAAAAGCTTGAAAATGGGATTAGTGTAGTCAGATCTTTGTTGATGGCTGTGGATATGATGGGCTGAATGGCCTCCTTCTGTGTTGTAAACATCTATGAGCTTGAATACGAATGACAATCTAAACACTTTGCTTGTTAATATTCCTCAATTATGAACTTCAATCTTGGCCACAAATAGACTTCAGTCTATATTTTCACTGGGGTATCTGTTCGTATTTCCAAACTAATGTCACTTTCTTGGGCGACTTTCTTTAACATATATTTGTTTTTTGAATCATTTAGCGTGTAAAAATGTTCCTACTGTCCCTAAAATAATTGGTTTACATAAGATACTATTATTTAACTTACCCTCATTAAGAGTTGCCCCACCCTTCTGCAACTTGGCCTAAGGGCATGAAAAGTAATCCTAGAGGTTCTATTATTTTTCAAGCTAATGTTCCGATCATTAACAAATTGAAATTTCCAGTGTCATCTCAGATTTTTGTTTTGCAAACATCAAGCAATAAAAAGCAGGCACCAAAAGTGCAGTGCAATGTCACAGTGGTGTTGCGTATTGTCCCCAAATCTAGGCCTAAAATATCGTGATTTTGCTAATTTAGGTGACGGCAGAGAACTAGACTGTGTGTTGAGATCACTTAAACATAGTTTCCGTGTAATACACTTTAGTCACAATTCTGGTGGACATTATGGCATGTGCTGAGAGCTTCGATTAGCTTCCTTCTAATTTAATAGCGACAGACATGCCACCATTTGGAATTGAACACTACTTTTCTCTGGTTACAAAGCTATACATGTATTCATCAATATGTTGTTTTGATGACCATATCCAGATAGCTGCTGAATGTGGAATTGACAATTTCAAGGAAGACAAAATCATGGTTGGAACTTTCTAGAGACAGAAAAAATCCCATCATTCAGCAGAATTTTGGCACTCAGTGAAATCCAAGACCATATTTTGATAATGGCAGCGAATTAAAAAGTGACTGCAGAGACTTCTGCCCTATTAAAGATTATGGTCCACCTGCCCCAGTCAGTGGTGTTATTGCTAGTAGTGATCTTTGCAAGATTGCACCTGGAGATGAGGGCACATTGATGGCTTTGTCTCCCTAAAGGTGGGTAGGTTGGGAGGGAGTGAAGATGTAAATTCAAGACAGGCAGCCTATTGTGGGGGCTGGTGGGGACAAGGGCAGTTTATTGAATGGGTCAGCTTGGTGAGAATGGGGAGCACCAGTGAAATCAAAGGGGGCCTTTGATAAACTAAAGAATACCCAAAAAGGTCTTCACACCCCTAACATCAGAAATCAGCTGGTAGACCAGCAGGATTTACCTGTCAGTATTCACATGCAGCAAAGGCTTCTCCAACCATATGCAAAATGTTAGTAGGATCAAGAAGAGGCTCTTAATTGACAGCAAGGACTTCAACTGAGCTCCAGGTAGAAGGTCCATCTGCCACTTTTCCAACTGCTGGCAAAATGGCAAGACAGCAGGAAGATGTTGGCAATGGCACACAATACCTTCCCAATTTATTTTACTGCATCCCAGTCTATGCTCAATGCATAAGAAAATACAAACTAGGAACAAGACTAGGCAATTCAGCCCCTCTCAAGCCTGCTCTGCCATTTATTACGAGTGTGGCTGATCTCATCTCAGCCTCAATTCCAGTTTCCTGCCCACTTTCCATAACCCTTTAACCCATGACTAATTAGAAATCTGTATCTCCTCTTTAAATTTACTGTGTCCCAGCATCCACCACACTCTAGGTAGTAAATTCCAGATCCATGACCCTTTGATATAAGTAATTTTGCCTCATCTCTGTTTTAAATTTGATGCACTTTATCTAAAATTGTGACCTCTTGCTCCAGATCGCCTCATATGAGGAAACATACTTTCTATGTCTACTTTGTCAATCCCCTTTAACACCTTAATAATTAAATTGGATCACCTCTTATTTGTCTAAACTCCACAGAGCATAAGCCTAAACTGCTCAATCTCATTTTATAAAATAATCACCTCATCTCTGGAATCAATCTAGTGAACCTCCTCTGAATTGCTTCCAATGCAACTATATTGCTCCTCAAGTAAGGGCACCAAAATCACGTACCATAATCCAGATACAGTCTGCACAGTTGCAGCAAGACTTCCCTGCTTTTATGTGCTATTTCTTTTGCAATAAATGCCAAACTTCCATGGGCTTTTGTTATTACATGCTTTATCTGCATGCTAGTTTTCTGCAATTCATGCATGGGGACAGCAGATCCCTCTGCAGAGAAGCTCTCTGAAGTTTCCCTCCATTTAGATAATAAGTTCCCTGTCTATTTCTCTGATCAAAATGCATAACCTCACAATTATCCACATTAAAGTTCACCTGCCAAATTTTGGCCGACTGACCTAACATATCCATATCTATTTGTAAATTTATTTCTTCATCACAACTTATTTTATGACCCATTTTAATGTCAATTGCAAATTTGGCGATAGTACTTTCTATCTGCATATCCAAGTCATTAATACAGTCTGTAAATAATATGTATCTAGTCTAAATAGTCTAAATTGCAATCAGGGTGACACAGAGACTCCATGGTTAGTAGCACTACCTCACAGCACCAGGGACCTAGGTTCGAATCCAGCTTCAGCTGACTGTCTGTGTGGAGAGTGCACATTGTCCCCGTGTCTGCATGGTTTTCTCCGAGCGCTCCAGTTTCGTCCTACACTCCAAAGGTGTGCAAGCTAAGTGGATTGGCTTTGCTAAATTGCCTATAGTGTTCAGGGATGTGCAGCCATGGGAAATGCAGGGTTACAGAGTTAGGGTAAGGGGTGGATATGGGTGGGATGCTCCTCAGAGAGTCAGTGTGGACTAGATGGGCCAAATAATCTGCTTTCACACTTTAGATTCTGTAAGTCTGTACCTAGGTAACTTTGTAGCTAACACGGCACCGTAAGCAGTAACTCTGTAAACTTTTCACTGTACTCATGTGAGTACACGTGACAATAAACCTAATTCTAATACTGAACACAGTAGTAACATCTTGGCAACCAGAAAAAAGCCCCATTTATCTCTGCGTGGTCTGGCAAAATATAGCCCATGTTTTGCAAGATGTTTTTCAAGTGTTTTTGCACAGTTTTGTTTTTAGTAGTTTTATTTTTGTTCAGCTTAGTTGGTGAGAAGGCTTGGTGTGATGAGTAATGGCATTGCCAAAACTCAGAAATCTGCTTCATCTGCTTCCTTACGTGAATCCTACTATATTTAAAACCTAAAATCAAAGACAAGGAATCTGTGAATGCCAAATAACTGACACTGTGAGGCCTTTCCATACCACCTGCCATCTTCTCACATACAAATATAGGCACTGTACATTTATCTGCAACCTTTCTAAAGAGGAAATGGAGGAAATTGTGCACTTGTTCTGATTTGAACTGGACCCAAACTCCATCATAGTTACTTCATAGCTAATTGCTGTGTAGGTCATTTCAGCCCCTCAGGTTCATTCCAATATGTTGCACTGTATTTCTTCACCAATGGTATCCTTAGGTCAACAAGGAATTTTCCTACCGATCTCATGTATTATGTAATCAGAAGGTGGTTCATGTGTGGAATGAGCTGCCAGAGGAAGAGGTAGATGAAGGTAAGGTTTAAACATATAAAATATCATTTGGATAGATACATGAATAGGAAAGGTTTAGAGGGATATGGGCCAAGTGAAGGGAAGTGGGATCAGTTTAGTTTGGAAAATCTGATTGGTATGGATGAGTTGGACCATAGGGTCTGTTTCTGTACTTTATGACTCTATGACTAGATCTCGAGGTCTCTGCCATTATCAGAAAGCTTCAAGGAAGTCATATGTGCCAAATAAGCAGAAGTGTATCAGATTGTATTGGGCCTCGCTGCGAAGCTGGGCCATGAGCAGGTGTGGTGTAAAATTCCAAGCAGTGGAATGTGGTGAAACGGTTAAAAATTATGTCCCAATACATGTGTGAATCTAACCGGAATGGAGGTGTTGCTTAGTCCCGTGTGAATCTTATTACACACCTCCCCGTGTGAATCTTCTTATCTGTATGTAACCAGAATGGAATGTGTTTTTTAGCCTTGCTCTGCTGTTATTATCTGTATGTAACCAGAATGGAATGTGTTTTTCTGCTGTTCACATGAATGTTTATATCTGGAAAAGAGTATATCAGCCGGAAAAGTCTCCAGTTCGGTGAGTCTGCTCCGGGGTTACGTTTAACCGCCGAGCGTGGGTTGTTGGCAACCGCTCTACGAGAACTGACGGCTCCCAGTTTTGGTAACATGTAGAGTGAGTATAAGCCAGACCCGTTCTGGCGACGCTGCGGGGAATAAAATGCCCATATTCTAGCAGACTCGCCTCTTGGTCGTTTGTTCTGTGTCAGACTACTCTCCTACGAACCTGACCTTGAGAATTTTTTAAAACAGCAGGCCAGAATGCTATTATATGCAAAAAGCTGCTGTGCAGACTATATTCCAGTTAGACAGGGAGTCGTCAAAGAATAAAACTATGCATGAGTGAGTAATAAAACCACTTAATGCCTACCTCAATCTGCAAAGAATGTCTCTGTTGAGCTGACTGAACATAACAAACTTACCCAACAACAATGGGAAAGGATTGATAAATTCATACTTACATACAGATTTGCAGAAAACTGTGAAAATGACAGCTTAAAAGATGAATTAACAGCACAAAATTGTTATTGGAATATTGGATGGTGCTTTATCTGACCATTTGCAGTGGAGAATTGATTTAGCCTTAACATAGGTAATTCAACTGAGCAGTCCAGCTGAGGCCAAGAAGCAAAATCAATTGATGATTTGGGGCGTCAGAAGAATTATATTCAAAAAAGAACTGACTCGGTGGAGTATGTTAAATTTGTAAACAGAGAAGCAGTCCTACAAAAGCAGGAGAGACGATGTACACATCCATCAACTGGTATTGATGTGGTAGCAATAAAGCACAGGCATGAAAGTCCTTTTTTGCCAGATGCGGAATGCTCATTTTGCAGGAATACGGGTCACTCACAGGTTCAGTTGTAGCAAGAAGTCTGTACAGAATCAGCTAAAAGAAGAGGTAGTGGCATAGAGGTAATGTTACTCAATTAGTAACACAGAATCCTATTCTGAAGACTGGGATTCAAATGCCATCCCAGCAGATGGTGAAATGTGAATTAGACAAAAAAAATCTGGGATATAAAGCTAGCTTCATGGTGACTGTGTAGTCACTGTTGATTGTTGTTTAAAAGATCCACTTTGTTCACTAATATCCTTTTAGGAAGGTAATTTGTCATCCTTATCTGGTCTAGTCCACATGTGACTCCAGACCCACAGCAATGTGGTTGGCCTGAAGGGATGGCCAAAGAAGCCGATGTCCCATTGAAGAAGTTTTTCAAAATAAAATGCTTTCAAAAGATGGCAAGACTAATGAAATGGAAGCCATGAATGATTTGAAGATGAATTTCATTAGAGGAAAGCAAAAGCAAGTGGAAGATAATGGAATATCCCCTAGTTTGGAAATCAAACACTTCAAATTATAAACAAGTGCATTAGTTTTCTTTCTTTTGAATGTTGACCCATGGTTGGAGTAAAGTTCCCTTCGCAAACATGTAAAAACGTTCCATGGGCAAAGAGATCATATGACAACCGAATGCAACCCTCCCTCCTTAACAGAAAAAAACATAAAGACCTGCCGACCAGAATTCTCGTTAAACTGGAATGCCTGTATGACTTACATCTGATATGCAGAGCTCAGAAAAAAAGAAAGCCTTGGAGATTAGCTTAAAAAACATCAGTGCCAAATTTCCACAGCTGTTCACAGAACCAGGAAAGCTGAAGTCAGCGTACCATATGACTGTACATCAAAAATTAAGCCAATGTGGCTGTTTACATCCAGAACAGTTCCTTATCCACTTTGCCAAAGGTAAAGAAGGAAATTGACTATGTTGACTCAAGAGATTATTTATTGGTGACAGAACCAACCACCTGGTGCTTGGGGATGGTACCAATGCCAAAGCCCAACGGATCTATCAGGAGCTGCACAGATCTTGCACAGCTGAACAAACAAGTTGAACATGCAGTTTGTCATTGTCATCTGTGGATGAGAGCTTCGCAAAATTGGGAAAGAGTTCAATCTTTGCAAAGCAAAATGTAAACAGTGATTTGCCCTTTGATCATGAGTCTAAATTGCTCACAACCTTGATTGCACCATTTGGAAGGTTTAATTTCAACCACACTTTGACATAACAAGAGCATCATAAATTTTCCAGAGGACGATGTCAAGCATCCTAGAAAGACTGGATGGAGTTGTATGTCAAGTGGATGACGTCCTATTCCACAAATCCACTCAGGTAGAATGCGACTGCAAGCTATGCTACAACACCTGCAGGATGCAGGACTTAAATTCAACAAAAATGTCAATCCTTACAGCCAACTGTCAAGTTGCTTGGGCATATTGTGGATGCATTTGGTATCAGTCATCCATAAATGAGAAGAATAATCTAGAAGTTTCCAGTTCCTCATAATGTGACTGACCTGCAGAGATTCATGTAGATGACAAACTTAGTTGGAATATTCTTGTCCAAACTAGCTATTATCAATGAGTTACGATGTCAGACCTGGCAATCCTGCTGACTGCTGCAACTCAATTTCTTGTTGCTTCCCCAATCACAGGCTGCTACACTGCCAAGTTGACTGCTGACAGGCTTACTATGAACCTATTAGCAGCAAATGCGAGAGGGGAATCAGCACATGGTTGGAGGAGCAGCTCTGCAGAGACCTTGGCCATTCTAGAGGGGGCAATTCTTTTCTGATTGGTTTATCTTGTGACTGAACTTTCCTGGGCATCTTGAGGAACTATGGGGGCAAATTAATCTGCTGGTCTCATTATTTTCAGCATTGGTCTGACTATTCCAGAAGCTGTATGAATGCATCACACCTTCTGTACCAGTCTTTTTCTCTGTTAGCATAAAGACAAAGCCTTACAAGAAAATGTTGAGATCAGTTGAAAAAAAGATTTGAACTTAAAAAATAAGTAGGTTCATATGTAAGAATAAATCAAATATTTCATAATACATTGTTTCCTGGCCCTTTGAGGGATCATGCAGTGTGAAGCACAAGTCTTTTTTTCATATATTTTCTTATCTGTCATTATCCGCTTAATCACATATATCCACTATTGAACTAGTTTCCGGAGGAATTCAACTGAGGTCAGTTCACTTTCAGAATCCAGTAGTCTGTTTCATAAAATCTCTTATACGCTTTCAACCAGATTGAGGTTTTCTGTTTTCTAGCTAATCTATTTAACTCTGCTGACAATATCATTTATTATAAACATTTAAAGCCTGTTATAAATGACTACATATTTCCTCATTAACATGATATGCAGCGGAACATAGAATAGACTGAAGATTTTAGCTTATCTTTAACTCTTACTGTCCCAGCTTTAAGATTCTATAACCATTTACAAAGGCATTGTAGTCTAACTGCACCATGGCATAGAAAAGTAATAGTAGGAATTTTAACTACCCCAATATTAACAGGAATAGTTCTAATGTGAAAAGAATTGAGGGAGCAGAATTATTTAGCTATGTGCAGGAGTACTTATTTGGCCAGTATGCAAAAAAACTCAACTAGACTGGGTGTAGTTCAGAATTTAATTTTAGAGAATGAAGCTGGGGAGTTAGATGAGATGGAAATGGGAAAGCATTTTGGTGTTAATGATCATCACCCACTTAGTTTTAATTTAATTATGGAAAAGGACAAAGATACACAGGAGCTAGAATTCTAAATTGGGGCAAGGCTAATTTTACAAGGAGTAGCAATAAAACAGCTGTTTGAAGATAAATCAATCTCAGAACAGTTACAGGGATTCAAAGGGATCATTCAAAGAGTTCAGAGTAAACATGTTCCCACAAAGAAAAAGGAGGATAGTCCGCTGGATGACAATGAGGTCACAGGGTCATATAAGGCAGTAAAGGAAAGCTTATGTCCCATATTGAGGAGTCATTATGACTGAAAGCCAAGAGAAGAATGGAAAGTGTAGGGATAAAATCGAAAAGGAAATTAGGTGTGCAAAGATAGAGCATGAAAGAATATTAGCAAGCAAAGTCAAGATGATTCAAAAGGTGTTTATAAATGTATTGAGAAGAGGATAATTAAGGCAAGACTAGGGTTCATAAAAGATCAAAAAGAAAACCTGTATGTAGGGAAAGTTTTTGCTACGGTTCTTAAAGAACCATATTAATGCACCTGTCTTTAAAAAAGAGAGGGACAATACGGTGCTGTAGCTAAGGAGGAAGCCTGTGAAGTATTGTATGGACTAAACCTAAGAAGAGAGATTGTATTAATGGGATTAGCATCCGTGAAAGTAAATAAACTACCAGTGCAAAATGAAATGTATCCCAGGCTGGTACAAAAGCCAAGGATGAAAATAATGGAAGGTCTGACCATCAAGTCCTGTCCTCAGTGGCATAAGAGACTGGAGGATTGTTAATGTTACACCTTTGTTTAAAAAGGAAGTGAGATGCATCTGACTGACTTGATTGAATATTTTGACAAAACATTAAGGAATCTTAATGAGGGTAGTGCAGTTGAAGTGACTGGTCTATCTGAATTTTCACAAAGCTTCCCACTCTAGCCCACTGATGAAAAAAAAAAGCCTATCCGATTTTGGAGAATGCTTTTTATAGTGTTCATAGAGATATACAGCAGTGAAACAGATCCTTTGGTCCAATTCGTCCATGCCAACTAGATATCCTAAATAAATCTAGTCCCATTTGCCAGCATTTCACCGATATCCCTCTCAACCCTTCCTATTCATATAGCATACAGATGTCTTTTAAATGTTGTAATTGTACCAGCCTCCACCACTTCCTCTGGCAGCTCATTCTGTACACACACCACCCTCTGCATGAAAACATTGCCCCTTAGATCTCTTTAAAATTTTTCCTCTCTCACATTAAACCTATGCCTTCTAGTTTTGGACTCTCCAACAACTGGGAAAATACCTTGTCTACTTATCCTATCCATGCCCCATGATTTTATAAGCCTTCACTAGGTCACCCTTCAGTCTCCGATGCTCATTGGAAAATAGCGCTAGCCTATTCAGCCTCTCCGTATAGCTCAAACCCAGCCCATACCAACCATGCTCACAAATGAATCTAGTTCCACCTGCCAGCATTTAGCCAATATCCTCCCAAACTTTCACTATTCATGAACTTACCCAAATTCCTTTTAAACTTGTAACTGTACCTGCATTCACCACTCGTTCCACATGTAGATCGTTCCACATAAAAATGTTGTCCCTCATGTCCTTTTTAAAACTTTCTCCTCTCTCTTCAAAAATATGCCCCCAAATTTGAACTCCTCCACCCTAGGGAAAAGACCCCTGCTTTTCACTGTATCTACATCTCTCATGGTTTATAAACCTCAGTAAGGTCACCCCTCAACCTCCCGTGCTCCAGTGAAAAACATCTCAACCTTTCCACTCTATTTTTATATCTCAAACCCTCCATTCCTGGCAACAATTTGTGATACAGATTAATCCATTTCGACATAGGGGGCATGATCAACCAGAGAAGCCTAAGGTAATACATTTGAGGAGGTCAAACGAGGAGGCAAAATACATAATTAATAGGAAAATACTGCGAAGTGTAAAAGAAATGAGGATCCTTGGAATGAATGTCCCCAGATTCATGAAGATAACAGGATAAGTCAATAAGGTGGACAGGAAACCATATGGAATCTTTTCCTTTATTAGTTGAGATACAAAATACAGGAGAAATTTCTCCATTTCTTTACTCTTGAGACATGTCAAAAGCAAATAAATTCCCCTACCTTTTTACTGGTTTGGGCAACAGAATGTATGTAAATAGGCCAGAGGTGTTAGCTGTACCCAAATGGAATGGCAAAATAGCACTAAATTCCTGGAGATCTGGTACACTATACTTTTCTTCCAAATCAACTTTCCAGAAATTACAAATTTCCAAGGCTTGAACCCAAACCTTCTGGCTTAGAAGTAGGGATGCTATAATTGTGCCACAAGGGCTATAAATGCTCACAATTTCTTTTTTACTTACTCGTGTAGACATGTCTGGGACTGAGGAGACTTGAAGCTTTTGATTTTCTGGCTCAGGGATAGGGACACTACCATAGCCCCACAAGAGGTCTATTGCTACCACTGTGTGGATATTTGTTAATCAATGTGTTCGGAGATGTTATTACACACTTCCAAAGCAGGTGGGACTTTAACACACCACAGGCCTTGATTGTGGGCAGCTTATCCCTATTGGCTCTAGAAACTGGTTTGAGTCTTCTTTGATTCATCTCAATTAGCAACTTTAAAGCAATTTGAGAGTTCATATTCTGACTGTGCACACTTGATTCAAAATTTAACTGAGAAGGTGGTAGAATGGATAATTGACTCACTACTTAGAATGCACTCAAGCAATTCATTAAGATATCCTTAATCCAAGATTAAGTGGGAAATTGAACTGGCAATGCATACAAGAGAAGTTTACTTTAAGGGAAATAAAAAAGTATACTTATGTATCAAATTCGGGACTAAAATGACTGGACATGTAAATGTGAGCAGACCCTTCACTTATTAAGACTGATGTGAAAAATCACTATGGCATAAACTGGCTCCCACAGAGCCAGAAATCTCCCGATGCATTAAAAGTAGGTACTCAAAGTGAAAGAAAATCAAACACTTTAGTATATCCAGGAGGAGGGAAATGAAACAAGCCACAAGTTTAAAAGGGTTCTGCTGCTTGTTCGTGCTATATGATTAACCCTAGACAAGTCAAGTTTGTCACAGCTCTCATCGATTTTTACCAACCTGCCCAGAGATGTATTTCACAGCCCTGGAGTAGGTGGAACTTAAACCCAGGTATCCTGACTAAGAGGTACAGAAACCAACAGTGAACACAAGAACCCTTTCATAGCTCCTATATATATTTCAAATCGACCTGTTCAGAGATGTCTTGAATCCAGGATTTCTGGCACAAAGGGAGGGACGCTACCACTGTGCCATAAGAACCCCTCCTCCCCTCACAGCTCTCACATTTATTTCAAGCAAATTGGCTTGTAGATATTTTCCTAATCAACCTGTTCAGTGATGTTATTGCACACCTATGGAGAAGGTCTCCTGGTTCAGAGGTAGGGACACTTGCACTGTGTCACAAGACTTCACCATAACCTCACCTCTACCACCACCCCTCTTGCAGTTCCCATATCATACGTTCTTTAAACTTTATCACCTGGTCAAAGTACAAGCAATATATGCTCACTTAAGGGCTTCAACTGGTCAGGAGTTGGAAAGTCATCCACTAGCCTTCCTGCCATAATTGGAGTGGAAGCTGGAAGGTGTTAGGTCTTCACTATGTGCCTGATTATACGCCCCATGCACCAACCATGCCACTGGAGGGTACACCATTTCACCTCATTATTTAACAATGATAATTATTTCTTGCAAATTGATCTTTATTTCTGCTTCACTTTGCCAATAATTGGAGGAAATAAAAACACCTGAAGAATTAACAATCAATTTCAGAACAATGTGTGCAACTGAAACATGTTAGATAACTACTACAACAAATTGCTATCCAGTGGTTTGGTTTCTTAGAAAACTCTGTGCTTCATATAGTTATCATCTTCTCTGCAGACTGGTTAATCACAATCAGTGTTCTTGGCACAATTATTCAAGTTAAATAGCCTCAGAAAACCCCAGGCACATTTTATTCTTCCTGTGCCATAATCTAGTTTGCTGTTAAAAAATCATTATTGGGGCAGATTTTTCATTAGTAATAATGGCAAGGTTAGTTTATTTACATAGAAATCAGGCAGCCATTTCAGTGGTAATACATGTCAACCATGAATTTGTTGTCTGAGATGTGCAAGAACAAATTGAACACAGAAATTCCCTGAGCTCCATTGGGAATTCAACTTTTCTTGTGTGAGTGTATGGAATAGGTTGTACAACATCAATCCCCTGTTTTCCATCTAATATTCAGTGCTATTGATTTTATGAGCATATAATAGATGGCATCATTTGTAATGGCCTATCTTACACCCTTGTCCAAATTTCACTTCGTATATATTCTATTTCAGTTACACAAAGGGCTGACAAGTGACAAGTATTATTTGCACCTCATAGGCAATGGCCATCTCCAACAAGAACAAATCTAACCACCATCCCTTGATATTCAATGACATTATCATTGCTAAAGCCCACTATGATTGGATTCACAGAGTATGGGTGTTGCTGGCTAGGCCAGCATTTATTGCCCATTCCTAACTGCCCAGAGGGCATTTACGTGTCAACTACATTGCCTTGCGTATGGATTCTAGGCCAGATCAGGTAAGGATGGCAGTTTGCTTCCCTAAAGGACATTACTGAACCAGATGGATTTTCTGACAATCAATAATGGATTCATGGTCATCAATAGACACTTAAATGCAGAAATTTATTGAATTCAATTTTTACCACATACTGTGGTGAGATTCAAACCCAGGTCCCCAGAACATTATGTGTTTCTCTGTCCAGCAATAATACCACTTGGAACTGGAGTAGGCATATTAATATTGTAACTATAAGAGCAGGTCAGAGACTAGGAATCTTGAAGTGTGTAACTCACCTTCTGACTCTGCTGTACCTATCCACCATCGACAAGGCACAAGTCAGGATTGTAATGAAATAGTCCCCAGTTGCCTGGATGAGTGTAACTCTAACAACACTCAAGATACTTGACATAATCTCGGACAAACTAGCCCATTTAATTAACACCACATCACAAACATTCACTCCGTCCATCACCAATGCACAGTGACAGCAGTGTGCACCAACGACAAGACACTGTAGGCTCCTTCGACACCATGTTTCAAACCCAAAACCACACCATTTAGAAGAACAAGGGTAGACGCAGATGGTGGTGTTCCCATGTATCAAGTTCCTCTCTAAGCCACTTGCCATCCTGACATAGAAAGATACCCATTGTTCCTTAAGTGCCATTGGGTCAAAATGCTGGAACACCTTCCCAAACAGCAAAGTGGCTGTGCCCACACCACAGAGATTACAACAGTTCATATGGCAATTCATCACCACCTTCTCAAGGGCAACTAGGGATGGATAATAAATAAATGTCACATCCTATGACAAAATTTTAAAAAACTAGTCAAATTTCATGCTGCATTTTAGAATAATATGAGACAAACAGCATCTATATTTTAGGAATGGCTTGCAAAATTGAGGACTGCAAGAATGTCTAATAAAAAGCACTATTTATATAGATGGAATAAATTGATAGCCCAGCTTAGAAACTGGATTTTGATTTATTTCTAACAGTAGGAAGTATTTCGCCTGATAAGAAGAGCTTAAATGGGCACTGATCAGCAGAGGTCATAAAATGAGATGAACATCAGTAATAACAATAGAAAATGTTGGATAGGCACAAAAGGTTGACCATCTCCTGCAAATTAAAGAACAAAGATTCAAATTTTGCATCTGATGTTTTAGCTGAACTGGCAGGTTAAGGCTGTTGGACAATAATGCTACTTCTTTCTGGAAGCATTTCTCTAGATTTGTTAGGTCAACTTGATGATGGATCAATTCTGTCATGTTTACCTCTCAATGTTTGAGGTGATGTTCACCCTGCTGTGCATTCAAATCAGAACTTGGAAGTCAAAAGGTTAATGGTGAATCCAATCAGGGAAATAATTAATGCATCCTGGATTCAGAGCAAAGGGTGAGTGGACTATAAATAAAATATGGTCTATTTCGATTGCTTAAATTACAGCATGAGAGACTAATACTACAAACAAAGTATCATATACAACAGAGTCAGGAGAAAGACAGCTCTAATTCTAAGTTTACACAAATCGAAATATTGGTTGGTCTTTTGGAATAGGTATACTGTTTTAGAGTGTTTTTTAATGAAATCACATTAAAAATGAATCCAGACAGTTATTTAAGAAGGGACTGAGCTTTTGAGTCTGGAGAAGCTTGCTGTCGAGCAGTTGGTTAGTACTTGGACAAGAATGTTCAAAAAGGCTCTCTTCATTAATATCCATTGGTTCATGCAGGTGTCTGAGATCTCCAGATGTAAAAGTGTCAAGAATTCTTGTGCCCTGGCCAATATTCATCTTCTGAACGAAAACCACTAAAAATATATCGATGAAGTGATTATAGCAATTGACATGATAGCTGTTTTTGGGTCCTTGCCATTTGCAAGACAGCTGCTAGCTTTGCCTGAAAAGCAATGACTATAACTTTGGAATGATTAACTGTACCAGGAAGAGCTTTGGTTTGTTTCTAAAAGAGAGGGGGGCTTGCATGTGGAATGAACTTCTTGAGAAAGTGGGTGGATGCGGTTACAATCACAATGTTTAGAAAACATTTGGGCAAGAAAGGTTTGGAGGAATATGGGCTAGGAACAGGCAGGTGGGACTAGCTTAGTTTGGGATTGTGTTCAGCATAGACTGGTTGGGCCGAGGGTCTGTTTCCATGCTGTAGACTCTATAATTGTATGACTACATAATTAAAAGTACAATATAAATGTAAGTGTCAAAACAAGAAGACACTGCAATTTGATTATGTCAGTTCTAAATAACTTCCTATAAAGATGTGAAGGATTGTGTAAAGATTATTTATTAGTGTATTGGAGCAGCTTGTTGGTGAAGTATTTACAATATTAACAGCATGAAGTTTCTCTCCTTAGCTTCCAGCTTGTTGTTTTACTTTCAGAATGGCACCCACGAATCACATCCACACTTCGCATGCTGGCCAGGCTGAAAACCATTTTGGTGAAGGCATTAGCAAATTCACAAGAAGCATCCACTTGAAAAATGCAGTTAGGCAGATTATGACATAAATAAATGTGTAAAGCTAATTTAATACAAATTTTCATTGATTAGATTCCCTACAGTGTGGAAACAGACCCAACAAGTCCGCACCAACTCTCGGAAGAGTAACCCACCCAAACCCCTTTTCCCCTCTCACTAATGCACCTAACACTATGGGCAATTCAATTGGCCTGCACATCTGTGGGAGGAAACTGGAGCACCCAGAGGAAACTCATGTGGACACAGGGAGAATGTGCAAACTCCTCACAGACAGTCACCCGAGGTTGGAAGCAAACTTGGGACCCTGGTGCTCTAAGGCAGCAGTGCTAACCACTGAGCCACCATGCCACCTGTAGCTGGTCATTGCTTTGGCATGGACAAATTAGACTGACAGGTCTGTTTCTGTGTTGTATGATTCCATGACTTTCTTAATCTCATACAGCAGCCACAGCTATGACCTCTACTGACCATCCACAACTTTCAAATAACTTGCTGAATGACTTTGACTGGTTGTTGCTGCAATTGTAGAAGAATTTAATGGTTACCAAAATTGCTGAAAGTTGCTAAAATCTACAGGGAATGATGTGGCATCTGGTATCGCAGATCCTGTGTAAACCACTTATACCCAGACATGTATAAGTAGTTTGCATCACTCATTGAATACAGTATGACAGGGAAAATTAGCAGGGGTGACACAAAGCAGGAAAAGCTGCTAGAATAGGTGGGAGGAGAAAGTGGAGAGGAACTCTTAGCAGAGGATCATATCCATCTAGGGCATTCAGGGAACAATTCTTCCACCTGAAAAAAGGAAAAGTGTATTTGTCATCTTTACTAAGGAAGTCCTCACTCAGCAAGGACGTAAAGATTGTAGACTTCCCCATGGTGCCAAGATAACATTGACTGCACATATGCCACTTTGCAAGCGTTGCATATCAACCTTAGGATGTTCTATAAGCAAAAGGTATTCCACAGCCTTAATGTCCAATTCAGGTGTGGGACTTTACACAGAATATCAGGCAGTAGAATGCGGAGTAGTTTGCAACAGCCCTCATGTCTTCATTCTATGAAAGTACACTGCATTATTTGACTTGAACCATTATGTCAACCCACAAGCTGGCTAATGAGTATTCTTTGACGGTTCTGTTCTTTAATAACAAGATTCAAAACCCTGGTGTGCAACCAATGCACACATGTGCAGCTATGCTGATGATAGAGGACCATTAAAGTGCTGAATCAATGTTTTCACTTCCTGAACTGCTCTGGAGGGGCCCTATCTGGCAGAGCATGTGTTAAGGTTTATTGTGGCCTACTGTACACTACACTGTCTTGCCATCATGATGGTATATCACTCTCTACCAGCTGTAACGTGGTCAGGAGAAGGAGGTGGTTTTGTCTGGGCTTTCCATAGTTGATTCATCCACCTGTGATCTCAGTAAAGAAACACCAATGCCCGATTCTCCATCGCACCTTGTTGTTCCTCTGTCACTGATGTTCACGGTGTCCTCTTGGTGTAGTGTAGAAATAAAAGCAAGCACAAAATAAATATATCAAACCACATTTAGAAATTAAATCTTGATATATTGAATAGAAAGGATTCAGCTTTGTGTCTGTCTAGAATGCACTGTCTGAGAGGGTGGTAGAGGCAGATTCATTTGAAGCATCTGGGCCATGGGAGAAGGCAGAATAATACTACAAGAAATGCTTATTTGGAGAGCCAGTCAGAGACACGATGGGCTAAATTGCCGCTTACTGCACTGTAATTATTCTGTGCCTACAGTATTTCAAAAGCTGCCTGTTCACTATCATTGCATTGGTCAGGAATCAGACTCACTTACTCAGAATTTCCTGTCAACTCTTTTCAACAGTATAGTATCAACCTTTTGGCAACCAAAAAACTCTAAAATCTAATTTAATTAATCTTCAAAAGTGTCTGAAGTCTGACTCATTTCATTTTCTCACAAGAAAATCATTTTTCTCCTTATTTAGTTCGACCTTCTAAAGTCATCTTAGTCAGATCTGCACAGATTTTTCTTATAATAAGGACAGTAGTAGAACAAAAATCACAATGTTTTTAACTCATCTTGACCCTTTTCTCTGAAAATATTTAATAAATTCTCTATTCACCAAGCCTGCAAAATGTTTTAGAAGACAAGAATATTTAATGAAATTAATCGCAGCTGCAACAGTAGGGCTGGACTTTGTTGGAATCATGCACTTCATAGCAGAGCAAAATGCTGGGAATGCCCTGGTCAGATTTCAGGCCCAACAAGCGGTTAATAATGTAGCTAATCACAGCACGGTGGCTGCGCTATCACTAGGGATGATATCCTGCCCAAACACTTCAGTCCCAGCAGTGCTGCCATGAATCTTGGCCACTGCTGGCACTAAACCTGACCACGAGATTCAGTGATGAGCGACGGCATTTCAGCAGAATAAGTGGAGTAGGGTATTCGTAGGACCAGTCAAGTAATTCAATCAATCATTCACTCCCATCCAGGCAGTGAAGGTGAGTGTGTCCACGGGACATTAACTGCCACTGGGAACACCATCTGTGGGCCCTCCTGTCAGCAGTGGCAGGAAGAGATCCTTAAGTGGCAATATTGGTCTGTGTGTGTGATCTAGCATCACTACTGTTGACAAGTTACCAAGGTGAAGGACATTCCAGCGACAGCCCTTTCTTACCCTGTATCCCGTATATTGATACAAACCCTTATGTGCTGAGTCAGGCTATGCAATTGTCTTCACTCAAGTGGTGCCCCCCAAGCTCAGTCAGCCTGTTCTGTGGAAAACTCTTCACTTCCATCTGCATACCCTGTCACTCATGTGCCACAACTTCTAAGACAAAGCCAGTTGTAATGCTTGTTTGAAGTCCATTTGGGCTTCTGCTGGTAGGTGCTTTTTCATGGCTGCGTCATTAATCCCACATACTAAACGTCTCTCAGCATCTCATTAAAGGTAAACCAAAATCACATACTTCTGCCAATCACTTAAACTCATCAAAATTCCATTCAGTTTCCCTTGGTTCTCAAATTGCCGAATAAAACTGATAATGCCTCAGAATTAGAAGAGGCTAGGGGTCAAAATATTCCTTAACTAAATCCATCAATTCTTGAAAGGTGTTAGTATCTGGTGGCTCAGGAAACGTTAGGCTCTTAATAACGAAAAGGCTGTGGGTCCACAAGCTGTCAGGAGAATTACGCATTACATCTGCCCCAATGTCGTTTACCTGGAAAAAATAACACACTTTTTCCACTTACTAGACCCAATCTTTGACAGCAGGATTGACTGAATCAAGCATCCCAAATAACCACATGATGCCAGAAATGCTTACCCCAATTCAAAGAAGACTGTTGTGAGCAAATTTCTTCAGGAGTGTTTTTTTTTCTCTAATCACCATTGAAATAACTCCTCAGATTCCAGTATCCCATCACAAAATCACCTTTTATTTACACGTACATAGCACTTGACACTGGCTTCCTCAGAGCCGGCTCTCAGAGTGAACAGGACCTCTGACACTCCTGTTTGTGTCTGTCAGCCAGGGTTTCCAGATTGAAGTATGTTAACAGCCCCAATCAGGGAACTCACATTCAATGACGCCCACCTGGCTGACCTTGTTACAATCACTACTGGAAGATAGGTTAAAAAACAATGGAGAAAGATATTCTTAATCAATGAGTAACGATGGCAATGGAAATTAAACAAGAAAATCTTGTCACTTGCTATCTCAATATCAAAGCAAAAAGTTGAATATGTTTATGTTTTACCAGAAAAACCACACAGAAAATCTTTCCCCTTTGCTTTATACCAATAGAGACCAGACGTAGGTACGAACAGACACAAACTGTGTACTTATCTTCCCCCTATATTTATGATGTTGATAATATATAATGACCACAAGAGATCCTCTCACTATTTTTACAATATTGTTCAAACATATTGACCATAGAGAGTTTTTTCAACTTGGTTTATGCTATTACGAACAAATAACAACCAATATTCCCGCTTGGTGAGAATGAAAGGTTTTGGTGTTGTATTGGACATTGATCCCTCACTCAAAACCCTTGAAAAGCAGATTAACTAATCACTTACCTCATTGTTATTTGTGGTATTTTGTTTCGACAGTGTTTTGTAGAAACACCACCTCTAGGTGGTGCAAGGAGTGCACAGGTACAGAAACTATATCTAGGGCAGCCCTCTACCTCTGCCAAATAAAAGATGCAGCTACTTTCCTACAGGGCAGATCGTTTATTAAGCTAGCCCTCAGAAATTTAATGAACGGGGGTGTAATGTCGTTGGTGCTGTCAGCACCCCACCACCTCCCTTCCCACTCACCCAAGGCCAAATTCAGCCCAGTGTGACACTATCTCTCTCTCTGTCACCATTAGGAGTTTCCTGGATGAATGGCCAATATTGCTTAGTGACCTCTGACCCTGCCCCCCAAAATAGTTCCTTCACACAGCCCTTGCACATGCAGCTGATGTGACATTGTGATGCATAGAATGTGACATCAACCACCCATGCAGAGATTCATTCCGACTCAGGGATGTCTGTTGCCAGCAACTGATATCACTGGGCCATTTGCACAAGCAATGGTGCCTATTTTGATCACCATTCTTGTTGATCACTCTGATTTTGTTATCTGAAACCAGATTGTCATGTTATCTATAGGACAATAAAGACTACCAGCCAAACTTTCATGCAGTTCTCCCTTTGTACGGTGAACTATTTTAGTTTGAAGTACCTTTATATTTGTAATGTTTCTTCTGGCTTCACAAAGTAAAATACAGGTTGCTGCCAGCCTTGCCTAACCTTACTTTGGCTTCTGGTCAGATTTCAAATGAAGTTTGTGGCAGCCACTTTCTTTGCTATGGGAAGAGGTAGGTGATCAATTACACAATCTTAAGGTACCACAAAATGGAGGTCTACTCATTGGACTATAAAACACATTAACCGATGTCACTTGAGTATATTTTCCAGCTACCATACAGGTTTGAACATCAGAACAGCAAAGCAAAAGTGCCACTGTAGATAAAGCATTTTGCACCAATTTTTCGCTTAATTTTAAATTGTTTTTTATGTGGTTATAACTTTTTAAGCCAACAGCTTAATTATTGAAGATGATAATTTGCCACACTACCAATCTACCCTTTGAATATCTTAATTGGTCAGTGTAACTTTGGCAGAAGATCTCTACATGTTTAATTATATATGCATTTGCATTGATCTTACATCAATGTTATGGGGACGGATCAGGAGAAGACACAATGAATTGGTAAAGTACCAGTAAATGAACTTTGCACTCTACTGAAAATAGCACTTAAAAATTATATTGTAAAAAAAACTTTTAAAGGTAATTGGTTAATGTGAGCAACAAAGTCAAACCTATTTTACTGTTCATGTACATATAAGGGCTATTATCTGCTTTCTCTTTTAATATGGAATTTCCTTTTGAAATTACATTTTATTTAGAACATAGTGAAACATGATTTGTCAAACAATTTAGTGAATATGCACTTGACTGCTGCCAGCCTCACCAACTGGGTTCCTTGCCCTGCATCAGATATTCCACAAAGATAATTAAAATGAAAAGGTTTGCTACCTCATAGGTTAGAAGCTCACTCAAGTTTTTTATTAACTAGTGATAATGAGTTGCTCCACTGGTCCTGCAGCTTCTCATCGAGGAATATGACTCACCATCAAATGACTCTTAACAAAAGTCAAGAGAAAATAATGATCAAGGCTGTCAAATTTAATGCTTGTTTTTCATTTATGCACATTGGCTCATGCTGCATGACAACGTTGAAACTGCTAAGAGGCTAATTATATTCCTCTGCATTGAAGGAACGGCAGTGATCTGTGCTGAAATATGACAAACAGGATACCTATTCAACCTCCGCTTGCATGTAATATATATATGAACTGTTTTGAAATTTCTGAATTTTTCACCTACAGTAACAATAACAATTTGGCAGAATATTCCCCACCCTAGTGTGGTTACAATTATGGCAAAAAAGGCAGAAATAAATAGAATGACGAAGTCAAATTCTCAGTTTCGAGCAAATTAGTCACAATTTTGCCCTCAAGCCTTTTGAATTTCTTTACTGAGCTGTCACTATCTTACTTCCATGTATTTGCATCTTATTAAAACTTTATTTGCCCTACTTACACTTCACTGCCAATTCTCCTGTCCTCCAATGAGAAGTGGGTTATGCAAATTCCTGACATGTGAATCAGAGTGATACCTGGCGGCTTGCTGCTCACTAAATGTTTGTCTTCTCAAGCTCCATGTACATTATCCTTCTCGACTCTTCATCTATGCAACTCAGCATCAGCAAACCTTCAGCCTCACCATATCATGGCACTTGCTCTTGGACCATTACAGGCACCATTTTAATGCTTCACTACAGACTTGAGAGACAGCATGCTTCTATCAGGTTGCAGGGGAACATATGCTTCTCCTGCCATTACACAAGATGCTTTTCCGCCACACGTACAGATGCAGCTTATGACTCTTAGCCTGTTTTCTTAGCGCCCACTCACTTTACTATTTACTTGAAGGCTGCCTGTCTTTGTCTACTTCACATTGCTTTGGTAGCACATACAGTCCTTAGTGCTTGGTTACAGACTGCCAGCCTCTGTAGCTTGCACTGCTTCTGGGCGCAGAGAGAGAGAAGCTGGAGTTTGTAACAGTGGGTAGCACTGTAGAATCAATCTTTCTACTGTAAAATAGCAGCTGCATGTGTTGCAATATGGCACACTGCTACATCAATGTCACGCCTAAAAAGTGTGTCAGTAATTTATGTGGCAAACTCTCTACATGTGCCAGTCAGTCAAGAAGTTTGTACATCCAGCACTGGGGGTTTGACCATGGTTAGTCTGTGACTTAGTCTTCCCAGAGTCTGGGGATCGATGGCCTTGCATTCCAGGGTTTGGGCCATGGTCAGTCCTGCAGGTCAAGTACAACCAGCTTAAGGAATTACAGGTAACTTAGTCAGGCACTGTCGTGATATTAGACTGCAAGGTGAGTTGCAGTCAGTTGGAGTTGTCCTGCCAAGTCATTCTGGGAGGATAGGCTGTAGTGAGTCCTGGAGGTTTGGCCAATAATGATTGGAGCCAGCCAATAGGCAAAGTAGCAACTCAAATCTGGGGATTGGCTTCATGATACTAGGTCAATAAGGGATTGAAGCAGTGGTAAGGGCAATGGGACATAGTTGGATACGATGTCTTAGAGAAGAGGAAGGTCAGTGAGCCCAAAAAAGGTGGGGATGGTTCAAACAGGTGACAGTAACTTTGGCCTCTATGTGGGGAGCATGTATGGCCAAAAAGGGCATGGAAACTTCCAAAGTCATTAGTCTGAGGGTAGAGTAGGGACATTAATAGAACTGTCCTACATGTCCATCTTCCTTATCATCTATCCACTCCACCCTGACCTATCATCACCCCCCACCTTCATCCACCTGTTGCATTCCTAGCTACCCTCCCCCCCTCCTCCCATTTATCTATTAGTCCCCTTGGCCCCCCCACATTCCTGATGAAATGCTTATGCTCGAAATGTCGACTCTGCTGCTCCTATGATGCTGCCTGACTGGCTGTGATTTTCCAGCATCACATTTTTTGACCTACATTAATAGTTATGTAAGGGGTACAATAGGAATAGGGAGCCTGAATGTTCATCGAGTCCATAGGGACAGCAACATAAAGAGAACAGGAGGATGTGGGGGGGGGGGGGGGGTATTTATGTGACACATGTGGAGCCACGTCGAACTGAAAATCAGATGTGTGGCAGATACTCAAAATAGCTGACACCACATGCAAAGTGGGCAGAATAAGTTTCTGGAGGGTGAGTAAAAATCTTGGAATTTGACATTCTGGCAAGGGCAGTTGCAGGAATCATGCCTCTGAGATTGATAAATGCAAACTATCTGAATTCAATTTGAATTTCATTGATGGGTCATTCATTGTTCAAGAACATGTTGAAAACTATGGGCTCAAGCAGTCATGACTATTCCACTGTGCACACAAAATTCCTTCTCATCTCATGTTAGCTAAGCAAACATAATGAGAACAAAGGATTTAAAAGTGGAACCTCTTTTCACAACACATTCCCGAGGAAGCACTGGCAGGCAATCCTGCATAGCTGCCAGATTTGCATACTAAACTCTAAGTATGCAAGGTACATTAATTTAACCCAATGTGAGTGGATGGGTTTTGAATGAGTAAATATCTTACCCAAGCCTTAGTTCTTGGCATTATATGCCCAACATATTTTTGAGTATCCTGTGCATTCTTCAAGAAGCTTGTTATCATACTCATACTCAGTGTAGCCCTGGCCATCTCAGCAATTTCTTCCCTATTCATATCCCTCCAATCACTACCAATTAAACAATCAAAACATTGACCATCATATTCTTGGAATCCTCTTCAATCGACAAATAATAATGGCAATGCTTCATTCCAGTCCTCAAAGTGACACTGTTCTGTGTATGTAACCTGGTACATCATTAAACCATTATATCAAAAATCCAAAAGAACTGCAAATACTGGAAATCTGAAACAAAAACAGAAAAGGCTGAAACATTTCAGCAGGTCTATCAGCAACATTTTGGGTCCAGTGACCTTTCTTTAGAACTGATGATAGCTACAAAAACGATGGTCTTTCTTCAGAAGATGGGATGGGCGGTGGAGGTAGAGTAAACAATAGGTGGAGATAGAGCCCAAAAAGAGAGAAAAACAGCTGAACAGACCAAGGAATGATTAAACATCAGTCTGGTGGAATGAATAGCTGCTAACAGGGACTATAATTGGCTGACAATGGGTACTGTGTGATAGCAGGCCATGTGATGACAAGATCTGGTGCGTGGAGGTAGGGGGAAAGCAAGGGAAACAGTGCTCAAGTCCTGCAGGTTAGGTGAATTGGCCATGCTAAATTGCCCATAGTGTTAGGTGAAGGGGTAAATGTAGGGGAATAGGTCTGGGTGGGTTGCTCATCGGAGGGTCGGTGTGGACTTGTTGGGCCAAAGGGCCTGTTTCCACACTAAGTAATCTAATCTAAAGTTGTTGAACTCAACATTGAGTCCAGAAGGCTGCAGGGTTCCCAAGTGGAAAATGAAGTGCTGTTCTTCCAGCTTGCACTGAACTTCACTGGAGCACTGCTGGAAGCCTGAGACAAAGGTGTTAGCCAGGGAACAAACTGATGTATTGAAGTGGCAAGCAACTGGAAGCTCAGGGTCTTTTTTGCAGACAGATCACAAGCATCCTGCAAAGCAGTCATCCAGTCTGCACCTCTTTTCCCAATGTAGAGGAGACCACTTTGTGTGCTGCAAATGCAGTAGACTGGATTGAATGAAGTGCAGGTAAAGCGCTGGAAGGTACATGTGGGGCCTTGGATACTGAGGAGGGAGGAGGTAAATGGGCAGATGTTACACCTTCTGTAGTTGCAGACATAGAAACTGAGAAGCTGTGGGGAGGTGTTGGGAGTGGAGGAGAAGTGGACCAGGGAACCCTACAGGGAATGATCCCTGCCAGGCTAATGATCCTCTGGACGTGGATAGTTTGGGACGAGACGTGAGGATTATTACTGTTGTGGGAGAGAAGAGATAGAGAGAAGAGATAGAGGTGCATGTCAAAATGCGGGAGATGGGTCGGACTCGGCTGAGAGCTCTATAAATTATGGTGCTAGGGAATCCTCAGTTGAGGAAGAAGATGAACATTTCAAAGGGACCCTAATTTAAGTTGGCATCATCAGAATAGATGCAACAGAGAAGGACAAATTGGGAGAATGGAATACAGTCTTTATAGGAAGCACGGTGTAAGGATATATAGTCAAGGTCACTGTGGGGTTTAGTGGGTTTGTAGTGGATATTGGTGGCCAAACTATTCCCAGAGATGTCCAAGAATGGAGGGTGACCATCCTCCAAGGTGGACTTCAGGACAGGCAACAACACAAAGCGGCCAAGCAGAGGCTGATAGCCAAATTTGGTACCCATAAGGATGCCCTCAACCAGGGCCTAGGGTTCATATCACACAATGGATGACCCCATTGCACTATACACTCTCTTACACACACCACACACACACAATTACATAGTCATGCATGCACATAGACTGTCTCTCATACACAAGCTTTCTCTCATATGTACACAAATACACCCCCCACACTCACACCCATGCACGCACACTCTCACAGGCTTATACTGCATCACATTCACACACATACTTTACCAAGCTTGTACCCATGCAAGCATACACACTCTTTCTCTCTCTGTCTCTCTCTCACACACACACACACACTCACTCTGTCTCTCTTACACGTACATATGCATATAAATTTATGGGATGAATTTATAATTGCAGAATTATATTTGCATGTACATTCTATTTTGCTTAAAAACTGTATAACCTACAGGCAGTCAATCCATGTAATAGCTTGTAAATTTCACTTTCGAAATAGAACCAGTCTGACTCAAGATGGGGATAAGACAAACTTTAACCTTTGTCTGAGGTTGCATTGTCTGAGCACCTTCTGTTATAAAATCTGAAATTATCTTGAGAATGCGACTTAAAAGAACTTCTGGGATTTACATTTTAAAGAACTGAAGCCAGCAAACCCATTCTAAAATATGAAAGACTTAATCTAGGTTTGTTAAATATATCATTTCAGGTGCATGACACTAATCTTTTGCTATAAATTCTGTGTCTTCTGATCCTGCATCACAATCACCTGATGAAGAAGCAGCACTTCAAAAGCTAGTGTCTCCAAATAAACCGGATGGACTATAATCTGGTCCTGTGTGATTTTTAAGAATGTCAAGGGGTGATGGTCATATGCTCTCTTATTGCAGGGTTCAGAAAAATAAAAAGGGAATAAAAAATACTAATGGTCAATTCACTTCAAACAACCAATTAAATAGAATTCTGTAAGAAATGTCTTGTGTCCTGTATGTGCAGTATTCTCAAGGTGGGTCATAAGCATTAGAAAGACCAAATGCCTGCAATTATAAGAGGCTAAACAACTTTCCAATACTTATGGTCATCAAGATATCATGGTTCCTAGCAGAATGCATGTCATAAAGGAAATTTTGAAATTTCTTCTGGTTATCATTGTTATCAGGGGTCCTTGAAACAATCTGATTATGTACCTCAGTGATGCTTATCCATCATGTGGAATCCTATACCTCTTTGAAGATCTTGTAACAGTCAAAAGGGCATTTTGAAACAGTTCACATGGACTCTGTCCATGAGGGTTGTCATCACCCTTTGAGATGACATGCGAAATTAATAATTCCAGATAACAGCTTCTGACAGAAATGGCAATCCTAAACTGTCACTTGTGATGTGAATGCTGACTGCTCACTTTACTAAGAACCTGCTTTGCTTCTGGTCCTCATGCAGGTTCATTGGGCCTGTGACCAATGGATCCAGCCACACCATTGTTGTCACCACAGTGCATAGAAATGGAGGAGGAACTGATGCAGTTACCAACTTCTAGCAGATGTCAAATAGTTTCTACTTGAGCAAGTTACAGTTGAAGATCACCTTAGTATGCGGTAGAGGTAGACGAGACCCAGAATGTCTTCATCACAGAACTGCAACAATGGTAGGTGACTTTGTTACATAACTCCTAAATAAGGGTGAACATAGATACAGTGCTGCCCGATCTTCACTGGGATCATCATGAAGCAGACGACAGGTCTCATTTGACGGTGAGTGCTGATGCTTAGAACAACTATTGAGGTGTTGGCTTGCTTGCTTTCTTCCAATCCAGAGTGGGCCACATAATCCTTCCTCACCATGCACTGCACAACAGGAACAGGCAAAGACAAGAAGTGATAGACACTGAAAGTCTGGGAGAGCGGCAGCAATCTTCTGAGGAGGAAGATGAGGACATTGAGCAGGAGGAACATCACATTTACCATGATACAGCAATGTAACAGAACTGAATTCTCATCTACTTCCAATAAATCGGAGTAAGGTGAAGTGATTATTTATTGACCGTAAATTTGTTGCTGTTTAAAAGCCAAGCCCCTGTTCATTCCCAAAAGCAAATGCAATTTTGTTTGGTTTGTATTGTTTTTTTCCTTAACTTCTATAGAACAATATGATGTGAAGCAACTTCAGCTGTTAAAAAGATTTCTAACATGTGATCTTCCAATGTTGAACAATGACAAAATATTATGCTATGCTGAGTGTTGGGAAAAGAGCAGAACTCCCATTAACACAGTTCTAATTTGGTATAGCACTAAAGATCAATAGCCTGTGTTAGAATCACAGAATCCCTGCACCTGGCAAAGAGGTCATTTGGCCCATCAAGTCTGCACTGACCCTCCAAAGAGCATCCCACCCAATTCCAGACCCCAACATATACTCATAATGCACCTAGCCTGCACATCCCTGGACACTACGGGCAATTTAGCATGGCCAATCCACCTAACCTGCACATCTCTGGCTTTATCCTTACAGCTGCAATTACTATGACAGTCAATCAAACACGTGATAATGTAAAACAGAAAAAAATTCTATTTCCAATTAAATGTTATCTGTATCACCTATGTGCCCTCAGAGACTGTTCCTTTATTATTTTCCTCACATTATGTGTAATATGAAGGACTACTTGTGCTGGAAGGATTGACCTGGTACATAGCTTTAAATAGGTGCCAATGTCAGAAATCCCAGGAGGTCCCAGTAGTGTCAAAAGGTTCTCACACTGGAGAGTGCATGATAGTGTAAGCGTGGCACTGTGCAGGTGTGGTGCATACATAATTGAGGCAGGCAATGTAGAATCACAGAAGATCATTTGCCAGAGCCATGAACAGAAGCCCTGCGCGAAACTTCTAAAATTCACACTTGGCATAGTTAGATGTCAGATGTGACAGAGTGATTGCAGATGAGCTATTCAGGATGTGTTAGAATGGCACAAAAATGTGGCATATAATGACAGCCCATCTTTGCCAGTAACATTATATATTCTATCCCAAGTTTGAATCCTTGTAACAGTTCGAGTCTTATACCATCCCACTTACCTCATTGCCAGGGCATGTCTGACTGGCCCCAGTAAAGTTGCACTTCTGGGACTGTTGAGCTGTTGGCCATCTGATCACAGGTGAATTATTCTCCAATATGGCAAAAGAAACTAAAGCGAGTAAACAGCTTGAGAACTGTAAAATTTGGCTTCCTGGTCCAGTCAGGCAGGCTCACCCCTGCCTGACTATTATGCTGGGAGTGGGTAACCATCATTGTGAACAATTTAAACCATAGAAGTTCAATGTAGTGGTGAATTTGGGCATAAAAGGGGGCATGACTTTGCCTCCAACATGGTATTTTACCTAATGTAGCATGAGGTAATTGACATGGACATTGAGTATTGATAAGATACCTAACTAATATGTACAAGCATTATTCTTCAGACTCACAAGTGTCTGGGTTAACATTAACCTAATATATTGCAACAGAGTAGCACACCTCCAGAGCATGTCATTCTTCTAGTGATCAGATGTAAGATGGAGAATGAGATTACTTTAACCTTAAGTTGTATGGTATGATCACAGAAACAGAACTGTTATCATCTAGAAGGAGGTTGTTGAGCTCATCATGTCTCCACAGTTATCCAAATGAGCACTCTGCTAAGTGTCATTCTCCTGCCTTTTTCCCATAACCCTGAATATTTCTTCTATTTAAATAATCATCTAATCCCTCATTAAATACCTCAGTTAAACCTGTATCCACCATACTTGCAGGCATTATGTTCCAGACCCTAACTACTTGCTGTGTGAAGGAAGATGTTTCTCATATCACATTTCCTTCTTTTACAAATTACCTTATATTTGTGCCCTCTTGTTTTCAATCCATTCATGAGAGGGAACAGTTTTTCTATATCTACATTTTCCAGCTCCCTCATGATTCTGAAAACTTCAATCCGATCTCCTCTTAGCCTTTTCTCCCTGAATAAAACATTTCCAAATTCTCCAATCTACCATCATACCTGAAGTTGCAGTGATGATATCATAAGCATGTCTAGTAAAAGCATACTGACCATGACATATAACCCGATAACAGGAAAGGTTGTTCCTGAGCTAGACATTAATCAATGGTCTGTATCAATAGACAACACAATTCAAGAATTATTATTCAAAAATATTTGTCAATTAAAATGAATAGAAAACATGTTGTGTAGTTGTTCTAATAGGATTAATGTTGGAGACTACACTCAAGTGCAGCCAATCTGATCATATTATACTGGCTTGGATCAGAATAAGACAGAATATATGTGAAGGATCTGTGCTGTGAAGGCCTGGATTCTAGCTTTTTCAACAAGCTTCCAAGCAATTCTCATCTTACTTAGCAATGTTACCTGATTATTAACAAACTATAACCTATACCATCTTTGAGATAGGGGCCTTTTCTCGTTGAGACTCACTTTGGTGACAAAAAACTATCCCAATCTGTCTCCGAAAACATACAACATAACCTGTATCCCCATTCCAGACCCCGATCCTAACAAGACATGTAGACTCTTTGATGATGTTCTAAGATGTGCAAATAGGGGATCTGAGTTATAGTGCTATGAATTAGGAACAGGAGTAGGTCATGCCCCATGAGTTTTCTTGCTTCATCAAAATATTGTATGGAAAGTGTACAAAGATGAGGCATCAGCACCGATCCCTATGAAATACTACTTGCTACCAGAAAATGACTTGTTTATGCCTATTTTTTGCCTCCTGTTAACTAGCTAATTATCTATTAATGCCAAAATGTTACTCCTACACTATGAGTTATTTTCTGCAACAACTTCTGCTGTGACGCTTTATCAATACATTCTGGAAAGCCAAGTACAGTACATCCACTACTCACCTTTTTCCACAATACGTTACTTTTTCAAAGAACGCCAATAACTCGGTTAAACTTGATTTCCTCTTCTCTAAATCATATTGACTCTGCCTGATTACCTTAATTTTTTCTAAGTGTCTTGCTATAATGTCTTTAACAATAGCTCTAAAAACTTCCCTATGCAGATGTTAAACTAACTGGCCAATGGTTTCCTGCTTTCTATCTCCATCCCTTTCTGTGTAAAAAAGTTACATTTGCTATTTTCTAATCTAATACAATCTCTGCCACATTTTGGGAGTTTTGTAAAATAAATTCAACATATCGGCTAGCTCATTAGTCACTTCTCTTAAGACCCTAGGAGAACATCCATCAGGAACCAGGGACATGTCATTTAGTAACTCTAACAATTTGGTCAGTACTATTTCCCTGGCGAGTATAAAAGTTTCTTAAGTTTCTCCCTCACTTCTGGACTTGCAGATATTCCTGGAACGTTATTTGTATCCTCTATAATTAAAGAACAAAAAAAATCTGTTTAGTTTATTTGCCAACTTCGTGTATTCCATTATTAATTCCCTCGACTTACTTGCAATAGGAATGACATGGTACAGTGGCTCAGGGGTTAGCACTGTTGCCTAACAGCACCAGGGACCTGGGGTTGATTCTACCCTTGGGTAACTGTATCTGTGGAGTTTGGACATTTACCCCATATTGCCTCCCACAGTCCAAAAATGTTCAGCTTAAGTGGATTAGTTATGCTAAATTTCCCACAGAGTCCAGGGATGTGCAAGCTAGGTGGAAATGTAGGGTTACAGGAATAGGGTAGGGGAGGATCTGGTTGGGATGCTCTTCAGAGGGTTAATGTGGACTCAATGGGCCAAATGGCCTGCTTCTACACTGCAAAGAGTCTATGATTCTATAATGGTCATTTTGTTATCTCTTTTCTTTTTAAAATATAGACAGAAACGCCTTCTAGCTGTTTCTGCATTTCTGACTGGATTTTACTTATAATTATATTTCTCCTACCTTATTGATGTTTTAATCAGTTCAGCCTGCCTTTTTTAATATTCTGTCCAATCTTTTGATTTGACACTATTTAATACTTTTTTCTTTAAGTTTTATACCATCTTTAACATATTTCATTAACCATGGATGATGTGTCTGTCTCTTGGAAAGTCTCTTTCTCGTTGGAATGTACCTATTCTGTATTTTGAAATGCCCCTTAAAAACCATTAACTAGCTGCCATTTTATCTTTATTGACCTATCTGTTCATCTAATTTGCAGATTCAGTTCAGTTAAATCTGCTTTCATCTCCTTATAACCGCCCTCATTTAAGATTAAAATATTAGATTTGGATCCAATTCACTCCCTCAAACGGAATGCAAAATTCAATCACATTATGATAGCCAAGACGTGGAATATCTTGACTGTGAGGTAATTAACAAATCCTATCTCATTGTACAATATTAGATCTAGTATAAGCTGCTCTCTGGTTGTTTCCAGAATATTTCCAGCCTATATGTAGGTTGAATTCTCCATAATTATTACTGCACATTTTTTGACAAACTCCACTATTCCTTTCTTTGTATTTCGTCCAGCTATGTGGTTACTTTTCGGGACCCTATACACCGCTTTCACTTTGACTTCTTAACATGAGTCTTATCTCTACCCAAACTGCTGTACATCCTGGTTTTCTGATGTTAGATTATCATTTTCTATTGTGCTAAAACCATTATTAATTGACAGAACTGACCTTCCATCTTTCTTAAGTTTATATTCTTCATGAATATCATGTACCTTTCAATATTCAAAACCCAATCTTTGTCAGTCTGTAGCTATTTCACTGTAATGCCTATCAGATTGTACTTATTTATTTCTATTTGCAGTATCAATTTACATGGCTTATTTCAAATGTTATGTCCATTCAGGCACAGAGTTTTGTAACTTTAGCATTAAATACTGATTTACTCTTATGTTAGTACTGTTTAAACCTGCCTTTCATGGTTTGTTTATAATTTCCCATATTAATACCTTTCCCTCTTGCCTTGTCTCTACTCACTGTTTTACCGCATCTTCTAAAATTTGATCCCTTGTCCCCAGTATTTACTCTCTTTACTTCTCTAGTGATACATTTCACCAGAACACTGGTCCTAACATTGTTAAGGCTGGACTGTCCTAACCAGTATAGCTCCAACTTTCCCTATTTTGGTGTCAGTGTCACTGCATCAGTTTGTGACCCACACATTCTTGTTTTCCAATCTTACATGTCTATGCCAATTTGCATGTGACTCAGGTAATGATATAGGGATTATTATCCTTGAGGTTTTCCTTTTAATTTCGTACCCAACTCCTCATACTGACAACACAGAACCTCTTTCCTTGTGTTGTCTTTGGTGTCTATATTGACCATGATGACTGGATCCTTCTGCTCCCACTATAAGTTCCGAATTCTGGCATCAAGCAGGCAATACTTGATGCCAGGAAGCACAGGATGGGGAAGGAAACTGCAGGGGGTGGGCACATTAGAAATGTGGAGCTTACTCAAGGAAAAGCTCCTGAGTGTCCTAGATAAGTATGTACCTGTCTCGCAGGGAGGAAGCTGTAGAGCTCAGGAGCCGTGGTTTACGAAGGAAGTGGAATCTCTGGTCAAGAGGAAGAGGAAGGCTTATGTTAGGATGAGATGCAAAGGCTCAGTTAGAGTGCTTGAGGATTACAAGGTAGCCAGGAAAGACCTAAAGAGAGAGCTCAGAAGAGCCAGGAGGAGACATGAGAAGTTGTTGGCAGATAGGATCAGGGTAAACCCTAAGGCCTTCTATAGGTATTTAAGGAATAAAAGAATGACGAGAGTAAGATTAGGGCCAATCAAGGATAGTAGTGGGAAGTTGTGTGTGGAGTCAGAGGAGATAGGGGAAGCACTAAATGAATATTTTTCAACAGTACTCTCTCTAGAAAACGACAATGTTTTCGAGGAGAATACTGAGATACAGGCTACTAGACTAGGGGGGATTGAGGTTCACAAGGAAGAGGTATTAGAAATCATGCAGAGTGTGAAAGTAGTTAAGTCCCCTGGGCCGGATGGGATTTATCCTGGGATCCTCTGGGAAGCCAGGGAGGAGATTGCCGAGCCTTTGATGTTGATCTTTAAATCATCATTGTCTACAGGAACAGTGCCAGAAGACTGGAGGATAGCAAATGTGGTTCCCCTGTTCAAGAAGGGGAATAGAGACAACGCTGGTAATTATAGACCAGTGAGCCTTACTTCACTTGTTGGTAAAGTGTTGGAAAAGGTTATAAGAGATAGGATTTATAATCATCTAGAAAATAATAATTTGTTAGGGATAGTCAGCATGGTTTTGTGAAGGATAGGTCGTGCCTCACAAACCTTATTGAGTTCTTTGAGAAGGAGACCAAACAGGTAGATGAGAGTAAACCGGTTGATGTGGTGTATATGGATTTCAGCAAAGCATTCGATAAGGTTCCCCACAGTAGGCTATTGTACAAAATGTGGAGGAATGGGATTGTGGGAGATATAGCAGTTTGGATCAGTAATTGGCTTGCTGAAAGAAGACAGAGGGAGGTGGTTGATGGGAAATGTTCATCCTGGAGTCCAGTTACTAGTGGTGTACCGCAAGGGTCGGTGTTGTGTCCATTGCTGTTCGTCATTTTTATAAATGACCTGGATGAGGTGTAGAAGGGTGGGTTAGTAAATTCGCAGATGACACTAAGATCGGCGGAGTTGTGGATAGTGATAAAGGATGTTGTAGGTTACAGAGAGACATAGATAAGCTGCAGAGCTGGGCTGAGAGGTGGCAAATGGAGTTTAATGCAGACAAGTGTGAGGTGATTCACTTTGGTCGGAGTAACCGGAATGCAAAGTACTGGGCTAATGGTAAGATTCCTGTTAGTGTAGATGAGCAGAGAGATCTTGGTGTCCAGGTACACAGACCCTTGAAAGTTGCCACCCCGGTTGACAGGGTTGTTAAGAAGGCATACAGTGTTTTAGCTTTTATTAACAGAGGGATCGAGTTCCAGAACCATGAGGTTATGCTACAGCTGTACAAAACCTGGTGCGGCCGCACTTGGAGTATTGTGTACAGTTTTGGTCACCACATTATAAGAAGGATGTAGAAGCTTTGGAAAGGGTGCAGAGGAGATTTACTAGGATGTTGCCTGTTATGGAGGGGAGGTCTTACGAGGAAAGGCTGAGGGACTTGATGCTGTTTTCGTTGAAGAGAAGGAGGTTGAGATGTGACTTGATAGAGACATATAAGATAATCAGAGGGTTAGATAGGGTGAACAGGGAGAGCCTTTTTCCAAGTATGGTGATGGCAAGCACGAGGGGGCATAGCTTTAAATTGAGGTGTGATAGATATAAGACAGATGTCAGAGGTAGTTTCTTTACTCAGAGAGTAGTAAGGGTATGGAATGCTTTGCCTGCAATGGTAGTAGATTCACCAACTTTAAGTGCATTTAAGTCATCATTGGACAAGCATATGGATGTACATGGAATAGTGTAGGTTAGATGGGCTTCAGATTGGTATGACTGGTCGGCGCAACATTGAAGTGCTGTAATGTTCTATGTTCTATTAACACAGCCTTCCAGATTCTTGCAGTTGGCTGCAGGGACCAATGTCTATCCCCTTCACTATACTGTGCCCTACTATCACTACTTTCCACTTTCAGCCTCATGTTTATGGCCTGTTCCATGGTGAGCTCATTCATGCTCCAGACCAGACTCTCATCCAGACAAAACACATCCAGTGAGCCTCCAAATGAAGCACTGGTAGTGTAGCCGCTTTCTATTTATGTGTTTGAGTTTCCTAGGGTTGATAATGTCATTCCTTGTGGTGGCATCATTTCCTATGGTGATGTCATTCCCGTTCTTTTCTCAGGGGGTAGTAAATGGGATCCATCAATGTATTTTTTGACAGAGTTCCGGTTGGAAAGCCATGCTTCTAGGAATTCTCATGCATGTCTCTGTTTGGCTTGTCCTAGGATGGATGTGTTGTCCCAGTCGAAATGGTGTCCTTCCTCATCCGTGTGTAAGGATACTAGTGAGAGTGGGTCATGCACTTAATAACGTAGTCAGTGTTTCCTTGGCCAGGTTGATGTTGATGGATGTGAACAGGGCTGTTACATCAAAGGAGACCATTATTTTATCCTCTTCTATCTTTAGATTATCTTCTATTATTATAAGAACCAAAGACACATACACCAAACACCACCAACTTCATCAGCAAGGACAGTATCATCAAACTAGTGGATCTATGCCTTAACACCCACTTCACTTTCAACTACAAAACTCTCCAGACAAACCAACAGAACATCCATGGGCTCTCCGATATCAGGGTTCTTAGCAGAGGCAGTAATGCAGAGACTCGAACAAATGGTTCTGCCAAGCATCCAACCCAAACTTTGGGTCCGCTACGTGGATGACACCTTTGTCATCACTAAATGAAACAAATTAGAGGAAACCTTCAAGACCATCAATAATACCCTTACTGGCATAAAATTCATTAAAGAGGAGGAAAACAACAACAAACTGCCATTCCTAGATGTCACAGTACAGCAAACAGCCAATGGGAAAGTTCAAACCAGCGTCTACAGGAAAACAACACATATGGACCAAATATTGAACTGCAGAAGCAACCATCTCAACATCCACAAACGAAGCTGCATTAGACCATTATTTCAATGAGCCACCACACAATGCAGCACAAAGGAACTACACAAAGCAGAGGAAAATCACTATATATTGTATTCAAAAAGAACGGGTACCCAATGAACACAGTCCACTGATTTCTGAGCAACAAACCCAAACAAGCAGACAAAACACATCCAGAAACCCTAACCACTCTCCCCTACATCAAAGACATCTCGGAAATGACTACCAAACTACTCAGACCCCTTGGTATCATGGTAGCCCACAAACCCACCAACACACTAAAATAGCAGTTAATGGACTTGAAAGACCCTATACAGACAACAAGCAAAACTAATGTCATTTACGAAATACCGCGCAAGAACTGTAACAAACACTACATTGGACAGAAAACTAGCCACAAGGATAAAAGAACATCAACAAGCCACAAAACGACATGATCCACTCTCACTAGTATCCTTACATATGGATGAGGAAGGATAACACTTCCACTGGGACAACATATCCATCCTCTGACAAGCCAAACAGAGACACAAACAGAGAATTCCTAGAAGCATGGCATTCCAACCGGTACTCTATCAACAAACACATTGACTTGGACCCCATTTACTACCCCCTCCCTGAGAAAAAGAACAGGAAATGACATTGTCATAGGAAATGATGTCTCCACAGGAAATTACATCACCAACCCTAGGAAACTCAAACATATAAATAGAAAGCAGGCTACACTAGCAGTGCTTCATTCAGACTATGGTGACGAAATGTCTGAAAATGAACCTTACAACTCAGTGAGCAAACCTGCCATAGAAACCTCAAATTCTAACCGGACGAGAGAGGGTAAATGCAGGAAGGATGTTCCCCATTACCAGGAATTCCAAAACCAGGAGTCACAATTTAAGATATAACTTTTCAATCTGAGGCAAGGAAAACGTCTTCACCCAGACAGAGGTGAGCCTGTGGAATTCTCTGTCACAGAGGACTGGAGTTTTCAAGAAGTTTGATATAGTTCTTAGGGCAAAAGGGACCAAAAGTTTGGGGTGAAAGTGGGAATAGAAGAGTGAGTAGGATGATCATCCATAATCATATTGAATATGTTGCTACATAAACACTTACTGCAGACGTCTTTGCCCTGGATCTAATTGATATTCAGAAGCTCCCACATGTTGCAGCTGTATCATCATGCCTTTACTGCCATTTTTAATGTGGTTTTATTAGCTGTTCAATTGTTATATTCAATTATTTATTTTCCTTCTTATATTTTATTAATTTTACTACCAATTCATTGCCATATTACACTTTTGGAAAAGAATAGACCTTAATCACGTACCAGACACTCATTAAAGGTCTAGCTACTTCCCTTGCAATAGAGAAACTAATTCCTGCAGGGTGAAGCAGTTTAGAAAACAAAAGAAGCATGCCTATTCCCACTTCTCCTGATTACCTCACTCACTCAACACTCAATATTCTGTTCAAAGTTTCAGTGTTAAGTCATTGTGAGATATCTATATTTGTCTTTTCTGAAAGTAATAAGTTAGATCAGCTCCTGGTATAGTTTAAGCTTTACTTTAACTTGCACTGCTTTCCAGTGGACAGCTTGAATATTCCTCCTTAAACCTGAACAAAACTTAGAATTTAAACAGTACAGTTTGTTAAATATTTAATATTTTAAAAAGTTTAAAAGATATAAAGTTTTGCCTCACTTTCCCAACTTACAGCATTCTACTCAAAGTCACACACTGTGTTAAGCTGCACTGAGGTGCCTGGATTTCTTTGTTAATTACAGGTTGCACTGATCACACCATCAAACAAAGTGAGTAGTACATGCATGCAGCATGTGCAGACATTCACTCCTTGATTGTCTTAATGTTCGGAGACAACTAGTGGTGCTGCTCTTAACATTAGAAATATTTCACACCGATTTTCAATGTTTTCTTAAAGTCCGCCTTCATTTTCTTTCAGGTGGTAGTTACACAAGACTTACTGAGAAACCCAAATCATGTGAATTAACTACCTCCCAGCTTTATTGGACTTAGCAGCTAGATTGCTTTGAGAACCATGTTTAGTTCAGCATCAATCAAATGGATGCCACTGAATCAATATGAATACCTTAACAGAGCCCTTCAAATCAAAATTCTCACAGTAACCCTTAGACCTGCAGATAGTAACCCTTAGACCTGCATATAATAACCACATGAAGTTTACTCTAAGTGTTGCATATGAAATAAGGTCTGACTGGTTCAATAAGAAAGCTCTTTTCAAAATGACTTCCATTTTCCAAATGTTACGATTTGAATGTGTGATGACCAAAACTATAGCAATATAACCACACAGAATTTTAGCCAAACTTTGACTTTCATAATGTCGAAGACACACCATTTACATATTCATGTTCCCACTTTAATTTTCAGAACAAGCTGAAAAGGGAAAGGTAAAGCTTCATTAGTTGTTCATCGCTCTTATTAAGCCATATGCTTGCCAGAACACAGGTTAACTATACAATAATTTAATCTGTTAAGCCTGAAATAAGTTAGTTAGCTACCAAGTAAAGACATTTGTTACATCAAATAGTAACTACAGCAATTATTATATCTGGTCTTTCAACCAAAAGAAAAATGGAATGTGTTTTGCAACCTTTGGAAATGATCTTGAACTGTTTTGATACTTGATACTGGAATATCACACTCATGGGGACAGATTTTTGTTAATCTCTTGTCTCTTCTTGATAACCTATAAATAATTTATATTAAGCCATCACTTACCTGGTGATAATAGCTAAGTGTGGGGGACTCATACAGGCTCCCATAAATAGTACCACATTTTCATGTCGAGTTTGTCTATATGCCATCACTTCCCTTTTGAAAAGTTTTAGATGGTCCTCATTGTCCCTTTCAATATCAATCAAACGGATTGCTACCTCTCCATGCCAACGACCATGATAGACTTTGCCGAAGCGTCCTTTGCCTATGAGTTCTCCAATTTCTAGTTGCTCAAATGGAATGTCCCATTCCTGCAGGAAAATGCTAGTCTGACTTGCTTTTCGTGGAAAATTACGTGCAGACAACAATGAAAGATTCATCTCTTCAAAATCATCTTCAGAACCATCAGACTTATAAGCCTCGTCATTCGCATCTTCATTCTAAGAAAACATAAAGAGTTTCAATCAATTAAGCAATTTTTGTTATGCATTTCCTGGTTCTTAGGAAAACAGAGTTAAGAAACTTACAACTGTGCTTGCCACATAGAACATGGTTACCTTCAAAACTGTTAGCTCCCATGTATGTTTCTCTTAGGTAAATGCAAAATGTCCCACATAACGACAACTAGTTCTCCAATTTAATCTGAAGAAAGATTTTGTCTTTATTACACACAAATGTGGAAAATAGGAGCAGGAGTAGGCCATTCAACTCCTTGAGACTGCTCCACCATTTAATATGATCATGAGTGATTATTGAGCTTAATACCCTAATTCTACCCTGCCCACATATCCCTCGATTCCTTTAGCCACAAGAGCTATATCTACCTACTTCTTGAAAAGACGTAATGTTTTGGCCTCAACTAACTTTGTGGTATTGAACTCCGTAGATTCATTACTTTCTGAATGTAGAAATTTCTCCTTATCTCAGTCCTAAAAGGTTTACCTATTATCCTTAAACTATGACCCTCTGATTTTGGAATAATAGTATCTATCAATTCATTTCAATCATTCTCATGTTCTTCTCTAAACTCATAACAAAATTGTGAGCCTGATTTCAAATAATCAAACTCAAGAAAGTGGCTCACAACCACCTTCTCAAGGGTAATTTAGGATTGGGTAATCTAATGAAATAATAAAAAATAGTCTTGAACTGCAAATGTACAGCTTCAGCATTCATCAGAAACCTTAAGTATGAACAAATGTTCGGCTTTACTTATTATTTTATATCATTTTGGTTATGTTTCAATGTTAACATCTAAATTCTTAGTCATTTTCTGAGACAACATCAGTTGTCTGCGCAGATACTGATCCTTAGTGAATATCAAGTTCTTGATATGAAATGGCATCCATGTGCTGATTACATAAGGATGTTGCTGATTAGTGCTGCAACTAGTTATTGAAAAATGTTCCACAGTTGATTGCCAAGCTACAAAAGGGTATAGAGGCATCATATGAAATAATAGGGGATGTTTCTTGCAATATGGGAAGGTTATTTTATCAGTGGCTTGGCATACCAGGAGGTAGAATTAGAAGTTAGAGGCACTTTCTCTCCAGAGGTCTCTCCCAGTCTACTCAACCAAGAATTTTAAAAAGACAGCAAAAGAGAATGTGACAGTCAAGTTCTCTGACAGGGATGGTGATCAGACTCCCCCTCTTCACAGGGAGATGGTGGTGTATAGGCAATGCCAATTGACTAGTAATCTAGAGACCTAAATAACTGCCTGGAATATAGGTTTATTTCACACCTAATAGAGGAAGTTATGTTCAATTAAGTCGGGGATGTGTAAAACATTCTGGGAGCTGCGAGCTGTCTAAAATGTTCTAATTGTGAAAGATCTCTGAGAATAAGCACAGAAATGCATCATTCTTTACCTGCAACCATAAACTAGTTGCCCATTCCAAAAGGAAATACTCTTACAATTCACAAACACTGCTGGCTGATCCTAGGGAATTCTAATGACCATTAGTGTAATCTTGCAGTCTAGGAAAACAAGCAAAGGTCCTGAAGTCTGATGGACTCTCTCCTGGTTATCTCCACCAGTGATGATTTTGATGAATTCACTTGCAGGACAGTAAAGGGCACTGTGCCCCTCCTTTATGCATTTCTATACAGCAGCCTTTGATATGACACAATGACTATTTGTGGAGCCCTGGAATATTCCAGTAGCGAAGAAAAAACTGAGTGTCACAGTTATTTTGGTGTTGGATTTCCACCAGAACCATGTAGCTGCAGGTCCTGCTCTACAATTCTTACTGGGATACCCTCAATCATCTCTGGCATTGCCTCTCCAATATTTGCAGCTAATTGGTTCTCATTCTGGAGATACCTTGATATCTCACTGGTCATCTTTTGATATTTTCTAATTAGCCTGGGCAGCACGGTGGCACAGTGGTTAGCACTGCTGCCTCACAGCATCAGGGACCTGGGTTTGATTCTACCCTCAGGCAACTGTCTGTGTGGAGTTTGCACATTCTCCCGTGTCTGCGTGGGTATCCTCTGGGTGCTCTGGTTTCCTTCCACAGTTCAAAGGTGTGCAGATTAGATAGATTGGCCATGCTAATTTGCTTCATAATATCCAGGGATGTGCAGGCTCAGTGGATTAGCCATGGCAAATGTAGGGAAATGGAGATATATAGGATTTGGGGGAGGTGCTGGGTAGAATGCTCTTCGGAGGGTCAGTGCAGGGGTCTTTTATTCTATGCATCTGTTCTGATATGTTATTATGCAACTGTAGAGCTGGTGAGACTTGAATCCTCACCTCCTGGCCAAGAGGTAGGGACACTATCTCAGCACCAAAAGAACTCCACTGTTTGTCTTCTATTAGGCATTTCCTGGATGGTGGAACCTTGAATAACCTTCCATTCTGGTGCTGCTTTCTATTAATGTTGTGGCCTCAGTTACTGATTGGCAAGAGCCCTCCTTGTCTCTCACTGCTCTTCCTCCTGAGGTTGCATGAATATATAATGCATGATACATATTTGAGCAATCAAATTGTGTGATAAATAGATAGTAATATGACAGCATATGCTCTATGGATTTCATTTAAAGAATTAATGAACATGAGCTTTTCAACCGCATCCATTGTCTACACCCAAGCCTCCATACCCTCCAAACTCAATTCATCTCTCTTCAACTTCCAAACCATGACCTCAATATGCTTTTGGAGGCATTGTGAAGATAGTACTGTCAATTTTATGTTAGAACTTGTTACCTTTCATGATCCACCTGTCACATTCAAGCTTGTCCCAATCCCCTTGATTCCCTCAATACCACTTTGCATATTCTTGACATAACATATCAATCTTCTCCCATTATCCTGGACTCTGTTACCCTCCAATGCGAAATCCTTCCTGAGCTAACATTTGTCCATCGTGGCATTCCCACTCTAATCCCAGACTCTCCCCTCTGCAATCTTAGTGTTTTGGTGTTGTGAGCCACCCAAGAGATCTTCTGTTATCCCAACTTTAGAGAGGATCTGGCCCACCCCTTTCAGATCGAATTCCCTTCCCTGATTGTGAAGGTTCCCTCTATCAGCTAACACCCTGCATTACACCTGCCATTTGGACAACACTGAACCAATGCTTTACCCCCTCATTTTCATTACTTCAAATGACAGTCTCCCACAACATTTCCTTCACATCCAGCCCTTCCCATTTCATTCCACCTCCCCTCTCTCCTAACAACCACATCGAACGCACCTCCCTATCCCCACGGTGGCTCAGTGGTTAGCACCGCTGCCTCACAGCACCAGGGTCCCAGGTTCAATTCCAGCCTCGGGCGACTGTCTGTGTGGAGTTTGCATGTTCTCCCTGTGTCTGCGTGGGTTTCCTCCAGGTGCTCTGGTTTCCTCCCACAATCCAAAGATGTGAAGGTCAGGTGAATTGGCCATGCTAAATTGCCCATAGTGTTAGGTGCATTAGTCAGAGGGAAATAGGTCTGGGTGGGTTACACTTCAGAGGGTCGGTGTGGACTTGTTGGGGTGAAGGGTCTGTTTCCACACTGTAGGGAATCTAATCTAATCTAACAAACTCTTACAGATTCTGAGCTTCCATGCAAGGTGTTATCTCTTGCTCCTCCCATGTGCCACAGGTTTAGGAAAAGGCAAACTGCTGATTTCAGACACACCTAGTCAAATCCCACAGTTGCATGCTATCCTTAACTGAAAACAAACTGTTGCCATGAGATTTCCATGCACTACAGGCTTAACATTGAGGCTAGGACTTACATGTCAAATAATTGAGATGGTGAGGATGTTTAGCATGCAAATGTATGAAAAGTAAGAATTTGACTCAGGATGGTGTGAACTGCCACTACCACTCTGCTGACTTCATCTCTAAATCTCAACCTGCCATCTGGAAACCTGATTCCCAACTAATTAAGTCATCCTGTCCTTTACAGGCCCCACAAAATACCAAAAATTCAGAACAATTTCATGTATGTTCCTCTTTTGTACCAACTGCCATCTGCATCCAAAGAACAAAAAAGCTTTGCAGATGCCTGCTTCCTTGTCTGATGCACAGTGAAACAGCGAATCATGAACTCTCATCTCATCCAACTAAACTGCTTTTCATTAAAGCTCTGCTTTTTTGTCATCTTGATCGCTTCTTTTATGCCAATTTTACTTTTGATTTGGTATCATGTTGAGAAACAATAATGAGGAAATATATATTACTTTCTTTTGGTGGTTGTTTCAATGATCTGCTTATTGTCATGCAAAACGTGGATTAAATAGGTTACACTAAAAGAGAAGAACTTCACAAAATACATTAATGTACCCTGCCCAGTGGATGGTTACTGAGCTCACTCCTCACTCTCAAACACATATTGAGTTGTCACTTTATCTGTTGATTTCTTGGCAATTCCACGTTCGTGCAAATAAGCTCAATTTATGGAATGCATCAGTTCTTTAAGTTAGTAACTTTCTTACCCAGAGGACACTGTGTGCTGGCTGAATCATTAATAACCAGCACAACAGTCTTTTAACACTGTGGTGCCCTATTTTACATGCTTGAAAACAGACTTCCTGCGTCAATGTTGCATGCTCATTTCTGTACTATCTCAATCAAGCAGTCATTCTCAGTAATAAGAGATTTCTGATTTTTACAATGTCAAATGATGTACCATCACATTGATGGAGTTATCCCCATATTCTGGGCTATTGATTCGCAGGAGTCTGAAGGTAGGGAACCAAGAATTGAGGCAATCTAATATCAAGCACACTAAGTAGTTTTCTGATATGGCTACAGTTGTTAATATAAATGACAGCATTTTTGCAAACTTTTGCAAGCTTTAGATTTCCTATAAACCTTCAAGGAAAATAGCGGATGTCTTGTTGTGTTGCTCATTGATAGTCTTGAACCTGGAGCACGGTTCTGATGTTTTACTGCTCTAATAGGCAAATCTAGGTAATTGTAGTGATTTACAATTTATTAAAGGTTAGTAATAGCACCATGGCAACTCCTTGTAAATTTTAGGATGGAGAATAATGAGAAGCTTTCTAGTTTGCAGATCATTTTGCATCTTAACAATTGTTCCGCAGATATCACATACTGGATGTAACAGATGAGTATAAGACATTTAAAAATGTATTCCAGGTTTTCCATAGACTTTCTGCTCGTGAAGAAAGCCAATAGATGTGTTAGCTGTGATTGCATAAGTATGATAGAGGAAGTATGATAGAAATTAAGCAGGCTTTTGCACAAATATCTTGCATATGTCCTATAGCATTGCTCACATCGGCTTGAATGTCTATGTTTTACAAGCAGTATTCAAAAACTTGAATAGAATTTCCAGCTTCATTGGGATTGGGTTAGGGGGCAGGACAGTGGGAGAAATGGCAAGGGAAGGTGTCAGAAGGAGAGCCTAATGTCCTGCAACTACCATGATTTATTATTAGTGGTGGGAAAGAGCATTGCTTGCACAATGCTAGGACAACAAAAGTGGAAATACATGAGGTTATGTACTTTGGCAGAAAGAACAGAGGAACTGAATATTATTTAAATGAAGAAAGACTGCAGAAAGCTACAGAACAGTCATAGTCATATAGCATGGAAATAGACTCTTTGGTCCAACCAGTCCTTGCTGAACATAATCCCAAACTAAACCAGTCCCACCTACCTCCTCCTGGTCCATATTTCTCCAAACCCTTCCTATTCAAGGAATTATCCTTTTAAATGTTGTAGCTGTACCCACATTCACCACTTCCTCAGGAAGCTCATTCCACACACAAATATTTGCCTTATGTCTTCTTTAAATCTTGCTCCTCTCACCTTAAAAATGTGCTCCCTAGTCTTGAAATCCTCCATTCTAGGAAAAATTAGACTACCATTAATACTCTCTCTATATTCCTCATTATTTTATAAACTTCTATCAGGTCACCTCTCAATCTCCTACGCTCCAGTTAAAAAAAGTCCCAGCCTTTCTTTATAACTCAATCCTTTCACACATGGCAACATCCTGGTAAATCTCTTATGAACCCTCTCCAGCTCAATAATGTCCTTCCAATAACTGGGTAACCAGAACTGGACACGGCATTCCAGAAGAGGCTTCACCAATGTCCCATACAATCTCAACATAACTTCCTAACTCCTATACTCAAAGGACTGAGCAATGAAGGAAAGCATGCCAATGCCTTTTTAACCATCCTGTCTATATGTGATGCAAACTTCAAAGAATTATGTACCTGCGCTCCTAGGTCTCTCTGTTTTACAACACCACCCAAAGCCCTACCATTAATTGTATAAGGCCTACCCTTGTTTGTTGTACCAAGATGCAATACTTTTTTTTTCAAGGGCATTTTTCAGCCCTTTGACCCAGTTCAAAAGATAACTTTGTAAATCTTAGAAAAGCCTTTTCACTGTTGACTATGCCACCAATTCTGGTGTCATCTGCAAACTTACTAACCATGCCTTCTATATTCTCATCCAAATCATTTATATAATTGACAAACAAAAGAGGACCCAGAACCTATCCTGGCTTTTCTGCAAATATTTCTTTCGTTCTTTCAATGTGTTGTCCTCATTCAGCCTGGAATATCTCTTAGCTTAATGCAAAGCCTCACCTATCTTCCCAATAATATATCCTCGGTATTGACTGACTTCCACAGAGCTTCTGCACATTTTCATAACTTAATTGAGAATAAGTTTCTCCTCTTTCATCAGCTGAGCTTTCATGTAGAATCTGTTATACCTAAAACAATCCTATCTCTGATGAGATCATTTTTTAGTTGTCCAAAGCCACAGGATTTAACTAGTTGTATCAGTGGATTTACTTACTGATCAAGTCACCCTTTCCACCAGTGCTCTGATGTTAAACATACACCATTCATAAGTAACAAAAACACAGACACTGCTGGAGAAATTCAACAGATCTGGCAATATCCGTGTAGATAAATCAGTGTTAATGTTTCGAGTCATATGTCCCTACTTCAGAAGGGTTTTTGGACTTGAAATGGTAGGTCTGTTTCCTCCCCAAGATGCCACCAGACCTGCTGGTCCTCTCCAACAATTTCTGTTTTTGGTTATTTCAGATCTCCATCGTCTATAGTTCTTTGTTGTATTAAACAACAAGTAACATTAATTATGTGGCTTAAGTATGTCTTCAAAACTATCAAAATCTCTGCAGTCTGCATTTTCTGCTTCTTAGCAAGATCTAGGCTACAATACAGTTTGTAGTACTCTTTCTCTAGTACTAACAGCATTGTTGCTATTTTTATTTGCTCAGGTTTTAAAATTAATTTTCTAGGTATTTCATAGTTGTGCCACCGAGAAAGAAGAAAATTTCTGATCCAGTCTCATATCTCCTTTTATTTCCACGGAAGCAGGAAATGGAAAACGAAAAATGCAGCCAGTTTGACTCGCCCTATAAGTGAAAATTGCAGTTCTGAAGAGTCAGTTCAGATTCATCACGTTAACTCTGTTTCTCTCTACTACAGATGCTGCCTACTGAGTTTCTCTGACATTTTCTGTTTTTAATTTAGAGTTGGAAGCTGCATTTTGTTTTAAACCTCTTCATTGTTGTCAGTTTGTGTGGAGGACTCAAAGAAATTCATACATTTTCAGCTGCACTACTCTGCGACCATCTTTCAAGTCATGTGTTCAATGGCTGCCACAGTCTGCACACAAAGGTGCAACAGAGGTAGAGATCACATGACTACAGCAAGCCAGCCAACACAGTAAGCACAACTGTATTTTTCCAAATAGCCGCTTGTATTCACAAGTATCCCTGCTAAGTCGCTACCCTGTTCATTTCACCCCATCCCTAATGCCTAATATTTGCATTCATTTTCAACATGCTTATTGTGCTTATCAGGGTTTAAATGAATGGAAAATTAGAAGCAGCCTGTCAACAATTACAATTTATTCATGGGACATGGGCTTCACTAGCTGAGCCAGCGTTTGTGGCCCATTGCCATTGAGAAAGTGATGGTGAGCTGCCTTCTTGAATAGCTACAATCCATGTGGTGTAGGTAGTCGCACAATGCTCACAGTCTCTCTTGAAAGACTGAGAGCAGCCAGCAACCTTTGGAGACCAAACTTTGGGGACCAACTCAAGCAGGAGCAGCGTGCAGGCATTGAGCACCGGGGCAGTGCATGGGGAAGCAGCCCCAAAGCAGCGAGTCCCAGAGCATCGCAAGGGGAAGCAGCTCCCAAGCAGCAAGTCCCATACCTGCGTGTGGGCAGCGAACCCAAGAGCAGCACAAGGGTAACAAGCCCCAGAGCAGCACAAGAAGAACGAGCCCCAGAGCAGTGCATGGGGAAGCAGCCCCAGAGCTGTGCATGGGGAAGCAGCGAGTCCTGGGTAGAGACTGACATGGGGGAAGCAGTCCTAGAACTTACCTTGGAGCAACAGAGTGCTGGTACGGAGTGGACCAGGGATGGCTGTTGGATTGGAGTCTGGTGTGGGCAGTCAGACCACATGCAAAGGTCCTGTGCTGAGTTACTACAACGTTATGCTTATTTGAAATTTTTTAACTGACTGTAATGTTAATCCTTTAAACGATGTCTTATTTCTAACTTATTTTTTAAACTCTGTAGAGAAATGTAACTACTTTTTATTCCTATTTTCTATCCAAGATTTGTACTTAGGCACTTGTACCTGAGATGGTGCCATAAGAGGCAGACATTGTAAAAGCTTTTCACTGTACTCCTACAATGGAGTACACGTGACAATAAAGGATACTCTATTCTATTCTTTTGATGCAAGTGCTCTCTACACCATCTGACACACTGCCCTTGCCATCTCAGCACACCTCCAACATGCCATGAGGTTGGTAAAGCCATCCAGCAGCTGAAAAACAACAAGGCCTCCAGATGGAATCCCCACTGAAGTACTAAAATACAGCAGACAGCCATACTTGTCATGAACTCATGACCTCATTACCCTTGTCTGGAAGGAAGATTGATTAGTCCTTGCTCAGTCAGAGATTCAAAGGTTACAGGGAGAAGGGAGGAGAATGGAGTTGAAAAATGTATGAGGCATGATCAAATAGCAGAGCAGACTCAATGGGCCGAAAGGCCTAATTCTGTTCCTATACTCATGATCTTAAGAGACCAAACCGGGACATCTCAGCGATGCTGTAACTGTGACCATTTTCAAGAAAGGAAACAGGTCAAACTGTGAAAATTAAGAAGTTTTTCAGCAAAGGGCATCCTGAGAATCTTCCTCAACCACATCCTTCCACTGACTGCAGAGCTCCTCCCTAAGTCTCACTGCAGTTTCTGCCCACAAAGGTGCATAATTTTAATCCACAACAAATCTAGGAAAAGTGCAGGGAATAGCACCAACCTCTGTATATAGCCATCTTTGATCATACGAAGGCCTTGATTCTGATAACAGTGAGGAATTGTGGAATATTTCCCTCAAACTAAGCTGAGATTTGGGAGTTCTCATTCATGAATCACAAAAAGCTAGCATCAGGTTCAGCACGTAACAGGGAAGGCAAACGGAATGTTGGTCCTTCTTCAAAGTGAATGGAATACAAAAATAGGAAGATCTTGCTAAAACTATACAGGGCACAATTCAAAGCACAGCTGGAATAATGTGAACAGTTTTGGACCTCTCCAGAGATACTCCAGAAAATGTTCACTAGGCTGATAACAGATATGGAAGGACTGTCTTATGAGGAGAGGTTGAGTAAGTTGAGCTTGTACTCATTTGAATCTAGAAGAATGAGTGGCATTCTTATTGAATCAGGGCAAATCCTCTTGCAAGGATGCCTGCCTTGAAGAAGTTTTCCTCCTCTCTCTACAAGAATCTCAGGGAGTCCCTCCCCCACTGCAACTCCCAGGTCATTTCCTCTGCCCTGAAGCTCTTCAACCATGTCCTGAAACAGACTCGCTACTACAGCCACATTTGCTTCCTCAGTGCCTGCCTCTGTAACCAACTCATCCCACACAGATTTCGGACCACTTTTAAACCAGCAGAGTTCGGATCCGAACAGGACAAACAGTACAGACTACAGATTCAAACACACCAGCAATGGTTCTCCTTCAAGATCCTCCGCTCCATGCTCGCAGCAACCTCTCTACAGTTAGCCCTGCCACAGCTGAGGGCCACACTCTCTCAGAATTGCAAAGGACCCCTCCTTTACTATATCCTCAGGAGAATTCATACTCTCAACAAACAGTATTTCAACACTGTCTCACCTCCATAACTAGCACTCCTCAAACATTCCAGTAGATTCCCCCGACCTCTGGAACTGCTCGGACGCCATTAGCCATGCGGCTGGTCCAGCTACCATCCCCACAGTGATTGATGACGCCACTTCCGCCCCCATCATAGCCGCTTCCAAAGCCACCTCTGCCCCTCACAATTACTCATGCACCACACGTGACATCACTTCCGCCCCTCACATTATCGCTGATGTCACATGCTCGGTGACTTCCGCCTCCCCAACTGCCGTGTTCGCCACCACTTCCGCCCCCACCAACACCACTCACCTGCATTCTGCTGACATGCCCCCCGCAAATCCCGCTGTCACCATCCCCGCCCCCCAGAACCCTGAGGGGAACACCACCCCTGCTCATGACTCCACCCCCATTCCCCCCACCACTACACCCACTCCAGTTACTGGCTCCACCCCCACTCCCAGCTCCTCACCCACACCAGATCTCAGCTCCCAGCCCTGCCGAGTGTTCATCATCCCTCCAGACCTCTCCCTCACTGAGGACAAACGATCAGTCCTCAGCAAAGGACTCACCTTCATCCCCCTCCGCCCACGCATCAATGAATTTAATACACGCCGTGACGTCGAACACTTCTTCCGCCGCCTCCGCCTCCGAGCTTACTTTCACAATCAGGATTCCTGCCCACCTTCCGAGGACCCCTTCACTCACCTCCAACACACTCCATCCACCTGGACACCCCGTGCTGCCTATTACCCACCCTCGACCTCTTCATTTCCAACTGCTGCCAAGACATTAACCGCCTCAACCTGTCTACTCCCCTCCCCCACTCCAACCTCTCACCCTCACAATGCACAGCCCTCCACTCCCTCTGCTCCAATTCTGACCTCACCATCAAGCCAGTGTATAAAGGGAGTGCAGTGGTAGTCTGGCGCACTGACCTCTACACCGCTGAAGCCAGACACCAACTCGAGGACACCGCCTCCTACCATCCACTCGACCATGAACCCACCCCCTATCACCAAACCATCATCTCCCAGACCATACAGAACCTCATCACCTCAGGATATCTCCTACCCACAGCTCCCAACCTCATAGTCCGGGAACCCCGCACTGCCCGGTTCTACCTCCTTCCCAGGATCCACAAGCCTGACCACCCTGGCCGACCCATTGTCCCAGCATGCTCCTGCCCCATTGAACTCATCTCTACCTACCTCGACACTGTCCTATCCCTCCCTAGTCCAGGAACTCTCCACATACGTTCGAGACACCACCCATGCCCTCCACCACCTCCAAGACTTCCGTTTCCCCAGCCCCCAACGCCTCATCTTCACCATGTATATCCAATCCCTCTACACCTCCATCCGCCATGACCAGGGCCTCCAAGCCCTCGGTTTCTTCCTCTCCCGACATCCCCAACAGTACCCTTCCACCGACACTCTCATTCATTTGGCCGAACTGGTCTTCACCCTTAACAATTTCTCCTTCGAATCCTCCCACTTCCTCCAGACCAAAGGGGTAGCCATGGGCACCCATATGGGCCCCAGCAATGCCTGCCTCTTTGTTGGCTACATAGAACAGTCCATCTTCCGTAGTTACACCAGCACCACTCCCAACCTCTTCCTCCACTACATTGATGACTGCATTGGCGCCACCTCGTGCTCCCGCAAGGAGGTTGAGCAATTCATCAACTTCACACCACATTCCACCCTGACCTTAAATTTACCTGGACAATCTCTGACACCTCCCTCCCCTTCCTGGACTTCTTCATCTCCATTAATGACGACTGACTTGACACCGACATTTTTTACAAACCCACCAACTCCCATAGCTACCTGGATTAGACCTCTTCCCACCATACCTCCTGCAAAATTGCCATCCCGTATTCCCAATTCCCCCGCCTCCGCCATATCTGCTCCCAGGAGGACCAGTTCCACCACAGAACACACCAGATGGCCTCCTTCTTTAGAGACTGCAATTTCCCTTCCCACGTGGTTAAAGATGCCCTCCAACGCATCTCGTCCACATCCCGCACCTCCACCCTCAGACCCCACCCCTCCAACCATAACAAGGACAGGACGCCCCGGTGCTCACCTTCCATCCTACCAACCTTCGCATAAACCAAATCATCTGCCGACATTTCTGCTACCTCCAAACGGACTCCACCACCAGGGATATATTTCCCTCCCCATCCCTTTCTGCCTTCCGCAAAGACCGTTCCCTCCGTGACTACCTGGTCAGGGCCACACCCTCCCGTCCTGGCACCTTCCCCTGCCACCGCAGAAATTGCAAAACCTACCTCCACACCTCCTCCCTCACCTCCATCCATTGCCCTAAAGGAGCCTTCCACATCCATCAAAGTTTTACCTGCACATCCACCAATATCATTTATTGTATCCGGTGCTCCCGATGTTGTCTCCTCTACATTGGGGAGACTGGACACCTCCTAGCAGAGCGCTTTAGGGAACATCTCTGGGATACCCGCACCAATCAACTACACCGCCCTGTGGCCCAACATTTCAACTCTCCCTCCCACCCAGCCGAGGGCATGGAGATCCTGGGCCTCCTTCACCGCCGCTCTATCACCACCCGACGCCTGGAGGAAGAACGCCTCATCTTCCACCTTGGAACACTTCAACCCAAGGCATCAATGTGGACTTCACCAGGTTCCTCATTTTCCTCCCCCACTTCACCCCAGTTTCAAACTTCCAGCTCAGCACTGTCCCCATGACTTGTCCTACCTGCTTATCTTCTTTTCCACCTATCCACTCCACCCTCCTCTCTGACGTATCACCTTCATCCCCACCCCCACTCACCTATTGTACTCTATGCTATTTTCTCCCCACCCCCACCCTCCTCTCCTTTATCTCTCCACCCTTCAGACACTCTGCCTGTATTCCTGATGAAGGGCTTTTGCCCGAAACATCGATTTTCCTGCTCCTCGGATGCTGCCTGAACTGCTGTGCTTTTCCAGCACCACTCTAATCCAGAATCTGGTTTCCAGCATCTGCAGTCTTTGTTTTTACCTAGTTGATGAGTACCCACTTTCACCTAGTTGCACTTGTGGACAAGCTCCCAGCATAACTGAATGGTGGCTTATTTAGGAATCTCTTTATTGTCTGCTGCTTGCATCCTGCTCTGTCAGTTTGTGTTGCACGCCAAAGGGAAGTCACATCCTACTTTCATCCTCAGTAGCAGCACTTCCCCATTAATAGCTAAATCCATCCCCATGTGGCGCACAGTAAAAACTATTTCAAAATTGATACAATTCCCAGTTTTATCTCCCCAGGTGTTGCAAGGTGTGAAGAAATAAAAATATGAATGAATACTCAGGAAACTTGTCCTTATTTCATTAGAGCAATGCAAAATATGAAATGCTGCAAAATTATTTTTTTACTTATGAAAAGTTGGGACAGAACAAATTGAAAAATGGTAGTTGAGGATCAAAAGGCGAGGGGGTAGAAGGTACAAAATTATCTATAATAGACTTTAAAAATATGATGAATGTTTTCATTTAAAGATTTGTAGAAATCATTTTGAAACTTGCTACTGGTTGAGGCAGTAACTGACAGTATTCAAGGTCATTTGGTCAGATGGATAAAGAAAAAGGGACTGTGCCAATAAAATGCAAATAAAAAAGCATGGTATAATTTTTTCTGAAAGTTAATTGTGAAGTGAGACAGGAAATGATGCATGTGCTTCATGATGACGCCAGTTAGTTTCCATTTCTTTCTGAAAGCATTGATTTCTGCTGAAATACACTGTTCCCACAGTGATGGCAGCCCTCCAGTATTGCCTCTGAGTGTAATTCAAATGTGAGCACCATAAGAATGAGACAGTAAGTACTAGCAGAAAACCTAATTGTGAGGGGGTGGGAAAAGATGATCATAGCCAAACCTGATGGTATTCTCATCCAGTAGAGTGTGCATGTTTCCACAAGTTTCACAGGATTGTTAATTTTCTTTTCCAATAAATAGAATAAGAATTTATGACATAGTTCTGAATATTCTAATTCAAATACAAAGATTTCATCTCTCATTTGACTTACAGGCCTATATTTGTGAAAGGACAAAATAGGCAGTCATTCCTTTTTCTAATCTATCATTACTGATCTTGGTCAAACTGTTGGTTACAGGTACAGAACTTGCAATGGTTCAGTGCACTGTACCTTACACAGAGATTCGAACTGTGGGAGAAAGGCTTCTTGGTACTACAAAATTTATAACACTACATCATTTTAAATGGGACTGAGAATAAGGTACCACCAAAAAAATGGCTTAGGCTGAAGCACCAGTGGCCAATGAACGAAGGGCATGCCTTTGGGCACAGCACATATGATTGACTGAATAGATGAATGAATGAACGGACAAATGAATATCAGGTAGAGGGTTTAACAGGAGGACAGTTATACCTGTTAACTTGTGCTCACGTTCAAAACATGAAATTATTCCCCACTATGACTAATTGTACTTCTCCGATAATGTATCACAGTTGAGATGAACTACGGAGCTAATATAGTGTAAGTCAAGTTCTAGAATTGGGACCTGACTTATCATGTATGGGTTTGTTTCACGCTTGATTCATTTATTAATTAAATAACTGAGGAAGCAGGTTAGTACAGAAATTTTAATTTAATGTAACATAGCCAGAGTATGTTTATACAAGAACAAAATTTAATTTCCTTTCTATCAACATTTAAACAATCCAGCCTAGAATCTACATTTGTTTCTTTCAGTCACAAGAATTAAAATAAATCACTTGATGCTGGGGTTACTTTATTGTTGATCAGCAAAACCAGGCTTAGCTTCCTAAATTTATTAAGTCTATTGGCACTTACTCTTAAATTAAATCTCTTATAAATTGACTTATTCTTCAGTTGTGCAGCTGCTTAAGTTTAATTGATAAAGACATTAGCTTCAGGATGTCAGTAAATAAAGCTTTATCATTTTCAACCTACCTCTGAAATGGGTTCATTCACTTCCACTCGAAGTGAGGGAGTTCCTTCATTTCTGTAACAAAAACAGACCATTATGTTTTACAGTAGCTAGTAGTTTAAATATAATTCATGCAAACAAAAATATTCAAACAGCATGTAGCATTCTCAATACGGGACATCGATTATGTTTAGAAATTGTTACCCCTGTAAAAACCTTTCAAGACAGGCATACTTCATTCATTTTTAACTCATTGATAATCATAAATGAAAACTTCCAAGATTTAATGAGTCATGATAATAAACCGATAACAGACTTAGCTTGTTGCAAAGATTGGAACCAGAGCCAGGTGGATCTCATTGACTATGAGATCCTTTATTGGGGTTGTTAACCTGGGACAATCAGGAACACCCTGGCTGACAGATATAAACAGGAGATTCAGAAGCCTCCTCAGGTTAGAGCATTGACTCTGTATTGGCTGGTGTTTTTTTTGGAGAGGTAAACCTGAACTGGCTGAATTATTTAGCCAGTTTCTTAACTGGTATTCTTTTTAGTGAGGACTGATTGTGTGCATCAGGAGTTTAACAATATGTTTCAGGTGTAACTCAGTTCTCATTAGGGGGTTGTTGTTTCACTGGTTGGCTACAGCCTGTGTGTTACGCTCTCCTCTTTCTGAGAAAAGGACAATGTTAATTTATGGTAGGGCTTAGCCCTTGGACTGTAGTTTTCTTTGTTTTTTTTTGTATGTGTCTTCACTTTCTATTGGTGTTTTGGACTGAGTCCTGTGGAAGACATGCATTTTACCAAAGGAGCTGTTCCTGTGGGGAGGCCTAGCCCTGGACTGGGCCTCTGAAGATTGAACACCTGTATGTGTGCTGGGAGGTGAGCAGTTGCTGTATCCTGGAGTTTGGGAGAAGACCTTTCCTTCAGGAGTGGACCAAACCCCTGTGAGTTAACTGCACCTGTACTATGTACTGTGTTCTTGTGAGTGGGCCTGGCTCTCCAAGGCTGGACCAGGACTCTGTTGAGACTGAACATCTGTGCTATGGGGTGTGCATTTGCTGCCTCCAGGAGTGGACTCTGCCCTTGATTGTGGACTGTTTTTTAACAACGGATTCTGCAGTTTGGAGCGGCCTCTAATTCTGACATTGCACATTGTATACTGGAGTGGACTCTTCCTGGAAATGGATTCCATATCTTGAAGACTGTATAAATTTGGACTGTGTACCAGAAGGGAGTTTTTTTTTGGGTAACTAACTGTATTGTGGTGTTTCCTGGGTCTATCACCCGCACTGTCTTGCATGTCCCTGGGTCTGGCAGGCCTTGCTGTGAGCTGGGAGGCTCATGGGTTGTCCTGAAAGCTGTCACCCCGAGAGCCGGAGGGTGGGTAGGCCATGCTGTGAATCTGAAGGTTGGTAGGCTGTCCTAAAAGCCGGAGGGTGGGTAGGTCACCCTGATGCCAGTCACCCCGAGAGCTAGATGGTGGGTAGGCTGTTCTGAGCACTGTCGTCCCGATAAGGGGTAATCGGGACGGGCTGTCCTAGAGGTGGTCGAAAGGTGTCAGAGCAGCCGAGAGCCAGAAGGCAGGTAGGGGTGGGCTGAGATCCGGAAGGCTTGTGGGCTACCCTACACGCTGTCGTCCCAGGGAAGGGGACGGGCTGTCCTAGAGGTGGCTGAAAGGTGTGCCAGGATAGCCCACTGGTCGGAGATGCAACGAGGTGGGTGAGAGCCCAATGGTACCTAGGGGCAGACCGAGAGCCAGAAGGCGGGTAGCCGTCCTCGGCGCTGTCACCCCGGGCAGGTACCGGGGCGGGCTGCCCCAGAGGTGGTCGAAAGGTGCTGAGGGTGGTTAGTGAAGCCGGAAGGTGGGTAGGCCGTCCTGACTGCTGTCACCCTGGGCGGGTACCGGGGCGGGCTGTCCTAGAGGTGGTCGAAAGGTGTGTCAGGGCGGACCGAGAACTGGAAGGGGCATGGGGTGGACCGAGAACCAGAAGGTGGGTAGGGGCGGGCTGCCTTAGAGCGGTCGGAAGGTGGGAGGGGCGGGGGCTTGCTGGGTCTGTATTGTCTGCACTTTTGTATGTAATGGTATTGTCTAATGTATAAATGTCATTGTCACTGTCTTGTCACACGTGGAACTGGGATTTGAGGTTTGTCCTCCTCTCCCTGTAAAATGGTTGAACGGTAGGGTTCGGGGCCTAGCTTTGCTGCTCCCCTCCCTTGTAAAACTGCTGTCTTTTGTGTACAGCTGTCAATGTTTTTTGTAAACTGTTTTGTAACTTGTTTAATAAAATAAAAAAAAATAAGCAGGAAAAAAAAATATAAACAGGAGATTCAGAAGCCTCCTCAGGTTAGAGCATTGACTCTGTATTGGCTGGTGTTTTTTTTGGAGAGGTAAACCTGAACTGGCTGAATTATTTAGCCAGTTTCTTAACTGGCATTCTTTTTAGTGAGGACTGATTGTGTGCATCAGGAGTTTAACAATGTTTCAGGTGTAACTCAGTTCTCATTAGGGGATTGTTGTTTCACTGGCTGGTTACAGCCTATGTGTTACACTTTTTTTACCTTTTTTGAGAAAAGGACAATGTTAATTTTGTGGTAGGATTTGGTCCTTGGACTCTAGTTTCCTTTGTTTCTTGTGTTTTTTTTGGTGTTTGGACTGAGCCCTTGTGGAAGTCTTACATTTCACCAGAGGAGCTGTTCCTGTGGGGAGGCCTAGCCCTTGGACTGGGCCTCTGAAGATTGAACACCTGTGTGCTGGGAGGTGAGCACTTGCTGTATCCTGGAGTTTGGGTGAAGACCTTTCCTTCAGGAGTGGACCAAACCCCTGTGAGTTAACTGCACCTGTACAATGTTCCTGTGAGTGGGCCTGGTTTTCCAAGGCTGGGCCAGGACCCCATGGAGACTGAACACTTGTGTGCTGTGGGGTGTGCATTTGCTGCCTTCAGGAATGGACTCCATTTTGGATAATGCACTCAAACTGGAGTGGACTCCATTTCTGGGAATGCACTCTATATTTTGAAGACTCTATATATTTGGACAGTGTACCATTTGTTGGTAATTAACTGTCATATGGTTTGGGGTTATCACCCACACTGTCTTGTGTCCCTAGGTCTGGCAGGTCTTAATGTGAGCTGGGAGGCTCATGGTCATCCTGAAAGCTGCCACCCTGAGAGCCAGAGGGTGGATCGGCCATCCTGTGAACCTGAAGGTTGGTAGACTATCCTGAGAGCTGAGGGGGGAAATGGGGTTGGCTGCCCTGATGCCAGTTGCCCTGAGAGCCTGATGGTGGGTAGGTCATTGAGTGCTGCTGCCCTGAGAAGGGGTGATTGGGACGGGCTGTCCTAGAGGTGGTTAAAAGGTGTCAAAGCAGCTGAGAGCCAGAAGGCGCGTAGGGGTAGGATGAGCTCCAGAAGGCTTGTGGGCTACCCTACATGCTGCCTCTCCTGGGAAGGGGATGGGCTGTCCTACAGGTGGTCAGAAGGTGTCTGGGTGGACCGAGAACTGGAAGGGGCATGGGGTGGACCGAGAGCCGGAAGGCACGTAGGGGCAGGCTGCCTGAGTGGTCGGAAAGTGGGAGGGATGGGGGCTTGCTGGGTCTGTATTGTCTGCACTTGTTATGTAACAGGATTGTCTTGTGTATCAATGTCATTGTTGCTGTCTTTTTATATTTGAAACTGGGCTTTGTGGTTTGTCCTCCATTACCTGTAAACTGGTTGATCGGTAGGGTTTGGGGCCTGGCTTTGCTGCTCCTCTCCCTTGTAAAATTGTTGTATACAGCTGTAAGTGTTTTTCTGTAAACTCTCCTCTAATTTAAAAAAATAAACAGGAGATTCAGGAGGTCTCCTCAGTTTAGCAACTGGCTCTGAGCTGGCTGGTCAGAATCTATATACTGTGCACTGCAAATAAAGGGTGATTTGGTGATGGGATACTGGCCTCTGCACTAATTTCAATGTTGATGAAAGAAAACAGTAAATGCCTGAAGAAAACTTGTTTGTAACAGTTGTCTGAGTTGGAGTAAGCAGTTCTGGCAAACAATGCCTTTATTTAGAAAGTTTGACTCATTGGATCCTGCTTTCAAAGACTGGTCCTGTATATGGAAAGAATGTAATCATTTCTGCACAAATGATATGGGGGCAGATAAAAATGAGTAATCCTTCTGACTGTTTGTGGACCTGCAGCATTTTCAGTTATTAGAAGTTTAATGTTTCCTGAGGCACCAGATACTTGAATCTTTCAAAAGTTGACTGATTTAAGGAATACTATTATGACCCAAACCACTCAGTTTTATTTGACTGTTGAAGAACCAGGGGAATCCATAATCAGGATTTTTGAAGCGGTTAAGATGACTGGCAGAAGCATGTGATTCTGGGTTAACCCTGAATGAGATCCTCTTGGTCTTGGTTCCAATCACTACATCCCTCTTCTCTAATAAATCTGGGAATATAGGCCTGTTCTTTCTCGTAGTTTCTCCTGGGATTTTTTAACCTAGGTCCTGCTCCTTGTCAAAATTATTGGACCATCCTTCCCCTAACTACAGGGTTAGTTCCAGCAGAGGTGCAGAGTTGGGGAGAAGACTCCACACCTCGTTACCCCTGATATTCCTGGGGTGGTAGGGTGAAATGGCAGCAGGCAATGCCAATGCTGGCTACATTGTGCCTCTAAGTGAGAGGCAGTTTACTTCATAGTTTGCCAGAACCAGAGGGCCTGGAAAAAGTACCAGGAGAGGCTAATGCAAGGTCAGGTCCCCTGATATATGAAAATGGAGTAGGTGATATAGTCCAGAACAAACAAGTAGAACACATGAAAGCTGCTACTGTACAAATGGGACAGGAGCAAAACATGCCTGGCCCCTCAATAGCCAGAAAGGCTGTCAGAAACCATGGGATATAATGATTGGAGCCTTGGCCAGGTGGATTTCATTGACTGGGATCCTTCATTGGGTTGTTAACCTGGGCCAATCAGGGAGCCCTGAAAACTGATAGGAAAAGAGATTCAGAAGGTCTCCTCAGCCAAGGGACTGGCTTTGAGCTGGCTAGTCTGAGCTGGCTAGTCCGAGCCAATGTTCTGCACACATGGAAATAAAGGGTGACTTGATAAAGGAATAACAGCCTCTGCAGTTATTTCACTTGTAAAGGTATGGGGAATGGAAAGTCAATCATTTAAGAGGAAAGTCACATCCTGCAAATTTTGTCTTGGGTGAAAGGGTTCTCAAAAGGTTAACTGCAGTGGGTAAATGGGCCAAGTTGTCTGAACTATGATAAACAGTTATTGCCTCTTTTGGTACCATACAATGTTGATGCTTGTTTGGTTTGTCCCACTTAGTATGACCCATTGGTGTTAGTTTATCACCAAGTACTGCCAACATAACTGTCTAACTCTGCTGTCACTACCAGCAGCAACAACATTAAATTGCAGGCATGAAATGACAACAGTTCTGTGATTCAGAAAGTGCATGAGGCAGGTCAATCTTATGGCTGACTATGCTTTTGTCTGTCTCCTGACTTGGGGATGTCTGTAACCTATTGACATTTCACTCCAGCAAGATTACCAATCTTCCAGAAGAACACTGGAAACGTCTAATGAAAAATTGTATTCATGGACACTGCTTCCACCTCCCCTTGAAGATTTGAGGGCACAAAAATAAAATGCTTTCCCTTATTTCCTTTCAGCATTTCAAATTTATTAATTCTAACATAATTAGAGAGGGGAAAAAAACAGGATGATTACTGAGTGTAGAATCACTCAATTGAGCCAGGGAAAGTCTGTTCATTTCTAAAGTGACATGTAAAGATGTTGTGCTGTGTGGATTTTAAAAAATTATTCTTTCATGAATGTAGATAGTGTGATACAGTATTTACTTTTCCTTAAGATTAGAATTTTACAGACATGGGTCCTGTGGTCCAACAGGACATTGCTAGTGTTCCACACTATCTCCTCTTACATTTCTTCTTTTTAGCCCAAGCAATATATCCTTGCTTTCTACTGCAGTGCTTAACTAAATTCTGTACCAATATACAAATGTTAATTGAAAAAGAATGAATTAATTAGATAAGTTTCTCCTTTAATTCCTGAATAGATGAACAGTGGAAGTCCATTATAACACTTCATTATATTGTGATCTGTCTCATGGCTCTCAAAAGACATAAATCTTCCTTTTTGTTCAAAAATAGAAACAGGGTTTTCTCAAGGGTGTAAGAATCAGGGGCAGGAGTAGGCAATTTGGCCCCTCAGCTTTCTCCTTTCTTATTAACATGGTCCAGCTGTACTGCAGTTGCTTTTTTGGTCTCCAATCCACCCTATAATGGACTTTCACTGATTAACTATTGCATTATATTTGATATCTTTGGATTCTTCCCAAGTATGAATATCTTACTGATGTACACCTCTTCAAATTCCTCCATAATGTTAACAGAACTCTGTAAGGTCACCACTCAGTCTTTTTAGGGAAAAGAATGCTAGCCAGTATAGTCTTTCCTTATATTTTCTCAGTGCTTGTACCATCCTTGCAAATTATTTTGCAAAATACTGTTTATGGCATCTTGTGACCTTAAAGGAATAAAGTAATGAATACATCCAAGTCAATCACTGATCAGATCTGCTTTATTTTATTATGGAAGCTTTTTCTATATACAGGGAATTATTGGCTTTTATTTGGATGATTTAAACAAAATGCCATTTAGAAATTTCAATGCAATGATGTAGCACTCAAGTCTGGATGTGTCTTAATACTGTATAATTACACAATCTACAGCATGTAAGCAAGCAATTAAACCATCTGGTTTTAGCTGCTTTCCACCACTTTCCTATCCTGACCCTTTTCCTTTCATTTTCTACAGCAATGTATGATTCACGGTAATCCCTAATCTAACTGCTTCTATCAATTTTAGCATTCTCATCTGTGCAAATAAATTATTCCTAAACTTTGTTTGGTCAGTGAATAGCTCGTATTTAATGTTCCATTGTCCTGTATCTGGTGGTGACTGCTGTTGTCATAGTAACTGTTGTTGCTGATCCATTCTCCTTGTTGGAGAACAGTGGATCTCTGGGATTGATTGTCAATCTGGACTCTGTGTGCAGTTAGTGACATCACATCTTCCTCATCAGCTGTCAGTGTGAAAGAGTAACATCTTTTTGTCAGCCGTTGCACTGATCTAGCTGGTCATTCACATTCACCATGTACATTTGAGGTACTCTACACAGGCCTCAAGTTAACACATGGAGTGACTTAGTGACAGAATTACACATTTGTAGTCTGACTGGTTCCTGCTCAGCTCTGATGCTGATTTTGACAGCTTTATAAAAGAGAAATTTGGCTACTTGTCATTTCACTTTGATTTTGTCACATTCCTGTTCCTACTACTACTGGTTTGACTATTTTTTCTCTATTAATTGGAAGGGTAGTTCAGGTACAGAGAAAATTAGACATTAGATTAGATCATTTTTCATACTTTCAAAAGGCTTGTTACTCCACTCGAGTTATCTCAAACATGCTTATGTTGGATTGGCTTGATATTTTTGATACCTTTGACAACTTTCACTACCGTCTCAGTCTTTCCACTTGACTGAGGGTTATGTGGAGGTGATGAGGATGAATTTCCCAAATATTTATAAGTGCCTGAGTTATTTGCATGTGAACTGAGGGCCAGTATTACTCATCACCATGCTATAATAACAGACAAACACTTTTTTTGTAATCTACAATCTCGCTGGTTATTGGTGTCAGCTGATCCAACTCCCAATAGTTAGAATAGTTGACAGTGACAAAAATAATTTTCAGTGAGAATGAAAAGATCTAATCTAAGTTTCACCCATTATCTATCTGGGATATCTTGAGTCATGAGTGGTTCTTTAGCTTGGTATTCATTCCAAGCACTGCATTGGTTGTGGTTTAAATCTCATTTTTTCATAGCTTGCCAGGAGAGGACTTCACTTGCCTCCCTTTAGACTAGAGTCAGTTTCTTGATTGGCTTGTATAAATGTGCTCTAACACCTCTTTTCTCACTTTCTTATACAAGACTCATTTTGGACTTTGGCTTTTCTACATGTTCAATACACTCAGGGTAGAAAAATGCCCTCCTTAACTAGTCTGCCATATGTAACGATGACTCTTCACCCCTCTAAAATGGCCTGTCAAGTCATTCAGTTGTACCAACAACTAGGAAGGAAGAACAGAAACTGGATGGACTATCTGAAATTGACTAAGGCATCTGAAATGCAGCCCTGTCAACCCTGCAAAGTCCTCTATTATTTATCTGGAAGCAAAATTGGGAGATGTCTCTCTGACAGCAACAGTCTGATATAATGGTGTTCACCAAATCCTACTTCACACAAGATCAGACATCAGCATCTTCATTCTGATCATAACCCTTCCCACCAGCAGATGTGGCACCATAGCACAGGTGGGAGGGAGCTACCCTGGGAATCCTCAATTTTGATCCTGGTCCTAATGAAATCTCATTGCACCAGGTCAAACATGGGCAAAGATCTTCCTGTTACTGACCATGTCTTGTTCACCATCACCAGCCCCCCCCCCCCCCCTCCCCCCCAGCTCTTCACTCCGTTATACTGGATTCATAATGAAAACCCTGTTTCTCTTTCCACAGATGTGGAATTTTTCCAGCATTTTCTGTGCTTGTTAAATTTCTGCTCGCTGTAGTATTTTGCTTTTATTTTAGTAGCTAAGATTGGTTTGCGACTTTGCAAGAAAACGACAGCAGCGCTAAGGAGTTCTAAGGATTCCACATGCATGGTCCAGATCATTGAATGCATCATTAGTTGACATCCTCCATCCACCAAACCACCAACTTTTCATGCTGATGAATATATCACATTCTCCTATTCAATTCATATCAGTCCCTGACATTAGACAATAGACAATAGGTGCAGGAGTAGGCCATTCAGCCCTTCAAGCCTGCACCGCCATTCAACATGATCATGGCTGATCATTCCTAATCAGTATCCTGTTCCTGCGTTATCTCCATAACCCTTGATTCCACTATCTTTGAGAGCTCTATCCAACTCTTTCTTAAATGAATCCAGAGACTGGGCCTCCACTGCCCTCTGGGGCAGAGCATTCCACACAGCCACCACTCTCTGGGTGAAGAAGTTTCTCCTCATCTCTGTCCTAAATGGTCTACCCTGTATTTTTAAGCTGTGTCCTCTGGTTCGGCACTCACCCATCAGTGGAAACGTTTCCTACTGCCAGAGTGTCCAATCCTTTCATAATCTTATACGTCTCAATCAGATCCCCTCTCAATCTTCGAAACTCAAGGGTACACAAGCCCAGTCGCTTCAGTCTTTCAGTGTAAGGTAATCCTGCCATTCCAGGAATTGACCTCGTGAACCTACGCTGCACTCCCTCAATAGCCAGAATGTCCTTTCTCAAATTTGGAGACCAGAACTGCACACAGCACTCCAGGTGTGGTCTCACCAGGGCCCTGTACAGCTGCAGAAGCACCTCTTTGCTTCTATACTGAATTCCTCTTGTTATGAAGGCCAGCATGTTATTAGCCGCCTTCACTACCTGCTGTACCTGCATGCTTGCCTTCATTGACTGGTGTACAAGAACACCCAGATCTCTCTGTACTGCCCCTTTACATAAATTGATTCCATTGAGGTAGTCTGCCTTCCTGTTCTTGCTACCAAAGTGGATAACCATACATTTATCCACATTAAACTGCATCTGCCCACTCACCTAACTTGTCCAGGTCACCCTGTAATCTCCTAACATCCTCATCACATTTCACCCTGCCACCCAGCTTTGTATCATCAGCAAATTTGCTAATGTTATTGCTGATATCATCTTCTATATCATTAACATATATTGTAAAAAGCTGCGGTCCCAGCACGGATCCCTGCGATACCCCACTGGTCACTGCCTGCCATTCCGAAATGGAGCCGCAACCAATTTTCAATCCAATCTGGTATTTTGCCCCCAATACCATGCGCCCTAATTTTACTCACTAACCTCCTGTGTGGGACTTTATCAAAACCTTTCTGGAAGTCCAGGTACACTACATCTTCTGGATTTCCCTCATCCAACTTCAGAGTTACATCCTCAAAATTCAAGAAGATTAGTCAAGCATGATTTCCCCTTTACAAATCCATGCTGACTCTGTCCTATCCTGTTACTACTATCCAGATGTGCAGTAATTTCACCCTTTATAATAGACTCCAGCATCTTTCCCACCACTGAGGTCAGACTAACTGGTCTATAATTTCCTGCTTTCTCTTGCCCACCTTTCTTAAAAAGTGGTACAACATTAGCCACCCTCCAATCCTCAGGAACCGACCCCAAATCGATTGAACTCCAGAAAATAATCACCAACGCATCCACGATTTCCCGAGCCACCTCCTTCAGTACCCTGGGATGCAGACCATCAAGCCCCAGAGACTTATCAACCTTCAGACCTAACAGTCTCTCCAACACCAAATCCTGGCAAATATATGAATTCCCTTAAGTTCAGGTCCTTCAGCCACTGTTACCTCGGAGATTGCTTGTGTCTTCCCCAGTGAACACAGATCTGAAGTACCCATTTAATTCCTCTGCCATTTCTTTGTTCCTAGTAATATATTCCCCTGTTTCTGTCTTCAAGGGCCCAACTTTTGTCCTAACTATTTTTTTGCCTTGCACATACTGAAAAAAGCTTTTACTATCCTCAATATTCTTGGCCAGTTTACCTTCGTACCTCATTTTTCCTCTGTGTATTTCCTTCTTAATAATCCTCTGTTGCTCTTTAAAAGCTTCCCAGTCCTCAGTTTTCCCACTTAGCTATGTTATACTTTTTCTCTTTTAACTTTATAGGGGACCTATCTAATATTCAGATACACCGGATCCTCCTCCTCATTTCGATGTCAGAGTCAGAGTTCCCAATGCTTCCTTATACCATATATACCATCCAGCTGTGGCAGGCACATCACCTGAACACAGTTCTATGCTATTACTGATATTCTATCCTGTCAAATCAAATTTTCTCACTTAGAACATTGCAGACTGCAATATGATTGTGCCTTATATAGTTTCTCAAGTCAGTGTCACATTGCTATTTGGTATGCTGAGCAAGTGGCCTGACTATGGACCTCTTGTTTGCCACCCCATACTACTTCCCTTTCACCACCCTGACACTTTCCCATTTCCTGCTTTCAGAAACCCAAGAACTGTCAGCTGCTTAGCCAAAGTACAAATAAGGGGAGGTGAGCAAGCAACAAGACTAAGTGGCTCCAAACCTCTATCTGATTATGGCAATCACCAGCTCTGATACTGGCAGTTTTGTACCTATAAGGCAAGAATCAAGTTGGAATCATTCATGATCAAGGGGTTCCACTAGTTGCAAGCAGGCCAGAGGGGAAGAACTACCCGTGTGCCAGTTTATTGCAGGGTGAGGTTGCGGATGAATTCTAGAACAGGGTACTAAGATGAGGATCTCAATTGAGCAACATCTTGTGGAATGCTGATGAATATACATAGCAAAATAGTAGGTGCATTAACACACTTGCCAGACAGGAGCAGAGAGGAGTCCAGCTCAAGGAGGAATCATGAAGAGCTTGTGTTCTCTGCATCCTCTACTTCATCTTCAGTCCTGCTGCTGACACAGAGACACTTCATTGACAAACACCTCTACCTAGCCTAACTATTGTACCCTTTGTGTGCACAGGTCATCAGATCATCTGTCTTTCCTCAGAGGATGCAGCAACAGTCCTTGCAAAATCCACCAGATTCAACAGCTGCTTCAAGAACACTTTTAATATACTTAAAGGGACACAGTAACAGCGTAAGTTATATTTGCAAGTTGGGTATGTGGTCCCTTAAATAATACTAGTTCTAACACCCTCTTACAGCTGAAAGCATTTACTTTGGGTGACAAGTGAAGACACAGGCTTTGTGGTCAAAGTTAGTAAGTAGAGCATCCAGTCAGCTAGGAGGACTATATGATGTCATAACAACACAAACTCAGTGTCTGGCATACACATGGGACACTAGTAGAAACATTCTCACAGCATGTGGGGATAACAGCAATAACAGATGAAGGTAGAGTGCACTTCACCAGAGGACCTCCAGTTTCCAACACACCACCTCTAGCATACCACAGATCAGAAGTTCACATTCTTCATTTTTTTTTTGAAGTGTTTCAAAAGTTGTGTTTTATTTGATTGTCCTGACCAATGTCAGAAAGACCAAGGGAAATATGAACATTTAACTGCAGATGTTTAGAAGTAGCAAATAAATGAGGATACTGCATGATGACAACTAACTTGATCAATACTTTGGTTTTACTGAAGTGTATTAATTGTGTATATTAAGACATCACTGATGCCATTTCTGTTAAATCAGTGTGCGTGCGTGTGTGTGTGTGTATATACAGGAACTGTTATGAAGTAGGCTTATAAAGTTAATCTGACTTAGGTCAGGTAAGGTATTGAGAAGTTTATCCCTTTCTGCTGAGCAGGCAATTCTGAGATACCATGGACTAAGCCCAGTGCTGATAGGTCCCATAATTACATAGGAAGGTGAAAATAAAAAAAAAAGCCTCTTTCCAAATCTATAGCCACATTTGAAAGCACGGGCTTTCACTATAAGCCTTGGCGATAGTGTCATGATGGCTGAAAACCCCTTGTATTAGAAATTACTCATGTGAGTACATCTTCTCTCATACTGTGGTGCTATTATAAGCATAGCAAGATAGTACCATACCATTCTACATTCAATATTGCTGTAGACTATGTAAATGCTCAATATTACAAAGCTTATTCAAATTAGTCAGTATCAAAATCTCTTACATGGGATCTGAATTGACAGGATGGAGAATAACTTGTGGAGTTCGGCTTTGTACCTCAGGTGTGACATCTAGGAAGAAGATATTAAGTTTAAGGAAGAGAAAAATTACCAGCTGACAATTAAAAGAAAGCAATCATAAATTTAACATCAAATAAAGAATACCAACTCTCTGAAGAACCTCAAAGCAAGCATGTGGCACTTGTTAAAAGGTGCTACCTTAATCTAGGGGAAATCAAATAAAAACTATGCATTTATTCATGTGACCTAGTCAAATATTTATCAAAGGATCTTGCAGTTATAGCAATGACAGACACCGTTTAATTCATTAAAGCATTTCAAGTGTCAATAATTAAAGGGAAAAACATGTCTTAAGAAAAGACTAGCTTCATAATATCCACCAAAAGATGTAAACTTGTGTAGTACATCATGGAAAGAAATATTGATCAACTGAAGATTACTTACCAGGAAAAATGAACTGCTGCTTGTACTTGAAATAGTGAGAAGCTTGCAACAGAGAAAAGGCAGAACTGTAAGCAAAGTAATCAAGTAAAACATAGACACGAAGGTATCTTCTTATTTTTATCATAATAATAACATAGTTAATTTGATTGTTGAGAAAGCTATGTTACTTCACATCAGGCTATCAATATTATATACAAAACAATTAATAACAAAATGCCAAAATATCAGGTAAAATTTCAGTTCTGTAAGAGTTCTACATTACTTGGTTCTACACTCGGATATTAAATGCATTTCCACATTTGGTGCACAACCTGCTAATGAAATTATATGTTTTCAAATGGTGTTATTGCGTTAGATGCAACTTTGTCAGCAGGATTGACAGAGCAATAACAAATTATAGTGCACATGTAGTAATTTTTTGAAATAATTTTTGAAGCTACTTACAATGAAATTGTGAAGTGTAATAAGCTTTTCTGAAAAGGTTACATAGCAATTGTGCAAAGCTTATTTTTCCCATCCATTACTACAATGAGTAAAGAATCATGCAATTGGGAAATGCAGAATCTGTTTATTGTAAAAGGAGGTGCCTTGGCACTAAGGCTACTGTAATGACAGAGGGCAATAAGAGAGTGATCTTTTTTCAAAAAACTACATTATGTTTTTTAATTTTCTTTCTGAAAACTTTTGTTTGACTAACAACATGGCCATTGATCACATCATGCAAGTTGGCCACAATTCCTGGAAAGTTGTGGTCAGCAGCAACCAGAGCACAAAAAGCTTATGTCATCCCCGAACCCCCGGAAAGTCATTCGTTGCATTGTATTCCAGCCAAACCAACACAAGAGAGTAGTAGACGAGATGTCAAACTCCGCCAGTTCAGCTATGAAACATATAAATAACATTCTTGGTAGGTTCACCAGCATAGATGTGGAGAGATTGAATTGTTGTCTCACAATAAGACTCGTGAATCTGTGCAATTCTTTAGTGCAGAGAGCTGTAGAGAGTGGGTAGTTAAATAGATTCAAGACTGAGACAGATTTTTAATTAGTGAAGGAATTACAGGTTATGGGGAAAAGGTAAGGAAGTGGAGTTGAGGGTTGTCATATTTGATATGATCTCATTGAACAGTAGATCTGCTTCGATAGGCCAGTTGGCCTACTTCTGCTCTTATGCCTTATGGTCTTGTAATTTTAAAAGGAGACGATCAAACCCATAATTGCTTGAGCTGGTACCAATGGCCAAAGACAATACGTTTGGCCAGGACATTAAAATCCACCTCGTTAGCTGAGTAGCTAAGCTGGAAGCCCAGGTCACATGACTGAAACTGATTTGTTTGAATCACTTTTGATTACACAGTTTTGACTTCTTTCCTGAGTCTGCTGATAGAACTCAGAACATAAAAGCAATTCCAATCTTAGTTTAGCTTGCGTCAAGTCTTGATCTCTCTTTAAAATTCTAATTTCTGGAAAGAATTCTACATTTCAGCTGCAAAGTGAACCAGTTTCCAGCTTACAAGTACTGCTCGTCACCAGCAGTGTTGGTTTGGCTGGAATACAATGCAACGAATGACTTTCCGGGGGTTCGGGGATGACATAAGCTTTTGTGCTCTGGTTGCTGCTGACCACACCTTTCCAGGAATTGTGGCCAATTTAATGCAAGGAGTCATAGGCACCTTTCTCCATTAGAGACAGACATTTGGCTAAGTATAGCTTGAGGGCGGGGATGGGGTGAGGACGCTGGGCTTCCATGACAAATTTGTGCGCACAGCCAAAAAAGAACCTCGTCTGGACATTAACTTACCAGATTTTCAGTTCACGTGAACTAATTCCATTACCTTTGATTTTAAGTAACTATTTACGCATAACATTTCTTCATTCTATACTAGGTGGGATTCTGTGAATGTGTGTTGCAACCATTCCCCTGAGTTGTGAAGGTAATAATAAATCCTACTGTATTTTGTCCCAAAGAATTTGTTGCAGATTATTTTTAATTTGGACCTCGTAAACAGGGTTTGGGATAATACACAAATATAAAACAAAGAACTGCGGATATTGGAAATCTGAAATAGAAACAGAAATTGCTGCAGAAAGTCAGCAGGTCTGGCAGCATCTGTGGAGAGACAGCAGAGTTAACGTTTTGAGTTCTGAAGAAGGCTCACACACCTCCACCTATTTTGTTTTAAAACAGAAAAGAAAATAAGTAGATAAAATTAAAAGCCACATGTTACAGACAGGAGAAGAGGTCACTAAGAATAGTTCAATTCAACTTCTCCCTCTTGTGAATGACACTGCATTCATGACAACATTGAATTGATATGTGCATTCCATGCCACAACTGACAGCCCCCAGAGGGGAAACAATTGACATATGATTGAATGATGGATTAAGAGTGAAACAATTATAAGGGCTATAGGAAAAATATTGCAAAACTTGAAAGGGTTTAGAATAGATCTATAAGAGTGTTGCTAGGGTTGGATGGTTTTGAGTGATAGGAACAGGCTGAATAAGCTGGGGCTATTTTCCCTGGAGCATTGGAGGCGGAGGAGTGACCGTAGAAGTTTATAAGATTGAGAGGCATGGATAGGATGAATATTCAAGGACTTTTCCCCAGAGTAGGGAGTCCAAAACAAGATGGCATAGGTTTAAGTTGAGAGGGGAAAAATTTTAAAGGGGCCTAAGGGACAATTTCTTCATGCAAAGGGTGGTGCACATATGGAATGAACTGCCAGAGGAGGTGGTGGAAGCTGGTACAATTACAACATTTAAAAGGTATCTGGATGAGTACATGAATAGGAACGGTTTAGCAGGATATGGGCCAAATGCTGACAAATGGGACTAAATTAATTTAGGATATCTGGTCAGCATGGATGAGTTGGATCGAAGAGTTGCACATCTCTATGGCTATGACTGTGGTGATGAGTATTTCTGAAATGGCGAACAGTTGTGAAGCATACACTTCCAAAGGGACCTGAATTATTTTTTTGTATGTAATTGAAGCTAGCATGCAGGTACAACAAGCAATTACAAATGCAAATGATATGTTGGTTATTACTGCAGGAGGATTTGAGAACAATCATAAAATGATTTGCTTCAATTGTACAGAACTTTCGTGGAACTACACTTGCAGCATGTGTGCAATTTTGGTTCCCTTACCGAAGAAAGAAGGTAAATGCCATCTAACTTCTGGATGGTAAGACTCTCCAATGAGGAGAAACTGAGGAAGCCAAGCCTGCATTGTCTACAGGTTAAAAAAATGAGTGGTGATCTCACTGAAACTTAGAGTTCTTCAAGGTTGAGAGAATAACTGCAGAAAGGATATTTCTGCAGGCTGCGGATGTTTGGAACTGGGGTCACAGCCTTAGAATAAGAGGCAAACCTTGCTGGAGGACTAAGATAAGTATAGTAAGTACTGAAAATGGTCAGGTTTGGAAAACTATTGGTGGCTGACATAAAGGGAATGTACAAGAATTTAATAAACATATCAATAATGAAAGTGCAGTCAATGGAGCTGATTAGTGATGAAAAGGAAGTTATTCTTATTGAAGGCTGAAGGTATGAGAAGGTAGTATGTAGTATGTTCAATCTGTTTTCACTTGAATACTGCTGCACAAGCAACAATAAATGAGGAGTTAATTGCAATATTGGCCAAGATTATAAGATCATAAGACCATAAGACATAGGAGCAGAAATTAGGCCATTCAACCCATTGAGTCTGCTTCACCATCTAATTATGGCTGATCAGTTTCTCAACCCCATTCTCCCGCTTCCTCCCGATTAATCCTCGATTTCATTGATACTCAAAGAAGCTATCTATCTTCATCTTAAACATACTCAATGATCTGGCCCCCACAGCTTTCTGTGGCAACGTATTCCATCAATTCACCATTCTCTGGCTGAAGACATTTCTCCTTATCTCCATTCAAAAAGGTCTTCCCTTTACTCTAAGGCTATGCCCTTGGATCCTGGTCTCTCCTACCAATGTAAATATCTTCTCAACATCTAGTCTGTTCAGGTCATTCGGACCATTCAGTATTCTGTATGTTTCAATTTGAAACCCCCTCATCCTTCTAAACCCCATTGTGTATAAGAACATAAGAACTAGGAGCAGGCCGACTGGCCCTTCGAGCCTGCTCCGCCATTCAATAAGATCATGGCTAATCTTTTCATGGACTTAGTTCCACTTACCCATGCTCTCATCACATCTCTTCATTCCTTTGTTATTAAAAGAAAATCTACCTTAGCTTTAAAACATTTACTGAGGATGCCAGTATATTCTTTCTCAAGTAAGGAGACCAAAACTGTACACTGTATTCCAGGTGTGGCCTCACCAGCAACTTGTACATCAACTGCTTCACTGGGCAAGGAATTCCATACATTAACAACCCTCCGGGAGAAGAAGTTCCTTCTCAATTCAGTCCTAAATTTACTCTGTCTAATCTTGAGGCTATGTCCTCCTGTCCTAGCTTCATCTGCCAGGGCAAACATCCTCTCTACTTGTATCTTATCTATTCCCTTCATAATTTTGTAAGTTTCTAAAAGATACCCCCTCAAACTTCTGAATTGCAGTGAATATAATCCCAATCTACTCAGTGTCTCCTCATAAGCCAACCCCCTCAACTCCAGAATCAACATAGTGAACCTCCTCTGCACCCTCTCCAGTGCCAGTATATCCTTTCTCAAGTAAGGAGACCAAATCTGTACACAGTACTCCAGGTGTGGTCTCACCAGCACCTTGTACAGCTGCAATATAATTCCTCTGCTTTTAAATTCGATCCCTTTAGCAATGAAGGACAAAATTCCATTTGCCTTCCTAATTACTTGTACCTGCAGACCAACCTTCTGTGATTCATGCACAAGGACATCCAGGTCCCTCTGCAAATGAGCATGCTGCAACTTTTTACCATTCAAGTAATAATCCTTTTTATTATTACTCCTACTGAAATGGATGATTCCACATTTATTTACATTGTATTCTATCTGCCAGACCTTTGTCCACTCACTCAATGTATCTTTCTTCCTCCGCAAAGTTTCACAATCCTCTCCACACTTTGCTCTGCCACTCATCTTAGTATCATCTGCAAACTTTGACGCTCTACACGTGGTTCCCAATTGCAAATCATCTATATAAACTGTAAATGATTGCAGTCCCAACACCAATCCCTGAGGCACACCATGAGTCACTGATTGCCAGCCAGAATAGTACTCATTTATCCCCACTCTTTGCTTCCTCTTAGTCAGCCAATCCACTACCCATGCTAATACTTTATCCCTAATGCCATGCATCCTTATCTTATGCAGCAGCCACTTGTGTGGCACCTTGTTGAAGGCATTTTGGAAATCTAGGTACACACATCCACTGGGTCCCCATTGTCCACCTCGCTCATAATATCTTCATAGAATTTCAAAAGATCTGTCAAGCATGACCTGCCCTTCATGAACCCATGCTGCGTCTGCCCAATGGGACAATTTCTATCGAGATGCATTGCTATTTATAAACTCTGGTATAAACAAAGAGTCCTCAAATGTTCCTCAGATGTTAAGCTTTTCATTCCTGGCACCATTCTCATGAACCTCCTCTGAACACACTCCAGGGCCAGTACATCCTTCCTAAGATATGGGGACAATCCTGTGCACAATACTCCAAATGTGGTCTGACCACAGCCTTAGAGAACCTTAGAAGTACACCTTGTTTTTATATTCAAGTCCTCTCAAAATAAATGCCATCATTGTATTTGCCTTCTTAACTACTGACTCAACCTGCAAGGTTACCTTGAGAGAATCCTGTACTAGAACGCCCAAGTTTCTTTGTACTTCAGACTTGTGAATTTTCTCCCCATTTAGAAAATAGTCCATGCTTCTTTTCTTCCTATCAAAGTTCATGACCTCATATGTTGTACTCCATCTGCCACTTCTTTGCCCACTTTCCTATCCTATCCAAATCATTCTGCAGCCTCCCCGCCTCCTCAATGCTACCTTTCCCTCTACCTATCTTTGTATCAATGTGTAAACTTAGCCAGAATGCCCTTAGTTCCTTCATCTAGATTGTTAATGTATAAAGTGAAAAGTCGTGGTCCCAACACTGAGCCTTGCGGAACACCACGTCACCAGCTGCCATCCTGAGAAGGACCCTTCTAACCCCACTCTCTGCTTTCTGCCAGACAATCAGACTCCTATACATGCTTGCACCTTGCCCCTGACACCATGGGCTCTTATCTTACTCAGTAGCATCCTTTGCGGCACCTTCTCAAAAGCCTTAATGAAGCCCAGGTAGATAACATCCATTGGCAAAATAGATAAAGATATTTAAAATGTGACAATACTCAGAAGTAGAAAAGTAGCAAGGGAGGCAAATAGTGTTGTTCATTAGCTATGTGCTGCAGCTGAGTCACTGTTCCGAAAGGCTCGCCACTTAAAGGCAAGTACACACTTGAGTTAATGGCTGCTGGAAAATCTTCAGGAATACTGAAGATGAAGAAGAATGACATAATAGAAAAATGCCACACCACAGAAGAAGGACCCAAGAAAATGGAATGGGATCTCCATGTCTTTATCCTTGGATCTGCTTGAAAAGATAGTGCTCTGAATCACAGCCTGTGGTATTGGTAGGAGGATGGTGGTAACTGTTTATGGTTCTTTTTAAGTCACTCTCACCCTCACTCTGCAATCTGACATCAAGTGAAAACTGCAGGTATTGTGACCTTGCTTCCCTCTTCACTCCAACCCTTCCCCTTGTGCTTTTTTGCAATCAGACATTCAAAACTACTATCTGTACAGCACACCTAGGAGGATAAAGGGCAATCACCAAAGATCCTTTAACAGTATCTTCCAAATCCATTACCACTTCCATGTGGAATGACAAGCACACTAGATACAATGGAATACCACCACCTACAAGCTCCCCCCCCAAGCCACTCACCATCCTGACTTGAAAATATATTGCCATTCCTTTAATGTCACTAGGTCAAAATCCTGTAATTCTTCCCTAATGGCATTGTGGGGCAATCTACAGCAGCAGGTCAAGGCAACAGCTCACCACCACCACCTTCTCAAGGTCTACTAGAGATGGGCAATAAATGCTGGCCAGCCAGCAATGCTCACATCCAACATATGAATAAAAACAATCTTTGACAATAATGAGAAAGCATCAACACTTGTTCTTACAATCTCAAGCTACTAGCTCAGAGACTCACTTGCAATAGGCTTGTGTAGTGTTGGGATGAGGACAGGCAAGTCACTGGGCATAACTGGATTTCAGCCAGGAAAAGAAGAAAAGGTGGCAGATATGCCAGTTTCTTGGAGGGCAACGTCATAGACAAATTCCATTCCAGGGGGCTGAGATGAGGATTTTGATTGCTGACACAAAGAAGATCACTGATGATTATCAGATTACAAAGGTCTCCTGTCATTGTCAAGGAATACGGGATAGTCTGACTTCAACATGGTAGAGGCTATCATGCAGAGTTCTGAGAGTGGTGGCTAGCTCCACTATCGCACCGGTGAACAAAACCCCTAATGTCACATTTGGCATCGATATCTCTGGTGTGAACGTATTTTTCAGGGTGAGGACCAGTTCAGTCAGTCGAAGGAGGGTGTCAGTGGAAGGGTACTGGTTGGTACGGCGGGAAAGGAAGAAGCGGAGGGCTTTGAGTCTTTTGTGATGAGGGATGGAGGTGTACAGGGACTGGATTTTTCAGGGTGAGGACCAGTTCAGTCAGTCGAAGGAGGATGTCAGTGGAAGGGTACTGGTTGGTACGGCGGGAAACGATATCTCTGCTTCCACTGCAGCACAGTGCACTCCTCCTGACCTGCAGGCTCAGACTGATCCTCTTACGGTGGATGCCAATCTTAGTCCGCAAAGGGGCTTGCAGGCTATTAAGGTAGTCTAGCACTCTCTGCCCCAGTAGACCACCAGGATGACAGAGATGCTGCCCTTTGCGACTTGCAGTGGTAACATGGTGACTGAATCTACCATCATGTTTCCACCACAGTAGTTGCCAGTGTCCTTTATGTTGCCCCTCAGTCAGCCAGCTCAAACTGTTATTCTCACATTTCTGAGGACATGTGCTCCAAAGTTCTGGAGTTCTGGAGCTGCCTGAAAGTATTAAACAAGGTTCTCTGCCAGTGAAATGAGGCACCGTCCACCAGCCATGCCTTGGTCTCTGGAGTAGCACAACTTCGGAATACCAACTCATAGAATTGCACCCACAAGACAGACACCAAGGGACTGCAGAAGAGTGAATAGTTGAATGCTGTTTACATACTTTCATCTGTGATTATATTAAAATATTTTCTCAAGCTTTTTGTTGGTATTCTTTACAGATTGATCTTGCAAGAAGGCCTTGAAATGGAGCATCTGAAATAGATGAAACAGTGGGCATGGTTGGTCTAAGATGAGGTGGAGAATTTTGTTTCAATTGAAGGACAGCCTGAAAGTATGCTCTCTTTTGCTGCTTCCAGTTGCATGGGTTCATGTCGCCTTACTCCTGCCTCCTCCTCTTTCTCTGTAGTGACTGTAATGAAGTCAGCCAGCCGGACCTCATAGAATAGGAGTTCCTTGACTGGACCAGGTTAACTGCCCCAATCAGGCAGCCCTGGCTGATAGATAAAAAAAAGAGTGTCAGAAATACTGCACTCTGATAACTAGCACTGACTGAGGCAGTACTAAAGTCAAGAACTGCTCATGTGTAAATAAAGGGTGACTTGGTGATGGGATTTCAGCCTCTGTGGGGTTATTTCATCTCCTCCTCTGACGTAGCTGCTGGGTTGCAGCAGTTAAATGGCGAAGGGAGACCTTGACGTTCACAACTCATTGGGAGAAGTGATTGCAGCCTGATCTATGATTGCTAGTTTGGTGTGTTGGAGCCATATCAGATATCACCACTGGCTCATTTGAATGATATAGCTCCCAGTAGTGGGAGCATGTATGGTGGGTAGCATGCTAAACCGCACTCCTTCTCTTCCCTCATAAAAGAACTCCCATTGTCCACCATCTCTGAAGCGTTCCTCCCCTCCCCTTACGTGTCTACCTTTCTGAGAAGACAGTTGTCCCAACTCTGTGAAACAGATACCTCTTGTCCCAGAAGTGGTTCTCATGCTCCAAGAACATGAAGCACTCTCTTTCTAGTTACGTATGAACCTGTTGCCTCACTATTCTTCTACTCACTAGTGTGTGGTGCTAGGAATGTTTCAGAGAATACAACTTTTTGACATCCTGCATTTTAACTTCCACCTCAGCTTCTGAAATTATAACAGCTGAATCTCAACTCTTTTCATTCCTCTGGTATTGCTTCCTATACAGACCATGATTTCTAGCTGTTCCAACTCTGCAAAACGTTATTGCTTAGTTTTCTATTGTGACACTGAGGTTTCTAATGATTCACTAAGTTTGGAAATGCTGCAGTCATAAAAGTTTTGTGCACTCTCCTGTTGAGCAGTGCAGAATCATGTCAGCTAAAAAGAAATCAATCACAGCAGAAATCCACTGCTTTCAACTGAAACAGATTGTACTTAGTACTAAGCCCATGATGTAGCAGCATATAGCCTTTCAGAACTTCTTTACCTACCACTACAATCTACTGTAACAAATGACCACATTAATGAAGTTAAGACAAAGATCATTATGATGTAAGGTGTGTGATTCGTGCACATTGAGTCATAGAGATGTACAGCACGGAAACAGAGTCTTCGGTCCAATTTGTCCATGCCGACCAGATATCCCAACCCAATCTAGTCCCACCTGCCAGTACCCTGCCCATATCCCTCCAAACCCTTCCTATTCATATATCCATTCAGATGCCTTTCAAATGTTGCAATTGTACTAGCCTCCACCACTTCCTCTGACAGCTCATTCCATACACGTACCATCCTCTGAGTGAAAATGTTAGCCCCTTACGTCTCTTTTATATCTTTCCCCTCTCACCCTAAACCTGTGACCTCTAGTTCTGGACTCCCCCACCCCAGGGAAAAGACTTTGTCCATTTATCATATCCATGCCCCTCATGATTTTATAAACCTCTATAAGGTCACCCCTCAGCCTCTGACGCTCCAGGGAAAACAGCCCTAGCCTGTTCAACCTCTGCCTATAGCTCAAATCCTTCAACCCTGGCAACATCCTTGTAAATCTTTTCTGAACCCTTTCAAGTTTCACAACATTTTTCTAATAGGAAGGAGACCAGAATATTCCAACAGCGGCCTAATCAGTGTTCTATGCAGCCACAACATGACTTCCCAACCCCTGTACTCAATACTCTGATCAATAAAGGAAAGCATACCAAACACCTTCTTCACTGTCCTATCTACCTGCGATTCCACTTTCAAGAAGCTATGAACCGGCACTCCGAGGTGTCTTTGTTCAGCAACACTCCCTAATATCTTACCATTAGGTGTATAAGTCCTGTTAAGATTTGCTTTCCCAAAATGTCTTAATATAATTTACTTCAGATTTTGAATTTGATCCGTTGTTTTAGTTTGATTCTGAAGTGGTTTAACAATTAGCTTGTAAGCTTTTCTGTAAACATGATGATTTCTTGTAAAAGACCCATTGGGAAAGGGAGTTCCTAGTGTGTAGCAGAATTTTGTTTTCTTTGGGAGAATTTACCAGTAAACAAACTAAAGAATCATGCTTTAAGCTTTCAGTTTAGAAGTTGAGATTTTTTTTTCCTTTTGATTAAGGTCAATACCAATAACTGGGAAAAAAAGCTTTTGAGTTTCAGTTTGATGCAACAAACAGTTGTTCTTGAGAAAGGGAGATTCAGGGGTTTTAATTTAGAACTATTATAAATAGGTTGCTCTGTAGAAGCAGTTTAGCTTGAAAGTTCCATACCAGAAATGTTTAGTTATAAGCTTGAACTATTTAAAGCTGCAAAAGTATAAGCTATCAGGTTCGCAAGACAGGAAACTGAAGCCACAATTAGATTAAGTCCTATAGATGTGAAAGAGATGGGAATTCTATCTGGTGTGAATACTATAAAATCTACTGCTTTGGGATTAATTGTATTTTAGCTTTAAAATTTGTGTTATTTTTGTCAAGGGCTATGTTTATTCCATTGTAATTTTCATTTCTTTGTGTAATAAATTTACTTTATTGATAAAACCAAATCTGCAGCAAAATGTGTTTGTATTTCAATTCAAGTCCATCTTGTTAAAGTTAGAAGAAATAAAATATGATCTATCAATCCAGACTTTAGTTTTGGACTTGTCTTGTCCAGTAATAACACCAGTAAAGTTGGGATCATAACACCTTGTAATTCTTTAGTCATCAACAATTATCAGGCAAGTGCAACAAGCCCGCTCCATGTCGAATCAAGCCTGTAGTTTTAGACTTAAGTACAAACTACTCAAATTCACATCACTTTTAAGAACTGTTTCCTTTTTTAGTTGAAATTTCATTCTAATGTATTTTGTACCACCTAACACAAATCTTTCATGAATCTGAACAGTTTTAGATGATACAAAAACAGAAATTGCTGGATAGCAGAACCTGAGGAAGGGTCACTCGACCCAAAACATTAACTCTGATTTCTCTCCACAGATGCTGCCACACCTGATGAACATTTCCAGCAATTTCTGTTTTTGTTTCTGATTTACAGTACCGGCAATACTTTTGGTTTTTATTCGGTTTTAGATGATAATGTTCTGAAGTTTTTTGTTGTATTATGATGAATTCCATGAAATGTGAATTGAATGTGATTAAATTTCCTACATTTCATATCAATGACAACTGGAAGCGGCAGATTCAAACCACTACAAATGCCGGAGGAAAGCGCTTAACAGGAGGCTCCCAAGCACTGAGGATGTCACCGAGACAGGGGACGAAACGTCTGCAACACAAATTCCCAGCTCGGCGAACAGAACCACAAAAATGTAGGAATGAAAATGGAATAGATACAGAAAGTATTTTTAATCAAAATCCCCATTCCCTGTGAGTAACACAACTTTGAATAACTGAAAATTGCATCAGACAGTATAACTAGACATTGCTGCATATCCAGTTTCTTAATAAATTAAAAACATGCAACTCACTGTGATGATTAATTCAGTAATGGGGGAGGTATGATCATTTTCGTAGGTAGAATTGGCTTCAAGCACAATTTTTAGAAATGATCATAAAAACCTGAATTGTGTTTAAAATTGACGCTGTTTTTCATGCTGGTTCCACTTCTCTTTATTTCTGAATTACGTTGACAAAACAAAACAACCTAGTGAAAATTCTAGGCCATCAAGTTATTAGTTTGAAAAGGATATGGGAGTTATGCCATTCTCTCTACAAGTCAATTTCCAAGAGAATCAAATGCATTGCTATTGTGGCTCAGTTAAGCACAGCACTTTCTGACATGCTAGAGAACTCATCATTCCAATCCTGCCAGAAAAAAAGAATTTGATAATTCAGAGGTTTTAATTTTTTTTAATCATTTACAGAATGTGGGCATCATTGACTAGGCCAATATTATTGCCCATCCCTAAGTACCCAGAGGATAGTTAAGAGTCAACAACATCGTGTAGGTCTGAAGTCATACGTAGATCAAACAGATTAGAACAGCAGATTTCCTTCCCTAAAAGAAATTATTGTCAGGAAAAACCTACCTGCTTCAATCAATTCATAGTCACCATTCAACTCTTAATTCCAGATTCTTACTGAACTCAAATTCCACAATCAGCTATGGCAGGATTCGAATCTGGGACACCAGAACATTACCTGGCTCTTTGAATTAATAGTCTTATGATTATACCATTAGGCCATAACAGTACTTAGGGTTTATCATTCATTAAATGCCCATTTGAAAACCCATGTGAAGAGCATAAATTCATAAAAATCTGCCTAATTATGTAATCACAGAGCAACAAAATAAGATGTGAAATTTAATCAACATATTTTGATTCTTTCTGCGAATATTCTTACCTTGACATTCTTCAGACCATTACATTTCTCACTTTCTCTAAATTCTATGTTCTCACAGTGATATTAGGACTGAGTAATGTTTTATAATACTTCATCAAGGATACATTTCTCTCCTTATTCTTAATGTGTAAAAGCTATTTGACTGACACTGCATTTCCCATTATGCTTGTTATGATGAACAGTTTATAATGTACAAGGTTATCACAGTTTTCAAATTCATGGCATATAAAATTTTCATCCTTCATGTTAAACAATAATTCAAAATATGGGATCAGGAACCCTCAGCGACACAATAGAAAACTGGGTGGTAAAATATTTACTTTTATGTAAATATAGACTAGATACTGTTGTTAGAAATGGAATTACCTTGTGGTGGGCTTGTGTGGCTGTGGCCCTCAAGCAAGTCACTGCTTGTGATTGCCCTCAACCGAATGTTAGTGAGTATACCTAATTTAGAAGAAAAGCACAATTCTAAAACTCATTTAAGATGGATGTCGATTGTACTTAAAAATTGACTGCCCCTTCTCAAAGAATTAAATTGTAAATTATTATCACTTCAAGATTTTGTTGTTCAAAGAATTTGCTGTCAAACCTGCCGGCTTTTGTATAATCTCTTATGTTATGGATGCCCTGTTCCCTGTTACCATAGAAACACTTTGTGTCCCAACTAATCATCGGCATTCATTTTGCAGTTATAGCAATAGCAGCTTTCCAAGGATTACTAATAGAACCTACAATGGTTACCAACTGCTAAATGCACAAAACATTAAAGTGCAATTTTGAAGAGAACTTGATCTTGCCATTTTTTTTTCAAAATTGACACTTAGAAGAAAAGTTGGTAAATTTGTAGATATTATCCCAATTGATGGCTATCAAAACTAACAACACTTAATTGAACAGAGGAAATTGAAAAGAAAATGGCCAGATTTAAATTGGTGGTTTTTGATTTATTTGAAAAATCATGATCTCTTTGAAAAGAACTATTTTCTTTATCACATTGATTGGAGCTTCAGTTGAACTTTAACTCATCCACCGAGGTAATTGTAAAGTCCAACCTACATACCAAACCAGTGACCAGGTGCTTCAAGAGCTTAACAGCATGACTTTGAGGCTATTATGCACACAGATCAAAATCATCAATCACTGAAATGCATGGTGCCAAAGGAAATGGATCAGAGGCTAATGGTTGAAAGTAATGAGTGCTAAAACAAGGCAAGCAAGGTTTATTTCAACCAGTACCTTGCATAGTCAAGCAGCATGCTTACTTGTTGTCTTGGTTTTCATGAGAGGATTAATCACATGATTCAACAGTTGTCTTCAGGAGAAGGGCAAACATTTTTGTTTTCAGAATTTTGTTCGGTTTTTTTCCTTTCCTGTGTCCAAAATACTTGTTAAATTTTAGTACCATTTGAGAGTTTTACAGCTTAAATGTATTAAGTACAAAGCAAAAAAAAATTATATTTCGCTGGTGCTTGTGTTCTATATATTCCCCCCGAGGTTAAATTTGCATGGGATTCTTCTGACTGCCAACTGGTGAAAGATTCATGGAAACTGCAGACAAATCACATGGATGCAGTTTAAATTGTTTATCCAGATTCCATGACTCCTTTGCTATGGTTATGATGGATATTTGGGAGAAATTATAAATCCTTTAATCCACTACATAGCCTATTAAATTAAATTTTCTCAGTGCACATGACCCTGAAAATTGACAAAAATGTGAATATTACATATCATTAATTGAGTGTGATATGACTTTGATTACAAGTTGAGAGTGGGCGCTGGAAAAGCACAGCAGGTCAGACAGCATCCCAGGAGCAGGAGAATCAACATTTTGGGCAAGAGCCCTTCATCAGGAATGATTCCTGATGAAGATCTCTTGCCAAAAACATTGATTCTCCTGCTCCTGGGATGCTCCCTGACCTACTGTGCTTTTTCAGCACCCACTCTTGACTCTGATCTCCAGCATCTGCAGTTCTCACTTTCTACAACTTAGATTCTCTTTTGACTTACTTGTAATCAAAGACTTCCTAACCTGTCCTTGCACTTTTGTGTCCTCTGGTCACTTCTTTCCATTGTTCCACCATTTCTCCTCAGTGTAACTGGTGAGGTGACTGCACATTCTTATGCCACGAAGGCTTAAGATTTGGAGGGGGCTTCGTTCTTTTATCTTTGGAGGGCAGCCGCTACTGAATTTGTTTCTGTGGCTTGTGCCTGCTCACTCTGGTTTTGCTGCATCTTGAATGATCTGAGCACTGGCTGGACCCTTGGCATTTGTTGTTGTCCTGTGATGTAACAGCAATGACTGCTGAATCTGTGGTGGGGCTTCCATTCCAGGGTGAAGAATCCAATACCAGGGTTCCAATCCCATACGCCATACTCAGCCTGTAAATGGCCAGACAGTGGGTTTGCCATCCAATTAAGGATGGTAGGCATGCTCCTAAGCTAGTGGGCCAATGTGAGGTTAATCCGGCCCTCACCTTTTCAGCCATGAGGCTATCTTGATGCAGAGGCTAAGTTTTGGCCTGAAGTACAAAACCCCCTCTGCATTGCTGCCAACTGACTATCTACCATGATAATGTAAAACAAAGAACTGCTGAAGATCTGAAACAAAAGCAGAAAGTACTGAAGAAACTCAGTAATTGTGGCAGCATCTGTGGAGAGAAAGCAGAGTTAACAATTTTGAGTCGTGTGACCCTTCTTCAGATCCTTCTTCTTCGGCAGGGTCACTGAACAAAAAATATTAACTCTGCTTTCTCTTGACTGATATTGCCAGACCTGCTGAGTTTCTCCAGCACTTTCTGTTTTGTTGGCTATTTATCACTGTAGGTGGATAACCATTTTGACCATGACCAGGCCTCTCTAAAAAGTGACTCAATGTTGGAATCATCACGGAATGATGCACAAAAGCCAGTGACATGAGATTGCAGGAACCTGCATTCTTTCTCAACTCCATGGCCATTTGAAATCCAACGATTTATATCCATTGATCAGGCTGTTGTTTAAAGAGATTATTGTCTGTACCTTGATCCCAGAAAGGTGGAACAAACACTGTAAAGACATACAATACCTTCAGTCCCTTCGGTCCAACTTTCCATGCCGACCAGGTATTCTAAACTGAACTAGTCCAATTTGCCTGCATTTGGATCATATCCCTCTAAACCTTTCCTATTCAAATACATGTCCAAATGTCTTTTAAATGTTGAATTGTACCCACCTCTACCACTTCCTCTGGCAGTTCATTCCATACAGGGACCACCTTCTGTGTGAAAAAATCCCCCTCCGGTCCCTATTAAATCTTTCCCCTCTCATCTTAAATCTACGCACACCAGTTTTAGATGCCCCCTACCTTGGAAAAAGACCTTTGCTATTCACCTTATCTATGTCTCTTTTGATTTTATAAACCTCTATAAGATCACCTTTCAGCTTCTATGTGCCCAAGCCTATCCAGTCTCTCCATATGACTCAAACCCTCCAGTCCCAGGAACATAACTGTAAATTTTTTCTGTACCCTTTCTAGTTTAACAATATTCTTCCTATAGATGGACAACCAGAATTGTATGCAGTATTCTAAAAGTGGCCTCATTAATGTCTTGTACAGATGCAACATAAACTCCCAACTCCTATTCTCAATGCTCTGACCAATTTAGGCAAGCGTGCCAAAGAGATAGACTGGCCAATGTGCTATCCTGTTTGCTGTTATGGACCACTGACATTTCTTCTGTGGTTGAGAGAACTACATACAAACATATGAATCAAGAATAGTAGTAGGCAATTCAGCCTTTCAGGCCAGCTGTACCATTGAATTAGATCTTGCTGATCTGATTGTAACCTCAAATTTACATTCCTACCTATTCCTGATAACCTTTCAACCTCCTCCTTAAGAAGAAGAAGAAGAATTTATCCGTCTATCTATCTGTCTGTCTATCTAACTATCTATCTCTGCCTTAAAAATATTCAAGGACTCTGCTTTACCAGCTTCAGGAAGAAAATTCCAAAGAATTAAAATACTTTGAGGGAAAATACATCACCTATCACTGATTTAAATGGAGTTTCCTGATCTTTAAAGTGTGACATTTAATTCTAGATTTTCCCATACGAGAAAAGATCTTCTCCACATCTACCCTGTTAATATAATTCAGAATTTTATGTTTCATTCAAGCAGCAGTCCGTCACTACCACTTCCCTCTACACCACAACTTTTATCATGTATTCTCCAATGTACCATCATAAGACGTCTCTACAGCACAGATAAAGGCCGTTCAGTACATCGACTTGGCGCTGATCAAAAATAAGGACCTAACTATTGTAATCCCATTTCCAGCACTTGACCAATAGCCTTGTATGTTTTGGCATGTCATCTCAGAAGTCTCTGCTGCATTACATCTGGTTTTAGAATGTTTTAATTAAAACATTATTCTATTGTTTCCTCGCTCGCTCAAATACTGTGTTAATCACTTCTGGTTCCGTCAATTGCTAACACGCTTTAACATTGTCACAAAACCTCACATGAGCTATCACTTGGCAGTTACCATAACCTGGCAAAATATTCACCGTCTATTGCTGCAAGTGCTAACCATGTTAGGCTTCTCAAAGGTGTTGAGCCTGAATTAACTTCATCCAATACAATTCTCTCACATTACATAGGATCTGGTCTAAGACAATAATGTCTTTTCAGATGAGCTGACCCAAGCATATTATGGGAGGTTTAGTGATCTGGAAGTTTGTTAGCCAATGTGCAACCAGCTGGCCACGATACCCTGTGGATTGTTGTGACTTGCTCAGTTATAAGTACAGGAATGGACAGGATTGTAAGAAGCGTTTGAGGTGCATCTGGGATCTCCAAAAATTTGGAAAACTACTCCTAATTACCTCAGCACATCACATCATTTGACAATGTAAGGTATGGGACACTGCCAATAGCTATCAATTTGCATACTTTGATATCTTCATGAATTTAAGACAGACCATGCAGTTTATTCCCTAAAGTGTAAAAATGTGTGCCTAGAATTTAATTAATGTTTCTAGTCCAGTGACCCTTCTTCAGTGTCTGAAGAAGGGTCACTGGACCCAAAACATTAACTCTGCTTTGTCTCTACAGTTGCTGTCAGACATGCTGAGTTTTCCCAGCAATTTCTGTTTTTGTTACTGATTTCCAGATTCCACAGTTCTTCGGTGTTTTTTGTCATTGGAAAAGATGAAGGTGAGAAGCCTTCATGAACTGCTGCAGTCCACCTGCTGTGGGTTGACCCACAATGCCATTAGGGAAGGAGTTTCAGGATTTTGATCCAGAAACTGTGAAGGAATGATGATATTTTCCAAGTAAGAATGGTGAGTGACTTGGAGGGGAACTTATCGTGATAGTGTTTCCATGTGTCTACTGGGCTTGCCCTTCTAGATGGAAGTGATTGTGGGTTTGGAAGGTGTCGTCTAAGGTGATTTTTTCAGTGCAACTTGTAGATAGTACACACTGCTGCTATTGAGTGATGGAGGATGTGGATGTTTGTGGATGTGATGCCAATTAAGCAGGCTGCTTTATCCTGGATGGCATCAAGCTTTCTGAGTGTTTTTGGAGCTGCATTCATCCAGGAAAGTGGGGATTATTCCACTACACTACTGACTTGTGCCTTGTAGCTAATGGACAGGATTTGGTATGAGGAGATGAGTTACTCACCACAGCACTTCTAGACTCTGACCTGCTTTTATAACCACTGTAGTAAGTCCAGTGTAGTTTCTCATCAATGGTAACCCATACGACGTTAACAGTGGGTGAGTTAGTAATGCTAACTTTCTTACTGGAGATGATCACTACCTGGCATTTGTGTGGCATGACTGTTACTTGTCAATTACCATCCCAAATCTGGAAATTGTCCAGATCTTGTTGCATTTGAATATGGATAGCTTCAATATCTGAGGAGTCATGAATGGTCCCGAACGTTATGCAATCATTGCTGAAAATCCCCACTTCTGACCTTATGATGGAGGGAAGATCATTGATGAAGCAGCTTGAGGTGGTTGGGCCGAGTTCACTACCCTGAGGCAGTACAGTGGTTCAGTGGTTAGCACTGCTGCCCCACAGTGCCAGGGACCTAGGTCCAATTCCTACCCCGGACCACCGTCTGTGTGGAGTTTGCACATTCTACCTGTGTCTGCGTGGGTTTCCTCCAGGTGCTCCGGTTTCCTGCCATGGTTCAGAGATGTGCAGATCAGGTGAATTGGCCATGCAAAATTGCCCATACTGTTAGGTCCATTAGTCAGGGGTAAATGTAGGGTAATAAATTAAGGGAATGGGTCTGGGTGGGTTACTCTTCAGAGGGTCGGTGTGGACTTGTTGGACCGAATGACCTGTTTCCACACTGTAGGGAATCCGGCTGGTAAGGGACAGGTATGGGCCAAACACAGACTGTTTGGTCCAATTAGTCCATGCTGACCATGTTCCCAAACCAAACTAGTCCAATGTTACTGCGACTGGCCCATATCTCTCCAAACCTTTCCTATTCATGTACTTAGCAAAATGTCTTTTGAATGTTGTAACTGTATCTGCATCCACCACTTCCTCTGGCAGTTCATTCCACACATGAATCACTTTGTGTGGAAAGGTTGCCTCTCTTTAAATGTGTGGAAAAAAAAATGAAGAAAGATAAGCTGACATTCCTAATGGAATCTCCTTACCTGAATTGGATGAAACGTTCAACTCACAATGTTAATCAGTTATACACCTCCATCATTTTCGGTTTTTATATTTAAATAAAACATATCAAGGCTGATTTTGAATGCATGGAGTGCCAATGGGAAACCTTGCCCCACCAGGAAACCAGTAGGGGAGGAAATGGGGAAAAACAGTATTCTCGATTCTCCATCTTACAATAGTTCCCTGGCAGTACAGTGTGATCAGAAATAGAAAAACCATTGTTTTTAACACATATCAATTGAACTGAAGTGTTATACCTGGCAGATTGAATTGCTTCTGTTGCCGAGTGCACTGTGGTGATGGGTGAAGGGGTGAAGGAGGTGTTGCGTTGGGAGGTAGTGGTGGCGCTGGAGAGCTCGGCGTTGACGACGTTGTTGATGAAGGATTACTGCTGGAATCCGGCTGGTAAGGAACAGGTATGTGATCCTGCAGGTAAAGAGAAAAAGAGCTTGCTTTGATACAAGGTTGCATGCGGTGGTACCACAGGTCCCTACCAGAATGGAGAAAACCAGATAGTTGCCCCATCACTCACAACTGCACACTGGACTGTTGAAAGAGGTGGGGATTGGCTTTACAGACATCATTTCTATTAACTACCTGTAAATCACTTATTCTGCTGAAATATTAATCCTGCACTATTTGGAGACTACCACAGTTCCTCTAACCAGTTCAGAGACTGGATTGCACATGATCTTAAAGGCAGGGGTCACTGATAATTCTAGTGAGGCGCCTATCCAGCATCTATCTGCCTGTAATTTTACCACATGGGATTGGGTCAGGCAGCCCACCCACCGTGAAACAACTGAAACTTCGAAATGATTCAAATGTAGTTTTGATAATTCATTTTCAATGATTTTTGATGAATTTGTTTTGTTCTTTGGATATTCATATAAACCTAGGACAGACTTCTTGGTTACCTTTAAGTGATACTTATTAACAGTCTGTACATGTTGGTACGGCTCCAGAGCAGTGCACTGTACAGGATTCAACCTCCTAACAGAGTACTAAAACTTAAACTACAAAGATGAAAGTTATAGCTTATTTCATAGGGTCATCTATATATTCATGAATTACTAACTCTCCAATATACATGTGCGATGGCAGGAAAGCCTTACTAAAATGCTTATTTTACATGATTAACAATTTTCATTATACTAATAGAACTGCATCAGGTTTCCACTCTCATTGACAGAGGTTTTTTTATGGCACATTTGATTTCTATTGTGCTGCCCTTTTGCACTGTTTTATAGTAATATTACATTTGTGATGATACAAATTCTTTTCAGCAACACAACCTTGTTTTGTTTTGACAGCAATTTCCTATTTGTCTTCAAAGGGAAACTACTTGTGTCGTACAGTAACTCTTCAGTTTTCATTTGCTATATGTCATTCCAGCACCTTCACCTAAACCTTTTGAGATTTAAATATGAAAGGACTGTGTACGTTAATTCAAGTTTTTGGGCTATATGCTCATTGACAGTATGCCAGGCAAGATTGTACAAGGATCAATTTTGACAGCAAGCTGGCCATTTCTTTATATATTACATGTTCAAAGATGTCTATTCAGTTGTCAAGGATAAATTCTTGATAGGTCATAGAGCTGTACAGCATGGAAACAGATCCTTTAATCCAAATTATCAATGCCGACCAGATATCTTTTATTAATATAGTCCCATTTGTCAGCATTTGGCCCATATCTCTCTAAGCCCTTCCTATTCATATACCCATCCACATGCCTTTTAAATGTTGTAATTGTACCAGACTCCACCATTTCCTCTGACAGCTCATTCCATACATGCACCACCCTCTGTGGAAAAAGTTGCTCCTTCAGTCCCTTTTAAATCTTCCCCTCTCATCTTAAAAGTACGCCCTCCAGTTTTTGACTTCCCTACCCTAGGGGAAAGACCCTGACTATTCATCCTATCCATGCCTATTATAATTTTATAAACTTCCATAATGTCACCCCTTAGCCTCCGCCGCTCCAGAGAAAATAGCCAAAGACTATTCAGCCTCTCCCTATAGCTCAAACCCTCCAACCCTGACAACATCCTTGTAATTCTTTTCTGAACACTTGCGAATTTCACAACATCCTTCCTACAGCAGAGAGACCAGAACTGAAAGCATTAATCCAGAAGTGGCCTGATCATTGTCATGTACAGCTGCAGGATGAAATCCCAACTCCTACTCTCAGTGTACTGACCAAAAAAGGCAAGCATATCAAATGCCTTCTTCACTATCCTGTCTACCTGTGACTCCACTTTCAAGGAAGTACAAACCTGCAGTCCAATGTCACTTTGTTCATCAACACTCCCAAGACCTTACCATTAAGTCACTAAGTCCTGCCCTGATTTGCCTTTCCAAAATGCAGCATCTCACATTTATCTAAATTAAAATCCATTTGTCACTCCTTGGCGATTGGCCCATCTGATCAAAGTCCTGGTGTATTTTGAGGTAACCACCTTCGCTGTCTGCTACACCATCAATTTTGGTGTCATCTGCAAACTTAGTAACCATACCTCCTATGTTCACATCCAAATCATTTATATAAATATCAAGAAGCAGTGGATCCAGCACCGATCTTCATGGCACACCACTGGTCACAGGCTTCCACTCTGAAAAACAACCTTCCTCCATCACCACCCTCTGCCTCCTACCTTTGTGCCAGTTTTGTACACAAATGGCTAGTTCTCCCCGTATTACATGTGATTTAACCTTGTTAACAGTCTATCATGCGGAATCTTGTTAAATGCCTTACTGAAATCCATATAGATTACGTTCACTGCTCTGCCTTCATCAAACCTCTTCGTTACTTCTTCAAAAAACTCAATCAAGTTAGTGAGACACGATTTTCCATGCACAAAACCATGTTGACTATCCTTAATTACCCCTTGCAGTTTAAAATGTCCAGCACCACCTCCTCTGTAGTGTGGACATTTTTCAAGATGTCGCTATTTATTTCACCAAGTTCTCTACCTTCAGTCTCCTTCTCCACAGTAAATATTCATGCAGAATACTTGCGTAGTGTCTACCCCATCTCCTGGGGTTCCACACATAGGTGACCTTGCTAAACTCTTCCTAGTTACTCTTTTATCCTCATATTTGTAGAATCCCTTTGGATTCTCCTTAGCCTTATTTGGCAAAGCTATCTCCTGTCCCCTTTTTACCCTCATGACTTCCCTCTTAAATATACTAGTACTGTCTGTGCATTCTTGCAGGGATTCATTCGTTCCCTGCTATACTGACCAAAACTTCCATTTATCTAGTCATTCTCTACACCCACCAGCCTTGCCCTTCACCCGATACATATTGTTTCTGGCCTCTCATTATCTGATTTTTGAAGGCTTCAAACTTCCAGCCATCCCTTTATCTGCAAATATCCACCCCCAATGCACTTTTGAAAGATATTGGCTAATACCGTCAAAACTGGCCTTCCTCCAATTTAGAACTTTAACTATTAGATCTGGTCTATCCATTTCCATCACTATTTTAAGACTAATAGAATTATGGTTGCTGGCCCCAAAGTGCTTCCCCACTGACACTTCAGTGACCTGCCCGGCCTTATTTCCCAAGAGTAGTCAAGTTTTGCTCCTTCTCAGTAGGTATATCTGCATGCTGAATCAGAAAATTTTCTTGTACACACTTAACAAATTTCTCTCCATCCAAGCCATTTACACTATGACATCCCAGTCAATGTTTGGAAAGTTAAAATCCGATCATTGGGGGATCTACAGTATAATTCCAAGAAGGTGATTATCACTTTCTTATTTCTCAGTTCCACCAAGTAACTTCCTTGGACGTATTCCATGAAATATCTCCCTAAATACAGCCTTAACATCATCCTTAATCAAAAATGCCACTCCCCCTCCTCTCTTGCCACCCTTTCTAACCTACCTACACCCTGAAACATTAAGCACCACCCCCCACCCACCCCCAATCCCGATCCTGTCCATCCCCGAGCCACGTCTCTGTAATCGCTATGATATCCCAGTTCCATGATCCCAACCATGCCTGAGTTCATCTGTCTTACCTGTTAGGCCCCTTACATTGAAATAAATGCAGTTTAATTTATCAGTCCTACTTTGTTTTCTGTTTTGTTTCCGCCTGCCTGTCTTGAACGTTTGACTTGTTCCTTTTCCCAAATGCACCAGTGTCAGACTGATTTATTTTCTCAGTGTCTCCCTGTGACACACACCCCATCCACGCACCTCCCTCCCCCCAACTACCCACTGGTTTAAATCTTCGTGAACAGCTCTGGCAAATCTCCCCGCCAATATATTAGACCAATTCAGGTCCTTCTTATACAGGTTAATTCTACCGCAGAAGGGATTCCAATTATTCAAAAATGTGAATCCTTCTCCCCTGTACCACCTCCTCAGCCACGCATTCATCTGCTCTATCCTCCTTAATCTCACTGGCTCGTGGCACCGGGAGTAATCCAGAAATTATTACCCTCAAGGACTTAATTTTAAAATCCTGCTTAATTTCCTATATTCATATCTCAGACCCTCGTCCTTTCCCCTTCATATGTCATTAGTTCCAATGTGTACAACGACCTCCTGCTGGTCTCTCGCCCCTCTGAGATATCCTTGATCCTGCCACCAGGGAGGCAACACACCATTCTAATATCTCATCGTCGGCCACAGAAATGTCAGTCTGTGCCTCTGGCTGCAGAGTCCCAGATCCATTAACTTAGCTCCAAACAGCAAGTAGCAGAAATCCATAGGGTTCAGTTCTGATATCATATTTCATGCATATAGAGCAAGTTTGTAGAAGACACTAACATAAGAGGTTTCACAATAAATGCCAAGGACCAAACAGATTTATAAGAGAATGCTTCAGAAAGAATGGGTAAAACAGTGTTCATGGAATTCAATGCCAGTACAGGCGAGATAGATAGAGTCATAGAGTCCTACAGCACGGAGACAGGCCCTTCAGCCCAAACTGGTCCATTCCAACCAAAATGTCCATCCACACTAACCACATTACCCTGCACTTGGCCCATATCCGTCTAAACCTTTCCTATTCATGTAATTGTCAAAATGCATTTTAAATGTTGTAAATATACCCACCTCAACCATTTCCACTGGCAGCTCATTCCATATATGTACCACCTGTGTGTAAAAAAGTTGCCCCTCAGGTTTCCTTTAATTCTTTCCCCTCTAACTTTAAACTGATGTCCTCTCATCCTCGATTCCCCAACCCTGGGAAAAAGACTGACTGCATTCACCCTATCCATGCCTCTCATGATCTTATACACTTCTGTAAGATCCCCCCTCAGTTTCCTTTGATCCAAAGGAAAGAGCCTCTCAGATCCTTGAGTCCCGGTGACATCCTTGTAAATTTCTTCTGCACACTTTCCAGAATAATAACATCCTTGCTATAGCAAGGTGAGCAAAACCAAACTCCAAATGCAGCCTCACCAACATCCTGTAAAACTGCAACATAACTTTCCAACTTTTATATTCAATGCTCTGACTGATGAAGGCCAGTGTGTCAAAAACCTTCTTCACTGCCCTATCTACCTGTGACTTCATTTTCAGAGAACTGGACACCAAGGTCCCTCTGTTCCACTGCACTCCTTAAGCCCCTACCATTTACCATGAAACTCCTTCTTTGATTTGACTTTCCAAATGCAACACCTCACACTTATCTATATTAAACTCCATTTGCCATTTCCCAGTGAACTTCCCCAGCTGATCAAGATCCTGCTGCAATGTCTGATAACCTTCCTCAATGTCCACGATACCACCTATTTTCCCAAGATCTGCAAACTTACTAATCATGTCTTGTACATTCTCATCCAAATTATTGATATAGATAACAAACAGCAATGGGCCCAGCACCGATCCCTGAGGTACACCAATAGTCACTGGCCTCCAGTTCAACAAGCATCCTTCCACTATTCCCCTCTGCTTCCTACCTTCAAGCCAACTGTGTATCCAATTTGCCAGCTCCCTCTGGATTCCATGGAATCTAACCTTCGAGAGCAGCTTACCATATGGATTTTATCAAAGGCCTAACTGAAATCCATGCAGACTACATCTACCACCCTGCCGTCATCAACCTTTCTGGTCACTTAATTAAAGAACTCTAACAAGTTTGTAAGGCATGGTCTTCCATGCACAAAGCCATGCTGACTATTCCTAATCAAACACTGTCTTTCCAAATGCATGTACATCTTAACCCTCAGAATCTCCTACCGAGCACAGATGTCAAGCTTACTGGTCTATAGTTCCCAGGTTTTCCTTTGCAGCCTTCTTGAATAAGGGCACAACATTTGCTAACCTCCAGTCTTCCAGGACCTCACCCGCAGCTAAAACGATGATGCAAAAATGTCATCCAGAGAGTTTGCAATTTCTTCTCTAGCCTGTTGCAGGGTTGTTGGATATATCTGGTCAGGGACAGGATATTTATCCACCTTCGTACATTCTAATACATCCAACACCTTCTGTATTGTGACATGGACTGTCCCCAAAGTATTCACATTAACTTCCCCAAGTTCCCAAGTCTTCATGTCTTTCTCCATTGTAAACACAGAGGAGAAATATTCATTGAGGACCTTGTCCATCTTCTGCAGTTCCACACATACATGTCCACTTTGGTCCTTGAGGGGTCCTATTTTCTCTCTAGTTATTCTTTTTTCTTTAAATACTTAATATACTATTGCTCTTTAGATTTACCCTAATCTTCTCAGCCAAAGCTATTTCGTGCACACTTTTCGCCCTCCTGATTTCCTTCTTCATTAAAATTCTGTATACCCTATATACCTCCAGGGATTCCTTGATCTTAGCTGCTTGTATCTGAGCCATGCCTCCTCTGGTCAGAGCTTCAATATCTCTTGCCATCCAGGGTTCCTATTCTTACCAACCTTGCCCTTCATTCTCACAGGAATACATAGACCTTGAACTCTAGCTATCTCACTTTTAAATGCCTCCCACTTGCCAGAGGTCCCTTTGCCTGCAAACAAACTACTCCAATCAACCCCTGCAAGCTCCTGCCTAATTCCATCAAAATTTGCTTTGTCCCAATTTAGAACTCGAAACTGTGGACCAGTTTTGTCCCTCTCCATAACTATTTTAACATTAATAGAACTATGGTCACTGGTCCTAAAGGGCTCCCCTACTATCACCTCAGTGAGCTGTCCTGCCCTATTTCCCAAGAGTAGGTTGAGTCTTGCCCCTTCCTGAGTAGGATCCTCTATATACTACTTGAGAAAACTTTCCTGAATGCACTTAACAAATTCCACCCCATCTAAGCCTTTAATGCTCTGCTCCAGTCTATGTTAGGAAAATTAAAATCCCCTCCTCCGACAACCCTATTACTCCTGCAAGTCTCCCCAGTCTCCCTGCATATTTGTTCCTCTAATTCTCGTTGACTATTTAAGGACCTATAGTACAACCCCAATAACATCACCATCCCCTTCTTATTTCTTAGCTCTACCCACAAAGCCACATTGGGATGATCCTTCAGTTATTTCATCTCTAACTACTGCTTTTATACTTGCCTTAATCAAAAATGAAACTCTTCCTCCCCTCTTTCCACCACTTTTGTCCTGACTAAAGCATCTGTACCCTGGCACATTAAGCTGCCAGTCCTGTCCCTCCCTTAACCATGTTTCTGTAATGGCTATAATACCCCTGTCACACATACCTATCCATGCTCTGAGCTCATCGGCCTTACCTGTCAGCCCTCTTTCATTGAAATAGATGTAATTTAATCCAAGAGGCATTGCTTGCTCCCTGTTGTGTTTCAGCCTGACGTGTTTCTTCAACTTATTATTTGATTACTATATCTCCTTTCAGCCTCACACTTGCTTCCCTGCTGTTGAGGATCCCAACCCCCCTGCTGATGATACATGTTGACTAAAAACAATCAAAAGCAAATTATGTTTTGAAGGGGGAATGTTGTGTAATGTGGGAGAACAGAGTTGTTTGTGGCTCAGGTTCACAATTGGTTAAAACAGGTCTTCAAATAAGAAATGGAAAACTGGAGTTTATGGCAATACGTAACAGAATCTAAAAAATACAGTGCAATCTATATAACAACTAATTTAAAAATGGGGGGGCTTCTGTCCACTGTATATGTTGCGGAATATAAGACTTTATTAGCATGTCACTGGCATGCCAAAATACAAAAATTAAGAATGATTTATAAATTAGGATTATTTAATATTATTATGGTTAATTAGTGATGTTTAAAATTAGGAAGAAGTGAGAAATGGATTGTTTTGAGATTGGGACAGGGAAAGATCTACAGCTCTGGGACAAAGAGCTAGGGAAATTTTTTTTTCCAAAACAGGTAGCCTACATGAATGTTGCAGAATACATGATTAATGAAATAGAATGTTGAATGAAGTAGAAAACAAGGGCTGAATTTTGTTAAGCAAACAGGTATTAAGCAAACAAGCAAACTGCTAGGAATGAAAGCAAGAAGTAGTGGGATCTGGGATAGTGTATTGCTGCAAATTAAAAGGCTATATAGAGTGCCCAAAAGGCAGGTCATCTCTGACATGGAAAAAAAATTCCTGCTGAGAGGGAGTGGTTCTTATTTGGCCATTTAACTGGCTGAATTGACCTCCTGGTGTCATTTGACCTTCCAAATTTCCCACTACTGGCAAAACAACATGATGATGGGCAAACTTTGGCCACCCCCTACCTCCCACCCATTCATTAGTACCAGGATACCAGGCTGTGTAGGACATGTATGTATGGCTCACAGAGTCATATGGCATAGGAAGAGGCCATTTCGCCTATGATGTCTGTACCAGATCTTTGAAAGAGCTATACAATTTGTCTTAGTTCCCTACTCATTATTCTTCAGAGCTTTCCTTTTCAGACTATATTGTTCCCTGTTGAAAGTTACTATAGAATTAAGCACATCATTCTTTCAGGCAGTACAATGCAGATTATAACAATTAGTTTTATTTATTTGTCTTCTCAGCTCCAATCTGGATTTCTTGCCAATGATCTTAAATAGGTCTTCTAGTTACCAACATTCCTGCCACTGGAAAAACCCATATTCCATCTACCCTGTCAAAATCCTTCATCGTCTTGGACAACTCTATTAATTCTCCTTTTAACTGCCTTTGGGTCTCAAAGCACAATCCTAGCTTCTCTTAGTGTCTCCACATTGCTGAATTTTCTGAAATGTGGTATCTTTTGGTACATCTCCTCTGCATTCTCTTCAAGTCTTGATATGAAGCTATTACTGGCTAAGCTGAACAGATATTTTGGCCCTGACTTTTGCTATATCAGAGATTGTCTCTGTCTCTGTTGCAGAAAAATGCGAGAGGAAATTAGGAATTCCAAATCCGGCCCCTGATCCCAGCTTTTCTCATTTTCGTGGGGGTAGTTCATAGATCACACATGCACAGCTGACAGGGATAATTGGCTCTTTAAATGATCAGGTATCTCCGCTAAACTGGATTTTTGATTCTTGATGTATGACACCTGGATGGTAGAGATTAGACCAAGTAAGAGCAGATCTGTTCTCAGTGTATTACCTTTGAATAGTCAGGGTAACCCCTTTAGAAAGCTAATGTACTGTAGATATGACCTCAGGACATCTTTGAGGAATTGATCATCCAGACATCCTTTGGGGGAGATCAGGTGCCTATGGGAATGGTAAATGTGAGAAGATTATGTATAAAAGGTGCATAAACCCCTTGCAATTGTCCATCTGTCAAGAATTGTCAATCTGTAAGGGATCAACCTTTCAAGGAGTATCTAGAAGTGTCAACAAGTGTCGACCTGTCAAGAACTGTCAATTTTTTTTAATGAATGAGTGGTTTTCTCAACATTGTGCGATCTGCAATTTAAGACTTCAAATGTTAGAACTATATTTATTTCTCCTCTGCATGTGGGTACTTGTGGACACTCAATGAGTTGACAAACTAAGCAATGGGGAATGGTAGTATGTACAAATTAGATGCTAAATTGGTAAAAGAGGAGGAGCCATGGAATGAGGTATAAGGATGCAGGGTGGCATGGGGATGTGAGGGACTATGATGATGGGTGCGATGCATTAGGTTGGCGGAGGTGAAATATGGGAAGTTTGTAGAGGTATTGAGGAGTGAGCATTAGGGAAGAGGTTCCAAGGAACGTTTTCTATTTCTCTTCTTTGTAGAGTTAAAGTATCCCTTCAGATCTGGGGCACCTTTGGTGGAGATAACACACCCTTTGGGAGACACATATACTAATGGCAGAGGAAAGTCGCCCTTTAGGTCTTTGAAAAGAATGCTTGAGCATAAAAGGTACATTAACCCATTACAATTGCCAACACTATGACAGAACTACCCAAGGAAAAGAGTGGAATTAAAACAAAACTATCTTGGGTATTTCAGAGTGCCTGTTCACATAGGATTTATTTTGCATGACTGATTTCCCAATCTATCATTTTCACAGTAGGGTGCCTATCAATTGAGTATTTTGATTCAGAGTTCTTACTGCTTATCAAATGAAAATGTATGTTGATATTAAGGTTTAAGCATTTAAGGGTTAAGTGCTTAAGTGAAATGTTTGTTTATCTAAGTGATTAGTTAAAGCAATTTCAATGTATTGACTTTTCTTATTATCAATGCGAGTTTTCCAAAAGTGATATTATCAAAAGACACAGGCAGCATGACTCCTGAAGGTCTTCCTACGGTGAATTGCCATAAAGAATAAAACATACAGGGTGGTGGATGGGGACACATGAGTTGGCATAGGGACTACATATAGCCATGAGGATGATTATGGGCATAAGTAGTACAGGAAGTATGAGAAGCTATGGAACATGTGAGAATGTTATTACTGTGGCACGTGGAGTATGGGGGCTATGGTGATGGATAGAGTGACATTGGAGTGGTATGGACAGGACATAATGACGGGGCTGGTGAGGAAGGGTGAACAGGAGGGATGTTTTGTGTTTCAATATATAGTTTTAAAATGTTACCACAGTGCAAAACCTGCAAGTCAGGCTTCACACGCAGTCACCTCAGGAACTGGCAACCTATTAAGCTCTTCCTGGATCATGCAGCCTAACTACCAATCCATCCTGTCCACTCAGACTGAAATTTGGAAGCATGGGGGCCAACTTTGACAGTTGGGCTCGTGGGCCAGGATTGTTCTCACTTCTGCACACCCTACTCAGGACCATTTGGGCTTTCTTCATTATAAAAGGCACAAATAACATCCTACACATGTGTAAATCAAGAGTGGAAAAGAAGGGAGAAACTTAAAATTACAATCATCAGGAAAAGATACTGAGAAAAGTATTAGTACAAAAATCTTACAGGTTCCACAGATTTGATGGCCTGCATCTTAGGATCTTAAAAGAAGTCACTGGTCAGATGGTAGATGGATTGGTTTTAACTTTCCAAAAATTCTGGAAAGGTTAATCAAATTTGAAAGGAGAGGATATAAGTCCTCTATTCAAGGCAGGGAGATGGAAAATAGGAAATTACAAGTTATTTAGCACAACATCTATTATATGGAAAATGCTATTATTAATTGTATGTAATCATGCAGATTCAATATGGTTTTTTGAAAGAAAAACTGACTTTTGTATTAGATTTCCTTGAAAAAGTAACAAGCAACATTGATAAATGGAAACCTGTAAATACAGTGTATTTGAAATTCCAAAAGGCATTAGATAAGGTATCACATCAAATAGTGCACATCATGGAAGCTCATGGCATTGGGGATAACATGATAGCATGGATAGAAAATTAATTAGCTAATAGGAAGCAGAGTAAAGATAAATAGTCCAATTGACAGGCTACAATTAATTAATTAAGTGCGACAGAGATCAGTTTGGGACCTCAGCTATTTACACTTTTATTTAATCTATTTTTCTAAACAACCATTCAGAGATGTTATTGCACACTTCTGGAGCAAGTGGGACTTGAACACAGGCCTCCCAGTACAGAGGGTAGCGACACTACTACTCTGTCACAAGAGGAGCCCTGACCTTAGCTATTTACAATCTCTACCAATGACTTGAATGAAAGGGATGAATAGATGGTTGCAAAATTTGCTGATGACATAAAAATAGAATAGATTGTGAAGGGGGCATGAAGAGAGTGCAAAGGGGTTTGGACGGATTAAGAACAAATGTTTGGCAGATGAAGGAAACTGTGGAAAAACATTAACTTGTCCACTTTGGTACGTAGAATAGAAAAGTGTTGTATTATTTACATGAAGAGATCTAAATGTCCAATACATGAATCACAAAACGTTGGGATGAAGGTACAAGAAGTAATTAGGAAGGCAAATGGAATGTTAACAGCTATTGCAAAGGGAATCAAATATACAAGTAGAGATATTTTGTTACATTTATACATGGCATTAATGAGATTATATCTGGAGTACTGGGTACAAGTTTTGGTCTCTTTGCTTAAGGAAGAATATATAACTTTACATGCAATTCAGAGAAGGTTCGCTTGAATGATTTCTGGGTTGACAAAATTATGGTAGTAAGAAAGGTTGGCCTTGTATCCACTGGAGTTGAGAAGAATGAGAAGTGATCTTATTGAAACATACAAGACCCAGAGAAGGTTTGAAAGGGTGGATACTGAAATGACCTTTCCTTTTGTATAAGAGATTAGTGAAAAGTGTTACAGTTTAAAAAAAGGGGGGTCTCCAATTTAAGATAGGAAGAGTCGTTAGTTTGTGCAATTCTTTCTACATAGACAACAGTGGAGCAGGGTCATTGTATTTTTAAGCTTGAGTAGGTAGATTCTTGATTCACAGTAGTGAAAGATTATTGGAAGCAGATAAAAAATAGAATTGAGACTCATGATAACCCATGATCTTCTCAAACAGCAGAGCAGGCTTGAGGGGCCAAATGGCTTACTTCTGTTCCTAATTCAAGTGTTCATGTATGGGTTTGCATGTTGTGAGGTCCCCATGGTTATCCAGAATAACAATCATCATTTTAGCACGACAAATGAGGATTTGATATTAAAGCAAGGACTGCACCTTGACGTGAGATGGTAATTTCTGAGGCAGTAGTGACATTGTTTTTGGTTGGGTGAGATGAATTGGAAAGGGAGTTACCAGATACCACAGAATTACATGCCACCCACTAATTATAAAGAGTTTGACAGATTTTACTTTTAATCACAAGTTTCCATTCATAAGAAAAATGCCAGGTCGGAATCCACACTAAACTGTTAACTTTCTTTTTAAGCAATAAAGATGTATATGACTATAAGCTGGTACTGCCATCTGTGACTTTTATTTTTCACAGATGGTTAAACAGATTTGTGTATAACTGAGGAGTCGCTTCCTGAAAAATATCACCTTTAAAAAATATTCATGTTTCATGTTACTGTTTAACTGAATCAGAGTACAAACTAAATATTATCCAAGCTGCAAAGCCAAATAAGCTTGTAGTACTTTTGACAATTTAAACTATACTCACTCTCGTGATTCAGTGTCATTCAGCAAATTGTACAGAGAATCTGCTAAAAATGTTATTATTTCTGCCTCTTACCAGACTGGCCAAAACTACGAAAAGCTGTAGCAACCTGGATCCTGTTTACAGCAATAAACAGCTTGAATTCAGTACTAAATGACAGTATTAAGTGCTTGCCTATGAATGTAGCTTGCAGAGCAACAGAGGTTTTGCTTTTTAAAATGTTGCTCCAATCTGTCATAATTTTACAGAAATTCTATTAATAATGTTTTTAAAGAACAGGCTGAGATTTATACTTTAAATTACATAATTATGCCCCAGGAACCTTAGCAGCAGTTGACATAAGGTGATTAAGTGGCAAGACAGTTGTCTGATTTCATAAAATGCTTGAACTACAAAATACGTTGAAAACAAATTATTTGTTTTTTTTAAATAAAATTATTAAGTTGTTTTAAGCAATTAACTGTGCTTAGACCAAAAATGAGAAAATTCAAATATTTTTTCAATAAATTATGAAAGTGTAACCGATCATTCAAAAGTACATATAAATAAGGTCAGAGACATTTCCAAACCGATTAGATATAACGTACAAGAATTCCCTTGAGTTTGAGATTTGTGTAATGTTTGGAACAACATATCAATTTTTTAAAGCATTTTACCATTCTAAATATCACGTCAGAACTGAAAAAAAATCATTGAAACCGCAGAGACACAAGCTGATGGTTTGTCTGCTTCTGTGATTGCTCCTCTGTGTGACTTCCCTCGTCATAAAAATAAGCATATCAAAGATCCATATAGGTTTTAGGGCCTTGCCAGAAAACATTAGTGGATCATAAGAAACAACTGTCTCTATGGGTTTGATAGTGTTTACTTGCACTGATGCCAGATTACGCAGTGCAGTGGCACTAGATTTATGATATTCAGTCGCTGTTTCAGCAGGAAGCCATCATTTGCTCAATAACCTATGCTTAACACCCCACTCATTTCTAGAGAGCACCAAGTCAACTTGAACAAGACCTTATTGAATGTTTCCCCTTGTTTGGATGATAATTATGCAGTACACCAGCAGTAAGTTATAATAGCAGGCATACTGTGATAGTATATTGCCAGTTTAATGGGCATAAACAAATATTGCATGTTATCTTTCTGGTGCATGTAAATTGTAATGTATCCATTAGAAAGGAATAATTGTAAGGACAGAGTTGGTTGAATTCAGGATTTATATAAAAACATATTGGAATGAGTTAAGAATTGAAATAGCTGACTTTGGGAGTTCTCATCACAAACTTGGTCTAGACTGTGTCAGCAATATAAAATGGCAGAGCCTAAACAAATAGATCTGGCAATACCCAAACTGATTATCTAGCTTAGGAATGGATGTTGATATTAAAATAACTCCACAGAGACCAGTATCCTGTCACCAAGTCACCCACTATTTATATATGGAGAGCCCTCGACACTGATCCAGCTCCCTTAGAACCAGCTGTCAGAGTGAATAGAACTTCTGACACTTCTGTTTGTATCTGTCAACCAGGGCTTCCTGACTGGACCAGATTAACAGTCCCAGTCAGGGATCTCATATTCTATGACATCCACCTGGCTGACCTCATTACAATCACTGCAGACATGAGGTTTCATATTGGAGAATGCATATGTACATTTCACGAATACCACAATAGCAGTCACTTTGTGGAGTTCAGGAAGTCTAAAGTGTGAGGCAGCTCAATTTACGCTTTGAAAGTAGTTATTGTGTCACAGTGACCATTTCACTAGCTATCCATTAATATATAATTGCAACCTTCAAGTACGTTTTGCAAATGTTTGGTAGGTAATAAATTGTGGTCACGCACCCAAACCAAATCTGTGGCAACATTTTAGGAAAAAGGCATTTCTTACTGAACAGAGGTAATTTTACAGGTCAGATCTACACTTAAAACTGCTTGGGCAAAATAGCTTGCCACAGTCCTGAATTATCACATCACTCTATATTCCCGAGCAGAAAACTCCGGCAACATCAAATGGGAGTGGAAAATTATAATTAAATTTTATCTAAAGAAAAAGTGAGCATACAATCAGCATATGAAAAAAAGCTAGAAATTTTATGTAGACTCTAACCCCTCAAATGAAGAAGGATAAAAAAAATGAAAGAAGGGCTAAATCTTGCAATGTTTTGGCTAAGTCTAAGTTGCATTGAGTAGGTTTTCTCAATACATCTTATCAAACTGGCCTCATTAATTGCCTACCATGCCCTTAAGGCATCTGTCATGTCCAATTTCTGTCATGCCCCATCCTGCAATGGCATTCCCGCAACAACTTGTTATTAAGTGGATATCTGCCAAAAAACTGGCATCCCTGATGTTCATATCATTTCTAAAAGGCCAGTGAGCACCCGGATGAGCAGTGGCATTCTGAAGCTGCCCTGTCTGGTCAAGTACGGTGTCAGTCTATGGTGCAGAAGGGGATGATGGCACCATGATTCTTTAACAGGCACCTGAAGTTCTGATGGATGGGTTGATCCAGAGAAGAGGTGTCATCTTCCTGCAGAACCAGCAGAGGAAGCCATGCCACAAACTACTGCTACCTAGTCTGAAATTGCCACCTGTCTCCTGTGTGTGCAGTGTAATGGTCAGCAGTGCCGCAAGTAGCTCATTGACCCTCTCTGTTCCGCTAGGTGCTTTCTGCCACCTCACACTTCCTCTATGTCTGCTACAGCACCCATCTCCTACCAATCTCATACACTGCCACTTTTACTACTGCATGAAATACTTACTCTCACTGGCTTTTACCACCACTGCTCCAGTAATGTCCCACACCACTAACCTTGCATGGCCTGCCTCTGTAATGCCTCATCGGTTATTCAGAACACCTCTTCACCTTCCTCCTACATGCACCTGCCTGAACAACCATACCTCTTATTGATATTTCACTCATGACCCCTCTGTCTGTTGTTGCAGAAGACAACTCGTAAGAGGGCAGAGCAAGCCCATACAGGGGCTGGTGGTTATGGTGGGGGGGAAAGAGAAGTGATGTCCCCTTTGAGAAGAAAACCCTGGCCCATGCAGAAGAAAATTGGGACTGATGTTTCAGGCATAAGCCCTTCATCAGGAATGTTGGGGGGGGGGGGGGGGGGGGAGAGGGGGTGAGAGATAAGTAGGAAGTTTGGGTGGAGCTGGGGGGGGGGAAGGTAGCTGGGAAGGCGATGGGTGGGTGCAGGTTGGGAGTGATTGTGATAGATCGATGGGGAGGGTGGAGCGGACAGGTGAGAAGGAAGATGGACATTTGGGACAGGTCAAGAGGGCAATATTGACTTGGAGGGTTGAATCTGGGATGAGGTGGGGGGAGGGGAGATTTGGAAACGTTGAACTTGTTTGGTAAGATGGAAGTCTGAATATTAAGGAGGTGGGTTAAAATGTTAACAAAGCAAGTTTCAATACCTATCAATTGCCATCTCACCTTTTCCTAACTATAATCATGTAACACCGCTTGTGAAAAGCACAGAAAATGGCACTAAATCATAGAACATAGAACACTACAGCACAGAACAGGCCCTTCAGCCCACGATGTTGTGCCGACCATTGATCCTCATGTATGCACCCTCAAAAGTCTGTGACCATATGCATGTCCAGCAGTCTCTTAAATGTCCCCAATGACCTCGCTTCCACAACTGCTGCTGCAACGCATTCCATGCTCTCACAACTCTCTGTGTAAAGAACCCGCCTCTGACATTCCCTCTATACTTTTCTCCAACCAGCTTAAAACTATGACCCCTGGTGTTAGCATTTCTGCCCTGGGAAATAGTTTCTGGCTATCGACTCTATCTATGCCTCTTATTATCTTGTATACCTCAATTAGGTCCCCTCTTCTCCTCCTTTTCTCCAATGAAAAAAGTCCGAGCTCAGTCAACCTCTCTTCATAAGATAAGCCCTCCAGTCCAGGCAGCATCCTGTTAAACCTCCTCTGAATCCTCTCCAAAGCATCCACATCTTTCCTATAATAGGGTGACCAGAACTGGACGCAGTATTCTAAGTGCAGTCTAACCAAAGTTTTATAGAGCTGCAACAAGATCTCACGACTCTTAAACTCAATCCCCCTGTTAGTGAAAGCCAAAACACCATATGCTTTCTTAACAACCCTGTCCACTTGGGTGGCCATTTTAAGGGATCTATGTACCTGCACACCAAGATCCCTCTGTTCCTCCACACTGCCAAGAATCCTATCCTTAATCCTGTACTCAGCTTTCAAACTCAACCTTCCAAAATGCATCACCTCACATTTATCCAGGTTGAACTCCATCTGCCACCTCTCAGCCCATCTCTGCATCCTGTCAATGTCCCGCTGTAGCCTACAACAGCCCTCTACTGTCAACGACATCTCCAACCTTTGTGTCATCTGCAAACTTGCTGACCCATCCTTCAATCCCCTCATCCAAGTTATTAATAAAAATTACAAACAGTAGATGCCCAAGGACAGAGCCCTGTGGAACACCACTCACCACAGACTTCCAGACAGAATATTTTCCTTCTACTACCACTCGCTGTCTTCTGTTGGCCAGCCAATTCTGTATCCAGACAGCTAAGTTCCCCTGTATCCCATTCCTCCTGACCTTCTGAATGAGCCTACCATGGGGAACCTTATCAAATGCCTTGCTGAAGTCCATATACACCACATCCACAGCTCGACCCTCATCAACATTTCTAGTCACCTCCTCAAAGAACTCGATAAGGGTTGTGAGGCATGACCTGCCCCTCACAAAGCCGTGTTGACTGCATTTAATCAAGCCATGCTCTTCCAGATGGTCATAAATCCTGTCCCTCAGAATACTTTCTAACACCTTGCAGACGACAGACGTGAGGCTTACTGGTCTGTAATTGCCGGGGATTTCCCTATTTCCTTTCTTGAAGAGAGGAATTACATTTGCCTCTCCATTTCCACTCACCATTTGAGTGGACCTTGCCACACTGGTCACCAGATTTCTCCACACTTCTTGCCAAAACCACATCGCTGATAACCCTGTAAGATTCTGCCAAAAAACTAAAATTGTTATGTTGCAAATTTCATTTTCTCTCAGTGTTTTTCCCACTGTGCAAGCCCAGTTAATCTAAACTGTTTCTCATAAATTCCAACCAAATTTTCTCTTTCAGAAATTTTAAATCAGCACTTATTATATTTCGTAAAGGGTACCTTGACCAGAACAACTTCAAAATAAAGCAGACATGCCTTTTTCTATTCTATAAGAGTTAGCAGGACTTCTTGAATTTTGAATTTTCCTCAAATTTCAGAATAAATTATCAGTTACTTACTAAATGAAAGAATGTTAATTATATTCTCCTTCAGAAAGTCTCTTTCAGATCCAAATGGCCTCCTTTTGTGCTGTAACTACTTTGTAATTGTATGATCCTTCTCTCTACCACATAACCAAACAATTTACAACAAACCAGAATAAATTGCATTTAAGTTGTTTTTCAAACTGCTGATGCAAAACAGAGCAAAATAAATTATGTTTGTCACAGGATGTTTGGAAATAAGAAATGGAAGTGAAATTTTCATCTTATTTAAATCTCTCTATGCCCTCACCCCTTCCATATCTCAGGAATCTCCTGTGCCCTACAACCTGCTCAGACTTATATGTTCTTCCAAGGATATTTACGCATCCCTGATTTTTGTGCCTCTGCCAGTGATGACCATGCCTTCAGCTACATTGGCCCTAGCCTCCAGAATTCCATCCCTATGCCTCTCCACAGATTTGTCTCCCTTTCCCGCTTTAAGATATTCCTAGTAACATACATTTTTGACCAGGCTTTTGGTTACCTCTCTTTTGTGGCTGGGTGCCATATTCTGTTTGATCACATACCTCGGACATTTTATTGCATTAAAAGCAAAATGCAAATGCTAGCTGATGTTGAATAAATAACATAAATAATGTGTATTCACCACTAAGATATCAATGCATTGAACACGGTAGTAGAATTTAAAGCTAGATGCCAGGACATAAAATTAACATGTTGAATTGTCTGCCTGACTTTTACCAAAAATATGGTTATTTGTGTAATGTCAACAGCAATACCTTTAGTGACATATCTGCCTGCAGTATGTGAACTGTAAGCAAGGTTAATGACCTACCTTATTAATTTTGTTGGTTTTAGGCAGTGTTTGGCTGGAGTGCAGATCAGAGTACCTAGGAGGCTTCTTAAGTGGATTGTTAATATCGCATGGCACAGATTCTGTTCGCACAAGTCTTGCTGAAAATCAGAGATGGCTACAAGTGAGGAAAAAGCTATGCATATTACCATTATGATGTATGACTTAGTGAGTTATTCCATAATTAGTCACTTAACTTACTAGCAATGCCTGCTCTCCATATCAAAGCTCTCAAAAAACAAGGCAACATTGATTAGAAAATCAATTTTATTTATGTTACAATCTCAGTCCTTGGACAGCTTTTCCTAAAATGTAGTTTGGGACACCAGTGGGGCTACCAGTTTATATTTATAGGTCACAAGCTCTGTTATAGCAATGGCCATCCCAAACCCCATTTCCTCGCTCTCATACATTTTACCCTCCCACCCACTCCCAAAATGTTCTCACTATTCTCCAGTTCTCACAAGGAGCTGTGGCAATTTTCAAGCCTAAAAATGGAGCCACAGTGTATAAACATTTAGAAATCATGGTCTCAGGATTACATGAATTCTGGTCCAAAATTCAAAGTGAAGCCTTTTGGCACAGGGAAACTATTAATTTTATTATTCAATTATCAATTTTAATGATTAATTTTCCATGCACTCAGAGCCTAAAAGGTCAGGAAATTTTCAACATGGCTCCCAGACTTAGCAGGTCATAATTTGGATTTTAATGCATTTTTTTAATACAAATTGAAATGTATTTCATGAGAACAATGAAAGTATGAAAAATGAAAAACTTTCAAGGCAGCCTGCTTCTACACTGGTTATCTAAGCACTTCTTAATCAAAAGATCCATGTGCAATGGCCAATATCTTCCAGGTGCATTTTTAGAATTAATCTGTTGAAATGAACTACTTTTAAAAATAAAAATATAGGTTACGATTGCTTGTACAATTACATCATGGGATCTTCACCTTACCATTTCAAGTCACAGGGATCAGTTCTGAGTCCCTTTTTTTTGTTTGTTATTTAAATACAGATTTGGATGAGAATATAGAGGGTATGGTTAGTAAGTTTGCAGATGACACCAAAATTGGTGTTGTGGTAGATGATGAAGAAAGTTTTCTAAGATTACAAAGGGATCTTGAACAATGAATCAATGGGCTGAAAAAATGGTAGATGGGGTTCATTTTGGATAAATGCAAGATATTGCATTTTGGTACAACAAACAGGACAAAACTTATACAATTAACAGCAGGGCCTTGTACAGTGTTATAGAACAGAGGGATTTAAGGGTTCAAGTACTTAATTCATTGAAGTTTACGTCACATATAGACAGGGTGGTTAAAAAGGCATATAGCACGCTTGCCTTCATTGCTCCGTCCTTTGAGTATAGGAGTTGGGAAGTCATGTTGAGGTTGTACAGGACATTGGTGAGGCCTCTTCTGGAGTACTGTGTCCAGTTCTGGTCGCCCTGTTATAGGAAGGATATTATTAAGCTACACAGGGTTCATAAGAGATTTGACAGAATGTTGCCAGATATGGAAGGTTTGAATTATAAAGAAAGGTTAGATAGGCTGGGACTCTTTTTTGCTGGCATGTAGGAAGTTGAGAGGTGACCTTGTAGAGGTTTATAAAATCATGAGGTATAGATAGGGTTAACGGTAGGTGCCTTTTCCCTAGGATAGGGGATTACAAGAGTAGGGGGCTTTTTTAAAGGTGGAAGGAGAGAGATTTGAAAAAGACATGCAGGGCAAATGTTTTACAGAGGATGGTTCGCGTGTGAAATTAACTTCCTGAGGATATGGGCACAGTTACAACATTTAAAGTACATTTAGATAAGTACCTGAATAGGAAATGTTTGGACGGATATGGGCCAGGAGCAGGCAGGTATGTCTAGTTTAGTTTGGGATTATGTTTGGCATGGACTGGTTGGACCAAAGGGTCTGTTTTAGTACTGTATGACTCTGTGACAGCTCTATTGCTAAAGAAAGAATAGGTCAATAAATTAAATTTTTAAATGCAATCTTTTAAAGCTAAAAGATGATTGGAATTTTACTAATATTGATCAGTAAATCTTTGCATCACTGAGGCATAAGTTTTGAAATGTTGGGGACAGCTTTAGTTTCCCTGGAGGAATACTTTGTACTTTAATTTCATCAAATAGGGTACTGTACCCTGGTCAGTGATCTTCATTCCTATACTTATAGGCCTTGTAAGAGAAAAAAAACTTTGTGGTTGGAATAATTTTGTGCCTTTTTTTAGAATAGGTGAAATGTCTATTAAAGCAGTGGTACCGAGCTGTTTTGTCTTCAGGGACTTGGGACTTCTAATTGTACTTGTAAGAAATATGTTGCAAACATGCATATATCTCAGATGCTGAAACTAGTAGATCTTGGTGTTCTGATTAGAACTGATTCTCCAAGCAGACAGTGCTACTTTGACTCGTACTTTTCTAACTCAAATGGAACATGCTAAGAAATAAAATCAAAACAAATTGTTGTTCTAGTCTGAAGGACGACTTTCCCAGAGCTCAGGGCTGCATTTACACAAATAACTGCAGTTTGATCAGCTGCAATTACTCTGTACAAAGGCAACAAGGATAAAAAGCATCTGGACTCACTACAAATTTGCATTTATAGCTTTCAAATTAACGCTCAGATGATGAAAGTCAGAGGAGCTGATTTTGGGGACATTTGCCCAAATGACAAAGTAGCTCTACATTTCTTCTTTAATATTTGGTCTAGGGATCAAACAAAATGAAACTGCATTTATAATGCTATTGTATTGGTCTGGATTCTGGAAAATGGGCCCTTTGCTGAATCTGGTTTGGTTATGTTGGCAGCGCAGTCATAAATTTCATATGAGGGAGTCAGATTTAGCACCAGGTTATTCATGAGTAGTGATATCTGGGAGTACAACAACTTGACAGTTATGGTGGTCTGGATTTAATGCTCAGTAGCAAAGTGATGATGCTTGCCATTGACCTCAAAGAAAGCTGCCCACCAAAGTCTAGCAATCTCTGTGATGTGGATTTCCCCCATTCTGGCATTAGTTTAAAATCTGGCACCATATTAAGGGGGTATCTAGACATCAAACAACAATGATGTCATCTGTAAGAGTAAACAGCCAAAAATATTGAAGTATTCTTATAAACAGCAAATCAGGATGTAAAATTATTTTACTTAGGTTTAAAAGTATTTTTATTTGTGGTTTAGAGATAGCAAAATGAAATGATGGTGCACACATACAGAATAAAGTTCCAAGCTAACATTTCATAAACAATATTTAGACGTCCTATTTTAAAAATGTGGATACTTTTGTTGTAACAGAGAAACCTTTTGTTCAACAAACTTCTTTTCTGGGCCATAAAAGCTTTTAGCAATAATTTTGAACTTAGAACACCATTAAACCTTTTATTTGGGTTTATACACTGAAACTGGTAACATGAAAGGGCAAATACTTGTCAGTCCAGTGATTTTTATCTGATTGCAATCTGAGGAGCTTTTGTAGGTTACCCTATGAGGATGAGTAAAATTACTGACAGCAGCTTCTGGATTTCTATATTTACTGTGTATGTACAGCCCCCAGAAGTTGATGTGAACACTGACAGAGCTGCCTGATCAGCATATTCTGATGGATCTTAAAATCAATTATGTGTACTGTGCCCTTACTCAATAAAATGCATGCATTTAACATAAAGAAAAATACACTTATATGTTTACAAAATTGAACGATGCAATGGTTTTTAAAATTTAAGTTAAAGCTCTCACAGAGGCAGTCGCAAATGAACTACATTATTTAAAAAGAAGAATGCAACGAAAAGGAACTGGTAAGGGGCCCAATGACTCATTGACAAAGGACTGTGAAGATACAGAAATAACTAAGTCTTTTTTAATTTGATTCATAAAATTCAAAAATGGCATAATCACTTTATTTGTCCCCAGCATTTAACAATGGAGGAACAGATAAGTGGCACATTTCAAAGTCAAAATACAAGTAATTATTACAACATACAAATGTATTAACCTCACCTCCACGATGAATGATGAGTAAATGACAAGGTGGGGCTTCTTTGGTGCATTTGTTGTGGCATTTTAACCTAATGAAAGAAGAAGTGAAAGAAAACTATTCATACAGGAAGTTGATTTGATATTAGATCAACGTCAATGGCATGCTTATATGGTTCTCTCTGTTGTCTATTTTCTCAAGGTTGCTTACTTTTTAAGCTACCTTGGTTTATGGTGTGTTTAGGTATTCCCAAAATTACGGTCCAATCCACTTGCTGATAGTGATGACAGATTGGCCTTTTAGATATTTGCCAATTGCTCGCTTGCTATGATATACATTGGGCCAAGCCAGCACCTCTGGGGAAGGTGATCAATCCCTCCAGATTTGTAGCAGTTTTGCATGTCTCAGCAGAAAACACCAGCTAATTCCTCACATCGAAACAGAAAGATCATTCAGAATACTAGTCCATGACTACCAAAACCAATGGAAAACAGCAGGAAGAGGGGTATTGGTCAGATTCTCAGTATAGTTGAGTTCAATTCCATACTCTAGCTCTGATCTGGATAGCGAACTCTGGGATCCTACTCTGGGGCTTTGTGGCAAATGTTTTTAATTCAGAATCTGGTTATTATAATATTCATTTGGACAAAAAAAAGCTGGAAAAGCACATTAGGGGCAATTGTGCATAACCCACTCACTGAGACAGCAAAGTAAATAGAATGGGATATAGGAAGGCAACCTCTCCATTGCAATCACACACGCACCAGTCACATTCAATCCATAAGTTTTCCAAACTGCCAAAGAATAACATATAAGAAGGTAATTTGTTAATTTTGTGCTGTGAGGCTAAGCCATGCATGTTCGAAATAGCACATCCCAGGGTTCACAAAATGTATCTAGGGCTCAGTGTGTTGCTCTGCCAATGGTCAGAGTCATACCCCTTTATCCATCTGTTAAGACTTATGTAATGGCAAAACTGGACAACTATTATAAGCTTTATATTTTGGCAGGTGTACACTAAATGAAAGCCTCATCAATCTATGTAACTATCTGAATCACTGTTTCAACATGTTGATAATATGTTCCACCATAAATCAGCGGCCACTTGTCTGAAAATATCATCAATTTTTACTCCCACATTAAACCATGGACTGGTATTCTTTTCTGCTCATTAAGACATTGGGTTGGTGTAAGAGTAGGGACATCCACATGCATGCATTCATGCGCTCCAAAAAAATGGATAACATGCTTGTATAATTTTCATTAAGTGAGTGGTGAAAAGTTTGCCAAGATGTTAATGCCTCTGTCACCCAATGTATGAATTAATGCATTGTTCTTTAATTGTTCTGGTAAGAGGCAAGTTGCTACATGTAAACTTGGCAGATGTAAAAAAGATATAATTCCTTGTTATGAACAGCGTGCTGACAAATCAACCTGATTACACCAGGGCTTCAAATATTGCAAACGTGTAAATTAGCTCATTGACTTGTGCCCATTCTTTGCTGGGAAATGCTGCAGTCATCAGATGGCATCACAGCAAACAGGAACAACTGTAAGGAGTATCATCCTCTAATGTCCAAGAGAAAATTGCAAACTTGGGAATAAATAGCACAAACGATTTCAGCAGGACTTCATCCCCCTTTGTGATATAGTCTGAACTCAGTCTGATTTTAAATTAAAATGTTGAGTCTAATTTACCTTGCGATCCTTAGTTGTCAAAATATGATCTCTAAGGTTAAACTTGCAAGTCTGTACTCCGAGTAAAATGAATGACCATCTGATTATTCTACCTCAGAAGCCATATCTCATACTCTGGGGTGTAGTCCATCTGGTTCATGTGATTTATCCATCTGCAGGCCATTCAGATTTTCTAGCACCTTCTCGTTGGTGATGGCCACCATACTCAAGTCTACCCCCTCACTCTCTTGAATGTTTGGGATATTACTCATGTCTTCCACCGTAAAGACTGACACGAAGTAATTATTCAGTTCCTCAGCCACTTCCTTGCTCCCCGTTACTATCTCTTAAGCATCACTTTCCAGTGGCCCAATTCCACTTTTGCCTCCCCTTTGCCCTTTCTATATCTAAACAAACTCTTACAGTCTTCCTTCATATTACTGGCTAGCTTACACTCATATTTAATTTTCTCCTTCCTTATTTCTACTTTGTTGCCCTCTCTTGGACTTTGTAAGCTTCCCAATCCTCTGGTTTCCCAACTGTCTTTTGCCGCATTATATGCTTTTTCTTTTGCTTTTATGCTATCCCTGACTTCCCTAGTCAGCCATGGTTGCCTCATCCTCCCTGTACCATTTTTCCTCAGGATGAATCTCTGCTTTGTCTCCTGAATTATTCCCAGAAATCCCTGCCATTGCTGTTCCGCTGTCTTTCCTGCTCAGCTCCTCTCCCAGTCAATTCTACCTAGCTCCTCCCTCACGCCTCTGTCTAGTTGTCTTTATTCAGTTGTAATACTGTTACCTCTGATTCTATCTTCTCCCTTTCAAATTGCAGAGTAAATTCAATCATATTATGATCACTGCCTCCTAAGGGTTCCTACACCTTAAGCTCCTTTATCAAGTCTGCCTCATTGCACAACACTAAATCCAGTAGTACCTGTTCCTGGATTAGTGGTGCTGGAAGAGCACAGCAGTTCAGGCAGCATCCGAGGAGCAGTAAAATCGACGTTTCGGGCAAAAGCCCTTCATCAGGAATAAAGGCAGAGAGCCTGAAACGTGGAGAGATAAGCTAGAGGAGGGTGGGGGTGGGGAGAAAGTAGCATAGAGTACAATAGATGAGTGGGGGAGGGGATGAAGGTGATAGGTCGGGGGCGGGGAGAGGGTGGAGTGGATAGGTAGAAAAGAAGATAGGTAGGTAGGACAAGTCATGGGGACAGTGCTGAGCTGGAAGTTTGGAACTAGGGTGAGGTGGGGGAAGGGGAAATGAGGAAACTGTTGAAGTCCACATTGATGCCCTGGGGTTGAAGTGTTCCAACGCGGAAGATGAAGCGTTCTTCCTCCAGGCGTCTGGTGGTGAGGGAGCGGCGGTGAAGGAGGCCCAGGACCTCCATGTCCTCGGCAGAGTGGGAGAGGGAGTTGAAATGTTGGGCCACAGGGCAGTGTGGTTGATTGGTGCGGGTGTCCCGAAGATGTTCCCTAAAGCGCTCTGCTAGGAGGTGTCCAGTCTCCCCATTGTAGAGGAGACCCCATCAGAAGCAACGGATACAATAAATGATATTAGTTGATGTGCAGGTAAAACTTTGATGGATGTGGAAGGCTCCTTTAGGGCCTTGGAAGGAGGTGAGGGAGGAGGTGTGGGCGCAGGATTTGCAGTTCCTGTGGTGGCAGGGGAAGGTGCCAGGATTGGAGGGTGGGTTATAGGGGGACGTGGACCTGACCAGGTAGTCACGGAGGGAACGGTCTTTGCAGAAGGCGGAAAGGGGTGGGGAGGGAAATATATCCCTGGTGGTGGGGTCTTTTTGGAGGTGGCGGAAATGTCGGCAGATGATTTGGTTTATGCGAAGGTTGGTAGGGTGGAATGTGAGCACCAGGGGCGTTCTGTCCTTGTTACGGTTGGAGGGGTCGGGTCTGAGGGCGGAGGTGCGGGATGTGGATGAGATGCGTTGGAGGGCATCTTTAACCATGTGGGAAGGGAAATTGCGGTCTCTAAAGAAGGAGGCCATCTGGTGTGTTCTGTGGTGGAACTGGTCCTCCTGGGAGCACATACGGCGGAGGCGGAGGAATTGGAATATGGGATGGCATTTTTGCAAGAGGTAGGGTGGGAAGAGGTATAATCCAGGTCGCTGTGGGAGTCGGTGGGTTTGTAAAAGTGTCAAGTCGGTCGTCATTAATGGAGATGGAGAGGTCCAGGAAGGGGAGGGAGGTGTCAGAGATGGTCCAGGTAAATTTAAGGTCAGGGTGGAATGTGTTGGTGAAGTTGATGAATTGCTCAACCTCCTCGTGGGAGCACGAGGTGGTGCCAATGCAGTCATCAATGTAGCGGAGGAAGAGGTGGAGAGTGGTGCCAGTGTAATTATGGAAGATCGACTGTTCTATGTAGCCAACAAAGAGACAGGCATAGCTGGGGCTCATACGTGTGCCCATGGCTACCCCTGTGGTCTGGAGGAAGTGGGAGGATTCGAAGGAGAAATTGTTAAGGGTGAGGACCAGTTCAGCCAAACGAATGAGAGTGTTGGTGGAAGGGTACTGTTGGGGACGTCGGGAGAGGAAAAAACGGAGGGCTTGGAGGCTCTGGTCATGGAGGTATTACCTGTTCCCCAGTGGGCTCCACCACAAGCTGCTCCAAAAAGCTATCTCATTGACATTCCACAAATTCCTTTCCTTGCAATCAACTACTAACCTGATTTACCCAGTCCACCTGCATATTGAAATTCCCACATGATCATTGTAACTTTGCCTTTCCTATCTCCTGGCGTATCTTGCACCCCAGCTCCTGACTACCATTTGAGGCCTGTACATAACTCCAACTATGGATTTTTTACCTTTGTGGTTGTTCAATTCTTCCCACATGGATTCTACACAATCTGACCCTACTTTGTTTCTTACTATTGATTTAATTTCATTTCTTACTAATAAGGCCACCACAACTCCTCTGCCCATCTGCCTATCTTTTCCATAGTATATATATCCTTGAATATTCAGCTTCTAATCCTAATCCCCTGGCAGCCAGGTCTCCGTGGTGCTCACCATGTCATACCTGCCAATTTCGATCTGCGCCACAAGCTCATTTACCTTATAATCTTTATACCGCATGCATTCAGATATAACACCTTCAGTCCTGTATTAACCTCTTCTCATTGTCGTTCGTTTGTCCAGTGAGACCTTTATGGTAGATTTAGATGCTGTAGGAATTGAACCTGGGTTGTTGGTACCACTGCACTGCAAACCAGCCAGCCAGCTGAGTTAATCAACTCTGACATTAAGTATATTTCAAATTTACTTCACTGACCGTAAAGCATCAAAGTCTTTCTTTTTCTTTTACATTACCACTAGTGTGAACTGAAGTAATTATATCACAAGTTATCTGGTTTGGTTACATACTTGCAGTTTTTACATTTCAAGCCAAAAAGCATCCCTTTCCCACAAACTGTGCAGGTCTGAGACATCCAATACTTGGTGGAAAATCTACAAGAAAAATAATTAGACATCAAACACTGAAATCAATTTTTTAAAATTTGATTTAAACAAAACTAAAGTGACCAGGAAAGGTGTAAAGGAAAATGAAAAGCACATGATCAAATGTTAATTTGTATAATGTAAACTGTAAAACAACTCATTGTAAGGTGATTAAGATACATTATTTTGAAGTATTGTGAGTTTGTAAATGTTAAGGAATCAGAATATTATTTGATTATGTTAAAATAGCATAATCCAGCATGGAATTTCGACTTTTGAAAGCATATCTCTACTGCCATAGTATGTTACAGACATGAACTTAGTTTACCACTGAGGTGAACTGCAGACACATTCCCTTAAAATTTCCTAAAAAAAAAACCTCCAAAATTCGTACTTCTCCTATCTGCAGACTGTATAGTGCTGCATCCATTCAATTGATATTGGTAGAGAGAAACCCTGTGGAAAAAGTTTCCAATAAATTAGAACAGCAATCGACAGGAGAGGGTGAGAAAAGATCTATATGGCCCACCAGGTCCATTCTTTGCCAAAACTGTAAAAATTAAGAAATGTTTGCACAACAGCTTCTGTCACAGGCTCACCAACAACTGAATCAAGAATAGATGCAAATTATTGTAATTGATGAGTTCAATGGCCCACAGCAACAAAGTCTAAACAGACATAGCAGGAACTTTAACAACAGACCATAAATAACTTGGGCAATGAAAACTAGTACAAGATGTCTGAGTCCTTCACACCCTATCATTTCATTGACCTCAATTCCTATTTTGGTTTAAAGAAATCAAGTGGTTAGACAGGAGTAAAGCAGGGATCTAACCCATTCTTGATTTGACTGGCTGCAATTTTAAAATGCAGGTAATAAGCACGGCTTTCCTGAGTTCCTTTCTATTATCATCAGTGTGCGACCAACAAAACTCAATGAGCGATTTTAATACCAATCGAGGTGTTGGATGGTTTCGCTTCAAGGTCAAATCTGCTGACGACAGTAGCCATCACCCAATGAGAAAAGCTTTTTTTTAGATTTTCTGTGAGGTAGCAAGAGTAGAAACATAGGAGGAAACTGTTTCCATTAAACCCCACCTTCCACCCCCCCCATTGCAGCTTCCCACCATTTGATAGGCACTCGCCTCCCAGAGCTTTCCAAAGGCATGAATCAATGCCTGGGCCAGTTGCTGTGGTTCGCTCTGGTATCTGCCAGCTGCCTGCACCCTCACTCCTAGGGATTCCTCTCACCTTCAGGTGATAATCTGATTTATGCGTGCATGTAAGGAATGGGAGCCAAAATGTATCAGCATCAATTTAAAAGGTTTTTGCTCATCCTGTAGGAAACCCACACAGACACGGAGAGAATGTGCAAACCCCACACAGTCGTCCGAGGCTGGAATCGAACCCGGGTCTCTGACGCTGTGAGGCAACAGTGCGAACCACTGAGCCACTGTGTCGTCCAAAAATGTTGTAATTGTACCAGCCTCCACCACTTCCTCTGGCAGCTCATTTCAAACATGTACCACCCTCTGCGTGAACAAGATGCCCCTTAGGTCCCTTTTAAATCTTTTCCCTGTCACTTTAAACCTATGCCCTCTAGTTTTGAACTCCCCTACTCTGGAGAAAAGGGCTATTCACCTTAACCATTTTGCAGACACTGGAGCAGCCATGGAGCGATCACAAAGGTGTGCACTCCTGTCCAGATCTGGAACCTGCTCAGAGACTGAGGAATTTAATTGCCCTGATGGGGACTGTGGATGTCGGTAACCTGGCAGGCACCGTCTACCCTGAGACTGCCACTGCTGCTAAAATCTGTAGGTGACAGGAAGACATTGGGCTCCCCTCCAATGCGTTCTATTGCTATTTATCAGTTCTTCCCTGTCATGTGCATCTCCAGAGGGCAGGTGAAATCCAGCCCAATATGTGACATGTAAAAACAAAAACTGATCATCCCTTTAAGCTCGATGGTGCCAAGACAGGTAGACTAAGAATATCTATGGGTTAATCACTCTTCTGTGCCATGTTAGACAATTTCAGCAATTTAGAGAGGACTGGCAGTACATCCTCTGCATTCCAAGGTTAGTAAAGGAATAATTATTATCTGTAGACTGGAGATTTAGGTTCAGAGTCTTGCTTGCAAACAACCCCAATTCAATCACAATACAGGAGACATGTCAAGAATCATCAAAGCAAGTAATGTATTAGAGGATTGGAAGTATATCTCAACAAATATATACACATAAACAGAAGTTCAACATATTTATTTTCAGTGTGGAACTTTACTAACGCCTTGTGTGAGGTCAGGGGTTAAAAGAACATGAGCAAAGTTATCTGGCAGAGCTGAGTTAATATTAAGTTTTCTTTCCATTTATCTTGTTACAAGAAGAACAATTGATCACTTAATGTATTATAACAAAATACAGGTCAACAGCAAATATACTGACCCATTACAATCCTAAAACAAAAGGAAACCCTGTGATATTGAAGAAAATACTTTTTTTCTTTCCAAATAGCTTAAAAGAGAGAATTTAAAAATTAAGATTTTTTTCCAAAAACCATTGCCAAACTAATCATTTTTCTTGCTGACATTGCATGAGGCAAAGTCTGGAATAGTTTTATTTAATAAAGTGAGAGTATTACACCACATGGATTACCCTCTGCTCTGCTAGGTGTGCTATAAATGTCAAGGCACATTTCTAGAGAACAAAATTCTGACCTTGAAGTGTGTTTCAAAACCTAAACTTAAATTTTATTCCTTGTCAAAAAAGTGGGAGTAGCCCTAAATATCTTGGCCATGTTTGGGGTGAATTAATTTGGCAGTTGTTGAAGGACTTCAGAAATATTTTGAGACATTTATTCTCAGAAAGATTTCACTACTCCTGGTGAGAACAGCTTGCTGTTGGCTTGCTGATAAAATCATTAACACTCCTGGCCCACACTGTAATAACAACTCATTGCATTGTTTTATAGTGTAAATGTTACAGATTGCTACTCTCTGAGAGAACATTTCTTTTATTTATTGAACATTTCCTTTGGATTAGATGAAGTGGCACTAATTGGAAATGTTACACAGAGATCATAAGGATGGCTAATGCAGAACATCAACATATCACAAGGGTGGGGTAGGATTTACTCTTCAATGATTGAGTTCAGGCCCATCAAGAATTCCAAGCACAATGCTCTGCACCTTGAAATGACAATTGAAAGAATGAAAAATCACTATGAATAATAAACACTGAAAGAAACAAAACAAGTAAAAGAAATGGAGAGAGGAAAATCTGAAATACAGAGAAAGAAATTAGAGAAATCGGGAGTAGAAACTTGTAGGGGTTTGAGTGATATAGGATAGGGCAAGATGTACAGCACAATCAGGCAACAAGTGCTGGGAGTCCACGTGACATCTTTTGTATTTTTCTCAAGTGGTATGGCGAGATCCTTGTTTAACTTAATTAACAGTAATTATCATTTATAATGCAATAGCTCATTAAAATTCAGCCTCCCATCTGATCTAATTTGCGAAACAAACTCAATGTCGGGAAAGGTCAGCATGAAAACCAGAGTTAGCACCCGGCGGACTCAGTTCACTGCTTGCTCTGAAGGACCTCCATGTTAGAAATGAGGGATAAAAATCACAGGATACACTCAATGCGCACCAGTAGCATACATCCCACATTCACATGTACTGGCATCGGATATGTGCCTGCCTCAATAAACCCTAATGGCACATCTCCAAGCCACTTACACAATTCTGTATTTCAATGCTTCCCCTAGGGCTGCAACTATCATTGTTATGCTGCAGCAAGGTCACTCAGGGATAAGCACTCAGCCCGTGGACGGGACCAGATTCTTCACTTACTCTCATAGCATTCATTTAACTCTAAACCTGTTTGTTCACAACATCTGTGTCTCACCTTGCCTTTTTGCATCTTGCCCTCTCAGCCAGAGATGGTAGGCTCATATCACTGCTATTTTGCCTTGCTGTTTAACAGAGATACAAAGCCAGGATATTTATATCATATTAAATATTGCCATATTTGTCAGCAGTGATCAGTCAAGTCAAGCGGATAGCCTTCACTCAAGAAATCTCAGCACAGTAAGTCAAGGGCAGCCTCTGATAACAGTCAAAGGCCTGGTCTGACCAGTCAGAATCAGGTTCCTCTCTGCATAAGAGTTGAGGCTAAATGCAGAGCAGCCCACTACTTCTCTTGAGTCTTTCTGCTATATTGTGGAGATGTTACCTGCCTGGAATGAGAGAGGGGCAGGTATTACAGAGGATGAAATTGGATGGCACAGCTATTACTGGTGGTATACGTGGGGGTGGGGGGGGGGGGGGGGGGGGTGGGGGGAGAGGTGGGTGGGAATGATGGTGATGGTGGAGGGGTGTTCCGTCTGAGTGAGTAAACAATATGGAGACATGCAGGGTGAGTGGTGTCGGGGACTGGACTGGGGTGGAGGATAGCGAATGAGGGAAGATGCTACAGGCAATAATGAGAGTGGCATGAGTCTTGGTGGGAGGTGGCATAGGACCACAGTTAGAATGAGCATGAGGCATGAGAGAAAAGATAGTGGAACTTTGCATGGTAGAGTGCGGAAGGTGCTGGGTATTTCTCCAGAGAGCTGAGAATGCTCTAATCCTGGTGGAAACATCGACCAGGCTGGCATGGTATGGTCCTTGGGAGGAGGTAGTCCTGCCATAGGACAAGCTTATTCAGCAGGACCTCCAGGACCATGCCTGCAAAGTGAGGTGCTTATGTCCCCTTGTCTGCCATGTCCTGGACAATGTCAGAAATTGTGCAAGGCAGCCCTGGACTGAGAGTGCTTGTCTGGGTATACAAAGGGTGCATAAAGATGCCAGGGATCAAGGAATGCCAGTCATTGGCCAGATGGAAATCTGCTGAATGGTGAGTTGTTCCAGATAGGGTCGGAAATCAGACGTGAGAGACACCGTAGCGGCATGGTAGGTAATTAATGAGGTAAGTTTGGTAACATATGGTGAGAGAACCCACTGAGCCTCATTGTAATAAATCCTCCAAAAACTTCAATGCAATTCAGAGTTATCCAAGAAAATATAAGATTCAGCCCAGAAAGTTCAAAAGTTCAGAATGATCTTGAGACAGAAATAACAGAGGTTTAAATGAAATGGAGAGATGAGTGAGATCAAAATGGGAACGAAGCTAGACAAAACTGAAGAGGGAGGAAGGTATTTTTAAGTCAAACATCATTTAATGAGTTTGGCCTTCATAATGTAACTACTCAAGACTCATGAGATTTAATTTACTTTTTTGAGGAAGTCCTGCAAGTTGGTAGGAACAGTGGAGTAACATCACTCTGGTACAGCTAATTTTGGTGCCAATGATTTCTTGAGGTTTAACAGTTCAAGGAAAATGCACTGTAAGAAACTAAGGAATGATTTAAAGCTAATGCTTAGCATTACTGTTTTGCCAGTGCAACTATAGCTGATATTTTTGTGGGTAAGGTTTGTTAAGACTTGACAAGTTATATACCTTACCTGTGTTTAATTGAATTCCCCAGATCTCTACGAGGAATCTGTGGGGACCATCGAGGCACTGACAATGTATCTAACAAAGGGAGAAGAAGACAAAATCAAATTAGATAATTGGTTCTAAATTCTAGATACAAAGCAAAGCAACAGCAATATTACAGTATTATTTACTTCAGAAATATATAAATGAAGCATACTTTTATATTTATGTAAATGAGGTGTTCTTAAATTCAATTTTCTTAAAATATGTATAGAATAATTAACACAGCAGATAATAACATTTGTGATCTATATTCTTGATAAAAACATGTAAATCTTCAAGTATGGCACATTGTTATTTAAAATTCATTTTGCTCCAGAGAGCAACACTGCTGACACGTCACGAGCAGCACAAGAAAAAGTCTACCTGCTCTCTTCATGCTGTGAGCACCAACTAATGCTTAATATACTCAAGTGTGAGTTGAAGGGTTTGTACATTCTAAAAAGCAGCAAAATAAACGTGGTGATGCTTCTATCTGTTTTATTAGGGTCAATTACCATCTATAATTGGAACCATTTTCAACCTGACAGGGAAAGTCTCACCAAACTTTCAAACATTACTAATACATGTTATGTATATGAGAATATGAAAAGGATTAATCTCACTGGGACATATTTGAAATCCTTCAAGTGAAGTGTTTTGCTGCCTGTAACATATGTACTTGAGTTTATTATTCCTCCAAGTGGAACAAGTACTTCAGGTTCGCTTCTTACATAATTGCAAAGCATCTAAGCACAAAGTCTGCAGAATAAAATTAGCTTCAAGAATCAACTTCGATGGTGGAGGACCAGACAGCAAGAATACTTAAAGAGGACAAAAATATCTTGCCACAAAAACTGTCCACAAGTCTGATCAAAACACTTGAGGATTTAACTTGCTTTTCGCATCCTCCATTTCACCACCACTATGCTCAACTTCCCTCATCTTCTTCATCATGCTGAGCCCTCATTAGTATTCCTTCAAGCAATACATTACACACAGGCATTAGATAAATTGTGGCTGGAATATTCTGAGGAGAGATCCAGCATTAGTATTGATCCAGCGTATATGTATCTTAGTGATGCCATCTGGTCTTCTAATGAGTTTATTTTCAGAATATAAGTCTCCTCTTGCAGTAGTCCTCTGCCAAAGCAAGATTTCTGACTCTAGATGTGGATATGAGGGTACCAAAAGTTGACACAAAGTGACTTTTCAGCACTGTGTTTGGCTTGATATCCTTTCAAATGATTATTTTCTTCTTCCTCTATAAAGCTCAAATAAAGGGTATTCCTGCCAGAAAACATGATGCTGACAAAACAAAATTTATCAAAATCTGTAAGGCATACCAGGGGTTTAGTGGTTAAATACATCTGCATCAAGATTCAGGAAGCCTGACACCATCCAGGACAATAATTCACTTGCAGTCTCCCATCCATCAGCTTTAGCATTCATTCCTTCCACCAACACTGCACTGTGACTGCAGTGAAAACTACATAGAGGAAGAACAGTAATAACAAAGGTTGATTTGACATAGTTTCTCAAACCTGTGACCTCTACCATCTTGAAAGTCAAGGGGTGCATGGAAATACCTTCACCATCTTCAAGTCACATTTGCTCTTGGACAACATGGTCAATGTATCAAAATCTCAGAATGCCTACCTAACTGTGGTGGCAACTACACCTCAACGACTGCAGTGATTCAAAAAGAAGTTCCACCACTAAATAGCAACCTTGCCAGCCCATATCCCAAGAATACAATTAGAAAGGTAGAAAGCCAATCAAGAGGGCATTGAGAAAACTGATTAAGAAACATGTTAAGAATATTAATTTTCTTGAGTCCTTTAAATTGATTTTCACACATTTATCATACCTTAATGCTAACTGCAGGTTCTGTGGGTGCTCAGGAAATTGGGTGCAGCACGATAGTTGGGGCTGATTGTAAGGTTCAAATGGAGTTCCTTCTTTTTCAGGCAGGCACCTTTCATGTCAGTGCTTTCTGTTCCTAAAAGTGTGCATGTGATTCAATGTAAAAGTCTCTCACCCATCTTCCCAACCTAAGTCTGCTGATTTATTCCGAAGCAAATCGGATTAAAAATTCACTCCAATATCTCATCTTCTCACAAATATTACCTATATATCTTAGGGACATCATTAGTGTATTTAAAAAAACACATTCAAACTTAAAGTAAATCTTATTGTGCAGAATGTATGTTAGATAGTGTTTTTGTTAGGTACATGGGGGAATAAGCATTTATAAAGATAATCTGGAAACTTTGGAACTTTATGTTCCTTGTAGTGTTGTCAATAGTACTCCAACTAAATTAAGCAGCATCACACTGTACTGCTCCCTTAGGTTATTAGCTTTAGTAAAATCTTTGACAATTGTCATATGTTCTACATTGAATCTGACTAAGTGTAAGTTTGATAGATCTAACTTGTGTCTCTCCATTCACATAGAAAATTAATGGCAGCATCCTACCCATGGTTAAGTAGTCTGTGTGCTTGACTATTCTAATGAGGTTCAAAAGCATATATTATTTTTAGAAATCCAGCTTCAGATTTTGTTTCTGCATTAAAACAATGAAGTCAAATCCAAATGACAGATCAATGTAACATGTGGAGAAAGGAGATAGCTCCTGAGCTGGTGGAGATCAGTTGGCTTTTCAATCTTTCATTCACAGCCTCAAGCTGTTCAGCTACCTGAGAACCAATCATAGTTTTGGCAGGGTAGAGGGCCTTTGTCACTGATCACCAGTCATTATTCCACAGACCAATCAGATACTTGTTGCCAACTGAATCTCCATTTGTACACATCCCTTGGATCTAACACATCTGCAAAGTACACCAATTACTGCTTGAACAAGTAGCTATATAAATGGTGCTTACAGGAGGGTCAGGTTGCTGGCTTTTAAAAGTGTAGTGATCATTCAGCATTTCTTGGTTTTAAAATAGCTCTTTTCCTATTTCAGCACACAATTAAAAATACAGAAAGACAGAAAAGCACTGCCTTTACAACATTTACATAAACACTGACTGAAACTGTGTGAGAGTTAGGAGGTATATGCTGGCCAAGTTTCACTTTGTAAATAAATACAACTGAGTAAAGTTTGGCTCCCATCTTCATCAATTGAATTACAATCCAGAAGCAGGGTTAAATTCGTAACCCTGGGGTAGAGGGCTGATTTTGGGTGGTTTGTCACCTACCTGTGGGGATATCTGACTGAAAACAAAAAATGCCGGAAATCACAGCAGGTCAGGCAGCAGAAGATACAGCAAGCTAACATTTCAAGTCTAAATGACACTTCATCAGAGCTCCACGTCAGTTCTGAAGAGTTATTTAGACTTGAAACTATAGCTTGCTCTTTTCTCCATAGATACTGCCTGACCCACTGTGATCTCCAGCATCTTTTATTTTCAGTACAGATTCCAACATCTGTAGTAAATTGTTTCTACATGAAGTCTAATTCCTGAGTTTGGGGTAATTCTGATGATGGAGCAGTTTTGGGACCAAAAGGAAGTATTCCTGCTCCTTCAGAGCCACATGGAATGCCACAGAGACATTTGTCTTCTCCGACAGATTGTCCTTGCCTGTTGCAGCTTTCCTGCTGTCCTGGGAATTGGAGAGTTGTGGATGAGATCCAACGAACAGTGCAGGAAACCTAGGGTTCTGTTTCTGGGTTGCTCCATGCGCCATAGTATTTTAATTTGCTATTTACTTTAAGCTTTACACATCTTGTCTGGACAAGAAAATACAAAGGTCAGCAGATTGGAGCCACATCCCTCATATACTTGGAGTTCTTGCCCAATTAATACTCCCACTTGCACACAACCTCTTTCTCTTATTAGGATAAAGGTCTTTATTATTGGAATTCCAGGGATTAAAAAGTGCATTATATGCAAAGTTTTAAACAACACAATATAGCATAAATCTTGTAATTTAAAATCTGGAAGTGTTTTGCATCATTGCACAAAACTCAGCAATACTCTTTTCTGCTAGACCAATGGCAGATGAATGGTTTATTCTGAGATATCATTACCCGTTGCCTGAAGATATGGATGTAAATGAAGGAGAATAAGACTGGTTCTTAGCTTACAGTGTAAAATCTCTTCTGATTTAACAGATTGTAAATATTTTTCACATTTACAGCCTGCAATATTGCAATGTGCTAATACAATTATGATATTGCTTTCAATCTGCAATACAACTTAACATCCTCAGAAACGTATCCTGAATTTATAATAAGATGGTGAGAATGTTAGTTGTATGGAACAGAATATATTCAGGTATCTCACAATATGCCTCAATACTAACCAGTATGACATTTTCCCATTTCTCATTAATGGCCATCTCTGAAAATGCCAATTCATTAGATCATGTTCACTCCAAATTAAATCGTGACTGATCATGCCATGCTTATCTCACCCGATGTTTTTAAAACTGGCCGTGATAGGAGACAGTTAGCACATCATTCTGGGTTAGTTTCAATTCCAGTTTGACAGTTGAAAGGTGTTGATGTCAATGTGCTAACAAGTAACCTGGATATAACGTTTCAGTACTCTTTTCAAAGGTCAGAAAAAAATAGTCTGCAATAAATCAATAGCATAAATTAAGTCTACTACAGAGTTATAGATTAAATGCAGGCTGAATACTCACATACATAGGCTCATGAGCAAGAAAACAGCCCACATATAAATTGTGAGTTTTTGAGAATTAAAACAATCCTGCTAATGAAAGGTTAAACTTCACATATTTCATCATTGTTAAACAGTATATATAAGAAATTTTGTCAATTCTTTAAAGTCAATAGCCCTTAATGAGTGAAAATAAAATGGTTTACTGAAAATTGCATCCAAGAGTTATGATTCTTTTAGGTCCAGATATTCTTTTATGTCCCAGATACTAAAATCCAATCGAATTTGAATTTTACTGTTTTGGATGACATCAAACCAATGAAATGATCAGATGTTTTGGACATTTTGAACAGTTGGCAGGAGAACAGCAAAGAACAGCCAAGCACCAGACTGCCAGGAGATAGCAGTCTGGTGCTTAGCTGCTCTTTGCAGTTCTCCCGCCAACTGTTCAAAATGTCCGAAACATCTGATCATTTCATTGGTTTGATGTCATCCAAAACAGTAAAATTCAAATTCGATTGGATTTCAGTATCTGGGGCATAATTTAAACTGGTTGGCCAAATATGAATTTGTTTTGTACCATGTCAATGCAGCTCCAGCTATTTGTTTCAGCCAAATGTTACATTTTTACATTTTTCAGCACACTCTGTGCCTCTCGAGGTCCATGCCAGCTTCTACTCTCTCTTAAAGGTATAGTATACACCTACACCTTAATAACTCCTGTACTTAAAGATCTGAGCAGTGAAGGCAAGCATGCAAAATGCCTTCTTTACCATCCTGTTTACATGTGACACAGACTTCAAAGAATTATGTACCTGTATATGAATGAAATGGCTCCAAGGAGAGAGAAAGTACAACAGCAACAACAATTAGGAAGATATTTGTGCCTGTATGTCAAATTATTAAATAAATGTACTGATCTAAAACATTACTTAATTTAAATGATAAATTAATCATAATTTAAATAATTGTTTAAAACATGTGGATCTTAACAATTCAAAAACTCAGCCTTTGATAGCTCATAGTTAAGAAGGTTTATTGCAAGATAATTGGCAGTCTGCAAAGTTTCACTACACCCAGAGAATATCAACAATAACTTGTATTTATATACCATATTGCCATTAATTTACTAAAGCATCTTAGAGTCATAGAGATGTACAGCATAGAAACAGACCCTTCGGTCCAACCCCTCCATGCCGACCAGATATCCCAACCCAATCTAGTCCCACCTGCCAGCACCTGGCCCATATCCCTCCAAACCCTTCCTATTCATATACCCATCCAAATGCCTCTTAAATGTTGCAATTGTACCAGCCTCTAACACATCCTCTGGCAGCTCATTCCATACACGTACCACCCTCTGTGTGAAAAAGTTGCCCCTTAGGTTTCTTTTATATCTTTCCCCTCTCACCTTAAACCTATGCCCTCTAGTTCTGGACTCCCCAACCCCAGGGAAAAGACTTTGTCTATTTATCCTATCTATGCCCCTCATAATTTTGTAAAACTCTATAAGGTCTCCCCTCAGCCTCTGACACTCCAGGGAAAACAGCCCCAGCCTGTTCAGCCTCTCCCTGTAGCTCAGATCCTCCAACCCTGGGCAACATCCTTGTAAATCTTTTCTGAACCCTTTCAAGTTTCACAACATCTTTCCGATAGGAAGGAGACCAGAATTACATGCAATATTCCAACAGTGGCCTAACCAATGTCCTGTACAGCCACTACATGACCTCCCAAATCCTGTACTCAATACTCTGACCAATAAAGGAAAGCATACCAAACGCCTTCTTCACTATCTACCTGCGACTCCACTTTCAAGGAGCTATGAACATGCACTCCAAGGTCTCTTTGTTCAGCAACACTCCCTAGGACCTTACCATTAAGTGTAAAAGTCCTGCTAAGATTTGCTTTCCCAAAATGCAGCACCTCGCATATATCTGAATTAAACTCCATCTGCCACTTCTCAGCCCATTGGCCCATCTGGTCCAGATCCTGTTGTAATCTGAAGTAACCCTCTTCACTGTCCACTACACCTCCAATTTTGGTGTCATCTGCAAACTTACTAACGGTACCTCTTATGCTCGCATCCAAATCATTTATGTAAATGACAAAAAGTAGAGGGCCCAGCACCGATCCTTGAGGCACTCCACTGGTCACAGGCCTCCAGTCTGAAAAACAACCCTCCCACCACCACCTTTGAGCCAGTTCTTCTACCTTTGAGCCAGTTCTATATCCAAATGGCTGGTTCTCCCTGTATTCCATGAGATCTAACCTTGCTAATCAGTCTCCCATGGGGAACCTTGTCGAATGCCTTACTGAAGTCCATATGGATCACATCTACTGCTCTGCCCTCATCAATCTTCTTTGCTACATCTTCAAAAAACTCAATCAAGTTTGTGAGACATGATTTCCTACGCACAAAGCCATGCTGGCTATCCCTAATCAGTCCTTGCCTTTCCAAATACATGTACATCCTGTCCCTCAGGATTCCCTCCAACAACTTGCCCACCACTGAGGTCAAGCACACCAATCTATAGTTCCCTGGCTTGTCTTTACCGCCCTTCTTAAACAGTGGCACCACGTTTGCCAACCTCCAGTCTTCCGGCACCTCACCTGTGACTATCGATGATACAAATATCTCAGCAAGAGGTCCAGCAATCACTTCTCTAGCTTCCCACAGAGTTCTCGGGTACACCTGATCAGGTCCTGGGGATTTATCCACATTTAACCCTTTCAAGGCATCCAGCACTTCATCCTCTGTAATCTGGACATTTTGCAAGATGTCACCATCTATTTCCCTACAGTCTATATTTTCCATATCCTTTTCCACAGTAAATACTGATGCAAAATATTCATTTAGTATCTCCCCCATTTTCTGCGGCTCCACACAAAGGCCACCTTGCTGATCTTTGAGGGGGTCTATTCTCTCCCTAGTTACCCTTTTATCCTTAATATATTCGTAAAATCCTTTGGATTCTCCTTAATTGTATTTGCCAATGCTATCTCATGTCCCAGTTTTGTCCTCCTGATTTCTCTCTTAAGTATATTCCTACTTTCTTTATACTCTTCTAAGAATTCACTCGATCTATCCTGTCCATACCTGACATATGCTTCCTTCTTTTTCTTAATCAAACCCTCAATTTCTTTAGTCATCCAGCATTCCCTATACCTACCAGCCTTCCCTTTCACCCTGACAGGAATATACTTCCTCTGGATTCTTGTTATCTCATTTCTGAAGGCTTCCCATTTTCCAGCCGTCCCTTTATCTGTGAACATCTGCCTCCAATCAGCTTTCGAAAGTTCTTGCCTAATACCGTCAAAATTGGCTTTTCTCCAGTTTTGAACTTCAACTTTTAGATCTGGTCTATCCTTTTCCATCACTATTTTAAAACAAATAGAATTATGGTCGCTAGCCCCAAAGTGCTCCCCCACTGACACCTCAGTCACCTGCCCTGCTTTATTTCCCAAGAGTAGGTAAGTTTTGCACCTTCTCTAGTAGGTACATCCACATACTGAATCAGAAAATTGTCTTGTACACACTTAAGAAATTCCTCTCCATCTAAACCTTTAACACTATGGCAGTCCCAGTCGATGTTTGGAAAGTTAAAATCCCCTACCATAACTACCCTATTATTCTTACAGATAACTGAGATCTCCTTACAAGTTTGTTTCTCAATTTCCCTCTGACTATTGGGGGATCTATAATACAATCCCAATAAGGTGATCGTCCTTTCTTAATTCTCATTTTAAGCTGCTTCTTAGGACCAGTGTCCTTTGGGAACTCAATGAACCATCACGAAGTATAGAGTGCATGGATCAAACGGGATGCAGAGAAAGAGCTGTCATTGACAATGGCTGACTCTGTGCAACACTCAATTTTTCTTCGTTGAGCCCAGAGTTGGCTAGTCCTCGGAATGGTGGTAAGTTTGGATATGGCATTGGTTTATTGCCAGATGTATCCAGAACCAAAATTGCTGATTTTGTGTGGGAGGGGAAAACATTAATGCAAATGAGAAATGGGACAAATTTCATGAGTACGATTTTTTTTGTATATGGTGAAGCTGACTGAAGAGCTGTCATTGTAGCTGCATACCACACAAATATTGTTTGATAAAATGTAATTGGTCATCTTACTATTGCTTCATGAGTTGTCCCTCGGATCCAGGATGTCTTCTGTTGAGCAAGATGAGTCTTCAGATGACAAAGGAACCTAATTTTGGATTCAGACATTTTTCCACAGTAGTGGCACATTGTGCATGGGAAAATGGAATTTGCAGCCCTGGGTTGCCTTCCCTGTGCCATAACTATCTCACAGTCAAGTCACTGTGTCTTAAAGTGCCTTGATAGATAAGGAGGTGTCATGCTCAGTGGTTAGCAGCTTTCTCCTCCTAGTCAGTGGCATCAATGCCTCCATATTTCAGTGACCTTGACAGCATTTTTATATCTTTTCTTTTGTCTGCCCATTGAATGTTTGCCAGTGGAGAGCTGAGAAAAGATAACATACTTAGGGAAGTGGTTTATTTGGATGTCTGGCTCAATGGTCAGTTCTTTTGAGTTGGTTCTTCAGGAGCACGGTTTGATACTGGCAGTTTCATGGAGGACCCTCATATTGGTCTTGCAATTTTTCCATTTGATCCCCAAAATTCGACGTTGGGACTGCTGGTGGGGGTTGTCAAGAATCTTGGCATGATATTGATAGATGCTCCAGGTTTCATTGTACATTCTCCAGATCAATCCTATTTATGTAGGTTGTGACATGAATGACCAATTGGCCTAGGGAGGGTTGGTACAGAACCTTCATTTTGTTTAAAAACAGGCTGATCATCATCTACAAGGTTCTGAAAAGGTAGAGTGTCCTTTATATGTCCTGTGCAAATGAGGTATCACACCACTATCATCTACAAATTGTAACTTATTGATATCCAAGATGGTGAGTTTTATTTTTACTCAAAATTGATCAATGTTGGAGACCTTCTCATCCAGAAGATGCTGGATGCTGAAACCAGAGGTAGGCCACCTCAGAGGAACTAACAGTGGACTCTGCTTCTGCAACCTGAATAGTCAAAGGAAGTTTGCAATTTTACAGCAGAAAACAAGGGCCTGTATTCGCAGAACTACAAGCTTTATAATAATAAATCATTAAAACTTGTCAAATCACAATGCCACCATACTGTGCTTTCGTTTTAATGTGAAAAGATTTCCAATGCACACTGACACTAGAACAGTAGTATATCTAATTAGTCAGGAAGCTATCTGAATCTCACTCATGCCAGAAATTGTACAACCATATCTTGAAATCTATGACAAAGAAGCATTTTAGCCTTTTGTTTGCTTTTTCTCTACATATCACTTTCTACATCTAAGTAGATTAACATCGTCTAAAATTTACTGAAAATTTTATGAATTATATAGTTGCTATTTAGTTATCTTCCTGGTTGATCTATTATTTTGGCAGAAAACCTAAAATATTTTCTGATATTTGTGATATGATGGATTCTAGAGTCATAGGATACATATAATCATGAAAGTAATCTAAAAATGTTTTAGTATTTGTTGAATATGCCAATGCATTCATAATTTACTCAAATATTGAAGCCAGTGGGCATACTGGAAACTTATAACCAGTGAGTGTATTTAAAATATTAAAATGGTGATACCTTAAAAAAGGACAGAAAGTCATAAAATTGCTTTGCTTTGTATGCCAAACAAATTGAACATCTTGGCATGTTTATAAGAATTCACCTTCAGCGTTTCAATACAAGGAAAAAGCTGGTGCATTCACTTCTTTCTTAAGGATGCAACTAAAAACTGTCAGCCCATGGAGCAAATCAACATTCATGAATATACAATGTTCCCTGGGCACTGGGCGACAAGTAGGTTCACATCACACAGTAAGGGCACCTGTCTCATGTCAGCATTTGAGGTAAAATATATCTTAAATAAACAAAGGTCCAGTAGACTGAACCCAGTGATGGGCCAATAGTATTGCACATTATTTTTCAGGCTTTTAGTTGAAACAATCAGAGTATGAAAAGAATTACCTTTCAGACACAGATTGCTACAATTTACAAACCTAATACAAGTTGCTGATTTTAGAAAATAATTCAAAACCTTAGTATAACACTTCTTACAGCACATTCAGAAATGGAGAATAACCTCTCACCAACAGTGATTAATGTAATGTTGAGTAGCCACTATAAAAAGGTTGGCACATTTGTGGTTATGAAAGAAATGCAGAATTCTCAGTCAGAAATGCCAATGATAATGTCACCTATGAAGAAAGCCAGATTGAGCATTATAATGAATGTTGGAACAATACCCTGACATAGCAGTAGAAAATATTAACTGTATTTTCTCATCTCAAAAATTTACTAGCGGTTATTTGTTCCTTTTCAAAAAAAAAACTTGACATAACCTATTGGGTTAAATTTCACCAAAACACCAGGCACGGAAAGCAATGAGTTTAGGTGCATTACTGGCTTCAGTGTGGGAGGCCTTTCAAGAAGGTTAATAACAAAAAGAAAGGCTTGCAATCATATAGTTTTAAGATGATCCAAAATTTTAAGACAATGGCATAGTTTCACTATTGTAATAGTGGAATCACACCAGTCATTTCATATTGAATGAAAGATAAAGATTGATCAGGACATTCCCCTGCTTTTCGCATCCACATAAGAGCGCTGACACCTTGGTAGAATACCTCCTCTGAAAGATGGCAGTTCTTGGAATGCAGCACTCACTTCAATGCTGCACTGGAGAGTTAACATGAATTTTATATTCCAACCCCTGGATTGGAGCTGGAAGAGACTACAGACAGCTAATGCATGGATTGCCGCTGTGACAACCAGCTCTCATTAGGAGCAATTTCTACCCTTGAGTGTGGATGGTCAATCTAATGATTTGGTAGCCCCAATAGTTCTAGAGCTCTATAGTGTACACTGCAGGGACTGCAAGCAAAAGCAACAGAAAGATTGGAGACCTGTCAGGGATGGGGAGTCCGAGGCACTAGGAGGGAGCTGAGAGCCTAAGGAGGAAGGAATTTTGGACAGCAGACAACTTTTGCATACAGGGCTACCACCTGAATGATGTGTCCCATTTACTACATGTATTTTGCTAACCTGTCCTCAAAATATTTTCTCCTCATTTCCACCCATTTGACCATGTTAATGCATTATGGCATTGGTCTTGCATTATCCCGAGAATTAACTTGGTGCCAAGCTTAACTGAGCTTTAAATGCTTATTTAAATATGGCAGGCAGGTTTCAGCACTTTCAGCACTTGCCCACCCATCATTTTACAGGATATGTCTGTATATGGGTGGGTGGGAAGGTGGTGGGGTAGTCATTTTTATAGACACCCACCATCAAAAACACACCCAGTGAAGAGTGTAAAATAAAATCCAACCTCTAGTCATCCATCAATGTTATATTTGACAACTGGTGACCATCCCATTCACTCCACACGCCACTGAAGTTTATCTTTGATAAAGTGAAGAATTAATTTATTGTTCTTTTGCTATGAAGATGAATATTTAATCTCCAAATATGATTGATGTCCTTTTTCTGTTTTTATTATAGTGCATGGCATTCCCTTCAAACATTGCATCTATTGTACTTGTGTACAAATTAACACAACATTTTTCCACAGCACCTCTTTTTTCTGCACCGAATTTCATTCATCAAATAGCTAATTATTAGGACTGCTCATCTGCAAATGTTAGAATTCCACTGCAGTAACAAGATGAGCTTTCAAACTTAAATAGTTTCGCATTCTAATTATCTTATTGTTGCACTATTGTATATAATTCTTAACTATTCTGAGTGCTGTTATAATTCTATATATTTATGGTCACATTAGATAATATCATAGATCCTTTCAAATTACTTCAAGTTTTGTAAATATCTATACCACAATTCTCATCAGATACAGCTGATTAAAAACATCAAGAATATGAAACCTAAGATAACAACAAAACTGGCATTAAAGTGATGTTTGACTTGCCAGAGACATATGAAAAACACCTATTAAGTGTATGATTTTATGATAGACCATAACGAATCTGGAGTTAAGCGGCATATTTCTGTATTTATCTATGTGCATGCAAGTAATGTATTACATTAATAAGGAAACAAAAAGTACAGCCAAGTGTCAACTACCATTACAATTTCTCACTTCAAATTGATCTGATAAGTAGTAATCCTCTCTCGATTACTGCCAAGGAATAAGCAGCTCTTTAACAGGTTCATAATGAACAAACAGAACACAAAAATGACAATCTAGCATGAATAATTTTTTAATTAGGTGATGCTTTAGTCAAAAGAATGAGGGAACTAAGTCTAGAAAGCAACACATGAAAGGCTATATTTTCCATCTGACATAATACAACTTACCACACAACCAAGGACTCTCCTTATCAGCCTCTTCTTTTCTGTCCTAGCCAAAGCTAATCTATGAGCTGATCAGCTGAAAGATTGTCAGCTGTTGAGTTACATATCTCTGGTCTTTCCTGAAACAAATCACAGATTGTACACTATGCCTTGATGTTGAGAGGAAAAGCTATTACATCACAGTCTGAAATGTTACTCCAATTTTGTAATGCCCATCATAAACTCATCCTTCCACTGATAAAGCAGTGTAGCCAATTTTAAAAGCTGGTGGCCACCCATTTCTTGGCTGAAAGACAGGCAGCCAATATTTCAAACTGGAGCGGAATATCCTGACCACCAACCTATGCACAAAGCGCACACAGTCAGAGAGTCATAGAATCATACAGTATGGAAACAGACTCTGCCATCCAAACAGTAGGCCAAAACCAGAAGATCATAGGGACAGAAATTAGGTCATACAGTCTATCGAGTCTGCTCCGCCATTCAATCATGGTTGATAAGTTTCTCAACACCATGCTCCCATTTTCTTCCCGTAATCCTTAATCCCCTTGATAGTCAAGAACATATCTGTCTCAGTCTTAAATATACTCAATGATCTGACCTCCACAGCTTTCTATGGCAAGGTATTCTATAGTTTCACCACCCTCTGGCTGAAGATGTTTCTCCTTATTTCCAATCTAAAAGGTCTTCCCTTCACTCTAAGTCTATGCCTTCAGGTCCTAGTCTCTCCCACCAATGGAAACACCTTCCCAACATGTGCTCTGTCCAGGCCACTCACTATTCTGTATGTTTCAACGAGATCCCCCTACATCCTTCTAAACTCCATTGAGTATAAAGCCAGAGTCCTCAAGCATTCCTCATATGTTATGCTTTTCATTCCTGGGACCATTCTTGTGAACTTCCTCTGAACATGCTCCAGGGCCAGTATATCTTTCCTGAGATTTGGGGCCCAAACCTGCGCACAATACTCCAAATGTGGTATGACATGCCAAACGTAATCCTAAAATAAACTAGTCCCAACTGCCTGCTTCTTGCCCATATCCGTTCAAAGCTTTCCTATTCATGTACTTATCTGTCTTTTAAAAGTTGTAAATGTGCCCACATTCACCACTTCCTCAGGAAGTCCATTCCACACATGAACCACCTCTACGTAAAAAATTGTCCCTCATGTCTTTTCTAAATCTCTCTCCTCTCACCTTAAAAATCTGATGAAATTTTCAAGTATCTATGTAAATGAGCGAGCAGCTGCCAACCTGAAACAGGGAGTCTACCTCAAAATGTAAGAGCCAGCTGAAGGATTCTGATTTTCAGGTACAGCTGGGCATGCTGTAGTAGAATACGAGTGACTTAATCAGTAGACCACTGCAGACCACTTAAATTGTAGCATCACAAGAAATCCTGTCATACTGACCCCAACTGAGATTAAGTGCTGGGGTGTAGGTTAGATTAGATTACCTACAGTGTAGAAACAGGCCCTTTGGCCCAACAGGTCCACACTTGAGCTTCCGAAGAGTAACCCACCCAAACCTATTTCCCTCTGACTAATGCACCTAACACTATGGGCAATTTAACATGGCCAATTCACCTGACCTGCACGTCTTTGGACTGTGGGAGGAAACCGGAGCACCCGGACGAAACCCACGCAGACACGGGGAGAATGTGTAAACTCCACACAGACTCTTGCCCAAGGCTGGAATTGAACCTGGGACCCTGGTGCTGTGAGGCAGCAGTGCTATCCACTGAGCACCAACTTAGATTGTCAACAGTGATTAAAGATATTTCCTGGAGGTTTCATCACGGCATTTGCTTCCATGCTCCAGTCAATATGTGCATCCGTGTGATGCAAATGCCTCACTACATCAAAGATGCATTGCCCAAGAAACCTGTATTCTCATTTTCAACATTTTTATACCTGATCAAGATTAATGTTCAAAGAAAATAATTTTTAAAAAATGTATTAATGAGTCTCGAAGCTATTCCTTCAGGGTTGCACACTGCAGTGTCATGGAGAACAATGTTCAATTCCTGGAGCTCCATGCTGATCATTAAGGGTTGGTGATTCTAGCACTGACTTGGGTCTATGGCCTATTGCTGATTAATAACAATTACAACGAGTAATAAAGGACTCAAATGGCTAAGGTCTCAAGGAGGCACCAATGGGTAGGTAGTGGTTCTACTCTGGCAACTTTGTGCCTGCTTTGGATTTATAGTAAAAGAAAATGCATTTGTTATATATTATGCCAAGTAAGTTTTTTAATAAAAAGGTTTGAGAAGAGTATTAATGTAACTTTTCCAAAGGAAGCATGTGACATCAGCACTTATTCAGTGAAAACTACAATATCATTTGTGCTGAACAGTAAGCTCACACCCATTAAAATCTGGGTTCCAATTATTCCAGCTCATTTAACCAAAGATCCTCATGGGTAGCATTAAGGGAGTTTAACTTTATTCAATTTTGACTGGATTAAAATGTAGAGGTGACAGGGCAGAGTTCAAACAGCAGAAATTGCTTTCAATAAGTTCAGGTACACATGGGGTTGTGCAGCTGACCTCTTGGGGTCAACGTGAATTCTCATTCAATCAATATCACTACCCCAGGCTTGAACAATACAGGTCAGCAGTGTGTGTATTCAATCTATATTCCCTATTAAAAGGAACCTACAATATGTTCAGATGAGAATTTATTTAAAGCAATGTTGTCTTCTTACTAATGCTAAGTTAGAAAATTTACATCTGGGTTCAGGGCCATCCTAAAAAGATATTGAGTGGTTAACCTGTAGTTGGTTCTTATATACCAGAAAAAAGTAAATGACCACTATGATTAAACTGCCATTTTATGCCTACATTACCCTAAAATAACAGCATTTTGCTGGTAAATAGCACTTGCTGGAAAAGGCATAGCAAAGGAGAGATTTATGCTATTTTCCTTTTGCATATTTAAATCCAAAGATGTCTTGTTTGTACATGAGTTCATAGTCTCATTGTAACTAAGACACAGAGCCTACTCCTTGGGGCAAATCCATGACCATGAGGATGCTTTTACAAAGGTAGGACCTTTCTTGCGTCTCTTCACCCAGAATTTCAGCATTATTTGTCTGATGTGAAAATTATGATGTTTGCGTAATACATGCCAGCTGGAGGTATCACCTCTCCAGTAACCCAGAACTACATCTGGTGAATTCCTGATAGGATATAAAAAGCATCTGAAGCCTCCAGGGAAAGGATCGCCCATCTTTCTGGTGTCATCTCATGACATTAGCTGACACAAGGTGCTGAGCAGAATCAAAGCACTGAACATGTTATCTCACACTTACTGATACAATGTGCTGGTGCTGTCCAATCAAGACAATTACATCAATCTATCATTTTCTTAAGTAATAAACTTGACATCACATTCTTGATAACGTGCAGCAATTAATATCACTACATATGATGACTTGTAAGTGAACATCATGGCATGTGATTTCAACAGCTGTTCATGATGAAGAAATAACTGCCTGAAGAATAAATTAACCAGAAACAAGTATGAAGCTGTACTTACTAAAAATAAAGTTATCGCAGGAGTTCAGCTAGAGGTTACAAACTTCAAGATTTGCTCCTCTGGTCATTTCAATCCTTTAATTTTTTACTGAATGTATCTCTCCATTCCTTCCACAATTCCTGTGGCCTTGACGGCAGGACTCAACAAGAAAGTCTGGAGTTTTAGCTTCAGGTCTCTGCCTCTGGGTAGTTTTCCTGAAAACAGGTCATTGCTATTGGAGTCTTCACATCCAGCAGTGTGGAATAGTCAATTGTCATAACTAAGTTCTTTTGAAAAGTCTTTGACTGAAATGTTAAGCATTTTTAAAAATTCACACCCAAGATGTGGACTTGCTGCTTCAGGTTATATTTATTGCCCATCAGTAATTGACCTTGAGAAAGTAATGCTGAGCTATCTTCTTGAACTGTTGCAGACCATTGGGGTTGATATACCCACAGTGCAGTTTGGAAGGGAGTTCAGCCCAGGATGTTGAAGAAATAGCAATGCAGTTTTGTCTCAGGGTGGTTTCTGGGTTGGAGAGGATCTTGCAAGTTGTGGCTCTGTACTTGTTGCTCTAGGTGGTAAAGGTCACACTTTTGAAGGTGCCGATGAAGGAGCCTTGGTGAGTTGCTGTAGTGCATCTTGTAAATGGTACACAATGCTGTCTTGTGCATCAATGGTGGAAGGAGAGAAAGTTGAAAGTAGTACCTCTTGGCTGTGTGGCAACAACCATAATACGATTAAATTTTATACCCACTTAAAGGAGAGGAGTGTGAGTCCAAGACTTATTTTGAAATTAAACATGGGCAATCACGAGGGTGTGAAAGTAGAGCTAGCAAACGTGAACTGGGAATTCTGGTTAAGGGATGGGTCAACACAAATGCAATGGCAAACATTTAAGGGGATATTCTAGAGAGCACAGAATAGATACATTCCAACAAATAAGAAAAATTCTAAGGGATGGATGTGCCATCTGTGGTTTTAGTACAAACTCAAAGAAAAGACATATAGTTCTGCAAAGATAGGTGGCAGGTTAGAAGATTAGATAGAATACTAAAAAAAAGCAAAGCATTACTAAAAGATTAATAAGGAGGGAAAAATTAATAAATCACAGAGAGTCACGAAAATATAAAAACATATAGGGAATTTTTCTTCAGATATCTAAAAAAAAGACTTTAAGAAAAAAAGTGTTGGCCCTATAGAAAGTGAGCCTGGGAATTAGTTATGGAAGATAAAGAGATAGCAGATGAATTGACAGATGTTTTGCATTAGTCTTCACTGGAGAGGATACAAGTAACAGCTGTCAATCAGCAATCAAAAGGAAAGGAGGAACTCAAAAACTTGCAATTACCAGGGATGTAAGTACAGAGTGAGTTCTTGGAAATTCAAATTGACAGGTTAATTCCCAGATTAATAAAAACCAAGAGAACACACAAATATAGAAATTGCTGGAAAAGCTCAGCAGGTGTGTAACATCTATAGAGAGAAATCAGAGTTAACATTTCAGGTCAAGTGACCCTTCCGATGAACTGACAGCAGCTAGGAAAATATTGGTTTACTTTTAGAAGGTAGAATGAAGGGGAGGGGTTGAGGAGTAAACAATAGGTGAGGATACAGCCCAAAGAGAGAGAAGATCGGTTGTACAAACAAAGGAGTGGATAACGATCTAGCTAGGAGGGTGAATAGCTATTAATGGGACTGTTAGTGGCTAACAATGGGTTGAGTGATAAAAAGGCCTGGTGTATGGGGGTTGACATAAGGACATGGGAAAGCTCAATCCCAAACGTTATTGAATTTATATAAATGCCAGGTTCATCAGCCGTATCCACAAGGTGGAGCAAAACATCACCTGTTCACAACGCAATGCCATCCAGGCTCTCAAAACCAATCACAACATTGTCATCAAACCAGCAGATAAAGGAGGAGCCATTGTCATTCAGAATGGAACAAATTACTGTAAGGAAGTGTACCGACAACTGAACAACCAGGAACACCACAGGCAACTACCAGCTGATCCAACCAAAGGACACACCTGTGAATTAAACACATTAATCAGGACTTTGGATCCAGTACTTCAGAGTTCCCTAAGCACCCTCATCCCACGTACTTCTCATGTAGGCGACTTCTACTGCCTTCCAAAGGTACACAAAGCCAACATACCAGGACGTTCCCATCGTATTAGGCAATGGGACCCTGTGTAAGAATCTTTCTGGCTATGTTGAAGGCATCTTGAAACCTATTGTACAGGGGATCCCCAGCTTCAGTCACGACACTACGGATTTCTTACAGAAACTCAGCAGCCAATGACCAGTCGAACTGGGAACATTCCTTGTCACAATGGATGTTTCAGCACTCTACACCAGCATCCCCCACAATGATGGCATTGTGGCAACAGCCTCAGTACTCAACACCAACAACTGCCAATCTCCAAATACCATCCTACAACTCATCCGCTTTATCCTCGATCACAACGTCTTCACCTTTGACAACCAGTCACATGGAACAGCCATGGGGACCAAATTTGCACCCCAATATGCCAACATCTTCATGCACAGGTTCGAACAAGACTTCTTTTCTACACAGGATCTCCAACCAACATTATACACCAGGTACACTGATGACATTTTCTTCCTCTGGACCCAAGGAGTCACTGATAAAACTACACAGTGGTATCAACATGTTTCATCCCACCATCAAACTCACCATGGACTACTCTCGACTATCTGTCTCATTCTTGGACACATGCATCTCCATCAAGGATGGACACCTCAGCACCACACTCTACCGCAAACCCACCACAACCTCACAATGCTACAGTTCTCCAGCTTCCACCCAAAACATATTAAACAGCCATCCCCTATGGACAAGCCTGACGTGTACACCAGATCTGCTCAGATGAGGAGGAACTTGACGGGCATGCCCTCATAAGAACGGAGTATGATGCTCAACTAATCGACTGCCAGTTCCGACGTGCTACAGCAAGGAAGTGTAATGACCTCCTCAGAAGACAGACACATGCTGCAACCGACAGGGTACCCTTCATTGTTCACTACTTATCAGGAGATGAAAAACTACACCATGTTCTTCTTGACCTGCAACACATTATCAATGAGGATGAGCATCTCGCCAAGACCTATCCCACACCTCCAATGTTCGCCTTTAAACAACCGCCAAACCTCAAACAGATCATATGTTCGTAGCAAGCTGCCTAGCTTTCAGGACAACTCCATACAACCCTGTCACAGTAGGCGCTGCAAGACATGTCAGAGTGTGGACATGGACACCACTATTACACGTGGGGACATACCCACCATGTACATAGCAGGTAATCATGTGACTCAGCCAACGTTGTCTATCTCAGGCAAGGATCCCCTGAGGCATAGTACATTGGGGAAACTGAGCAAAGATTACGGCAATGGATGAATGGACACCGCATAACAATCAACAATCCCAGTTGGAGAACACTTCAGCAGTCCAGGACATTCGACCTCGGACCTTCGGGTGACCATCCTCCAAGGCGGACTTCGGGACAGGCAGCAGCGAAAAGTGGCCGAGCAGAGGCTGATAGCTAAGTTCCATACCGATAGGGAGGGCCTCAACCGGGACTTTGGGTTCATGTCACACTACAGGTGACCACCATTGCACTATACACACATACACAGACAATCCTACCTACACACACAGACACTCTCACACCCTTACAGACTCACATACTCCCACTCACACATGCATCCTCTCAGAGACTTAGACCACGCTACACTCACACGTATACTCTCTCTCACAGACACTCACAAGCCCCCACCCCAGATACACAAACACACCCACACACGTACCCCCTCACAGACTTAAGACACTCTTCACTCACATACACATATACATATACATATACACTCTCTCTCACAACCTCCCAAGCCAGACACACACACACACATATACATATATTTTGTGGGGTGAATTTGTACTTGCAGAGTTACATTGTGCTTTGCTCAAAAATTGCATGAATTCACGTAAAACTCTGTTATCTCACTTTTTAGATTAGAATCAATCTAAACATCATGGCATAGACAGAGAACGCAGGGGGCTAACACCTTCAACATATTGTCTAGCTAACACCAATTGTTACAGGCAACCTGAGAATACAAATTTTTAAAAAAAGTTTTGTGATTTACACATCAAAGAAGTGAAACTATCATGGTATTTGAACAGATGAAAGACTCAACAGACAATCAAGGTATTTTTCAATGTATAATTTCAGTTAGATCACACTGTAAATTTTTGCTATAAATTCTGTGCCTTACAATTGTGGCCTCCACAACCACCTGATGAAGGAGCGGCACTCAGAAAGCTATTGCTTCCAATTAAACCTGTTGGTTTAATTTAACTTTGTACACCCCAGTCCAACACTGGCATCTCCAAATCTTGAATCTGGAACGCTACAGCGTCCCCAAACAGAAAGTGAGGTGCTGTTCTTCCATCTTGCACTGAGCTTCACTGGAGCACTGCAGCAAACCTGAGAAAGAAATGTTGCCCAAGGAACAAGATGGTGTGTTGAAGTGGCAGCACTTGGAAGTTCAGGATCTCTTTTGCGATCAGAACAGAACAGTTCCAGGTCTTGACGGATTTCATTCTGGACTCTAAAAAGTAGCCGCCAGTGAAATATTTGATACATTTTTTTCAATAGTCTAAAATTCAGTTCAGGGAAGGTTAATTAATATGGGAAAGTGGCCAATGTAACTCCTTCATTCAAAAAATGAGGCAGAAAGTAGGAACCTACAGGCCAGTTAGCTTAACATTTGTCATGGGGAAAAGGTTAGAATCTATTATTAAAGATGTTGGTTATATGTTTTTGGGGATATGTCTCTTAGACAATAGGTGCAGGAGTAGGCCATTCAGCCCTTCGAGCCTGCACCGCCATTCAACATGATCATGGTTGATCATTCCTAATCAGTATCCTGTTCCTGTCTTATCTCCATAACCCTTGATTCCACTATCTTTGAGAGCTCTATCCAACTCTTTCTTAAATGAATCCAGAGTCTGGGCCTCCACTGCCCTCTGGGGCAGAGCATTCCACACAGCCACCACTCTCTGGGTGAAGAAGTTTCTCCTCATCTCTGTCCTAAATGGTCTACCCCGTATTTTTAAGCTGTGTCCTCCGGTTCGGCACTCACCCATCAGCGGAAACATGTTTCTTGCTGCCAGAGTGTCCAATCCTTTCATAATCTTATACGTCTCAATCAGATCCCCTCTCAGTCTTCTAAACTCAAGGGTATACAAGCCTTCTTGATTAAACTTAAAATATAAGACGTAACTATTAATTTAACCTGGGGCAGTGTTGGTAGAGGAATAAGACGGTGTTAATTTCTGGGTCTGTAGATTGTGAAAGAGCGAAAATGGCCTTTAATAGAGTGATATGTACTTCTTGTCAGATGTGGGAGTTTAAAGAGAGTTTAAGGGTTACACTGCGGATTATATCTGCCATAAATGCTGTTGGCTGTGAATCTTATCAGATCGAATGGATCGGTTGGAGAGACAGTTAAAAGCAATGAGGAATTTGCAACAGCAACAGTATGTGATGGATGGCAGTTATAGGAAGGGGGGAAAGTCTCAGATACAGTCACATAGATGGGTTAACTCCAGGAAAGGTAAGAGAGGTAGGCAGCTGGTGTAAGAGTCTTTTGTGGATATACCCATTTCAAACAGGTATGCTGTGTTGGAAAATGTAGGGGGTGATGGATTCTCAAAGAAATGTAGCATGAACAGCCAAGTTTCTGGTATTGAGACTGGCTCTAATGCAACGAGGGATACGTCGGGTTCCAAGAGATCAATTGCGTTGGGGGTTCTCTAGTCTGAGGTACAGACAGATGTTTCTATCTGTATAAAGCAGAATGGTGTGTTGCCTCCCTGGTGCCAGGATCAAGGCTGTCTCAGAGAGGGTGCAGAATGTTCTCATGGGGAGAGGGGCCAGTAAGAGGTCATTGACAATATTGGAACCAACGACATAGAAAGGGAAAAGGTTGAGATTCTGAAGGGAGATTACAGGGGGTTAGGCAGAAATTTGAAAAGGAAGTCCTCGAGAGTAGTAATATCTGGATTACTCCCGGTGCTACGGGCTAGTGAGGGCAGGAATAGGAGGATAGAGCAGATGAATGCATGGCTGAGGAGTTAGTGTATGGGAGAAGGATTCACATTTTTGGATCATTGGAATGTCTTTTGGGGTAGAAGTGGCCTGTACAAGAAGGATGGATTGCACCTAAATTGGAAGGGGACTAATATACTGGCAGGGAAATTTGCTGGAACTGCTGGGGAGGATTTAAACTAGTAAGGTGGGGGGTGGGATCCATGGAGATAGTGAGGAAAGAGATCAATCTGAGACTGGTACAGTTGAGCACAGAAGTGAGTCAAACAGTCAGGGCAGGCAGGGACAAGGAGGACTAATAAATTAAATTGCATTTATTTCAATGCAAGGGGCCTAATTGGGAGGGCAGATCAACTCAGGGCATGGTTAGGAACAAAGGACTGCGATATCACAGCAATTACAGAAACATGGCTCAGGGATGGGCAGGACTGGCAGCTTAATGTTCTAGGACACAAATACTACAGGAAGGATAGAAAGGGAGGCAAGGGTGGGGGGGGTGGGGTGGCATTTTTGATAAGGGTTAGCATTACAGCTGTGCTGAGGGAGGATATTCCTGGAAATACATCCAGGGAAGTTATTTGGGTGGAACTGAGAAATAAGAAAGGGATGATCACCTTATTGGGATTGTATTATAAACCCCCTAATAGTCAGAGAGAAATTGAGAAACAAACTTGTAAGGAGATATCAGCTATCTGTAAGAATAATAGGATGGTTATGGTAGGGTATTTTAACTTTCCAAACATAGACTGGGACTGCCATAGTGTTAAGGGTTTAGATGGAGAGGAATTTGTTAAGTGTATACAAGACAATTTTCAGTATGTGGATATACCTACTAGAGAAGGTGCAAAACTTGGGAAATAAGGCAGGGCAGGTGACTGAGGTGTCAGTGGGGGAGCACTTTGGGGCCAGTGACCATAATTCTATTAGATTTAAAATAATGATGGAAAAGGATAGACCAGATCTAAAAGTTGAAGTTCTAAATTGGAGAAAGGCCAATTTTGACGGTATTAGGCAAGAACTTTCGAAAGCTGATTGGGGGCAGATGTTCACAGATAAAGGGATGGCTGAAAAATGGGAAGCCTTCAGAAAAGAGATAAGAAGAATCCAGAGAAAGTATATTCCTGTCAGGGTGAAAGGGAAGGCTAGTATGTATAGGGAATGGTTGATAACGAAAGAAATAGAGGTTTTGGTTAAGAAAAAGAAGGAAGCATATGTAAGTTATATACACGATAGAATGAGTGAACTCTTAGAGTATAAAGAAAGTAGGAGTATACTTAAGAGGGAAATCATCAAGGACCCATCAAAGATCAGCAAGGCGGCCTTTGTGTGGAGCCGCAGAAAATGGGGGAGATACTGTATTTACTGTGGAAAAGATATAGACTGTAGGGAAATAGATGGTGACATCTTGCAAAATGTCCAGATTACAGAGGAGGAAGTGCTGGATGTCTTGAAATGGGTAAAGGTGGATAAATCCCCAGGACTTGATCAGGTGTAACCTAGAGCTCTGTGGGAAGCTAGAGAAGTGATTGCTGGGCCTCTTGCTGAGATATTTGTATCATCGATAGTCACAGGTGAGGTGCCGGAAGACTGGAGGTTGGCTAACGTGGCTCCAATGTTTAAGAAGGGTGGTAAGGACATGCCAGGGAACTATAGACAAGTGAACCTGATGTCAGTGGAATCCTGAGGGACAGGATGTACATGTATTTGGAAAGACAAGGACTGGTTAGAGATAGTCAACATGGCTTTAAGGGGGGAAATCATGTTTCACAAACTTGATTGAGTTTTTTGAGGAAGTAACAAAGAGGATTGATGAGGGCAGAGCGGTAAATGTGATCTCTATGGACTTCAGTAAGGCGTTCGATAAAGTTCCCCATGGGAGACTGATTAGCAAGGTTAGATCTCACAGAATACAAGGAGAACTAGCCATTTGGATACAGAACTGGCTCAAAGGTAGAAGACAGAGGGTGATGGTGGAGGGTTGTTTCTCAGTCTGGAGGCCTGTGATCAGTGGAGTGCCACAAGGATCGATGCTGGGTTATCTACATTTTGTCATTTACATAATTGATTTGGATGCGAGCATAAGAAGTACAGTTAGTAAGTTTGCATTGACAGCCAAAATTGGAGGTGTAGTGGACAGCGGAGAGGGTTACCTCAGATTACAACAGGGTCTTGACCAGATGGGCCAATGGGCTGAGAAGTGGCAGATGGATTTTAATTCAGATAAATGCGAGGTGCTATATTTTGGGAAAGCAAATCTTAGCAGGACTTATACACGGAATGGTAAGGTCCTCGGGAGAGTTGCTGAACAAAGAGACCTTGGAGTGCAGGTTCATAGCTCCTTGAAAGTGCAGTCACAGGTAGATAGGATAGTGAAGAAGGCATTTGGTATGCTTTCCTTTATTGGTCAGAGTGTTGAGTACAGGAGTTGGGAGGTCATGTTGCAGCTGTACAGGACATTGGTTAGGCCACTGTTGGAATATTGTGTGCAATTCTGGTCTCCTTCCTATCGGAAAGGTGTTATGAAACTTGAAAGGGTTCAGAAAAGATTTACAAGGATGTCGCCAGGGTTGGAGGATTTGAGCTATAGGGAATATCTCAGCAAGAGGCTGAACAGGCTGGGCCTGTTTTCCCTGGAGCGTCGGAGGCTGAGGGGAGACCTTATAGAGGTTTACAAAATTATGAGTGGAATGGATAGGGCAAATAGGCAAAGTCTTTCCCCTGGGATGGGGGAGTCCACAACTAGAGGGCATAGGTTAGGGTGAGAGGAGAAAGATATAAAAGGGACCTACGGGGAAACGTTTTCACACAGTGTACCAGCACCGATCCTTGTGGCACTCCACTGATCACAGGCCTCTAGTCTGAGAAACAATCCTCCACAACCACCCTCTGTCTTCTATCTTTGAGCCAGTTCTGTATCCAAATGACTAGTTCTCCTTGTATTTTGTGAGATCTAACCTTGCTAATCAGTCTCCCATGGGGAACTTTATCGAACACCTTACTGAAGTCCATATAGATCACATTTACCGCTCTGCCCCCATCAATCTTCTTTGTTACTTCCTCAAAAAACTCAATCAAGTTTGTGGTACATGTATGGAATGAGCTGCCAGAGGAAATGGTGGAGGCTGGTACAATTACAACATTTAAGAGGCATTTGGATGGGCATATGAATAGGAAGGGTTTGGAGGGATATGGGCCGGGTGCTGGCAGGTTGGACTAGATTGGGTTGGGCTGTCTGGTCGGCATGGACGAGTTGGACCGAAGGGTCTGTTTCCATGCTGTACATCTCTATGACTCTATTAGCTTTTTAATGGACAATGAATATGAATAAATATAGGCTTGGAGAATAAATGCATTTGGAGACCCCTATTATTGTATTATGTCTCAAGGACAGATGTCAATATATCCAACCAAGTGGCTGGTTCGCCCTGTATTCCATGAGAACTAAACATGCTAATCAGTCTCCCATGGAGAACCTTGTCGAACGCATTACTGAAGTCCATATAGATCACATCTACTACTCTGCCCTCATCGATCTTCTTTGTTACTTTATCAAAAAACTCAATCAAGTTTGTGAGACATGATTTCCCACGCACAAAGCCATGTTGACTATCCCTAATCAGTCCTTGCCTTTCCAAATACATGTACATCCTGTCCCTCAGGATTCCCTCCAACAACTTGCCCACCACTGAAGTCAGGTTAACTGGTCTATAGTTCCTTGGCATGTCTTTACTGGAGGAGAAAGTGAGGTCTGCAGATGCTGGAGATCAGAGATGGAAATGTGTTGCTGGAAAAGCGCAGCAGGTCAGGCAGCATCTAGGGAACAGGAGAATCGACGTTTCGGGCATTACCCTTCTTCAGGAATCAGTAAATGTCTTTACTGCCCTTCTGAAACAGTGGCACCACGTTTGCCAACCTCCAGTCTTCCGGCACCTCACCAGTGACTATCGATGATACAAATATCTCAGCAAGAGGCCCAGCAATCACTTCTCTAGTTTCCCACAGAGTTCTCGGGTACACCTGATCAGGTCCTGGGGATTTATCCACCTTTAACCATTTCAAGACATCCAGCACTTCCACCTCTGTAATCTGGACATTTTGCAAGATGTTATACCGTATCACTCCTATTTTGATGTGTACCCCACATGCAAACAGAAACTGCTAATGCACACCTACAAATCTTAAAGGAATTGCAACCAGGAAAAAAAGGTGTGACAAATGCAAAAAACAAAGGAAATTAAAAGAAGAGAGAAGTCAATGCAGAAAAGAAATAAACAAACACACTACAGTACTATATTTCTAAAACAAACCTAAAGACCTCTAAAGTGAAATGGAAAGGAAACATGGATTCCAGTGACGTCTTTGCTAAATTTCAATTACTCAAATAAAGCATGCTGTTTTATTTTACAAACCAAGGAATAGATGAGCCTGAGAAAAGTGCTCTAAAAATCAAACTTGCTATTGGCAAGGAGGGATTTGTGGAATTAACACATCTAATTTTTAATGGGCAATCAGAAAGGTCCAGAAAAAATCTGGAAGGTACTCAAAGATTAGCTCAAGGTAAGAGTTAACCAGGATTACCAGACTCCACTCATGTCAAACAGACAGGACCTCTGAGAGTCTATTGACCAGTTTGTTGGAAGATGGCATTGCAAAGGGGATGAGTGTGATTTTTCAGAAAAGGATCTGTCAGAGAGACTGACTGAATTAATAATTGCTTCCGCACAAAGTGAAGTCTGTAGGAAGGATCTTTTGGGCAAGAAAAAGGGCCATATCATCGATGCATCTTTTAGGATAGATACAAGTATGAAGCTATAATGGTAGGCTAATAACAATACATACTTTAGGTACAGTCAATGTCATTGCTATGATCAGCAAAGTGAACCAAACCAAAAAAAATCAGTAACAGACACAGCTTGTCAAACTTTTCCAAAAGCTGTTCATATTTCTTGATATGTGTGGTATCAAGGGATGTTAGATACTCGTGTGGCTTGTTGTAACCTCACAAGCCATGTTGATAGCATAAGACATCAGATGCTTTTATAACAATTAGTATTGTCCTGTAAAGACAAGATGACATATACCAAAAGCTAAAATTGTCAAGGGAACTAGTGCAAATATTTACCACAGCACATTCTGAAAAGTATACTCTAGGAAGTGGTGCTCCACGGTACAGTTTATGACAGACCACCTTACAGTGTATAACAGATCACCAATTCCAAACATTGGCACAATCACACTGCAGAGCCAATAAGCAAGTTCATTTCTATTTCCAAAATTTTCTACCTAGTAGATACTAATGGTTTGACAATCACAGAACTAACAGTATACACATAACTCATTATGGTCACAATTCATGACATTCAAACCATTCCAACGATGGTGGAACAGACTATAAATTATGCAATAGAATCAGTCAATATTCTCCAAGGAGATGACTTTGAAATGAGTATATAAGCCAGATACTGGGTGAACACATCTCACACAATGAGCAGATTACAAAATCCAAACAAAGATCAAGATATTTCTCTGGATCTCCATGTTGATGCTGTAGACTACGATATTGAAGATATTCTCAAGGTTGATCTGTTACACTACAGCCAGAGGCATTATGAATAGTTGCAATTATCATCTGCCAAGGACAAGCAGCTACAAAAGTTATTAACAAAAACGTACTGTCTCGGGATGGCCCGACAACACTAAAGAAGTATTGAGAACATTTGTTCATTTTGACCATACGGAGATGAGCTTGGTGTATCACAACAAGTCATTTTCAAGGGTAAAGAAGTCCTCAAACAAAAATCAGTAAGCCAAGATTTCACGTCCATTTCACACCAAGGATACACATGTATTGAATGGACAAGACTGTTAGCACATGAATCTATGCCAGCTTTGTATCAGGATATTCAATGATTCGTGAATGCACGTAAAACATACCAAGTGTATCAAACTCAACAACAATGAATGCATCTAGATCTACATATTGTTCAGTCCACTCCTTGGAAAAATATAGCAGCAAACCTATTGACAATGTATGGTGAAGATTAGTATCGGAGAACATACTGCAAATTCTGACAAATTGTTTAAGGACGTGTATTAAGTGATCCGCATCATAGTATCACCCAACTATCCACACTCAAACAATCTAGCAAATGTAGTTGTACATACAACCAACATTCTTCAAATGCAAAGCAACAAAGGAAAATGTTTGCATTGCATTATAGCATTTTTGTGTAACTCCAATTGAGAAGGAATTATCTTCACCAGAAAAATCTATACTCAGTGGCCATGTGCAAATAACATTGCCAGCAACCAACTGCCTAACCATTCTGTGGTACAGAACATTCTTCTTCAAAAACCAAGAGATACACGAGAAGCAAGCACGTAGAGAACAACCAAAACTGCACACTGGGCAAAGAATGTGAGTTAGAAATGCAAATACAAGTACAAATGTTTGGATATCAGCAAAGGATTCTAAAACATGCAACCAGCCGAGAACAATGAAATCATTACTGATCATCAGGATACACTACAAAGGAACAGATGCCAGCTTATACCAATGTACAGAGAGCCAATCGTGCATGAAAAGAGTGAAGAAGAATGTTCTAATGTGCATAGATGCTTGAGAGACAGCAACCAGTAACTAGGCAATCAAGTTGTCAAATAAGTGCAGGGAATCACACATACTTTATTTGATATACAAATGATCACCAGATCAAGATGAGATGTCAAACCTCCACAGCATTACACTGAAGTTTGAATGTTTGTCTTGTAAACTTTGGTTTATCTGTATATACAATTGTCAAATTGATTGTACATGCTGATGTACAACCATGTATAACTGTTCGGATAAGTTTTATCTTTGGAAAAAGGGGCAATGTTTCATGGTAGTATACCTTTAACAGTCATGCTCACGATATCATTACTGCATCATAGTAAACGACCTGAGGGTATAAAGATCTCATTATTCTCCTCACCTTGTGGATTACTTGAAGTATGATACTCTATGGATGTATGCTGTACTCTGGCTTAATGTTAGCCCAGGCATGGATGTGATATTTGTATACAACAATTTGCAGTATCAAATGTCTGTTTTTTTTTCAAAAATGCCCAGTGATTTACATAGGAAATGTCAGAAGCATTGTTGCATCAGGTGAAGTACTCTGTACAAGGCAAACTCACATCACCTCAAAATATTATATTTTATTTTCTGTTTCTCCACTGGAGAAATTTATTTGAACTTATTATTAAACGGGCATCAGTGGTTCAAGGAGGCAACTCACCTCTACCTTCTCAAGGACAACTAGGATAGGCAATAAGTGTTGGCACAGCCAATGATGGCTGCATCTCATGAATGTGTAAAATAAAGACTTTTGTTTATGAATGATCCTTCTGTTTGGAGACATTGGAGCAACCTTATTTCACTCAAGAGACCAATAATAAAGGCCTAGAGGTCACTCCTCCATCTTTTGTTTGGAGGCTGTCAATCATCTACAGAGAGGGCACTAAGAGAACAGTTGAATTGCATCTGGTAGCAGAAAGAGAAAAGATTTGAGCCTTGAAACTACAAGCAGAATTTGAATTGTCTTCAGAGGCAGAAAAAGGAAGGAGCTTATCTCGAATACACTAGCTGACTAGCTGATCACAATTTAAGGACTAAGTGATTTTTTTTTTGGCATGCTACCTTTAGGATATACAGTGCTGAAAAAAATGCAGGATAGATCCATTAAAATGTTCTTGCAGGTTAAAACTACTTTCATTTGAAAGAATCTTGATGAGTAACGTGCTAAGTGAACAATGGAATGCAGAAGGTCATGAATACGAAATTTACAAAATCTACGGATAAGGATAAAAGTATTGACATTTTTACTCAATCATTTATTTTCTGATGTACACCTATTTTATTTTTGCTGTTCAACATCAGAAGCTGCTTCAAGGTTAATGCCTTGCTTCTGGGTTTGTTCAATCAGGAATTGGGTTAATGATAATGTTGTCAATCATCTTTATATTGCATGAATTGATACCAATCAATTAGGTATGCAATTGATTGTTTTGTTTGCCCAGTGGCAAATGAGCTAAAATGAAATTGAACTGATTGAGACAATTTAGATTTGTGTTCACTTTTGAGGGGTTAGTTTTAAATTGCAAAAGAGAAATGGGAAGTGTAGCATTTCACTTTAGAAGGAGTGAAGCCTCAGAGAATTAAGACATGAGATAGTTAGCATAAAGTCATAATTGTTCTTGATTTTACTAAATTTTTAAGAGTAAAGTATTTGGTATGAGGAGCTCCTGAACCCTGTGGTGTGTGGTATCCGTGCACTATAAGGGGTCCTGGTTGTATCATGTGCCTGGGTTATTCTTATCTGAAAGGAGTGTTTCAGATTTGTTGTACCGGCACATAAAGGACCAGATCATTCCCTCTTCTCCTGGAATTGTGACCTTAGGAGTTTCCTGACTGTGAAATCCCAAACCTATCACATCCTCTCATTCCCAGGGAATTTTCATCTCTATGAGTGTGGACAGAGATGTCTGCCACCTCCTTAGGTAGGCACAAGGCAGCAATGGATGTGGGCAGGTGCCATAACAGACTGGTTAGAAGTTCTACCTCAGTTCTCTGGGCTATCAACCCTATCCTCTATGTTTGTTGGGCTCCCTGGCCATTATTCCGTCATCTCCCATGCCCCCTCCATGTTCAGTTACATTTCTCATGTCTCTTCCATAACTTCTCTTATCATTTCTATGCTCCCTTCATGACTCTGATCCACTACCATCACCACCATCCATAGACCACACCGCCCACCGTACCCCACAACCCTTCCATGCCCCTCATGCGTTTTCCATATTCACTTACCAATATCCACTACATTCAGAACAAAACAGCCATTGACAAGCCTGGCACTGACAATGCACCTGAAACTAATGCAACAAACCTTACTAAAACAAAGGCTGTGAAAAATGTCATCAACCAATCAAGTAGAATGGATGTATCAATGTCAAAAGCTTTCATCCACTTCACAACTCCTAATCTTTTACAAATAAACCACATGCGTTTAAAAAAACACATTTTTAAAAAATAACTCATTACAAGATAATAAAGATGATAATCAAACAAAGCTTGCACTCCCTTGTAAGCTGTGTCAACAGACTCCACTCAGCTTAGTAATTACCATTCTTGGATCTCAGCCACACATTCATAATGAAACCATAGGACAACTGCATCCATAGCAGCAGTGGAACACATGGTAAGACATGTGATTCTCTAGCCCTTTTTGTGGAGAACTGCACCCTTACTGAGCAACAGTACATCCCTAAGGCCACCTAAGGCCACTTCCCACTTCCCACACCCTTTCCCTGTAACCCTATACTCATATTATGATTGGAGACTTTTTGCAGTAACAAATCTATCAAAATCTCAAACACTTGGCTAACAAAAATATTAACAGTATATTTATCTATAATCAACAGCGTGGGATGTGTAAAATAAATGGACAATTGGTTATTCCAAACTGTCTCACTTCAAATATGTGACTCCATTTTATACTTTTTACCATTTAAAAAACAAAGGACATTGCTGCATTCACATGAATGGACAATTAAAATATACTTATCCCTCAGCTCTGAATAATCATTCAGTGAGCTGGAAGAATACAAGCAAACTCTTAAAATTGCAAATGCACATCACTGGATACAGAAAGCAAGAAATAACTTTGAGCAATGACAACATCAGAATGATGTGAGGTGAAAAGTCAACCTCCAGCCTTAAGAATCAATGTTGTCAATCATCTTTATATTGCATGAATAGCTTTATATCTACGTATGTTTGTTGTCACTTACTGTGACATTTTCATGTCAGGAAGCAGGATGTTATTTTTGGCTATGTACCAAACTTTTGAGGCTTATGACAAATGGTAAGGGAACTAAGAGGAATTTATAAAATTGCTGGCTGAGCTGTACCAAAATGCTTGTACATTCTGATTCCGAAGAACTCTATCTTCAGTCACTTAGAAACTAGGGAATATTTTCCTGCCTACATATTTAAAGGAATTTTTGAAATGGAATTGTTCGTTTCACTAGATTAATGTCTCTATGACAAGAAAATAAATCATTTTTTCAATCAACATTTTTTGCATAATTCAACATCCACATCTACAGATAATTAGTATAATCAAATTTAAAATGTATGTCAGATGGATTTAGCATGTAATAAAACACTATTGAGAGACTCCGTAGATCTGATCATGAGTCCTTTTTGTTGTAGTTCATAGAGATGATGTTTGAGTCGATTATGTCATATGTTTGAGTAATAGATACTAATTTCTTCAAGAGATATTTTGTTTGATGTAAGTTTAGTTCTATCTCAAAGATACCAATTCTTATTTTAAACAGAATTTCCATGTTTTCAGATTCTTTCTAACTGAATTAATTTATAATCGAACCTTTGACAAAAACATTGGTAGAGGTGGTTAAAGTGGTGCTTACCCAAAGAACCAATATAGTACAATTCCTGTTGAAAATAGACTGCTCCTAAGCTGTAACTATGTCCCAAATGAAAGCTCCAATAACATTTCCTAAAAGTTAATCCATTTTCCTTATATATTTTCCTTTGCGCAGTATTCATTGAAAAATACTCATAACTAACTATGAATAATTAAGAACATTCACATTTAATTATTCTTAAGCAAAAAAAACTTGTGTCTTTTTTATGGAATTTCCAAAATAAATAGTTGAAACAGGAGTTAGGAACATAGGAATAGCAGGTGGCCATTCAGCTCTTCGAGTCTGTCCTGTCATTCAATACAATCATGGGTGATCAATTACAGTGGTGACCCCGGAATCCGAACACCCTATTGTTCGAACTACTTGGAATCCGAACAATTATTTCGAGAAAATTTTGCCCTAAAATCTGAACACCTTTTCAGAATCCGAACACCACGTACCGTTCAGATTGCACATTTGTTCAGTTTGTTCTGGGAAGTAGTCGTGAAAGCATCTCTCGTGTGTCCATCACTAGTTTACCTTGTGTTTTCACCTTGATTTGTGCTTTGTTTTTAATTATCACCCTTGCGCATTCACCATGGCACCCAAGAACAGCAGTGAAGCAAATAAGTGCATTCACCATTAGCACTCCTCACTAAGGTAAATGAAGTTATTTTCATGTTAATACATTTATTTCTTGCTTTTATTATTATTACTTGATATTTAGGTCATTTACTCATCTTATTTTATCTTAATCATGTGTATTTGCAGTTAAAAGTGTCTTGAAAATGTTTTTTTTGGGTGCAGAAACGGATTAATTCACTTTCCATTATTTCTTATGGGGAAAATAGTTTCGGAATCCGAACATTTCGCAATCCGAACAGCCTCCTGGAATGAATTAAATTCAGATTCCGAGGTACCACTGTACTTCAATATCCTTCACTCACCATAACCCTGTACACCACTGGGAATTGGAAATCTATCAATCTCTACCTTAACTATGTCCAAAGACAGAGCTTCCTCAGCTCCCTATGATGCAGAATTCCAAAGGTTCAAAACACTGAGTAAAGAAAAATCTTCTCAAAAGTGCTTTCCTCCTTATTTTTAAATTGTGTCCCCTGATTCTAGACTCAGCAACCAGGGGAAAAGTCAGACCTACATCTATCTTCTAAGTAGTTTGAAAATTTCAGTGAGATCACCTCTCACCCTTCAAATCTCTGGAGAATACAAACCCACATTGCCCAATCTCTCTTCATAGAGCAATTGCACTATCTCATAAAAAAACTAGTGAACCTTCATTGCAGTCTCTCTAAGACAATAATATCCTCGCTGAGATAATGAGACAAGTTCTCCAAGTGTGGTCTAATCAAGCCTGGAAGATAGTCAATATGTTGGGGATTATCTCCAGAGCTCCTTCAACACTCTGGCATATACATCATCAAGTCTTGAGTGTTTTTCAGCCTGCAATCCCATTGACTTCTCCAGCACAATCTTCTTAGTGATGCAAATTTCCTTGTTGTGGCAAGAACTTCCACATGACTTCTTTTGAAATACAGTCTCCCAATCCAGGAAGTCTTTATCAATAAACAATAGTGTTCGAAGAATGAAATATGCTGGACAAAGAAGGTAGACAAAACTATTATTGATTTTTCAGAAGGTTAATGGAATGGCAGAAATCAAGTAGACAGTAACTTGAAAATGTAAGCATGCAAATTTAATAAGCTCCCAAAACAATTTCCAATCAACAGGTTCACGATACAAACTAGATTGGAGGCTGGGTGCAAATCTTTTCTCTTGTCCATTAAAATAACTATTTACTGTGTTTCAGCATTACATAACCATAGAGGAGGGTTGGGAAAAGAAGAATGAGAGATTTGCTTTTATATAATGCCTATCGCAACTTCAAGTCATCTCAACACATTTTACCACTTTTATTCTATTGTCAACTGTAAGTGTTTAATTTAGAGTGAATTCACATCGAGGTTAATGCTCAGCTCACAGCTAAACTTGCAATAGTGAGAAGAACACAACACCTAATCAGTGAGGCTGAGACAAGACTTTATTATGTGCCAGAATATAGGATATAGCTCAAGAGTTGCTACATTTAAAGTCTGATCAGTAAAAAAAAAACTAAACAAACCATCTGGCCCTCCATTTGAGAAAAAGGAGCTTGCTTTTATTGCTCTCTATGTTATGGGAAGTGTGATACACTTCTAAAAACAAGTTACTGAAACTCATTGTCTGTGGGGCACATATTGCTGCTTTGTTCAAGGTGTGGGGGAAGCTGTTTTTGGCACCAAGTGTTATATGTAGAGTGACGGTTGTTGGTGACAAATAGCTGACTGGTTTGTGCAATTGTGACCATTTGGATGCCAGAAGTCATCAGTTTGACAACAGCTCTCTGACTGGTTTTTGGTTAGCTGAACAGCTTATAGGTGTGAATGATACAGAGAGAAGCCTTTGGACCTCTGGAAAGGGAGATGGTGTGTCTCTCCATCTGTAGTAAAAATATCTGAAGCCTAAAGAAAGCCAGTTATTTTCTTCCACCATTTGTTATAGGCTGTTCCCTTTAACTAATAACTAAGACACTTTATAGTTCGTGTTCCAATTGCTCCTGCAAAGAAGTGAAAAGAACCTGGATGAAAGAGACTGAAGAACAGAAAGCCAAAATGATCACCTTGGTGAACCTTATGGACTAATGCTTTAGTTCCAAGATTTTTTCCCTCCATCCGTAAAACCAATGTTTTTATTTGTCTGTTTGTATGTTGTGGATAGGGGTTTCAAAATAGGGTTACAGTTTAACTGGTAAAGCCACATGTTGATAGTTCGTAGTAGTTTAATTGTAATTAGTATTAGCTCATTTTATATAAATAATAATTAGGAAATACTTGGTCAGAGCTTTAAGTTTGCCTGATTCTATCAGAGAGGTAAATCAGGGACTTTGCATGCTTTGATTAAATAATTAACTTGGAAGGTGACCCCAGGAGTACTGGGGCTTGGGATTCAGTGCACTTTCCCAAGTGGGTCATAACACTATATGATGACCTGGGCAGCATAATATTCAGATCAATTGATATGTTAAGAACTACAATTAAACATTGTTTAATATAAGTGATGGGCCAGTTGATGATTTTGGTGCGTGCTCAACTCCTGTTGAATTTGGATTGGGTTGTAGGTGGATTGGAAATTACAGCTTTACATTTGCAATTTCTTGAGAATTATAATTTCCATCACAGTTTAACCCACCAACAGTCTTACAGATGTAAGGTCTCCCAATTAGATTTCTCCTCCACACAATATAACCTTTGATGATACTAACTCTTAACAACATCAAGAATTCTTTTTCTGTTATGTAATCAGAAAGTAACTACAAAAGCATTTTACTGTAACTTTTGATGATGCTAATTCATTTCTTCATAACAGTCTATGTTTGTGGGAATGCATTTTTAAACTTAGTTATATCAACTCATGAGAAGTGCCTCTGATCATAACTAACCCAGATTGTAGGATGACTTAATGAGCTTTATTACTTTTCACTGTCAATTAAGTAAAGCTGAAGTGCAAACAAATACTATTCCAATGTGGTACATTGTTAATCTTGCATCTATGTTAGTCTGTCTGTCACCCATTCCTCAACATATTCTATTACATTTAAAACATTTCATAAACCTTTTCATTTTCTGTGGAATGCTAATTGTATTAATAAAATAAAACTTACCTTCAATTACAGTCTACAATCTTTTGCTTTCATATTCCTGTGTTTCAAAGCCAAAAATCCTTAAATTATAATCTATTGTCTTCTCTAGCTCCCATTATTCCATAATTTGATAGAGGATGGGATGTTATGATTTCTGACCTTGAAACTTTCACTGACATAACCATCAGGCTTCTGGAAGCATACCTCATCCATCTTCAGGATAATACAGTGCATCAACATATGAAATAAAGACAACCTACATTTACATAGCATTATTATGTTTCAGAAAAAATGTGGAAGCATTTCACATAAAATGGATTTCCCTGAATTCCATCAATTATCATGAATGCAATTTTAGTTGAGATAAACTGTCTCTGAAATAAGATGAGTAGACAATTAATGTACATTTTGATGGTGCAGTAAGTGAGGAATCTTGACCAAGGTACCAGGGGAACTCATTATTCATCTTTGTTCATGTTCCTTTGGCAGAACTAATCACCTTACTGTGTAAACAGGATCTCAATTTGATGTCTCATTCAACGGACAGAAGCTTCAATAAAGAAGCATGACTTCACTAGTACTATGGTCCAAAGATCATTAAAAAAAGGTTTTCTTAAAACTCAAACAGTGTGCCAGGATATTACAGTCAGAGGAAATTCAGTTCATTTAATTTGCATATTAAATTATTTTATTTGAAATTGTTTTTGGGATAATACTCACCCTTGTTACAGTATATCAAATAAAGTATGGTGACCTTTCAGTAAACCTTCAAATAATTCAGATTGAAGTGGACTGTTTGCCCACAGGCTAGCCCAAGAATCACCAGACAGCAAGGCCTGGTTCTACAGTTTTAATCAACCATTATGACAGTTCAGGAGCACTCAATTAAACTTTTAAGTTGCGCCACAGGGTCGTCCTACATACTTGAGGCTATTTTTTCAATTGAAATGATTAGAAATGCTAAACTGTTGTACATTTGACTGATGTAAATGTGCTGCACAGAGAGCATTGAGATAGTTTTACTGATAAAACATTGCCCACATTTTTAGAAAGAATTGCTTCATAACAGCTTTGAGGTAAACTATTCATCAAACAACGGAGTTATACAATGTGTTCGATCTGGACAGATGGCAGGACATGTATTTTTTTCCCTGCAAGACTCCACACAGAATTCCTGCTCTGATTGCTGCAGCTGAATGAGAAGTGGGCCAGCTTATGCAGCGTGTGACCATAATCTGCAGGAGAGTTGGAAAGCCACTTGAGTTTCTCTTAGTGGCTGGTTTCACAGTAGGTAGCATTTGCAAAGACATGGTAGTAACTGATTTATTTTCCCTCTTGGCCATGAAATGTAAAGAGGAAGAACCAGGAAAAAGTTAAGGGAATAAATCTCTGCCACGTGAAGGCCCTCTATAAGAAAGCAACCATTTTTCCAGACATTACCCTTCAGTTAAGGGTCTGTTATTATTTTAAGTAAATGAGACTTGAAATCCCAGGTATTTACTAAGAAAATAAAGCCACAATATTTCACAGTTTTAAATTAATAGAAGAATAATTATGACATAGATCAACAAAACCAATGGCCAATATTATCTATCTTCTACTTCTATCTTCACCCAGAGTTAACATGAGTTAAACATGGAACGAAAGACAAACTACAATCAAACAAATCACAAAAGAAGCAATTGATAAAGATCTGAACAAAATTCTCAGCAGCCCATCCAAATGTCAGTGATCACTATGAATCACAATAATCCTTTAAACTCTCTCTTCCTCATAAAGGATTTTAATACCACTGATTTCAGCTTGTGGGCCATCTTACTTCTTCTGCCTTCAGTAAGTATTTAGGTGTCAGGTCAGATTGGCTTATTAACTGTTCACCATGAAGCAGTTCAGTCTCCTCTCAAGACTGCATCCCATTGGGTTTACACGACTACACCCCATCATTAAATCATCTTCTCAACTCTTTAGCTGTGCTGAGCAGGCAACCACTGCTCACATACTTTCCTATAACTCAACTACAATGAGTATGCAATTTTTTCAGCTTCTCTTTACTGATAACTTCATGAGTATTCTACATCCCAACACTTTAACAGAGTTAGGCCAACACCTACTCTTTGACCCTGAGCTGCTGAGCCTCCAGTTGCCCAGCTGCATAAAGCTAACAACTGCTGCTGCCAATTCAATCATTTCTCATGGGCTAGTCTACATACTGCCACCCAGTTCCCATGGGTAAGTTTTTATTCCATAACCTCAGTCACATGAGGAACATTTTTGTGCCTACACCTCACACAACTACACTGCTTCTTCTAGTCAGGTCCTTCAGCTTCTTTAAGCAGTTGACAAAATAAATTTGGGAAGAAAGTGTGCTTGATCTATCTCCCTGCCGTGCCTGAGCTTGTGCTACAGCTTCAAGAAAACTTAGAAATCAATCTAACAAAATGGATTCACATAACAATAAAAAGGTCAACAGTGTCAGGTCAGCCTAACTTTAAAAACTAAAGTTAGTTATTATTCTATGTAAAAAGGAACTACAAACACAATTTAATGGAAAGTTGGAAAAGACCTGAAACTACAAAGATGCTAAGTCTTTGATACCCTTTATCAACTGTTATGTACCAAACTCCATCAAAATATAATAAGAACATTTTCTTGTTTTAAAGGTAAGTGTAAGGCATTACGTTCCAAATGTAATTTGATTGGTCAAACTACCAGGCCTCAAAAAAAACCATATTTTATTCATATGCTATAATTAAAATACAGACAAAATAAAAACAAAAGAATAGGCTTAATTGTAATCATCAAAATACTTAACAAAGTAATATTTATTAACTGCTACTAATTAACTGTTCCAATACAGTAATATTCCAAAAGCACACCCTTGGCAAAGATAAATTCAGTAAAATAGGTTGTCTCACATGCAATTCTAGCAGCAAGAAGAGAACCCAAGCTTTTAGCTTTAACAGTGATAGGAATCCATATCCAGCTTCAAGACACAAGCAACTGAAGAAAGTTAAAACTAAAAATCCTGGTTCTATGGGAACTTGACCCCACCCATTCAGGCTGCTTCTGTTGTTTCAACATTTAAAAAAAAACCAAGGCCTTATTGGCTTTAGAGCAGACTACTCAGTTCCCCTCCCTTCATAAAGAAAAACAGGACAAAATACACCTCTTAAAATAGTATTATCACACTACATAATCCAACTTTGAATCAAATGACACAGTTCCTTAGGACAGATAAGATTAGATTCCCTACAATGTGTGGAAACAGGCCCTATGGCCTAACAAGTCCATACCGAACTCCTGAAGAGTAACCCACTCAGATCCATTTCCCTCTCACTAATGCAGCTAACACTATGGGCAATTTAGCATGACCATTTCACTTGACCTGCACATCTTTGGACTGTGGGAGGAAACTGGAGCATCCGGAGGAAACCCACGCAGAAATGGGCAAACTCTACACTGACAGTCGCCCGAGGCAGGAATTGAACCCGGGTCCCTATGAGGCAACAGTGCTAACCACTGAGCCACCATGCCACCTCAAAGATGATGCCAGTATTATATTTTAAATTGTTCTCACCTGCCCCAGAAGACTGATCTCCAGTAAAGTGCAATCAGTTCATATCAATGTTTGCTGCTCCATTATCCTTCCAGTACATAGCACAATGACACATAAGAACAGGTTAGAGAGGGATACAGGATTTTTTATGTCAAAGAAAATTCAAGGCAAGATGAAGTGAAGGCTGCCATGAGAAAGAGAGTGCAGAGAACATAGTCAATTGTTGCTTAAATGGATATGAATTCTTATTTTCTTTATCTTAAATTTGCCTTCCAACTATATCCTGCTGACCAATGAATGAATCAAGTATCAAGCTAAAAGTATAATATTAGAACAAATCTGTTACATCTGTAAATGTACTTATAAAAATGAGATTGGTGTCTGAGTTGCTTTGGTATAGCTTGTCTTCTCTTTCACGAATATAAAGGGGAAAAAGTTCACATAATGAGGACAGTGCTTGCAAACAGGAAGGACCACTAGCATGAAATTTGTGAACTCTTTATGAATATCAGCATAAAGACAGTGAGTTAAAGTGAAATTGGAAGCATCCCCAAGCTACAGTCTTGCTCTTCTCCTTATTTATATTCCATCTTATGTAACTTCACTCATACAGGCCAACATTGAAGAACTTGGTACAACAGTTTTTTTCATATGTAATGGCATTTCAGTGTTTCTGACTGCAAACAGTTCCTTCTTTTCTTTGTCCTGAATTCAAGAAGATGAAATGGCTGAATTAATGTTTTAGGCTCAACCTCACTGTCCATTAAGTCACCCATCACAATGTGATAAGCAGCATCCATCCCCACATATCTACTTGAAAAGGACAAGGGAGTGGAAGAAGCTAGTGGTGACAGAACTAGAGACTTGAGACTGTTCCCAAATTGTAGGAGGATGCATTTGGTGAGGCACTGAGGACAGTGAGGGCTTGCCTACGTTCTTTAACAATGTAATCCTATGCCCAAAAGCCTGATTTTCATGCCACAGTTTAAACATACAAAAAATGTATCACTATGACTCACCTGCTCAATGTTATTGACAGTACTGATGGGTCCATGATCTTGTTTTGCATTAATAGATTTACCCTCTGTCTTCTGACTCCTGACTGTCTACCATGAGACCAAAAGCCAGCTACTTATTAGCACTTTCAAACAAGTTTGGCTGTTGACTGTGGCAGGATGAACAAGTTATAGGACCTGTTAGGGAAACAGTTAACTTGATTCAATTCCTATGGTCATCGGTTTCCTAATCATGGAAGAAGTCATAAGCCACAAAGGTTTTGATTATACTAGCGGGATGGTAGCTACATTCTGCCACATTGTGTTCTTTCTCATTGCTTCAGCTTTCCACAAGAAATGTCTTAGAAATCATGGCTTTTTCAAACAATTAATCCATGAGTTTGTTGAAAGGGTTATTGTCTGAAGATTGAAAAAAAATGAAGTCCTCTCTTGCATTTGCATGGGAGGCGTCAGCCACGTAACAGTTCAAGGCAGCTGTAATCTTGTGAGGCACTGACAGAGTTGCCCTGTGCAGGAATTGTAGGAGAAAGTGAGGACTGCAGATGCTGAAGATCAGATTTAAGAGTGTGGTGCTCTCAGTAATTGATTATTTCTGCATTATTTTGGTCTTGTAGACAAATAAAGTTCAAAAGATATTCAAAATATTGTTTAAATCTATACAAAAAACTGACAAACACTGACCAAATACTTAACTACACCAGCAACCATCCCAACACACACAAACGAAGCTGTATCAGAACACTATTCCAACGAGCCACCACACTTTGCAGCACAGACGAACTTCGGAAAACAGAGGAGAACCACCGATACAACGTATTCAAGAAGAACGGATACTCAAAAAATACAGTCCGCAGATTCCTCAAGAACAAACCACAACAAGCAGACCAAACACAGCCAGAAACCCTAACCACCTTACCATACATCAAAGAAGTTTCAGAAATGACAGCCAGACTACTAAGACCCCTCGGAATCCTAGTAGCACACAAACCCACCAAAACTCTCAAACAAAAACTAACAAACTTAAAAGACCCAGTACAACCCATGGACAAAACCAACGTCATCTACAAAATTTCATGCAAGGACTGCCACAAACACTACGTAGGACAAACAGGAAGAAAGTTAGCCACCAGGATACACGAACACCAGCTAGCCACAAAAAGACACGACTCTCTCTCCCTCGTAGCCCTACACATGAATGAAAAAAACCACCAATTCGACTGGGACAACACATCTATCCTGGGACAGGCTAAGCAAAGACATGCCAGAGAATTCCTAGAGGCCTGGCACTCCAACCACAACGCCATAAACAAACACATAGATCTAGATATCATCTATCAACCCCTCAGAAAACGAACAGGAAATGACATCACCACAAACCTCAGGAACCCCATCCAGGACAAACATATAAATAGAAAGCAGGAGACAACAGTTTCGCTTCACTTGGAGGTTGCCACTGATGATGTTACCTAGCCAGGTAATGAAACGTCTGGATATCAAACCTAAAGCTCAGCGAGCAAACCTACACCCTAATGCCAAAACTTAGTGATAGTTTTCTCTGCGTATCAAGGTTGATGTTAACAGATTTCTATAAACAGGTTCAGGTAACAGACCCTGCTCTGGACATGTTTTCTTTTATTTGTTGATGGGATGTGCATATCTTTGACTAGGCCAACATTTATTGCCCATCCCTAGGTGGCCTGAAGAAAGTGGTTGCAAACTACCCTCGTGATCATCAGCATAAGGAGAGGTTTGAATATAGCAACCAAAGTGTAATCTCTCCAGCCTTTCGTGCTTCCTTGGAGCCTTCTCCTTTCCCAGAACCAAACAATAGAGATATGCCAACCGGAATATTCGTAACTGGAAGATCATGGCTCCTAACAGCTTCAGCTTTGCAAATGACCACAAAACCACAGTATAGATTTAAACAATATTTTGAATATCTTTTGAACTTTATTTGTCCACTAGACCAAAACAATCCAGAAATAATCAATTACTGAGAGATACAGCAACAAAAGTAATGTTGCTTTCACAAGAACACAAGAAACAGACTTCCTTTGTAACACAGTGTAAATGCTCATCCTTTTGGCATTTATTCATACACTCTGATGTCATTAGGGAAAGAGTGCCTCTTTTAATTAAAATTGCTCAGGGTCACAGTTTGGTGCACTGTATTACTAAGGAGATTTCAGACTTTTCTATCCAACAATATGCTGGCAAGCAGCAGTCGACTTACATCTATTTCTGAGGCTTGCCATTGATCTATTCTTTAGTTCGTGACATTGTGAAACTTTACTTAGGTCTATCAGAGGTAAAAATCAGCAGAGGTATGATCCTGGCTGTTTGTCAGGGCTGCTAATCGTGCTGCCAGAGCTATAGCAGGTTCCTGCTGGAAGAGCCAAGTAAGTTTGAAACAATTTTGTTTTAACCCTCTAACTCAGAAATAATTCATTATTGCTCAAAACTTACCCTGCAGCAATTGAAGACAATGTCCAAAGTGGACCCTTCATTCCAAACAAAAATCATCTTATTGATTCAATTGTCATTGTTTAACTTCAACACACAGGTGGTAGGAATAAACGTGAGCGCTTTAAAAGCAGAGTCTATTTGGCCATCTAAAATAATTAATTACTGAAAACATACGGGCTTAAATTTACATTGATCTCACACCTACTTAGACTGAGATCCAATCTGTAAAAGCAAAGTAATCAATAAGAAGTTTTTGAGTTTCTCTTTAATCATAGTGGATAAATCTGTTGTGTAGAAAATTCAAGCAAACACAAAAAGCATCAGTGTTCCTTATAAAGCTGAAATTTTGCAGATAATGGGATAAAGCTGCATCTGTTTTGCATTAAGGGATCAAAACATAACATAGAGGAAACAAGTTGAGATAATGGATTAATCTGATGTGATAGACCGGTGGTGATTTAATCTATGCTCAAAACAGTCCAGGACTTTGAGTTCCCAACTGTTCTTTTACAGAAGCATTCTTACCCAGCTTCACAAATCTTTCGCCAATTTTAAATTGGACAGCGCCAGAGACCCGGGTTCAATTCCCGACTCAGGCGACCACTGTGTGAAGTTTGCACATTCTCCCCGTGTCTGCGTGGGTTTCCTCCGGGTGCTCCAGTTTCCTCCCACAGTCCAAAGATGTGCATGTCAGGTGAATTGGCCATGCTAAATTGCTCGTAGTGTTAGGTAAAGGGGTAAATGTACGGGAATGGGTGGGTTATGCTTCGCCGTGTCGGTGTGGACTTGTTGGGCCGAAGGGCCTGTTTCCACACTGTAAGTAATCTAATCTAATCTAATCTAATACTTTTACAATTCACTTATACATGGTTGGGCCATGGATAGTGTTTTAGAATGGAGAGGTCTAGGGGTTCAGATACATAATTTTTTGAAATTTGCATCACAGGTAGACATGGTGGTTAAGAAAACATTAAGCACTCCTGCATTCATTGCTCAGACCTTTGAATGTAGGAGTTGGACGCCATATGGAGGTTGTACAGGAATTTGGTGAGATCTCTTCTGGAGTACTGTGAGCAGTTCCGGTTGCCGTGTAATAGGAAGGATATTATTAAACTGAAGAAGGTTCAGAAAAGATTTACCCAGGATGTTGTCAGGAATGCAGGGTTTGAGTTATAAAAACAGACTGTAAAGGCTGGAACTTTTTTCACAGGAGCGTAGGAGGCTGAGGGGTGACCTTATTGAGGTTTTTAAATCATGAGGGGCATAAGGAAGGTGAATAACAAAGGTCTTTTTCCTTGGGTTGGGGCATCATTTTAAGGTGAGAGAAGAAAGATTTAAAAAGAGATTGAGGGGCAACTTTTTTTTAAACCCAGAGAATGTGGTGGATGCAAGTACAGTTACAACATTTAAAAGACATTTGGATAAGTTCATGAATAGGAAAGGTTTGGAAGGATATAGGTCAATCGCAGGTAGGTGGGACTAGGTTAGTTTGGGAACATCATTGGCGTGGACTGTTTGGATTGTAAGGTCTGTTTCCCTGCCGTATGATTCTATGACACTATAAACAGTCATTCAGAAAAAAAGCATCAATGGAAAGATTCAAGTAGATAGACTGTCTGCAGCCATGATAACTTATCAACAAAAAGTTAAGCACGGAACCTACCAGTAATTGAGGGTAAAATCTTTACAATTGGAAAATGTGAAATTGATGCAGCCTAACTCCCAGAAAATATTGGCTGAATTGTTCTCCAAATGAGCTCAATTTTTACAACTAAATAAGGTTTTAGTCTGTAAACAGTTAGGACTCTGAAGTTGAAGCAGCTTCCCCAGTTACAGCTACTTTTGGATTAATATATACTATTCAGGAAGTGTGAGGGGAATTTTATGAAATATCTGTTGGAGAAGGCTAGTTTGTATCAGTGTCACTATTCACCATGACAGCATCCAAAGTGAATATTTAGAGAATTATGAATATTCTTCTCACAGAGTCAGCTGCTCCCCTTGCATTGCTCCTGAGACAGACATTTGACAAATATTTCAAATGCCTTGTTGATACTTCCCATGTAAGATGGAACAGAAAATACATTGAAAAGTACAGCAAGTTAATCAGAATGTATGAGAGATGCTTGCAGTTCTGCTGGAAATATCCACCAAAGCATTAATTTCTCTGCTATTCTGGTTTTACCTTTCATTTCTAACTCAAGTGCAAATTGTTCGAATCAGATTGCGAGAAGGTAAATTTTGTGCTTTGGCATGAAAACATGCATTCAGTGATTTAAGCAAAATGGAGTTGGAAAAACATAACACGACAGGGCTTCAAATTTAAGAGATAGCTAAAGATTTGATAGGAATTATATAACATTAGGCCTGAAGTGGTACAACATGCATAAACACTACATCTGGTAAATGGTGGCTTAAATGGAATCACGACTGCTGAGAGTCTAGCAGTTAGGTGATGTTATCAGTGGTTGTTAATTTGATAAACCATTTTCTTCCTGCTGGCCATAGCAGCTGTTTAAATTCGTCTTCATTAGCATCTTATAAACAGCATAGAAAAAACACAGACAAACATTTACTGATTGGCTAGTTTATGTTATTTTACTAGCAACTTAAAACAGAAACAAAAAAAGTATATTTAAAGTGTGAGGAACGGAGTTTTATGCACCTTTATGCACTAAAAGATTATTTCATGAGACATGGGCATCACCAATATTTATTGTTCATGTTTAAGTGCCCTGAAGAAGGTCGTGGTGTGTTGCCTTTTTGAACCACTGCAATTCACTCGGGGTAGATACACACACGCAGTACTTTTTGGAAAGGTGTTCCAGAATTTTGACAGCCACAGTGAAGAAATGGCGACCTAATTCCAGTAAAGGAAATCAAGTGATGGTGGTGTGTGACTTAGAGAGGAACTTGCAGATGATGATGTCCTCGTGCTCCTGTTGCCCTTGTTCTTCTATGTTGTAAAGTCATGCATTTGGACAATGCAGTCAACAAAACTTTGCTGAGCTGCTGCAGTCTATTATGGAGATGGTACACACTGCTACCACTGTGTGTTGGAGCTGGAGGAAGTGAGTGTTTAATGGCATGAATGGGGTGCCAAGTACACGGGCCGCTTTGTCCTGGATGATGTTGAGATTCTTGATTAATTTTGGAGTTGCACTCATCCAGGCAAGTGATTGAGTTCATGGCTACCATCATAGCTTTGTCTCTTGAAACAAATAGTGAAACCCAAATGCGATTGGTCAATGGAAGTCACAAAATAGGACCGATTTTGCTATTAAAGTGGAACTCTAGGCAAGGTGACCAGTCTCTATATTTTTTTAATTTAACCTATTTTTCTACTCAACCTGTTCAGAAACATTTTTATACACCTATGGAGCAGGTGGTACTTGAACTTGGGCCTCCTAGTCAATGGTGTAGAGGCACTACCACTGCGCACAAGAGGACCTGACCCATCTCTTTAAGGCTGCAAAGTCTAATATGGAAACTTTATAAGTGAATTGTTGATTTATTGCTACGAGGCAGATGACTTCCCCAAGTGTTTAAAAATGCAGCACAGAACCAGACATTTGTTTAGAAAAAATAAGTTTTGCCTCTGTAATGAAAATAATTGAGTCAGATTGTATCAACAAGTTGGTTATTGAGAGTTGGGAACTTCTTCCCTTAGTTCCATGTTGGGGAACAAAGGGACTGGAGTAATCTCACTGCCTCAAGAGGCAGGCCACGTGGCAATAGAGCCAGTTGCTTGGCAAGTGTGGAAGAAATATAGAAGGACCACATTTACTAGAACTTGCCCAAGCTGTATTCATGACTGTCAGGCCTTCAAGTCCTCACTGCTCATCCATGCCCTGTCACATCTCTCATGCCTCCATCATAGAACATAGAACAATATAGCACAGGAACAGGCCCTTCAACCCATCATGTCTGTGTGGACTATGGTATCATTCTAAACACCATCTACTCATATCTTCCATGCCCATCATGTAACCTCATATCTCCCATGACCCCTCTTTACCTGCACATTGTCAATGCCCTCAATGTCATTTTCATGCCCACATGAACCCTTCATACCCATTTTCCCAGCATTCATTACTGAACCAGAACGCCATTGATAAGTCTGGCAAGTATTTGAAACGTTCATTAAACTGACACAATAAATAAGAAGGCTTTCAAAATCTGTTATGAAAAATACTACTCAGCTTATACTTCAAAAAAAAGTCAAGAAATTGCAGCCATTCATGGACTCAATGACAAGACATATTATCAAATTTTCCACACTTAACCTTGTTATAAATAATCATATAACTTCAGAAAAAAAGTGATCTGATAATAAATATGTAATGCAAACAAAGCTAACACACCTCTCTGTGGCTATGCAAACAGACTGCTGCTCAGAGTTAAATGGAATAGTCACACCAAGACCCCAGCCAAACACTCATAATGATGACATCTGGCAACTACATCATAAAATGATGTCGAGCAAACTCTCTGCTTCTCAAACTCTCACTACTACTTTAAGACATTCCTTAAAACCTCCCTTTTTGACCAATCCATCTTAATATTTCTTTTTGTGGCCTGCTGCTGATTTTTGTGTAATAATTGCAGCAAGGGATATTTTATAGTTTTAAAGGTATTATGTAAACACAACTTGCTGTGGTTGTACTACATAAAGTTAAATATGTGTCTAGATTTCTGCATGTTAATCAAGAGTTTTTTTCCCTATTTTGGATAAACCTTTAAACATTAAGTTTGTGTTTTCATTGCAAAACGTGTTTCTCAATATGCTTGATTACACATCTGGTGATCATTAATCCATCTGGAGAGGTATGCTTTGCACTTACTTGACAAATTGGTTATCTTTCCTCTACATGCTGTCTCTCAACATCACTTCACAATTATCATCATCAGAGTAGTCTTTGTCACTTTCTTTGGGCACAATGGGCTAAATAGTTTTATTTTGTTTCATACTGGAGATCTGGTTATCAGCTAACTCTCACTCAATTATCAATTATCTTGGTTCCATGATTGATATTGACATGAAATCTTGCATTGTTGGGTTCAAATGGAACTATTTACCAGGAATGGCTTGAACCATTCTCAGCTAGTTTCTAATCAACCTGTTTAGAGATTACTAAATACTATCAGAGCAGGTGGAACTTGAACCTGAGCCTTCTAGAGATAGGGACAGCTTAACCACTGTTATCCTTTATGCCACATACATTTTAGAAACAGAAAGTAAAAAGAAAACACAAATAGCATTCTGAATCATTTTACTGAAGCGTGTTAATTATAATTAACACTTTGGGTTACGGTTTCCAAATGCTTCAAGGTTTTACCTGAAAATCTGCTATTTTTAGAGGCTCAACAAACGTGTAAGAGATAAATTTCAGATGAATGTTATAAATGCTCTTCCTTCATTATCTAAGAGTGTCATTTTGATGAGATTTATAAATCCTTGAGTAGAGGACACCAAAAGTAATAAAAAGCAAGGAGTATTAAAACACTGAAATTATAATTCTTGTTGCAAATGATTGTTGGATTTATTTATTAAGTATGTAACTTTTTCCACAGCATAAATATCCTCAACCCCAGCAGTTGATCCCCTGCATAAACAGCCTTCATCTGGTAAAAGATTAATTGCTCAGACCTCTACCTGACAAGAATCTTCTGCATTCAGAGCCAGCACGACAGGATGAATCATGGTGGCAGGATAAGTATTAACACATGAATTAGAACATATTGGTCGAGTTTTGAGTCTACAATGTGTCATGTTGCATCCAGAACAATTACAGTTTAATTTGCACCACGTTTTGCCATTTACAGTCCCGTCACATGGTCATTTCAGGTTACCATTTGTCGATTAACTAATTTCAATACATTGCTTGCTGACACAGTAACAATGTGAAATGTTGGCAAAGACAGCATGTTCATTGTCGCATGTTAATAGATACAATTAGAACAAAAATTCTGCTGACACCTCACTTTTTCTTGCAAATGATGTTCTATATAAACATCAACATCTATATTTGTCAGAACAGTAGTTTATATTGCTTACTGCTGAAATACTTGGAAATGTACAAACCTTTTTCTCAATTCTTTACTCAGAGAGTGGTAAGGGTGGGGAAAGCCCTGCCTGCAAATGCAGTTAATTCAGCCACATTAGAGGCATTTAAACAATGCTTGGATAAGCACATGGATGATGATGGGATAGTGTAGGGGGATGGGCTTAGATTAGCTCACAAGTCAGGCGCAACATTGAGGGCCGAAGGGCCTGTTCTGTACTATTGTTCTATGTTCTATTCAGCATGTGTAAATATTTAAAATGGGAAATTCAAATGATCGAGGCTTGCCACACAGGGATTATACAGCGGCTCATGGTGCCAGAGACTTGGGTTCAATTCCACCTGCAGGCAACTGTCTCTGTGGAGTTTGCACATTCTCCCTGTGTCTGTGTGTGTTCCCTCAGGGTGCTCCTGTTTCCTTGCATGTTCCAAAGATATGCAAGTTCAGCGGATTGGTCATGCTAAATCGCCCATAGTGTCCAGGATTGTGCAGACAAGGTGGATTAGCCATGGGAAATGTGGGGTTACAGAATAGGGTTGGATCTGGGTGGGATGCTCTTCGGAAGGGTGGTGTGGACTCGATGGGGCAAAAGGCTTGTTTTCACACACTGTGGGGGTTCTATTCTATGATCTATGAAATGAGGGTCATAATGCTTTAACTCAGACTTCCAAAAGAAGTCTTTGCCAACAACTTGACATGAAATATCCAATGAATTTTTCTCGAGGAATAGAGGAGCATCTTGTACATTAGCTAACAGACTTTTATACAGATATGCTGCTGTTTTAAAAATTGGATGGTGCAATGGGTTTAATTCTTGCCCTTTTACTGTTGGGGTGAAAATCTTTTCAATGAATTTAAGCAATCCAAGTCAAATGAATTCGATCATGTGAATCCAGTCCATTGAAAATTTGTAAGTATGGTTATGTGTGTATTCAAAGCAGTTGCTTACACCAATCACAATGTTACTAATGTCCTGCCCCACAGGAGCAATATTAGAGAGACACACTGCTGCTGCATCAATGAAAGACTGGTTTAGCCTACCTATCCAAAGTAAAAAACAAAATCAAAGTTGTGGTAGTTCTAATACGTCACTGTGTCACTTCTCAAATAGAAACAGATCTCCAAGATTGATTATAGTGAGATTTGATATAATAAAGCCTAATTACAGCACTAATGCAATATCTAGGCAGGACAGAGGTTAACCAAGCAGTCCAAAACCTCAAAAATATCATTGAGCAGGTAATACCACAAGTGGTCTCAGTAAAACAAGGAAGGTCAAAAACATGTTGCCCTTCTCACACTTCATTAAATTCATTCACCTCCAAAGCAGGCTTCAACTTTTAGACTCATATTTGCTCAGATTTGCAAAACTCCTACTGCATCAAATAAGGATACAGCTGGAACAGATTTCCAATATGTCGAAATACAAGATGAATTTTGGACAGGAATATTCTTAAATCTAATCTCTACATTTTACTTATGATTTTACGAAATTCTGATGTATTAAATGAAGATTGCTTGAACACATATCTTCAAAGTAATTTATTCTTTGTGTATATAAAATGATTAGTGAGGATTTCATGCATACATACTACCATTTGTTAATTTAGTTGGATTAAATTCATATGCAATAATATTAGTTAATTTTAATTTCTTTAACAATGTCAATTTGGTAACTGGATTTCAAGATTTTATTTTCCTACTCCTCTGGTCTGACGTTCAAAAACATATCTCAATTTTATCATGCCTCAAATCAAAATTATTGAGAATATCAAAAGGTGGAACTCCTGGTAGTCCAATACAGAAAGCATATCATTTTCACACAAGAAAATATTCTGGTTAACTATTTCCCAAGATTTTGGATGTGTTAGAACAGTGTTCTGATATGGTCCCAAAATGATCTTTGAACTCTCTGAAAGTAGTGCCTCATCCAGGTAACATTGCACATTGATTCAAAAATCTTCATGCTCGTATATAATTTTAGATTCAACCTGAGAATTAAAACACTATTACATCAAATTTCAGGATGTCCTTATGGGATATACAATGATTACCTGCCATTAGTGTAGCAAAAGAATCTATATATATTGGCTTATGTCAATCACCTTGATGCTTTAGTGTCCCAATATCAATGCCACATACCTGAGTCATCACCACGAGTTCCTTATTTCAGGTAAATGGGTGAAGGACAGTATCAAATCTTGTTGACTCCGTTACAAGGTGTTCAGTGATAGATTGGTATAAGCTATAGTCCTCCTAGACTGCAAATCATTTTTTGTGCCACGGATCCATCTCTTAGCTTCACCTTGGATCTTACAAATGGGACAAAAGAAGCCCCATTGTAGCAAACTTGGAAATTGTGAACCATGAAAGAGAACATGCCACGTATATAACTAGGCATGGAGCATTACTCTCATTTAAGAAACACAACAAATACAATTTTGTCCTATGCCACTTTTCAGTACAAACTAGTTCAGACTGAAACTGGCATCCACTATGACCCTCGATACCGATATGAATCAAAAACTGAGGCAAATATCCCTTTGGGTTAATTTTTTTCTGTTTTCCAAATAAAAGCTTCTATTCTTACTCATAAGTCCGATTATTATGTCTATTCCAAAATGAAACATTTGTAAACATTTCCTGTCACTGCAAAAACATGACAGACTTTCAGCATAATTACCAGAGTTGACTGCTCCATAGATTTAAACTGGATGAAACTCCAAAACTTTAAACAATTCTAACTGCTACCATTTTAAATACTATATTTTCAACAACACTAACTTGTCTTCTGAGAAAATGATAGAATTTTATTGTAGTTTGGTCCATTATTGACAATATCTTTACAAAATCAGCACTGCAACATTCAAAAACCTTCAATATCCTTAAAACTAACCTCTGTTCTTTATCCTAAAATACATGTCATAAACTTATTCAATGAGTTTCCTTGTCAGATCTTGAACTGGATGTTACTCTGCTGTGATTCTTATGACATGCTTAGCCTAAAGTAAGTGACATAATGTCACAGATTCAAATATCTCACCACTGAAAACCTGTTATAGCTTTAACCAATATTGATAATCTTCCAAACAGTCCATTACTGAACCAACAATGACTCCTTAAACATAGGTGCGAACAGACTCAAGAACAGCTTCTTCACTGTTATTAGACTTCTGAATGAACCTCTCAAATTTTAAACTTAATGTTGTTCTTGCTCTTTGTGCACTTTCTCTGCAGCCGTAACATTGTATTCTTCACTCTGTTCTATTACCCTAATGCACTTTGTATGGTATGATGTGCCTGTACTGCATGCAAAACAAAACTTTTCACTGTATGTGGGTGTATGTGACAATAATAAATCAAATCAAATCAACATCCTTTACAAATTTATCAAACTACAAACGTAATTTTTTAAAAGTACAACAATTAATTATATTAGGAGGTAACAAAAACAGAAATTGCTGGAAAAGCTCAGCAAGTTTGGCAGCATCTGTGAAGAGAAATCAGTTCCAAGGAAGGGTCACCGGACCCAAAACATTAACTCTGATTTCTCTTCACAGATGCTGCCAGACTGCCTGAGCTTTTCCTGCAATTTCTGTTTTAGTTTCTGATTTGCAGCATCTGCAGTTCTTTCAGTTTTTATATAATATTAAAGGGCAATGGGATTAAAGATAAAATGGCTTCAAAAATTAAAAATCAATGTCAATATTACATCAAGAGGAAGCGGCAGAATTTTGACCCTAATGTATCTTTGTTCATCCAATGACCAACTGACCAATCTGATTACTTACTTGATGAGAAATTGGCTTCAGTGTGAACGGGAGGAGTAGAAGGAAGAAAAGATGGGTATCCCACAAAGAAGGACCGCAAAGACCGTTCAGAGAGTAGAGGGGAGCGCTGAGCAGGGATGTTCTCACAGCTACCAACACTATTGTGAATCTTCAGATTTAGAGGTTTGTTCTTTTTCTTTGCTCTGACAGAATAATAAAAAGGCAAGAAATCAGTAAAAAGCTATTCACATGTTCAAAACTAGTCTCAGAATTATAAGAAAGACTCTTTACTTATAAACTATGACGACCAGAGCTGGGCACTGAAAGTGGTGCAAAATCTTTCTGACACTATTCATCTTTGATCGGGTTTTATTGCAGGATTAAGTGAATTTCTAGAACCCATTATGAAGAATTCAACAAATTGAACAATGAAAATATCTTATAAAATTGTGAATGGACATATTTCAAAAACCATGCAGTTCTCCATTTCTCGGGGAAACTGAGCAAAGGCTAAGATAACGGATGAATGGGCACTGCACAACAATCAACAGACAGGAGGGTTCCCTCCCAGTTGGGGAACACTTCAGTGGTCCAGGACATTCAGCCTCGGACCTTTGGGTGACCATCCTCCAAGGTGGACTTCAGGACAGGCAGCAGAGAAAAGTGGCCGAGCAGAGGCTGATAGCTAAGTTCGGTACCCATAGGGAGGGCCTCAACCGGGACCTTGGGTTCATGTCACATTACAGGTGATCACCATTGCACTACACACACACACACAGATATTCCTACACACACACACACTCTCATATACACACGGACACAGGTACACACAGACGTGCACACATACACCCACACACACCTTTATAGACACACACACTCCCACACTCAAACATGCACCCCCTCACAGACTTAAGACACTCTGCACTCACTACACACACACACCTTCTCACACTCACGACCCCCACACCAGACAGACACACACTCACACAGACAAAGACCCACATGCACACATATATTTTGTGGGGTGAATTTGTACTTGCAGAGTTACATTGTACTTTGCTCAAAAACTGCATGAATTTATGTAAAACTCTGTTATCTCACTTTTTAGATTAGAATCAATCTAAACATCATGGCATAGACAGAGAACACAGGGGGCCAACACCTTCAACATATTGTCTAGCTATCACCATTGTTAACAGCTAACCCAAGAATGCAATTTTTAAAAAAAAGGTTTTGTAATTTACATATGACAGAAGTGAAACTATCACTGTATTCTAACAGATGAAAGGCTTAACATACAATCAATTTTTCAATGTATAATTTCAGTTACATCACACTGTAAATTTTTGCTATAAATTCTGTGTTACGATCGAGCCCTCCACTATCACCTGATGAAGGAGCGTTGCTCCGAAAGCTATTGTGCTTCCAATTAAACCTGTTGGACTATAACCTGGTGTTGTGTGATTTTTAACTCCATTTCTAAAGTATCTAGATCCTGGATCAGTAAAAAAAATGAAGTAACACATCAGAAAACTGAAATTTCCCTGCAAGCAAAGAATAAATGTTACTGTTTTAACTGAAGGATTAACCTCAAAACTTGTTGCCTTTTAAAATTCACCTTTTTAACAAAATCTTCTGACTTTTCTCTTCTTTCTCTCTTTTATACTTTGTTTCCATGAAAAATGATTAGATATTTTATTAGGTTAAAGTTGACATTTAAGTGCAAATTGTTGTGATCTTTGAAGTTAATCAGTTTGAACAGTGTATGTTTGTGGAACACCTCTACTGTCTGTAAGAATAACTCTCACCTTCCAGTTGCTTGCCACTTCAATAAACCACCTTCCTCTCATCCTAACCTTTCCATTGAGGACATTCCTTCAACTGAAGCTGCAGGAATAATATTTCATTTTCTGCTTAGGCACTTTACAACCTCTAGCAATCAACATTAAATTCAATATCTTCAGAAAATTACCCCGTTCTCCATTTTGATCAGTTAAAAATGCTATGATCTAAACTAGTTACCGATTAAAAATCAATCCCCTATCTGATACCATCGTCATTTTTTAAAAATCCTTTCTTTACCATATGACTCAAAGATATTTCACCAAAGTGTTTCTGAATTTGCTTTCATGTGCATGCTTTATTTGAAACACTCCAGGAATACATAAGACATAAACCTACAAAACAACTAAAATTGAAACACAAATATAAACCTCACCATACTCACAAGTAGACTCAAAGGCATTTGCAATAATATTAATGTTCCTGGCTGCGAATTCGATTTTGAATTTATTATCAACTTTTCAATTTTCATTTGAAACTCATTGCAAACTTTAAAGAGGTGAAGTTCAGTTTGGTTGGCAGGTGAAGACAAAGGGTGTCTATCAGCCACTGGTTGCAGTCCCCACCTACTATCTCGCTGGTTGGGTGAACAGTAATGAAGTAGTGAGTAACTGCCGATCAAACACCTGTGGAATTTTGGTGCTGTTAATTAAAGAGGAAAGAAATTACAAGAACAGTGTTTACCTAACATTTTCCCACTGTGACTCTACTTCAAGGCTTGAAAATTGTTGTCAACTTCCTGTGAGAGTGAGGAGAGTGGGACAGAGACCCATAGGACGAGATGAAGAGGGAGGCAAAATTGGTGGAGGAGTAGTGAGTTGTGGGGCCCTGAACGCAAACATCTGTTGGAGTGGGAGCACAACTCTCATAACTCAGTCAGCATTCTATTACTGCCAATGCTACCTCCCAGCTTGTGCCTCCAACTAAGGTCTGACTCTAACACTGTGAAACCATGTACTAGAGGAAGGATTTTTGAGAAAGACTGATTTATTGTTTAAAATGTCTATTTTAACTTAATTTTTTGAGACTTTTTTTTCTTTAATACCACTAGCTCTCGTGATATGATTGAAGAACATTTGTGATGCATACTTCTCAAAAGTTTTGGGGATTGAGGAGGAAAGTGAAATGGAAGGAGAAAAGTTTTGAATATTCTGAATAGTAAATAACAAAAATGCAATGCATCCCAAGTGAAATATACAGATGACTAAACATTTATTATTTGAGAAAGAGAGAAATTTGGCTAGTCATTGCATGGTTATATGATATCCAATAGATTCAAAAACTGTTGCATGGACGACTGATGCAAGATATTTTCTGATAAAATAGTCAAATGTATTATGAAGGCACTTTTATTATCTTGGTATTATTATCTCCCATTGAAACTATGCAGATGACCAGAATAGCTCATTGATTCCTCCTTTATCCTGAGGACATGAGGTAGTGTTTCCTGCATCATTACTTTGCAATAGGATTTCCTCCTCCAGCAATTACATTTTATGCTCATAAAATTAGTTCATTTTAAATAGTAATTAAATTGTAAAGCCATCATGCCTTTCTGACAGGAGCATTATTTCTAACTGGAGAATAAATGAATGGCTTTTTGAAAGTGAGGTATTCATTTTGCAAAATAATGTGGAAAACTAATTTAAAAAATAGTAAGACATTTATTGGCATTTGAATATGGCAGAAGCAGCAATACAAATGCAGCATGACAGGAAAAGGCACATATTTACATCAGATCAGACAGCTGTATCGAGAGAGGCATGTGGTAATTGTCAAAATGAGGACAAGCTCATCCAAAATGGCAATAACTGTGGTTTCACACTGGCATACAGTATTTTCTACAGCTATTAAATAGATTCATGGCAATTATGATATTAATGAGTTAATACCATGTTGGGCTTTTCATTTAAAACTATGATATGTTGTAGAAAAACAATGAAATAATTTTAACTTTAATTTGCAATGGGGCTTTCATAATCTCCAGTTTATGAAGATGTAATATTGGAAATACTACAGGGAAATATTACTGGTCTTTATCTGGATTTTTCACAATGGGATATCATACCATTAACAATAGATATATTTATTTATCACCGTAAGTGTTACCCCACATGTTGTGCAAATTTTCACAAAATAGTTTGTTTATAGATCGCGATAATTAGTAAAACATAAGTTCTCAAATTCCAATCATTGACTGACTGGTATCACTTTACTTGCAATCGCTATGTTTACATTCTGCAGCCCAAAACAAGTTTCTCAGAAGTGTCAGGTTAGTCAGCAGTCTCAAATCTGCTCTAACTTTAGCATCACTACAAAGCAGAAGATACTAACATTTCTGTATAAATAACCCCAAACCAATCCAATGGGGTTATGCAGTAGGCATGCAGAATGACTGAATTGCAGCTGATGCCATTTGTACCCCTACACTATAAATAGTTCCACTGAAGTCAATGTGGCTGAATATTGGGCAGCTTGCACAATAAAGGCAAACATGCCAAACTTTAATTTCACTCCCAGGGTGATCACTTCATTATCTCCTTCAGTTTGGTTTTGCTTCAGTCACTAATTATTAAGATATGCTCATTGACATTTCAAGTCAAATATGACTCTTCTGAAATAATTTTCCACTGGAAAGGTTAACTCAGATTCTCTCTCCACAAATGCTTCCAGAACTGCTGAGTATTTCCATCACTCTCTGTTTTTATTTAACATAACATTTTTTTGCTTTGGTATGCCATGCTCCTACAGGCAAAGTTTGCAATGCTCTATGCTTTATTAACTATGGCCTCAGTTTGTCGTGTAACCTTCATTGATTTAGGCATGGATGCACTCGGTCCCTCTATCCCTGTTCCCCCACTTAGAATTTTACCCTTTAGATGTAATTTAGATGTTTTTACACCACTGCAGACAGTATTACTACCTCTGATCTAGATGTACCAGTTTCAACGCTAGAACTTAGAATCACAGAGATATACAGCATTGGAACAGATCCTTCAGCTTAACTTGCCCATGCCAAACAGAAATCCTAAATTAATTCAGTCCCATTTGTCAGCATTTGGCCCATATCCCTCTAAACCCTTCCTATTTATGTACATATCCAGATGCCTTTTAAATGTTGTAATTGTACGGGCCTCCACCACTTCCTCCATCAGTCCAATCCATACATGCATCACCATCTGCGTGAAAAAGTTATTCCTAAGATCTGTTTTAAATCTTTCCCCTCTCACCTGAAACCTCTACTTTTGGTCTCCCTAACCCTGGGGAAAAGACTTTGAGTATTCACCCTATCCATGCCCCCCATGATTTTATAAACCTCTATAAGATAACCTCTCAGCCTTCAATGCTCCAGGGAAAATAGCCCCAGCCTATTCAGCCTCTGTTTATAGCTCAAATCCTCCAACTTTGGCAACATCGTTGTAAATATTTTCTGCACCCTTTCATGTTGATAAAAATTTTCCTATAGCAGGGAGACCAGAATTGAACACTTGATAGCTAGAACTGTGAGCAGACAAGTAGCTTGATGATTGATCTACAATTTAATGGGTTTTCTGTTGTTACTTTGTACAACTCCTACAGCTGTGTGAACTGGTAACTATGCAGCCACTTGAATGACAGCATTGTTCCTATTAAAGGACCTTACCCATACCTGCTGCCATGGTCCAAATGTCTCTATTGTCTCCTGCAAAGTGATGTCTATTAAAGCATGTAGCCTCCTGCTCATGGTACAGCAGCTCCTTCTGATGTATATTTTCATAGTCCATGTGTATTTTGACAGTCTCAGGGGTGTAACTGAGTGGTCAATTTCTTTGGTAAACCACACTGTAGTGGGATGGACGGATAATTTAGCAATGGTATATTAATGTCAACATTTTTCTTCAAATGTGACTTGACTGTCTGGACCTCATTACCTCGCCATTTGATTGTGGGGCAAGCTGATGACATGTTCAAATCCAGGCAAAAGTGGGTACTGCAAATGCTGGAGATTAGAGTCAAGATTAGTGTGGTGCTGGAAAAGCACAGCAGGTCAGCTGGCACCCTTGAAGGACTTTTGCCTGAAACGTCAATTTTCCTGCTCCTTTGATGCTGTCTGACCTGCTATGGTTTTCCAGCATCACTCTAATCTTGACACTGATGTTCAAATTCAGAACTAGCTGCAAATCAGCTGAAACACACTTTAGTGAACTGTCAATATCTCTCCGTGTATCAAGCTTAAAATTAGTCAGATGTCCACAGACATAAATATCTTCTTGTCAATAGGATAGGTTAGATTAGATTACTTACAGTGTGGAAACAGGCCCTTCGGCCCAACAAGTCCACACCGACCCGCCGAAGCGCACCCACCCAGACCCATTCCCCTACATTTTCCCCTGCACCTAACACTACAGGCAATTTAGCGTGGCCAATTCACCTGACCTGCACATTTTTGGAGTGTGGGAGGAAACCGGAGCACCCGGAGGAAACCCACGCAGACACGGGGAGAATGTGCAAACTCCACACAGTCAGTCGCCTGAGGCGGGAATTGAACCCGGGTCTCTGGCGCTGTGAGGCAGCAGTGCTAACCACTGTGCCACCGTGCCTTGTTCACCTGTTTCCCCTAAGAATACCTTTGGCTTTTGTAGGCTGCTTTACATTGTTAATATCTTTGTGTGAATAGTTATTTATATTCCTGTTGTTCTGTTACTGTCCCATTTTTGTCCTATCATTTGAACAAGACCTAGTAAGATATTATTTTCCTGCTTGTGTCTCTGAGATGACAATGACTGTCAGTATCTGATGTCTGTCCTTCCTGTACTGGCTTCTCAAGTGTTCCTTTAGGGTCTTTGTACCTTAAGACCTCAATGGATTCTGCAGATCTCCTGTGATAAGATTGATCCACTCTCTTAGGATTGCTTCCAGACATCTGCTTCACACACCGCCTGGATAATTTTCTCTAGAGTTGCATCTCCTCTTAATTGTAATAAATCTGGCAAAGATTCATTTGCAGATCCAACAACAATTCTGTCTCTTATGAATAGTGGCTTTAAAGCTCTATTTATCCACTAATATATAGAGATCATTAATGAAATTATCTATTAATGTCCCTAGATCTGAACTCTGTTAGATCTTGCTCTTTCAAGGATTTTGTTTATTCTGAGATTATTCATAGAATTCCTACAGTGTGGGAACAGGCCCTTCAGCCCAATAAATCCACACAAACTTTCTGAGCAGTATCCCACCCAAACCCATTCTCCTATCCTATTAACTCTATATTTACCCCTAACTAATACGTCCCTGAACACTATGGGCAATTTAGCATGGCCATCACTTAACCCGCACATCTTTGGATTGTGGGAGGCAACCAGAGCACCCGGAGGAAACCCACAGAGACACGAAGAGAATGTGCAAAGTCCATACAGAGTCGCCTGAGGTTGGAATCGAAACCAGGTCCCTGGCATTGTGACGCAGCAGTGCTAACCAGTGAGCCATCGTGCTGCCCTCTGAGCCACCATGCCTGAGATTAAAGCAACTGTCGAAGGCTTTCAATGTTTCCTCAAAAGTATCTGTTGCTTAAATTTACACCTTGCTAAGCTATATAAAGTGTACTTACATGTTCAACTTCAGATTTAGCATCTAGTTTGGAAGCAATTAGAGTCATAGAGGTGTACATCACAGAAACAGACCCTTTAGTTCAACCTGTCCAAGCCGACCAGACATTCTAAATTAATCTAGTTCCATTTGCCAGTATTTGACCCATATCCCTTTAAACTCTTCCTATTCATATACCCATCCAGATGCCTTTTAACTGTTGTAATTGTACTAGCCTCCACCACTTCATCTGGCAGCTCATTCCGTAAATGCACCACCCTCTGAGTGAAAAAGCTGTCCCTTAGGTGCTTTTTATATCTTTCCCCTCTCACCCGAAACCTATGCTGTCTAGTCTTTTGTCTAGAGTTATAGTTCCATGGAGCTTCTAACTCACACTCATTGCTGCATGCCTCCAACCCAGTCTGAAATGCCTGTTGAAGCAGTTTTCTTAAAACTTTGTCTGAAGAATCTTCTGGTCTCCACAATATCCAGTGTTTTGTATGCTGCAACAAAAGGGAGTCTGCACCGCTTGCCACCATGTTTTAAGATGAATGTACATACTCAAGTCATGTGCATTGGTGCATCATGGTATAAGATCTATCCAGTAGATTTGCTGCCATCTTCCTCTTTCCCAGGAGGAATCTATAGAGTTTGCTCTAGTGTGGAACAGGGAAACCACTCGGTAGTCTAACAGAAAGACACCCTTGTCTTGTCATTTATTGTATGACATAGACTAGGTACAAGTTACAATGATATGATACACTTTTGTTACAGAGACATCCATATTACGTTTTACTCCTTAGAGGTCCAAAGCTGTGCCCCCACCTTGTCTTGTCTTCAGTAACAACAGTGACTATCCAGTTGAGATTAATCCTTAAATTTTGCACTGTGAACAGGAACCTCCACTGTTATCCCCATCAATTAGGAAGTCATAGACACTATGGTCATGAATTTTCATCAATGCTGATGGAAGAATTGTGGGCAGTTCATCTGTGTTAATGTCAGTGTGAGAACCCTATACATCTACTTCGATAGTTTTCAGCCCAGATAAGAAACTAACCAAAATAGAGGGAAATTTTCAAAGATTTCTTGTAACAAAATAAATACAATTGGATATTGTGTAAAACAAATTACCTTGCACGCATCAACAGCAACTACTGATATTTTTGGTCTGGTCTGATACTTAGCACATTATTTGCATGTTCTCAAGCAATCCTACTTCAGTCAGGTTTTTTGTTCCCTAATTGCTATCTACACATTTATTCCTACACACAGCCACTTACTCTGAAGTAAGGTGGTAGCAAACAGTGTATTAGTAATGTCACTGAGGTGGTAATCCAGAGGCCAAGGCTAATGCTCAGTGGGAGTATTAGTTTAAATTTCATCAGAGCAGCTGTAGGTATTTAATTTCAATTAATTAGATTTGGAGCTGAAAGCTATTTTAAATGACAGTAAATATGAAATTACTGTATACACCTTTTCCTAGCCACTACCAGTTCTGAAGAAGTGTTACTGGACTTGAAATGCTAACTCTGTTTTCTCTCCACAAATGCTGTCAGTCCTGCTGAGTTTCTGCAGCAATTACTGTTTTTGTTTCAGGTCTTCAGCAACTGAAGTTCTTTGTTTTATGAAATTACTGTTGATTGTCACAAAAGTCCATCTTTTGTGATGGGGAGGTGAATCTGCCATCCTATATGTGACTTGAGACATACAGCAGTTGTTTACTCTTAACTGCTCTCTGAACGAGCCTAGTAGGTCATTCTGCTCAAAAGTAATTAGGGTTGGGCAACAAATGTTTGTCTTTTGTCAACAGCTCATAAATACAGTGGACTGAACAAAATCACATGGGATCAGAACATACATGCTTGAAGAGTTGTGAATAACTGATTGCCAAATCAGTAAATCTGCTGCAAGATTTATAAAGAATACTTTTTTCTTGAAAATATGATTCCACAATCATCAATGATTCAGCATTATTGTACTTGTCATTTAGTAAAATGTATCCCAGATAATTTTCAAGTTTCAAACTGTATTTGGTAAGGTTATTGTCATGAAGAGATTTATTCATTTATAATTGGCTGCATATATTGGACTTTTTAAAATACCATTTTTTTGCAGCAAAGGATAGCCAGTGATTGGTCAAGGACAAACCTTTTTTTCTGGAGGCACACAGTCTCCAGAGCTTACAGATAGGCTGCATGACCCAGTTATTGGGTGTGTAAAAACTATTAGGTTTAAACTAACAGTCAGAAAGACTGACACAGGACAGAAAGGACGGGGGACTTAACCGCCGCTGTCTTTCTTTGTAAACCTCCTTCATCAAAGCTGACCTGATTGTAACTTGAAGATCCACTGGAAGACTTTATTAGTGCAAACTAAGTGTTCTTAGGGTAGAATGCTGAATCAACACCACTGCCTTCAGGACCACAAGAGAAATTACCTCAGGCTTCCTAGCATGGGCTCAAGGCATTTATGTGCCACTGATTTTGTGGCTGAAAACTAGCCATAATCACTTTCTATTCCTCGTGATTACACTTCAAGAGTAAGCTACCAGCCTTTACACATTTTAAAACATTGTGCAAATACAAAAGAAGTGATACAAATGCAATTTATTTTCATTTTTTTCTTGGTTGGAGTGGAGGCAAAAATTAATCTCACTAAATGGATGAAACTCAAGAGATTGTATGCTTTTATATCTGATGCTATTTCACTCTCATTAGAGCATGGAGGTCACGGATCACTCATGAATATCAATGCAATAATTCTAATGCTGCTAGTTCTTCTAAAACCTCATTTTTTACCTTAGGAAGTGGAAGAGGAATAGAAATAACTGTGGGCATTTCTGGTTTGAGCCACGTCAATTGAAGTCATATCAATCACTATGGAATTGATAAATTGCTCCAGATTATGTCACTGCATCTTGATATGAGTAAGATTCAAGACAAGCTAGTTAGTCAGAGATCATGGCAATGATCACAATAGGAAGCTTGGACAGCACCATTAAGAGGCACTTGAGATCACTCCAAACAAGGAAGGATATAAATATTGCATCTCAAGCTATTAAGAGAAGCACTGAAGTTTTTCACAACAAGACCATCCATTTTTATGGTCAAATTGAAATACATCCATTTGTAATTTCATATTTCTATTTGAAAATTCAGTGTCTCTAATGATAACAAGCATATTTTCATTCTTCGATATCTATTCCCAATTATGTCTCTCCTCTCTCTAAATTATATTAGGATTTGAGTTATAGGTAGGTTTCACTCAGATGTTTATCCAGTGTAAATGTCGACAGCAAAGATAAACAGGCTAAACAAAAAGCAACAAGAAAAATCACAGGTGGCTATAAATACGAAAGAAAAGCAGAAAATGTCAACATTCTAATTCAGTACAAGTTAACACTTCAGAATTCAGATCTTTCATCAGAATGCCTTAAGTAGGTACCCACCAGACAATTAAATTACTTGGAAAGGCTATTAAAGTCCCTCTTTTCCAATCTGCATTTGGGTCACCCACAAACATGGTCTTCTGGTAGCAGAATCATATAACTGTTACAGAGCTCAAGGATCCTATTATGTGGACCAGTTAACGCGTCTGTTCTCTTCACAGATGCTGAAGACTAGCTATGTGTTTTTGGTATTTTCTGCATTTATGGTGAGACACGTTTGATGGTAAGATTCACACAAACAAGCCTTCAATAACAACACCTTGTATGTCTATAACAGAATGAATATAATAAAACACACCAAACATCTTCATAGGATTATCATCAATGGTATTTAACACTGAGCTGCAGAAAAATAGTCACAAAGAAAAAGAGTGGATCGGGAGTAGCACGGATCTTGAGCTGCACCTGAGATTGCAGACTTATTTCTCAATTTCTTATAATTACATTTCAGCAGTATAAGATTTCTATTTTAATTCATTTTTGATTCTTTTATAGCCAAAGAATGAACTTCCAGAGCAAGTGGTGGATGCAAGACAGTTGCAACATTTAAAAGACATTTAAATGAGTACATGAATAAGAAATGCTTGGAGGGATATGGGCCAAGCATAGGGAGGTGGGACTAGTTTAGTTTAAGATTATGGTCGGCATGGGCTGGTTGGACTGGAGGGTGTGTTTCCATGCTATATGGCTCTATGACTCGAAAAATATGGATTAATTTGTAAGTGTCAGCACAGATTTGTTAAGGGAATAATTACACTAATGTATAATTAACCTGCTGGAGTTTTTTGAGCAGGCAACTGAGAGGGTGATGAGAGGAAGGCTGTTTCTGTGATGTACAGTACATAGACTTCATTTCAATACAATGCCACACAACAGAGGAAGAAAGTGAAAGTGAAGAAAGTTATAGGTCATGGAATAAAACAGACTATGTAATAATGTAGATATAAAATTGATTTTGAAGTATGAAACAGTATAATAGTTAATGTGTATTTTTTAGACTGGAAGAAGGTTTATAGTGGAGTTCTGCAAGAGTTGGTATTGCAACCTTGCTTTTCCTGATATATGTAAATGAGCTAAATCTTGATGTGCAGGGATAGGTTCAAAGTTTGCACAAAATACAAAACTTGGGAGAATTGGAAACTCTGAGGAGGACATTGTAGAATTTCAAAAGGACATTGAAATGTTGATTGGCTGGGTGGATAGACGGCAGACAATTCAATGCAAAGAAGCTTAAGCTTTATATGCTTTGGTACAAAGGACATAGACGGACAATATAAAATGAAGAGTGCCATTCTAAAAGGTCTGCGGGAACAGAGGGAACTGGGTTCCAAATGCATAAGTTATTAAAGATGACAGGACAGGTTCAGCTATTTTATAAAGTTTACAGTATTCTAAACTTCATAATTGGTAGGAACAGAGGACAACAGTGGGGAGGTTATAACGAATTTTAGGATTGACACTGGTTAGACTTCAGCTGGAGTATTATGTAAACTCCTAGGTGCCACACTCTAGGAAGGATGCAAATGCATTGGAGACACAAGAATTGTTCCAGAGATGAGGCACTTCATTTCTAAAGAAAGACTGCAGCCGTTTGACTGTTTTCCTTAGACAAGGAAAGGATAAGGGGAGATTTGATAGAAGCTTTCAAAATTATGAGGGGTGTGGACAGAGTGGATAGAGAGAAAGTGTTTCCACTCACAAATGGATCAAGATCCAGTGGACATGGTTTTAAAGTGTTTTGTAAAAAAAAAGCAAGTACAGGATAAGAGAAAGCATTTTCACACAGTGAGTAGTTAAGATCTGGAAGTGTGGTAGAGGCAGATTTAATTGAGGAATTCTAGAGGGTAGTGAATAATTATTTAAATGGAAAAAAACATGCAAAATTATAGAGAAAAGGTAGGAGATTAGTGCTAAGCTAAAATGCTCAGCGAACCAGTCCGCATAATAGGATACATGTGCTCTGTAACAGTTAAATGATTCTGCTACCAGAAGGCCATGTTTGTGGATGACCCAAATGCAGATTGAAAAAGAGGACTTTAATAGCCTTTCCAAGTGGTCTAATTGTCTGATAGATACCTGCCATTCAACCCTACCCCAAACCATGTGCCACTACCCCAGTCCAGAACCCGTCTCTCTGTATATTGCCCTGAGACAGAACCATGGCCGAAAACAGATTTTGTGGGCTCTTCTACTTTCAGTCCTATCTCCTCATCAAATAAACATGGTACTGCTGATAATTCAATGTTGTGCTACTAGATTTGATATTGCAAACAGTTGTTCGTTTTTGAATTAAAAGTACAATAAGAAACTTATCTGTCCTTAAAAAACACAGTAATCATAAAGCACCATAAAAAAAACACAGAGCCCATGTCCCCAATCACATATCCTGCACTCTCACTGACATCACAATACCACTTGAATCTGCCAGTGTGCATGCTTAATGATGACAGCGTGATTACCACAAACATCCAAGATTAATAAATCAAATATGCATGGGCAACAAGAGATTCCAGACATCAATACTGGATGCACATAAATACTCATATAAATTCATGATCATGCCTTCAGTTCCTTGTAGTTTGAAGTTGTATTGCTTTTCATTAAATGAAATGGATGATGCAAAGAATTAGTTTATCCTTACCACATTTCAACACTCTGCTCTCCCTTCTGAACCTTATGGTGGTAAAAGTTTCCAACTTTTTTTAATGTTGATTCTTATATGGTAATGCAACCTGTTCCACCTTCCATACAATATTGTCATTTGGGGAAATATGAAAATCTGTGTTCCACTAACCAGATAGGAATGCCACTATCACTACTTAGGAGGCAAAGGATTGAATCAAAAGTTGGTCTGGTTAAGTGTTAGTTGTGTCCAGTTTTTTTCAGGGACTTTTGTCATGAGGCCTAGTGAGATCTTTCTTTGTATCAAACTCACCTCATTACCTACGTATGCAACCAAAATGATATCCCTCTCAGCTGACTGTAGCCCCACATGTACATACATATCGACCAAAAGACCACATCCCTGGTGACCATGCCATCTTTGAAAAGGTGCCGTGCATCCCAACAAGCATTGGCAATCTGGCTTTGCCCCTCACTAGCAACATAATGGCATAACAGCTTCAAAGGCACACTGCCCATGGCACACAGCTGACATGGCTGACATTCCCTCACACATACAACCCTATTCTCTGGTTTAACTGCCACACTACAGTTTACTTGTCCTGAACTACACCATATCTAAACTCCCTCTCTAGGGCTTCACTAATCTGTCTCCAATAACCAATCAAAATCCCACAGTTTGTCATTCTGTACAGGCCAACAGTTGGATAATTCCAAACATGAGCATTTACTTACAGCCAGTGAAAGTGTATAGAAGCAAAATAAATACAGGCTGTAGTTTATCCCCTACAATGGAAACCAAATGCAGGCAGTACAAGCAATTAATATTTTACATTCCATGATGGTCTGCCGCCCGAGCTCTTATCTATTGGAATCAGGTGTCAATCAGGTTCTTGGTATGGCTGAGCTCTGTCATGCTCAAGGAGAGCTTCCTGCTCTCTACTATCCTCAACCTCTTTCTTAGATTGCTCCCACTTTCCCGACTCCTCAGCATCCATCACATTGCCTTATTGTCTGCTCCAACTGTGTAGAGCACAGCACAACTGGATGATGTGGCATACTCTGTGGACGATACTGGAGGCGTCCCCCAGACTGGTCTAAGGAATGGAACTACATCTTGAACAGCCCTACCATCTGCTCAACATTGCATAGAATTGGCAGCAACCTGGTGAAGGTGATTGACTGACTGGCTCAATGAGCAATGCATTACTTCAGAAAAATCAGCGCCTGTTGCTGTCTGACCTACTTTCAATCCCAGATCCCCGGCAACATTCAATTGATCCATTACAGTCCATTATAAAACTTACATGATATGTGATAAAGTGATGGTTCTCCTCCTGACAACTTCTGTATCGTTGAGGTGCCAATGTTAAGTTTGCAAACACCAATGGCATGGTGCAAATCACATTTGATCGACATTTGAACTCTAAGCGAATTCACACTGCTGTGCAAATGGGCAATGAAAAGATTGCAAATTAAATGTAATTTACAAACACTAGTTTCATGTATTTGCCTCTTTGATGTTCTTGGACCCAACAGATGTAGATCCCATGCTTTTGCAGTTAGCATATTGAAATTGAAAAAAATAATAGAAGGGAATTTAGTTCACAGTGGACTTGGTTAACATGAGGCTCTGCCTGGTCACCAGGTACCACTCACGAGCCTCCATGTCCACTTTTACCTCGCACTATTCTGACAGCCCAATTCCACTCATCCCCCCACCCCGGACCTCTATGCTCTGCCCAATTCTCTAGTCTCCTCTGCTCTCTGATGCTATTCCACCAACCACCCTTATACTTTATGAGATCCTCTCCACCATCACTGTCCTTGTCACCACAGCCTCTGTCAAAATTTGACAGAGCAGCCAGTGCACATGAATTCCTTGTGGTCCCAATACAAGATTGACTGTTGCCCACTCCCCAGACAGTAATCAGACATATCCACTGGCCGTGAGTGGTCCAAGCAGACAATTTCAAGACTGTATGTAGACTGTGCCCGTGACTGACGATATTGGAATCCTCTGACTGACCTGTTTCCCCACCCCTTGACTGGACTGAAGACAAGCTCCCATTTAATTTCAGACAGGGCCATTTGTTAGAATAAATATACAGTGCATTTTCCACACAGCCAGCTAGCACATGCTGTAGGTGTTAGATTGTCATCTCAATGTGCAAGTGTAAAGATACACCAGTTGAGACTGGTGGAGGCTTGTAGAGTCTGTAAACATTAATATTACTTCACTTTGTGAATAAATCTAAAGTAAAAATTGATTTCTCACCTGGTCCTTCACCATGTGGCTGTTGAAAGTTTTCTGGGAAGTGCATGGGGTGGGAATGGGTTTGGTGGTGAGGGGTTTAGGTCATATATCCTGCTCACTATCAGTGCAATTCTAATCCAAGTGACTAATTGATGATTTTCCCATGTGTTTTTAAAGAGTGTTTGGCTGTCAATTGTGAGGTTACATGTTTCCCAAAACATGTTGAATGCAGCTTGGTAAATTAACAAATGAATAAATAACAATATAATGCACATCTTTACAACAAATATTCCAGCATGGCCATCTCTTCAAAGAAGGAAAATAATGATTTCTAATCAGTACACAAGTTATTTTAGAATTAGCTTTTATCTACATGGTTAGCGTTTATTTGCAAGTGCAAGCCAGACTTACATTCCTTCTAACAAATTTCCAGATGAGCTTAAATGTTTAGAGCAATTCCAACTCTTCACATCTTAGCAACCTATGAAAGAGTTATCTGGGCTAGTGCACTTGAATGACTGTCAGTGAAATTAAATAAAGGAGCTGCCAGTCATGAACAGAACTGAGCAAATCACATAACATTTTTATTTGAGTCAACAGCTTAACTCCACCCTCAAGGCAATAGCTTTGGACAGCATCAAATGGTAACAACAGTATTCAGTTGGGTTAGAAACATGGAATCATAGAATAATTATAAAACAGAAGGAGCCCATTTGGCCTCTCATGTCCGTACAGCCTTTCTGAAAGAGCAGTTTAGCAACATTCCCCACTATTTCCCTGTAGCCCTATGGTAACTTTCTCCTTAGGTGTTTATTGAATCGGTTTTAAAACCCAGGGCGAACAGGTTTTTCTGCATGTCATTGTTGGTTCTTTTTCAATTACCTTATGTCATGATATTCTGGTTCTTGACCTTTCTACCAGTGGGAAAAGGTTCTCTTTACCAAAATTGGCTCATCTCCTCATGACTTTCTCCTTCAGTTTTCTCTTCTCTAAGAAAGACAATTGCAGCTTTTCTATTCACATAACTGATGTGTCTCATTGCTGGAACCATTCTCATATGATTTGCGTGTACCCTCTCCAAGGCCTTCACATTGTTCATTGAGTGTGTGGCTGGAATTGAACATAGTTCTGCTGTCGAGGTTGAATCAGATTTTCCTAAAGATGGATCAAAACACCCTGATCTTCCTCTGTTATAAAACTCCCAGAATTTCCTACCACTTTCTCAAACTGCCCTGCTATCTTTAACATATTTCCCAGACTTTTGGTTTCTGTACCCTTTTGGAAATATATCCTTCAGTTTGTAATGGTTCTCCTCATTCTTCCTATTAAACTTCACACTTTTCAGCATTAAATCTCATCTGCCATGTATCTGTCCATCCAACAATCTATGCCCTCATCAGATATATGGCAATCTTGTTCCAAGTTTATATCATCTGCAAATTTTGAAATTATTCTCTGGACATAGGTTCCACTCCAAGCCATTCATGATCCTTACTTGGAAACATGTAAGTGTCACTGGATCAATATCCTGGAACTCCTTCCCTGACAGTATTTTGGGGGTATCTAAATCCAATTGAATGCAGAGATTAAAGAAGGCAGCTCACCACCACTCTGAAGGGCAACTTGCGATGGGCAATAAATGCTGACCCAGCCAGCAACACCCAAACACAATAAATGAATAAAAATAAAACTAGAAGACTAGGTCATTAATGCATGTCAGAAAGAAAGTCCGTAATCTAAAGCCTGTGGAATCGCAATTTATACCTACCTCCTAGCGAGCTTTGAGAAGATTTGTAGCTCAGGTTGAGGTTTTGGATGTAGGTTTGCTCGCTGAGCTGAAAGGTTAATTTCCAGACATTTCGTTACCTTACTGGTAACATCTTCAGTGGGCCTCAGGCGAAGCAATACTGAAAATTCCTGCTTTCTATTTATATGTTTGGGTTTATTTGAGTTGCTGATGTCATTTCCTGTGGTGATGTTATTTCCTATGATGAAGTCACTTCCTATTCCTTTTCTCAGGGGGTGGTAGATGGGGTCTAACTCGATGTGTTTGTTGATAGAGTTCCGGTTGGAATGCCATGCTTCTAGGAATTCTCATGCATATCTCTGTTTGGCTTGTCCTAGGATGAATGCGTTGTCCCAGTCAAAGTGGAGTCCTTCTTCATCCATTTGTGAGGATACTAGTGAGAGAGGGTCATGTCTTTTTGTGGCTAGTTGGTGTTCATGTATCCTGGTGGCTAGTTGGACAAACAGGCAGAAAACTAGCCACCAGGATACATGAACACCAACTAACCACAAAAAGATATGACCCTCTCTCACTAGTATCCTCACATATGGATGAGGAAGGACACCACTTTAACTGGGACAACACATTCATCCCAGGACAAGCCAAACAGAGGCACGCACAAGAATTCCTAGAAGCATGGCATTCCAACCGGAACTCTATCAACAAACACATCGAGCTAGACCCCATCTACCACCCCCTGAGAAAAGGAACAGGAACTGACTTCACCATAGGAAATAACATCAGCACAGGAAATGACATCACCAACCCAAAGAAACCCAAACAGATAAATAGAAAGCAGGAATTTTCAGCATTGCTTCGCCTGAGGCCCACCGAAGATGTTACCTAGTAAGGTAACAAAATGCCTGGAAATGAACCTTGCAGCTCAGCAAGCAAACCTACATCCAATAACTACCTCCAGCGATAGAGGTCTACAGCACAGTAAAAGTCACTTTGGCTCATTGAATTTGCACCAGTCAATAACAACTACCTAAATATTCTAATCCTATTTTCCAGCACTTGGGTCATAACCTTGTATGCTTTGGCATTGTAAATGTACATCTAAATACTCTTTAAATGTTCTGAGATTTCAGCTTATAGGCATTGAGATCCAGATTCCTACCATCCTTTAGATGAAAAATCTTTCCTCAAATTCCCCCAGACTTCCTGCCCCTTACCTTAAGTCTTTGCCCCCAGTCATTGATCCCTCCACCAAAAATAACATTTTCTTCCTATCTACCTTGTCCATGTCTCTCATAATTTTATGCACTTGTGACAATACTATGGCTTTATATATTTTGTCTTGTTTTGTTTATGAAGAGAGGTCGAGGCAGAGGCAGAGCAATCTGTTCCAAGCCAATAAAGTAAACAGCTTGCGAGGCTTTGGGTTTGTTTTAAGTTGGAACAATAGGAGTAGCCTAAATGGGTCAAGTTAGGATCCCACAGAATCAGGCTTTTAGTTTAACTTACAGTAGCTTTTGGGAATGGAAGCTGGTTGTGCAAGCTGCTACATCTCTCTCTTTCTTTGCTACAACTAAATACTCAAGTTTTCTCTCTCTCTCTCTGCCAGAATTTTCTCATCATGTTCTTTCCTCCTAGACTGGAGAAATATTGCATGTGAGACAACTATTTTACTGACTTTGCCTTTAGCAATGGTTATGGGATGTTACTATATTGAAATAATTGTTGCTAAGCAATGAAATAATGTATTATTCTGTTAAGTTTTCTAATAGTGTTAACGTTGTACAAATTTTTTCTTTTGTTTGTATTTAACAATAGGGTAAAAAAAAATGTTTTGCTGAAAGCCGAGTAGTGTGACCAATTGAATTACATCTGGAACACAGCATCTTACACTTGCCTTTAAATAAGATAAAAGTTAGGGTCTAGGATATCTCCTTAATATATTTGCAGGGGATTTGGTCTGGTCCATAATACACCTCAGTCATGCCCTCCCCTCTCCACCCTCCCAGTCTCCTCTGCTCCAAGGAAAATAACCCGAATCTCTCTTCAGAACTAAAGCTTTCCAGCCCAGGCAACATCATGGTAAATCTCCTCTGCACTCTCTCTATAAATTTCTCATATAAAATGGGTTCCAAAATTGCACACAATACTCTAGCTGTGGCCTAACTAACCTTTCAGACAGTTCCAGCATAACCTCCCTGCTCTTAAACTTTATGCCTCAGTTAATAAAGGCAAGTTTCCCATAAGTCTTCTCAACTGTTTTATCTACCTGTCCCACTACCTTAAGTGACCGGCGCACATGCACACTAATGTCCCTTTGATCCTCAGTACTTCCCTGGGTTCTTCTGTTCATCATGTATTCCTTTGCCCAGTTTGCCTGCCCAAGTGCATCACATCACACTTATTCAGAGTAAAATCCAATTGCCACTGATCAGCCCATCTGCCCAACCCCTCTATACCCTTGACTCTATTTAGCACCCCACCAGTTTTTCTATCATCCATGAACTTACTGATCAACCCTCCTACATTAAAGTTTAAATTGTTTTATATATACTACAAACAGCAAAGGCCCCAACACGTATCCATCCAGAACCCCATTGGACATAGGCCTCTAGTCACAAAACACCCCTTGATCTTCACCTTTTGCTTGCTGCCACTCAGCTAATTCCAGATCCAATTAACCAAATATCCTTGAATCCCATGGGCTCTTACTTTCTGTATCAGTCTGCCATGTGGGACCTTATCAAAGACTTGAACAAGTCCAAGTAGGCTACATTGAATGCATTGCTCTCAACTACATACCTGATTACCTCTTCAAAAAATCAATCCCTCAGATATGACCTCCCCTTAACCAAATCATTCTGACTATTCTTTATAAATTCCTCCTTCTCCAAGTGCAGATTAATTCTATCCCTCAGAATTGCTTCCATTAGTTTCCCCACCACTGAGGTTAGATTGACTGGCCTGTAGTTTCCTGATTTATGTTTTGCTCACTTTTTGAATAATGGTACTATATTGGTTGTCCTCCAGTCCTCTGGCAACTCTCCTGTGGCCAGAGAGCAATTGAGAATTATTGCCAGTGCCCCTGCTATTTCCTCCCTTGCCTTAGATTAGATTACTTACACTGTGGAAACAGGTCCTTTGGCCCAAGAAGTCCACACCGACCCGCCGAAGCGCAACCCACCCCGACCCATTCCCCTAAATTTACCCCTTCACCCAACGCTACGGGCAATTTAGCATGGCCAACTCATCTAACCTGCACATTTTTGGACTGTGGGAGGAAACAGGAGCACCCGGAGAAAACCCACACAGACATGGGGAGAATGTGCAAACTCCACACAGTCAGTCTCCTGAGGCAGAAATTGAACCTGGGTCTCTGGCGCTGTGAGGCAGCAATGCTAACCACTGTGCCAACCACCTGGGATTCATTTCATCTGACCCTGGAATATGTATCTACTTTTAAGCTTACCAAATCACTTAGACCTCCTCTCTGTCAATACTAATTTCTATAAGTATATCACAGACCTTCTCCCTGGTTTCTATACCCATTATCCCTCTCACTAGCAAACACTGACACCATAGTTATTTAACGAACTAAACTTTCTGGCTCCACACTCAAATTACCACTGTGGTCCTTAAAGACCCCTACTCTTTCTCTAGTCACCCTTTAATCCTTAATACACTTGTAAAATAAATTAGGATTTTCCTTTATTTTACCTGCGCGATTCTTTCATGTCCCCTCTCTTAATGTCCTTTTAAGATTCCCCTTGTACATTCTATACTCGATAGCTTCTACGGTTTCAGCCCTCGGCATCTGCTCCAAGCCTCCATTTTTCTCTTTATCCAATCCTGTACATTACTTGATATCCAGGGTTCACAGGATTTGTTGGTTGCACCCTTTCTCTTCATTGTAACATATTGGCCCTGCCTATTTTCTTCTTAAATGTGTCCCATTGTTCTGACACAGACTTACCTAAAAGTATCTGCTCCCAGTCCACTTGGGCTAAGTCATATCTAATCTTATTAAATTGGCCTTCCCCCACTTTAGAACTTAGATTTCAGGTCCATCTTTGTCCTTTTCCATAACAATGTTGAATCTAACAAAGTTATGATCGCTGTCTGCAAAATGCTCCCTAACTGATACCTCAACCACTTATTCAACTTCATGACGTAAAATTAAGTCCACAACTGACCCACTCATGTAGGACTGTCTACATACTGGCTTAAAAAGCTCTTGTGGATGCACTTTAAAAATTTTGCTCCTCTGGATCTTTCACACTGTAACTGCCCGAGTTAATGATAGGGAAGTTGAAATCCTCCACTATCACTACCCTATTACTTTTACACTTCCCTGAAATTTGCCAAAATATATGCTCTAGTTCACTCGAACCATTAGAGGTTTTATAGTAGTCTCCCAGGAATGTGATTGCTCCTCTTTGGTTTTAGGTTCTACCCATTTGGGTTCATTTGTGGAGCCTTATGTTATCCCTTCTTTCTGCTGTAATTTATCCCCTAATCAATACAGCAACATACCCTCCTCTTTTTACCTCCTTCCTGGTCTTGCCTGAAGATCATGCATACTGGAATATTGAGCTGCCTATCCTGCCCCTCTCTCAACTATGCCTCAGTGACAGCAATTACATCATACACCCACATTTAATTTTTGTCCTTAACTCATCTGTCTTGTTCATCAGCGACTCCTTGTATTAAACCAAATATCATCTGACTTTGCCAAACTCCTTTGTGCCTTAACTGGTCTATAATTACTATGCCTTCTTGACTCAAATGCTGTTTCTTCTATAATTAGGTGTTCATCTCCCCCTGCTGAATCTTCTCTCTGGATCTTACCCTCTCTAGATTAGAAAAACAAACATTAAACACTGACTACTATTTCTTGCCACTCAACCAAACTTGTATCCTTTCCACCACTGTCCTTTTATTTCACATACATCAATTTTGCTGGCAAACTTATTATGTCGGACTTTTAACAAATGTCATTTGAAAAATCACATACACACATCAAATTGCATCATCTTTATCAATCCTCTGTTATCTTATCCAAAGATTTAATGTTCGTTAAACCCAATTTACTTTTAACAAATCTGTGCTGGCTTTTCTTAATCAATTTATATTTGTTTCAGTGACTGTTCATTTTGTCCCACATTATATTGCTTAAGTGCTTTCCCACCATGAACTGTAGCTACTAGGTTCATCCCTGACTGACTGACCTGTAGCTACTAGGTTCATCCCTGCACTCTATTATTTTGAGAAAATGTGCAATATTTGCAGTATTCCAGTCCCCTTGCACAACCATTTTGTGGGCGGCACGGTGGCACAGTGGTTAGCACTGCTGCCTCACAGCGCCGGAGACCCGGGTTCAATTCCCGCCTCAGGCGACTGACTGTGTGGAGTTTGCACTTTCTCCCCGTGTCTGCATGGGTTTCCTCCGGGTGCTCCGGTTTCCTCCCACAATCCAAAGATGTGTAGGTCAGGTGAATTGGCCATGCTAAATTGCCCGTAGTGTTAGGTAAGGGGTAAATGTAGGGGTAGGGGTAGGGGTATGGGTGGGTTGCGCTTCGGCGGGTCGGTGTGGACTTGTTGGGCCGAAGGGCCTGTTTCCACACTGTAATGTAATCTAATCTAAAACCATTGAACCAAAGCAGGATTTGACTACTGTCTCCACAATTGTCTTCCTTTCTTCCATCTGCATACTAGTGTTATGGAGCAGACAAGATCACCTCAAAATATTTCAAGAAAGTAGCTTGGACCCTAACTTTGCTAGTTGTCAGGTGTAGAGTGGATAGTCCAGGAATGATGCAGCTGGCCCAACCACTGAGTGACAAACAAAACTGAATTTATTTGCAAGATTACTGAATGAAACACAAACAAAAGACAACAGAATGTATCCAAAAACCCAACTCTATTCCCAAGACTCCCCATAAGCATCCCTTTACAAAAAAAAGGAAAAGTCCAACACAGGAGAGATGTCAGAGAACGGGTGGATCAGCATGGATCTGCTTCTGTGAAAGATTCCTGATGAAGGGCTTTTGCCCAAAATGTTGATTTTCCTGCTCCTTGGTTGCTGCCTGACCTGCTGTGCTTTCCCAGCACAACTCTAATCTTGACTCTGATCTCCAGCATCTGCAGTCCTCACTGTTGCCTAGTTGCTTTTTGTAATATATTCCCTTCACTTACAGCCCAACAAATAGTTAATTGTTTTAACTACTGCCTCTTTCATCATGACCTGGGCAAAATCATCTTCCTTGGTAAAGACAAATGGAAAATATTTATTTAGTACCTCAGTCATGGCCTCTACCTCCATATATATTCCAAATCATTCAACACCTCCTGTTACTAATCTTTCACCATATATGTGAATCAGAATTTTACAGTACACAAGGAGGCCATTCAACCCATCATGTCTGTACCAGCCTTTAAAAAAGCTACTCAGGTGATAGCAGTTTTTGTTGTGCTCTTTTTTGTCAATCTCTTCTCAAAATGTTGTTCCCTCCCTGATTTCCTTTTTAACATCCACCTAAACATTCCAAATTTAGTCTGGTTCTTACTTGCAATTCTACTTGTAAGGCAGTTGTAAAGGCAAAGGGGCATTTAAAATATGGTGGTGGTCTTCCAACCTCTCTACCTTTAAACAGTCAAAGTATATACTGCACGGCAGGGAAAGTGTCAGTTGACTACATAAGGCCCTGAGTTTACCGGCACTGGTTTGTGACTATAAGCAGGGGAGGGTCACAACATGCAGTAAACCTGACAATGAGCCAGTGCTAGGTAAGCTGGAACAAGGAACTTCCACTGCTGGTTTCCTGGACCCCTCATTTGCTACTTGGCATGGTGGGACTGCCTGTAATCCCAGCAGTGGCCAATCACTCCTAGCTGGGAATGTTAGGTCTACAAAGCTGCTGGCCAATCCAATTATCAGGCACTTCTTTAAGATGTTTCCTCCTCCCAGGTTAGAAGCACCACCATTGGCATTATGGGCAGAATTCCGTATTTTCCTTAGGTAAGGGTGCAGCAATCTCTGCATGCCAAAACATCCAGCTCATGATTCTGAAAGCAACTCTTTTCAAATCCTTCACACTACCGGGAATGCACTAGTAACAATCTAAAATTATATTATGAACTCATTACCACAATCACAACTATTTGTAGTTATATTGTGCTTTTAGTGCAGTGGAATATTCTCAGGTGGTTCACAAAAGCATTGTTGAACAACATTTTGCAGGAGGACCTTACTGAAAGATTAGGGCTGATGTCCAAAAGTATGCTTTTTAGGAAACACCTTAAAGAAGGGAGGAGAGATCAAAAAGTTCTCAAAAGATTTTTTTAAGTTTCAGCAGTTGGCAACTGAAGGCACAACAACCAATTAGCATTCCCAAGTCACCAGAATTAGATAGGTATAGATAGTTTGGAGGCTTCTAGGGTTGGAGGAGGCTACAAGTATAGGAATATAGTGGGCAGGGGGAGATGTGGGAATTAACCTTTGCAGGAATTTGAAAGCATGGCCTAAAGTTTTAAAAAATAAAGCTTTACTTAACTAGGTGCCAACGTAGACTGTGATAAGTGCAAACTTTGTGCTAACGTAGGAGGATTAATTACGGGAAGGCAACCAGGAGTGTGTTGGATTAGCCAAATTTACAAGTAACAAAGGCATAGCTAAGGGTTTTAGCAACAGATAAGTGAAGGCAGGATCAGGGCTGGTTGATGTTGCACAGATGGATATCAGTCGTCTTCACGATAGCACGGATCCATGGCCAGAAGCTCATCTTGGAGTCAGGCATGACACCTAACATGGCTGGATGAGGTAGATAATGGAGATTCATTCAAGGTATAAGTGTTCAATTCATCATTCTGACTACATTGCCATTCTTTCTGTGTCACTGGGTCAAAACCTTGGAATTCCCTCCCTAAAGGTATTGTCTGTCTACCTACAATACAGGAACTGCAGTGTTTCAAGTCGGTAACTCACCACTATTTTCCCATCTAGGGATGGGAAATAAATGCTGGCTCAGCCAGCAGAGCCCAAATCCCATGAGTGAATTAAAATAACATTATTTTAAGTAACAAATCTTCAATTTTTATTCAAATACAGAACAATTACAGAATAATTATTTATTACTTGGAAGAAACAGACTGAAGTTCCTGGAATGAGAGGTTGCAATAATGAGGAGGGTAGTATTGTTGCCAGGCACTACCTTGTGGCCATGGAATCAATACTACACCTGAGCATGGGGTCACTAACTTATCGGTGGAAACCATTCCAACAGAGGCTCAACAGGCTGAAGTGGTGCAATGTTACACAAATCGAAGGCTAGAAATGGGCTCACCAAAGATAGTAGGATAAATGCTATAATACTACTTCTGGAAGGTAAATATATTTGCTCCCTTCTGCATTTTGAAGTCTTCATGTGGGCAATAACAACTACGTGCAGCTGCACTCAGCAGGCAGAGACTGCGCTGGGTTGACAAGGAGGCATACTGGTAGAATTTGCCAGCGAGGGCCTACAGTTGTGCCCTCCTCTCCTCTTCCCTCTCCCACACCTCCCTCCCCCTCATGATCACCACCACTGGAATCTAAACAGGATAAATCCATGGCACATTCTGGTCCCATTTCAAATTACTGACCCCATTCACAGGGTGGAATCCAGGCTTTCTCCCCTCTTCAGGTCTAGAAATCCAGGGTTAAAACAAACTTCATACTGAACCCAATGTAACTCAGGTAGTTACTATCTGCATTATTCAAAATATAGTAAATATTATGCCGATATTGCAGTATGCAAATTAAGACAAAGTTTACCTTGTACAAATTTAAATAGAATAAAATAAAATTACCAGTTGAAATGATCAGATTGAGAAGTCAAACCTGTTGTTGGGTAAAAATATAAAAGCATACAGAAAGGAGTAAATGGAACTGAGCTATTCATCAGACAAGATAGACCTGAGTTCAAGTCTACCTGCTCCATCGGTGTGTCAGAACATCCCTGAACTGGTTGATCGAACTAAATGGCTCTTTTGTTAGCTAACTCCATACCCTACATTGATATCTCAAAGTATGGCTAGCAGTTGAAACTCTTGGAGGCCAGACAGAATATCAGCAATATTTATTCATTGTTACACTCATGCCAATAGGAAAGAAATCTGGGTGAAAACAAGTCACCTTCTGAAAGCAGCTATAAGAGTAAAAGACTTTTGCCAACAACAATTCAGATTATTCACACAATCGAACATTGTGTTTCAATTCAATGTCCTTATGGCAAATATTTACAGACATCATTAACCAAATAATGATTGTAGCATAACTGTTCTAACAAGATTAAGTTTTGATACAGATCTTACAACATTGTATTGATAATTATTACTGGAAAAATTGTTTTTAATTTGGTGATGTGATGTAAGTATTTTGGCTGGGCAAGCATTTATTGCTGGTCCCTTGTTGCCTTTGAACTAAGTGGCTTTCTTTGCCATTAAAAAGGGTCAACCATATTGCTGTGGGTCTGGAATGACATGCAGGTTAGACCAGATAAGGGTGGCAGATTTCCTTCTCTTAAGGATGTTAGTGAACCGGTTGGGATCTTACAGCAATGGGTATTAGTTACATAGCTACTGTTAAACAAGCTTTTTGCAATCCAAATTTGTATTGAATTCAAATGTCATAATCTGCTATGGTGGGATGTGAACCTGTATCTCACAGGACAGTAACGTGGGACTTTAGATAACTAGTCTAGTAACTTAACATTACACCACAGTCTTCACTCTCTCATGAGGAGTATTAAAATTTTAAAATCAATGTGTCTTTTCTTGTTCCACACAAATTGACAGGCTTTGATTCAGTTAAGCCTCATGAAAGGGTATTCAGATTATTTATAATTAACTGATACAACATTGGGATTGCAGAGATTATCTGTAGATTCCTACAAAATGAGCTGCGTGTGTACAGACTACAATTTGAAGTGCGCTGATTTTTTTGAAACACTGAAGCCTTTAAGATGATTAATTCATAATTTTAAATTTCAGTTCAATATCAGAAACCACAGAAATCAAGAACAGCCATTTGTCATCCAAAGGACATGGCAGTCATTCATTTTCATTTGAAATACATAAATGCATTTTGACATAAGTCATTTTGAAATGTTGGCTGTTCATTTCTGAACATTTTCCAGATGTTCATACAAGATGTTCTTTGGATCTTGCAGAATCTCAATTCGAGAATGGAATATGCTTTTAACATACTCAACACTATAATCATTCAAAATGACTCCACGGATTTTGGATAGCTTTAGCAGTAGGACATAAATTAGTCAAATTCTTCTCACTCCACATAACTCTTACAAAGGGAAACAACAGCCTGGCACACTCCAGCAGTAATAATGTCACACCTGAAGAAATACAATCAAAAATAACATAATCAAGATAAAAAACTCTTTTTAAAACAAAATGTTCTGTTTTGAAGTTGTTGACACCAATTTTGTTTTTGCACACAAGAAAACGCTTTATAATACACTTTCATTCATCCTAAACAAAAGTTGCAAAAATAAATTAAGCTGTCATCTTCAGTTATCCATTGATTAATGTTAAATTGACAGTGTTATGTGAATTTAATTCTAAATGAAAACTGCTGTGTAGAATTGCATACACAACAGTGAAGTCCATCATACACTACCATAAAATTAATTGATTGAGCCTCGATTGAAAAATCATGTCACTGAATTAAAAACCATCTTCAGTGACTGACAAAACCTGAGCCCATGAAGGACATTTACAATTGGAAGTGCTATGGGTAACCTACCTCTTTATTATATCTTCCAAATAAATTTGGATGCATATTTGTTTGTCTTTATTTATTGCAGAAATAAAAACCGAGCAACACTTTTTTAAGACTGTAAAATTAAGTGCATTGCTTAGATGTGACCACTTGTGGCAAAAAATCTATTAACAACAACAACAGTTCAATCTAAAATGCGATTGAAAACTTTACTTATCTGAAATTATTTACTTAAGGTATTTTTCTTGAAAAGAAACTTAAGATTGGTTAAATCTGTAAGACTGTAATGTTCAATCTTTCAACTTTTGTTATAATTTTCTACTTGAAACTAAGAAGGTGTCACTTTACTATAATCACTGCAATGTTTAACTTTTAACTTTGTTCTTTTGTTCTACCTTGTTCTTAAGATTCTGTACCTAGGTACTTGTACCTAAGATTGTGCCTTGTCTTACGAGATTGCGCACTTTTCATTGTACTCCCGTACTTTTGAATTTGAGTACATGTGACAATAAAATCAAACTCAAGTCAAATCAAATCAAATCATGAAACTTATTAACTATGTAAACTAGTGTAATCTGTTCAAATCATTAAGGAACTGACTCAACATAATTGTAGCTTGTTGTTTGAACACAGAACATAACAGCACAGGAAAAGGCCCTTTGGCTCACATTGTTGGACCGAACATGACAGTAAATTAAACTCATCGCTTCTGCCTGGCCTTGGTCCATATCCCTCCATTCCTTGCATATTTATGTGCTTATCTAAAAGTCCCTTGAACACACTTATCGTATCTACCTCCGCCACCACCCCTGCAACGCATTCCACACTGTGTAAAAAACTTGCGCCTCACATCATTGCTGAACCTTACCCCTCTCACCTTAAATGCACACTTCCTAGTTTTAGATATTTCAAATCTGGGAAAAAGATTCTGACCATCAACCCTATCTATGCATTTCATAATTTTATAGACTTCTGTCAAGCTTCCCATCGGCCTCCGTCGCGCCAGAGAAAACAATGCAAGTTTTTCTAGCCCCTCCTTAATATTCATATCCTCTAATCCAGGCAGCATCCTGGAAACCTCTTCTGCACCCTTTCCAAAACCTCCACATCCTTCCTGTAATACGGCGACTAGAATTGAACACAATACTCTAAGTGTGGCCTAACCAAAGTCTTACAAGGCTGCAACATGACATCCTGACTCTTGTACTCAATTCTCTGATCAATAAAGGCAAGCACGCCATATGTCTTCTTTACCACACTATCTACTTATGTGGCAACTTTTAGGGAGCTATGGACTTGAACATCACAATCCCTCTGTACAGCAATGTTGTTCAGGCTCCTGCTATTAACTATATACTTTTCCTTAACATTTGATCTCTTAAAGTGCAGCACCTCACACTTATCCAGTTTAAACTCCATTTCTCCACCCATATCTGCATCTGATCCATATCTTGCTGTATCCTTTGACAACTTTCTACAACCGATCTTTGTGTCATCTGCAAACTTAGTAGACCACCCTTCTACACTTTCATCCAAGTCAATTATACATATCACAAACAGCAGAGGACACAGCACCTCTCCGTGCAGAACACCACTAGTCATCCAGAAAATACCCTTCCAACATTGCCCTCTGCCTTCTATGGGCATGTCAGTTCTGAATCCACGTGGCAAAGCCACCATGGATCCCATGCATCTTAATCTTGTGGATGAGCCTCTCATGAGTGACCTTGTCAAAGGTCTTACTAGAAGACATCCACACCTCCTCAAAAAATTCAATCAAGTTAGTAAGGCATGACCAGCCCCGCACAAAACAATGCTGACGGTCCCTAATTAGGCCATGCTTTTCCAAGTGCACATAAATCCTATCACTAAGAATTCTATCCTAGAGCTTCCCAACTGATGTGGGACTCATTGGTTTATAGTTTCCTGGATTATTCATATTTCCCTTGTTGAACAGAAGAACAACATTAGCTCAAAGTACTCCTGCTCCTTCTGACCACACAAAGAAAGAAACATATTGGGCCTATTCAAACTGCAATTCTTCTTCCCAATAAATTGAACTTACAGAAGGCTGTAAGGTCATCACATGCAGTTAACACTTCAGTGGGACCCTAATGACACCACTGCAAAGTGAGCTGTATGTTCAAATGAGAAGCCTACTGATTTCCAGCAGGTGTTCCCCTTGCATGTTCATTGCATTATGATAAAATCAAAATCCAGTCAGACAGTACAACTTAAAGAAGAACCCTGATGGCCCTTGCAGTTTCCCCAAGCAATATCTGTACAGAAACCTTCATAACACAGATGCTACTGTTACAACACTGTCAATTTAAAGCTATGGTCTTAACCGCCCATGGATTCATGACATTAATGATGACAAACTAATTGTAACTGCAGAAAAATATGTGGGCAAGTGTCATTGGTTGTTATTTAGCATATTTTTCTTACACTGGAATGTTCACTTCATTCAAGAATATCACAAAGCTGTAAAATTTTAATTGTACAAAGATAGTAGAGATGCAATCAGATAGATCAGGTTATTGGTTTAAATATGTATATATTTATGATGAGAAAGTACTTGACAATTGTAGTGATTGTAATAATGTCAGCCAGCTGGACCACACAGAATATGAGTTGCCTGATTGGGCTTTTAATCTGGAGCTGTCTGACATAAAAAGGCTGAATGTCAGGGATCTTGAGCCCATGAAATGCCTGACTCAGTGACAGGCAGTGCTATTGTCAAAGACTATGCATTTGTCAATAAAGAGTGACTGGTGATGGGATGCTGGCCTCTGAAGACTTATTTCAGTGGTGATGAAAGTAAAGCATGATCCTGAAGAAACGTACTCGCAGCAGCTGTTTTGAAGTTAGGGGTAAGCATTTTCTTACATTATATCTCAACTTAGGAAGCTTGACTCATTTTACCCTGCTGTTGAGGACCGGGTCCAGTATATGGAAAGAATGCATTATTCTTTCCAGGCAAACAAAATTCTGGCAGACAAAAACGAGCAATTCTTCTGACAACCTGTGGAGCTGCGGCTTTTCCTATCATTAGAAGTCTAACTTTTCCTGAGGTACCAGATATTAAAACCTTTCATGAATTGATTGACATAGTTAAGGAATATTATGAACCCAAGCTTCCTTTAATTCTGAGACACTATTGCTTTTACTTGGCAATTCAAGAACTGCGGAATCCGTATCAGGGTTTTTGATGAGGTTGAGATGACGATTAGAGAACTTAAACCCTTAATGAGATGCTTACAGACCATGGAGCGCATAAATTGCAAGGTATTCCAATGGAAGTGGCCACCCTTGCCAGTCCACTTGAGTGTTGGGAATCCCACTTGAGTGAAGGCAATTGCATAGCCTCAGTCAGGAAATATCTGATAACAGTAACTCTTGATGCCCACTGCAAAATCCCAAAACAAAGCCAAGTCTCAACCAAACAGTTCAGCATCCTGCCTAGTAATACATTGTAACTGTTGTCAATATATGGATTCAGGACAGCATCAGAGCTCTACTAGGCTTAAACTGAATAAGACAATTTGTTGGCCCATATCCATATTCATACACTGGAAGCTCCACCAACTTCTGTTTTGGAACAGGCATAAATTACTCAGCAACATCAAAATGAGAACCAATCAAGATAAACATCTGGTTAAATGGCAACCCGGTTCAAATGGAGGTTGATACCAGCATGGTCATATCAGTGATCACAGCACCAGTTTTTAATAAAATTTGCTCTCGAGTCCAGCCCATAAATTTGCACAAGATTTAAGCTAGGCTGAGAACCTATATCAGTGAACCTTTATAGATTAAGGATATAACCTCTGTTCCAGTCTCTTGTGAAAGGCAGCTGATTCGGGTATCAATGACTGTAATAGAAGGCTCAGGCTAACCTTGTTGGGGCAAAATTCACTGAGATTGGTTCAACTTTTTCAATTAGAAAATGGCTACCTGATTGAAATCTTAACTAAATACCTGGAAGTTTTCCAGGAAGGTCTAAGGACCATCAAAGAAGACAAAGCAACTTTGCATGTTGACCAGGGAGCAATTCCATGAATCTGCAAGACCCACCCATTTGCCTCACAGCAAAAATAGAAGCAGAATTCAGAAGACTCAAAGGTGAAGGAATCATCAAACTAGTCCAATTCACAGAATGGGCAGCACCACTCATATCAATTTTGAAGCCTAATGGGTCAGTTTGCCTTTGTGGGGATTTTAAACAAGCAGTAAGCCCCTTTTCACAGCTGGATAAATACCTAGTCCCTCTAAGAAGATTTCTATGCAAAGCTGGAATGTTTGTGCTTCATGAAGCCTGACATGAGCCACACTTAGTTGCAATTGTGTTTACACCAGGATTCCCAAAAGTATGCTACAATTAATATCCATTAGGGCTAGTACCAATATACGTGACTGCCATTTGGCGGATCATCAGCCTGTTAAGTTTTCGACAGATGATGGAGAACATTTTGCAAGATCTTCCTCAGGTCAGCATTTACCTAGATGACAACCTGATAACAACAGGGACTTCAGTTGCTGCTTAAAGTCGAATTGGTTCCAACATATTTGGACATTTCCATACCATGCACTATTCAATAGCCCGGCAGAAACAGTGGTCCAAACTTTGAAGGGTGGACTGAAGAAATAGCCAAAAGCCTCACTAGATATCAAGTTGTCATGATTCTTGATTGATCACAGAACTACCCCATGTGTAACTACACTGGCAGCATTTCTAATGGGTAGAAGACTTTGCACCAGGCTGAGACTGATTTTCCTGGACCTAGATTGAAGGGTGAAATGGCATCATAACTCCAGTGGTGACCCCAAGACTCTGCCAAGGGAGAAAGACAATTTGATAGAGGGGATGAAGCTTGCCGCAAGAATCATGTCAATGGCCTCTCATGGGTAAGAGGCACAATCAACGCAAGATCACAACCTGTGATATATAAATTTCAGTACGTGTGACTGTCTAGTTCTGGACTCCCCCACCCCAGGTAGAAGACTTTGTCAATGTAATGTCCATGCCCCTCATGATTTTATAAACCACTATAAGGTCCCCTCAGCCTCCGACCCTACAGGGAAAACAGCCCCTGTGTATTTAGTTTCTCCCTATAGCTCAAACCTCCAACCCTGGCAACATCCTTGTAAATCTTTTCTGAACCCTTTCAAGTTTCACAACATCCTTCATATAGGAGAGAGACCAAAACTGCACTATATTCCAAAAGTGACCGAACCAATGTCCTGTGATTCAGAGAAGGACATGACAGAAAAGCAACCTCAATGCTTCTGCCTCCACAAGAGAGGAGGTGGAGTCTGCCAAAGTGTTCCAGGTGCAAAAGGCAATCTGCCATTCTCCTATTACATGCCTCTCGTATTGGATTCCAAGTTGGGGGGATCTGACCCGGTGTTAAAATACCCCAGGAGGCTCTCAAAGGAATCAGACTGTCCTGTCCGTGGATTAGGAGGGGAGGGATGTAGTGACTGTTTCAAGGTCAGCCAGCTGGACCTCATAGAATATGAGTTCCCTCATTTGGGCTCTTAATCTGCTCCAATAAAGGAGACTTGGCTGACAGATAAGGATGAATGTCTGTGATTTGAGCCCTTGAATGCCTGAGAGGCAGTGCCATTGTAAAAAACTATTCATTTGTAAATAAAGGTGATTGGTGATGGATGCTAGCCTCTGAAGGGTTACTTCAACCATGTTTTTAGAAATAGTAACATAACACATCTTATGTCCAGCATGAGCAATGTCCTCTCTTACTACTCCTCTCAATGTGGAGTTATATTCAATATGTTGCTATTCATTCACAAGACTGTAGATCTGAAATTACTATATTCTAAAGTCAATTGTGAACTATTATAGCAGTTAGTCTCCATTGTTACATTTGTTTTTCTTAATTATGACTTTACAAATGCACTTTCATGCAGAAGAGCACACAATTACAACATACATAGTTGAACTTGTCTATTAATATATTGGCTCTGAATTGAACACCTAAACATCCAATGGAGATGATGTTCACTGAAAAAATAAGTCATTTCCAACAGTTGCCAGTATTTCTTTTTACAGTTAACAGCATTTAATTGCACATAATTTGTGAGTGTTACCGTCTTCATAGCTACATTAAATTTTCACTGATGTTCTCCACTTTTTAAAAGGAGAAATTGTAAGAAATAGCAAAGTCGCCGACTCTATAAATACATACCTAGTGATCTTTCAAGGCCATTAAATAAGGATATTCAGAAGTAAATTGGTTACCAAGCAACTTTAATATAATTAAATTCATATGCCATCAGTTCCCATGTATTTCCAAATATTAATTAAATATTGCTGAAAGAAGGACACATTTTGTGGAAGCTTTTTGACTTGCACTCATCAGGACATTTTGTAAGAATACCAATTCAACTAGAAAATCAACATTAATACTGCATTAGAGGGGAATGCTGATTAGTTGGTTAAGGCAATCTGATTGGTAGAGGTATTGCCATGAAGAAATTATCATTAATGTTGATTGGCAGTTAACTGTCAACTTTGTTTAAATTTTAAATCAGGCAAGTTGGTTATGATTGGACAGTGTATTACCATGAGAAATGAACCAGTGCAGGCAGTCACCAATTTTGTTGAGTTGAAACAGGTGCAATGTGTGTATACGTTTTTTCTGACTGCAAAAAACAGGGCTCTCTATACTAATAGCTTCCAAGTGTGCTTCTCTATGAGCCCAAAGGACAATCCAAAATTGGCTGTCAGCACAATTCTTCACGTACTCAGAATTATCCAGGAAATATTGTCCAGTTGCTGAATCACATTTAATGTTGGCCATAATGTTGCAAGATTTGTAAGCGGAGGCCATTGGATACAGTCAATATCTTGCTTGTTGCAAAAAAGGCAAAGTAATATTCTAGTTGATGCAATCCACCAATCGATTGGACATAAGGCCTCCATACATAATGTCCACAATGGCAATATAATGACATTGAAACTCATTTGTGTATGACGTGTACAATGTCTCTGGCTTTCTGGCTAATATTAATTAATTGTTTTCCTTACTTTAAAAAAAACTCTCAAACTTCCACAACAATAATCTTCACTAATATTTAGTTTTAAATCTCCTATGAACATATCATAAATTGAGCAGATACCCAGATTTAAATACCATTTCCAAGCTTGACTTTGTTCCAATTCCAATTGAAACATTCCAGCATTTCTACAGTGCCTAGCAGTCATCATCCTCTTGAGACTGAATTGAAAATGTAAAAATATAAAGGTATTGATGTGGCAGATGTTTGATAATCATCATGCTAATCTTTACAGAAAAAGATCCAGAAGAAGCTGCCAATCCCTTAAACATTTCACTGGTTTGAAATTCAGCTGAAAGTAAGCAATGGCTTTGTTTTGACAATGCCTTACTCCTATGTTTTGCATCAGAGATGTGCATGATAACAGATGGACTATTTTCTTTGTTCCATTTGGAAATAAATCACTTTCAAAAACATGATGAACATGTCGATTGTTGGAAAAAGCCATCTGGTTCACTAATGTTGTCTAGGGAAGGAAACTGCCATCCTTATCTGGTCTGGACTACACGTGATTCCAGACCCACAGCAATGTGGTTGACTCTTAACATGCCCCCAGGAATGGGCAATAAATATTGGTCTGGCCAGCGATGCTCTCATCTTGTGAATGAGTAAATTTTTAAAAATCTGTACTATATTGATTCCTAACCTTGGGGGCTCCTATGCTCTCTCCCACTGCTCCTTCTTTATATTGATGATTTTCTCCACTCATCATTTACTCTGTTATTGGTGATTTCATGATGCTCACATGCCCTCCCGCAGTGAAAGTGTTCAACACATCATTTTTTTCCATGCCTGTTAGTGGGCTAATGGAAGGTTTAATTGTTTTAATTTTTAAAAATTCTACAAAGACACAATTCTTCTGCAAGTCCAATTCTTGAAACATCATTCTTTCATCCCATTTGATCTCAACATCCTCCAACGGGTTTCTTTTCCTCCTTTGCTCAAGGCTAATTCTTCTTGAATACCAAATCTCTTCAGAAGCTAAATACTGATACCTCAGCAAATTCAGCTGACAGTTTTGTCATGGTCTCAGGCAAGTACAAAAGTGCTACCATCAGAGAGATAAAATGGTGTGATACTTCAAAGCAATGGAATCAGCAGTAGAGTTACCCAGGTGTTAGCCTAGGTAACAATCCAAGTAATGCAACTGTTCGAAATCTCTGATCCTAGCTCAAAAGTCAAAGACCTAAAGTCAAACTAGGGGGCAAAAGAGTCAGAGAAGAAGTTAGAGAAATGCAACTCATACATCTGAAAGACAATGAAATAGGACAATGTATGAAACAGAACAATGCCACTATAAAACCTCAACTTTTCAATTTGTTTACAGCCTGATGTAGGGTTGGAGTAGATGGAAGATTTCTTCCAACTGAGATGTAAAACTTGTGCTAGTTGCACTCACAACATTATCCGGAATTGTCAGTTACTGAGCAGTCATTCTGTGAAGCTTGGAATATCGCCACAGACATAAAACAATCAGAAAAAACAAGATTGGAAGACAGAAAAATCCAGAGGGCAGGCATATGAAGAAAAATGAAACAGAAAAAAACTAAATAAATTTTATCATGAGAAATAGACGGTGGTAATTAAAGATATAAGAAAAACATCAGGGGAAAATAATACAGTATATCCTGTTGCAAATACAGAGGCATCTATGCAAGTATGTGACTGATCTATTACTTTGCATCATAGACATTTACATCTCATCAAACAAACAAAAGTGAAGACAAAAAGCAAAAGAAGAGAAAAAATAATCCTTGTTTTTCACTGATCAAAAGAATTCATTGTGTTTACTTTATTTTCAGTTCTATCCAGTCATCGGTTATTTGTCGATGAAAATTGATTGAGCTGATAAAGCCCTCAGTGAATCATAATGCAAATAAGTTACAAATTCTAATGGATATTGGCCTCCATGTAGCAAAAACAACCACTGTGAGGTCATGGTCCCATCTCTAGCTTTCTAAGGAAGCACAAGTAGTTGGAAAATGCATATTCAACGCATGTCATATTTCCAAGGTGCACTTTCGATGGATGAAGGTTCCCAAAATCTCCTCATCTCTGTTAAGTCTTCTGTCTGTAAACACTTCCAGAAATTTAGGTTCCTTCAATTCCATTCTTTCATTCATTCCCTGCTTCCACCAGTAGATGGTCCTGTTGGTTGAGGCCATTCTCTTGCCTATTTATAGGTAAATCCTTACATTCAAAGGTCATAGGCCATGATCAAAGTAAGTTTGTTGCTTGCTTAATTTTCCTTCCATGCTAATTTCTTTTCTATGCTGGGGAAGTGTTTGTTCTGGAGACGCAGGCTATGTTGGATCTTCTTCCAAGAACGAGCTCAGAATCCCAGTATATTCACTGTTTCAAGTGGAGATTAAAAATTTCCAGTTCCTTTACATTAGTGACTGTAACTAATTACTGTTTCAACTATTGGTTGTGGATAGAACTGCTCCAAGAGGGAAAATATATTCATTTGACGCTCTTACTATCTCTTCATTATTTTGTTTGATATTTTGAACTTTATGCAGTTTTCTGCTGTACCTGGCTCATTTTCTGTGTATTATTTATTTTATTTTTCTTATTCTGCTCATTTTATTGTCTATTTTCAGGCTGTTCTGTATTTTTAACCTCTGCCATTCAGGAATATTTTAACTCAACTTTCCAAGTGACTTTGTCTCCTTAGGCACGGTTTCTCTCTAAAGTGGGCATTTCCTACACAGTATCATCTCTCCTGCTGTCCCTGAAGATAAAATGTGCCACTTTCAATGAAGCTCTTGGACAGTGGTTAAAGCATGTCTGTAGTTATCAAATCGGAAACATTGCAGCCTGTAATTATGAATAAGCAATTTGCTGCAAATATTTCTATTATGTTTTAGGGTGGAAACAGCAATAATTATGAAAAAACCTTCAAACTATCATGTAAAAAATCCACATTCACTCAATAATTACCCCAAATACAAGTACCACAATCCATATTGCTACATCAATGTCAAAAATATAAAGCGATTACAGTTTTGTATTTTCTTACTTTGAAATACTTTTCATAGTTAAAAATTAATTCTGAGCATTCCTCAAATCATGCTTACAGCACTAAGAACGCACAGAGAGTCAGTTTTTTTGAGACTGAATAGTAAGATGATTCTGAAAGCGAGATGCTTCCACAGTTATAGAGTCATACTGCATGGAAATTGAACCTTCTTCCAACCGGTCCACACCGACCATGTTCCCAAACTAAACCAGTCCGTCCTGCCTGTACTTGGCCCACATCCCTCCAAACTTTCCTATTCATAAACCTATCCAAATATCTTTTAAACATTGTAACTGTATCTGCTTCCAATACTTTCTCTGGCAGTTCATTACGCAACAAATCACTGTGTGAAAATGTTGCCCTCATGTCCGTTTAAAATTTTTCTCCTCTCACCTTAAAACTACATAGAATATAGAACAGAGAACAATATAGCGCAGTTCATGTCATTCGGCCCTCGATATTGCACCAACCTGTGAAACCAATCTGACACCCATCTAACCTATACTATTCTATTATCATCCATATGTTTATCCAATGACCATTTAAATGTCTTTAAAGTTGGCGGGTCTACTACTGTTGCAGGCAGGGAGTCTCCCCCCCCCCCCACCCCTACTACTCTGAATAAAGGACCTATCTCTGACATCTGTTCTATATCTATCACTCCTCAATTTAAAGTTACATCCCCTCATACTCGCCATCACCATCTGAGGAAAAAGGCTCTCACTGTCCACGCTATCTAACCCTCTGATCGTCTTGTATGTTTCTATTAGCCATCTCTCAACCTTCTTCTCTCAAATGAAAACAACTTCAAGTGCTTCAGCCTTTTTTCATAAGCCCTTCCCTCCACACGAGGCAACATCCTGGTAAATCTCCTCTGCACCCTTTCCAATGTTTCCACATCCTTCCTATAATGCGGCAACCAGAACTATACGCAATATTCCCAAATGTGGCCACATCAGAGTTTTGTGCAGCTGCAACATGACCTCATAGCTCTGAAACTCAATCCCTCTACCAATAAAACCTAACACATCAAACTTCTTTCTTAACAACCCTATCAACCTGGGTGGCAACTTTCAAAGATCTATGCACATGGACACCGAAGTCTCTCTGTTCATCCACACTACCAGGAACCTTATCATTAGCCCAGTACTCTTTATTCCGATTACTCCTTCCAAAGTGAATCACCTCACACTTTTCCACATTAAACTCCATTTGCCACCTCTCAGCCCAACTCTGCAGCTTATCTATGTCCCTCTGTAACCTGCAACATCCTTCTGCAATATCCACAACTCCACCAATCTTAGTGTCATCTGCAAATGACAAACAGCAGTGGACCCAAAACAGATCCTTGTGGAACACCTCTAGTAACTGAACCCAAGGATGAACATTTCCCATCAACCACCACCCTCAATCTTCTTTCAGCTATCCAATTTCTAATCCAAACTGTTAAATCACCCTCAATCTCATGCCTCCGTATTTTCTGCAATAGCCTATCATGGGAAACCTTATCAAATGCCTTACTGAAATTCATGTACACCACATCAACCGCTTTACCCTCATCCACCTGTTTGGTCACCTTCTCAAAGAACTCAATAAGGTTTGTGAGGCACGACCTACCCTTCACAAAACCAAGTGAATTATCCCTAATTACATTATTCCTTTCTAGATTATTATAAATCCTATCTTTTATAATCCGTTCCAACACTTTACCCAGAATCAAAGTAAGGCTCGTAATTACCAGGGTTGTCCCTACTCCCCTTATTGAACAAGGGGACAACATTTGCTATCCTCCTGTCTTCTGACACTATTCCTGTAGGGAATGAAAACATAAAGATCAAAGTCAAAGGCTCTGCAATCTCCTCCCTAGCTTCCCAGAGAATTCTAGGATAATTCCTATCTGGCCCAGGGGACTTATCTATTTTGACATTTGCCAAACTTGCTAACACCTCCTCCTTATGAATCTCCATCCTATCTAGTCTAACATTGCCCCCTAGTTTTGAACTCTTCTGCTATTAAAAAGACCCTTTATAGTAATCTTATCTACATGTTATCTTTGACTCCTGATGAAGTGTCCTGCCTGAAGCATCGACTCTCCTGTTCCTCTGATGTTGCTTGACCTGCTGTGCTTTTTCCAGCACCAGATTTTATTGACCTTATCTATGCTCTTCATGATTTTATAAAACTCAGTAAGATTAGATTAGATTAGATTAGATTACAGTGTGGAAACAGGCCCTTCGGCCCAACAAGTCCACACCGACCCGCCGAAGCGAAACCCACCCATACCCCTACATTTACCCCTTATCTAACACTACGGGCAATTTAGCATGGCCAATTCACCTGACCCTGCACATCTTTGGATTGTGGGAGGAAACCGGAGCACCCGGAGGAAACCCACGCAGACACGGGGAGAACGTGCAAACTCCACACAGTCAGTCGCCTGAGGCGGGAATTGAACCCGGGTCTCTGGCGCTGTGAGGCAGCAGTGCTAACCACTGTGCCACCGTGCCGCCCAAAGGTCACCCCTCAACCTCCTATGCTCCAGTGAAAAGCTTCCCAGCCTTTCCAGTCTATTTTTATATCTCAAACCCTCCATTCCCAGCAACCTCCTGGTAAATCTTTTCTGAACCCTCTCCAGCTTAATAATATCCTTCGTATTATAGGGTGACCAGAACTGCACACAGTATTCCACAAGGGGCCTAACCAATATCCTGTACAACCTCAACATGACATCCCAACTCCTATACTCAAAGGTCTGAGCAATGAAGGCAAACATGCTTAATGCGTAACCACCCTGTCTATAACGATACGAATTTCAAAGAATTATGTACCTGAATGCCTAGGTTTCTCTGTTCTACAGTGTATTATCACAATTTAGGAGAAAAGCAATGTGATGTGTACTCCACACCTATTTTTGATTATGTTAATAACAAGCCAATTAAAAATTATACTTCTGAATGTAAATGCAGATATTGAAAGAAAAATCTGGGTTAGAATTCATTAACACCTGCATCTGCTACAATTGTTGATTCAGATATCACATTTTATTCCACAAGGATTGGGTTAAGTATCTCTCAAAATGATTTTGTTCAGACAAAAATTCTAAAAGCCGAAAACAGGCATAAACTCTGAACTTTCAAATCTTTTCTGACATCAGCGAGTAACCATAGGAAGCTGACCTGCAATTTTTAGGTATGTGATTATGGTACCTTGCAACAGGTAAGGAGTAGGGAATTTGGTCTGTTGTGAAAGGTCACAATACACAATAAAATAGAAAATGTAACCATGGAATTACTAATTAAAAAATAAATGGTAAATAAAAGTGAGTTTCTCAGGATAGAGATAATCAGACATAAGTATCTAAATCAACTTTAATATTATACTTTTTAACTAATAATGTTGAATTCCAGGACCTACATGAACAGGTTTCACAGCCAAACTAATTTTGAGAGACATCACAATCATGAATCAGTCAGAGACATATATTCCTAACACATTAACTCCAACTTTGCTTTTTATAAAATATGGAATAATTATTCTCTGTAATGGATTGGCTAACAGTAGCATGCTGAATATCTGATATTATCATTTGGTTAAATCAAATTAGCTCCCACACCAATGCAGAGATAAAGTGTGTGCTTTCAAATATAAACTTAGTGAATTCTCTGATACAAATCAAGCTTAATAATACAAAATAATTTTTGATATCTATAAATTATGAAGCAGATTGCATCAACTTGATTTGCATTCTCTTGGAGGTTAAAAGGTAAAGAGGTGATCTAATCAATTTGATAAAGGACAGTGAAACCATTTCCTCTCCAGGAAATCCAAGATATGGGAACTCAACCTTAAAATTAAAACTTAAGCACTAAGGCTAAAAATGAGTGGCATTAGAAAACCTTTACATATGGAATTCACTCCCTCAAACATGATGAAGAAACTTGGATAATAGAAATATTCAAGACTGATTTTAGGGCATCAAATGAAAATGGTAGAAAAGTGGCAATTCAGAGGGAAATCAGCCAAAATCTGCAATTCAACTGAAAGATCAATTCCTGTATCCATATTCCCAAGATCAATGATGTTTTATTTTTGCCTCGTGGATCCCACACCTAATACCTGCCAGCATAATGTATCAATTAGAACAGAAAAGATAAAGGTGTTATCAATGCAGTTCATTGTCCCAACAGCAGCTTGGTTCTGCATAATTAGATTTTATTTTTTAAAAATGCAACTCGTTAGGGAAGACAGCAATCAATTCACTAAGTGATAATTTAATTTGTAAATAATTGGAAACTTTGTGATTAGTTGTTCATTTTTCCTTTTCAAGGCCTGGAAAACACATTTAGTGATATTTTCATTTATGCTTATTATTTGTGCATAGAGTTTATTTTTTGATATTACAGTGTATTACAGTATTCAAAACAAATTTCCACTGTGTAAGTCCATTTAAAATTTAACTCTTTCAGGGGATCAGTACATACACAATGGGCCAAATAATCTTCTTCTCAACCATAAAATTCTATGATGCTATAAAATTGTTCCATTTCTGCATTTTCAAGATGAATGCACAAAGAAAACACAGAATGAGAAGCCATGATTTGCCTGCCTCCGAAGTGATGTGGGCAACTGCGAGTCAGTTGGGAAAATTAGCTGACATTGGAACAATGAGATTCTCGATATTTGAGAAAAACGTTCAACTTTCCATCCAAGGTTAGATCAGTGAAATGAGAAAGAGGATGATGTTCATGTTTTATATTTCATAAGTTTCTAATCTCGCCTCATTGATATGCAGTTTGCTATTCTTCCATTTGGAGATGAAAACCAGATGGCAACAATTCACAACATGAAAGTTACAGTGAATACTTAGCGACTCTAGCTTACCACTTGTTCCTCTGGGACCCCACCTTGGCCAGCAGACCTCAACATTACAGATTTCATTGAAATACAGCCCCAACATTGGAGGCTGGCATCCGAAATGCACCACCATCACAACAACATCATTCCATATTTCAGAATAACTTGGTTTAGAGTTCTCCTCCTCAAAGCTGCACTTTGGAGCTCACTGATAGCGTTGCATTGCAATGGTGCTGCCACAATACTCTGTGTGGAGAGATAGGCACCCATCCACCTCATACATCAGCAGGGTGCAACTCAGAGCTCTTAGCAACAGAGTTTTAAGTCAGTAGGATTATTGAAATCATGCCCCATCACCCATGAAAGGCAGCTTATAAAAGCAAGTTGATGAATACTTACAGTCCAAGGTGAGAGGAAATCAATTCCATGCCCTTCAGCTACCTATGAGATCTTAGATTCTCTTTATGTATTGTGGCCCATAGGTGCCACTTTTAATGTTGTCATGATTATTTCTGCTTCACAGAGGTGACAATGATCAATCTGCAATGACCATTGAGATGGTGAAGATTGCGGCTATGAATTGTATCCCACTTGGTTGAACAGTGCGTGCATTTCACATGCAGAATTCTATGATTACAGATGAGTTCCACTCAAACTATGTAAGTGCCTCATTAATGAAATTGCCCCTTGAAGAGCTTCAAATCATAGAACCTATAAGCTCACGCAGAATAAAATAAACACTTACTTCACTCTCTATGGGTGTGGTTGCACCCATTTTGCATTTCCAGCGAGCTTTTTATGGGTGACGTGAGTACGGAAGGCAAAGCTAGCTGCACTTGACACAGTGAGTCACAGTCTCAGTCTGCAAATCAAGAAGTCCTCCTTGAATTTCTGTTCCTTTTTTTCTTGCACTTACTGTCAACCCCATCAGTACCAAGCCTCCACACATTCCCACATACTACTTGGAATTACAACTTCATCTCTCAATATTAACCCCCAAGAGCTCTGGCCATACAGCTTCGTCATGCCAATCGCTGTGCTTTGCTGTCTCTCCATCATGGTAAGATTCAATGCAACTGTCAATAACTTGCTCCCCTTGCCTCAACCTCCCCACACAAATAATCCATGCCTGTCTCCCTCATTCACAATCACTGCCCCCTTTGCATCCCAGCAAGCTGCCTCCAGTCCATACAACTGACTTCCCCAACTTCCCTATAACAGCAGTGGACCCTGACAAACCGTGATTGCCTAGTCTGATTGTACTGGGTCTGAACGTCTGATTGTGGCCCACTCCTCAGACAGGAATGATGTGCACTCACTGGACAGCCCCAGCGACTGCAGAATGACTGTAGCCAATATTTCAGGTTCCCTTGACTTACTGTGACAGTAACCCCAACTGAAGATTAACAGAGGACTACTTTCCTTTGATTTTGAGACATAACCATCTAGTTGAAGCACATTCAGTGTTTTTCCACTTCTGCTGCGGGCACGTGGTGTAGGTCTGAGATTGACATAGCATGGTCTCTACAGAAACACATTCTTCCCCTTGACTGATCACTACGGGTAACTAGGATAAGCTGTCTGGCTTTGTGCCTGCGTTAAAAGACAGGTTAAGACAGAAGCACCATGAGCTTTTAGACGTTAGCTGAGGGGACAAAGTACAAAAAGGTAAAGCAGAGATGTTGTGAGCATCCAAGCAGACACAAGTGAATAAGTACTAATGGAACAGGCGTAGAGTCCTGAAATGCAATCTGGTCTAATCTATGAGCTGGCAGCCTTTTCTGGTGGCAGCATTGTAACGTAAGGTGCTGGTGCACTCCAAAGTGCAACACTGAAGTACAGAACTGTATTGTAATTGGTCAGAGATGTGGCATGAGGGTGTGCAGAGGCTGGTACCTGTCCAATGGCAGTCTTTGTAGATAGATGAGCAGTTTCTTTCCTTGGAGTGGTGAGCCAAAAACACCAGGTACCCATTCTGATTTTCATGTTGGGAACTGTTGCCTTCTAATTTCAAACAGAATTTTTCCTCTCGACATTGAGAATCTCATTTCTGCCAGGTACATCCTGTTTTATCAAAGCCCATGTTGTTCAGGGGCTGGTAAGTTCTTTCCCATAGCTTCTCTCATTGCACTGCTATTAGCTTTCAAGTTCAGCAACTTGCCAACAAAAAAAACTGGAAACCTAAATGAGCAGAGGAAAATCTAACCAAGGCAGACACTTTTAGAGGCTCTGCCACAACATCCTTCTGACCAATATTTTAAAAATATAAGTGTTAGCAATTTGCAGTACACTGTGCCAGATTTTCAACACAGAAGTTACCTTGCCAAAAGCATAATTGGGTGAAAATAACTTCCATCTGTCCAGCTTAATTTACACCATGTTATTGTCTTCAAAATCTACATAGCTATTGACAGATATAGATATTATCAATTTATTTTTAAATTGTTTTAATATTAAGACAGCATTGTTGTGATAACACAAATGTAAGTGATAAAGTTCAAAAGAGAAAGAATGATGCATTAAGAGTGTTTAACTTACTTTGGCGTTTGGGTTTCTTCCACTCGGTTTCCTAGCTGGAACTCATGTGATTTACTTCGGTGCAATGCAGTGAAACCAGGAATGAGGTGAATCAGTTTACGAGAGGTTGGCGGAGGTGTTCCAGGTGGTTTCAACTTATTCCTTCTTCTCACTGGAGGAGTTCCTGGAGGTGTCATTGTTGTAACTATGGGAGGAGTTCGTGGAGGAGTATGCATAGCATGCCGTTGTCGTGGAGAAGGTGGCAGAGAACTTGGCCCACTCTCAAATGTAGGGTAAAGTCCGATTGGATCTCCAATGGTCAGTCTATCTGTGTATGTACAAGTGGGTCCCAGTGCAGGCACTGAATGAAAGTCTTGCTGCATGAACTTTGATGGGAATTTGGGACTGTGCGCCATATGGCATCCAGGCCACTGGACTGGTTCTGCTTGGCTGACAGGAGTGTTCTCTTTCCCAGTTTCTGTTGTAGGCCACTGGATAGCCCAGTCCTGGCTCGAATGGCTACTCCCTGCATTTCAAAAGCAGAAGACACTTATTATATCTACCAAATAGAAAAACAATTTGCACACAATTTTTCCTTAAAAAAAGGTAGCAGATTATGTGACTCCAGTTAATTCAGAAGTTAATTAAGTTGACAATTTAGGCAAAAGCTTAGCTTATTTCCTGATAGCAGGTTACCTATGGGTTGAGACTGCATAAGTGCCTAAAGGAGTGCAGAATTGGTTTAGCTATATTCGCCTACTATGTGCTGTTGTGCAAACCATTGTAACTTGCTCTTTCTTGTTGTCTTTTTCTCCATCTCCTTCTCTCCCACTTTCTCTTCTTGAAATAAGCTGTGAATTCAACCCACGTTATGTTATAAAAGATCCTGAGCAACATTATAAGTTCATTCTAATTTGACTGTTAATTTGATAAAGCATTTAGTGAAGGTGTATGTTTTAGGACAGGTGAGTATCAGGAAATTTTACTGCTCCACTTTTTAAGCCATCAGTTTTTCTCATTAGTTTGAGATGTCTGCCATGTGAAGCGTCTGTCAAGCACATCAATGAATACAGTTGAAAAAAAACTCCTTTGACTTGCTGCAACAATGTATATTTAACATTTGCTTGCATAATATTTTCAGCACTTAAAAACATAAACCATATGTTTGAAATATTTTGATGTGATTTATTATGACTAGAACTTCAACCCAAGGAAAACACCACTACTCCATTAATGACATTTCCAGTCTTTACAGCATCCATTTACATAGCCTCCCAAAATCAGACCTAGAGTGCACCTCAATTAATTACAAATATGGGTCAGTTTTGTGCTGTACATCTTTCAGGTCCGGAACTGAGTCTGTCAAAACTAGCTCATTTGGAATCTATGATACCAGCAAAGACTTCACACTTTCATTTCAAGAATATGGGCTGACCTCAATTTCAAGTCCTAAAGGTGTTCTAGTGTTCTAGTTTATTGCACTACCCAGATGCAAGCTTCATAATCATCTCTCATACTTCAGAAGTCACTACTCTGGAGAAATTGGAGGAGACAGCTTTACAAAATAAAATTAAGTATTTATCATCAGTTCTATTATCAGCAACTGCTGTTGGCCTAATCATAGTCAGTATATTTTCAAATGAAGCAGCTTTATAGCTTGGATGGCACTTTTTTTTACATTAATCTTATGACGTTGATTTTATTTTAAGCATGATTCTAGATATATCCCTTTGGTTATTGCTAAGAAATGCCTAAAGGGATCTTTTCAAAGTCCAGTAATTAATGTACCAATGTAATGTATACCAACTGACTAAAAATTGATTCTTCATCACAGTTTTCCCAAATGTATATAATAGTCACCTATTTAGAGGCTTTGTATAGGTAGGTGTTTCCCTATTTAACAAACATAACATGATATACTGTTTATAGGCTACACTGGCACAGTAGTTGTGTTACTGGACTTATTTTATACACTCGGCCAACATTTACTGTCCATTCCTAACTGTCTGTGAGAAGGTGGTGGTGAGCTGCCTTCTTGAACCGCCCAGCCAGGTGACTTAGCTATATCCACAGCGCTGTTCCAAGGAAGGAGTTCCAGGATTTTGATCCAGCAACAGCAAAGCAACAGTGATAGAAATACCAAATCAGGATAGTGTGTGGAATGAAGGGGAGCTTGTAGATGGTGGCGTTCCCATGTAACATCTGCCTTGTCCTTTTAGAAGGTCGAGGTCCACTTACTTAATGTAATTATTCACGTCTTCAAATCTTACAATTGCATTACCATTTAATTCCAAAGAAGCCGCTATCTCTGGAATTAAAAACAAATTGGTCTCAGGAATGATGAATATCAGTTTTCTTTTGAAGAATCCAGTTCATTAATGTTCTTTGAGGAAAGAAATCTGCTGTCCTTACTTAGCCTGGCCTGTATGTGACTCCAAACCCCAAAGAATGTGATTGACTTTAAAGATTCCTTTGAACAGACAGAAAAAGTCTCTCAGACTTTAAGACGACTGTTCACCAACACTTTATTAAGTCCAATTTCTCTTGAGCAATAAATGCTGGTGGGAAATCAGTGCTAACAAAATTGCCCTCAAGGTTCTATAGAATAAAGAAAGTTAGCAAAAATTGATGGACAGCAAAATTAGTAGTAGACCAAGAAAATATTACTTGATGGTGCATTGTGAAGTAGTCCTGCACAGAAGCCTCTCTCTATTTCATGAAGCATAGCTTCATCAGATGGTCACCAGCAGATGTCCTGTTTGAGATATGAGTGATTCCTCTCTGGATGACAGCAGTGCAACACGCTTCATGAGGGAAGGGGATAGTGAAAATGTTAATTGCTGTGTTTACTATCCACAAGTCATAGAAACGGGTGAAGAAAATGATACATCTTAAGGAAACAGTGTGCCTTAAACCACAAAGTCACAAAACACTAGATTATAGTGCAACAGGTTTACTTAAATAGGAGAGATTGGATTCCCTGCAGTGTGGAAACAGGGCCTTCAGCTCAACAAGTCCACACTGACCCTCTGAAGAGTAACCCATCCCCCTATATTAACCCCTGCTTAATACACCTAACACTATGGGCAATTTAGCATGGCCAATTCACCTGATCTGCACATCTTTGATGTGTGGGAGGAATCCCATGCAGACACAGGGAGAATGTGCAAACTCCACACAGACTGTCGCCTGAGGTTGGAATCTAACCTGGGCTCCTGGCGCTGTGAGGTAGCAGTACTAACCACTGAGCCACCATGCCGTATTTGAAATAATAAGCTTTCGAGTGCTGCTCCTTCATCAGGTGAAAGCTATTCCCATGGTATGCAAGGCACAAAACACATTGCAATCACCATTTCACCAAGGGGCTCCACCAGTGTTCCATTGAAGTTATGGCAGCACTCCAGCATAATTCAGAGTTTCTTTGTGCGTTTTTAACTTACTAGGAAACTGACAAGATTGGGTTGTGAAGAGGTGTTACTGGACTCAAAACATTAACTCTGCTTTCTCTCCACAGATGCTGCAAGACCTACTGAGTCTCTCCAGCATTTTCTATTTTTGTTTGATTTCCAACATCTGCAGTTCTTTGTATTGAGACACATGAGTGTTGCATCAACTGGGTATAAATATACCACTGCATCCTGTTTTCCACCGGTGAGTTAAGATAAAACTATTCTACTATCTTTGTATGCTCCTTCTTCCATCATTTGATTATTCATTAAAGCAGTAACCTGTCAGGTAAATTTACAAAGCTGATTTGTCATGATCAGAATTAAAATGACAAAATAACAAAAGAAGCAAATAACAAGCCCGAAAGGAAATATTTGCTGGTAACCCAAGAGAAGATGCAAAAATTGGAAGGAATAGCATATATATGCAATGTTATTAATAACTCATCGATCAACGTCCACTTACCAAGCATACTTTTCTCACATTGTTGTTCCCTTTAAGATTTGTTATTCTAGAATTCTGGAATTCTCTTCCTAATGGGCATTGTGAATCAACTCATAGCAGGTGGACTGCAGCAGATCAAGAAGGCAGCTCACCACCACCTTCTCACGGGCAACTAGGGACAGGCAATAAATGCTGGCCAGCCAGTAACGCCCACATCCGACAAACGAATATTAAAAAAATTATGTTCTGAGGTGTGCAAGATGAGAAGGTGGTTAGAACATAGAACAATACAGCCCAGAACAGGCTCTTCGGCCTACGATGTTGTGCCGAACATTTGTCCGAGGTTAAGCACCCATCCATGTACCTATCCAATTGCCGCTTAAAGGTCACCAATGATTCTGACTCTGCCACTCCCACAGCAGCGCATTCCATGCCCCCACCACTCTCTGGGTAAAGAACCTACCCCTGACATCCCCCCTATACCTTCCACCTTAAATTTATGTCCCCTTGTAACACCATTGTACCCGGGAAAAAAGTCTCTGACTGTCCACTCTACCTATTCCCCAGATCATCTTATAAACCTCTATCAAGTCATCCCTCATCCTTCGCCGTTCCAATGAGAAAAGGCCTAGCACTCTCAACCTATCCTCGTACGACCTATTCTCCATTCCAGGCAACATCCTGGTAAATCTCCTCTGCACACTCTCCAAAGCTTCCACATCTTTCCTAAAATGAGACGACCAGAACTGCACACAGTACTCCAAACGTGGCCTTACCAAGGTCCTGTACAGCTGCAACATCACCTCACGACTCGGGAATTCAATCCCTCTGCTAATGAACGCTAATACACCATAGGCCTTCTTACAAGCTCTATCCACCTGAGTGGCAACTTTCAAAAAGCTATGAACATAGACCCCAAGGTCCCTCTGCTCTGCCACCTTACTAAGAACCCTACCGTTAACCCTGTATTCCACATACTTATTTGTCCTTCCAAAATGGACAACCTCACACTTGACAGGGTTGAACTCCATCTGCCACCCCTCAGCCCAGTTCTGCATCATATCTAAGTCCCTTTGCAGCCAACAACAGCCCTCCTCACTATCCACAACTCCACCAATCTTCATATCATCTGCAAATTTACTGACCCACCCTTCGACTCCCTCTTCCAAGTCATTAATAAAAATTACAAACAGCAGAGGACCCAAAACTGATCCCTGCGGAACTCCACTTGTAATTGAGCTCCAGGCTGAATATTTACCATCTACCACCACTCTCTGACTTCGACCAGTTAGCCAGTTCTCTATCTAACTGGCCAAATTTCCCACTATCCCATGCATCCTGACTTTCTGCATAAGCCTACCATGGGGAACCTTATCAAATGCCTTACTAAAATCCATGTACACTACATCCACTGCTCTACCCTCATCCACATGCTTGGTCACCTCCTCAAAGAACTTAATAAGACTTGAAAGCAAGACCTACCCCTCACAAGTCTGTGCTGGCTGTCCCTAATCAAGCAGTGTCTTTCCAGATACTCATAAATCATATCCCTCAGTACCCTTTCCATTACTTTGCCTACCACCGAAGTAAGACTAACTGGCCTGTATTTCCCGGGGTTATCCCTATTCCCTTTTTTGAACAGGGGCACAACATTCGCCACTTTCCAGTCTCCTGGTACCATCCCCGTTGACAGTGAAGATGAAAAGATCATTGCCAACGGCTCTGCAATTTCCTCTCTTGCTTCCCACATAATCCTAGGATATATCCCGTCAGGCCCGGGGGACTTGTCTATCCTCAAGTTTTTCAAAATGCTCATACATCTTCCTTCCTAACAAGTATCTCCCCTAGCTTACCAGTCCGATTCATACTCTCCTCTTCAACAATACGGTCCCTCTCATTTGTAAATACTGAAGAAAAGTACTCATTCAAGACCTCTCCTCTCTCTTCTGAATCAATACACAGTCTCCCACTACTGTCCTTGATCGGACCTACCAAGGCAGTGGTTGTGAGCTGCCTTCTTGTACCAATGTGTCACTTCATGGAAAGTTTCTCTCTGTGAACTCTAGTGAGTTGTCTCATGCAATTCTCTGCTGCTCATTTAATAATGTATGTATCATGCCGCTATGACATTGCTTGAGGGCTATCTTGCATTCAGCAGTGAAAGCAGTACTTGTTGCTGCTGGGGCTTTCAAGGATATATGCTGCACACCAGGTCAATTGCTGCAAGCCAGGAACTGCACACTTGTAGTTGCAGTGTGGAAAAAACTGCTCCAGCGTTGGCTGACAGAGGCAATTTGGCAGCTTTCTTTGCCTACAGGGACCTAGAGATCCTGGTGGATAGGGTGGTACAAAGGAGGGCTTTCCTCCATCCTCAGGACTGCCCTAGGAAACCATGGTAGGTTGATCCAAAGTCGCCACCAGTGTTGGTATATTGCCCATAGTGTGGAGGGATTCCCACCAATGCTGCAAGAAGTTTAATGACCTTCTGTGTTCTAACAGATAAGTGCCACTACCTTCTCTCAACTATCTCACACTCAGTCGAACTCTGCTACTGTACCCCTCTCCCACCAAGATCTACCACTCTCTTAATACTCTCACAACCGCATGCTTTACACACGCATAACACAAACCCTGCATGCCCTCTGCACCTCTTATTCTTTTCCCCCCACCTGCACCAGGCAACAGCTCAAACCTGAAGCTCCCTCCCTCACAGAAGCATTTAACCCCGTCCACTCTGGGAGTGGTTATAGCTATTTTTATCTCCATTGTTCACTTATTATTTATAGCAGAATGGAAGGCAAAAGCATTAACTCATTACAGTGAGTCTCAGGCTCAGCCTCATTGAATCGATAAATCTCCAAATGAATACATTCCTTTCCTGGTAGTCTTCCCCATCAATCCAATTGGCTTTGCACTTCCCAAAATCCCTAACCAAACTGTTTATCTATATTTTTATATACTCAATTTACACTAGCAGTCCCAGATCCATCAAGTAAACATGCTAGAATTAGACATCCACTTTACTTCAGTAGAAGCCGGAATGGTGCTAACAATTGTTGACCCCCCCCCCCCCCTCCCACATTACCACTTTCCCTGCATGTCCATGGAGCATACTCTAAGACCTTAGTGGCAGGTGACCAAGATAGAAGTCTGGAGGAGGAAGCAATGAGATGATACCTCCAACTTCTCTATGTGGCTTTCATGTCAGGAATTTTTAGAGTCTAGTTTCTATCCAGTGGGTGGTACAATGAGAGGATGTGTATTAAAGAAGGTGAAATTAAGTAATAACAAGGGTGATAATGAGTGATAATCTCAATTACTAGACCTCTCACTAGCGAAAATCTCATCTCACCATCCAGCACTTGGTTGGAAAATGAGACATTTTGATCTCAATATTGAGAATGACTTCATTCAACATCTCAACAGATTTAGCCAAACTTCCCGCTATGACTCACATTGTTCAGGCCCAGGAGATTCCATTCAGTATCTCTGGATTACGCTGCTTTATAAATTGTCTAAATTTGCTCTTGCATTATTATGATCTTAATTGAGACAGAAGACATTTAGCCCATTAATTGTTTTGTTTATTTAGCACTTTCATAGAAGTAATACTGACTAAAAACTGCACTGTTTTTAATTATGTACCTTGGAATCTCCATTAAGCTAATCAGATGGAACTGTTTCTTTACTGTGACAAAAGAACCACTGTAATTAATGAAACAATCATGTTAATCATTTCACTAGTACAGATAATGAGAGGATACTCTAAAGGGAGCAGTAAACAAGAAGTTATTCAGGCAGGGTTCAATGTTAGCATTTGTTTTGAGTTGGTATGGCCTTCATTTGAACAGAAAAAAGCAATTTAATGTCCATCTGAAAGCTTGTTCAATTTACAGTGAATGCCAGTAAAGACAAATGTTAGTTTCAGTGAACACTGAACTACTAATAATACTTTGGCACTGATAGCATTTTAATGAAACAATACTGAATACAGCACATAAACAGGCCATGTGGATCACTAGTCCATGCAGCCATTAATGTTCCAAAGTCCCTTCACAGCCTACTTCAACTAACTCTATGTACATATTCTTTCAGGACACATAAATTATAAAGAAACATCATAAGGTTGCAATAAAAAGAAGAGACAGATTAACATTTCAAGCAGTGATCCTTCATCAGAACTGGAAAAGGAATACAAGAAAGCCTCTTCGCAGGAGTGATAAAATTTTACATTGACCTTGCAGAAGGTCTTGGTACCAGTGGTTTCTGACTTGGGGATAATGCAACCTCAGAGGTTCCAGTGCAACATTAATAGGTCAGATGCGATAGTGGAGTTTTATGAGTGATTTTATTGACATCTACATGTGGAAGTCCTCCTGTGCCCAATGGAGTATTCCCCTGACCTCGCCCAACCTCTAAAATATTGTCGACTCAGCTAGTTTCCCCTTCACCCAAACTGGCCTTGTGATAGCTGCCTCTTAACACAATACCAGGCTGCCTGAGTGGTCTACATTGCTGTTCATCAGGGAATGGCAATTGCCATTGCTCCTGGTGGCACAGCTGGGACTGACAATCTGTTGGCCATGTCTTCAGCAGCTCACATTTGTTCACAATGGGGCAAAACCATGGCCTTCTGCTGACCATGGAATCCGATCATGGATTCCTGGCTTCACCTTTCAGCTGGTGATTTGAGCCTCTGCCTCTTCAAAGAAAAAAAATCTGCCTTCTACCTAGCCTGTTGTATTTTCACTTCTAAAATCATTTTACTCATCAGCAACACTTTGCTTTTTTCTTTGACGCTTACATTGTTGCCCAGCAGTGTAAGAAAGGCTTTTCTAGAATCCATGTAAAATCAAATGAAAGAGCATGCAAATAACATGCACATTGAAAGACTGAAAATGGTTACAAAACCCAATTAAATACTTCATAGCCGAGAAACATGCCCTTTAAAAGTCTTGTTTCAGAGATCAAATGGGGCATATGATGAACAATATCCTTGCAGACATGTTGTAACATAAACTACTCAAAAATAACAATGAAGTCTTTTTTTAAAAACACAAGTACTCATCAAATTACTATGAAAATGAATGAGTGGTACATAACTACAAACGGGCACAATGCTTATGTTGTTTGCTTCGCTGATCTGGTTCAACTTCAAATTATAAATGATTATCTTACGGGCATACATGGATAACAGCAGACTGGATTAGCAGGGATTTTCTGCGCAAGTTCAAGGTGTTAGCTGACACATTTCCTTCAGATAGTGAAAGATTGAGGAAAGCTACTCGATCATAAATTTTCTAAAATATATGATGTTAGTGGATAAATCATGCAGTCTGATTGGATACATTTTATGTTGCTGTGAGAACTAAAGGTATAATATGCAAGCTTGTGGTGCTTCTGACACTTTAAATCAGTTCCACAATTTCCAAATTCCTGGCCTCAGCTGACTCCTCTTTCATCATGGAATTCCTCTACCTACCATCAGGACAGTCTGAGAGCTCTCTGCCTCTTCCTTAAAGGTAGGGATAGGCTGTCTTACAAGTGTCCAGTCCTCATCCACAATCACCCTTGTCCATTTTGCTGAGGTCATTCTCACTCTGAACAATTTATCTTCTAACAGATTGGCCAAGGAGTGGCAGATGGAATTTAATTTAGATAAATATGAGGTGCTGCATTTTGGAAAGGCAAATCAGGGCAGGACTTATACACTTAATGGTAAGGCCGTGGGGTGCGCTCCCAAACAAAGAGACCTTGTGCAGGTGCATGGTTCCTTGAAAGTGGAGTTGCAGGTAAACAGAGTGGTGAAGAAGGCATTTGGTACGCCTGTCTTTATTGGTAAGCGCATTGAATATAGGAGTTAGGAGGTCATATTACAGCTATACAGGACATTGGTTAGGCCACTTTTGGAATATTACATTAAATTCTTGTCTCCCTGCAATAGGAAGTATGTTAAATTTGAAAGGGTTCAGAAAAGATTTACAAGGATGTTGCCAGAGTTGGAGGGTTTGAGCTATAAGGAGAGGCTGAATAGATTGGGCCTATTTTACCTGGAGCATCGGATACTGAGGGGTGACCTTATAAAGATTTATAAAATCAAAAGGGGCATTGAACAGACAAGGTATTGTTTTCCAGGGTAGGGGAGTCCAAAGCTAGAGGGCATAGGTTTAAGGTGAGATGGGAAAGATTTAACAGGGGCCTAAGTGCAACTTTTTCACACACAGGATGGTGTGTGCACAGAATGAGCTGCCAGAGGAAGTGGTGGAGGCTGGTACAATTATAACATTTGAAAGGCATCTGGATGGGTACATGAATAGGAAGGGTTTAGAGGGATATGGGCCAAATGCTGGCAAATAGGGACTAGATTAAGTTAGGATATCTAGTCAGCATGGACAAGTGAACCACAGGGTTTTTTTTTGTGCTGTACATTTCTATGACTCTATCTTACTTTCTCCAGTTAGAAGGTGTGTCAATAGACATCCAAATGAGTCCCAGATATGCCTGTCTCTGTGGGGTATGTTGAACATTCTTTGTTCCAATCTTACTTGGGATCACTATCATATTTCTTTCTTCTGCTACATTGATGAATATATTAAAGCTGCTTCCTGCTCATCTGGAATTGGAAAAGTTCATGAATTATTCTTCTAACTTCCATCCCTCCCCAACTCACATGGTCCTTCTCTGACTTTTACCTTCCCTTTCTTGATTTTCAGTTTCCATTTCTGGGGATATGCTGCCTAATAATATTCATTACAAACCCACTGACTCCCAGAGTTACCTTGACTACATATCACAGAGTCATAGAGATGGACAGCATGGAAACAGACCCTTCGGTCCAACTTGTCCATGCCGACCAGATATCGTAACCTAATCTTGTCCTATTTGCCAGCACTTGGCCCAAATTCCTCCAAACCCTTCCTATTCATATACTCATCCAGATGCTTTTTAAATGTTGCAATTGTACCAGCCTCCACCACTTCCTGGAGCAGCTCATTCCATACACGTACCACCCTCTGTCTGAAAAAGTTGCCTCTTAGGTCTCTTTTATATCTTTTGCCTGAATTGCCCTGAAGTCTTTTTAAACCTTGGTGACCATTCACAATCCCACCTAGTGTTGTGTCATCAGCAAACTTGAAAATGTTACGCTTAATTTCCTTGTATGAGTCATTCATGTACAAATGAATAGCCAGGACACAGGCATTGATCCCACAATTTTCCATTTGTCCTGTTCTGCTTCAAAAACGATCCACATAAATGCATGTCCTTTCTTTCTTTAATTGTAATGCACATAGTCATGGGGTAGCAGCTATATTCACACAGCTATGTCTCTGCTCTGTCATAGTCATCATGCTTTGCTATTCAGAGATTGTTCTAACAAGGAGATGGGGATAATTAATAAATTTTTTCTGACATACACCAGAAACACAATAATTGTTCAGCAGAATGGTAGCACAGCATTCCCAATCCTGATATTTGTTATCACATTCACGGTTTTCTCTTAAAGGTTTTAATCCAATCCAAATTGTGCGAAATGCATAAATGGTGAATCACTCTGATCTCTGCTTACTGGAATTAATGCTCATAATTTGACCTTTTCTAATTTTCACACAAATTAACAGCAATTACAACAGTTAAAGGAAAGCTACAAAATCAACTTGGAGAAGTGAGTATTGGAAAGATTCCTAGTCCCAGTGCTCAATACAGGCAAACCATGACTTTTCTTCTGTGCACTTGTTTGGTTGTCAAGACCTCTAAGTTTTGTGCAATTATAGAAACAAAATAAATTTTTGACAATATTGTTTAAATGATCTACAAATAGTCAACGGCTTCAACCAAGAAATACCCAAGGCTAATTGAGGGGGCTGCATATACCACACTGATTCAGAAGGGTTAGCTTTTCAGAAAATAGGTAAAATTGTATGTTTGGATGCTCAGGAACAGAACATTCACTTCTGGAGTGGCCATGAGAATTTTCAAGTTTTCCATAAAAATTCATGTTTAGTTTATTAAACTCAAATCAAATGACATTTTTAGTATATTTCATATTGTTGAAAGTGAATCACAATTCACGTATCATTTGGACCATGAAAAATACTGATGCTCAAGTGATTGAGGAAATAATCACATAACTTCAAGCAATTTGTGTGTACACTTAAATAGGTTCATACATTAGCTTTGTTACTATTTTCCCAATGCCAGATGTGCAAAATGATATTAACAATTTTCGTGCAGTTTCTTTAAAAATATACAGGGAAGGAGGTGTGATAATTAGTGCAGCCTGGTACATCACTGCCCTGTCATCCTTGGGAAATAGCTTCAGACTAATTGCATTTCCTTTCTGTGGTGGAAGCAATGGTCACTTTCTCAGTAACAAGGTGACCATAGCTTCAGAGGCTGGGTGAAGGTATAGTGTTAGGGACTGTAAAGTGGCTATACATTTCAGCAACAGTCAGCGCCAGTTCAGCTGCAATGAGTTCAAACATAAACAAAAACAGAAATTGCTGAAAAAGGTCAGCAGGTCTGTCAGCATCTATGAACAGAAATTAGAATTAATGTTTCAGGTCCAGTGACCCTTCCTCAGAATACTGAGGAGTTCAAACATTGTGTTCACACACTACTTCTGATAATGAATGAACATGCATTCATGCTGCACCTTCTTGGACATCCTAAAGTGCTTTACAGCCAATGGATTTGTTTCAATGTATATTCGCTGTTGTAAGGCAAGGAAACATCAAAAGCCATTTGTGTACAGCAAGATCTAACAAGAGTAATGCGAGAAATAACTAGACATTCTGTTTTTATTGATATTGCATGAAGTACAATCATTGAGAAGGATACCAAGAAGCACATTTATGCTCTTCTTCAAATGAAACTATTTACATTTGTTCATGGTGAACACTTGAATACAAATAATCAAAAGTCAGTCTTGATCAGTGGTCATGTGATCTATTGAGTCCTTCATAAAAACAAGAGTATCACATCCAGGTCAAATATCCTGATCAAACTCATTGCAGTGTCAGTGGTATTGTAAGCCTGAATTGCATTTCAGTTGGTAAAGTTGAGCTCAGCTAGGTTTTGTGTTTGTTTTCTGCAGATCTGTTAACAGTTTATTTTACCAATTTGTCTTCCTTCATTGTCTCAAGGACATCTAATTTACCCAATGAGTAAATGAATTACCAAGGCCAATTTTTTGGAAAAAGTATACATCTAACATGTAAGATTCCCACAGTCCAACTCTTTGTTATGATCTACTAGTTAATGTATTCGGCATCCTTGAACTTGAGCTGTTTGTAACTGTCAAGCTGACAACTAGAAACTTCTTAGCCAGCTAAGCCTTTACGTTCAAGAATGGTAATTGAATCATCCACCTTTCATAGAGCTTCTAACTCTGTTTCAGTCCTTACCCTGAGGTGGTCTGCAGAAAAGATCAATACAGTTGAAGTGCCATTAAAAATTCTGTTACTTTAAGAGGACTTTGTGTTTGAAAATGCAATAGCCTCTCCTTCTCGTAATAGATACTTTCTGACAACCTGCTCAGAGTTGTTATTACAAAGCTCTGGAATAGGTGGACCTCTTAGCTCAGAGATAGGGACATTACCACTGTGCCACATGGGCCCTCTTTTCCTCACAATATACCACTACTTTGAGGCTAATTATTTGACACACCAATCATAATGATGACATTTTCAAGTCCTTAATATTGTCTTCCTCAATTTTATTTGCTTCAAACAGCGCTCCTTATTTATCTAAAACTCTATAGTAATTATTTCATTTGTTAAAGCAAATACATTAGTGTGACTTAGGGATTTTGACTGGTTAATATAATTTAAAGGAACATGTGCCCATAAACTGCTGATCTTCTCAGTGAATGCAGGATACTACTAGCATATGAAGGAGCTAATCTTGAAGCAGGACCCGATCTACCCAGCCTCTGTTACATATGACGTGCACCAACAGAGTGGCAGATGTCCCTTCGATGGCCCACATAATGATGTTTTGGAGCCATAGATAGATGGCTAGATTATAGCATTTCCTCTATTGAGTTGACATGGTGGCTCAGTGATTAGCACTGTTGCCTCCTTGCACCAAGGATCTAGGTTTGATTCCAGCTCTGGGAAACTGTCTGTGTGGAGTTTGCATATTCTCCCCATGTCTGCATGGATTTCCTCTGGGCGCTCCAGTTTCTGCCCACAGTCCAAAGATGTGCAGGTTAGGTGAATTAGCCATGGGAAATGTGGGATTATAGGGATGGGATTGGTCAGGGTGGGATGTTCTGAGGGTCGGTGTGGACTCAATGGGTTGAATGGCCTGCTTCCACACTATAGGAATTTTATGAATCCAACACAATGTTTGACTGCCTAAAGCAAACGCTGCCACAAAGTTGTCATATATAGGCTAATAATCTTTAATTTCAACAACTGATTTAATACCTGGGACTTTAGTTTGAAGGAAAGCAACTTTAAAGGTGCCAGTACATTATAATTTAAAATGGCTACAGATTTCACCTGACCTATGAAAAGTGCTGAACTGGATTAACAGAAGATATGTCTAGACAGATGCCCTGCAGAATGTCATACCTGCCGTTGTTTGAAAGTCCTGGGAAAACAACCTAATGACAATAGACAACAAACATCTTATCTGGAGAAACCGCCAGAAAAATAAGAAAACCCATTATGCATAAAAGCACCTTGAAGATGCATAAATCTGCTTCAACGGCATATCGATAGCTTTGACAACAGTAGACTGAACCTCAGTCGATAACATGGATTGTCCTCATTGTGTTCCAACAGCTATCACATTTCTGAAACTACACCTTGTGAAAATCTAAGTTTATAAGCTTGCTTGCTACAGCAAGGGTAATATCAAGAAGGCGAGCAGGAACACGGAACAGTAACAGCAGAACTCCCTATACAGTCTTTATCCCAAAGCACAGGCTCTATCACTGTTAGAAGTAGAATTATGTCATCAAGATAGAGAATTTAAAAATTAAAGGAATCTCAGGCATCATAATACTCAGTTGCAGTTTAAATGAGATGGTCTTCAGAAGAAAAAACAGTCAACATACATTCTGGAAACCCAGCATATGATCATTTGAACATATAATTCTTTTTTATTCGTGGAGTTAAAACTTTATTTTATCTCCAACTCTCCCGTTGTATAATTTGTTCTGTTTTGCACACTAATGTGTCTGTATGTGTATGACAAGATTCAGCACAGGTTTTTAATCTATTTTAATAAGTTTTATATTTTATTTGAAAGCATTTTACAATAAAACTAACTTCTTATTTGTGTTAACTTGAGATCTGTCTGGCTTATTTCTTCATAAATATTGACATGTGGTCAAGTATTTACTAAATTGCAAAGAAAATCACATCATAAAAAAAACTCATTTATAGACAACCTCATGGATGAAAAAGAATACATTCACACCTGTGGACTTGCTCATAACAATGTGCATCACCTGCCAGATCACATTCAGGGAGAGATGGGTCTGACAGCATTTTGAAAGGCCAGTGTCCTTCTGGCAGTTAGTTGCATAACAAAACAGTTTGATTTCAGCTGTGCATCTTCATTTAGCATTCCAAATATTCCAACAAAGCCACTGCCCTCTTTGGTGATTTTTTTTGCACTTCCCCACATCCCAACATCACTAACTGGCATGGGTAGCTGCAAATATTATGTCCTTAATCTTGGAAATTCATGCACGGTCAGCAGTGCAACATGTCAGCAGGAGAAAGTCCCATTTTGCCATCGTTATGGAGACAGACAAGCACTTATAGGCTTGCTGTTTTAATCTGACAAAAATTGAATTGAATTAGCTTTATTGTCACATGTACTCAAATACAGTGAAAAGTTTATAAGTCACCACTTACAGCACTGTCTTAGGAACAGAGGTACCTAGGTAGAATCCTTAATTACAGAATAGAAAAATAAAGAAAAAAACACGAGACAGAGAAACACCATATGTTGGTAATTATTGTCACACAGTAGCTCTCAGAGGAGTCTCCTTTTACCAAGAGGGGCAGAAAACAGAAGTAGCAAAACAAAAATGGCAATTTAAAACAAGATTCCCATGAGACATTTGCCAAATTGATTTCTAGTAAGTTGCATTGATGAATTCCTTCATGCAAATTTCAAGAAATTCTTAAACAGTGGAGTTAACATTTCACTTACTACCCTGATTTAATCAGATCCTGGGACCTGATTTTAAAGGGCGGCAAGATGCAGTCCACCAGCAAGAAAGTCAGCGTAACCATGCCTACCTCAGCCAGTCCGGGAACCGCATTGGAATTTTGGGAGACTCTGGCAATTAATAACCTGCAGATAAGGCTAAATAATGAGGTGGCTGAAGTAATACCAGAGGGCAGAATCCCATCACCAAGTCACCCTTTATTTACATGTGGAAAATTCTTGGCACTGATCCAGCTTCCTCAGAGCCAGCTCTCAGAGTGAACAGAACCTCTGATACTCCTATTTATATCCGTCAGCCAGGGCTCTTGGTTTGGACCAGATTAATAGCCCCAGTCAGACAGCTCATATTCTAAATAGTCTACCTGGCTGACCTAGGTACAATCACCACATCCCACCCCTGCTGAGAGCCTTTGAAGGCTCTTTAAATGAGACTTTGTGGGGAGAGTTTACAAATGAAAAGGGGACAGTCACATGGCTAGGAATGCATTGCAGAACCCAAACAGTCAGTGATTCACAAGAGAACAGATGTGCAGACAATTTACTGAAGCATGTAAAAACAATAATAGGGTGAATATATTAGGGGATTTCAACTTCCCCAACATTAACTGGTTTAGTCACAGCTTAAAGGGTTTGGAGAGGGCATATTTCTTGAAAGGTATTCAAGTAAGCTTTTTACACCTAGAAGATAGAACCTAAGATGGTGCAGTGCTATACTTAATTCTGGGGTAGCCATGATGTGGAGGTGCCAGTATTGGACTGAGGTGGACAAAGTTAAAAATCACACAACATCAATTTATAGTCCAACAGGTTTATTTTGAAGTACAAGTTGTAAGAGCACTGCTCCTTTGTCGGGTAGTCCTATCTGATGCATTGCTCCAAAAGCTTGTACTTCCAAGCAAACCTGTGCGACTATAACCTGGTGTTGTGTAATTTTTAACCTAATTCTGGGGAACAGAGCCAGACAGCTATTCATGGTGGTACTGGAAGTGATAGCATCCACAACACCCTACATTCTAAGTTTGTTATGGATTTGGAAAAAAATGGTCTGTAGAAAAACAGTTTAGATTGGGGGAAGCAGAATTTATTAAAGTAAGGCAGGATGTGACCAACATAGACTGGAAACAGCTAGTTCTGAGCAAATCTACATCAGAACAGTGGGGGGGGGAAATGACACTTTAGGGATACATGTCGGAGCAATGAGTTCAGAGTTCAGAGAAAATAGAAATATTCAGAAACAGATAAGAAGGAACAGAGAGGCTTTTAACAGGACACACAGGGAGAAAATCAACAGAGGTCCTATGGAGCGTAGAATGTGTGGAGAGAACTCAAAAAAGCAGATGAGTTTAGAGGAGGCATGAAGAAACACTGGCAGGCAGGATTAGGGAGAATCCCAAGATATTCTAGTATATCACAGGGAGGTGGATGACCCGGGAAACAGCAGGGCCCATTAGGGACCAAGGGGGTAATCGGTGTGTGGAGCCAGAGGACATCGTAGGGTACTAAGTGAGTACTTTCCATCACATCTGTCTTCACTCAGGAGGAGGATGTAGGTACAGAATTCAGGAACAGGTACTGTGAGGCTCTTGATCTTCTGTCATAGGGAGTGAGGAGGTATTGGAGGTTTTGACGAGGGTTAAAAGTGGACAAATCCCCAGGTCTGATGAGTTGTATCTCAGGCTGCTGTGAGGGCTGAAGGAGGGAATTACCCAAATTTTTAATTCCTCTCTGGCCACAGGGAGGTTCAGAGAATTAATGTGGTTCGACTTTTCAAGGAAGGGTGGTAAAAACAAACAAGGAATTACAAACCATGGACTTTTACGTCAGTAGTAGACAAACTATTGGAGAAAATCCTGAAGGAAAGAATTAATCTCCACCTCCTCCATTAACTTTGATCAAAGATAGTCAGTATGGTGTTTTCAGAGGAAGGTTATGCGTAACAAATCTGGTTAAATTTTTCAAGGAGATGACCAGCTTTGTAGATGAAGCTAGTGCAGCTGATGTACTTTATGTGGATTTCAGCAAAGCATTTGACAAGATTCCACGTGGAAGACTGATAATGAATGTAAAAGCAAATGGAACCAGTTTAACTTGGCAAGTTAACCGTTTGAGGACTCTGGATTTATACTCCATGGAATTTAGAAGAATGAGGGGGGAATCTAATTGAAATATACAGATTACTGAATAGCTTGGACTAAATAGATATTGAGAAGATGTTTCCATTGGTAGGAGAGATTAGGACCCAAGGGCATAGCCTAAGAGTAAAGGGAAGACCTTTTAGAATGGAGATAAGGAGAAACTTCTTCAGCCAGAGAATGGTTAATCTATGGAATTCATTGCCAGAAAAGGCTGTGGAGACAAGGTCATTGAGTATATTTAAGACTGAGATCAATAGATTCTTGAGTATCAATGGGATCAAGGGTTACAGGAGAAGGGGGATGAGAAACCTATCAACCATAATTGAATGGCAGAGCAGACTCAATGGGCTGAATGGCCTGATTTCTGCTTCTATGCCTTATGGTCTTAAATCTAAAATTGGCTAGTGGTAGAAGACAAAGGATGTGGTAGAAGGCTTTTATGTGATTGGAAGCCAGTGTCCAGTGGCATACCAGAAGGATCAGTGCACGGTGTCTTATTGTTCATGATATATAAATGATACAGAAGTAAATGTGGGCCTATCATAAGTAGGTTTGCCACAAAAAATGAGGTGAGGATTTACTGAGTAGTTGATTGCTAGGAAGAATGTCTCAAGGTACAGGAGGACATAAACAAATTAGGGCAGGTGAAATTTAACCCAGATACATTTGAGGTGATGTACTTCGGAAGAAGTTACAAGACAAGAGAGTACTCTGTGAAAGGAATGATACTGGGAAGCGCACAGGAATTACAGTCATAGAGTCATAGAGATATACAACACAGAATTAGACCCTTCGGTCCAACTCCTCCATGCTGACCAAATATCCTATTTAAATCTAGTCCTATTTGCCAGCATTTGCCCATATCCTCCTAAACCCTTCCTATCCATATATTTGTGGGGTGCTTGTCCATAGATCCTTGAAGATGTCATTACAGGTTAATAGGGTAATTAAATACGCATATGAGACATTTGCCTTTATCAGTCATGGCAAAGATTATAAGAGTAGAGAGATTATGTTGGAGCCGAACAGATCTTAGATTATTACTGTGTTTTATGAAGCAAATTCATTAGGATGTTGCCTGGAATGGAACAATTCAGCTATATGATGAGGCTGAATAAGCTCCACTTGTTTTTTCTGGAGCAGAGAAGACTGACAGGGACCTGACTGAGCTGTATAAGATTATGAGGGGCATTGACAGGGTTGATAGAAAACAGCTGTTCCTCACACTTGAAGGATCAATAACAAACAGGCATAATGTCTAGGTGCTGGACAAGGGGGTTAGAGGAAATTTGAGGAATTTATTTTCACCCAGAGGGTGGTGGAAATCTGGAAGAGTGGTAGTTGAGGCAGGAAACCTCACAACCTGTAAAAAGTATTTAGATGAACACTTGAAATGTTGTAATAAGTGTTGGAAAGTGGGACAAGTATAGATTTGCAGCCTTGATAGGACAAAGGACCTCTTCAGTTCTGTATGATTCTATGATTCTATCAAGACGACCTGGGGGACAAACTGTTTTATTTCACACATAGTGACATTATAAATACTTGTTGGTTCACATAATATTGTAAATGCCTTTAAATACCTTTGGGAGTTATGTTTAAATGCCAGTATTCTCTAAGACTAATGAAGGTGAATGAAGTCCATTTCTCAATCTAATTTTAAGCTGTCCATTGTCTTCATCTGTTTTGTCATGTAAAAAAATATATTGGAGATTTTATTGTTTGGGTCCTTTTCCTGGCACAATGTGCATCACCCCTGACAGAGCGTAGCACCACAGAATGTGTTCCAAACCCCTTGAAATTCCTGTCATTTATCGGTCTCTAATTGAGCCTGCTGATTTTTGATTTGCACAGTATCTGGCTTTACTAAGTCATTAATGATATAAAATGTGACATATAATGTCACTTGTCATTATCAGCTTATGTAAAGGTGCCTCACAATTATTTGAATGGATGCTTCTGGCATTTGGCACAAATAACAGCAGAAAATGGACCAGACACAGAAATGGACAGGGACCCATTCTAAATGGTCCATGACCCACTGCACCGATGTTCATATTAGAAAGAGAAGAAAATAAAAGAAATTTGAGCTTGGAAAGATGAAGTATATGGATCAGAAAGTAGAAGACTTAATTTGCCTTTATTGGGCTATGCTTTATTCCCTTATCTAATGTTTTGCTGACATTACTGAAATTGTAAAGGTATACTTTTTCATCTTATATTCTCACCCACAACACACTGGAGCACAATGTTTGCTCTGAATAACAATGTTGGGGTATAAGACTATAACTGACTTTTCCAGTGACAGTGGCTAACAGAGGAAAAGTGCTCAAATGATCTGCTGCACAGAGTTTGTGCCCATCTGCCAACTGTGGAAATCATTCAACAAAAAAAACACTCGCTATAATCAAGTATGGACTGTTCATCATATTCTACTTTCAGAAAATATAGCAATTAAATGTACAAGTCTACAGCCACAGTGAAAAATTGGATGCGAATGCTCAGAGGAAATTAAAAATATTATCATTGTGAGAGAATGCTAATTGCATACACATTAACACTAACATTAAAGAACAGGAACAAGAAAATTTCAGATGCTTGATGTGCACACTTTGTTCCAGCCACCTACATCATGCTTTCACATATAATAAAGGTCCTTTTCACCTGATCCTCTGCCACTCCCAGCAATCATTCTCTCTTGAAATGCTGAAAATGTGGAATACTCTAAAAAGGCTTTGTTAATGTCTCCCTTATGTATTGTATATCAGATGCACCAAAACCACTTTGATGAGCTGTATTCAGATATTCCTTCCTTTTGGAACTGTCTCCATTTGTCAACATCTCTTCCTTTTGTTATGTGAAAAAGCCACAAGCATAAACTATTACAATTTCAGGGTGCAGTGTACAGGAGAACCCATAATCAATGCTGATGTTTAAAGCTGTGTGTGCCTCTAGTTTCTAAATAAAACTTCTAAACATTACAAAAATGGGAGAGAGTGTAACTCATGAATTATACCTTTGTCAGTTCACCTGTTGGTGTAGACTTGAACTAACGCAGATCAAAGTTTATGTACTCTTCTGACTAGAAATGGGGCAGCTATTATTCCAGTTCTTAATAGTTTTCAAATGACCTCTCTCAGTGTGCTTGCCAGTCTATTGTTAGTTTGTGGTAAATAACAGAGTAGGTCTGTGCTTTGGATCAATGTCCAAAACGAACTAGGCTAAGACTTATCCAAACTCATTTCATTTAAGAGTTTACCAAAAACAGTGTGAGGAGATAGAACTCTCTCATTCAAGATGCAGACACACACAATTTCAGGCCCTCAGAAAGGATATATGTGTGTGCTAATTCTTATAGCACTCACTGCATCATGCATTGCCACTAATTAATAAAAGAAATTGCAGATAAATAACAGTGACAGTTAGCATGACATGTAGATATTCTGGTGCACATCATACGTCTGGAATTTCTCTCAATGACTCTGAGAAAAATATTTGAATGTTAGCACAATTCAGAGCAACTTCCTCTATATTTAATAAAAGTCCTAATTTGGACAAGGCTTTGCAAACCCTGAAAACAGCAATGTCTTCAGTAAAATTGAGTGGAATTGCCAATAAATTGTCCTGAGAGAATGGGCTGGATTTTATGTCCCCACACTGCATGTGTTTTCGATGGGAGGAGAGAGGGCACATAGAATATATCAGGTGGTCAGCCCATTGCCCTCCTGCCCTCAACCAACATGAAACAGAGGCTGGTTAAGGAAGTCTTTGCCTTGCCTGCCCTTAGGCCTTCTAATGCCTCCAAGTGGCCATTTAATGCCCATTTATGTCTCCCAGTGCACCTCTACTTCCATGATGCACAAGGCCTATTAGGGTACCTCTCTCTTAAGATCATAACTGCTTTGTGCGGCCTTGTCTGGCCTACAAGACCACACATCCCAGAGCTTTGCTTCCCCTTCAGCACCTCACCCCACCAAATGCTTCAGATGATTTGCAGTTCCAGATGTCTCAGCAATCTGAATAGTTGGTAGTTCTTGGGAGCAGGACTTTCTTCCATAGTGGGAGGGCAAGGGGAGAGATGGAAATCACCTACTCTCTGTTTGCTACGGCCGCCAGTCACATTGTAATTAACTTAACTAACGGGAGGGTAAGCAATGTGAACACTGGTAAAATTCAGCCCTACTTCCAGCGGCTGGAGTCAAAAATGGCCACTTATGGAAGTTGCATTTTTTAAATTTGTTTCGATAGTGTCCGAGCTTGCTAACAAATCCCACGTCAGTCAATACAATGGTAGGGAGTAAAGTGGGGCTTTACTTATTGGCATTTAGAAGAATAAAGAGGGATCTTATGGAAGTATGTGAAATAATGAAGGGAATAGATAAAATAGAAACAGGGATGTTATTTCCACTGGCCAATGAAATTAGAACTAGGGGCATAGCCTCAAAATAAGAGGGGGTAGATTTAGATTAGGTTACTTACAGGCCCTTTGGCCCAACAAGTCCACACCGACATACCAAAGCGAAACCCACCCAGACCCATTCCCCTACATTTACCCTTTCACCTAACACTACAGGCAATTTTAGCATGGCCAATTCACCTAACCTGCACAATTTTGGACTGTGGAAGGAAATCGGAGCACCTGGAGGAAACCCACGCAGACACGGGGAGAATGTGCAAACTCCACACAGTCAGTCGCTTGAGGTGGGAATTGAACCCGGGTCTCTGGCAATGTGAGGCAGCAGTGCTAACCACTGTGCCACCGTGCTGCCCATAAACTCAGTGGAGGAGGAACTTGTTCACCTAAAGAGTTGTGACTCTGTGCAATGCCTTGCCAAGTGAGTCAGTTGAGGCCACCTCATTAAATGCTTTTTTAAGGCAAAGATAGGTAGATTTTTGAACAGTAGAAGAATTAAAGGTTATGGTGAGTGGGCTGTTAAGGGGAGCTGAGTCCACAAAAAGATCAGCCATGATCTTATTGAATGGCATAGCAAGCTCACCAGGGCCAGATGGCCTACTCCTGCTATTTCTTATGCTCTTATGTGACAGAGCTCTGTGGAACTCTCTGTATTTACACATTCAAAATAATGTCTGGTTTTGTTTTCACAGTATGGAATTTACTAAAAGGGCAGAGAAAGGCTCCAGTGGGAAAGTTACCATCAGCACAGATGCTAATTGTCCAAACAGCCTCCTTCTGTCCCATAACACTTTATTATTCTAGGGCTGGTTTATGTCAACACAAAATGCATCATCAATTCACCAGATATTTTAAATGCCAATACTGAAAATGATTTGGAGATGCCGGTTTTGGACTCTACAAAGTTAAAAATCACACAACACCAGGTTATAGTCCAACAGGTTTAATTGGAAGCACAGTAGCTTTCGGAGCGACGCTCCTGATCACCTGATGAAGGAGCGTCGCTCCGAAAGCTAGTGTGCTTCCAATTAAACCTGTTGGGCTATAACCTGGTGTTGTGTGATTTTTAACTTAATACTGAAAATGTGTTGGTTCCAAGGATTTCTGTATTTATCTTTCAATGCAATCACACGAAAACGATCCCTGTGTGGGAATGACTTCAAAATCGTCATTTTTTCTTCATTATTATCCATGGAACTGTGATTTTATTTATTTTCTAATTTAAATTTATAGTTTTGTACAGTTTTTTTGAGATGGCTAAATTTCTCAGATGCCAACAGCAGATGACACTATTTTTCCAACAGCAGAAACCACCCATTCCACCTGTTACTATAGCTGAATGGCAAGTGGTAACTTCCTGGGGCAATAAATGAAGGAAGTCGGTTAATGTCTGTGTTCTTACTGAACTAAGACTCCAGGTCAATGCCAAGCATTCCCCAAAGACGAGAATGGAGAAAATAAATTAGAGTTAGAGGTACCCAAGGGTCACTACTCTGTGACTTGATGGAACCAGATTCAGGATAAAATAAAGATGAGCAGTTATGTAATAGTTTGACAGAAACACAGAGTCCAGTGGTCTTGAAACATTAATTCTGGTTTTTTTTCAACAGATGTTGCCAGACCTACTGTGTTTCTCTAGCATTCTGATTTTGTTCTAGATTTCCATGGTTTTGTTCTAGATTTTCAACATCCCCAGTTTTTTGTGTTTATTCTAGCATTTATGTAGTACCTTTCACAGGAACACAGCTGGTCCAAAATATATCACCACTAATTGCGTACTTTTAAAATTGCAGATATTATTGTTATTTTGGAAATACAGCAACAAGTTTATACACAGCAAATAGGCACATGCAATATCAATGATCTCCCGGTTCTTCTTCAAAATAATACTATTCCGTCTGACAGGGTAAATGGAAACTTGGTTTAAGGTCTCATCCAATATCCAGCATATGCAACAGTGTAGTACTTCCTCAATACTATAGTCGAGAGTCAGTCTAGATTTTGGGTCTTGCACCACAGTCATCTAACTTCAAGGTGACTTACAGCAGCCCCAAGTGAAAGAGACTATAAGGTTTACTGCCTGCTCACTTAACTGAGGTTAAGACTAACGGAAAGATAACTTTTGAAAAGAGAAATGTTCAAAAATGTGATGTGTAATTCTTAATAAGTTTCTACTACTGCATTCCATCAATACTTTGATCTTTCTAAATTAAGTTTTTGTTACTGAGTTTACAGTACAGTCATGGATTATTTAAATCTAACAATTTTCCAATATGTTCCACAATGTGGAATAGAATGTCTGCATTTTCAGAATACTGTCTCTTGGCCATCAGTTTACTTATTTTGTTGAATATACAACAGATAATCCAATTGACAAAAGGATTTTACTGTCATTGGAAAAAACATGTAAGTAAACTTTAAAGACAGTTCAACAAAATAGGCTAAGTTTTGACTTTGTGCGAAAGTGTAAATGTTTAATATTGTGAAAACAAACTGGGAGAAGTAAAAACCATTGTTTTTCATGATTAACATCTCAGTCAAAATCTACCTCAATATGTCTGGTATCATTTATTATTAAAGTAAAAACTTAAAACTATTTCCTCTTCAGGTGTAAGTATTCTGAACCCTATCTATAACAACATATCTCACTTTAAAGCTCTTAAATCAGTTGCATTAAATCTAAGACTACATCTTATGTGGCATAGCTTCCAATGACATCTCAGCAAGAATTACACTGAAAATCCAAACTTTTCATGAATTTTGCAGCAAACACACCAACTATAGAATGTATATATGGAGAAGAAATGTTTATTTGATTGCATTTTAGAGTACATAGATGCAGAAGGCCAAGAGGGTAATGGAGTGTTACCAAAAAAGCAGTCTGGATTAATTGTTTGTCTGTGTTGTGTGAATTGAATTCAGGTGGAGTGGCTATAGAGGCGGTCCCAAAATGACCCCATTCCCCTGAGTGAGACAGGAGGAAAATTGACTAAGGTTCCCACTTCTGAATGATAACCAGTAAAACCTGAGAGCGCTCAGCTAGCCGACACACCCTGTCCAGAACACATTGTACATGAGAAACATTTACTTGGCCAAGGCAGCCAGAGACTCTGAAATTGTTCCTCGGCATCATTTCATGCTTTTGAGGGTTGAGAAAATTGCTGGCAATATAAGAAACAAAAACTCAACAGATTTGAACAGAAAACTGAAGCTCAGTGCCTTTAAAAAAAAATTAGATTCCCTACAGTATGGAAATAGGCCTTTCGGCTTAACAAGTCCACACTGACCCTCCAAAGAGTAATACACCCAGACCCATTCCCCTATCCTATAATTACCCCTGACCAATGCACCTAACAGTATGGGCAATTCACCTAACCTGCACATCTTTGGATTGTGGAAGGAAGCCCATGCAGACATTGTGAGCATGTGCAAACTCCACACAGACACTCGAAACAGGGATTGAACCCAGGTCTCTGGCACTGTGAGGTAGCAGCACTAACCACTGAGCCACTGTGCCACTCTAATTTTTGGACTGATCTTTTAAAAATATCTTTCTGAACAAGGCACGGCTTGAAGGGAAAAAGATCTTCTGCTGTCTTTCTACCCCCTAGTGGTAATACAATATTACAACACTTCCCATTGTGCTACATCTGGCACTGTTGCAGTGGCTAATCCTGCCTAATATCAGCCACATCTTCTGGGGGAAGAGTTTGATTGGACAGATGATGCTTTGTTCTGAAATGTTGAAGCTTCATTTATGTCTTTCACTGTTGTCATGGCCCTATTACTAAAACTCCATCAGCATATCTGGTAAACTGAATGGAGGAAAATATTTAGCCAGCTATTAAAGCAGCAGAATTTTATGCAAAGGTCACCAATGTTTGATGCAACGGCCAGATGTGAGAAATGTCCAAAACTTCCATTAAAAAAAATCTGATCATTGGCGATGGATACTCAGACTGGTCTCAGGATGTCAATCACTGTGGGGTTCACAATTGACCCTCGTCAGTCAAAACACATCTTTCCTCAGCTCTTGGCTCAGGAATTTACATCTCACTGGTGATTGCATTTAAAGGAAGGATGCTGCAAAGCTCCAATGAGAATAAAAGTTAACTCTGACAGTGACACAAAGACATGATAGCAGATCAACATCCCAATCTTGTCCCCTCACACAACCATCCATTTCTCCCCCTTCATTTCTTACTCAGGACATCAACACTGCAAGACTCCAGTACATTTTCCAAGTAGGGTTGGACACAGTGGCTCAGTGGTTAGCACTGCTGCCTCACAGCACCAGGGTCCCAAGTTCGATTCCAGCTTCGGGTGACTGTCTGTGTGGAGTTTGCACATTCCCCCAGTGTCTGCGTGGGTTTCCTCTGTGTGCTCTGGTTTTCTCCCACAGTCCAAAGATGTGCAGGTCAGGTGAATTGGCCATGCTAAATTGCCCATAGTGTTAGGTCAATTAGTCAGGGGGGGAAATGGGTCTGGGTGGGTTACTCTTCAGAGGGTCGGTGTGGACTTGTTGGGCCTGTTTCCACACTGTAGGGAATCTAATCTAAAGATCAAAGCTGAAATTCAAGATGAATGAGTTTGCAGAGTGAATGGATAAGTTATTCAGTCATGGAGGACATGGGAATCAAACCTAAGGCTGTCCTCACCCAATTCTATCCACATGCATTGTCAACCAGATAAAAGTGACTCACCTGATTTATATACTCTTCTTAGACAGGATAGTGAGGCATTTAATCTGGCACATTCCTCGCTATTTGTTCCATACTTCTTCACCGTTTCACACACTTCCTCATCGGTCATCTCTAACAGTGCTTCTAGTGTCAGTTGGTCAGGGGTTATGTCCTAAGGGTATAAAAATAAAGCTCCAATCATGAAGAGTATTGAATGTTCATGGCTTTTTTAATACCCTTGTGCTGAAACTCACCTCTCAGTTTGAGCTCCTACTACATTAATAAGAAAAAGAAACTAATCATTCAGGCATGTCCTCCAGAAGAAGAGTAGCCCTAATTCAATGCATTCAATTTGTTTCACATTCTTTTATTGCCCTTTATTTCGACCACTGATGTTGTCCATAATGGTTGTTACTGGTTAACATATTAAAATATGTGGGGAATTTTGACTCAGTTGTAGCTAATTCAACTTTTGGTTAGTAAACAGAAACTGAATCCCAGACACTGTTGTTGCGCCTGTGATCACAACATTTGTGGGCGGCACGGTGGCACAGTGGTTAGCACTGCTGCCTCACAGCGCCAGAGACCCGGGTTCAATTCCCGCCTCAGGCGACTGACAGTGTGGAGTTTGTACATTCTCCCCGTGTCTGCGTGGGTTTCCTCCGGGTACTCCGGTTTCCTCCCACAGTCCAAAGATGTGCAGGTCAGGTGAATTGGCCATGCTAAATTGCCCGTAGTGCTAGGTAAGGGGTAAATGTAGGGGTATGGTGGGTTGCGCATTGGCGGGGCGGTGTGGACTTGTTGGGCCGAAGGGCCTGTTTCCACACTGTAAGTAATCTAATCTAAACACTTACAGTCATAGAGTTATGCTGTATGGAAACAGGCTCTTCAACCCAACCCGTTCATGCCAACCAGGTTTCCTATACTGAACTCGTCCCATGTGCCTGCATTTGGCCCATATCGCTCTAACCTGTTCCTATCCATGTACCTGTACAAATGTATTTCAAATGTTGAAATTGTACCTGCCTCTACCACTTCTCCTGGCAGCTTGTTCCATACAAACGTCACCCTGTGTGTGAAAACGTTGCCCCTCAAGTCGCTCTTAAACCTTCCCCTCTCACCTTAAACCTATGCCCTCTAGTTTTGGATTCCCCTACCCTGAGGAAAAGACCTTGGCTACTCTTTTTCTGCAGAACCACCAACATGCCTGAATGATTGGTTTCTATTCATTCTGTCAATGTCTTTCATGATTTTACAAACCTCTATAAGGTCAAGCGTTAGCCTCCTAAGCTCCAAGGAAAAGTCGTCCCTGGTTATCCAGCCTCTCTTTATAACTCAAACCTTCCAATCTCAGTAACATCCTTGTATATCCTTGTACATCCTTTCCGCTTTAATAACATCCTTCCTGTAGCAGAACTGTACACAGTACTCCAAAATGTGGCCTTACCAACATTGGAACATGATGTCTCAAGTCCTATACTCAATACTTTGACTGATAAGTTCTAGTCATAGGGTATAAGCATGTTCATTTCAACCTTGTTGTGCACTTAATGGTAAAATGTCAAAATAGAAAACAGATTGGGCAAGTGTTTTATGATCATTGTTTGTGTTTTACCTTTAGTTATGAGTAACAGAGAAAATGTTGGATTTCAGCAGCCTAGGACCTTCAGCAACTCTACATGGAGAGGTACAATTATTATATTTGACCAATTAGAATCAAACGGAAGCAAATCCCAATCATGAGAATTTCCCAACAGGTCATGCCACAGCAAAGACAAGCAGCATCCAATCAGATCTGGATGAACAGAGAGGCTGAGGTTAGATAGAGACTGGGAATGGAGTAAGATGGAGTGTGTGGTTTGGGTCCAGGTATTATGGTTGGAGAGTGAGGATGGGTTCAGTTTGGAAGATAGGAATGTCTGGCTAGAGAGACAATGGGGCTTGGGTGGAAAGGGGAAGGAGCGGAGTCAGGTCAGGTCAGGGTCAGGATGAGAGTGGGAGCAGTTGGAGTGTGATAGAGGGAGTGAGATCCAGATATGGTTAGGATCAGGATAGTCGGGCATTTGTTTGAATATAAAAAGGTTTTTTCATGTATATTTTGTACTGTGGAAGCCAACAATGTGTGTCCATAATAATAAAGGAACAGGCAGCATTAAGGAGTTCATGCATTTGACTATTCCAAAATGTTAGTTACATTCAATACTGCTTGGAAGCAAGGATGTAACTTGTTGTGAAATTTTCAATTAACTATTCAGAAAGGTTCAGGGGTTAGGGAGTTAAGTTAGTTAGACAGAGGTATTCAACGGAGAAGTCTCCTAACTTAGGACTCTTAGTCAGTAACGTACTTAGGGGAAGTAAGAAGTAGTTCCATCCCAGAGCTCCAAAGAATTAGGACGTGGAAGATGTCTGAGGGAGTCAGAGGAAATTGCTAAGTATTGGGTTTAGGGCTCAGGGAAAGCTCTGGGATTTGTGAGGGGTTAGAAGAAGCCATATTCCATTAATAGTTCAGTGTAGCTGAGAATAAGAGTATAGGAGATCCAAAGACAGTGTTTGACTATATAGCTGAGCAACACTAAAGCTTGGAAAAATATAGCGTAGTTCTAACTTGGTGAAGCCAATAGTCTGTTGAAAACCTGGAATTGTGTCGGGGGTGGGGTTCCAGGGTTAGGTACTCAATAATGAAGAATGATAATCTCTTGTTAAGTTTTAATGAGATTTGGTAACCTGCAGTCTCACTAACAGTTTGTGGAGGGGGGTGTGGTGCTACTGAGAAATCTGTACAATTTTTAGATTAGATTCCTTCTAGTGTGGAAACAGGCCCTTCGGCCCAACCAGTCCACACCGACCCTCCAAAGGGTAACCCACCCAGACCCATTTCCCTCTGACTAATGCTCCTGATCTATATCAATTGTTATTCTGTATGATCTGTGGGGTGCTTGACATATGTGCCTGTTACTACTATTTACCTGACGTTAAGTCTAATTGGATGACACAGACCTGGAAGATGCATCAAGCTGTTTTATTTTCTGATAAATTGGATAAATGTTAAGGGCTGTTTCTGGCAGCAGTGGTTTTGGCAGGGAAACTGGGGTGGGAAGCATAGAAGTGGGGGTTGAAACCAACTGTGGCACCAGTGGTAGGTGGTGTTGGTGCTTGAGAGCCAAGTCCAACAGCAGCATGTGGGAAGGGGTGGGTTGGGTCTCCAGGTGTGTGAGGGGTATAAGGAGTCTGGGGAATCCAGATTTTTTATAATCCATGCGACATTGTATAAATTCCTACTTTGGAAATAGAACCAGTCTGACTCAAGATTGAATACATATATGCTCTAACCTCACACCTTTCATGCAGTGTCTGAGCTGAGATGTCACTTTTTTTTTAAAAAAACTTGAAGTTATCTCTGGAATGTGACTTGAAAAAAGTTCTGGGATATACATATTAATGAACCAAAACCTGCAACCCATTCTAAAAGATGAAAGACTTAACAGCAATCTAGGTTTATTCAATATATCGCATTAGTTGTCTGACTATAATCTTCTGCGATAAATTCTCAGTTCTATGATCCTGCTCCACTAGCTATCTGATGAACAAGCAGTGCTCTGAAAGTTTGTACTTCGAAATAAACCTGTTGGACTATAACCTGGTTTTGCGTGATTTTTAACTATTTTTAAGCATTGAGTAGTTTATCAATTGTTCAATTATCAATTCTACTAAAAGGATTGGAAATAAAACTGAATTGGTTTCTTAAATGGGCCTTGCCATGCTTTGCCTATCAGCACAGTCACACAACCAGGCCCTTCCTGAGGAAGGGCTTATGCCCGAAACATCAATTCTCCTGCTCCTTAGATGTTGCCTGACCTGCTGTGCTTTTCCAGCATCACACTCTCGACTTTGATCTCCAGCATCTCTAGTCCTCACTTTCTCCTTCTTAAGTGGGTGCCCAATTCAAAACAAAGTGCCTGCTCGGGTTAGAAATTCTGCCATTCAATGAGATTCTGGCTGATCTTTATATTAAGTCCACCTGTCTGCTTTAGTTCTGTAATCCGTATAAGTCTTTCCTAACAAAAATCCACATAATGAAATTTTCAATTTTTCAATGGAGTTGGTTAACAGCTACTTGGGGATTGCAGGGGTAACTTGATATTTATACAACCCGTTATGCGAAGGAACGTTTCCCAATATCATGCTATATCTTCTCCAGGGGCAATATATCTTTCCTAAAATGTAGTGTTCTAAACTGAATACCATCTAAACCAACTTGGGGTTGTTTTCATTGGAGAAAAGAAGGTTTAGGGGTGACTTGATAGAGGTGTACAAGATGATTAGGGGTTTAGATAGGGTCGACAGTGAGAATCTTTTTCCACGTATGGAGTCAGCTATTACAAGGGGGCATAGCTTTAAATTAAGGGGGGGTAGGTATAGGACAGATGTTAGGGGTAGGTTCTTTACTCAGCGAGTCGTGAGTTCATGGAATGCCCTGCCAGTAGCAGTGGTGGACTCTCCCTCATTATGGGCATTTAAGCGGCCATTGGATAAGCATATGGGTGGGATACTCTTCAGAGGGTCGATTCGGACTTGTTGGGCCAAATGGCCTGTTTCCACATTGCAGGTATTCTATTTTTAAAAATCACTTCTATCCTTATTGAGTTGCACTGACAAGAACTAACTCTTGCCTTTGAGATTAACCTTTCTGCCAACTTTGGTGGTCATGCCTTCAGCTGTGTAGGCTTCACAATTTACTATTCTTTCCTTAAACTCCTACTCCAACTCTCCTGCTTCCCCTCTTCCTAAAATCACTCCTAATGTTTCCTTCTGTGGTTCAACACACATCTCTACCTGATTTATTTCAGTCGAATTATAACATGGGTGGCATGGTGGCTCAGTGATTCGCACTGCTGCCTCACAGCACCAGGGTTCCAGGTTCAATTCCAGCCTTGGGCGACTATCTGTGTGGAGTCTGCACATTCTCTGTGGGTTTGCTCTGGTTTCCTCCCACAGTCCAAAGGCGTGCAGGTCAGGTGAATTGGCCATGCTAAATTGCCCATAGTGTTAGGTGCATTAGAGGGGAAATGGGTCTGAGTAGGTTACTCTTCAGAGGGTTGGTATGGACTGGTTTGGCAAAAGTGCTTGCTTCTACACTGTAGGAAATCTAATCTAATTAGTGACTCAAAACCAGAAGTGCACTCATTCAAACAAGAAACCTCAAGAGGTTATTTTCATTGTTATTATAGAGGTTAACTATTTTTATGAACAGACAATAGATCGAGTATTAAATAACAATTCTTAAACCATAAAACACATCAGGTAATCCAAGCTGGAGGAACAGGAAAAATTTCTGGCTGTAACAGCTGCTCCTTTTTTGAGGTATTTTAGGTGCTGAAGGTGATTTCCTCGAATTCCAGAAGCAGCAATTACTGTTTTATATGCTGTTGCATTGTTTTGGAACTTCGGAAAAAAAAGTCAAAACAGCAGCAGTTTTAAAAGGGATAAGAACAGACAAAGGAAGCACATGGTGAGGTAATTGCTGGAGAGAGAGAGAGAGAGAGAGAGAGAGAGAACCCGCACAGTTACTGCCTTTGCTGTTAAAATTCATGTTTCATTGGACATTGGAATGCATCTGGGAAAATTAACAAACAGTGAAATTCACAACTGATCTTGGAGGAACTGTTGGGCGAAGTTCACAGCACGGAATCAGATAAGTTAATCGTTGTTTTAAGTGTGGCTTACAGAGAATCTGCAGTAGTGAATAGAGTGGGTTCTTTATTGATTATGTGTTTTTGGAGCTATGTCTCTTGATTAAACTTAAAATATAAGCTATAACTCTTCATTTAACCTGGGGCAGTATTTGTAGAGGAATAAGACGGTGTTAATTTCTGGGTCTGTAGATTGTGAAGGAGCAAAAATGGCCTTTAATAGAGTGATATGTACTTCTTGTCAGATGTGGGAGTTTAAAGAGAGTTCAAGGGTTGCTGCAGATTTTATCTCCATAAATACTGTTGGCTGCGAATCTTATCAGATCGAATGGATCGGTTGCAGAGACAGAAGCAATGAGGAATTTGCAACAGCAACAGTATGTGATGGATGGCAGTTATAGGAAGGGGGGGAAAAGTCTCAGATACAGTCACATAGATGGGTTAACTCCAGGAAAGAGAGGTAGGCACCTAGTGCAGGAGTCTTTTGTGGATATACCCATTTCAAACAGGTATGTTTGTAGGGGGTGATGGATTCTCAGGGAAACATAGCACGAACAGCCAAGTTTCTGGTATTGAGACTGGCTCTAATGCAACGAGGGGCACGTCAGGTTCCAAGAGATCAATTGTGTTAGGGGATTCTCTAGTCCGAGGTACAGACAGATGTTTCTGTGGTCAGCAGTGAAAAAGCAGAATGGTGTGTTGCTTCCCTGGTGCCAGGATCAAGGATGTCTACGAGAGGGTGCAGAAAGTTCTCAAGGGGGAGAGGGGCCAGTAAGAGGTCATTGTCCACATTGAACCAACGACATAGGATGGGAAAGGGTTGAGATTCTGAAGGGAGATTACAGGGAGTTAGGCAGAAATTTAAAAAGGAAGTCCTCGAGAGTAGTAATATCTGGATTACTCCCGGTACTACAAGCTAGTGAGGGCAGGAATAGGAGGATAGAGCAGATGAATGCATTGCTGAGGAGTTAGTGTATGGGAGAAGGATTCACATTTTTGGATCATTGGAATCTTTTTGGGGTAGAAGTGACCTGTACAAGAAGGACGCATTGCACCTAAATTGGAAGGGGACTAATATACTGGCAAGGAAATTTGCTAGAGCTGCTCGGGAGGATTTAAACTAGTAAGGTGGGGGGTGGGGTTGGGACCCAGGGAGATAGTGAGGAAAGAGATCAATCTGAGACTGGTACAGTTGAGAACAGAAGTGAGTCAAACAGTCAGGGCAGGCAGGGACAAGGTAGGACTAATAAATTAAACTACATTTATTTCAATGCAAGGGGCCTAACAGGGAAGGCTGATGAACTCAGGGCATGGTTAGAAACATGGGACTAGGATATCATAGCAAGTACAGAAACATTGCTCAGGGATGGGCAGGACTGGCAGCTTAATGTTCCAGGATACAAACTCTACAGGAAGGATTGAAAGGGAGGCAAGAGAGGAGGGGTGGCATTTTTGAAAAGGGATAGCATTACAGCTGTGCTGAAGGAGGATATTCCTGGAAATACATCCAGGGAAGTTATTTGGGTGGAACTAAGAAAGGGATGATAACCTTATTGGGATTGTATTATAGACCCCCTAATAGTCAGAGAGAAATTGAGAAACAAACTTGTAAGGAGATCTCAGCTATCTGTAAGAATAATAGAGTGGTTATGGTAGGGTATTTTAACTTTCCAAACATAGACTGGGACTGCCATAGTGTTAAGGGTTTAGATGGAGAGGAATTTGTTAAGTGTGTGCAAGACAATTTTCTGATTCAATATGTGGATGTACCTACTAGAGACGGTGCAAAACTTGAGCTACTCTTGGAAAATAAGAAAGGGCAAGTGACTGAGGTGTCAGTAGTGGAGCACTTTGGGGCCATCAACCATAATTCTATTAGATTTAAAATAATGATGGAAGAGGATAGATCAGATCTAAAAGTTGAAATTCTAAACTGGAGAAAGGCCAATTTTGACGGTATTAGGCAAGAACTTTCAAAAGCTGATTGGGGGCAGATGTTTGCAGATGAAGGGACGGCTGGAAAATGGGAAGCCTTCAGAAAAGAGATAACAAGAATCCAGAGAAAGTATATTCCTGTTAGGGTGAAAGGAGAGGCTGGTAGGTATAGGGAATGCTGGATGTCTAAAATAATTGAGGGTTTGGTTCAGAAAAAGAAGGAAGCATATACAGGATAGAATGAGTGTACCCTTAGAAGAGTATAAAGAAAGTAGGAGTATACTAAGAGGGAAATCAGGAGGGTAAAAAGGGGACATGAGATAGTTTTAGCAAATAGAATTAAGGAGAATCCAAAGAGTTTTTACAAATACATTAAGGACAAAAAGGTAACTAGTGAGAGAATAGGGCCCTTCAAAGATCAGCAAGGCAGTCTTTGTATGGAGTCGCAGAAAATGGGGGAGATACTAAATGAAAATTTTGCATCAGCATTTACTGTGGAAAAGGATATGGAAGATATAGACTGTAGGGAAATAGATGGTGACATCTTGCAAAATGTCCATACTACAGAGGAGGAAGTGCTGGATGTCTTGAAATGGGTAAAAGTGAATAAATCCCCAAGACCTGATCAAGTGTACCCAAGAACTCTGTGGGAAGCTAGAGAAGTGATTGCTGGCCCTCTTGCTGAGATATTAATATCATTGATAGTCACAGGTGAGGAGCCGGAAGACTGGAGGTTGGCTAACGTGGTGCCAATGTTTAAGAAGGACGGTAAGGACAAGCCAGGGAACTGTAGACCAGTAAACCTGACATCGGTGGCAAGTTGTTGGAGGGAATCCTGAGGGACAGGATATACGTGTATTTGGAAAGGCAAGGACTGGTTAGGGATAGTCAACATGGCTTTGTGCATGGGAAATCATGTCTCACAAAGGGTCCTACAGGGTATTGCTAAACAAAGAGACCTTGGAGTGCAGGTTCATAGCTCCTTGAAAGTGTAGTCGCAGATAGGGTAGTGAAGAAGGCGTTTGGTATGCTTTCCTTTATTGGTCAGAGTATTGAGTACAGGAGTTGGGAGGTCATGTTGCAGCTGTACAGGACATTGGTTAGGTCACTGTTGGAATATTGCCTGCAATTCCTTCCTATCGGAAAGATGTTGTGAAACTTGAAAGGGTTCAAAAAAGATTTGCAAGCATGTTGCCAGGGTTGGAGGATTTCAGCTATAGAAAAAGCTGAACAGGCTGGGGCTGTTTTCCCTGGAGAATCAGCGGCTGAGGGGTGACCTTATAGAGGTTTACAAAATTATGAGGGGCATGGATAGGGCAAATAGACAAAGTCTTTTCCCTGGGGTCAGGGAGTCCAGAATTAGAGGACATAGGTTTAGGGTGAGAGGGGAAAGATATAAAAGAGACCTAGGAGGCAACGTTTTCACACAGAGGGTGATACGTGTATGGAATGAGCTGGCAGAGGAAGAGGTGGAGGCTGATACAATTGCAACATTTAAGAGGGATTTGGTTGGGTATATGAATAGGAAGGGTTTGGAGGGATATGGGCCAGGTGCTGGCAGGTGGGACTAGATTGGGTTGGGATATCTGGTCGGCATGGACGGGTTGGACCGAAGGGTCTGCTTCCATACTGTACATCTCAATGACTCTATGACTCTAAGTAACAAATTGACAGATCTCTATCCATCCCAGACGCCTGCAGTTTTCAGGTTAATACTGCCCTCTGCTGGAAAACGGAATATTTCTGTCCAAAAATGGAAATCTAAGTCACATGAAAAGTTAGATGTTACCAGTAACCACAAAGAAAGTTACATGTTTCATTGCTAAGAACTGTGCATCCATTAATATGTAATCGGTTTGGAAGTCATTAATTTCAAAACTAAAGATATCAATATGATATAAAAGAGCAACAATCTGAGACACAGCAGCAGCAATGGAAAGAGATGGAATCAATGGCTAAAAAACGAAAAAAACAAAATCAAGGAAGGCAGTAAGTAGGTGATTAGTCAGTAAACACAGTGTTTCAATGAACTTTTTTGTCTCTTAGACAATCTAAGAGCTGAATACTATATCTGTTATTTTACTAAATCAGAAAGTCCAGTAATCAGACATGCGAACCTAAAGAAACATGAGGATGGAGCAATGCAGTGATCAGTCTGCAAGTTCCAGGAACAGGATAAATAAAAATAAGTGATGTCAGAATTAATAAACCTCCTGATTACTGAGCAGCTGATAATTTGTCTTAAAAAGTCTTTCAAAAGTGTTAAGTTTATTTCTGTTTAAGTTTAGTTCGTTTAATAAATTGGACTAATTTATTACATGACATGCTGTCCTGCACTCTTCTTTGGATCTCATTTGGTATCCCAATTTTGGTACAAGCCCCCAGATGTTAGTTAGGATGACTCTGCAAATTTGACAAGGCTGAATTTAATTTGAAGTAAAAGTGGAAGAAACTGCAGATGCTATAAATTAGAATCAAAAACAGAAATTGCTGGAAAAGATCAGATCTGGCAGCATCTGCGGACAGAAATCAAGAGTTAACAGTTCAGGTCAAATGACCCTTCCTCAGTGGAGCTTTTCCAACAATTTCTGTTTTTGATTCTGGATTTAATTTTGTTGCTTCCAATGCTTGATGCTAGCTAAGTCTTTCTAGATTCTTTCTTTCTCTATAGCAGTTTAATACAACTGGATGGTTTGTTCCATTTCAAAGAGCAGTCAAGAGTCAATCAAATTGGTGTGGGTCTGAAGTCACACATAGGACAGAACAGTTGAGGATAACAGATTTCCCTCCTGAACAACATTTGTGAACTAAATGGGTTTTTTACAATAATCGGCAGTGGTCACCATTAGACTGGCTTTTCCATTTGCAGATTTATAATCAAATTAAAATTTCATCATTTGCTGTGGTGATATTCAAACCCATAGCCCCAAGGCAAATGCAGGGCTCCAGGTTACCAGTCTAGTGACATCAAGATTGAGCTATCAAGTACTTAATGAGCACTTTGGGTATGTTTTTACAAAAGAAAGGGACAGAGCAGATGTTGTAGTTGGCATGAGAGGAAACAATAAAATGTTCAGCATCCAGGCGAAAATGAAATGCACCTCACACGGTTGTGAGGCAAGGGAAGTGACAGCAGAAACTCCAGCTATCCTTTTCCAATCTTCTCTGGTGACACACTTGGCGCTGAAGAAATGAAGTACAGCTAGCGCTGTGCAGTTGTTCAAAACAGAGGGAGGGATAGACTGAGTAATTATAGGCTAGTTAGTCTGGCCTATAATTTTTGGAACAGTTTTGGAACACAATATGAATCATAATTTAGAGAGGCACAGATTACTCAAGGTCAGTCAAGATGAATTTGTTAAGAGAATTGTAGTTTGACTATACGGGACGATAAGAGTAGTGAAGTCAGAACTAAGATTTCAAGATCGCAAGAAGGCACCGGCAGGCAAGAAGTTGGTTTGAGGTGTGTCTACTTCAACGGCAGGAGCATCTGGAATAAGGTGGGTGAACTTGCAGCATGGGTTGGTACTTGGGATTTTGATGTTGTGGCCATTTCAGAGACCTGGGTAGAACAATGAAAGGAATATTATAGCAGGTTCCCGGATTTAGATGTTTCGGTAATAACAGAGAAAATGGCAAGGACAGTATTACGGTTGCAGAAAAGATCTTTGAGGATTCCTCTACCGAGGCAGTATGGGCCGAGATTAGAAACAGGAAAGGAGAGGTTACCCTGTTGGGAGTTTTCTATAGGCCTCCAAATAGTTCCAGAGATTAAGGGATAGGATAGCAAAGGTAATCCTTGATAAGAGCAAGCGTGACAGAGTAGTTGTTATGGGGGACTTTAACTTTCCAAATATTGACTGGGAATACAATAGTTAGATGGGTCAGTTTTTGTCCAATGTGTGCAGGAGGGTTTCCTGACACAGTATGTAGATAGACCAACAAGCGGCGAGGCCACATAAGATTTGGTACTGGGTAATGAACTCGGCCAGATGTTAGATTTGGAGGTACGTGAACACTTTGGTGATAGTGATCACAATTCAGTTATGTTTACTTTAGTGATGGAAAGGGATAGGTATATACCGCAGGGCAAGTATATGGCTGGGGGAAAGACAATTACAATGCAATTAGGCAAGATTTAGGATACACAGAATGGGGAAGGAAACTTCAGGGGATGGGCACAATTGAAATGTGGAGTTTATTCAAGGACCAGCTTCTGCAGTTCCTCGATAAGTATTTACTGGTCAAGCAGGAAAGAAGTTGTCGAGCGCGGGAGCCATAGTTTACTAAGGAAGTTGAATCTGTCTTCAAGAGGAAGAAGAAGGCTTATCTTAGGATGAGATGTGATGGCTCAGTTAGGGTGTTTGAGAGTTACAGGTTAGCCAGGAAAGACCTAAACAGAGAGCTAAGAAGAGCCAGGAGGGGACATGAGAAGTTGTTGGTGGATAGGATTAAGGAAAACGCTAAGGCTTTCTGTAACTACATCAGGAATAAAGGAATAAAAGAATGACAAGAGTAAGATTAGGGCCAATCAAGCTTAGTAGTGGGAAGTTGTGCGTGGAGTCAGAGGAGATAGGGGAAGCACTAAATGAATACTTTTCGTCAGTATTCACACTAGAAAAGACAATGTGATCGAGGAGAATATTGAGATACAGGCTACAATAATAGGTGGGATCGAGGTGCATAAGGAGGAGGTGTTAGCAATTCTAGAAGGTCTTAAAATAGATAAGTCCCCTGGGCTGCATGGGATTTTTCCTAGGATTCTCTGGGAAGCCAGGGAGAAGATTGCCGAGCCTTTGGCTTTGATCTTTTTGTTGTAATTGTCTACAGGAATAGTGCCAGAAGACTGTTGTTCCCTTGTTCAAGAAGGGGAGTAGAGACAAACGTGGAAATTATAGACCAGTGAGCCTTGCTTCAGTTGTGGGTCAAGTGTTGGAAAGGGTTAAGAAATAGGATTTATCATCTAGAGAAGAATACATTATCCCACAGTTGAAGGGATAGTCGACACAGTTTTTTGAAGGGTAGGCCGTGCCTCACAAACCTTATTGATTTCCTTGAGAAGATGACCAAACAGGTGGATCTGGGCAAAGCTGTTAATGTGGTATATATGGATTTCAGTAAGGCGTTTGATAAGGTTCCCCACGGTAGGCTATTGCACAAAATACGGAGACATGGGATTGAGGGTGATTTAGCGGTTTGGATCAGAAATTGGCTAGCTGAGAGAAGATAGAGGGTGGTGGTTGATGGGAAATATTCACCCTAGAATTCAGTTACTAGTGGGGTATCGCAAGGATCTGTTTTGGGTCCACTATTGTTTGTCATTTATATAAATGACCTGGATGAGGGCATAGAAGCATGGGTTGGTAAATTTGCAGATGATACTGAGGTCGGTAGAGTTGTGGATAGTGACGAAGAACATTGTAGGTTACAAAGACATAGTTAAGCTGCAGAGCTGGACTGAGAGGTGGCAAATGAAGTTTAATGTAGAAAAGTATGAGGTGATTCACTTTGGAAGGAGTAACAGGAATGCAGAGTATTGGGCGACTGATAAGATTCTTGGTAGTGTAGATGAGCAGAAAGATCTGTGTCCAGGTACATAGACACTTGAAAATTGCCAACCAGGTTGATAGGGTTGTTAAGAAGGCATACGGTGTGTTAGCTTTTCTTGGCAGAGGGATTGAGTTTCAGAACCATGAGATCATGCTGCAGATATACAAAACTCTGGTGCAGCCACATTTGGAGTATTGTGTACAGTTCTGGTCACTGCATTATAGGAAGGATGTGGAAGCTTTGGAAAGGATTCAGAGGACATTTATTAGGATGTTACCTAGTATGGAGGGAAGGTCTTAAGGGGAAAGGCTGAGGGGCTTGAGGCTGTTTTCGTTAGAGAGAAGGTGGTTGAGAGGCGACTTAATTGAGACATAGAAGATAATCAGTCGGTTAGATAGGTTGGACAGTGAGAGCCTTTTCCCTCTGATGGCGATGGCTAGCACAAGGGGACATAGCTTTAAATTGATGGGTGATAGATATAGGTCAGATGTCAGGGTCGTTTCTTTACTTTGTGAAGTAGGGGTGTGGATCACACTGCCTGCAATAGTAGTAAACTCGCCAACTTTAAGGGCATTTAAATGGTCATTGGATAGGCATATGGACGAGAAAGGAATAGTGCAAGTTAGATGGGCTTCAGATTGGTTTCACTGGTCGGCACAACATTGAGGGCTGAAGGGCCTGTACTGCGCTGTAATGTTCTATGTTCTAGAAGGTTATTTCTGACTAACTTGACAACAAGAAGGTCAATTGACCTGAAGAAACTGTTTTAAATTATGAGAGGCTTAGATAGTGTGGATTGTAAGGATCTATTTTTCCATGGGAAGAGAGGTCAATTACATTGTTTTAAATTAATTAGAGGAGTGTTGAAGAGAATTTGTTTTTTATTCAGAGTAATCTGAAACTCACTGCCTGAAAGCTGAAAGGGGAAATTGAGATTGAAACTAGCATTACATTTAAAACAACAATTGGATAGGCACTGGAAATGCTAAAGACAACAGACCAAGAGCTGGAAGGTGAGATTAGGCTTGATAGTTCCTTTTTGGTCAGCAAAGATACAATAAGCCATATGGCCTGATTCTGAGGAATCTTTTCATTTTCTACTGGATCAACAATGTCTCAAGATCCATCTGAATTAGTCAGTTAGTTAATTTCATTCAGTTTGGCAGTACAATAGAAATAAGGACATGTATTTACATATTGCATAGTCATTGTCATATGTAGGAAACAACAGCTAGTTTTGTCAAAGTAAGATCCCACCTTCAGCAATAAGCTAATGATCAGATTTCAGTGTTTTTGTTTTGGAAGATAAATATTCTTGACCAGAGACATCTGCTGGAAATACATGTCGATGGATATCAGGTAAGAAGAAGAGTACAATTAGTCATCATGTTCCCACAGTTGAAGAGCTGGATGAAGCTCACTGTCAACACTCAAACATGAATAATGCTCATGAAGACTAAAATAAAAACAAAATGCTGAGGATTGCCTTTTCACCACATCCACAAGCACTCACTCCCAACAACACCCTCCATAGCAGCAGAGTGTGCTATCTACAAGATGCAGAATTCACCAAAGATCTTTAATCAGCACCTCTTAAACTCATGACCATTTCCATCTCGAAAGACTAGGACAGATACATGAGAATACGACCATCTGCAAGCTCCCCTCCAAGCCACTTACTATCCTTATTTGGAAATATATTGCCATTCCTTCATTGGTCCTGGGTCAAAATTCTGGAATTTCTTCCCTGAGGGCATTGAGGGTCTACCTACAGTACATGGACTGCAGCGGTTCAAGAAGGCAGCTCACCATCATCTTCTCAAGGGCAACTAGGCACAAGTAATAAATGCTGGCCAGCCAACATCCCATGAGATAATTTAATAAAAATGATATTGTAAATGTTCATTAGATCTGAAAGCATTTGTGGAGAGACCAGCAGAGCTAACAGGGCAGAACTTCCATTCAGCTGACATGCAGAGAATCAGTCTCAGTCAGAAAGTCAGGGAACTCACCATCTGGGACTCTTCTCCCAGACTAATATCCCTGTTGTCATTGTTCCCCATCCAAAGCCACGATCCAATTGACAGTTGGGAGGAGATAAGTGCTGTCAACCACAGCAACAGGTAATCTTTTATCCTCTTCCTTAACACTGTCCCAGTTCAGCAATTTCAGATCTCTGAATCCACTATTTTTCAAAAATGTTTTTGTTTGGGTTTTGTAGCTCAGCTGTTGATAATAGTTCCAATTTTCCCATCTTTTCCTTTTCTAAACACATCATTTGCTTGTTATTTGACCTTTTGTCATTCCCTCTGGTCATACACTAGCGTCCTTTTAGTTATTTGATGAATCCTGTCTTCCACACTCTCTCAGGTGTTCCTTTTACTTACCCTGCCCCATATGTCACTTTCCCTGCCGTTTAAAATCTATTACAACTCTAAGCTCCTCCACTTCATTGAAAGCTCATTGGTCTGAAACGTTAATTCCATTTCTCTCTCTTTTGACAACGCCAGAACTGTTGAGTTTTTCCAGAACTTTCAGTTTTTATTATGGCCATAAGCAATGTGTAGTGGCTATGGTCCTACTCGAGCAACCAGACATTTGAGTGTTCAATTTGCTCAATGGCAAAACTGAATTTAATATTTATGGGTCATAAAACGACTGGATTACTGGAAGCTAGATCATTTATGTCTTTCCAAGTTGAAAAAGCCACCATTGACTTATTTGGTCCATGTAGTTTTTAGTTGATTTAATTGAGATTACATTTAGAAAAGTTTCCATGACAAATGAACTTCATTAAGGATTCTACAGGTGAGGATAGAATTGGAGGAGATTGGCTAAGAAGTGAATCTTAACCTTGAGTATCAATCATTGGAAGAGGGGTCCAGCTGTCTGCTTAATGTAGAAGCAAAAGTTCAGGAACATGGGAACAGACTAACAGAATCATTTCTACTCTGTGAAATTTGCAACATTCCAAGAAGCTGTGTGGAATTGTAAGGCCATATAGTTGACATCATCAAACCCAGAAGAAAGTCAGTTCTGATAGAAAGTCAACAGGATGAGGAGACTGTTAGAAGAAACACATTTTGTACCACGGAGTGGCAAGATTTGAACTGCAGGATATACTTGTAATAATAAACAAGATTCTGATATCAAATGTGAAAAAGAAAGAAGATAATTCCCCGTGAATCAGAGAAGGGAAATAAATTTCCAACCACTTTGTAACACTCCGATGAGTCGACATTCACAAGTTGTAGAGCAGTGACAGGCAGACCTTATGTAGTAGCACACGGCATCCAGTTCAAACATTCCATCAGGAGAGAGAAAAAAATTAAACTAAATTAGCATCCCCAGTATCTCCATGAGTAAATGTACTGCACTGAACCATTTCCACTCAGCAAGAATAACTTGCATGACATTTTCCTACATTAATTTTCTATATTTAACTTACTGAAATATCCCTAAGTGCTTTATTATGAGGGATGGAAGGTGGGTTTGGGGTTGGGAGAGGTGCACCAGAAATATCGCATATTGCAGCAATCAAATAAAATTTGACACCAAACCATGTATGGAAATATTAGGAAAGGTAAGGCAGGTTTTAAGATGCACCTTAAAGCAGTGTTTCCCCAACATTTTTCTACCATTGCCCCACTCTGAGCTAGGAAATCGTCACAGCCCTCTCAATGAGGACTGAGAGAGGTGGTGGGGGTATGATTGAGGGTCCCTATGAGAGTAGAGGGCTGCAAAATGGAAGGATTACTGTTATGGCTTGACTTGAATTATGTGGCAGTCACTGCTTCCTTAGAAATCTCAGCCTCAGAGTTTCAGTTCATGACCCCACTTCAGGGGATCACTATCTTAAAGTATGACAGAGATAGAAAGGCTAAGAGACTAGAAGAGGAAACTGCACAGCTTAGGACTCAAGAAGCCAAAGGCCTGATTTCCAAAGATGTAACAATTAGACTTGGCATTGCACTGGGTTGTGATTCCCATTTATTATGGAATTTTTTTGTTTCAGGTTGGGTACAAGTAGGGTTCCAAAGCACTGTCACTGACCTGTACCTGATATGAAGTCACACAATCAGGGGTTACTACGATGACAAGAAGAATACAGGACAAAAGTAAATTGGGAGTTACTTAGAAGCACAGAATATTTGTCAAAATTTAATTAGTCCAGCAAACAATTGGCAGCATTTTTCCCCATCCTCATATCACCATATTACATTCTTTCACCAATCTCATCCTCACTTACTTCATCATACCAAGTTACAGTTCCACATACACTGGGTGTTCTTCACTCCTTTACCCAAATGGCCAGTTTGGGTTTGTTAGTCAAAACAGTGATTTGTGACAAATTATTCTACTTTGTGATAAATAAAGTTGTGATGGCGTCCTTAAACTATTTTCAATAGGAGGTTGATGATTGGTCCATTTTATTTTGTGGAGCACCTTGGGGTATTTTCCTACAATCAGTGCAGGCATTTAAACTTTCTTATAAATATTGCTGTTGTTGTTTGGCAACAGGAAGCCACTTGTGTTTTCCTAGCTTAGGATGCTGAAGCCTTTTATAGGAACTAGCCATGACTCAAGATGAGATCAACCAACTCAACAAAGAACAATTATTTGAGTCTGTGACCTTCCTGAGCTTCTACCTGAAACAAAGACAGCAGCTACATTTCAATTTGCAAAATCGGCGTTTTATAATTGCTTTGATTACACACACGGTGTACCTGAGTTAAGTGGGGACTTACTTATCAAATGACACTGAAAAAGATTGTGTACTCATTTTAAAGAAATGTAGAGAAATCTCTCCAAATTCAATCTAAATGGAATGCAGGTAACTAATCCAGTTTGTACTACATTCAATCCACTACCATCTCAAATGGTGCTGCATATCAACAATGTTGTTTGGAAATAATAACCAGGTTTACATTAGGTTTACCTCGATCACTTCCTTGCGGATATTTACAATCCGGAACCAATGCACAAGATGAGGAAATCCCTCTAACTCAGCGCTTCGCTCATTCAGGGAAACCTTGCGTTTGCAGGAAAGCTGGCGGCTGAAGTACTTCACTAGTTTGCCCTAAACCAAAGAAGGAAGAAAATTGTTAGAAAATACCAGTGAATTAATCTACCAAAGGAAGACTATACACAAATCTTCAGCAAACCCAAAGCCAGTGGTTTGGGATTTATTTGTCATCAAGTGATGGAAGCATATAATTAACATTTATGAACAATTTTAAAATTTTCTCCCTTTAATGAAGCTGGGCAATGAGTGTTGGATAATACTGAAGCAGTCCATGCCAATATGTAGAAAGATGTGGGCAATATTTAAGTTTGGCATAATACAGATGGTTCTGCTATAAATTGCATTTCCTCAACCCAAATTGGCTGTAATGTGATTGATTTGTTGTTGTTTGTCATTGTTTCTAAAGCGCAAACTTTTAAACATGTGCTGGCTGTAACACAATTACATCGGCAACACTCTAAGCGCTGTTTCTAATGTGTGATTTTTCTATAATTCAAGGTTGCACGAGGACACAACCACCACATTATAAAGAACTGACTATATTAGCAATAACATGTGCGCCATGTAAATACTAGGCAATTACCATCTCCAACAAGGAAGAATCTAATTATTGCTCTTGACTTTCAATATTCATTGTGGGACAGACACAGTCTTGCACAGAGCTCCTCACATCTTCAATGCATTATCTGGGCCGACATGACACCAATTGTTAAAGTTCACTTGAGAATGCAACTTCAAAAAGAGTTCGGCAATTTACATATGAAAGAACTGAAACCAACATGTTCACTCTAAAAGATGAGAGACTGAACAAACAATCCAGGTCTTTTTCAATATATATTTCAGTTACATCACACTGGAAACTTATGCTATAAATTCTGCGTCTTATGATCTTATACTCCACAACCAACTGATGAAGGAGCAGTGTTCCAAAAGTTAGTGCTTCCAAATAAATCTGTTGGACTATAATGTGGTGTTGTGTGATCTTTTAAACTTGGTACATCCCAGTCTAACACTGGTATCTCCAAATCAATATTATTACTATCTCTGGATTCCCACTATCAATATCCTGGGTCTAGACCCTTAACTAGATCAGCCAATGTTGATCATAATTCAGAGGCTAGAATTCTGTAGCAATTAACCTACCTCCTATCTCCCAGTGCTTGCCCAACATCTACAAAGCATGTCAGGAAGGTGATGGAATACTATCCTCTTGCCAAAGTGAGTACAGCTCCAACAACAGTCCTGAAACTCAACACCATCCAGGAGAGAGATGCCCTGTTGATTGGCATACCTCATGCCACCATAAACATTCCTTCTTACCAATATCAGCACACAGCGTACCCACAAGTGTCTATACAAGATGAACTGCAGCAACTAACCAAGGCATCTTCAAAAATATCTTCCAACTTCTGCCACCTGGAGGAACTAAAGCAGCAGAACACTCCTGCAAACCGCGCACCCCCCCTCCAAGCCATACACCACATGGACTGCGGCAGTTCAAAAAGGTGACTCACTCGCACAAAAGGGTAATTAGGGATAAGCAAAAAAATGCTAGCTTAGTCAGGAATGTCCAAGTTCAGTGAAAGAATTTTTTAAAAAGCTATTTAAACATTGCAAGGAGATGTTTTATCCAACTATCCCAAACTCTACGAATATTATACTATTATTGTGGGATCATCAACCATTATCCTTTGGATGTTAAGTGGGGATGTTTAAGTCAACTTAATGTATCACCATGCAATTGAACCAATGCTGACCTTGTTGTAATGGTCAGTTTCAGAATGAAGTTTTTTGAGGTATAATTAAAGACTGCTCATAATTCATCTGGTAACAATGGAAAAGCAGTTAACTGTGCCAAGGAAAACATCTGAGCAGAGATCATCTTTTTAGTTCTAGTTTCTGTAGAAGTGGGATTTTGACTGATATGGAATAGTACTAAATCAAAGAGAGGTTGAGAATTCAAAGTTATATTTGGTAGAACAGCAACTTTATGTAACAGAAATGAAACAATGGATAAAACAATAAACATCTCTAGAAAAAGATCTTTCAAGTGATGAAAACTAAATATATTAAGGAAGAATTATTAAATTATCTTTACACTAAGTTACACTTTAATCTCTACATTATCATGTACTGCCCAATTTGGCTTGACATATAGAAAGAATAAGGGAAATGTATAAACAATAGTTGCACATGATATACATTTATAAAGTCTAAACATAGTTCAGAACTTTAAATCATCTAAGTTTGCAAAAAAAACAATAAGTAGACCTGGTTGCATGAAATACCTGTTAACTGTATGATTAAATATCATTGTATATATTATATGCAAATAAATCTACAATACTTGAATCTCAGTGCCTGGATAGTGCTTTGAATTTATGGGGCATGTTATAAATATAAACACATATGATGACCCTTGTTGTTAGGAGAAACCCAGAATTTTCTTTTATATTCCTTTAAGTCCAAAGTAAGACCAAGGGAATTCTGGAAGTGGGAGTTAATTGGAGTTCTTATGTATGGTAGAATTTCAAAGAAGTTAAATTCTGGTTAACGTTGCTGTGGAGATTAAAGCTAAATACGGATGGTATCAGGATCCAGCAACAGGGCACCAAAGAGGACCTCAGAATTTTAAAGAGGACATGAAAAGTTCTTTACAAACAATACTTTTTTATTTTGTTTAGCAGTGAGAAAATAAATAAAATTCCACAAGTTCTTGAAGAAACAATGCACAAGTGAGCTAAAAGAGCCTGAACCTACATGTGGTGTGAACAGATAAAGTTAAAAATCACACAACACCAGGTTATAGTCCAACAGGTTTAATTGGAAGCACACTAGCTTTCGGAGCGACGCTCCTTCATCAGGTGATTGTGTCGCTCCAAAAGCTAGTGGGCTTCCAATTAAACCTGTTGTTGTGTGATTTTTAACTTTGTACACCCCAGTCCAGCACCGGCATCTCCAAATCATGTGAACAGATAGACTGCAAACCAGGTATTGAAGTTTGGTTAGTTGTAAAGGAACTTTGGAAACTCATATCATCAGGACGAGTGTGACCCAAATGCTACAAGATTGATAGACATACACCTTGTTGGTGTAACCATATCTGGGAACTTTGGATTGAGCTGCATATGGGAGTAATGCAAGTGCCTGTAATGTAATACGATATATATTTGGTGTGTTGATTACTTAAAGCAAAATAAACCTCAGTATTTTATGTATAATTCACAGCTATTAATGTTTAAATTGTGTTAATTTGGGCTTATTACAGAAAAAGTTTTGGTTTATTTGTTGCAGTAAAAATTTTATAAAGTTAAATCTTGTTTGTTATCTTTCTTTGTGCTGGCATGGTAGGAGTTCCTTTCTTTTAAGATGTTATCAGTTTCTATTGAGGTTGTAACACATTACATACAGTAGTCAACGGCCAAAGTTTAATCCTGTCCCAATCTTTGTCTCCAGACATGCAAACCATCCGTAAGATGCACTCAATAATGATCAAGGTGAATAATTTGTGGTGAGAGATATTCACATTTCCAAACTGGTTTCACAGCAAAATAAGTTTATACTGCACCTAATACCACGCATGAACATTTCCAATTGGTATTATTGTAGCCTAAGACAGAGAAATTGTTCTGAAGTTAGGAACTTATTCTGATATTGTTACACTTTCTATAACAATTTTAATGTCAATACATCTTCTGTTCAGCCTATTCTAGTTGTTTGCATTGTCACAGTGCAAGATATTTTCTAACCAACCTGTTCAGAGATGTTTATCACACACCTCTGGAGCAGGTGGGACTTGAACCCAGACCTCCTGGCTCACAATGCAATATAAAGTCCAAACAGCTTAAACATTCATGTAGTTTTCAATCAATTGCTAGAATCTAATCAGTAAACTTGATTCAGTATTTCTAAATGCAAACATTTTTGCAGCTCTAACAGAATAGGTTACATGCAAGAGGACAGAGAAGACAATTGAAAGAAAGATTAGCAACTGATTCTGTCTGAACAAACATACAGTATTCTCTAGTCTTATTTATTACCTGTATGAAACTTTAAAACAATTTGATGCCAAAGTATCTAAAATTGTTTGAAATGTTTCAGTTTTAGAACAGAAACTCCTTAATATTTGAAGCATCCAACCTATTTTGGGAAAAAGCATCATGATGGAGACAGAAGAAAGAAAATGTTAAGGGAAGTGAAAAGAAGGGCAGTATAGTGGCCCAGTGGTTAGTACTGTTGCCTCTCAGCACCAGGGACCTAAGTTTGATTCCAGCCGAGGGAGACTGTAATCAGTTTGCACATTCTCCCATGTCTGCGTGGGTTTCCTCAGGTGCTCCAGTTTCTTCCCATAGTCCAACGATGTGCAGGTTAGGTGGGTTGGCCATGTTAAGTTGTCCAGGGATGTGTAGGTGAGTGTGGATTAAGTACTTTTTGGAGGGTCAATGTGGACTTGATGGGTCAAATGCTTCCACACTGTAGTGATTCTATGAAGACAAGCATTCCCAAAAGAAAAGGTTGGTATTTGAGGAATAGAACTGAACCTCAGGTTTATCTTTCCTTATCTTAAAAATTCAGCGAAGGAGATCTTAGAAGGAAAGCAAAACAAATTGGAAAGCTTTGCTGTTGTAGAAAATGTTGAAGATAAAGCATGATAAATAGGAAGTACAATACTGTAAATTCCCCGATTACTGATACTCTAGAATTCTCATGAAACTGCCTTCTTTTAGTTAATTTGATTTGATTTATTTAATTCAGTTTAAATGTATCAACTGGATCCCTGTTAAGAATTTTGAAAACTATGTGAACAATGAATTTATGAATGTTTATGATGCAATTTGAGTTTGTTTAGTGAAGACTGTATAAATTAGCAGCCTGGAGTGAATACCCCACCTCTGCCCATGTGGTGCATCCTGACGGTACATACTAGGAAAGTGTGTACACCGACCAGCCTATGATTTTCTGCACTTTTTTTTCCAAAAGAGTCAACAAGCAAATGGTTCTAATACATTCAACTGAATCAAATTGATGCTGGAGACCTGAAACACACACAGAGAATGTTCTTCTGAAGAACAGTCATACTGGAGTAGAAACGTTAACTTTGTTTCAATCTGCACCGTTGCTGCCAAACCTACTGAATTTCTTCTGAATTTAACTGTTGTGTAAACGAAAAGTTCCATTAATCTCCACAGGATGGCAGTATATTACCATTGTACGTTTTAGATCAAATATGGCACACCATGCAGAATGTAAACATAACGCTTTGTAGAATCATACAATAATCCAGCACAGAAGGAGCATATTTGGCCCACTGTACCTGTGGCAGATCTTTCAAAGAGTTATTCAATTGTTCTTATGCACTGTTCTTTCCTCACAATTGGAATTGCAATTTATTTCCTAAGTAGTTACCTAACTCCCTTTCAAAAGTTATTTATGGATTCTGCATCTACCTTTAATTCCAGATCCGATCGACTTACGTTGTTTTTCATGCGTCCTCTGGTTCTTTCTCCAATTACCTTAAACCTATACAAAAGCAAAACACTGTGGATGTTTGAAATATGAAATAAAAGCTAAGAAAAAGTTAGAAAAACTCAGCAGATCAGGCTGCATTTGTGAAAACAAAAACAGTTAACACCTCTGGTCGATGATCTGTCATCTGACCTCTCCATAAACTATGTATATGAACTTTTATTAAATGCTTGAAAAATGGTTATGCTAATGAATCCCTCTTGCCTCTGCATGAAAATGTTCTCACTTAAACTAGTTTTGGACTCCCCTACCCTTTGGAAAAAACCTTGCTATTCACCCTATTCATGCCTCTCATAATTTTATAAGCTTCTATAAGGTCGCTCCTCAGCTTCCAATGCTCCAGGGAAAATAGCCCTAGCCTATTTAGCCTCTCCCTATAGTTCAAACCCTGCAACCCTGGCAACATCCTTGTAAATCTTTTCTGAACCCTTTCAATGTTGTGGATTGCAGAAAAACTATTACATGAAAACTGTGTTGTTACCAATAGCTGTTCTAATTCAAACTGTTTTGACCTGGTCTGTGCTAGTCTTCAATTACGCCACTCATATTTTTTGCTCCTAACTGACACTTCTCACTTCTGTCACTACAAAGTATTTCATTATTAATCTCACTGTTATGGAGCTGAGAAGAGCATCAATTTTTAAACTAAGCTCAATGAGTTCTAAACAAAAAAACTGGTTCTGTTTTCCACAAATCATCTAGACACAGAGTAGGGGAGTGAATTTTTAATCCTAATAAATGAGCGGGTTTGGGTTGGATAAGAGGTAAACATTTTAAAAGTTTCAAACTTAGACAAAGCCCACCTCAAAACCTGCCTATTTCCAATTTCAATGAGATCGGAGTACACGTGAAGGGATCACTTATACTCCAATGAAGCTGTGTATCTCAGATTTTAATTTCCCTATTCCAGCTCTCACACCGGCTGGCGAAGTTTTCAGCCAGGCTTTGGGAAAATTAGCAGTTAAAGGGAGAAGAAGAATTAATGGTGGGGCCGAGGGTAGTGTTCCAGAACCAAGAGACAAAGAGTTTAGGCACGTAACTCTTTGAAATTTGCATCACAGGTAAACAGGGTGATTAAGACGACATTTAGCATGTTTGCCTTCTTGAACATGTTAAGGATGTACAAGGCCTCTCTGGAGTACTGTGCCCAATTCACCATGTTATAGGAAGGATATTATTAAACTGGGGAGGGTTAGATTAGATTCCCTGCACTGTGGAAACAGGCCCTTCAGCCCAACAAGTCCACACCTTCCGAAGAGCAACTGTCCCAGACCCATACCCTTACATTTACCCCTGACTAATGCACCTAACACTATGGGCAATTTAGCATGGTCAGTTCACCTAACCTGCACATCTTTAGGCTGTGGGAGGAAACCGGAGCACCCGGAGGAAAGCCATACAGACATGGAGAGAATGTGCAAACTCCACACAGACAGTTGCCCGAGGTTGGAATTGAACCCGGCTCCCAGGCGCTGTGAGGCAGCAGTGCTAACCACTGAGCAACCGTGTCGCCCACGGTTTAAAAAAGATTGACGAGCATGTTACCAAGAATGGAGGGTTTGAGATATAAAAATAGACTGGAAATACTGGAACATAGGAGATTGAGGAGTGATCTTGTAAAAGTTTATGAAATCCTAAGAAGCTAGATAAGGTGAATGACAAGGGTCTTTCCCCCAGGGCGAAGAAGTTCAAAACTAGAAGGCATGTTATTAAGGTGAGAGGAGAAAGATATTAAAAAGACAATGGAATTACTTTTTTTTTACACAGAGTGATTCATAGAACATTGAACTGTTCAACATAGGAAATTAAACTAATCCCTCCTACCTGCCCTTGGTCAATATCCCTCCATTCCTTGCATATTCATGTGCATATCTAAAAGTCCCTTTAAACGCCCCTATCATGTCTGCCTCCATTATTACCCCGGCAGCGATCTACATTTCCATCCAAGTCATCAGAATCAGCAGAGATCCCAGTACAGATCCCTGCAGAACACCACTAGTCATGGGCCTCCAGCATGAAAAAAAGCTTTCCACCACCTTCTGCTTTCTATGGGCAAGCCAATTCTGAATGTATGCAGCCATATCACTGTGGATACCATGCATCTTAATCTTCTGGATTAGCCTACCATTAACAACCTTGTTGAAAGCCTTACAAAAATCCATATAGACAGCATCCACTGCTCTATCTGTAATCCAGGTAGCTATGGGAGTCAGTGGGTTTGACATTTGACACTGACATTTTTTACAAACCCACCGACTCCCACAGCTACCTGGATTACACCTCTTCCCACCCTACCTCTTGCAAACATGCCATCCCGTATTCCCAATTCCTCCGCCTCTGCCGGATCTGCTCCCAGGAGGACCAGTTCCACCACAGAACACACCAGATGGCCTCCTTCTTTAGAGACCACAATTTCCCTTCCCACGTGGTTAAAGATGCCCTCCAACGCATCTCGTCTACATCCTGCACCTCCGCCCTCAGACCCCACCCTTCCAACCGTAACAAGGACAGAACGCCCCTGGTGCTCACCTTCCACCCTACCAACCTTCACATAAACCAAATCATCCGCCAACATTTCCGCCACCTCCAAACAGACCCCACTACCAGGGATATATTTCCCTCCCCACCCCTTTCCGCCTTCCACAAAGACCATTCCCTCCGTGACTACCTGGTCAGGTCCATGCCCCCCTACAACCCACCCTCCCAAACTGGCACTTTCCCCTGCCACCGCAGGAACTGTAAAACCTGCGCCCACACCTCCTCCCTCACCTCTATCCAAGGCCCTAAAGGAGCCTTCCACATCCATCAAAGTTTTACTTGCACATCCATTAATATCATTTGTTGTGTCCGTTGCTCCCGAGGCGGTCTCCTCTACATTGGGGAGACTGGGCGCCTCTAAGCAGAATGCTTTAGGGAACATCTCCGGGACACTCGCACCAATCAACCACACCGCCCTGTGGCCCAACATTTCAACTCCCCCTCCCACTCTGCCGAGGACATGGAGGTCCTGGGCCTCCTTCACCGCCGCTCCCTCACCACCAGACGCCTGGAGGAAGAACGCTTCATCTTCCGCCTCGGAACACTTCAACCCCAGGACATCAATGTGCACTTCAACAGTTTCCTCATTTCCCCTTCCCCACCTCACCCTAGTTCTAAACTTCCAGCTCAGCACTGCCCCCATGACTTGTCCGGACTTGTCCTACCTGCCTATCTCCTTTTCCACCTATCCACTCCACCCTCTCCTCCCTGACCTGTCACCTTCATCCCCTCCCCCACTCACCCATTGTACTCTATGCTACTTTCTCCCCACCCCCACCCTCCTCTAGCTTATCTCTCCACGCTTCAGGCTCACTATCTTTATTCCTGATCAAGTGCTTTTGCCCAAAATGTCGATTTCGAAGCTCCTTGGATGCTGCCTGAACTGATGTGCTCTTCCAGCACCACTAATCCAGAATCTGGTTTCCAGCATCTGCAGTCATTGTTTTTACCTCATATCCCTAATTAGGCTATGCTTTTCCAAATGTGCATAAATCCTATCCCCAATAATTCTCTCCAATAGCTTCCCAACCACCACTGTGAGACTTACTGATCTATAGTTTCCTGGATTATCCTTATTCCCTTCTTGAACAGAGGAACAACATTAACTACTTGTCAGTCCTCCAGGACCTCACTAGTGCCTAATGAGGATACAAAGATCTTGGTCGAGGCCTCAGCAATTTCCACTCTTGCCTCTCTCAATAACCTGGGGTAGATACCATCAGGCCCTGGAGACATCTCCACCTTAATACTCTTCAAGATACCAACACCACTTCTTTCTTGATCTCAAAATGCGCTAACATGCTCCACACAAATCTTATTATCCTCCATGTCCTTCTCCTGGGTGAATACTGACGCAAAGTACTCATTTAAGATCTCACCCAACTCCTTTGCGTCCAAGCACAAGTTCTCTCCTTGAGCTTTGAGTGGTCCTACCTTCTCCCTAATTATCCTCTGTTTTTAATATATGTGCAGAATGCCTTGGGATTCTCTTTAACCCTATTTGCCAAGGTAATTTCATGCCCCTGCTTGCTCTTCCCTCCTTGAGTTCTTTGCTGCTTTCTTTATATTCTCCATGGGCCCTGTCCAATTTTAGCTTCCTAAACCTTACATATGCTTCTTTTTCCCTTTTGACTAAATTTGTATCTCTCATTATCCAAGGGTCCTTTACCTGCCATCCTGGTCTTTCCTCCTTATTGGATCATGCTGGTCCTGAACTCTGATCAGCAAGCCTTTAAACAATTCCCACATATCATGTGGACTTGCCTGATAACAGCTCCTCCCAATTAACACTCCTAGCTCCTGGCTATTACTGACATAATTTGCCCTTACCCAACTCATCACCTTGCCACAAGATCCTGACTTATTCTTATTCATAGCTATCTTAAAACTTAAGAAGTTGTGGTCACTGTTTCCAAAATGCTCTCCCACTGAAAGGTCAATCACCTGGCCAGGCTAATTAGCCAGTACAGGGTCCAGTATGGCCCCTTGTCTAGCTGAACTATCCATATTGATTATATTACATTACAAATTAGATTAGATTACATTACAGTGTGGAAACAGGCCCTTCGGCCAACAAGTCCACACTGACCCGCCGAAGCACAACCCACCCATACCCCTCCCCCTACATTTACATTTACCCCTTACCTAACACTACAGGCAATTTAGTATGGCCAATTCATCTGACCTGCACATCTTTGGACTGTGGGAGGAAACCGGAGCACCCGGAGGAAACCCACGCAGACACGGGGAGAATGTGCAAACTCCACACAGTCAGTCGCCTGAGGCGGGAATTGAACCCGGGTCTCTGGCGCTGTGAGGCAGCAGTGCTAACCACTGAGTCACCGTGCCACCCACCTTTTTTTCTTTTTTAACTAACGAGTGTAACTTGTTTCTATTGTCATCCAAGCAATAAACTCTATCTTCCTGTTGAGACATGTTCCTCTTCTTGTTTAGATTCACAACCTGTATTTACCTTCTCAGACCCCCACACCTTTTTTAGACGGTTTTTATACTGTTTCAAAAAAGAGTCTTGGATACAGTTAACAAATTCTGCCCTGTCTAAGCCTCTTGCTCCAAGGGAGTCCCAGTCAATATTGAGGTAGTTAAAGTCACCCACTATGACAACTCTTTTTATTGCATCTTTCCGTAATCTGCCGACATGTGTGTTCCTCAATGTCTCGGTGGCTGTTGGAGGGCCGATAGAATAATCCACTCATGTTATTTTTGAGCTGTACCAATCTTGCCTCAGTGGATGAGCCCTCCATATGTCCTTTCTGCATGCTGATATAACATTCTACCTGATTAACAATGCAACTCCTCCACCTCTTTTACCTTCCTCTCTATCTCATCTAAAACAAAGAAACCCTGGAACGTTGAGCAGCCAGTCCAATCCCTCTCTCAACCAAGTCTCAGTAATGACCACAACATCATAGTCGCATGTACTGATCTAGGCTCGAAGCTCATTTGCCTTACCTATAATACTCCTTGCATTGAAATAAACACACTTCAGTCCATTAGTACCATTGTGCTCATTTACCTATCTTAGCCTGTCCTTTCTTTCTGATTTACTGGTCCTAACATGTACCTTCCCATCAATCCCTCCACTTTCTGACCTGCTGCTCTGGTTCCCAGCCCCCTGCCACCCTGGTTTGTGTGTAGAATGAACTGCCAGAGAAAGTGGCAGATGCAGGTACAGTTATTACATTTTAAAAACACTTAGTTAGGTTCATGAATAGGAAAGGTTTTGATGGATATGGGCCAAACACAGGCAGGTGGGACTAGTTTAGTTGGGATTCTGTTCAGCATGGACTGGATGGACCAAAGAGTGTTTCCGTGCTGTATGACTCTACGACCCAGACTGTGAAGAACAGGATAGCTCTTTTCCAGCACTGCTTGTAGGTCTTGAGCAAGTGTGCATAAATCTGTTCCCTCAACACCCAGCATCAGCAAACCTGCTAACCTTTTGCTCAAATATGAGATACCTGACCCTTCCAGCAAAATGTGAAATAGACCAGATATTTTTCAAAATTAGTAATGATATCTTAGGCCCAATCATGAGTTTGTATGATAATGCAACAAGAAATAAGCTGATCAGAGTTCCCATAGTGCAAGTTTTGGGTTCAGATGAAGCTAACTGTTTCATTTTGTCACTATTCAATAATAATGTAAGTGGTGTGGTGTCCGCCAATAACAGGATGCTATTGTCATGCCAAAAAGAGGTTCTGCCTGCCACATAGATGAGCAATGTGATTAGTGAATTTCAGTGCCAGTATGATGTTAAGCAGGTAGGCCATATGTACCAAAGACTGGCAAATCATAGAAACTGGCTTATCCCTTTCAGTCTTCGCAACAAGCAAGATACCCAAACAACCCACTCTTGCAAAACACAATATAGTGTCCACGATTGGATAGTATTTGTGTCTGAGTATCAGATTTCCTGTATGTGCAGTTCTTTGTTTTTTATTTTATCACAAAAGAATAGATTATATGATTATTATCACATTGCTATTTGTGGAAGCTTGTTGAGCACAATTTGGGTGCCGTGTTCCCTACATTACAGTGGTGACTGCACTTCAAAAGTACTTCATTTACTGTAATGTAACTAGAGGGCATAGGTTTAAGATGAGAGGGGAAAGATTTAAAAGGGACCTGAGGGGCAACTTTTTCACACAGACAGTAGGTGGTAAAATGGGTATAATTACAACATTTAAGCACATTTGGACAGGGACATGGATTGGAAAGTTTGAGAGGGGTATGGGTCAAACGCAGGCAAATGAGAATAGTTCAGTTTAGGAAACCTGGTCAGCTTGGACGGGTTGGGCCAAAGGGCCTATTTCTGCACTATATACCTCCGTGACACTATAAATAATGTGTGAAGAATTATGGTAACAACCAAGTCAGGATTATTAGATAGGCTCACAGTGTAGCATATTTGCATGTACTGGAGGCTACATATTGTAATGCATATGTCCCTGCTCTTTGCTGACGGAAAGAACAAACACAGACTGTTATGATCACAGCTGATGTTATTACCAGCCAATATATTGAATATGTATATAGAAGTAATGAATTTAGTGCTACGAAGATAGCGTGAGAGAATGGGACGAGCTGGTAGCTCTTTTGGGAGCAGGTACAGACACAATAGGTTGAATGGCCTTCTTCTATACTGGAAAATTCTATGATTCTCTGATGCTAAGTCAGATGCCAGACAGAAATCTGGCTTGACAGATCATACTTTGTTTTGATTTGTTTTGGCTTTAGCAAAGGTGTCTCTTGCCGAAACTTAAGGAGCAATGCAGATTTTGCTTTAATAATAAGACAGAAGCTTATCAACAAAAATCAAGATAAAATAGGATGAGCTAATCCAACTACTTATAATACAAATTGACAGATTTTCAAATACAGTAAAAGTACAATGCCATTAATCCTAACACACTCATTTAATTTTTTTTAAAAAGGCAGCTTTTACTTATTAACCAAAACAAACCATTGGTACAGTACCCAATATCTCAACTCATACAAAACTCACATCAGAGTCCATATACCTAACACCTCATTAAGCTTAAATCACTTGTGACTTAAACTCTTAGATTGGAACTGCAGATAGCTCCACAAGGAACCTATCATACAACTGGGTTTAAATATAGTCAGCTTTAAGTAACCCTGTCAGGGTTTTATCTCAACACCTCTATTCTGGGACAAACCCTAACTCTTTGCTCCAGGGTGACCAAGTTGACTATAGTTATTCCCTTATCAAGAGCATTGATCTACAATTCATCTTATTCCAAGGACCAAACAGGATTGCTCAAAACTCAAAAGTAAACCTAAAATCAAAAGTTCCCCTTGGTAAGCTGCAGATATTTCCTCAAGCTTTAAAAGGAAAGGTTTCAGAAGTTACGAACAAACCCTAAAGCCCTATTGTTTACGTTGCTGGATCACGAAACAATCTAAGATAAAACAGATCTATTAGTGCTGCACAACAAACCTATTTAGTCTAAAGATAGGTCAACAATACTATTTCAAAAGAAATCACAATGGCTAAAGAAATACTTACAAGTTCTTTATTATCATCAGACACAAAGAAAACCTACAGGCTACAAACTTAATAGATAGAAACCCATAGTTACACTTAGTATTAAGGATTTATACACTTAATGGTAAGGTCCTAGTGCGTACTGCCAAACAAAGAGACCTTGGAGTGCAGGTTCATAGTTCCTTGAAAGTAGAGTCGTAGGTAGATAGGATAGTGAAGATGGCATTTAATACGCTTGCTTTTACTGGTCAGTGCATTGAGTATAGGAGTTGGGAGGTTATGTTGCGGCAGGACATTAGTCAGGCCACTTTTGGAATGCTGCATGCAATTCCGGTCTCCCTGCAATAGGAAAGATGTTGGGAAACTTGAAAGGCTTCAGAAAAGGACGCTGCCACGGTTGGAGGGTTTGAGCTATAGGGATAGGCTGGGGCTATTTTCCCTAGACTGACCTCATGAAGGTTTACAAAATCATGAGGGGCACGGATAGGGTAAATAGATAAGGTTGTTTCCCTGGGGAGGGGGAGTCCAAAACTTGAGAACATAGGTTTAAGGTGAGGGGGGAAAGATTTAAAAGGGATCTCAGGGACAACTTTTTCACGCAGAGGGTGGTGTGTGTATGGAATGAGCTGCCAGAGGAAGTCATGGAAGCTGGTAAAATTACAACATTTAAAAGGCATCCAGATGGATATATGAATAGGAAGGGCTTAGAGGATATGGGCATAATGCTGGCAAATGGGACTAAATTTATTTAGGATATGGTCGGCATGGACAAATTAGACCAAAGGGAGCAATCCTATTTAGTCCTTGTAGATCAATGCTCTTGATAAGGGAATAATTATAGTGAACTTGATCACCCGAGAGTGAAGAGTTAGAGTTTGCCCCAGATTAGAGGTGTTGAGATAAAACCCTGACAGAGTTACTTTCACCCTGCCCCACGCAATCTCTGTCCCCACGGCGAACCCCAACCCCGCTCCGATCTCCGTCCCCGCCCTGATTCCCGCCCCCACGCTTAACCCCGTCCCCACTCCCAGCTCCAGCCCCACACCAGGTCCTAGCTCCCAGCCCTGCCGTATTTTCACCATCCCTCCAGAACTACCCCTCTCTGAGGATGAAAGATCAGTCCTCGGCAGAGGCCTCACCTTCATTCCCCTATACTCTCGGATTAACGAGTTCAACACGCAGCGAGACATTGAACAATTCTTCTGCCACCTTCGCCTCCCCACCTACTTCTTCAACCAGGATTCTCGCCCACACTCTGACGACCCCTTCTTCCGCCTCCAACACACCCCATCCACCTGGACACCCCGTGCTGGTCTCTTACCTGCCCTCGATCTCTTCATAGCCAACTGTCACCGCGACATTAACCGCCTCAACTTCTCCACCCCTCTCACTCTCGCAACGTGCAGCCCTCCACTCCCTCCGTTCCAACCCCAACCTCACTATCAAACCGGCAGACAAGGGAGGCGCGGTAGTAGTTTGGCGCACCGATCTTTACACCGCTGAGACTAAACGCCAGCTTGCGGACACCTCCTCCTACTGCCCCTTGACGATGACCCTACCTCCCACCACCAAACCATCATCTCCCAGACCATCCATAACCTCATCTCCTCAGAGGATCGCCAATCCACTGCCTTCAACCTCTCAGTCCCACAACTCCGCACCGCCCATTTCTACCTCTTGCCCAAAATCCACAAACCTGACTGCCCCGGCCGAACCATTGTCTCAGCCTGCTCCTGCCCCACCGAACTCATCTCTGCATACCTCGACACGGTCCTGTCCCCCTTAGTCCAAGAACTCCCCACCTACGTTTGGGAGACACTCACGCCCTCCACCTCCTCCATGATTTTCGCTTCCCCGGTCCCCAACGCCTTATCTTCACCATAGACATCCAGTCCCTGTACATCTCCATCCCCCATCACGAAGGACTCAAAGCCCTCCGCTTCTTCCTTTCCCGCCGTACCAACCAGTACCCTTCCACTGAGACCCTCCTTCGACTGACTGAACTGGTCCTCACTCTGAACAACTTCTTTTTCCAATCCTCCCACTTCCTCCAAACCAAAGGAGTAGCCATGGGCACCCGCATGGGCCCAGCTATGCCTGCCTCTTCGTAGGATATGTGGAACAGTCCATCTTCCGCAGCTACATTGGCACCACCCCCCACCTTTTCCTCCGCTACTTCGATGACTGTATCAGCGCTGCCTCATGCTCCCACGAGAAGGTTGAACAGTTCATCCACTTTACTAACACCTTCCACCCCGACCTCAAATTTACCTGGACCGTCTCAGACTCCTCCCTCCCTTTCCTAGACCTCTCCATTTCTACCTCAGGCGACCGAATCAACACGGACATTTACTATAAACCGACCGACTCCCACAGCTACCTAGACTACACCTCCTCCCACCCTGCCCCCTGTAAAAACGCCATCCCATATTCCTAATTCCTTCGTCTCCACCGCATCTGCTCCCAGGAGGACCAGTTCCAATACCGAACAACCCAGATGGCCTCCTTCTTCAAAGACTGCAATTTCACCTCAGACATGGTCGACGATGCTCTCCACCGCATCTCCTCCACTTCCCGCTCCTCCGCCCGTGAGCCCCGCCCCTCCAATCGCTACCAGGACAGAACCCCACTGGTCCTCACCTACCACCCCACCAATCTCCATATACATCGTATCAACCGTCGTCATTTCCGCCACCTCCAAACGGACCCCACCACCAGGGATATATTTCCCTCCCCTCCCCTATCAGCGTTCCGAAAAGACCACTCCTTCCGTGACTCCCTCGTCAGGTCCACACCCCCTACCAACCCAACCTCCACTCCCGGCACCTTCCCCTGCAACCGCAAGAAATGCAAAACTTGCACCCAGACCTCCCCCCTTACTTCCCTCCAAGGCCCCATGGGATCCTTCCATATCCGCCACAAATTCACCTGCACCTCCACACACATCATTTACTGCATCCGCTGCACCCGATGTGGCCTCCTCTATATTGGGGAGACAGGCCGCCTACTTGCGAAACGTTTCAGAGAACACCTCTGGGACACCCGGACCAACCAACCCAACCACCCCGTGGCTCAACACTTCAACTCCCCCTCCCACTCCACCAAGGACATGCAGGTCCTTGGACTCCTCCATCACCAGACCATAGCAACACGACGGCTGGAGGAAGAGCGCCTCATCTTCCGCCTAGGAACTCTGCAATCACAAGGGATGAACTCAGATTTCTCCAGTTTCCTAATTTCCCCTCCCCCCACCTTGTCTCAGTCCCAACCCTCGAATTCAGCACCACCCTCCTAACCTGCAATCTTCTTCCTGACCTCTCCACCCCCACCCCCACTCCGGCCTATCACTCTCACCTTATCACCCTCACCTTAACCTCCTTCCACCTATCGCATTTCCAACGCCCCTCCCCCCTACCTTTTATCTTCGCCTGCTTGGCACACTTTCCTTATTCCTGAAGAAGGGCTCATGTCCGAAATGTCGATTCTCCTGCTCCTTGGATGCTACCTGACCTGCTGCGCTTTTCCAGCAACACATTTTCAGCAGAGTTACTTAAAGCTGACTATATTTAAACTCAGTTGTATGAAATGTTCTTTGTGGAGCTATCTGCAGTTCCAATCTAAGAGTTTAAGTCACAAGTGATTTAAGCCTAATGAGGTGTTAGGTACATGGACTCTGAGGGGAGTTTTGTATGAGTTGAGAGATGATGCTGTACATCTCTTTGACTCTATGACTCTATAAATGTACAATATGCAGCTTGCATCATAATGCACTGGACCTGCTTCAACTCTAAGTTGATGACAGTCACTTTCTGGTTCATTTCTCAAGGTAATGCTTTGATCTATCAGAGCCATTAATCTGCTTTAAAATTTAAGCTAAGCTTGGCAATTGTTAGTCATCATTAACTGGTGCATTTCCCATAACAATGCCTCTACCAATCAGAATCTATTCGCCAACCAATCAGCACACTTCTCTCAAACAGTATCACTATTATTTTCCCCTTTGGGGTTTCTTGAGAATTGCCCCAATGAGTGTAAATTGAAAAGCTTCTATAAAATGTATCTTCTTTTTAAATCAAAACTCAACATGCCATTCATCCACTCATATCTATTTCTTCCTGGCCTGCAAAATCAGGAAACTCATTATCTCCTTCTTTCCTATATGTAATAGGTTCTGAAATCACAAACTGGGCAAAGCCACTTTCAATTGATGTAAATTAGCTTCTCTGCAACTCACCAACAAATCTGCACCTTCCACATGATGCACTGCTATTTCGGCTTATGAATTTAAAAAAAACCCAGCAAAGACAAACCTGTGTTGAAAACAGATCTTGAAAATTCCAGAAGAAATTGTGTGTTTGATTGTAAGCTAGAAATAAGAGTTCACACATTGTTTCAAAGAAGGCATTTGGTATGCTTGCCATTACTGTTCAGTGCATTGAGTATAGGAATTGGGAGATCATGTTGCTGCTGTATAGGACATTGCTTAAGCCGCTTTTGGAATACTGCATTCAATTCTTGTCTCCATGCTGAGGGCAAGTTGTGAAACTTGAAAGGATTCAGGAAGTCGTAGGTAGATAGGATAGTGAAGAATGCTTTCCTTTATTGGTCAGAGTATTGAGTACAGGAGTTGGGAGGTCATGCTGCGGCTGTACAGGATATTGGTTCAGCCACTGTTGGAATATTACATGCAGTTCTGGTCTCCTTCCTATTGGAAAGATGTTATGAAACTTAAAAAGGTTCAGAAAAGATTTACAAGAACTTTGCCAGGGTTGGAGGATTTGAGCTATAGGGAGAGGTTGAATAGGCTAGGGCTGTTTTACCTGGAGTGTCGGAGGCTGAGGGGTGACCTTATAGATGTTTAAAAAATCATGACTGTCATGGATAAGATAAATAGACAAAATCTTTTCCCTGGGGTGGGGAAGTCTAGAACTAGAGAGCATAGGTTTAGGGTGAGAGGAGAAAGATATAAAAGAGACCTAAGAGGCACTGAGGCCGGTACGTGTATGGAATGAGCTGCCAGAGGAAGTGGTGGAGGCTAGTACAATTGCAACATTTGAAAGGCATCTGGATCGGTATACGAATAGGAAGGGTTTGAAGGGATATGGACTGGATGCTGGCAAGTGGGACTAGATTGGGTTGGGATATCTGGTCGGCATGGACAAGTTGGACCGAAGGGTTTGTTTCCGTGCTGTACATCTCTATGGCTCTATGACTCTCAGAGATTTATAAGGATGATGCCAGAGTTTGTGCTATAGAGAAAGGTTGAATAGGCTGGAACTATTTTCCCTGGAGCATCAGAGACTGAGAGATGATCTTCCAGACATTTATAAAATCATGAGGGGCACAGATAGGTTGAATAGCCCGGGTCCTTTCACAAGGGGAGTCCAAAACTGGAGGGCATAGATTTAACGTGAGAGAGGGAAAAGATTGAAAAGGGACGTCAGGGGCAACGTTTTCATGCAGAGGGTGGTGCGTGTATGGAATGAGCTGCCAGAGAAAGTGGGGAAGCTAGTACAATTACAACATTTAAAAGGAATCTCGACGGGTATATGAATTGGAAGGGTTTAGAGGGATGTGATCCAAATGCTGGCAAATTATACTAGGTTAATTTAGGATATCTGATCTGCAAGGATGAGTTGGACCAAACGTCTGTTTCCGTGCTGAACATATTTATGACTCTATGACTGTATTATGGTGAGGATTTTCATACAGTATCGAGCTCCTTCTAAACATGTGGAAAACTCATGAAGGGCCACTAATTATTGGTAAAATGATCACACTTCTGAATCACCATTATCAGCCATATACTGCCACTATAAAGAACAGGGATAACTACGAATGCGAAGGGCTGGTGACCTGAATGTGAACAGTGTGTTATGAGTTAACAGATGATACAAAGTGAATCAGATTGTTATGTGTGTGCTTGACTCTAATTAAAATTGTCCTGTTTCACAGCAGTAGTTTTGATGTGAATCGTTTCTAAGACTGAGTGCAATAGGGAACCCACTGTGTCTTTTACAATACTTCTCTATTGACCAGAGCCTGTGTTAAGATCAACCAAACTCTGTAGTTATTTCTAGCTTCACAGCAGTGTGTCAAATGAAAGCAAGAGTGACCATAGCACATGCTGTGCTGATCTTCAAACTAATACAAAAATGATTGTGTTCACTAATCCCCACCTCCTTCATTGCAAATGCAGTGATGTTACAGCCCATCTCTTTCACACTGAATCCAAAGTTTTACTGTCACACTGCATGCAAAGTGAATTAACCAAGAGCTATACTGATCCTGCATTCGAGACTATATTGTCTCTTAGTCAGAATAAAGAAATTTCCAGGATCAAAAACATCAAAGTGCAGTCAGAAATGGACATGAGTAGAAACTGTCATAGCTGTTCGTAAAGTTATCATTGATAATTATTACTTAAACTTGGTCAATTAATAGGGAAGATGGTGGGAATAAGACCAGTAAACCATAGATTGAGAGTTTCTATCATAGGGTGATAAAACAATCGTAAATATTACACCTAAAATAGTTCTCTTAATGCTACTGTTCAAAATATTCTCTGCTATCAGTCTTGGGGAGTGTAGCTTTTCAATAAAGAATAGTGCCCAGTAAAGTGCAAATTATTAACAGGAAGGATGAAAATAAAACTATTAGCAGCAGCTCTAAATGTAAAATAAATTATCTCAAGTGTATACTTTTAAGAAATAAGTTCCCAGTGTAGAAATTCAATTACCATGTGTCATGCTTTAAAATTTTTGAAAGGAGTCTGACAACATTGCTCAACTTCACATCTCTGTAAAGATATCCCTTTGGCAATCTTCTTGCAAGCACATAAGCTGACCCAGAAGATAAACCGGTTTGATCATCCATCATTTGGCCAGACAATTCTCTCTCGGACCAGGGCCTTTAATGTTTTTAATAGCTTTGACAAAGTGCATTTAATTGTAATGTTATGTTAATAGATTTCCAACAGGCTGCTGGGGGAATTCTAGGTTACATCACCCTGGGAGGTCTCAGTGAACACAGTTCTACTGTTCAGATATTACAAATACCCTGGGATTTCATTTCTATTGGAAATTTATTTCACCCTTTCAGCTGTAAATTGTTTTTGAAGCATTTATGTTCAGAGTTATTTTATGTGGAATGAAAACATTATTTATCTATTTTAGTAAAGAGTGAATTTCATGCTGATGAAATGTCACTAGACAAGAATGGAAATGTTTACAACCATTGCTATTATCAATCAATCTACTCCTACAATAGTCAACAATCACGAATGACTTGCTTCCATTCCAATTCCATGAATTCTGAGATTAATTTTGATTACAATGCATGATTTTCAGATTCGGTCATATGGAGAATAGGTGGTGCTTGAAGGGGTTGGATAGATGAATTGTTTTTTTTCCCACACCAATGCATTGATTGTGCCTCAGTGTGCATCCAAAGTTCTCTCTCAATTGCATTTCAAAATGAATATTTTCCATTTTGGTCAGTCACAGACCACAAATTCCCCAAAGATAGCAAGCCTATTTGATCACTTCAGAGCTGATTTGAGGACAGCCCTAAAATGTTTCCGCTTTCCTCTTGTGGATGTCTCACCACAACTGAGTTCCAAACAGCACAGTTACTTTTGGAGCCTGGAATCAGGCATATGAATGACAGCTCCTAGCAACTTAATACTGGGTATGCTGGCTTGGGAGAAGACACTATAGTTAGACTCCCTTTATCCCATCTGAGTTGAAGGCACTGCTGATGGAATCTATTCAGTGCTTTGAGGTTTCCTTCTGATGCCCAAGTCTCCGAAGCAGAAAGGCGTGTGGGGAATCAGTGCTGCCTGATAAATTATGCCTTTGGAGTGTGAAGTTTGAGATCATGGGTCCTCAGATACTCAGTTGCTTAGTCAGCCAAAGGCTGAGCTGGCACATTGGTTACCATTGTCAAGAGGAAGCTCCCAAGATGTGGAAAATAGTCTACATTTTTCAGGATTCTGCCTCTGATTGATAGTGTGCAGTGGGACCTAGTTGGAAGAAGATCTTAGTTTTCTAGGTGATCAGTGAAAGATCCATTTCTCATATATTTTGGAGTAGGGGCCTTCAATGACCAGGAGCTCAGCTTCTGAACGGGTCCATACCTGCATTTAGATTAGATTACTTACAGTGTGAAAACAGGCCCTTCGGCCCAACAAGGCCACACCGACCCGCCGAACACCCCCAGACCCATTCCCCTACATTTACCCCTTCACCTAACACTATGGGCAATTTAGCATGGCCAATTCACCTAACCTGCACATTTTTAGACTGTGGGAGGAAACCGAAGCACCCGGAGGAAACCCACGCAGGCACGGGGAGAATTTGCAAACTCCACACAGTCAGTCGCCTGAGGCGGGAATTGAACTCGGGTCTCTGGCGCTGTGAGGTAGCAGTGCTAACCACTGTGCCACCATGCCACCCATAAAAGCCGCCCGTACAGACGTGCCAGCATTGTCTGCATGCTGGAGCTCAATGACCAGTTTCGTGATTTTGGTTTTGCATTAAAGATAACATAGGTTAAGTGTTTCCTGTCTTTTCTGTAAATTATCTCCTTGACGGTGGGTCATTTACTGGTGGTCAGGCACTGTATTGCATCAATGAAGATGAAGAGGATTGGCGTGATGACTTAGACTTATTTGACCCCTTTTTTCTTGGAGATTGAGTTTGTAGTGACCCCATTGATTAAGATCTCAGTTTGCACATCACATGAACATATGAATTAGAAGCATAAATAGGTTAACCGGTCCTTCAAGCCTGCTTCACCATTCAATAAGAGAATGGCAGTTTGTTCTGAATTTCAGATTCCCACATATCTCCAATAACATTTCTATCCCCTGTCTAACAGGAATCCATCTACCTTGGCCTTAAAAATATTCAATGACTCCACATCCACTGTATTCTGAGACAGAGAGTTTAAAGTTGCCAACACTCTGAGAAAGGAAAATCTCCCTCATCTCTGTCCTAAAAGGTCAATACTTAATTTTAGTTCTGGACTCAACTACAAGAGAACATCCTTTCCAGGGCAGGACTTGGCAAGGTGGCAGCGATTCAGTAGAACTGCCATGGACGGCTCTGCCTAACAGCCAAGGCATATTGGTGTTTTTGCCATCCCTGGCTAACTCCTATGGAGAGAGTTATTTATTTAAAGCCTTGGGAACACATATTTATTAATATTTTGGAGTGGAAAGGATGCCAAAGGGAAAGGGAGCGAGCAAACAGCAGCAGGGAGGACACACCCCCACAGCACTGAGCACGCCAGAGGCCACAGCAGTGGTCTCTCCCGAACCCCCGAGGGACTTAACAGACTCACAGGAATTGTTGGCGGCGATAGTGAGACTTACCACGAAGGTTGAGGCTGTGATCGAGAAGTTCCGTGACCAGATCCAACCCACCGTGTCTATGCTGCAAAAGCATGAATGGGAGCTCCAGAGACTCAGGGGACGGATGGAGGTTCGAACCACGGCCTCAGAAGTGTCAATCAAGTCCTCATCCGGATGGACTCAGGCCCTTGCAAGTACGGGCCTCGCGAGACTAGGTCGACAACCTCGAAAATCGAGGTCGGAGAACGAATCTTCAGATTGTTGGGCTCCCAGAGGGTGAAGAAGGTGGGCAGCCAGTCAGCTTCTTTGAAAACTGGCTACCGCAGTTCCTGGGCCTTTAAACCAAATCCGGCCAGCTGCATATTGAAAGGGCCTATCGGGTGGCGGTGTGCAGGTCCAGGCCAGTAAGGCAACACTGCCTGGTCCTAGTGCACTTCTACAAATACAGGGACAGGCAAGGAGTGATAGAAGCCTCCAGATCACTGGGGAAAGATCCACAGGCACTGCTGCACAGAAAGTCAAAAATTATGTTCTTTCAAGATTTCCCGGCAGCGGTAATTCGAAAAATGGAGTCCTTTGATGAAGTTAAGAAGAGGCTGAGGAATCTGGGCATCCAGCGCTCCATGAGGTACCCGGCGGTGCTACGTTTCAGCCATGAGGAATCAGTTTATACGTTTGACTCGGCGGATAAAGCCAAGAACTTTGTGGACACTTTAAAATAGTCTGACTGATCTGAAGAATATGGTTAAAGTTTGTCCTCTCTTCCTTCTTTCAGTGTGTTTTCCCTTTTCCCTGTTTTAATTCTCTCTCTAATAGTTTTCTTTTTTTAAAAATAATCTTGGAATATGTTGTTCCTATTATATTTTTATAACTGGATTTTATCATGGGGAATTTTATGGATGCCCTTTGTTGTTTTCCTCTTCTTTTTATTCTTTTTCTCTTTTAGTCATAATTGGGGTTGACATTGACAGAGTGCTTATCCTGACATTGTCTTCTCTTGTTGATTTAAGGACCATCTCCTTGTTTACTTATTTATTTTTGCCTAAGACTGGGACACAGTTCGGGCTTGAAGGAGCTGTGAAGGGGGGGATGAGTAGGGTGAGTGCTCCCTATGCACGGTGATGGTGGGTGGGGGGGGGGGGGGGGGGAAGGTGGAAGAGTCTTCCATTCAAGGTTTTACGGTTGGTTTTCTTTGTAGTTTTTTGGTAGCAATAGCCGTTTGTAGTTATGTTAGAGTGGTTTTTTGTATACACAATTTCACGACTCTATGAGTCTCCATTTACTTGTGCTAGGCACATTGCAAGCAGGGTTCTCCCTTCCATGGGTTCAAGGGTCTCTGAAACAGAATATAGCTAAGTGTTTTGTTAAATGGTGCACGTGAAACATCAAGGGAAGCCATTCGCCTGTTAAAGGAAAAAGGTGCTTTCTCGCCTTAAGAGGGAAAGGGTTGGTATCACCCTGTTTAGGAAACCCATCTGGATGATCGGGAACACCTGAAGTTCCAACAGGGGGGTTATGACCGGGTATTCTTTTCATCCTTTACCACTAAAAGTAGGGGAGTGGCTAAACATATCCAGAAAAACCTTCTATTCACATTATTAGAGCAGGAGAAAGATGAACATAAGGCACTGATACATGTGGAGGAATATGGCATCTTAAATGTCTATTGTTCCCTGGCACATCCCCTCAAATTTTTGATTAGTCCCTTCTCTAAGCTGAGTGCCTTACGAACATTATTATGGGGGGGGGGGGCGGAATTCAATTACCTTTTGGATCCTACAGTGGGCAGGATGTCTAGTGGGCCCCCAACTATTTCTTTGCAGGCCAAGCAGGTGACTGACTTGTGGGAGGAGTTGGGGCTGGTGGACATTTGGAGATCTCTTCACTCTATCACTGATCCTCAGTTTCCTGACCCACCTGCCACAATCAGTGAAGATTGGGGACAATATTTCATCCTCACTAACACTCAACACTGGAGCCCCCCAGGGATGCATACTCAGACCCCTACTGTACTCACTCTATACCCATGACTGCATTGCCAAATACCAGACTAACGCCATTTACAAGTTCACTGATGACGCCACCTTAGTCGGTTGTATCTCAGATGGCGACGAAACAGACTACAGAGGGGAGGTGGAAGACCTGGAAAAATGGTGCACTGAGAACAACCTAACTCTCAATGCTGGCAAAACCAAGGAACTCATTATTGACTTTCGGTGGGATGTTACTCATGTCCCGCTACACATTAACAGCACAAAGGCGGAAGGACTGGAGAGTGTCAAGCTCCTGGGAGTGGTCATCCACAACAAGCTTTCTTGGACTCTTCATGTGGACGCACTGGTTACAAAGGCCCAACAACGTCTCTTCTTCCTCAGGCAGCTGAGTAAATTTGGCATGATGGCGAATATGCTTGCCAACTTTTACAGATGCACCATCGAGAGCATTCTGCCTGGATGTATCACTACCTGGTATGGCAACTGTACCATTCAAGATCAGAGACAGTTACAGAGGGTGGTGAACTCGGCCCGGGCAATCACAAAGGCCAACCTCCCATCTGTAGAATCCATCCACCAGGCCCGCTGTCAAGGAAAGGCCGCCTGCATTCTCAAAGATCCATCCCACCCTGGCAATGTTTTTCTACAATCTTTACCATCAGGGAGAAGGTACAGAAGACTGAACACACGCACCAGCTGGTTTCGAATCAGTTTCTACCTGACTGTTGTTAGAATACTGAATGGACTCACAAAGTCATAGCATTTCGCATGTATCCGTGTTTTTGTTTTGTCGCTGTTTACCTATTATTTACTTATCTATGCTATTTAACTATTTGAACTGCCTATATTGCTTGAAGACAAAGCTTTTCACTGTGCCTTGGTACACGAGACAATAACTTCAATTCAATTCAATCCCTGCTCTGGGCTGACTGGGGTCAGGAACCCCCGCTCTGCTTCTGCTTTGATGACACCAGGAGTACCCCCTCCAGTCATACCATGCTGCCCCCACTGAAGCCGCTGCCTCGCCAGTGCCAGGAGACCTTCCTCTGGGCCCACTGCAACTAAAAGTCCTTCGCTCTGCTGCCAAGCCACATGAGGCCTCTGCCGCACTAAGAGTCCTGCTCCCGTCACAATTGCTGTTTTGCTGACGCCACCATTTTGAAGGACAAGCTTTGCCACCACTGACGCCACCTCCAATCGCTGGGAGCTGCCACTACTCTGCACACAACTCACTCTCGCTGATGTGCCAATGCTGCTGACTAACCCCACCAAAGAAAGGAAGAACAAAAGGAAAAAACAAAGATGAGAAGCAAGAAAAGAAAAAAGGCAGATGTGAACAACTGAGCCCCTGGCAATGGCCCATACAGAGCTTTGTTATTCTACCACCATTTTGATTCTACAGGGCAATTTAGCATGGTCAATCTACCTGACCTGCACATCTTTGGACTGTGGGAGGAAACCGGAGCACCCAGAGGGAAACCATGCAGACACAGGGAGAACATGTAAACTCCACATATTCACCAGAGGCTAGAATCAAACCCAGGTTCCTTTTATTGTGAGACAGCAATGCTATCACTAAGCTGCCACAGGAACAGAGTGAGCCAGTCCTTGTACATGTCAGTACTTATGCTCTAGAACAGGCAGGTGTTGAGGTTCTACTGTGAGATTTTCATTAGCTAGGAAAGAAGTTAAAATTGAAGTCATAATTTCTGAATTACTCCCAGTGCCACAAGCTAGCAGGAGTGGAAATGGTAAGAAGGGAGAAAAATGTGACTAGAGGATGGGCTTTCAAATTTTTTGAATAATGCAACCAGTTCTGGAACAGAAGGTACCAATTAAAGCCATATGTATTATAAATTCATGGGACTGAGCCCAGGTAACCTCATAGAAAGTGCGTTTGGGGTGAGTGTAAACCAAATTGATGGGAGCATGGGCAGCTGCATATACAGAAGAAGATGATGCATATAGGAGTGAGAAAGAGAGATAGTATTAAAGAAATAAGTAGTATTACAGCAGAACTGAGCAAACTAAGAAAGTCTATGAGGAATACAAAGACAAAGGCTCAAGTGCATTTTTGTAAATTCACTAAATGTGTTGAATAAGATCGATCAATTATAAACACAAATTGATCTATGGAAATATGATGTGGTGGCATTAAAGGAGACAATGCTTAAATATGATGAGGACCAGGTACTTAATATTCGGGGATATAAAATATTTAGAAAATTTAGACAAGTAAGAAAAGGGAGGTGGTTTGGCAGCATTGATTCGGAAGATATTATAGTGCTGGTAAAAAGAGGATGGCCTTGATCAGGGATAGAATTAATTTTTCAGAGGTGACAAACAGAGAGGGGATAATCATCCTACTGGAGATATTCTGTAGGCTTCTGAATCATCTGCAGGAACTCAGCTGTCTAAAGATATTGAATTCTTTATTTGGGCATTTAATGACCCAAATATCAATTTGGATAATGGTAGAGCAAAGGCCCAACAAGAAAGGAGACATTTCTGGAGCAGATGCTGGGAAATGAGATACTTGACTAAATGTTTATAAGGGAACAGCTGGTAAGAGTGATTACCTTATCTTCAAATTTAAAATAACACTGGAGCAGAGGAAGGAACGATCTCAAGTCGAACTTCTGATTTGGAAAGGAGCAAATTTCAGTGGGAAGAGATGATATCTAACCAGGGTAAAATAGAACAAAAGACTGAAAAAATAGAAGCAGTAAATGTAAAATGGGTAATCTCTAAAAAAGATATGTTTCAGATAGAAGATAAGTACATTCTAAGAAGATCAAAAGTCACAGAACTAAGGCCAGGACTTCTTGGATGAATTGGTCATGAATAATATAATAACATGATAAAAAAAAGTATATGAAAATGGCAGGTTTATTCATCAACTGAGAAATGTATTAAACAAAAAGTGTTAAATCTTACACCTTTTTGGCAAAGTGTCAATTTTGTTGAGGTTCCTTGAGGGTTGCTCCCTGTGAGGCTTGAGGGTTTATCCCATGCTTGCCTCATTAACCACCTACAGGCTCCAGTGGTGCCCCTCGTGTCTGATGCTAGCCTCACAGTCAACTTCTTGACACTGTCCAGACATCCTGGAATGAACTGCAATCTCACTCAACAACACCATCTTTAAAGGACATTGTACACTGTCAGTGCCGGGCTGCCCTGCATGGTTCATAACATTTAATAGAATCATAAAATCATAGAAGCCCTACAGTGTGGAAACAGGCCATTTGACCCTACAAGTCCACACCAACCCTATGAAGAGTGCTCCCACCCAGAGCCATTCCCCTACAAATGTACATTTACAAATGCAGCTAACCCACTCATCCCTGAACACTATGGGCAATTTTAGCATGGCCAAATCACCTAACCTGCATTCCTTTAATTTGGGGGAGGGAAGTGGAGCACCCAGAGGAAACCCATGCAGACACAGGGAGAATGTTCAAACTCCATACAAACAGTCACCCGATTCTGGAATTGAATCTGGGCCCCTGGTGGTATGAAGCAGCAGTGCTAACCACTGAACCACCTTGTCTCCAGCAGAGAAGCATTTGGAGGTTCTTGAGCATCAAACTGTACAGAGAAGGTCTGTCCTCTTCTCCCAGGAGTGCCAAAGGAGGCAGTGATACCAGATCTTGCCAGCCTGGTCTGAGGTTGGGTCAGTGTAGTCTCTGCCAACTGGACAAATGCGCTGTATGGAATCAATCAGGTAAGTGCCACACTCTCCCCTCTGATACCTCTACCTTTGCTAATGCAACCATCTCCCACCAAGGTGGATGCTCTGTCACTCTCCCTCACTTGCAGTCGCCAACACACACACACACACACACACACACACACACACACACACACACACACACACACACACACACACACACACACACACACACACACACACACACACACACACACACACACACACACACACACACACACACACACACACACACACACAGTCTGCATTCACCAGTTTCCCTCCACCTGTGCCAGAACTAACAACTATGCCAGCCACTTTCATCACTATTAATACCACTCTTAACATCTCTCTTAATACAACAGAAAACAGCCCGCAATAATACAGAAACAGAGACAGGATATGAGCTGTCCAACATTCGACTCCTCACCACTTTTGAGCAGAGGATTCTAAGCCTAACTGCCCCAAGTGGTCAACTGACCATGTCCAAATCCATGGACTGGTGCCAGAGGTTATTCTTAACTTATTGTGCAGGGAGCCCTCTGACCAAAGGCTGTCTCAAATTAAAGTAAAATACTGTAGTTCTGGAAATCTGATACAAATACAGAAAATGCTGGGGCAACTCATCTGGTCTGGCAGGATATATTGAGAGAGAAACAAAGTTCAATTTTCAAATCCAGTATGACTTCTTCAGGTTGGAAACATTAACAATTCCTCTCTATGCACATGCTGCCTGACCTGCTGAATTGCTCCCACATTTTCTGTGTTTGTTGAAGGTGGTCTTCCTTGACTGAGGAATGCTGACAACTAGCTTTGTGACTTTGTGTCTGCACTAAATACTGCGTACCCGGTAGCTGTGGCTGAGGGGGGCAAAGCACAAAAAAGCATCCAGATGGGTTCAAAATGAGTAAGTTGTAAGAGAACAAACAAACAGCTCTGAGTTGAAGCCTGATCCAACCCATAAGCTAAGTGCCTGTCCCTTCCAGTAACATGCCCATATAACAGCATTGCAATGACAGGTGCCAATGTGCAGCTTTAAGGTGAAAACATGTATTTGGATCGGAGTTATGCCATGGTGGGACCACATGCACCTTGATGACAAGGTCCATGGACATGGGCTGCTCATAGCCACTCCTACTGAGCAAGCCCTGAGATGCTGGTACTGACAGGCAGGCACCACTGATGGGAGTTTGGGGTCAGGTTTGGAAGAGCAGGGACTGGAACACATGGGATGGATGGTAGGGACTTTCTGTATTGGGCACAAAATGCTTGAAAATGAGTAACTCTTCTTAGCCTGTAAAGGATTGTCAGGCCACATGGTGATATGATACCTTGGAGATAGGTAGGCAATGGATGCGTCATCACCCCAATAGTGCCTGATTCTATGGCCTCCAGCTCACCAGTCAGTATGCTTTGGGGTGAGGCTATAAAATGACAGCCTTTGAAGTGGGTTACCTGATTGAGCTAAAAAGAACCATTTATAAAAAGGTGTACTCTATTAAAAATAATTCAAGAGGAGGTTTGCACTTTCCTTATGGTTCCTTGATAGATTTGTATTTCTCAGCCTTTGATATGGAAAATATATAAAAATGTAATGAGTTAAGGTCAAGAACTCACCAGCGGGGAGTTCTCAGTTTGAACTGTCGCTTCCTATAACTAGAGTATTTTGATGTAGGGACATTTTAGTATCTTACTTTATCAGCAGCAGAGTTTGTGTTCCAAAGCAGTTGTTTAGATATATCAAAGGTCTCCCTCCAAGGCCAAAGTATATGGAAAATATTGCAAACAGAATTTTTTGCTCATCTGGCTATTGAATCACTTGGGCAGTTTCAGGATGGATGTGCAGATGGTCCAACCGTACACGCCTAACCAAGCTCTTGCATTGGGTGGCACAGTGGCTAGTACTGCTGCCGCACAGCGCCAGAGACCCGGGTTCAATTCCTGCCTCAGGCAACTGTCTGTGTGGAGTTTGCACATTCTCCCTGCGTGGGTTTCCTCCGGGTGCTCTGGTTTCCTCCCACAGGCCAAAGATGTGCAGGTTAGGTGAATTGGCCATGCTAAATTGCTGTAGTGTTAGGTGAAGGGGTAAATGTAGGGGAATGGGTCTGGGTGGGTTGCTCTTCGGAGCGTCAGTGTGGGCTTGTTGGGCCGAAGGGTCTGTTTCCACACTGTAAGTAATCTAATCTAATCATCCTGCAACCATCTGTGTCCAAGAGGTGCTGGAACAGGAAAATCTGCCATATTGCTAATAACCATTCTGAGCTTTGCAATTTTGATTCTTTCCACTCTTGATGTATAAAGGAATATTGCTGTCTGAATCTATTTTCATGTTGGATGCTTCTACAATGTAGCAAGTAAAATAAACCATCAATCTTTAATGGTTTTACAGCATCCATGACTAGGGCTTTTGGTTTAGTAAAACACATTTTGTTTCTCACTTGCTAGGCATTGAAGTAAAAACAACAGAAGCAGAAACCAGTACTTACGTTTAGACAGTGGACCCATCTACCCTACTTTATTGTTTTCAGAAACATATAATTATAAAGCTTCTTGTCTTTTTGATTTTCTGCATCTTTTAAAATTTAAGTTATGGGATCACCTAATTGTTACTTCCTGACATAAGCATGCCTCCTCTTCTACTCTCTTTCACCTTAATAGAAACCTTAGCTTGGATCTTCTCATGCGTCAGATTTCTTAAATGACAAAAATGGTGCTGGAAGAAAAATCAACATTGCCATAAACAGTGCTGTCTCTTGGTTACTGAGAAATAATAATTCCACTCATGTAGAGAGTCATTTTCAGTGAGTCAGCAACACACCTCCACATTTTATTTTAGTCTGTTCAATTCCATACTGCTGAGCAAGCACTTCAGTTCTCATATTTTAATCATTGCTGTCTGCAGTTCAAATAGAATTGCTGTTATCAGCAGGTGGCTGTGTGGCAGAGCCAGAGATTTTGCAATTTTTATGCATGCCTTAGGCAGTGAGCAGCTATTTTATTATGGTACTGTCTTAAAATAGAAACTTTTTTTTTCTTTGTCTGGCATTTTCATCTCTATATAGCTATAGAAACAAAACTATGTGCTAGTGCCAGGAGTGGAAGTAAGCTTTTCAAGATTAAAATCTTGCTTTACATTTCTGAGGTTAGCATGGTGAGTGAATAGTACCTAAATTGCATGAGGTATTTTGGTACATGAACTACCAGGCATGTACTTGCCTGACTTTTGAATCCAGAAAACCACATGACAGTAGAAGGTTGACCAAAACTGTTCTTATTCTCAATCTCCCATCACCTTGTCAATGAGCCATTTGTCGAGTTAAGGGGGTGAAATAGTTACTTGGTAGTACAGAACACTTTGAATTTAAATACCACTGAAAAAGACACATTATGTAGAAGCTTTTCCATTTGGTACCCATTTGGATATTGTGCACAAATAGCAATTCAATGGGAAAACCAATGCTGCATGAGAGGAGAGTGCAGGTTGGATGGCAAATGAACTCTAATTAGCAGAGGTACTGCATGGAGAACACATGCATTAATGCTGATTGACATTTAACTGACAGGCTTTGTTTAAATTTCAAACAATGTGGGTTGACTGATTAGTCAGGACATTATTCTGAACAATATATCAGCAAAAGTCTGACACCTATTTTGTTGAGTTTAAACAGGAGCAGGGCATGTACATGCTTTTTCTGTATGCAAAGAGCTGGACACTGTATTTTAATATATGTAGTTACTGATAAATTCAAATGTGATACATTATGAGCCTGACTGACTATTTTAAATTGCTTGTTAGTATAACTCATTGCACACTTAAGATTATTCAGCAAATGCTGTCCAATTGTAGAATCTCAGCTAATATTAGCATGTGTTGGCTGGTTGGATACAGTCAGTGCCTTGCTTGTTGTAGACATCTAAAGTGATATGTTGTTTAATAGAACCTTCCAGGCTTCAGGATTGTGACCTACATATGTCACACCACACTGGCACTGAAATTCATATACCACATTTACTCAGTTGTGTGTTAGGCATAATGTCGAGTCATCAAGTCATAGGGTTTTACAGCATGGAAAGAGGCTTTTCAAGCCATCGTGTCTGCACTGTTCAGTAAACACCTATCTAATCTAGTCCCACTTAGCAGCCCTTGGTTCATAGACTTAAATGTTATGATACTTGAGCTGATAATCTGAATACTAGTTAAATGTTGTAATGCTTCCTGCCTCTATTAACCTTTCAGGCAGTGAGTTGCAGATACCCAGCAACCACTGGGTGAAAATGTTTTTCCTCAAATTCTCTCTAAATCTCCTGCTCATTATCTTAAATCTATGCCCCTTGGTTATTGATCCCTTGACAGAAGGAAAATGTTTTCTTCCTATCTACCCTATCTTTGCCCCTAAAATTTATACTCCCCATTCAGGTCTCTGGGATCAGTGCTGGGACCCCTGTTGTTTATAATATATACAACTGACTTGGAGGAGAATATAGATGGCCGGATTAGTAAGTTTATAGACAACACAGACTGGGGAAGCTGTGGATAATGAAGAACATTGCCAAAGGATACGACAGGTGTAGATAGGCTAGAATCTTGGGTGGAGAAATGGCAGATGGAGTTTGCGAGGTGCCAGGGGACTGGAGGATTGCTCATGTTGTCCCCCTGTACAAGAAGGGTAATAGGGATATTCCGGGTAATTACAGACCAGTGAGCCTGACGTCAGTGGTGGGAAAGGTACTGAAGGATAGGATCTATTTATACTTAGAAAAGAATGGGCTTATCAATGTTAGGCAACATGGTTTTGTGCAGGGGAGATTGTGCCTTACCAACTTAATAGCGTTCTTTAAGGAAGTGACCAAGTTGATAGATGAAGGAAGGGCTGTAGATATCATATACATGGACTTTAGTAAGGCGTTTGATAAGGTTCCCATTGTAAACTAATAGAGAAAGTGAAGTCACATGGTGTGCAGGGTATTCTAGCTAGCTAGGTACAGAACTGGTTGAGCAACAGGAGACAGAGTAGTAGTTGAAGGGAGTTTCTCAAAATGGAGAAAGGTGACCAGTAATATTTGACCAGGATCAGTGCTGGGGCCATTGTTGTTTGTGATGTACATAAATGAACTGGAAGAGGGTACTGTTGGTATGATCAGCAAGTTTGCAGATGACACAAAGATTGGTGGAGTAGCAGAAAGCATAAGGGATTGTCAAAGAATACAGGAGAATATAGATATGCTGGACAGTTGGGCGGACAAGTGGCAGATGGAGTTCAATCCAGGCAAATGTGAGGTGATACATTTTGGGAAGTCTAATTCTAGAGCGAATTATACAGTGAACGGAAAAACCTTGGGAAAAGTTGATGAGCAGAGAGATCTGGGAGTGCAGGTCCGTTGTACCCTGAAGGTTGCTGCACAGGTGGATAGAGTGGTCAAGAAGGCATATGGTAGGCTTGCCTTAGAGTCATAGAGATGTACAGCATGGAAACAGACCCTTTGGTCCAACTCGTCCATGCTGACCAGATATCCCAACCCAATCTAGTCCCACCTGCCAGCACCTGGACCATATCCCTCCAAACCCTTCCTATTCATATACCCATCCAGATGCCCGTTGCAATTGTACCAGCCTCCACCACTTCCTCTGGCATCTCATTCCATACACGTACCACCCTCTGAGTGAAAAAGTTGCCTCTTAGGTCTCTTTTATATCTTTCCCCCTCACCCTAAACCTATGCCTTCTAGTTCTGGACTCCCTCACTCCAGGGAAAATTCTTTGTCTATTTATCCTATCCATGCCTCTCATGATTTTATAAACCTCTATAAGGTCACCTCTCAGCCTCCGACGCTCCAAGGAAAACAGCCCTAGACTATTCAACCTCTCGCTATAGCTCAAATCCTCCAACCCTGGCAAAGTTCTTGTAAATCTTTTCTGAACCCTTTCAAGTTTCACAACATCTTTCTGATAGGAAGGAGACCAGAACTGCGTAGAATATTCCAACAGTGGCCTAACCAATGTCCTATACAGCCGCAACATGACCTGGGTAAAAACAATGGCAGATGCTGGAAACCAGATTCTGGATTAGAGTGGTGCTGGAAAAACACAGCAGTTCAGGCAGCATCCGAGGAGCAGGAAAATCGATGTTTCAGGAAAAACCCTTCATCAGGAATAGAGGCAGATTGCCTGCAGGGTGGAGAGATAAATGAGAGGAGGGTGGAGGTGGGGAGAAAGTAGCATAGAGTACAATAGGTGAATGGGGGTGGGGATGAAGGTGATAGGTCAGAAAGGAGGGTGCAGTGGAGAGGTGGAAAGGAAGATAGGCAGGTCGGACAAGTCATGAGGACAGTACTGAGCTGGAAGTTTGGAACTGGGGTGAGGTGGGGGAAGGCGAAATGAGGAAACTGATGAAGTCCACACTGATGCCCTGGGGTTGAAGTGTTCCGAGGCAGAAGATGAGGCGTTTTTCCTCCAGGCGTCGGGTGGTGAGGGAGCGGCAGTGAAGGAGGCCCAGGACCTCCGTGTCCTCAGCTGAGTGGGAGGGGGAGTTGAAATGTTGGGCCACAGGGCGGTGTGGTTGATTGGTCCGGGTGTCCCAGAGATGTTCCCTAAAGCGTTCTGCTAGGAGGCGTCCAGTCTCCCCAATGTAGAGGACACTGCATCGGAGCAACAAATACAATAAATGATATTGGTGGATGTGCAGGTAAAACCTTGATGGATGTGGAAGGCTCCTTTGGGGCCCTGGATGGAGGTGAGGGAGGAGGTGTGGGCGCAGGTTTTGCAATTCCTGTGGTGGCAGGGGAAAGTGCCAGGACAGGAGGGTGGGTTGTTGGGGGGTGTGGACCTGACCAGGTAGTCACAGAGGGAATGGTCTTTGTGGAAGGCAGAAAGGGGTGGGAAGGGAAATATATCCTTGGTGGTGGGGTCCGTTTGGAGGTGGCGGAAATGTCATCGAATGATTTGGTTTATGCGAAGGTTGGTCGGGTGGAAGGTGAGCACCGGGGGCTCTGTCCTTGTTACAGTTGGAGGGGTGGGGTCTGAGGGCGGAGGTATGGGATGTGGACGAGATGCATTGGAGGGCATCTTTAACCACGTGGGAAGACCTCCCAACTCCTGTACTCAATACTCTGACCAATAAATGAAAGCATACCAAATGCCTTCTTCACTATCTAATCTACCTGTGACTCCACTTTCCAGGAGCTATAAACCTGCACTCCAAGGTCTCTTTGTTCAGCAACACTCCCGAGGACCTTACCATGAAGTGGATAAGTCCTGCTAAGATTTGCTTTCCCAAAATGCAGCACCTCACATTTATCTAGATTAAACTCCATCTGCCATTTCTCAGCCCATTGGCCCATCTGATCAAGATCCCATTGCAATCTAAGGTGACCTTCTTCGCTGTCTACTACACCTCCAATTTTGGTGCCATCAGCAAACTTACTTACTATACCTCTTATGCTCATATACAAATCATTTATATAAATGACAAAAAGTAGTGGACCCAGCACCAATCCTTGTGCCACTCCAACTGGTCACAGGCCTCCAGTCTGAAAAACAACCCTCCACCACCATGCTCTGTCTTCTACCTTTGAGCCAGTTCTGTATCCAAATGGATAGTTCTCCCTGTATTCCATGAGATCTAACCTTGCTAATCAGTCTCCCATGGGGAACCTTGTCAAACGCCTTACTGAAGTACATATAGATCACATCTACTGCTCTGCCCTCATCAATCCTCTTTGTTACTTCTTCAAAAAACTCAATCAAGTTTGTGAGATATGATTTCCCACGCATAAAGCCATGTTGACTATACCTAATCAGTCCTTGCCTTTCCAAATACATGTACATCCTGTCCCTCAGGATTCCCTCCAACAACTTGCCCACCATCTCCCTGGTCTATCATTCCCTGGCTTGTCCTTACCACATTTTGTAAATAGTGGCACCACATTAGCCAACCTCCAGTCTTCCGGCATCTCACCTGTGACTATTGATGATCCAAATACCTCAGCAAGAGGCCCAGCAATCACTTCCCTGGCTTCCCATACAGTTTTAGGATACACCTGATCAGGTCCTGGGGATTTATCCACGTTTATGCGTTTCAAGACACCTCTGTAATATGGACATTTTTCAAGATGTCACCATCTATTTCCCTATCTTCCATGTCTTTTCCACAGTAAATACTGATGCAAAATACTCACTTAGTATCTGCCCCATCTCTGCGGCACCACAGAAATGCCACCTTGCTGATCTTTGAGGGGCCTTATTCTCTCCCAAGTTACCCTTTTGTTCTTAATTTATTTGTAAAAACCCTTAGAATTCTCCCTAACTCTATTTGCCAAAGCTATCTCATGTCCCCTTTTTGCCCTCTTGATTTCTCTGTTAAGTATACTCCTACTGCCTTCATACTCTAAGGATTCATTCGATCTTTCCTGTCTATACTTGACATATGCTTCCTTCTTTTTCTTAACCAAAACCTCTATTTCTTTAGTCATCCAGCATTCTCTATACCTACCAGCCTTTCCTTTCACCTTGACAGGCATATACTTTCTCTGGACTCTCGTTATCTCATTTCTGAAGGCTTCCCATTTTCCAGCCATCCCTTTACCTGTGAACTTCTACCCCCAATCAATCTTTAAAAGTTCTTGCCTAATACTGTCAAAATTAGCCTTCCTCCAATTTAGAACTTCAACTTTTAGATCTGGTCTATCTTTTACTATCACTAATTTAAAACTAATAGAATTATGGTCGCTGGCCCCAAAGTGATCCCCCACTCACACCTCAGTCACCAGCCCTGCATTACTTCCCAAGAGTAGGTCAAGTTTTGCACCTTCTCTAGTAGGTACATCCACATACTGAATCAGAAAATGTCCTTGTACACACTGAACAAATCCCTCTCCATCTAAACGTTTAACACTATGGCAGTCCCAGTCTATGTTTGGAAAATTAAAATCCCCTACCATAACCACCCTATTACTCTTACAGATAACTGAGATCTCCTTACAAATCTGTTTCACAATTTCCCTCTGACTGTTAGGCGGTCTATAATACAATCCCAACAAGGTGATCATCCCTTTCTTATTTCTCAGTTCCACCCAAATAACTTCCCTGGATATATTTGGGGGAATATCCTCCCTCACTACAGCAGTAATCCTATCCCTTATCAAAAACACCACTCTGCCTCCTCTCTTGCCTCCCTTTCTGTCCTTCCGCTAGCATTTCTATCCTGGAACATTAAGCTGCCAGTCCTGTCCATCCCTGAGCCACACTTCTGTAATTGTTATGATTTCGCAGTCCCATGTTCCTAACCATGCCCTGAGTTCATCTGCCTTCTCTGTTAGGTCTCTTGCATTGAAATAAATGCAGTTTAATTTATCAGTCCTACCTTGTTCTCTGCTTTGTCCCTGCCTGCCATGACTGTTTGACTTGCCTTTGTTCTCAACTGTACCAGTCTCAGACTGAAATCTTTCCTCATTATCTCCCTCGGTCCCATTCCCCCCCTTTACTAGTTTAAATCCTCCCGAGTAGCTCTCACCAATCTCCCTGCCAGTATATTAGTCCCCTTCCAACTTAGGTACAATCCGTCCTTCCGCTACAGGTTACTTCTACCACAAACGAGATTCCAATGATCCAAAAATGTGAATCCTTCTCCCATACACCAGCTCCTCAGCCATGCATTCATCTGTTCTATCCTCCTATTTCTGTCATCACTAGCTTGTAGCACCGAGAGTAATCCAGATATTACTACTCTCGAGGACCTCCTTTTCAAATTCCTGCCTAACTCTCTAATCTCCCTTCAGAATCTCAACCTTTTCCCTTCCTGTGTCATTGGTTCCAATGTGTACTACGACATCCTGCTGGTTCCTCTCCCGCTTGAGAATATTCTGCACCCTCTCTGAGACATCCTTGATCCTGGCACCAGGGAAACAACTAACCATTATGAATTTTCGCTGCTGGCCACAGAAATGTCTGTCCGTACCTCAGACTAACGAGTCCCTAACACAATCGTTCACTTGGAACCCGACGTACCTGTCATTACATTAGAGCCAGTCTTAATACCAGAAACTACAACCCCCTGAGAATCCATCACCCCCTACATTTTCCAAAACAGCATACTTGTTTGAAATGGGGACAGCCACAGAAGACTCCTGCACTACCTGCCTACCTCTCTTACCTTTCCTGGAGTTAACCTATCTATGTGACTGTATCTGAGACTTTCCCCCTTCCTATAACTGCCATCCAGCACATCTCCTTGCTCTTGTAAATTCCACATTGCCTCGAAGTGCCTCTCCAACTGATCCATTTGATCTGACAGGATTCGCAACCAACAGCATTTATTGCAGATATAATCCTCAGTAACCAATAAACTCTCCCTAAACTCCCACATCCAACAAGAAGAGCATATCATTCTACAAAGGGCCATTTTTGCTTCTTTCAATCTACAGACCCAGCAAATAGCACTATCTTATTCCTCTACAAAACACTGCCCCAATTTAAATTAAAACTTATGGCTTATATTTTAAGTTTAATCAAGAGACATAGCTCAATAAAACATATAATCAAGAAAGACCTCACTCTACTCACTACCACAGACTTATTTTAAGGCTGCACTTAAAATCCACAATCTGCTTCTGTGCTGTGACCTTTCTCAAACAGGTCCCTCCAAGATAAGTTGTGAATTTTACTGTTTATTAATTTCCCCAAACGCACTCCTCGATGTCCAGCAATACATGAATTCAACAGCAAAGGCAGTAACTGCTCACTCTGTCAGTTAGCGATTTGGGTTTCTTTCTCTGTCTCTCTCCTGCACTGACCTCACCATGTGCTTCCTTTGTCTGTTCTTCCCCCTTTTAAATCTGCTGTTGTTTTGACTTTTTTTCTCCAAAGTTCCAAAACAATGCAACAGCATATAAAACAGTAATTCCTGGAATTCAAGGAAATCACCTCCAACATCTAAAACACCTCAAAAAAGGAGCCAGAAATTTTTCCCATCCTCCATCTTGGATTATCCAGAATTCTTGTTTCATCGCGGTATCGAGTATAAGAGCTGGTAGGTCATGTTAAAATTGTACACAAAGTTGGTTCGGCCACATTTAGAATACTGTGTACAGTTCTGGTCGCCAAATTACCAAAAGGATGTGGACGCTTTGTAGAGGGTGCAGAGAAGGTTTACGAGGATGTTGCCTGGTATGGAAGGTACTAGCTTTGAAGAGAGGTTGAATAGGTTAGATTTGTTTTCATTGGAAAAAAGGAGATTGAGGGGGGACCTGACTGAGGTCTACAAAATCACGAAGGGTATAGACAGGGTAGATAGAGATCAGCTTTTTCCCAGGGCGAAGGATTCAATAACGAGAGGTCACACTTTCAAGGTGAGAGGTGAAAAGTTTAAGGGGGAAACACACGGCAAGTACTTTACACAGAGGGTGGTAGGTGTCTGGAACGCATTTCAAGCAGAGGTAGTAGAAGCAGGCACGGTAGAATCATTTAAGATGCATCTGGACAGATGCATAAGTAGGTGGGGAGCAGAGGGATACAGATGCTTAGGAATTGGGCGAGAGGTTTAGACAATAGATTTGGATTGGCTCAAGCATGGAGGACCAAAGGGTCTGTTCCTGGGCTGTAAATTTTCTTTGTTCTTTGTTCTCTTTGAGTTGAATCCAGACAAATGCAAGGTGATGCATTTTGGGAGATCTAATGTTGGAGGAACGTATACAATAAATGGCAGAACCTGTCACAGCATCAAAATACAAAGGGATCTATACAGGTTCACAGTTCCCTAAAAGTGGCATTGGGTGAATACGGTAGTCAAGAAGGCGTTCTTCAGTTGGGGTATGGATTATAAAAATTGGTAAGTCAATTTGTAGCTGTATAGAACCTTATTGAGGCCACATTCAGAATATTGTGTACAGTTCTGGTCGCCACACTACCAGAAGGATGTGGAGGCTTTGGAGAGGGTACAGAAATGGTTGACCAGGATGTTATCTAGTTTGAAGGGTATTATTTATGAGGAGAGATTGGACAAACTTGGTTTGTTTTCACTTACATGTCAAATGATGCAGTGCAACCTAATAGAAGTTTACAAAATTATGAGATGCATGCATAGACTGGTTAGTCAGAGTCTTTTTCCCAGAGTAGAAATGCCAATTACTAGAGGACATAAGTTTAAGGTAAAGAGGGTAAGTTTAAAGGAGGTGTGGGAAGCAGGTTTTTTTTTTACAGTGGATGATAAGTGCCTGGAATGCGTTGCCAGAGGTAGTGGTCTTGGCAGATTCCATACCAACATTTAAGAGGCATCTTGACAGACACATGAATAGACAGGAAATAGAGGGAGATGGGCAGCATAGTGGCACAAGATTTTCAGTTTAGAAAGGCATCATTAGTGGGCCGATGTGCCTGTTCCTGTGCTGTACTGTTTTTTGTTCTTTCATTACCAGGTTTACCTCTACCATCCTTCCCGTAAAGTGGAAACACTTTGGGTCCTCTGGAACCATCCTTGTGACCAGAGAGAGATTAAAACATTTGGGACCGGGCCCCTGAAATTTCTTCCCTCATCTCCCACAGCAGCCTGGGATATTGTGTATCCGGACCTGGGCATTTGTCCACTTTTAAATCCCCCAAAACCTTCAATACCTCCTAGCTTCTTATATCAATCAGCTCAAAAACTTCACAGTCCATCTTGTTGAATTCTGTATTTGCATGTTCCTTCTCCTGAGTAAAGGGAGATGTGAAGCCCTCTTTTAACACTCTACTAATGTCCTCTGGCTTCACACACAGATTGCCTCCTTGGTCCCTTAAAGGCCCTATTTTTGCACTGGTTATTCTCTTCCTCTTGATATAGAATAACTTGTGATTTTCCCGAATCTTGCCCGCCAGCAATTTTACATGCCCCTTCTTTGCTCTCCGAATTGCTTTCATGCACTTTCTGTATTTTCTAGTGCCCCCAGTAATTGTTCCGCCATGCCTGTTATACATTTTTCTTTTTATACAGTCCTGAACATTCCCAGACATCCAGAGTTTTTTGGGCTGGTAGCTCCTAAATTTTCTCCTAACGGGAGCATGTTGGGCCTGTAATAATGCAACACCTTCTCCCCTGTCCTACCTGAAGATCCTATATCCCAAATGTTATGTTGCCAGTCTTGTCCCTCACTTACTATGACTCTCTGTGTTAGAAATAACATTGCAGTTCCATGTGTCAGTCCATGGCCTTAACTCATCTATTTTATCTCTAATACTCCTGGCATTAAACTCAGGCCATTCAGCCTCACCTTACTCCCTTGAGACACAACATGGCTAAACTCACTCTGCCCTGGTTCTTTCTCCAAGTTATACAGTGACATGATTGAACTAACCCACCGTGTCCCCTGCCCCTGCTGAACTAGCTTAAAGTCCTCTCAACAGGACTAGCAAACCCTGTCTAATGTCAGGGCCTCAGCAATCTCCTTTCTTGCTTCCCTCAGCAACCTGGGATACATCCCATCTGTGCCTCAGGACTTATCCAATTTTAAACCCATGAGAATCACAAATTCTCCTCCCACTATCTTGATACTACGGATTTCAGAAGTGTATTTTGTCCTTTTTTTTTAATGAAGTGAGGTTAAGACAGAGGTACCGAGCAATCTATTCCAAGCCAATAAATTAAATAGCTTGTGAGGCCTTGGGGTATTTTAAAAGTTGGAATAATAGAATCAGCATGAATGAGTGGGTTTAAGCTCCCACAGAACCAGAGTTTTAATTTTAATTTTCAGGATTTGCTGGGTTCTTGAAGCTGGATATGGAAGCTGTTATTTCTCTCTCTGTTACATCTAAAAGCTTGGGTCCATTTCCTGCCGCTAGAATTATATTTACAGGAACATGTTGGCCCTGCACTTTCACTAGTTTGTTTTTGAAAACCTCCCAGTGTCATTCATTGTCATCCATCACCAGATTTGACTGGATCACATCAAACACTGGATCACATTGTCCTCTGTTAAAACCAGTGCAGACTTCAGGATCACCCTGCACAGCAATGACATACCTGACTTACTTTTTAAGCTGTCAATCATCTACTTATGCTCCTCTCCTCTGCTCTCTCCACTCTATCGTACAGAAAGCACAGGGAACTCAGACTTATCACTAATAGCGAGACTACTTATTCAGTTGCTTTTATCTCTTTTGCCCAGTTGGTAATCAAAGGAAACATCTCACCAGACTATCCCATGCTGTGACCCAAAGCCTAAACCTAAATGCTATTCTCTAGTTTCCCTTTTACCCTATGCCATGCCCTTTCCTAAATACTCAGCACAATACACATCACCTTGAACATTACGATTTTTAGGGATTACCCTTTTAGGACAGAGATGACAGAACTATTTTTAATTCAAAGGGTTATGTGACTCAGAATGGGGTGGATCTGAGATCATTGATTTTTTTTTAAGGTAGAGGTAGGTAGATTCTTGTTAGGCAAGGAATCAAATATTAGTGGGGACGGATGAGAATGTGGAATTTGGAACACAACAGATCAGCAACAGTGAAGTAGATGTGAAGGGCCAAATAGCCTGCTTCTGCTCCTAATTCATGTATTCATTGTGTACTACACTATTCAAAATTTTGAATTGGAGAGCGGTGCTCAGTTGTAAGAAGAGAACTATCACAGAAAGGATAGATGTGTTGATAAGCAGGAGAATGAAGATGATCAAAAATGTAGCCCAGGAAATGCCATGGATCTCCTGATATTGGGCACACTTCCACCCCATGCTTCCAGCCCAACTAAGAGTTGGTGAAATTTGATTCATTCTTTCCTGTAGGTTGCAGTGACTGTTCATTTCTTCCTCAAACCTGTCTTGGATGATTGCTTGTGAAGTGTCTTGTTAGTGGCTCAACTCATCTAATTAATATCCAACCGCTCATCATATCAAACTTGCCAAACAAGCCCAACCTTGGTAAAACTGACAAGGAAACCAGATTGAGTACTTTGTGGATTCAGCTAATTGCTTGCTCTGAATGACTTCTGTTTTGGAAAGTGGGCACCAAAATCTCACAGCACACACTCCATGGGCACCAGCTCGATGCACATCCTACAGCCACAGATATTGACATCTGATATGGACCAGCCTCTAAGAACTTCCATGTCACATCTCCAATCTTGACTTACAGGATGGTTCTGCATTTCAATGCTGCACTTCGGACTGAAGCTTTCACTGTCATGCTGCAGCAAGGTCATCATTCTTTCGGGTCATGTACCTTGATCATAGACTGGACCAGATGATCTCTGGGCAATCACTTGCTGATGTATTGTACAGTCACTTTGAACCTAGATGCTCACAGTAACCCTGTCTTGCATAATCTTTTTGCCCCTTCTCTGCCCCCCCCCCCCCCGACATAGATACCAGGTTTATTTTACTGCTGTCTTGCCTAGCCGTTCAGTGCAGGCACAGAGCCAGGAACTTCTCATGGTTGTCAGCAGGCTTCAGTCACATTACGAGGGGTGTCCTTCATTTCAGAGGTTCTGGGCACATTAAGTCAAGGGAAGCCTCTGAAACAAGTCCACAGTCTGCTCGGCTGGTTGGAGTCAGGATGCTTTCTTCATAACGGGTAAGGAGCTGAATGTCAGACTGTCCACCAACCGTATTGCGTCTTTCTGCTTTACTGTGAGCTGTTTACTTCCTGGAATGAGAATAAGGCAGGGTATTACGGGAGTTGATAGAAGGTGGTAAAGCTATTCTTGTTAGTTCAGGTAAAGAGGGTCCTGAGCAAGTGAGTAGGCAGTGCAAAGATCATGCAGAGTTATTCAGGTAAGTGGTTAGGGTGAGTGACAATGAGTGAGAGAAGATGTTTCATGTGATAGTGTAAGTGGTAGAGCATGAGCCTTGGTGGGAGGATGGTACAGTTGCAGAGACCAAGTAAATGTCAGCTATCAGAGAGATGATGGTGGCTCTCATCCTACTGGAGGAGTGGAGATACCTTGTTCATATTATTGCTGTCTTGCTGTGTCATTTAGCACAGACACAAAACCAGGAAACTTGCCACAGTGGTCAGCATATCTGAATCCAGTCAAGGCGGATTGCCTTCGCTCAGTGGATCCTGGCAGAGTAAATCAAATGCAGCCTACGACACATTCAGGTCCTGCTTGGGACCATCAGAGTCAGGACCTCTGCTCATAACGGATGAAGACACCATCCATCTTGACTCTTCCAGCCCCATTGTTGGCTGGTTTTCCCATGGTATGAGAGTCAGGCAGGTATTACAGAAGATATGGGCAGCATAGCTATTACTAGGTTTGTGTGTGTGTGTGTGTGTGTGTGTGTGTGTGTGGGGGGGGGGGGGGGGGGGGAGGAAGTGTCCTGATTGAGTGAGTTCAGCATCACAGATGGCATGTGGGGTTAGTGGTGTTGTTTGGGGTAGATTAAGGTGATTGGGAAGATGTCACAGGCATAAGTGAGAGAAGTAGAGAATGAGCCTTGGTGGGAGGCAGGTACTTTAGCAGAGATAGAGTGACTCTAAGGTAATGGAGAGAAAGGTGGCAGTTATACTGGTGGAGTGGAGAAAAACATTGACATCAGATGCCTGAGACTGCTTCAGTCTGGTGGGTATGTCAGACCAGAGTGTGGTGTTGTGGCCTTTACAGCTGGTCCTGGGAAAAGAGGAAATCCTGCCTATGTTCCACCCCAGCCAGCAGGATCTTCAGATTCATGCACACAAAGTGAGAACAAGGATTTCTGCTGTCTGCCCTACCTGGAGCAAATGTCATTAAATCGGGCAGGGTAGCGCCAGACTAAGGATGCTTGTCCTGGTGCATGTTGGCTTTTCAAATATGGTGCCAGTCAATTCACAAATCTCCAATGAGTGGCGAGTTGTTCTGTTGTTCTGGGAGTGGTGTGTCATAAGATGGAGTGGCAATTGGGCCTGATTCTCACTGCAAGGTCACAAATGGCAATTAAAGCAGCTAGTTTGGTATGATAATGGCAAGAATCACCCCACCAAATTCAACACAACTTGCATTTAGCCAAAAAAAATGGCAAAATTCAGCCACATGTGACAAAACCTCCAGGAATAGGAGGAAGGAAAAGAGAGATTGATGTTGAGGGTATGGAAGGACGATCTTTCTGACAGAGTTGACAACATTAGATTTCAGTCTGTTTGAAAAGTAGGTGAGGTAGCTAGGTATGTGGTGACATTGTAAAGAAAGTACCAAAAATAGGCTGATTTTGGAACAATGCAATCAAACAGGCAGAAAAATGCTTGGAAAGGCAGGAATCCACAGATATTCTGCCGTTAACTGGTTGCCCAGATGGAGAGACATTGCTTTGTTTAAGAGTCATAGACTCATAAAGCATGGAAACAGACCCTTCGGTCCAACAAGCCCATGGTGACCTGAAGTGAAATAAGACGACCCTCGAACTAGGACTGCAATATGCACACAATATGTTGATGGGATCACACAAAGATATAATGTACTGAATGGACTAAGTGACTCATAGATTACCCCATATGTTTACTTTACTGCAGTTTAACAATTGAAATGAAGCTATACCTCATGCACTGTTATAGGAGACTAACTTTTAGTGAGATTGAGGTATTATTGTTGCAGAGGTCACTGGTACCAATTACAAACCAGAAGGGGAGTCCATTGTTACATCTGAGGTTCTGCTATCATGCAAATAAATAAAAGTAACTTTGTGCAAAATCTTAAGAAATAGCTAAAAACAAAATCGTGGAAAACACAAAAGAATTAACACTTTCTTCCCAGCAGCATTATGGATGCACTTTCACAAGATGGACTTCAGTGGTTCAAGATGACAGCTCATCCACAGCTTCTCAAGGGCAAATAGGAATGGATAACAAATGATAGAAGCTTGGAAAAGAATTGTATTTGTGGAGGCAGCGTTCATGGTCCCAATATCGATAACATGGGTTCCATGGGTTGGTTCGCCAAGCTCCAGAGCAAGAGAGTTTCAAACATGACACTTGAAAATCTAGGGATCCCTGCACTTTGTGGAGATTTAGTTCTACAGCATGTATTTGTTATTTACTGGAATCCAGACCTGGTCATCAGTCTGACTGACAGATTTGACTTTCAAAATAAAAACCAAAAGAACTGTGTATGCTGTAAATCAGAAATAAAAACAGAAATTTCAGTAAAAGCTCAGCAGGTCTGGCAGCATTTGCAGAGAGAAATCAGTGTTACATTTCCAGTTTAGTGACCCCTCCTCAAAATTGGTTTGATTTTCAGTTGGGTAAGGAGCATGGCAAAGCAATCCAGGTAGGGAGCCTGCAGGTGCTGCTGGGCTGAGATTAATATTTCCTGAAAACTGCACAGCAGAGCAACAATCTGAAAGTCACCAAGCACAAGTTTTTCCCTTTAAAATACTAGCCAATTAAATAGCGTGCACAACGCCAGTAGGGAATTGGTTTAGCTCAGGTGGCTGGATTATTGGTCTATGGAGTAATGTGATACCCAACATCGTGGGTTCAATTCCCATCACCAGTTTGAGGTTACCATGCAGGATTCTCCTTCTTAACCTCTTCCCTTGCCTGAGGCCTGGTGGTCTTCAGGTTAAATCATCAGCAATCATATCTCTCAAATGAGAGGTCAGGTAAGACTAGGCGACACAACAACAGAAGCTATCAAGTGTTTTCCAGAAATTTTTGGTTTTAGTTAGATTTCCAGAATCTGCAGCATTTTGCTTCATAAATGTACAGCTGTTTGAATCAATTATGTGAATAATTGACACCATTGAACTTGAGAGGGGATCAACAGCAGACCCATCTTTTTAATAGGCACATTACAAAGACTTTGCTGCTGAATCTTTTTTCTGCATTTGACTGGTGTTGTATCTCAACTTGTGCTATTTTATAGACTCCCTACAGTGTGGAAGCAGGCCATTCGGCCCATCAAGTACACCAACTCTCCAAAGAGCTTCCCACCCAGACTCAATCCTATCCCTACCTTATCCCTGTAACCCTGCATTTCCCATGGCTAATCCACCTGACCTGCACATCTTTGGACTGTGGAAGGAAACCGGAGTGACTTGTCCGACCTGCCTAGCTCCTTTTCCACCTATCCACTCCACCCTCTCCTCCCTGACCTATCACCTTCATCTCCTCCCCCACTCACCCATTGTACTCTATGCTACTCTCTCCCCACCCCCACCCTCCCCTAGCTTATCTCTCCATGCTTCAGGCTCACCCCATCAAGTACCCACTCTGGTTTTCATGACAGCCTGTTTCTGTGGAAAATTTGGTAAAACTATAACTGGAATAGTAATGAGGTGATTTAGGCAATCAACAAAGATCTTAGCATGCATTGATCACTGTCAATAAGTTGTCATGTCAGAACGTTACCACTCTGCTTCTGAAAAGCACAAAAGATGGGGCAAGATAACCTCAATGTGGAGATGGGCCATGCTGGACTTATTGCCCCATACTGCTATGCATCTCACAATCACTTATTATGCTTCTCTAAACACCTCCAAGATTTTACCCGAAATATGGGCGGCATGATACCCCACAGCGCCAGAGACCTGGGTTTGATTCCAGCCTCGGGCAACTGTCTTTGTGGAGTTTGCACATTTTCCCCATATCTGCCTGGGTTTCTTCCCGGTGCTCCGGTTTTCCCCACAATCCAAAGATGAGCAGGTTAGGTGAATTGCCCCACCAAATTGCCCTTAGTGTACAGAGATGTGTAGGTTCGGTGCATTTATCGGGGAGAAATGTAGAGTAATAGTGTAGGGGAATGGGTTTGGGTGGGATACTCTTTGGAGGGTCGGTGTGGACGTATTGCACCAAAGGGCCTGTTTCCACACTGAAGGGATTCTATAATTCTATATCTGCAGTCAGATAAACACAGGTTAAGTGAGAGGGGAAATAAACTTTTCAGTTGGAATATAATGTGGCAAAAGGTGAAGTTTTACATTATGTGAGAAGATCAGAAGAGCTGAATGCTTTTTTTAATTCATTCATGAGATAAGAGCATTTATTGCCGATTCCTAATTGCCCAGAGGGCAGTTAGGAGTCAATCACATTCCTATAGGTCTGGAGTCACATGTAGGCCAGACCAAGTAAGAATGGCAGCTTCTCTCCATAAAGGACATTACTGAACCAGATGGACTTTTCTTGACAATTGACAATGGATTCATCATCATTATTAGACTCTTAATTCCAGATTTTTATTGAATTCAAATTCCACCATCTGCTGTGGCGCGATTCAAATCCGGGTCCCAGAGCATTACCTGGGTCTTTTGATCAATAGTCTAGCAATAATACCAATCGGCCATCACCTCCCCGAATATTATTTACATGGAGAAAAATTGTAGATTGCAGCAGCACAGAAAGATTTAGGAGTCCTTGTCACAAAAAGCTAGCATATAAGTTCAGCAGGTATGAACAATGTTGGCCTTTCTTTCAAAGGGAAAAGAGTAGAAAAAGAAATAAAGTTTTGATAAAACTAACAAGGCATTCATTAGACCACACCTAAAATATTGTGAACAGTTTATCTAAGGAAAGGTAAGCCGGCATTGTAGGGGACCCAGAGAAAATTCATTAAGTTGATCCTGGATATAGAGAGATCTTCTGATGTGGAGAAGTTATGCAGATTTGAATTTAATTTAATTGAATTGAATTATTTATTGTCACACGTATTCTAAGTGATTAAAGACTGAACAGCATTTAGGTTTGTTGAATACATCGCATCAGTTGTATGACACTATGATCTTTTGCTATAAATTCTGTGTCTATGATCCTGCCCCACTAGCTACCTGACAAAGGAGCAGGGCTCCAAAAGCTTGTACTTCCAAATAAACCCTGTTGGACTATAACCTCATATAGTGTGAATTTTAACTTTGTTCACCCCAGTCTAATGCTGGCACCTCCACATCACATATTTAAAAACATATGGTGAAAAGTGTCAATTGTCACCACAGTTTGAATTACTGAATACATTTTACTAAAACAGAGTTCATCTTTCACTCCCCTTCTTGTTCCTCTTCTGCTGCTCCACTTGATATTGGCCAAGGTCTCTGTAACGGGCTCGGGCTTGTACTCATGGGAATTTTAGAAGCTAAGAGGTGAACTTATGAGGATAGAAATGAGGATGGATTTCTTCTCGGAGATGGTAGTGAATCTAAGAAATTCTTTATCCCACAGGGCTGTACAGGCCAGGTTGTTAAGTATATTCAAGGTTCAAACAGACAGATTTTTAATCAGAAAGAGAATCAAGGGTTGTGGGAAAAGGCAAAAAAGTAGAGTTGAGGATTATCAGGTCAGCCATGATCTCATTGAATAACAGAGCAGACTCAATGGCTTGAATGATCTACTTCAGCTCCTATGTGTTATGCTGCTAGGGTTTTATAATGCTTATGTAAAGGACCTTGAAATTTTGTATTGTATCATACCTTAAACTATGCTTGCTATGTTTCAATGAGTAGCCCTTCTGACACCATATACTAAAACACAGAACCTACTTATTGTTACGCTGCCCTTATCTTTATCTTAAAATGTGGATCTCATCTTCTCCAAGTCTCACCTTCTCCATCACATTTAAGTACAACATTTAAACAGAGTCCTTTCACCATACACTCAATTACAACAGAACTACATCTAAGTAGTAAACATAGCAATCCTCCTCATACAGTAATATGTTCATTTCAGTTAAAAAAGCATCTTAAGCACACAATCACTAACGCAAATACCTTATTTTCAGGGTTGGTTCGCCCAGTTAGCTGAATGGCTAATTTTGACACTCACCAACACAATAGTGTGGGTACAATTCCCACACATACAGAGATCGCCATGAAGGTAATGTCTTCTCAATCTTGCCCCCTGCCGGAGGTGTGGTGTCCCTCAGGTTAAATTCACCAACAGTCATCACTCTCTAACGTCTACGGTGACTCTACCTCACTTTCCTCCTCTGCATTAATCATACCAGTCATACTATATTGCTTGTTATCTGCTCATCTGAGAGTCTTTGAGAGGTTCGAACATATGTTTAAGAGATTCATCGACTTTTTAATGGTTTACAAAAGTCCAGGCCTAATGTGACAAATTCACATGAAGCGGTGATGCCTCTAAAAAGTCCTATTAGGTCTTGCTATCAGCCTTTAAGGAATTTTGAGACACATTATTGCACTTACCACTGTCAATACTAAGTCACAATTCCATATTCAATATATTTGGAGGTGCTGGTGTTGGACTGGGGTGTACAAAGTTAAAAATCACACAAGGCGCAGGAGAATCGAAACGTCATACCCGAAACGTCAATTCTCCTGCTCCTTGGATGCTGCCTGACCTGCTGCACTTTTCCAGCAACACATTTTCAGCTCTGATCTCCAGCATCTGCAGTCCTCACTTTCTCCTAAAATTCACACAACACCAGGTTATAGTCCAACAGGTTTAATTGGAAGCACTAGCTTTCGGAGCACTGCTCCGAACCACCTGATAAAGGAGCAGTGCTCCGAAAGCTAGTGTTTCCAAATAAACCTGTTGGACTATAACCTGGTGTTGTGTGATTTTTAACATTCAATATAAGTTACAAACTAGCTCTCTATTAAAAATTGAAATGATCAAATAATTATTTGGTAGTACAGAATTGCTAAAAAAGGCATTTTTCTAAGCAATCCATTTTGCATTCATCAGAACAACTCACAACAATCTTTATATGAGAAGACAGTCCTGACTGATTGACAAGGGGACTCTGATTGTTTGAGGCATTGTGATGGAGAATGCACCAGTTAACTGCCAAGACTAGTTTAAATTTTAAACTGGACAGGCTAACTGATTGGTTGAGGTATTGCCCAGAAGGATGTCACTCGATTTTTTGAGTTGAAACAGGCACAACGTTTGTACTTTTTTTTGCCTGCAAAGATGTGTTCAGGGATGTATAGGTTAGGTGCATTAGTCAGGGGAAGTGTAGGGTAATGGGTCTGGGTGGGATACTCTTTGGTGGAGTGGTGTGGCCTTGTTGGGACGAAGAGCCTGTTTCCACACCATAGTAATTCTAATTCTAATTCTACAGTGTACCTGTAACCCTGCATTCCCCATGTTCAATCCACCTAAACTACACAACATTGGACACCATGGGCAATTTAGCATGGCCAATCCACCTAACCTGCACACCTTTGGAGAATGGGAAGAAACCAGAGCACACAGAGATAGGGAGAATGTGCAAACTCCACAGAGAGTCACCAGAGGTGGAATCAAACCAGGGTTCCTGCCACTGTGAGACAGCAGTGCTAACCACTGAACTACTGTGTCACCCACTAATGTTGTAAAATTAATTCTCAGACTAAAGCCAATCAGAGAGAAGAAAGCTTAAGTTTTTTGAACCTGTAAGTTGTAAGTAGGATGCTTCTAATGGAAGCAAGATATTCCAATTTATAAGAATCTTGTGGCATTATCCTCAAAATTGTTTTGTGTAATTGTGTTTTTATGATCCAAAATCGAACATCTGTCACATTATTCAATGGTCCATAAAACCTAAATACTTAGATTGATGCATGTTGGAAAGTAATGTAAGAAAAGGTTTTGAGAGACACACATATTGGATCAACACAACACAATTCAACCGAACAATGTAAGCACCCACTAGCTTTAAATTAATCCATTTGCTGGTAAGTGGCAAATCAGTACTGCATAAAAGTGGTGACCACTACTTTCATTTATTTTTTCTGTGTTATTCTAGTTGAAAAATATTATTTTAGTCAGTTACAACTTTGATGTCTGTACAGTAAGGCTCTCTCTACCCTCATCAAAACAACATTCTTAAACGTAACGATTTTTCAATCCCCACATCAATAGCCCTTTGCCCTGTGAATGATTTTGCATCAATTAGGAATAAATTAGAAGCAGCTTTGAGCTGGCGGACAACGCCTGGTATGATCTGGATTAAATGTGCATCAGCATTTCCAATTGTAAAACTGATCCAAAGTCCTACCCTTCACATCTCTGCTAGTGCAATGCAGGCCACAATCAAACTTGATAATGAAGGAAGAGTGGAATATTATGGGGGTGCACTTTCACTCTACTTCGTTTTGGAATATATTAACAATCAACTCATAACAGGCAATTACAGTATAGATCTGAAAATGTGTTGCTGGAAAAGCGCAGGTCAGGCAGCATCCAAGGAGCAGGAGAATCAACGTTTCGGGCATGAGCCCTTCTTCAGGAATCATTCCTGAAGAAGGGCTCATGCCCGAAACGTCGATTCTTCTGCTCCTTGGATGCTGCCTGACCTGCTGCGCTTTTCCAGCAACACATTTTCAGCTCTGATCTCCAGCATCTGCAGTCCTCACTTTCTCCAATTATAGTATAGATGCCCTGTGCGGCTATCCAAATTAAATTCACTAAGGATCCTTATTACTACTTTCACTGATCTGCTCACTGGTTTTTCCGCTCAAAAGTTAAGCCACTGACTCAGAAGATCATTAGTTAAGGTTTCACTTCAGAATTTAAGAATGAAACCTAGCCTGGGCCTTTATTGTAATAATAAGATAGGTCTGCAATGTGGAAGGTGACTCTTTCAAATAAGATGGTAACCAAGACCACGTGTGCCTTTGAAGTTAAAGTACTGTGGATGAAGATCTAAACTAAAAACTGAAAGCACTGTACAAACTTGGCAAGTCTTTCATCATCTGCTATGAGAGAAACAGACTTAACATTTTGAGTCCAATTTGACTCTAATTTTAAAATAAATGTGGCTCGAAAATGATAGGCCTTGTTCTGTTGTCAAAGGGAGAGGAAGGACAACTGGATCAAATGATGAGAATGTACAGAACAATAGACAAAGATAGTGCTAATGGTAGTACAGAAGATTTTTTTGTTGAAAAATAGGTATAAATGGTAGGTGTCAAAATAGTAGAAGATAGGTCAGCCTATCTGACAGAAAACCCATGCAAACAAGACAAGTGGGAGGGAGTGGATGGAGAAGGGCTTGTAATCATAATGGAGGAGACTATTCAAATTGTAAAGTTGTTGACTCAATAGAATCCTAAAAGCTGTAAAGTACCTAAATAGAAAATAAGCTGCTGTTTCTTCAGCTTGCACTGGGCTTCAGTGGAGCACTGCAGCCCTTAGAAATGTTAACATGAGAGCCATTGATGTACTGAAATAGCAACTAGCCAAAAGGTCAGGATTATTCTTACGGACAGACAACAGGTGTTCCAGAAAACAGTCACCCACTTTGCATTTGGTCTTACCAATGTATTGTGGGCCATACTGTGATCAATAAATATAGTAGTTTTTTTATTCACTCAAGGGGTGTGGGTGCTACTGGCTAAGCCTTCATTTATTGCACATCCCTCATTGCCCAGAGGGCAGTTAAGAGTCATCAACATTGCTGTGGGTCTGGAGTCACATAAAGGCTAGACCTGGTAAGAACGGCAGTTTCCTGCCCGAAAGGACATTAGTGAACCAGATGGGTTTTCCAACAATGAACAATGGATTCACAGTCATCATTAGACTCTAACTTCCAGATTTTACTGGGTTCAAATTGCACCATCTGCAATGGCGGGATTCAAACCCATGCCCCAGAAACATTACCTGGGTCTCTGGATTAACATCTAGCAATAATACCACTAGGCCATTGCCTCCCCTAATATATTGAAAGAAATACAAATAAGCCATTGTTTCGCTTAGAATGTCAATAAGACCATGGTCAATAAGAAATGAGGATATACAAGGCAAGTGTTATACCTGTGATTGCATGGCAAGATGCAGATGGAGATGGGGCAACTCGGAAATGCAATAGTGTTCTTACAGAAGGCAAGGTGTGAGGAAGAGTCAACATGGTAAAGATGGGAGTAACTGCATTTGCAACTGGTGTTAATGGACAGCCTATTCCAAGAAATTTAAACAATGAAGTTGAGGATGGAAAGGTAAAAGTCAGACATGGACCAGGTGAAGGATAAGAGAAGGACAGAAATTGGAAACAAAGTTGATTCATTTTTCCAGTATTGTATGAGAAGAAAGCAGTGACTATGATGTCGTCAATGTACTGGAAAAACAGTTTTGGGAGGGGGATTAGAGTGGTGCTGGAAAAGCAAAGCAGGTCAGGCAGCATCTGAGGAGCAGCAAAAACGAAGCTTCGAGCAGGAGCCCTTCATCACCTGAAACGTCAATTTTCCTGCTCCTCGGATGCTGCCTGACCTGCTGTGCTTTTTCAGCACCACTCTAATTGCTAGCATCTGCAGTCCTCACTTTCACCTAGTTTTGGTAGAGGGCCTAACTATGACTAGAACAAGGAATGTTCCACATACCCCACAAAGAAACAGGCATAACTGTGACCCAGGCATTACCTATAGCCACATTTTTGATAAGTGAGACAAGTTAAAGGGGAATTTATTCAAAGTAAGAATGAGCTCAGCAGGTGGAGGAGGGTGGTGGTGAATGAGGACTGTTCAGATCTCCTTCAAGTGGTGAGCCTTTAGGTCATCATGGGGGGTATGGATGTCTATAGGGATTGCATGTCCATGAAGAATAGCAGGTGGCTGGCGCCAAGGAAAGGTATCTACAAGCTTTATTAAGGTACAATGTACTCTCTTTTATTAAACTACAATATTTCTCCATATTCATGTGATCTATCTGCATTAAACAATGAGAGGTGATCACACATCAGAAGGATGCACTGTCTCACAAAATCCTAGAGTATCGCTTATTGAAATATTAATGTCCCATGATTCAATACATTGTAGGATCATCTCACTGAAGACTTACAGATACATACACAATTTATCATCTCCTCCCCAAACTGTGATCCTTTAATCTGCCATGTGGTTCCATAGGTTTTAGTTGTCTGTTCATCTGAAACAGTCAGTCTTCAAGTAAAGTGCATTGTGCAAATTCTATCCATTTGTTCCCACCAGCATGTGGGCTTGTTCAGAGTAGCAACGAGTATAAACACTTTGATAGTCAAGCGGACAGTCGTAATTTCAGCTGAAGATGAAATTACGACTGAACATGAGCCTTTGTTCCCTGTCTCCATTCATACTAATTCCCAGCTGGGGCAACTACTGAACTATCAGCAGAGTTAAAATATCATTAAAGTTCCCCTCTCCAGTTCAGGTGTACCAAGACCATTTGTAGTTAGCCTCCTATACCACTACCAAGATCAGCTATCTCACCTTAGACCAGGAACTGAACTGGAGCCTCTAATGCATGATTCAGTACCACAATATGCAGTGCCTTTCCCAAATGAACCATTAGTGAAGGTTCAACTGAATTGTAAAGCAAATCATTTTGGATAGAAAAAAATAACTGCCTTTAATCATAGAATCATACAATACAGAAGAGGCCTTTCAGCCCATCAACAAGTCAGTACTGCCAAAAATACGCCACTACTTACACCAGTCCCACTTTCCTCGCACTTGACCCAGAGCCTTCAATGTTATGACATTTCAAGCACTAATCCAAGTTCTTTTTAAAAGGTTGTGTTTCTCAATGTTTTTATGTAGCCAGTGTCTAATGTTGCTACAGTGTACCAGTAAACTGCTTTTCTTCAGAACTAGTGACTCAACCAATGTAACAGATTCTCAATTGCTTCATTGTGGGTTATGTGGTTAGGTCACCATTTGTGTTAAACTGTCACACATAAGCTAGCCTCTGCACAGCCCTTATAATTCTGTAGTAAAAATAAATAGATCAAATACACCAGGAAATCCCACATTACACAACGGAAAGAAAATATAGTACAGCAGTAAGCAAACATTTCATATTATGCACCGCAGTTATGGAGATTTTTAAAAAAGCAACAAAACTACTCTCGTATGTCACAGCAGACCACCTGTTACTTCTTTTGGTGAGTATTTAAATAATAAGACTTTATTCTACAGTTAAATAAATGACACCTATATTGATATCATATTTCACAATAGAGGTTTCTTTTACAGGTGTCTCTCAAATATTAATATCTATAGGTTAATATATGCTTTGTGTATTCCTGGAGAGTCCAACAAAGAAACCATTTTTTTAAAAGTGTTAATGTCATAAAGGGGATTTATTGCATTTCTACTACCTTATTTTTCCTCTCTTTAAACATTGTGCAATTTCTCACCTTGGAGAATACATCATTTCACAAGGTATGCTAAAAATAGATTGTAATCTGCCATAAGGCGGCATACGGTACAATAATGTTTGATATTCCCTCATTTGTAAACGCTGGTCCCTGACCAAGATTGTGAACTCACTTATTTGGCAAGATTTGATTTGATTTATTTGTTGTCACATAAAGTTATTTTGAATGTAGTGAAAAGTGTTGCCACTCTCCAGCACCAGCTTAAAACACAAAGTATAAACCAAAATATAGAATATAGAGCCAGAAAACAATGAAAGTCAACTTATAGTTTAATCTCAATAAAGTTAGATGGTCTTTGGAACAGCTCCCACTTCTAGCTTAGAAATGGGCCTGGATCCAGACTTCTCCGCCTGCTGCAATTGAGGCAAAAAGGTAAGGGAATAGACGTTAAAGAGAAAAAAAACAAAAAGAAAAGCAAAATTCAAGAAAAAAATAGCAGACGGAAGTGGATGAGCCCCAGGCTCTGTAGCCCAAATGCTGTTACTACGTTGCTGTCATCTTGGAGTAGACCTGTGTGCATGTATGTCTTCCATCCAGCAACAAAATCAGGATGTAATTAAGGACATTATTCTATTTTCTTTAATATACCCAATGGCATGTATTACATTTCAACGTGTTTAACTGAGCTTATTTTGATTTTCAAACCTGGTTTAGAACCAGCCATAATTGTTATTGCAGCCAACTTAGGAGACAGATAGGTAGTCATACAGGAATGGATCAGCTTCTACCCTTCTAAAACAACGCAAATATTACTAACAGACACAAACAGAGGAAGAAAATACCCCATAAAACACAGGAGGATACGTAAAAAAATGCAATGATTAAAACAACAGTAAATTTTAAAAGAAAAAGAATTCAGTAACACATTGTAATTAGTGATAAACTTAGTGTGACTGGTAGCTTATTTTACCAATATGTGAATTTCTGACATCTGATGTGCTAGGTTTTCATTGCAACTCTCAAAGTGTAATGAAAAATGCAAGCAGCCAAAATTTTATTTTGAGCACAAAGTCAAACCAGCTCAGAAATTAAAATGGAATACTGGGCTGTGGAGTTCAATGTCCTCAAAAGCTGGCAAGGAAATTATTAAGTACAATGAATTTATGACTCTTGCTTTCAATGCAAGTAAAATGCCTGTTGATTTAAATGATTGTAGTGTACAGCTTAGCATCCTGTTGAGCAGCTCCAATTACATTGGAGTGGGGGTTCTAAAATCTGCTGAGGCCAGTAGAACTTCAAGCCAGCTTCTGCTACTTTAAGGCACCTTGCATCTCTTAAAGGAGACACTCATTTTAATTGTGCAAGCAGTGAAAGTTATTCAAATAGTAATTTGCAGCTGGGGATGACACAAGAATATCACAATATGGCACAGAGAGTGCCCAAAGATCATATGACACAACACTAACGGCCTTGGTGATGGAGGTGGAGACAAGGAGAAATTACATCTATGTGGGTAGTGAGGGGGCAAACAAATATTGTAAAGACAGGAAGACAAGATTGCCATTGCAGTCAATGCCAGGTGATTACTCCAACGACTTGTTGAGAATGCCACAAGAAATTTAATGACAGTGATCAAAGTGAAGAAATGCATTTTCATGTGCTGTATTCGGTCAACTGCATTACGAGTCTCATACACTGCTCAATGCACCACACTAATTTCTTTAAAATATATTTTTATTGAAAATAAAGGAAAAAAAGTTTTTTTTCAATATTACAACAAATACAAAACCAAACATTTCAAACCAATGTTAAAAACAAACCCACTAATTACATAGATGAATAAATAATAACTAATGACTAAGCTAAAAATTGAAAATTTTAAGAGGAATAATAATAATCCTAATAATAATAACTATAACACAGCTCAGTGAAACAAAGCAATAGCCTTCGATCATCGAGCGCATAAGTTTATACACATTCATATGTTCGTAGTTCCTTCTGTCTGGATACCAGATTCATTACATAGAATTGCCATGGCTACATAAAGGCTCTTATTAGTATGGCGGACAAATCTGTACCCAGGTAGTCTGTACCCAGGTAGGAGTATGGTGCACCATACTCCTAAGAAAGACCAAGGGGATATGCTCTATGACTAACTTACGCCAGCCCACAGGGGATTTTCCAATACCCACCCAAATGGAATGTTCTTTCTTGCACAAGAAGTGAGGATACTGAAAATTCTTTCTTTTGTGTGCATCTAATGGAAGTGAATTAACAAAGCCAAGTGAAGAGATACCAGGTCCATCTCCACCTCTGTTCCTAAGGCCTTCTCTATTTCGCCTATTACAGTGCTCCAGTATGCCCACAGTCTGTGGCAGGACCAAAGACAAAGAGTTAGCGTGCCCACGTTCACTTTACATTTAGGACACATTGGAGATGTTCCCACTTAAAATTTTGAGAGGTGGTCTGGAACCAAATGGACCCTGTGGAGAAACTTGCATTTTCCCAGATATCTATATTTCAGAAGAGATCTCAACATCCAGCTCTCTCTTCCATACCTTAGAGCCAGTCTCATCCAAGGGACTCTCTTCAAATAAATGATTAGCGTTGCTAACAAATAATGTCCCTCAGCACGCAACATACTCTTCTCCATTTCAGGCCTATAAGAACCAGTTAGAAGTGTGGTCCCTTTTTGTATGAAATTTCTAATTTGGATAAAAAAGCAGAAGAGGTCATGGCTGGGCAATTCATATTTCCCAGCCAACTGGTCAAAGGACATCAATATGTCCCCTTTGAATAAATCACCCAGGCAAGACACGCCCCTAACTGCCCGTAGTTTAAATCCCGAGTCCATCATCCCTGGTTGAGAACCTGGCATACCAACTATGGGTGTCAAAAATAATGTTTTGGCAATATTACCCTCACCCTGACGCATTTCCCTCCACGCCTCAATAGTATTGATGACTATTGGGCTATAGAAATATTCCTTAACTGTTTTCATTTTGTCAGAGAACAACAGGCTAATAAGGGGGCATCTTGCCTGAGATGCTTCGATATCCAAACAAAGTGAGTGAGGGTTCCCCTGGGCCCAATCATTCATGTAAGACAGCAATGAACTTAATTGATAGTTTTTGATATCTGGGAGGCCCACTCCTCCCAGTCTGTAAGGTAGCTGCAATTTGATCAATTTAATTAGGGGTTGCTTGCGATACCAGATAAAATAACTAAACCAGCTGTTCAGTCTTCTAAATATTTGCTTAGTAAAAAGCAGAGGAAACATTTGCATAGCATACAACAGATGGGGCAGAACATTCATCTTAATGAGGGCTATTCAATCTAACCACCAAGAGATCGGAAGCAACTCCCATCTACAAAGGTCCTGCTTGATTCTATTGAATAAATGGCCAAATTGTTTTTAAATATCCATTCAAAAACATAAATAATAAATACACCTAAATCGAGAAAACCCCCCTGAAACCATCTAAAGAGGAATTGAGATCTGCCCTCAGGATCAGGCACTCTCTGGAGACCAACCATGGACATGGCCTCTGATTTCGCAAAGTTGATCTTATAACCCAAGAAGCCACCAAATAGATTAAAGCATTGTATCAGGTGTGGCACTGAGACTGTTGGTTTTGATAAGAAGACAAGAACGTCATCCGCATACAATGCAATCTTATGTGACGTCATCCCCACTTCTGGAGGCTTATATTGGGATCCCTACATATTGCTTCCGCCAGCGGTTCAATCACCAATATGAAAAGCAATGATGATAAGGGACAGCCCTATCAATTGCCCCTACAAATATTGAAATTGCTTGACTGCACAACATTGGTGAGGATTGCGGCAAGAGGGTCACTATACAACACCTCCAACCACCTGACGAAGGTCTCGCCCAAGCTAAACTGCTTTAAAGTATAAAAAAGATATGGCCACTTGAACCTGTCAAATGCCTTTTCCGTATCTAAGGAGATCATCAATCCCTGTACTGATTGCTGTTGACATATTTGGATTTTGTTAAGTAATCTCCTGACATTATCCGTCAATCTGCGACCTTTTATGAACCCCATCTGGTCCTCCTTAATAATGGAGGGCAATACAGTTTCTAGCCTTAATGCCAGAGTCTTAGATAGGATTTTGAAGATAACATTCAGGAGTAAAATGGACCTATGGGAAGCACAGTCCTCCAGGGCCTTCCGTTTTTTAAGAATGAGAGAGATATTCGCCTCTCTTAGAGATGGTAGGAGGGGGCCACAACTATGGAGTCAGGAAACATACTAAGCATCGGCCCTGACAATATACTTATAAGTTCCTTATAGAACTCGCTGGGGAGCCCATCAAGACCCAGCACTTTACCATTCCGCAGCTATCTCACAGCCTCCTGCATCTCTTGCTCTGACAATGGGGCATTGATGACAGACTCTTATTCAGAAGGTCCAACTTCTTTAAAAAAAAGGCTCCATCCTAACTTGCCCACCAACACAGCTTTCGGATTGGTATAGTTCGGAGTAAAATTTCCGAAATGCTGCATTAATCCTTTTAGAAGTGTACGTTAAATTTCTAGTACCCTCCCTGATCGAGGTAATGGCTTAGGGGGCACTTCTTTTCCTGGCAAAGTATGCTAGGTAATTGCCTGGCTTATCCCCATGCTCAAACAACCTTTGACTTGCAAACATACGCTCCCTGTTGGTTAAATGTGAGAGCATGGAGTTCAGTGTAGACCGAAGCACTATGATCTTCTGCAGTTTAGCCAGTGAGGGCCTGTCAAAGTTTGCCTTTTCATCTACTTTCAGATGCATCTCGAGCAAGCTTTGCTGCTCACCCATCTGCCACTTATACTGGCTGAATATGAAATAACCAACCCCCCAACGTAGGCTTTAGCTGTTTCTCAGAGAATGGATGGGCTACTGGCTGAGTCTGAATTAATATCTAAAAAAGAACCTGAACTCAGTAGAAAAGAATTCAATAAACCTGCTATCCTTATGGATGAAGGGGTTCTGTCGCCAGTGCCTCGAGCCTACCACAATATCCTCACTCTTAACCATTAAATACACTGGGGTGTGATTGGAAATAGTGATATTGCCAATTGTACATGACGTCACCAAGCCCAGATGTGCTGTGGGGGTCAGAAAAAGATTAATCCTGGTATGGAATTTATGTGGGTTCGAAAAGAATGTGAAGTCCCTGCCAGTAGGGTGAAGGTGCCTCCAAACATCTACCAACCCCAATTCAGCACACAAATCCCTTCATTGTTTAGATCGCGAATAAGACATCGAAGGGCCTTTGGGCATTCTGTCCACCATAGGGTCTATTAGACAATTCCTACAATAATATGCTGAGATGCAAGGTTCACCAATCTAGAAAGTGCATCTGTCAAGTACTTAAGGGGATGGGCCAGGGGACAGTAAACATTTAAGATTCTGTATTCTTCCCCATGTATCAAAACTTAAAGAATTACAAATCTCCCATGTGTGTCGTTAACACACTAACAACATAAATGGGAGATTCTTTCTAACTAAATGGCCAGCCCTCTACTCGTCGTATTGAAAGATGAAAAATAAACCTAGTCATACCTATTCTGTTGCAGCTTCAAATGCTCTGCATCATCCAGATGTGTTTCTTGTCATAAGGCGACATCCACCCTCTCCCTTTTAAGACTGGAAAGTACCTTCTTCCTCTTCACCGGCGAATGAATCCTCTTAATATTCCAGGTGCACCACTTAAACACATCCTTAGCCATAACCTTGTGTAGCACCATTTAGATTCCAGAGAGGAAGAACCTGAACTACAGATCGCTGAGCTTTAATGCAAAAGAATCCACAAAACCCAAAAACTACATCGACTAAAATAACTGCAGCCAACAAATCTACAAAACTTACAAAAACTATATACAGCAAAATCAGAAAGACAAAAAGAAAAATCGCCAAAGGCACTGATTGAAGGAATTTATCCCCCCCACAAAGGGGATACCTATACATCCCACAATCCTACTAACCATCCCAACCGCCCTCTCAACTCCAACCATACAACAACAACCCGGTAGAAAAAAAATCACTAAGAACAAGATTAGTACTATAGACAAGCAAACTAAAAATAAATATGGCACCCATCCCTTAACATAACTTAGAGATTAAAGATAAATACTCTGTCCCATCCAGACATTATTTAATGCAATGTATTACCAGAAAGGAGTCTCCACCAAGTGCTTTTTAAAGAAGAACAAACCCAAACAGCTCTGTCCTCAATGTCTATACGGCCGTTCGACTTATGTCAATATTTCCAAAAGGTCCTTCGCTTTCTCAGGTGAGTCGAACAAATGTATGGATCCATTATGATTGATCCAAAGCACCACATAATACCTTAGAGAATACTGGATCCCAAACTCTCTCAATCTCCTCTTAGCGCCATCGTGGGACTTCCTTTTCCGGACCACTGCCACCGAGAAGTCTTGAAAGAACATGACCCCGGAGCCACCACATACCAACACCCTTGAATCCCTTCCCCAGGCTCTAGAAGCTTCCATTACCCTCTGCTAGTCTTTATAATGATGGAACCTTACCAGGACAGGGTGTGGATGCTGATCTGCAACTGACTTTTGTGCCACAATCCAGTGGGCTCTCTCAATTGTTATCCTTCCCTTCTAAGCCTCCAAATTAAGGAATTCTGAGAACCACTTCTCAAAGAACTCCACCAGTCGCTCACCATCCGATCCTTCTGGTATGCCAATAATGCGCAGGTTCTCTGTTCTGCGGCTGTTTTCGAGATCATGTACCAGATCCAAGAAACCACCGACCTGTATTTCCAGGCCTTCAAACCGGCTCTTGGAGGAGTCAGTCTCTGCCTCTACGCCTGCAGCCCGGTGCTAGAGTTCGTCAGTCTTTTTTCCCCAAGTCTTGCAGCATAGCAGATACAGAAGCCAGCTTCTCTTTGAGTTTTTTCCTCGATCTGCTTCCCCAGGACCTTGCAAGATTTGGCCAGCTCCTCAACCAGGGTCTAATGGGTAAGCAAGCCCACTGATGCACCACACTCTTATTGACAATTACTGTCAATAATCTTTCAAATATAATAATCACAGCTTCACCTCATCTTCACACATTTAACTGCAAGCTTCATCCCTGCATCTTACAGCTGGTACACACTGCCAGCCAATCTTGAACACCTCAATTTATCAATACTCTGCTTTAAGAGGTATATTTTGTCCTATTTGTTTTTAAGAGAAATTTTAAGAGAGGTGTGGAGCAGTCCATTTGAAGCCAATAAAACAAACAGTTTATAAGGCCTTACATTTTTTAAAAAAGTTGGAACAATAGAAACAGCATGGAGTCAGATTCCCACAGAGCCACGGTTTTAGTTTAGCTTTCAGTAGTTGTTGGGGTTTGAAGATGACTGTGAAAGCTGTTACATCTCTCTCGGCCACAGCTGGAAAGCTGGAGTTCTCTCTCTCTCTCTACAGCTAGAATCACACGTGAAATATTCTGTTTTACTGATTTTGTCTTTGCCAAGCCTGTGTTTATTAGATGTTACTATTTTTGAATAGTCGCTATTTAGTAGTTAAATCATCTATTATTCTGTTAAGTTTTCCAACAGATTAAAGTTATACCAGTTCTTCTTTATTTTGTTTGTATTTTAAGTCAGGACAAGAATAAAGTGTGCTTTGCTTAAAACTGACTGATTTGACCAATCAATTTACATCTGGAACACAGCCTTTAAATAAGATAAAAGTTAGGGTCTAGGCTATCTCTTTGATATATTTGCAGGGGGTTTAATCTGGTTCCATAACAACATCACCAAAAACATTGTACTAAACTCACTGACAGAATTTTCTTGCTTTCTTGCAAGACAAGGTATAATCAGAGGCAGGAGCATCCACAGGGTTGGAGATAACCACAGCAAACATTCTTACTAAATGGAGAAGAATGAACCTCTCCATCAGTGGAGTGGCTATGACTTCAGTTGTGGCCAAAAACAGGGCTTAAAACATTGAAGCTGATTGCATTCTCATGTTGATACCTCCTTCTCAAATTCCACTTCCCCCAATGCCACAATCTCATGTGGTTCACAAACTACTTATAGCGCAAGAATGTACCTCTTAATTTAAACTTGTTCCCTCACCTTGTGGTGTTTATATTGTTCTCATGGGCGACCATGTGCTCTGGCAAGCTGCCACAAACTCAAACTGCTCTCATGAAAACTCCATTTTCTGCAACAAATGCTCAGGCTGCTGCCAACAAAGCTGTGGATAACAGCGCTCCAAGGGGCTTGTAACTGTCCAGCAATCTGTTACCAAACTGTAACCTGACAGTTTAAGTGTCATTGGAATGAGTGACAATGGTGCCGCAGAGTTGTTCTTCCCAGGTTGACAGCACTCACCCAACTGCCATTGTCATTTCACTACTGTCCTTGTTATTGCTTCTACAGTCAGCAGGTCCAGACTGCTGCAGCAGATGTTCATATAGAGCTTTTATACTCAGACCTGTTCCAAGTTGACCTACAAGACCATCTGAGTCTCCCCCTCTAAAGGTCAGCATACTTTACAGCAAATAGGATGGCACCTAGCAGAAGACCAGACAATAACATAGGGTAGACAGGCACTAAATAAACACATCAGGGTGATTAGTTAACTTAATATGCATTATGACATGGCTTGATTTACAGATTTAATTTGGAATGTTTATCTTCTGGTGACTTTAATTCTTGCATGTGGCCAAATGGTCACTGTGATGATCAGTGACAGAAAGAAGGACTGGGTATTGTTGTAAAATGAGAAACTGGGCTTGTATTTATTGTTAACTTAGCTGGATGAGTTGATTACAGATCTCCCAGTCAGAAAGGGGTTGGCCACCTTTTATGTTCTTCCTCAGCTGTTCTGGCAAAGGCAAAACAGACATTAAGGTGAGATTGCATACCTTTCAATAGATTGCCACAAATCTTGACCAATGCTCTGCTGAATAATATAGTGCTCTTCCACATTGCCTCAGATAGTGGAAATATTATTTTTAAAATATTAACAACTTCTAAGACCATTACATATAGAAGCAGAAATTAGGCCATTCAACCCATCTCGTCTGCTCTGCCATTCAATCATGGCTGATACGTTTCTCAACCCCATTCTCACTTTCTCCCTGTATCCCTTGATCCCCTTGACAATCAAGAACTTATCCATCTCCATCTTAAATATATTCGCTGAGCTGGCCCCCACAGCCTTCTGTGGCAGTGAATTCCATACATTCAGCACTCTCTGGCTGATGGAGCTTCTCCTTATTTCTGTTCTAAAAAGTCTTCCCTTTACCCTAAGGATGTGCCTTCTTGTCCTATTCTCTCCTACCAATGGAAACATCTTCACAATATCCACTCTGTCCAGGCCATTCAGTATTATAGAAATTTCTATTAGAGACCTCCCTATCCTTTTAAAGTCCATTGAGTATCGACCCCTTTATACAGAGGAACCTCGATTATCCGAAGGACACGGATGGGAAGTATTTTGTTCAGTTAATCGAATGCCAGATAACAGTTAGCCAAGCATCGGGACCTTGCGATCTTGTTCTGACAATACAAAATTCGGTTAAATGAATGCCAGATAATCGAGGTTCCTCTGTATATCTAAAGAAACTCTTACAGTCTTCCTTTATATTACTGGTGACCTTACACACATATTTAATCTTCTCCTTCCTTATTTCTTTTTTATTGCCCTCTGTTGGTCTTTTTAAACTTCCCAATCCTCTGGTTCCCACAGTCCTTTGTCACATTATATTCAGTCAGCCATGTTTGCCTCATCCTCCCTGTACCAGACTTCTTTTGTTTCCTGATTAATCCCAGAAACTCCTGCCATTGCTATTCCACTGTATTTCTTGCTAGGTTCGTCTCCCAGTCAATTCTACGTAGCTCCTCCCTCATGCCTCTGTCTAGTTGCCTTTATTCAGCTGTAATACTGTTACCTCTGATTCTATCTTCTCCCTCTCAAATTGCAGAGTAAATTCAATCATGTTATGATCACTGGCCCCTAAGGGTTCCTATACCTTAAAGCTCCCTTATCAAGTCTACCTCATTGTGCAACACTAAATCCAGTATTGCCTGTTCCACAGTGGGCTCCACCACAAGTTGCTCCAAAAAAGCCATCTCATAGAATTTCACAATTTCCTTTTCTTGAAATCCACTACCAACCTAATTTTCCCAGTCCACCTGCATATTGAAATGCCCCATGATCACTGTAACTTTGTGTTTCCTACACATCTTTTCTATAACCTGGCGTAGCTTGCATCCCAACTCCTGACTACCATTTGGAGGCCTATACATAACTCCAATTATAGATTTTTTACTTTTGCTGTTCCTCAATTCTACCCACATGGATGCTACACCATCTGACCCTACTTTGTTTCTTACTATTGATTTAATTTCATTTCTTCCTAATAAAGCAACCCCACCCACTGCCCACCTGCCTATCTTTTTGATAGGACATACATCCTTGAATATTCAGCTTTCAATCCTGAACTCCTTGCAACCAGGTCTCCGTGATGCACACCACATCGTACCTGTCAATTTTGATCTATGCCACAAGCTCATTTACCTTATTCCTTATATTGCATGCATTCAGATATAACACTTTCAGTTTTGTATTAACCATCCCTCTTCTCATTGTCATTCATTTGTCTAGTATGCTTGAAGTTTGATTGCTAACCCTTTCCAAACAGTCTGTCCTATTTTGATAAATTTGATTCCCTACAATATGGAAACAGGCCATTTGGCCCAACAAGTCCACACCGACCCTCCATAGAGTAACCCACCCAGCCCCATTCCCCTACCCTATATTTACCCCTGACTAATGCATCTAACACAATGGGCAATTTAACATAACTTGACTTGGCACACTTTTGGATTGGGGGAGAAAACTGGAGCACCCAGAGGAAACCACAGGGGAGAATGTGCAATCTCCACACAGTCACCCGAACCCAGGTCCCTGGCGCTGTGAGGCAGCTGTGTTAACCACTGAACCACAGAGACCCCCGAGCCACCATGCTGTCCCCTGTGTCTGTGTTGGAGACTTTAATACCTCACCTGAGTTTTTCACCCATACCTCTTCAGGTTTTCTATAACTGAACCCGCCCCCACCATGCCACTATTTTGTTTAAAGCCCTGAGTACAGCCCTACTTACGCGATTCGGTAGACCTCTGGTCCCAACATGGTTCAGATATACTTGCATAATAACCTTAATGTAATTAAACATTCCAAGATACCTCAAGATAAAAAATAAGAGGTAGTGCAGTGGTAGTGTCCCTGCCGCTGCGTCAAGTGGCCCGGGTTTAAGTCTCACCTGCTCCAGTGGGGTGTAATAACATCTTGAACAAGTTGATTAGAAAATATCGAAAACAAAAGTTACCCAACCTAGAGGAAAAATAGTAGGTCAGATGACTATAAGCTTAATAAAGAATTAGGTTTTAAGAAGTGGATATTAGTAGGAAAGTGATGCTGAGAAGCAGAGATGTGTAGGGAAGTTAATAAGGAGCTAGATAATAGATAACAATCATGTGGCCACCAATAATGAAGTGATTGAATTCAGGCATGTACATGGCACCATAATAAAATATGTGCAAATATCTTGGAAGGTTGTGGACTGGTAGAGATTCCAAAAATAAGAATGGAAAAGCCATGGATAAAAGCAAAGCACTGAGGATCTGGCAATCCGAAATAAAAACCAAGAACTCTAGAGAAACCTTCCAAGTCTGACAGCATCTTACTGAAAGAGTGAGTTAATGTTTTGAGTCTAATATGACTCTTCTTCAGAAACAAAGCCTTGAAGGCATTTGAACACAATGATGAGAATATTTAAATCAAGATGTTGCTTGATCAGGAGCCAATGTAACACATTAAGCACAAGGGGGTAGGTGAATGGATAGCAAGGTTTTGTTGATGGTCACAGGCCTCTAGTCTGAAAAGCAACTCTCCGCCACCACCCTTTGTCTTCTACCTTTGAGCCAGTTCTGTATCCAAATGGTTAGTTCGCCCTGTATTCCATGAGATGTATCCTTGCTAACCAGTCTCCCATGGGGAACCTTGTCAAACACCTTACTGAAGTCTACAGCTCTGCCCTCATTAATCTTCTGTTATTTCTTCAAAAAACTCAATCAAGTTTGTGAGACACGATTTCCTACGCACAAAGCCATGCTGGCTATCCCTAATCAGTCCTTGCCTTTCCAAATACATGTACATCCTGTCCCTCAAGATTCCCTCCCACAATTTGCTCACCACCGATGTCAGGCTCACTGGTCTATAGTTCCCTTGCTTTTTCTTGCCACCTTTCTTAAATAGTGGCACCTCCAGTCTTCCAGCAACTCACCTGTGACTACTGATGACACAGATATCTCAGCAAGGGGCCCAGCAATCTAGCTTCCCACAGAGTTCTCGGGTACACCTGATCAGGTCCTGGGGATTTATCCAGTTTTATGGGTTTCAAGACATCCAGTACTTCTCCCTCTGTAATATGGACATTTTTCAAGATGTCATCATCTATTTCCTTCTCCACAGTAAACACTGATGCAAAATACTCATTTAGTATCTCCTCCATCTCCTGCTTCTCCACACATAGGCTGCCTCGCTGATTTTTGAGGAGCCCTATTCTCTCCCTAGTTACTCTTTCGTCCTTAACGTATTTGTAAAATCCCTTTGGATTCTTCTTAATTCTACTTGCCAAAGCTATCTCACGTCCTCTTTTTGCTCTCCTGATTTCCCTCTTAACTATACTCCTACTGCCTTTATACTCTAAGGATTCATTCGATCTATCCTGTCTACACCTGACATATGCTTCCTTCTTTTTCTTAACTAAAATTTCCATTTCTTTAGTCATCCAGCATTCCCTACACCTACCAGCCTTTCCTTTCACTCTAACAGGAAAAACAGTCTCTGGACTCTTGTTATCTCATTTTTGAAGGCTTCCCATTTTCCAACCGTCCTTTTACCTGTGAACATCTAGCCCCAATCAACCTTTAAAAGTTCTTGCCTAATACTGTCAAAATTAGCCTTCCTCCAAGTTAGAACTTCAACTTTTAGATTCCGTCTATTCTTCTCCATCACTACTTTAAAACTAATAGGATTGTGGTTGCTGGCACCAAAGTGCTCCACACTGACACCTGCCCTGCCTTATTTCCCAAGAGTAATTCAAGGTTTGCACCTTCTGGTAGGTACATCCACATAGTGAGTCAGAAAATTTTCTTGTACACACTTAATAAATTCCTCTCCATCTAAACCCTTAACACTATGGCAATCTCAGTCTATGTTTGGAAAGTTAAAAACCCCGACCATAACCACCCTATTATTCTGACAGATAACTGAAATGGCCTTAGAAATTTCCTGCTGACTATTAGAGGGTGTATAATACAATCCCAACAAGGTAATCATACCTTTCTTATTTCTCAATTCCATCCAAATAACTTCCCTGGATGAATTCCCAGGAATTCCCTCCCAAAGTACAGCAGTAATGCTATCCCTTATCGAAAATGCCACTCCCCCTCCTCTCTTGCACCTCCCCCCCCTTTCTTTCCTTTCTATAGCATTTGTATCCTGGAACATTAAGTTGCCAGTCCTGTCCATCCCTGAGCCATGTTTCTGTAATTGGTATGATATCCCAGCCCCATGTTCCCCATCATGCCCTGAGTTCATCTGCCTTCCCTGTTAGGCCTCTTGCATTGAAGTAAATGCAGTTTAATTTATCAGTCTTACCTTGTTCTCTGCTTTGTTCCTCCCTGCCCTGACTGTTTGACTTGCTCCTATTTCCAACTGTACCAGTCTCAGATTGATCCCTTTCCTCACTACACTATTTCCCTTCCTCCCATCCTCCCACCTTACTAGTTTAAATGCTCCCAAGCAGCTCCAGCAAATCTCCTTGCCAGTATATTTGTTCCCTTCCAATTCAGGCGCTATCCATCCTTCTTGGACAGGTCACTTCTACCCAGAAGAGATTCCAATGATCCAAAAATGTGAACCCTTCTCCCCTGCACCAGACATTCATCTGCTGTATCCTCCTATTCCTACATGCACCAACTCATAGCACTGGGAGTAATCCAGATATTACTAACCCCAAGCTCCTCCTTTTTAAATTTCTGCCTTACTTTCTATATTTGCCTTTCAGAATCTCACCTTTTTCCCTTCCTATGTCATTAGTTCCAATGTGTACAATGACCTCCTGCTGGTCCCTCTCACCTTTGAGAACAATCTGCAGCAGTCCCTGAAATATCTTTGATCCTGACACTAGGGAGGCAATACACCATCTGATTTTTCATTGCTGGCTGCAGAAATGTCTGTCTGTGCCTCTGATGAGAGAGTCCCCTATCACAATCGATCACTTGGAACCCGACATCATTACATTTGAGCCAGTCTCAATACCAGAAACTTGGCTGTTTGTGATGCACTCCCTGAGAGTCCATCACCCCCTACATTTTCCAAAACAGCATATTTGTTTGCAATGGGGATAGCCACAGATGATTCCTGCACTACCTGTCTCCCCCTCCTACCTTTCCTGGATTTAACCCATCTATCTGACTATATCTGCAGCTTTTCTCCCTTCCATTAACTGCCATTCATCACACCCCCTACCTCTTATAAATTCCTTATTACCTCTTACTGTCACTCAAACCGTTCTATGTGATCTGATAGGACTTGCAACCAAAGACACTTCCTGTAGACACAGTCATCAGTATCACGGAAACTCTCCCTCAACTCCCACATTCAACAAGAAGAGCATAACATTCTTCAAAAGCCCATCTTTGCTCCTTCACAATTCACAGACCCAGAAAATAACACATCTGTTTGCTTAAAAAAAAGTGCTTTAGGCTAACTTTGTAGCTATGGTGTATATTTTTAACATTTAATCAAGAGACAGATCTCAATAAAACAAATAATCAAGAAAGAACCCACTCTACTCATTACTATAGACTTACAGCAAGGATACAACTAAAAACTATGCACTTATCTGTTCCTGTGCTGTGAGGTCTCCCACACAGATTCCTCCAAGGTCAGCTGTGAATTTCGCTGTTTGTTCATTTTTCCTCGCTGCACTCCGATATCCAGAGATACATGAACTCAAACAGCAAATGCAGTAACTGTTCAGATTCACTACTGTGTCAGTTAACAGTGTAGGTTTCTTTCTCCCGCTCCCTCACTGATCGTGTGGTCCCTGCCTTTTGTCTGTCTTCCTCCTTTTAAAAGTGCTGTTCTTTTGATCTATTTTCCCAAAAGTTCTAAAACAATGCAACAGCGTATAAAACAGTAATTGCTGCTCCTGGAATTCGAGGAAATCACCTTCAACAATTAAAATACCTAAAAAAAAATGGAGCAGCTCTTACAGCCACAATATTTTCCCCGTCCTCTATCTTAGATTACGCAGAATCCTTTCTTAATTCACGCATTCAATTCTCTTGCCCAGAATAAATTCTGTGCCATTGCTAGCCTCAAAACTTCTTCCAAATGACATTCAAGGATACTGATATGTTAGTTGAAAGAGGATTGGTAGATCATAGTCAACAGGAAGTTTCCTTGCCCATGTTTGACCTGGTGCTATTAACAGCCACCTCTGCAGGATCTGACCTGCCACTGAGACAGGATATGCCCAGGGACTGTGATTGAGTCAAAGAATGTAACATGGAGGAATGAAGAAGAGCTTTTTGGGAACATCAAATATACTGGGGACAGTGCAAAAGACTTGGCGATTCAATAAAACTAAAGTACATGAATACATGTGTGTTAAACAGTGAATGCAGCAGGCAGAAGGCTGATCCTGGTGATCAAGACCTAGAGATCAGGTCAAAACACTTAAAATCTGACACATCCAGTTGTGAATAGAGGTGGTTAATTAAGAATGATTCACACACTTTGAAATCAACAAGTCACATAATTTAGATGATAAAATCAGGAGATGGACTGTTTTAAAGATGGACATAGCTCACATTTGTGATATTTATGAGACTGAATGGTTTTATTCTCAGAACTCATAGCATACCATGTGGTGAGGGGGAGAGAAGAACAATGCTCAGGCACTTTTTTTGCACATTTTTTTATGAGGCCTGAAAATCAGTGTCAGTAATTTTGGAATAAGTTGTATACGAATGCTGTTTTGAACTTACCTAAAGAAATAAAGGACCATATTACAAATTCACAAATATGTATCAAATCCCCAGGGTCAAACAAATTACAAATTATTACAATCAGAATTAACTTGCCAGGTTGAAATGTAAACAAAAACAGAAATTCAGAAGGTCTGGTTCAGAATCACCAGATGCTAAAAGTTAACTCTGCTTGCTTCCAACAGATTCTACCAGACCTGCTGAGTTTCACCACCAATTTGTCTTTCTTTCAGACCTCCAGCATCCACAGGTCTTTGGGTGTTATTTTATTGAAATGTGAACAAACATTGGTAGCTAACAGCAAGTTAACATTAAATGCAGCATTCTCCATGGCAATATGTTTACCCATCAAAGTCCATTTGCAAATCAAGCAGCACCCTCCTCTCATGCAGTGTAAATGTCAATTTCTCCTTTATGGGGTTCAGGTAAATTGTCCTAATAAGTGTAAGTTTAATCACAGAATCCCTACAGTGCAGAATCAGGCCATTCAGCCCACTGAGTCTGCATCGACCCTTCAAAAAGTATCCCACGCAGACCCAGCCCAAGTCCCCTACCCTCTTCCCACATTAACCATGGCTAATCTACATAACCTACACATCCCTGGACAGTATGTGCAATTTAGCATAGCCCATCTACCTAACCTGTGCACCCTTAACTGTGGAGGAAGCCAGAGCACCCAGAGGAAACTCATACAGAGAGAGAAAACATGCAAACTCCACACAATCATCCAGGGCTAGAATTGAACCAAGGTTGCTGGTGCTGTGATGCAACAGTGCTAACCACGGAGCCACTCTGAAACAACAAAATATTTATCAAGTCCTCAAGTTCTGTACAATCAAATTAATTTTGGTTTAGCTACTCATCTCATTTTTTTTATCTTACTGTATCACATAAAGGGGTGGGCAGACGATCTGTTCCCAATTTGCCAACAAGATTCTACGTATATAACTTACCACCACAGAAGGTGGGAAAAGGCAATGTTTTGACCCCTGTTTGTTAATTTCAAAAAATAATGAGCAGATTTTTAACAAAGCTTCATGCACAGATAGGGCATGTCTCAAAAGAAGAAGGGCTTTTTGATGGGGGTCTAGACTCAGACATTTTAAAAAGCATCTATTAACATTGGGAGATAGGGTGTAGTAACTTTTTGTTTAGTGTCTGTCATCAGCTGTTTTATTTGAAAGAATGTTGGTTGCTTCAGAATGTTGGAGATTGTCTCAACTGTTGTGGTGGAATTTGACAGTTGTCAAAATGTCAGCAGACTTTTTAAAGAGTAGGATTTTGGACGTGAGTTGGCATAAAGCTTCCTCAATGAGATGGAAGCTCTAAACAGAAAGAGCATCAACCAGGCAGAGAAAAGTCTAAAGGAAGAGCTGCAAAAGTTGCAATACTGCTGAAATAACCAAGCATGACAAAAGCATGGATTCCACTACATCCCCTGTTCCCTTGTTTAAATAAATAATAGAATTAACCAGAATAATTCCCATCTCCGACTTTGGAGATAACTGCAAAGTCACTTATAGCTTATTACTTTGGGGCACAATGAATTGTCACCCTAATACACAATGCCATTATAATTTTGATTTTCAATCCATCTATCCATGAAAATAATTGATATTTTGTTTCAGTTAATTCAATGTGGCCATGCAAACCACATGAAATTAGCCATTTTGGTCCCAATTTTACACCAGACACTGGAAATCTTAGACTGGTACAAAGCAGCCGTTCTTAAAATATCTTAAAATTCTGGCAACATTTAAAGCTCTGAAGTCGGACTGTTATGCTAATTTACAGAAGAATGGCTCTCTGGTAAGTGCATCAATACTGTTGCACTTTGACATTCTTTAAATATTGTATACCATTCGAACTGTGACAGGACCTGGCCTCATTAACTTAGGCTACAAAGTTTTTAAAAAGCGTAGGCAACACAACCTGCTTCTAACCACACTTTATTACACATTCAACCCTTAAGGGAACGCTCTCACAGTCGAGGTTCGAAGTAACTGGCAGCAAATATTTTAATTAATTTGCATATGGAAAATTGCGACACACTCCCCATTTTAGGTCAACTACCATTAATTCCTGAACTTTCTCACCGTTTCTGCAACTCGTGACGAAAAATGGAAAGAAAATGATCGCCGACTGTTTAGCGAAAGATGACAGTTTCGAAGCTACCCCAAGCTTAACAGCTCATTAACAATAGTCCAACAAAGCATCCTTCATCAGTAACAGTCTTCTAAAATATAAAGAAGATTCAAGCGTATGTATATTAATACAATACTATCACAATTTAAGATTAATGAGTGGTTCAATTACAAGATTTTGTAAGTTTAGTTTTCAAAAACAGTTTTTAAGATAATAAATCCAAGTAAAAAAGGGTATTTTTTTCTACGAAACCTAACGAGGAAAAATAGCTTTTCTGTTTGGTTTGGAATGCCTGAAGTATATGAATTTATCAATCAGCAAAATCGTTCTTTAGCTTTAAGGTATGAAACAAGTTACCAATTTCTGGTCACTCGTGTGCCCGTCCTGTAGAAAATAAATCTAACAGGAATAGTTCAAGCCACTTAATGCCTATTGCCTTCCGCAGGTTCGTTCCGAGTTAGTTAATTTTGTAGTTTACTCGAATGAAATTGAATTCAAATCATGCCGCGCGATCCAGGATTTCATTCGGACGATTTTGCCCAGAAGCTGAGCGTTTTTTGCAGTTTCTTCAGGATTCAGGGCGAACAGTAGGTGTCGCCAGTCAAACGAGGAACCAGGCGCCGTGTTAACCTCTGCGTACCTCGATAAACTTCCAACATCCAGACAATATATTGATGCACTTTCCGGGATTATATTTATCTCTACTGTGCAGATGAAACAAATGTTGCTCTGTTGCTATCATGTGCCTTTCTCCAGGATGACAATGCGCCCAAGGATACTGTATGTGGAATCATACAGCGCCCAGAAATATAGTACTGCTGGAAATATTGTAAAGCAATCCGCGTCAAACATTTGGTGCAGCCTTCAGAAACATGCAATCTGCAATATTATATGTAGTCCCCAAAATTAAACTAGAACAATGCAGTGAGAACATCAATATGCAGGCTTGAAAATAACTGTTACTTCCAATTCCAAGTACTACCTGTAAGTCTGTGTTTCGAAAATAATCATTTGTAGGGAGCCTAAAGTTAATCATGACACTCGTTCTTTAGAATGAAAATCGTGTATTTTTAATATGATAATGTTGAGGCATTTCAGTTCAGAACTTATAACAAGTATAAACGTGAACTGACCATAATGATTCAGAAGTACAGTACAGAAATAAGTTACACTTTAACAGCGCAGTCATTTGAATCCCTGTGAAGTTAAGAACCGAAAAATACCCCACCTACGACGCACATTAGTGTGACTGGTCCCAGACACGATCTGTGTTAGATAAGGAAAGACATCAGGCAGCTAACATCTCTATCCGTTAATGATAGGACCTCACGAATATCTTAGATATAATTCAATTCATATTGAGCCGCACGTAGATAATAGGTTAAGGTCGCTTAAATCAGCGCATTTATTATTAGCTGGTATCACATCATTATCAAGAGCCATCGATACGAAACGTGCGTCTCAGGATTTCTCGAAATGCCATGTATTCAGTTATTTTCAAATGAGCGTAAATACATATTCCCAACATTTTTAACACAGACCCCGCCACCTTTCCACCACCTGCAGAATGCGCAGACTCGCTTCATTCTGCTGCAGCTCCTTAATTTATATCACTGCACACAACACCATTGTATATAAACAAAATACAGCAGTCACCTAGCCCGCAGTCAGCCTTCTTTAGATAACAAGCTTACATCATTTTATTTAAAATTCAATGCGGACACAAGCTGTGGGGAGGAGAAGGGGGGAATATTCCACTTCATTGTTATCGTTATTTTCCTTACCTCCAGTGTTCTTATTTCTTTTTGCGTGAGGTCATTTGATGTGGCACATTTAGTCCTTAACCCTTCCAGACTGGAGATGCTGATGTCTATCATATTTTGGACCAATTCACATTGCTGTAATGCTTTCTGCAAAGTTAGCTGCTGTTCTTCGCTCTTTGCCGTATTGTCTTCATCCATGGCTGGAAATTGATTGAAATTAAGAAAAAATATTTTATTATAGAGCAGCAAGGTTGAATAATAAATCTTGAATGAATTGAAGAAATGTTTCAAATTGGCTCCATGCGGCTGATAGACTTGAACTGGAGACAGTGGCCTTGCTCTGGAAAGCAGCTTGTGCTGCTGATGCTATGAAGAGCTGCGCGCTACTGCTGCAGGTGTTTTTTGTCGCCGTTCCCAGCAGCTTGCACCGGGGAGCTCTTTCTCCACCGACATCTTGGTTGTCAATCAAAGGGAGGGAGGCAGTGCGCCAGCTCTCGCGAGATAGCTGCGCGATTGAAATTGTTGCAAAAAGCTGTCTAATAACAGCAGAAGAAGAAACTTCACTGTCAGGCTCGGCTGGTGTTTATTTCACTTCAATCAGTCACATTGTGCTTTTTCTCCCCAATGTAATAATATCGGTATCTTCACTCGTAACATACATGGCCAATGACAATAAAAACCTGGCGACAATGGACATTTCTTGCCCGTTTGAGGTTCGACAGTACATTCTGCAAGTGTTCTAAAATCAAAACATATTCATAATACTCACGAATGACAACTAAGAAGGAACTGACAGAATCTGAACCGAAAGGTGACCAAGTGTGATTGTCGTTTTGCGAACATTTATACTTCAATAAAGGGGAACGGGGTTGTATTTCATTACCCATCGCTGCTGGTTATGGTGCCAGTTCAGAGCAGGGGGTTCTGATTACAAAGGTCTAAATCTGTTGCCGGACGCATGAAAACTGAAATGCCCTCCTCCAAAAAGTCTCAATTCATAATTATGCTAGGCCTTCATTCTTTATTTTATTTAATTCTGGTTAACATCAGTATTCAGAGCATCAAGTGGAAACTGCATACACCAATACTAAGCATATAATGTAAATGCATCCTAAAATACTGAGAGACATAAATTATATTTATGACACATAAATATCATTATAATTAAGTATGTATAATTTTATAATTGTATTCACATATATAAATAATGGGACATAAATATCATTATGTGTCATAATACAATATAAAGGACAAATATAAGCATATTTGACTTTGGTTCTAAGTGCAAAATTATTGAGTACAGGTTCGAACTTAACAAACGTCAAGTGAGAGTAGAGGGTTTACTTTCCTTTTATAGTAATAGATCCTAGATCAGTAATTGATGTTATGTTCACCAACTACTTGACAAAATAGATAGCTGAGTGGAAATAAAGCAGAAATAATGTGTTTAAAAAACTTCTAAAAAGAGTAGTTTTCAAACAGGAAATTCACAATAAGCCTAAATCATAAATATTGTTCCATTAAAATCACAATTCAAAAAAAACAAATAGAAATTAAAATCAGTATTGATTACTAAAAGCACAGAGCATAAATCTCACCTCCAGTTGTGTGTCCCTAGTCTATCAATAATTTCATTACTGTTCACTATGGTATTCTTAGAAAACAAGGACAGACCCAAATAGTTGATTTCTACAAATCATGTTGCAAAACAAACTAGCTCTGGAAGGACATCTATCATTTCTGTGTTTATTAAATTACTTAAGGTACATTTCTCAGAGGATTTTTTTTGTATTGGGATGATGTGGTATTTGAACACCACAAGTACCTTCCTAATATATGCCATTGGTAGATTGGTGTTTATTCTGGATTTTCAAATGCTTATTTTTGAAAACAAAAGGCCATATTTTTGAGGAATATTCCCTCTGATAATTAAAAATTGTATTTTTTGTCCATATTATACAATGGACAAATAGTCTTCTTTCTTTCCACGATTGTCTTAAGTTTTCAGTAATGAGCTCACTTTATCACAATTTTTTTTTGTACAGACTATTTGCAGTTGTGCTACTTTGCGCATCATGCTAATAAATGGAGTAGTAAGCAGTTGTGAACTTTTGTGGTGTGGTTCTGATTTACTGACAATGGTATACCAAATTTATTTTTAACCATAAAGATTAAATATCTAACCTTGTATGACTTTGTAACACACCATTGAAACTTACATGACATTCCTCACAATGGCAAAAGTTACATAGTTACATGAAATGGATGCTTGGATGTGAGAGATGGCTGCACTTGGTCACAAAAAGAATTTGGAAATAGGATGTGCTGGGAATATTGGAATCACAGGTCAGTACTTATTTTCCATTTCTTATTGTAACTAACATCTGAGTGATTGGCAGGTTATTTCATAAAGTATTTAAGAGTCAACTACATTCATGCAGGAGATCACTGCCATAAAAAAATTTCTGAATGTGTTGGACTTTTAGAAAGAAAAACAACATTATAATGATCAATTTTGTTTATATTAGATTTTTTATGTTATGATTTTTAAAACTAGATTCAAAACATAAATTTGGTGAATTTAAGTGTTCTTGATCAGTTTCCTTCACAACTTTCCTGAGCAACTGTTATTAAATAAGTCAATTTGTTTCGTATACATACTTCTTACATAAGTAGATAACCTATATCAGTGTCAAATAAAGTCATTCCACTTTCTACTATGAAATAACACATTTGAGTTGTCTTCAAGTTGTTTGACTACTATTCCTATAGTTCCTCTATTAGTTTTCTTGTGCACTACATGTCTCTTTTTCTCTTTCAATTTGGCGTAGGAATTATCTGGCTTGGCTAGAACAGATAATTTTATACAATTTTGCATTTATGTAGTGCCGAATAGAGGTTAGTAAAGGAACACTGTCAATGTGGGACAGTTTTTGTCTGAATGAGACGTAGTTAATTAAGTATATCTGGGAATCTGGTTCAAAGTGAAAATTTGATGCAAAAGGTGCTGTAAGTAATGCTTACTTTAAGAAGTAAAATATGTTTAATTTGGAGTTTGGTGAAAGGTGGGAAAGAGGATTTTCTATTTCTTTTATTTCACCCTATAACAGTTTTTTTCATAATTTGAGCAGCAAAACATGGTAGTATTATAGAATTGTAGTATAGGTTTGTTTCATCACTGTTGTGAAGTTTACTGGCAATGCTAATATTTTTTAGGAGATGTATTCTTAATTATAAATGAGTTAATTAGCAATTACTAATTAACTAACACATTAGAGGTGGCAGAGCTAATGATGTACTGTAAATGCAGAATCCAAGAACTTCTGGGTGCTAATACGATCCAGGATAAACCAATCTGCAATGAGTGCTTGTTGCTCCACAAACTTCAGCTCAGAGTTATTGATCTGGAGGGCAACCTTCAGACACTGCGTCATATCAGAGACTGGAAAAGTTACTTAGACAGTTTATTCAAGAGGTGGTCTTCTGATTTGGTCAGATGTTGGTGACAGGACAGTGTGACTACAAGTGAGATAGGTAAGGAACCTGGCAAGCAGGAGTCTCAGCCTTTGCCATTGTATAACAGGTTTGGGATTTTCTTAACGTTTTTGAATGAGGGAGGACTGCTGGATGGATGCACTAACTGGCTACAGCATCATGGTGTAGAAAGCCATTTAAGAGAGGAGAGGAAGAAGGAACACAGTGATAGTTGGGGAGAGTATGGCGAAGTGTTTTACACTGTTCTATGCAGCAAAGAGCACGAGTCTAGATGACTGTGTTTTCTGCCCAGTGCCAGGGTTCGAAATACCTGCTCTGGAGAAAAATTTGCAGTAGAAAGGAGGATCGAGTAGTCATGGTCCACATTTGTACTAATGGCATAAGTAGAATTAAAAAGTAGTTATGCTAAGGGAGTTTAGAAGTTAGATGCTAAATTACAAAGCAGAACTTTAAAGATAATAATCTCTAGATTATTTCCTGAACCAATTGAAAAGTGGCAAAAGATGAACAAAGTTAAAGAAGTGAAAGTGTGGAAACAATGGGTTCTAGTCCACAGGACACTGCCACCAGTACTGGGGAAAAAGTAGGATCTCCGTTGTTGAGACAGTCTGTACTTAGATCATGTTGGAGTGCTCACATAACTAGAGACGTAGAGAGGACGTTAAATTAAACAAGGGCAGTGAGGGATCAAACTTCAGTGAACGTAACAAATCAAGACGAGGATCATGGCACTAGAGCAAAATAATACTCTGGAAAATGAAGGACAAAGAATGGCTAGAAAGGACAAGGAAGAAAAAAATCCAACATTATATCTGTAGGTAGGACAAGATGCTGCAAAGGTAAGAAAAAAATCTAAAGGTTCTGAATTTGAATATGTGTAATATCAAATTACATGAATTGAGAGTGCACATTGAAGTGAATAAATATGATCTGATAGCCATTGTGGAGATGTGGCTGCAGGATGATGAGTATTGGTTTCAGATTATTGAAAATCAGATGACATTCAAGAAGAATACAATGCTAGGTAAAGGCGGAAGTGTATCATGCCTAGTCAAAGAAAGTATTGATTCAATTGTTAAAGACACCTTGGATCAAGAGATCAGGTGTAGATTTGGTTTGGCTGAATATGACAAATGTTAGGGAAAATAAGTCACTTGTGAGGGTGATCTACAGGTCCCCAAACAGTAACCACAATATAGGACAAAGCATACAAGAAGAAATATTGAGTGCTTGAGTCATAGAGTCATAGAGATGTACAGCATGGAAACAGACCCTTCGGTCCAACCCGTCCATGCCGACCAGATATCCCAACCCAATCTAGTCCCACCTGCCAGCACTCGGCCCATATCGCTCCAAACCGTTCCTATTCATATCCCCATCCAAATGCCTCTTAAATGTTGCAATTGTACCAGCCTCTACCACATCCTCTGGCAGCTCATTCAATACACGCACCACCCTCTGTGTGAAAAAGTTGCCTCTTAGTTCTCTTTTATATCTTTCCCCTCTCACCCTAAACCTATGCCCTCTAGTTCTGGACTCCCTGACCCCAGGGAAAAGACTTTGACTATTTATCCTATCTATGTCCCTCATAATTTTGTAAACCTCTACAAGGTCACCCCTCAGCCTCCTACGCTCCAGGGAAAACAGCCCCAGCCTGTTCAGCCTCTTTCTATATAGATCAAATCCTCTAACCCTGGCAACATCCTTGTAAATCTTTTCTGAACCCTTTCGAGTTTCACAACATCTTTCTAATAGGAAGGAGACCAGAATTGCACACAATATTCCAACAGTAGCCTACCAATGTCCTGTACAGCCACAACATGACCTCCCAACTTCTGTACTCAATACTCTGACTAATAAATGAAAGCATACCAAACGCCTTCTTCACTATCCTATCTACCTGCGACTCCACTTTCAAGGAGCTATGAACCTGCACTCCAAGGTCTCTTTGTTCAGCAACACTTCCTAGGACCTCACCATTAAGTGTATAAGTTCTGCTAAGATTTACTTTCCCAAAATGCAGCACCTCGCATATATCTGAATTAAACTCCATCTGCCACTTCTCAGTCCATTGGCCCATCTAGCCCAGATCCTGTTGTAATCTGAGGTAACCCTCTTTGTTGTCCACTATCTGCAAACTTACTAACTGTACCTCTTATGCTTGCATCCAAATCATTTATGTAAATGACAAAAAGTAGAGGGCCCAGCACCGATCCTTGTGGCACTCCACTGGTCACAGGCCTCCAGTCTGAAAACCAACCCTCCACCACCACCCTCTGTCTTCTACCTTTGAGTCAGTTCTGTATCCAAATGGCGAGTTCTCCCTGTATTCTATGAGATCTAACCTTGCTAATCATTCTCCCATGGGGAACCTTGTCGAATGCAGTACTGAAGTCCATATAGATCACATCTACTGCTCTGCCCACATCAATCTTCTTTGTTACTTCTTCAAAAAACTCAATCAAGTTTGTGAGACATGATTTCCCACGCACAAAGGCATGTTGACTATCCCGAATCAGGCCTTGCCTTTCCAAGTATATGTACATCCTGTCCCTCAGGATTCTTTCCAACAACTTGCCCACCACCGAGGTCAGCCTCAACGGTCTATAGTTCCCTGGCTTGTCTTTACCGCCCTTCTTAAACAGTGACACCACGTTTGCCAACCTCCAGTCTTCTAGCACCTCACCTGTGACTATCGATGATACAAATATCTCAGCAAGAGGCCCAGCAATCACTTCTCTAGTTTCCCACAGAGTTCTCAGGTACACCTGATCAGGTCCTGGGGATTTATCCACCTTTAACCGTTTCAAGACATCCAGCACTTTCTCCTCTGTAATCTGGACATTTTGCAAGGTGTCACCATCTATTTCCCTACAGTCTACATCTTCCATATCCTTTTCCACAGTAAATACCGATGCAAAATATTCATTTAGTATCTCCCCCATTTTCTGTGGCTCCACACAAAGGCCGCCTTGCTGATCTTTGAGGGGCCCTATTCTCTCCCTAGTTACCCTTTCGTCCTTAATATATTTGTAAAAACCCTTTGGATTGTCCTTAATTCTATTTGCCAAAGCTATCTCACGTCCCCATTTTGCCTTCCTGATTTCTCTCTTAAGTATACTCCTACTTTCTTTATACTCTTCTAAGGATTCACTCGACCTATCCTGTCTATGCTTCCTTCTTTTTCTTAACCAAACCCTCAATTTTTTTAGTCATTCAGCTTCGCTATACCTACCAGCCTTCCCTTTCACCCTGATAGGAATATACTTTCTCTGGATTCTTGTTATCTGATTTCTGAAGGCTTCCCATTTTCCAGCCATCCCTTTACCTGCAAACATTTGCCTCCAATCTGCTTTCGAAAGTTCTCGCCTAATACCGTCAAAATTGGCCTTTCTCCAATTTAGAACTTCAACTGTTAGATCTGGTCTATCCTTTTCCATCACTATTTTAAAACGAATAGAATTATGGTCGCTGGCCCCAAAGTGCTCCCCCACTGACACCTCAGTTATCTGCCCTTGTTTCCCTTGAGATTAGGGACAGCATTAATTATGGGTGATTTTAATCTATGCATAAATGGAAAAATCAGACTGGTAATGAAGGAGCTCATAGATATAGTTTGATATAGTTTCTTGGAGAAACATTTTCTGGAACCAACAAGAAAGTGTGTGTAGTAGGTTTGATGACTAAGCAAAATACAAAGCATGGCACAGAATGAATAAAAGGTTAATTAGGAAAAGTAAATTATAGCGTGAAAGGAAAGTAGCTGGAAATTTTAAAACAGGCAGGGTTCCTATAGGTATCCGTAAAGGAAAAGATTAAATAAAATGAGTGTCTTATGGAGAATGAGAATTGGGAGTTCATCATAGATGATAAGGAGATGACAGATGTAATGAATACATATTTTGCTTCTGTCTTCACTATCAAGGATAAAAACACATCCCAGTGTACGTGCAAATCAGGAGATTGAAAGAAGTGAGGAGCTTGGTGAAATTACAATCACTAGGGGAGCGATACTGACCAAACTGTCAGAGAGGAGGGCTTATGAATCTCCAGGTCATCGTGGTCTGCATTCTACATTCTTAAAGAAGGTGGCCAATGAAGTAGTAGATGTGCTAGTGTTAATTTTCCAAAACTCATTAAAATCGGCAAAGGTTCCATTGAACTGTTAAGGAGTAAATATAAGCTGCCTATTCAAAAATACATAAAGAATCAAGACAGTTTATTAGATGAGGACCATTATAACTTGATAGGCTACATTTTATTTTTCCTCTGCATTTACTATAGAGCTCAATCACTGAACGTATTCAGACAAGGCTGCCAATATATTTGCAATGAAATAGCATAAAAGTTTATTATGCAAAGAAAACCACAATCTATGTTACACCACACAAAAACTGTTTGAAACATCTCAGTACAGTTATCAGAAAGAAAGATCTTAACAACATTAAACTCAAACCCTCAGTGAAGAATCACCAACCTCTCCATGTATTGAACAAACCTAGGTTGCTGTTACGTCTTTAATCACTTAGAATGGGGATGCAGGTTTCAATTGTTTAATATGTAAATCCCAGAATTTCCCGATATATTTTAGGTTTATAAAATAGACCCAGTCTGACTCAGGGTTTGGATACAGATAGACTCTAACCTCACATCTATAATGCATTGTCTAAGCTGAGACATCACTTTTTTTCATAAAACATTGTTAGCTAGGACTGTGATTTGAAAGAAGTTCTGGGATTTACATGATAATCAATTGAAACCTGCATCCCCATTCTAAGTAATTAAAGACTTAACAGCAATCTAGGTTTGTTCAATCCATCACATCATTTGTGTGATACTTTGATCTTTTAGTATAAATTCTGACTACGTGACGAAGGAGCAGCGCTCCGAAAGCTTGTATTTCCAAATAAATTGTTGGACTATAACTTGGTGTTGTATCATTCTTAAATAGCTGTAATTTATTTCTGAATTTTTTTTCTTGCTGCTTCGGGGCACTTTCATAGCAAACACAAGGGTTTTCCAATATAGTGTGCATCCATCAATTTTTTGAATGGTCTTCTTACTATGATCTTGGTCAGATGGGTCAATGGGTCAAGGAGTGGCAGATGGAATTTAATTTAGATAGATGTGAAGTGCTGCATGTTGGAAAGGCAAATCAGGGCAGGAGTTATTCAATTAATGGTAAGGTCCTGGGGAATATTGCTGAACAAAGAGATTTTGGTGTGCAAGTTCATAGTTCCTTGAAAGTGGAGCCACAGGTAAATAGGACAGTGAAGAAGGCATTTGGTATGCTTGCCTTTATTGACCAGTGCATTGAGTTGGGTCAGTACAGGACATTGGTTCTGCCACTTTTGGAGTATTGCTTGCAATCCTCGGCTCACTTCTACAGGAATGATGTTGTGAAACAATAAGATGTACCAACAACAAGAGTACCAATAAGATGTTCAGAAAAGATTTATGAGGATGTTGCCAGGTTGGAGGGTTTAAGCTATAGGGAGAGACTGAATTGGCTGGGGCTATTTTCCAAGGAGCGTCAGAAGCTGAGCGGTGACCTTATAGAGGTTGAAAAATCATGAGGAGCATGAATAGAGTAAATAGATAAAGTCTTTTTCCTGGGACTGGAGAGACTGAAACTAGAGGGCATACGTTTAAGGTGAAAGGGGAAAAATATAAATGAGACCTGAGGGGCAACTTTTCCATGCAGAGGGCAGTGTGTGTATGGAATGAGCTGCTAGAGGATGGTGGAGGCTGGTACAATTACAGATTTAAAAGGCATCTGGATGGATATATGAATAGGAAGGAATTTAGAGGGAAATGGGCCAAATGCTGGCAAATGGGACTATTTATATAGGATATCCAGTTAGCATGGACAAGTTGGACTGAAGGATCCGTTTCCATGTTGTATATCTCCAAGAATCAATTACTCTAGCTTCGCAGTTCAGTCCCCACTCTCTGGTACCCACAGACACAAACTAACTCACTGACTATATGTGTTGTTTGACACCTTGTGACAAGGTAATAGCCAAATTTTCTCTACATTGCTTTAATACATAGAACAGTTAACTCCCAGCATTATTTCAAGGTTGCAAACCTTTCTCAAAATTCATGTGTACAAACCTGAGTCTTTCTGGCATCAAAATTTACAAAGTCAAAAATGAAGCGAAAATGACATCATTCTTCATCTAAACACATAATATTGATGTACAAATCACACTTGAAGCTATACATAATTTTTCCACTTTAGAACCCAATTACTGAAACATATAATACATATATTAGTTTGCATAATAATATAGCTTATGAATGAGTCTTCATCACACTATGTAGTTGCAAGGCAGGGCTTTGAGGAAAATATTGTATCATATGAAGAAACATTGAGGAAATCAATGCAACAGAAGAAACTTAATAATAGTGTGCAAAATTAAAACAGAAAACAAAGAGGTTCAGGGAAAACGTGAATTTGTTATTAATTAACTTTACAGATGAGCAGTAAATTGCATATTCAAGGGGCTGAAGGCAGAATGAATTTGCAATTGAATCATGGTTGGAGTTTCAGATGACGCTTTGTCTGATCTTTTACAAGCCAGACAGGAATTGATGCTTAAAAAAACAGTAAAGATTGCTAGGCAAGCAAAACATGGTGGCAGAACAGGGTTGTTTGCTCAAGGAGAAAGAAGGTGAAACACCATGAAAGAAGTTGCACATTGCCTGCAGGGAAGAAAAAAATAGAGAGTGCAGCCCACCAAAATGGAGAAAGATATGGTAACTGCCATTGTGAAGTGTTGAAAATATAACGTAAAAGAGCCACATGACAAGAATGAGTGCCCAGCAGGAGGAGAACAAAACAATGAATCCTAGTCTAGTCTATGAAACCCACATCCCATGAATGATTTTTTTTTTAAACTGAAAGACTTTTCAGAAAAATATGCAGAATTGTAATCCAAAATAAAAGAAATGAACAACAAGAGTGTGTGAAACCGAAGCAGCTTCAAGAAATGGAAATAATATTAAACCAAAGGAAAACAATTATGGAAGAAAACCATAATTCTGTGAGTGAATACTGGTGGAGTTTTAAACTGGAAGTCAACAGTGGCTGCACCACAGAGTTTAAATTTGACTGTGTTAGTGTTCCAGATCAATTTAAGTGATTTAAAAAGATCAAATTGCAGCTATCTCCAATTCAATTGCAGGTATCCACAGGAACATCAATGAGAGTAAGTAAAAGGCCAACTCACAAAATGGCTTAGATAATGGCAGGAACTTTCTCCAGAATAAGGGTGTTATTCAGAATAAGGGTGTTTTCTACGAAGCAGGAATGCACGTTGAAACCTGTAATTAATTTTCAAAATCAACAGGATGGTAGCTATAGACCAAGAATCTGAATTTTGAAGGTCATTCCCAAGCTCGTTTGAGGAATTTTAAAAAATTAGGATAAAATATCACAGTAGTCCCACATGCTTGTACAGATCATGGAAAGTGCTCAGTAAAGGGGTTAGAGTACCAGTAAGAAGGTATTATAGTACAAAAGCCAAATAGTTCAATAAGAATCTGAAACTATTTTCGAGAAAAGCATTGAAAGGTGAGATTCACCTAATGGCTTCAGTGGGTGAAAGTCTTGCAAAACTAGCTGAGAGTCCCATATTGACCAATCTGGGTGGGAAATGTGGATTCTGGCAAATATGTTTGGATGAAGACTGCTGAAAACTGACAACCTTTATCACACCTTTCAGATGAGGTCAGAGGTCACACAACACAAGGTTATAATCCAACAAATTTATTTGAAATAGCAAGCTTTCAGAGTGCTGCTCCTTTGTCAGGTAAACACCTTTCAGATGGCATTGCTTTAGCAGGTTACCCCTAGAAATAGCATCCGCACCGCAGAATTTCTTAAGAATACTGTCAAACAAATTTGAAGACATTGAGGGTGTAATATGTTACATAGATTATATACTAATACATGACCAAAGAAATAGACCACTCATGAAAGTGCTTAAAAATGCAGGTCTAACATTGCATGAATTGAAATGCAGGTCTAACATTGCATGAAGTGTGCATTTGCACAAACAAGAATGAAATTTTGTCATCACATTATCCAAATTTCTATTCTCCTGTGATTGGATCGGCTAGGTCTTTTAGTTTAGGAGCATATAAGTACAGCTAGCAAAACATTTACAGGCTAAAGAGAGAATTTTACAGAACTGTGATAAAGAGTATATTGTGATTTAAAAATACTATTTAGAAGGTTGGCCAGAATAGAGACTGAATAATGTCACACTTCATCTGTACTTTAAGTAGTGCTGTTATCTTACGCTTACTAATGTCTTGTTAGGAGAGTGTGAGGACTAAAGACGCTGGAGCTCAGAGTCAAAAAGTGTGGTGCTGGAAAAGCACAGCCGGACAGGCAGCGTCCAAGGGGCAGGAGAGTCTATGTTTCGAGCTGGTCTGTTATCCGTACTCGATCTCTTCATCTCCAACTGTCACCATGACATTGACCACCTCAACCTGTCCACCCCCTCACCCACTCCAACCTCTCACCCTCGCAATGTGCAGCCCTTCACTCCACTCCAACACACCCATCTCCCCCTCAAATCAATAGTCAAGGGGGGGCACCAACCTGTACACCACTGAAGCCAGATGCCAACACACAGACACCTCCTCTGACTGCTCCCTTGACCATGACCTCACCTCCCATCACCAAACTATCAGCTCCCAGACCATTCACAAACTCATCACCTCTGAAGATCTCCCATCCACAGCCTCCAACCTCATAGTACAGGAACCCCGCATCACCCAGTTCTAGCTCTTACCCAAAATCCACAAACCTGACTGCTCCTGTCGACCCATCGTCTCCACCTGTTCCTACCCCCTGAACTTATCTCTGCATACCTTGACATCGTCCTGTCTCCCTTGGTCTAGGATCTCCCCACATACATTCGGGACACCATCCATGCCCTCCACCGCCTCCATGACTTTCGGTTCCTTGGCCCCAATGCCTCATCTTCACCATGGACATTTAGTCCTGGACACATTCATCTGCCAAGACAAAGGCCTCCAAGCCATCTGTTTTTTCCTCTCCCGCAGACCCAACCAGCACCCTTACCTCGACACACTCATTCGATTGGCTGAACTGGTCCTCACCCTCAACAATTTCTCCTTCAAATCCTCCCACTTCCTTTAGATCAAATGGGTAGCCATGGGTACTATGCCTGATTCTTCTTTAGGTACATCTTCTGCAGCTAACCGGCACCTTTCCCCACCTTTTCCTCTGCTACATCGATGACTGTATCACCACCTCCCCCCCACCCTCATCTACCAATCGCATTCCCAGCTACCTTCCCTTCATTTATCTCTCAGCTCCTGTCCCAGCCCCCTCCCGCACCCCCATTCCTGATGAAGAGCTTATGCTCGAAATCTTGACTCTCCTGCTCCTCGGATGCTACCTGACTGGCTGTGCTTTTCCAGCACCACACTTTTTGATTCTAATCACTTGTTAGACTTCAATAAGAGACGAACAAAACCAGAGTACTTGGACTTGAAATTCTACATCAAGGTAATTTGGTATTACAAAGTGTCATGCAAAGATGTCAGTGTGATAGTCAGAGGTTTGAAATTCAATTCAGGAAGTATTCAGTAATTGCATTTCATATATGGTGAATAGCCAAGAGAAGAAAGAGCCAGTATTACCATCATACTTTCTATCAAAGCCATAGAACCACTTGGAAATGGATTTAGTCAAGTTCAATTGCAAAACTTGCATCTTTGTCAACAATTACTACAAGGGATGGATTGATGAATCAAGAGAATTGTGTTAACTCATGGCATTTTGGACATTGTAGTCTCAGACAACAGAGCATAGTTTATAAATGAGTGCTTCAAGTGATTTGCATGCGAATATGATTGTATGCATATCTAACACACTATCCCCCAGCAAATAAGAAGGTGAGCAAAGAACGTGTAAAATCAAGGCATTATTGGAAATGAAGGAAGATTTAAAATTTCCACTCTTAATCTTTAGATCATTACTGCTACAGATTGAATAATTATCCTCAGAGTTATTAATGGGAGGAGAGTGAAACACAACTTTCATTGCAGTCACAGAAGCTGCATCCACACATTATTCAGATTATCCATAACAGAGTGAAAAGGTGTGAAGAAGAGCGAAGAGAAAGAACCAGTTAAATATTTTTATAAATACAGAACCCAAAAAAGTATTAGAGTTACAGTCTGGGAAGTAAGTATGGATGAGAGATATATAAAGAGAAAGAATGATCAAAGAGCGAACATAGCAACCGAGATCATAATAGCCCAGATCTTCTGATAGGTTGCTGAAGTGTAAAACTGTAGTAGCTCATTGGGACTATGTGGAAAGTCCCAACACAGCTGATTCTGTAGGAATTGTCTGGAAAGTTGAAAAGTCTAATGAGCTATTACTTAGTACTTGGAAACTCTGATTAAAGTACCCAATTCTACGTTAAAGTCTGAGACTTCTGAAGGTTTCAGCTTATTTTCCAAAAAGATAGCCAGTAAATGTTAGAAGGATAAAACTTTAACTCCTGACTAACTGTTAAAATAAACAGACCACTTGCTCAAATAGTCATTGACCACTGCTCTCCCGACTGCATGGATCCCTAACCTGAGCCCAGACTCCAACCAAAGCCAACTGTGACACTCCTGCTGATCCTACATGGACACCTGCATCAATCCAACCCCTGACTAACCATCTGAATCCAATACCCCACTCCCCGTCACCTGCCTGAAATACACTCAAAACCCCAAATAAATCCAATTCTCTCTATCCTCATCCCTATGATCGCAACCCCAAATGGACACCTGCCCCGATCTCTTCCTCCAACCTCCCAGATAACCCTAAGTTCTCATTAATTGTCTTGCCACCCTATCTCTTCATTTACCTGGCACTCTTCTCCCAACCCATTTGACACATGAACCCCTAGCCACCTGGCACCTTGGCCTTAACTCACATCCATCTGGGAATATATACCTGTTAACCAGCCAGCATCTTACCCCCTCACCTACCATACACCTTCCACTGCTACATGTGTTTAGTTTCTCTCTCCACGAGTGGTACCTAACTGGCTGGTCCAGCTTTGTCTGTGTCTATTACACACGTCATTGCTAGCTAAACAAGGCTGATTGTCTGCATTAAGACTTTTAAGAAACGTGCGACCAACAAGTAATACAAAGCCAACTAACTAAACTTATTATTGCTAAAAAAAGTTGGTTTTGGTGGTTGTCTTATGAAAATTCAAAATTAACATCGAAGCAAGTTAAATAACTTGGTGTTGTGCGATTTTAACATTGTCCATATTAGGAGATTCAGACCATAGGGTTGAAACGGATCAAGGGATATTCAAAAGAAATCATAATTCATTAATGTCATTGAACAAGAAACCAACGGAATTGTAGAACTATTTATCAGAAGAAGACAAGGAAGAAAAGAACTCTACAACCACAAAGCAGTCAGAATGAGGAAGACGTGAGTGGAGCACACGCTATACCTCAGAATAAGACCAGAACTGGATCAGAGAAATGAAAGAACCACGAAGATTAATCTTGTGAAGTCCAAGACTTTATGAGGAAGATGTTCATAGGTGGAGTGTTTTGTGGGGGGCTGATTAAAGACTTGAGGCTAAGATGCAGAGTAAGAGACATTAGCAGAATGTGTAATAATAATGGTGTATAATGATGATCAGTGTCACATGACTATGTAGGGAGTTTATCTACCAGAGGCAGGTTGTGTAACTACTATGCTAATAAGTAAACAGTTTTAACGAAAATATATTGGACTCAAGAAACAAAAACAGTTCTTGGGAGTTTAAAGTCAATTAGACTCAGAAATACAAAATAAGACGCAACCTAATGGCTTGTGAACATTTATCCATTCACTGGGTATTTGTTCTGCAGTATGACATCATTATAGTTGGAATTTATTTTAAATGCTTTGTCGCATCCATTACCAAAACAATTATTTCCATTTTCACAATGTCCACCACCTTGTCCTCACTGAAAATGACACTCCTAACCATAGTTCTCACGTCATTAAACTCAAGCCCTTTGATGCCTTTCCAACTTCCACCATCTATAAAATACAATTTGTCTGCAGCCTTACCATCTGCACCCTCTCTAACAGTAGGCCATAATAACTCTTCTCCCTTAGTCATCAATAACCTGTGCCAGCTCACTGTAGCCCTAAAAAGTCAAAGATAAAATCATTGTCCTTGTCTGTAAATTTTTCCATGACATTGTTCCACCCAATCTCTGCAACCTTCTGCAGAGTTAAATCCCACCTAATTGATGTTCAAACTTCCATCTTTATGCCTCACCCTACCCACACTTCTTCACCTTTGATTGCATAGCCTTCAACTGTCTTGGCCATCCCATCTTGATTAGCCTCCTTAATTTTCCTGCCTTTTTGAGTTATCTCAAAACAAATATCTTCATACAAGTTCATAGACACTTCTTTAATTTCTCTTCAGGTTGGCGCTTGCTCCTTTTTTCTTCTGAGAACATCTTTCAACGTTAAAGGTGCTCTATAAATGCAAGATGTCCTGACTCAAAGAGTTCCTCCCAGTTTGTTACTTTGTTACTTTCAGTTTGTTACTGCTGTATAAATTAATGTTACACAACTGAGCCATGCCAAAGTAATGTAGAAACAGCAAACAACAATAATACTGACAAGTTTCATTAATTGAAAATGTTTTGCATAATTTTAAATCTATAATTTGTTAAACCAATGGTGACCTTAGTTACATCAGATTTTGTTCTGTGTGACAATGATTTGAACCTGTTGAATGCAATTTCTTTCATAGGACTGCTTGCATTCTAAGTCCCATTTAAAGCAACTTGGACAGTCAATGCCAGTTTCCCATTCACAATTGCATTCTTTCACAAATTATTTCAGTTTAGAAAAATAACAGAGCACATATTAGGTAAGGTGGCGCTGATTCTGCAGTCAGACTTTGAAGGGCAGCAGTTATGAGCATGCTGGTGGGATGTCATGTGCTAGTACAGGCTGATTTTCCATCTATTTGTTTAAATGGATGGATAACAAGCCCCATAGTTTCCGGACTAGTGCTCACTGCAAGTCCAGTTTAGTGTTGACTGTGGAATTAAGTCCAGTATTTTTTAAATGTTAGACTATATCTCCTCAATCTTAGTTAGCTTTTAAGTCCCTCCACCATATAATGTAACAGTTAGAGCTTTTAGCTCTTTTGTTGATGCACTTCTCAGGGAGGACTCTAATCTATTAACAACTGAGAATGGAGCTGAATTAAAGGAAGACTACCCTGGGAAATCATAATTTCAATGAAAAGAATATCGATATTAGCAGACCTCTGTTTTGTTATAGTATTTATAAACAAAAGCTCTCAGGAACAATTAATCATACTGCAAATTTGAAGAGTAAGATGTCTCTCAGAACCATCTTTTGTCTTTGTATTGCTGTTCATCTTTCTCTCTCCTCTTCTACCTATGCCTTTCTCTTCACTTCAACTTCTCTTCTGCATTTGTGTTTTCTTTCATCCTCTGTCCTCTTCTGCTTCTCTTTGTATTTCTTTAGTCTCAGGTAAGAGTGGGTGGCTGGCATGGTGACGTATGCAAAAGAGTCTCTAATGAATTCAGCCTGCTTTTAAAGGTGGAGCTTCAGGGAAAATCTAACACAAAACAACACATTTAATTCTCTCCTTGAATCATTTACACTGCCGTCATTCTCTCACTTTCACTGTCTCCTACTTCCTCCCTTTGTGAATACCTTCACCACTACCTCAAATTGTTCTCTGTTTCATTCATTCACAGAATATGGATAACACTGACTGAGCCAGCATTTGTTGCCCATCATTAATTGCCCTGAAAAGATGATGCTACCTTCTTGAAACACTATATTCCATTTACTGTAGGTAAACCTATAATGCTGTTAGGGAAGGAGATCTATGATTTTGACCCAGCAGTACTGAAGAAATGGTGATGTATTTCAAAATTAGGATGGCAAGTGGCTTGAGGGGAACTTGCAATTGGAAGTACTCACTAAACACCTATACCGTTCAATCCCATAATTCTTACTCACCTCATCCTTCTAATGTCTATCTACTTATCCCAATCCCATTTTCTCTCACTCCAACCAACTCACCTCATCTTTCTATTCACTCATCTCTCCTGAAGTCTCGTTACCTCAAAGAGGTGTTCAACGTGCAACTGATTTAATCTTTTTCTGATTGAAATTTGTGGAAGGAAAAACAAACTGATGGAAGTTTTCAGCTAAAGTATGGAGTTAGTTTGTCTACATTCTTATTACTACAGCGGATATCGCATGAGAGCACCCAGCTACTCCATGGAAAGAGTGGAGGCCACCTTGGAGACCCAGGTGCAACAGAACTCTTAGTAACACCTGGGAGCCATTGCTGCAATAACTACAGTCCCATCAGAAGTAAAGAGAATAAACTTGGCGGCAATAGGTATCTTCTCATCTAGACTAGAGGCAGATGGCAAAAAGCAATAGATTGCCGCTTGGGTTATGCAACTGAATGTTTAAAGGGTTGAGTATCTCAACTGGCAGAGATCAATTGGAAAGGAGAATTTAACTCTAGCTAGAAGGGTAATTAATGAGATGCAAATATAAACATATAGTCTTAACATCTATGGCTTTGAGGTCTATTTTGTCCTTTTTTTTAAAGAAAGGTTTAAAGGCAGAGGTGTAGAGGTGTCTGTTGAAAACTCATAAAGCAAACAGCGTGTGAAACCTTAGCTTTTTTTTAAATATTGGAACAATAGAAGCAGTCTGAATGATTGTGGTAAAGCTCTCGCAGAACCATGATTTTTAGTTTCTTAGGTTTGCAGTGGCAATTGTTGCTGGGATGTTGCTGCAGTACATTTCTTCCTGCTACACTCTCAGTGTTCTCCTGATGTTTTTCCTCTGGGCTACTGGAGTCACATGTGAGACAATCTGTTTTCTGTATTTGCATTTTGCCAAGGGTGCATTTATGGGATGTTACAATATTGAACAGTTACCGTTTAGAAGCTAACTAATATATTACACTGTTATGTTTTCCAATAACATTATGGCTAAGCCAATTCGTTTCTTTTTTTTTTTGCTTTTGTTGTATTTTAACTATAGTGTAAAAATAAATTGTGTTTTGCTTAATGTTGAGTAGTTTGACTGATCAAATTGCATCTGTAATGCAACACTTTACATCAATCTTTAAAATGAGAAGAAGTTTGTGTCTAGACTACCTTCTTAATATATTTTGAGAGGGTTTGGTGTGGTGCATAATAGGTGGGAGAACAAAACTACAACATTCAAAAATCTGTTTTTTGAACTCTTGTCTGATTAACTTATCACATACACCATTATTTGTAATGGCTCAGGAAAGGGAAAATTCCACTCTCTGTGCATTTTCTATCATTTTACTCTCTCAAAAGTGTTCACAGAAAAGAAGTGCTTAGGTAGAATTTACTAACTGATGGATCAGAATACCTTGCCTTTATTGAATATGTTTGATTTTTATTCTATTAAAGATAATTATTTTATTATTTACATTATTTTATACATTAGTTTTGAATATTGTAAGTTTAATTTACTTGGGGGGAAAAAACAGCAAACTGTCAAAAAGCATTTGTAGGAATCCAGTGATCCCGCGTGTAATGGGAGTGATATGTTCACACAGTCAGGCCAGGCAGTAACTTGCTGTAATTAGGAGTGCACTTGCATCTTAAGGTTTTTACATTTTTTCCTAAGATATTGAAAATATGAACTGATAATGGGACAACAAAGAAAAGTGGACAGCTAGGACCTGAGTGTTGAGGAATTGTGAAATCAACTGTGCAAAGTCTGAAAATGATCAGTAAATTAGAGTTCGTGAATTCAATGCCATACCAGGTACTGAAAGAGAAATTTATGAAAAATTTGAGGTGAGAGAAAAAGAGAAAGTAAAATTCTTTTCACATTTTCTATCTTTAAACATTGAACACCAATTAAAATTAAAAGCAATGAGACTCCACACTTGTAACAATTTATTTACAATTACAGAGAGATTTGAGAGAAATTGGCCCAGCCAATGCCTTACAGTGCCAGGGAGCCAGGTTTGATTCCAGCCTCAGGTGACTGTGTGGAGTTTGCACATTCTCTCTTTTTTGCATGGATTTCTTCAGGGTACTCCAGTTTCATCCCACAACCCAAAGAGGTGCAGGTCAGGTGAACTGGTCATGCTAAATTGCCCATAGTGTTCAGGGATGTGTAGATTAGGTGCATTAGTCAGGGGAAATGTAGAGTAGTAGGGTAGGAGAATGGGTCTGGGTGGGTTACTCTTTGGAGGGTCAGCATGGACTTGTTGGGCCAAATTACCTGTTTCCACACTGTAGGGATTCTATGATGATTCTATGACACCTATTATCTTGTAAAATGGGAACTTTGACACAAATGGACGAGACTTAACTTTCTGTGGCAAATTTATATGCATTACACAAATACAGAAACTTTACACCATTCAATGCATTTCAATGTTCAGGTAGGCAGGAAGAAGCTACTGTATTTTCATGATTCTAATGATGGAGAAACACAGTTGGACAACAATCTTTGAGTTTAGCCTCACATTTGCCCCTTGTCTGAAGTTGCTTTCTATTTGCATATAAGTAACAGCAAGCCCTTTTAGACTCATCATCATCTTACCAGCAAATTCTGTTCTAGTGAAAATGTAGACATAAACTTGAAAAAGATTTGAATAGAAAAGAATTGGGACAAAATATGTGAAAATATTGCAATAGGAAGTAAAATGTATAGACACAAATCCATAGAGCCGTAAGATATAAATAAAAGAAATATTTTTTGAATATGAACAATTGTAAATTAAATTAATATTTTCTTGAGTTATCAAATGGCAACTTTATCTCCCTTCATTAGGTGCACTGGGATTGAAAGAGTAGATTTTTTGTGTGGCTTCCGTTACTTGCCTCCAAAATGCCAACTTCCAGGTTTAACATAGGCATTTGAATTCCCACAAGTAATCTATTCACTGAAATTGGGACGTTAATTAGTGCAGACGAATGGTATTTGTTGCCACAATTAACACTATTAGGAAGTATTAATGAACAGTCTCTACATGAATTATTATTAGGTTTAAAATTATCCCATTCAGCACGGATTTCTTGGAGCTCTGGAAATTTATCAGTGAAATTGAGATTGAGTTGGGCATCTGATAACACCATATGAATACAGGGATACTTATATAACCATTTGGCAGTACAGAATTTGAATGTTTCTGAAAGATAAACATATTTTCTTGAAACTTATTGTCTTGCACTCATCAAGACAATTCACTAAAGTACTAACTTAAGCAGAAAACCAACCCTTATACTAAATGAGAGGAGAATGGATGACTCGTTAACAAGTGATGATAATTGGTAGAAGTACTACCATGGAGAATGCACTCATTAATGCCAATTACAGTTAAAGACTTTGTTTAAATTTTAAATCAGATCAGTTAATTCTACTCGATCAAGACATTGCCCATGAATGGCTGTCACTTACATTGTTGATCAGCAACAGCTACAGTGTATGTACATGTTATTTCTGTCTGCAGAGATTAGGGCCTTATGTATTAATACATGTAGCTTCTGGTGCATGTAAGTGCACTACATTGTGGGCCTCACTGACAATCCTAACTTGAGTATAAATTCTTTGCACACTCAGGATTATCTACCAATGTTGCCCAAATGTAGAGTCATATCTAATGTTGTACACTGTGCTGTGAGTTATGCAAAGACAGACTGATTATGTGTGGTCAATACCTCGCTTGTTGTGAAAAGCTGAAGGATATGCTGCTTAATATGGTCCACCAGTCTTTAGGACATATGGTTCATATGGCGGGCATCACATCAGCACTAAAATTCATATATCACAGTAATCATTTGTGTAATAGACAGGATGTCCTTTCAATTGTATGGTAGCATCCTGTAAATAATGACCGCTACTTGTGTTGCTACTGCATGGTAGCAGCATGAAACAGCTATCTTTACCTGTTGTTCAAACTTTTGAGGTACTCTTCCAGGGTAGAATGACATTGCTGAGCATCAAAAATGATGTTTATAAGTTTCCACAATGTACAGTTTGTGATAGACATTATCCTGCAGAATAGCATTATGCCTTATTTCATCATCAATCAAAATGAACTGGTACACTCTTCATGGCAACACTTATACCGATCAGAGTTAGCTTCCTTAACTACTCAGAAAAATAATACTTCTGCAACCTAAAGTCACATCAGATGATGGCAGATATCTGCAGTGTCCTACAAGACTTCTAATTTGCTGAACTTGGTGGCCAAGCAATGTCTGTGATGATTATCATTGCTGTCAGTATAGTTGCCTCTGGATGTTTCTTTCAAGGATGTTTCCAGAAACATTTCAAATGTCTCACAATCTGCTACACTTGAACACATATGGTAGGTGTTGAATGGATTAATTACCATGAATTGATTTATATAAATTTAATCGTGATAAAAATAACTACAGTGAGGGGATACTCAGATTTGCCTAGTGGGATTCCCACAAGTAAAGAGTGATGTTCTCTGCAAACACATGATAACTCAAGCATCATCACAGCAACCAAGAGTTTTTTTTATAAAATGCAAGGAACATGAATCCATCAATATGTGGTCAGTATGCAATCACCAACAAGAGGTTCATGCAGATCTGTGTTAGATTTCCTGGGAATTGTTATGAAAGGCATTCTTACTGCACCAGCCCAAGATTGCATTTCTTTAACATTCCAGGAAGCACCCTTGAGAACTAGTTATTTGGAAGCAATGGATATCTTTTTCAAAATTCACTCATGATACCTGTGAGAATTCCCAGTAGCACATAGGAGTGTCACAACGAGTCCACCTGAAATCCAACTGATGCCTTGAGCCAGCCATTGGAACGCTAAATAGGTCAGACAGCGATCGTACACACTCTGGTCCATTACCATTTAAAAAAGAAATCCAAATAACCAGCAATTAAATGACAAAACAATGCTGCAAGATTCCACAATTAAAAAAACTTTCTGTATTTCAAACACAATTTTAAAAAAGCACACACAATTAAAATAATATTATAATTTATAAAGATTCAATAAGAACAGAGAAGATGGTAAAAGGGGGGGGTGTGGCATTGTTAGTCAAGGACAGTATTATGGTGGCAGAAAGGACGTTTGATGACTCGTCTATTGAGGTAGTATAGGCTGTGATTAGAAACAGGAGAGATCACCCTGTTAGGAGTTTTTTATCGGCCTCTGAATAGTTCCAGAGATGTAAAGGATAGCAAAGGTAATTCTGCATAGGAGTAAGAGTAACAGGGTAGTTGTAATGGAGGATTTTAACTTTCCAAATATTGACTGGAAATACTATAGTTTGAATACTTTAGATGGGTCAGTTTTTGTCCAATGTGTGCAGGATGGTTTCCTGACACAGTATGTAGATAAGCCAAGAAGGGGTGAGGCCACATTGGATTTGGTACTGGGTAATGAACCTAGCCAGGCATTGGATTTGAAGGTAGGTGAGCACTTTGGTGATAGTGAACACAATTTGGTTATATTTACTTTAGCAATGGAAAGAGATAGGTATATAATGCAGTGCAAGTATTATTGCTGGGGGAAAGGCAATTATGATGCGGTTAGGCAAGATTTAGGATGCATAGGATGGGGCAAGAAACTGCAGGGGCTGGGCACAATTGAAATATGGAGCTTATTCAAGGAACAGCTACTGTAGGTCCTTGATAAGCATGTACCTGTCAGGCAGGAAGGAAGTGGTGTGTAGCAAGGGAGCTGTGGTTTACTCTAGAAGTTGAATGTCTTGTCAAGAGGAAAAAGAAGGCTTATCTTAGGATGAGATGTGATGGCTCAGTTAGGGTGATTGAGAAATACAGATTAGCCAGGAAAGACTTAAAGAGAGAGCTAAGAAGAGCCAGGAAGGGACATGAGAAGTTGATGGCAGATAGGATCAAGGAAAACCCTAAAGCTTTCTATAGGTATATTAGAAATAAAAGAATGACTAGAGAAAGATTAGGACCAATCAAGTATAGTAGTGGGAAATTGTGCATGGAGTCCGGGGAGATAGGGGAAGCGCTAAATGAATATTTGTCTTTAGTATTCACACTGGAAAAAGACAATGTTGTCGAGAAGAATACTGAGATACAGGCGACTAGACTCGACGGGATTGAAGTTCACAAGGAGGAGGTCTTAGCAATTCTGAAAAGTATTAAATTAGGTAAGTCCCCTGGGCCGAATGGGATTTATCCTTGGATTCTCTGAAAAGCCAGGGAGGAGATTGCAGAGCCTTTGACTTTGATCTTTATGTTGTCATTGTCTACAGGAATAGTGCCAGAAGACTGGAGGATAGCAAATGTTGTGCCCTTGTTCAAGAAAGAGAGAAGAGACCACCCTGGTAATTACAAAGTTAAAAATCACACAACACCAGGTTATAGTCCAACAGGTTTAATTGGAAGCACATTAGCTCCTTCATCAGGTGGTTGTGGAGGACACAATTGCAAGACACAGAATTTATAGCAAACGTTTACAGTGTGATGTAACTGAAATTATACATTGAAAAATACCTGATTGTTTGTTGAGTGTTTCATCTGTTCGAATACCATGATAGTTTCACTTCTTTCATGTGTAAATCACAGAGCTTTTTTTAAAAAAGTTGCATTCTCAGGTTAACTGTAACAATTGGTGTTAGCTAGACACTATGTTGAAGGTGTTAGCCCCCTGTGTTCTCTGTGCCATAATGTTTAGACTGATTCTAATCTAAAAAGTGAGATAACAGAGTCTTACATGAATTCATGCAATTTTTGAGCAAAGTACAATGTAACTCTGCAAGTACAAATTCACCCCACAAACGTATATGTATATGCGTGCATGTGAGTCTTTGTGTGTGTGTGTGCTTGTCTGTCTGTCCGGGTTGGGGGGTTGTGAGTGTGAGAGAGAGTGTATATGTATGTGTCAGTGAGTATCTTAAGTCTGTGAGGGGGAGCATGTGTGAGTGTGCATGTCTGTAGGAGTGTGTGTGTGTCTGGGGTGGGAGATTGTGAGTGTCTGTGAGAGAGAGTGAATATGTGTATGCGTGAGTGTAGAGTGGTCTAAGTCTCTGAGAGGATGCATGTGTGAGTGTGGGAGTGTGTGCATCTGTAAGGGTGTGTGTGAGTGTCTTTGTATATGTGTGTTTGTGTGCATGTGTATGTATAGGAGTGCGTGTGTGTGCGTGTGTGTGTGTGTGTGTAGGAGTGTCTGTGTGTGTATATAGTGCAATAGTGATCACCTGTAGTGTGACATGAACCCAAGGTCCCGGTTGAGGCCCTCTCTAAGGGCACCGAACTTAGCTATCAGCCTCTGCTTGGCCACTTTTCGCTGCTGCCTGTCCCGAAGTCCGCCTTGGAGGATGATCACCCGAAGGTCCGAGGTCGAATGTCCTGCGTCGCCCAACTGGGAGGGACCACTCCTGTCTGTTGATTGTTGTGCGGTGCTCATTCATCTGTTGCCGTAGCCTTTGCTCAGTTTCCCCAATGTACCATGCCTCAGGGCATCCTTGCCTGCAACGTATAAGTAGACAACGCCGGATGAGTCACATGAGTATCTGCCACGTACATGGTGGGTATGTTCCCACGTGTAATGGTGGTATCCACGTCCACACTCTGATACGTCTTGCAGCACCTACCATGATAGGTATCATGGTATTCGAACAGATGAAAGACTCAACAAACAATCAAGGTATTTTTCAATGTATAATTTCAGTGACATCACACTGTAAACTTTTGCTATAAATTCTGGGTCTTGCAATTGTTTCCTCCACAGCCACTTGATGAAGGAGCAGCGCTCCGAAAGCTAGTGTGCTTCCAATTAAACTTGTTGGACCATAACCTGGTGTTGTGTGATTTTTAACTTTGTACACCCCAGTCCAACACCGGCATCTCCAAATCATGACTGGTAATTACAGACCAGTAAGCCTTACTTCGGTTGTGGGTAAAGTGTTGGAAAAGGTTATAAGCGATAGGATATATAATCATCTAGAGAGGAATAAATTGATTAGTGATAGTCAACAAGATTTTGTGAAGCATAGGTTGTGCCTCATAAATCTTACTGAGTTCTTTGAGATGGTAATCAAACACATGAATGAGGGTAAATCAGTTGATGTGGTGTATATGGATTTCAGTAAGGCATTTGATAAGGTCTCCTACGCTAGGCTATTACACAAAATGCGGAGGCATGGGATTGAGGGTGATTTAGTGGTTTGGATCAGAAATTGGCTAGCTGAAAGAAGACAGAGGGTGATGGTTGAGGGGAAATATTCATCCTCGAGTTCAGTTACTAGTGGTGTACTGCAAGGATCTGTTTTGGGTCCACTGTTGTTTGTCATTTTTAATAATGACCTAGGGTGTACAAGAATAGGTTAGTAAATTTGCAGAAGACATGAAGGTCAGTGGAGTTGTGGATAATGCTGAAGGATGTTGCAGGTTACAGAGGTAAAAAGATAAGTTGCAGAGCTGGGTTGAGAGGTGGCAAATGGAGTTTAATGCGGAAAAGTGTGAGGTGATTCACTTTGGAAGGAGCAACAGGAATACAGAGTACTGGGCTAATGGTAAGATTCTTCGTGGTGTAGATGAACAGAGAGATCTCGGTGTCCAGGTACATAAATGCCTGAAAATTGCCACCCAGTTGAGGGGGTTGTTAAGAAGGCATACGGTGTGTTAGCTTTTATTAGTAGAGTGATTGAGTTTTGAAGCAACAAGGTCATGCTGCAGCTGTACAAACCTCTGCTGCGGCCACACATGGAGTATTGCCTACAGTTCTGGTCACCGCATTAGAGGAAGGATGTAGAAGCTTTGGAAGGGGTGCAGAGGAGATTTACTAGGATGTTGCCTGGTATGGTGGGCAGGTCTTATGAGGAAAGGCTGAGGGACTTGAGGCTGCTTTTGTTAGAGAGAAGGTTGAGAGATGACTTAATTGAGACATATAAGATTATCAGAGGGTTAGATAGGGTGGACAGTGGGAACCTTTTTCCTTGGATGGTGATGGCCAACACAAAGCTTTAAATTGAGGGGTGATAGATATAGGACAGATGTCAGAGGTAGTTTCTTTACTCAAAGAGTAGTAGGGGCATAGAATGCACTGCCTGCAACGTAGTAGATTTTCCAACTTTAAGGGCATTTAAATGGTCATTGGATAAACATAGGGATGAAAGTGGAATAGTGTAGAATAGATAGGTTTCAGATTGGTTCCTCAGGTTGGCCAACATCAACGGCTGAAGGGCCAGTACTGCTCTATAATGTTCTATGTAATGTTCTTTGTTCTATGTTCTATGCTTTAAACACATTCTACTTTTTATTATCTTTAAGATTCATTCACTTTTCCTGGGACAATCTCAAAAGATAGATTACTGAAGTGACTGTAATTAGGGCGGCAGTAGACTTCATAGAATATTAGTTCCCTCTTTGGGGCTTTTAATCTGGTCAAATCAGTGAGCCCTGGCTGATAGATAAGAACAGGAGTGTCAGATATCCTGTTCACTCTGAGAGCTGGCTCAGAGGGTGCTGGATCAGTGTCAAAGATTCTCCACATGTAAATAAAGGGTGACTTGGTGATACAATACTGACCTTTGTGGAGTTATTTCAGTGGGGATGAGAGAAAAGCATTATTGTGAAGGAATGTACTCACAACAGTCGTCTTTAATTTGGGGGTAAACATTTCTGGCATCATACCATTATTTGGGAATCTTGACTCATTCGATCCTGCCATCAAAGACTGGGCCCAGCATGTGGAAAGAATGTGTAATTTTTTCTGGGCAAATCACATTGGGGCAGATGAAAAGCAATGAGTAATTCTCCTGACAGCTTGCGGAACCGCAACTTCCTTGGTTATTAGGAGCCAAATTTTCCCTGAGACATCAGGTAATAAAACCTTTCAAGAGTTGATTGATTTAGTTAAGGAGTATTACGATCCCAAGTCTCCTCTAATTCTGAGATGCTTGCGGTTTTACTTGACAATTCGAGAACTAGGGGAATATGTATCTTGATTTTTGACTATGTTAAGATGACCAGCAGAGGTATGTGACTTTGGTTTAACCCTTAGTGAGATGCTGAGAGATCGTTTGTTATGTGGGATTAATGATGTGATCATGCAAAAGCACTTGCAGGGTATTCTAATGGACATGGACACTCTTGCCAGTCCAACTGAACTTGGGGAACACCATTTGTATAACCTCACTCAGGACATATCCTGAACAGAGGAGCTCTAAGTCAGCCCGCAATGAAATGCCAAAACAAAATCCAGCCTCAGCTAAACATCTGAAACTCTCTTCAGGATCCAGCCCACCAACCTATTGTTGTTGATGCGGACTCCAGACAGAAAAAGAGTCCCATTAGACTTAAATTGGGTAAGATAACTCATATGCCAGTGTCCTGGAGAGTGTACACCCTGGAAAGTCCACCTACATCCACTTTGGAACAGTTAAACTGCTTAGCAACATCCAAGTTGGAACCAATTAAAATAAACATATGGTTAAATGGTCATCCAGTTCTACTGGAGGTTAAACCAGTCTTTACCAAAATTTGCTCTGGATTCCAACACTTAGGTTAGACCTTGGCTAGATGAGAACATATACAGGGGAGTCTTTACAGATTAAGGATACAACTTTAGTAGCAGTCTCTTATGAGAAGCAGCTGGTTCAGTTATCACTTGTGATGTTGCTGCTCCTTTAACAAGGTTGTGTTGTCGTTGTTTTGTTTTTCAAAAGTGTTGTATGAGGCAGAGTTGTCAAGAGGTCTGGCATAGATTGGTTTTAGGGCCAATTTGATTATAGCTAACAGATACTGCCTCAGGAAAAAGGCTTTCAAGTCTTTTAAAAAAAAACACTTGTACAATGAAAGGGGAATGACCAGTTCTCCCAGCTCAGCTTATCTCTGGTTTAGTTTTAGCAGTCTGGGTGTTCGGAGCAAGCAGTCAGTCGGTTTTGAGGCTGCTGGTCAAAGAAAACGGCTACATGGAAGAAAGTGTTCCATGCTGAATATCTCTGACATTTTTCCCCTAAGACATGTGTTTGATTTTTCCTTTTTTGCCAAGGGGATTGTTACAAGCAGTTGGAACAGCATCATTAAGTTGGAATAATATGTTGGATTTTTGGATAGGTTACGTTGTTCTATATCCTGTTCGCTTTTGTTTGTGTTTCATTCATTCTGTTTTGTTTAAAACTAAGTGGTTGGACCAGTTGCATCACTCCTGAAATATCCAATTTACACCTGCTTAAAACAACTAGCAAAGTTAGGATCTGGGATACTTTCTTGAAATGTTTTGAGGGGGTCTGGCATGGTCCATAACACACTGATTGTAGTAAAAGGTGCAGGCAAAATTGATTGAGAAAGATTCACCTTGATTAGCTCAACCTTTTTTGATCAGAAAATGAATGAAGTCCTAATACCTAGGGGTTTTTCAGAAAGGTCTAGGGACTATCAAAGAGCCAAGGCCACCTAGCATGTTGACCAGGAAATAATTCCATGAGACTGCAAGGCACACCCAGTGCCATTTGCCTTATGGGCAAAATTGAGGCAGCATTTAGAAGGCTGGAAAGTAAAAGAATAATCAAATCAGTCCAATTTGTGGAATAGGCAGCAATGGTCATATTGATTATGAAGTCTGATTGGTTGGTTTGCCTTTATGGGAATTTTAAACAAATGGTAAACCACTTTTCATGGATTGGATAAATACCCAATTGCTCACATACAGGATTTATATGCAAAACTGGCAGGGTGGCTGCCCTTCATGAAACTGGACATGAGCTATACAAATATGCAACTGTGGTTCAATGAGGATTCCCAGAAGTATGCTACAATTAAAACCCATCAGAGTTTGCACTAATATATGAGACAGCCATTTGGAGTACCATCAGCCTGTGCAATTTTTCAACGGGTGTTGGAGAACATTTTACAAGGTCTACCCCAGGTTGCCATTTATCTGGATGACATGCTAATAATAGGGAAAACCAATGAGGAGCATGTAGAGAACTTGGACATAGTCGTTAGATGCTTCTCCCAGTGGGCATATGCCTTAGAAGGGAAACATGTATGTACCAGGCACCTCAGTGACCTACTTGGGCTGCTGAGGCGACAAGACTGGGCTACACCTGTTGGAAGATACAGTGAGGGTGATCAAAGGTCTGTCAGCTCCCAAATCTGTACA